>NW_027590116.1:0-1227961 GCF_964213995.1 Mustelus asterias
TTTCAATAATGTCCACGTCCCTCCTGTAATGAGGCGACCAGAACTGAGCACAGTACTCCAAGTGGGGTCTGACGAGGGTCTTATATAGCTGCATCATTATCCCCGGACTCCTGAACTCAATCCCTCGATTGATGAAGGCCAGGTGAAAACTGCCCCAGTAAAGTAAATCAGATTGATCAACTGGTTGCAATCAATGCCAAATGGGGAATAATTGTCCTGTGTAGAAGTGAGAACCCGTTCCATATTGTGATTGTTTGCAGTATTGGGACAGTGAGATGACCCGATCCAACACAAGAACACTTTGCAATATCTCCCAGTAACAGTGAGTCTGTGTGTCAGCGTTAACCAAGCGGGGTGACATTCCCGGAGGTGCTGACATCTCACGCAGAGTGAAAACCAGAATTCAATTGGTGGGGACTGCCTTGTTAAATTCAGCTGGGGATTTATTGAGGGAATTTGTGAAAATGCATGTGGAGATCTTATACAATCTAATTGAAAAACATTTCGAAATCCGTTTCTCCAACTGACTGTACAGAACAGAAGAGGTACATTTATAGAGATCTCAAGGTGACTAACATTAGTTGCAGTCACTGAACACCAGCAGTAACTTTTTAATGCATATCATTTTATACATGTTTCACATGCAGTGAATATATTTATTTTAATTCCGGTCTCTGAGCAGTCAGATATTGATACAGATAATTCTGATATTTAGCACCATGCTCCCACACTGCCACCTCTGCTTGACCTGAAATAGATGCTCTGTTCCGCAATTATTTAAACCAACTGTATTCGTGGAGGAACAAACTTACATTCTGCATTCAAACTTTATGTTGTTGAGATCAGCCCAGGATCAGAATGATTGAAGGAGCTGAAGGTTTTTGAGACAGTTTGTGTGACGCTGCTGCTGTGTTGCCTTTATTCGTTTTGTAACGTGGGGGTCGCAGGGAATCAGTAGCGACAATAAGAGTGAGGTCAGTGATGTATCTGTTTCAGTTGGTAATAAGAATGAAGTTGGTGATACACCTGGAAGGTAAAGGCAGTAGGGATGAGGTTAGCCATGCACCTGGATGTGTATTGACAATCAGAGCAATTCAGTAATGTATCTGTGCAGGTTGTGAAAGGAGAGTGCGGTCACTGCTGTTCCTAAATACCTGGTTCCAATAAGAATCAGGTTATTTCTGCATCTGCAGGGACAGGTGTAGCATCGGGGAAACACAAAATAAAACTCCATCTACAATTTCCCCAGCAAACACACCCAGGGCAGGGACAGCGGGCGGATGTTTGAGTTGTGTGGAGTGGGGGGCTGTGTGTGGTGGGGGGAGTGGGAGGGGGGATCCTACAGAATAAAAGTAACGCTACACTGTCCTTGTACATCTCTTCAGGAGCAGGTACAGACCAGTTGGACACAGAAAACTGCCTCGGCACACTTTCATCAACCTTTACTGCGCAGAGACAATATTAGATCTCTTCACATTCCCAAAAAAACAGCACGGGGTTAGATACAGAGTGAAGCTCCCTCTACACTGACCTATCAAACACTCCCAGGACAGGTACAGCACGGGGTTAGATACAGAGTGAAGCTCCCTCTACACTGTCCCCATCAAACACACCCAGGACAGGGACAGCACGGGGTTAGATACAGAGTAAAGCTCCCTCTACACAGTCCCCCATCAAACAGTCCCAGGCCAGGTACAGCACGGGGTTAGATACAGAGTCGAGCTCCCTGAACACTGTGCCCCATCAAACACTCCCAGGACAGGTACAGCACGGGGTTAGATACAGAGTAACGCTCCCTCTACACTGACCCATCAAACACTCCCTGGACAGGTACAGCACGGGGTGAGATACAGAGTAACGCTCCTCTACACTGACCCCATGAAACACTCCCAGGACAGGTACAGCACGGGGTTAGATACATTCTAAAGCTCCCTCTACACTGTACCCATCAAACACTCCCAGAACAGGTACAGCATGGGGTTCGATACATTCTAAAGCTCCTCTTCATAGCAATAATCATAGCAATCCTACAGTACAGAAAGAGGCCATTCGGCCCATCGAGTCTGCACCGACCACAATCCCACCCAGGCCCTACCCCCATATCCCTCCAACCTACGCATCTCAGGACACTAAGGGCAATTTTTTTAGCATGGCCAATCAACCTAACCCGCACATCTTTGGGCTGTGGGAGGAAACCGGAGCACCCGGAGGAAACCCACGCAGACATGAGGAGAATTGGAACAGAGAGGAATCCCGATACTCTACACTTGTAGAGTATCCCACCCTCCCTCCTCCTCTAACCTAAAAAAAAAGACCCAGTGAGAGCAGGGCTTTGGAGAAAACAGGAGGAGGAAAGGTAAGTTTAAAATTTTCATTCACTTTTTTTTCCCTGTGTGTTTAAAGGGGCAATTATGAGTGTGAGGCCAGTATGTTGTTCCCAATGTAGGATGTGGGAGGTCCTGGAGGCTCCTAGCCTCCCGGATGACCATATCTGTGCTGGGTGTGTTGAGCTGCGGTTCCCAAGGGACCATGTTAGGGAACTGGAATTTCAGCTCGAGGACCTTCGCCGGGTTAGGGATAGTGAGGAGGTCATTGACAGGAGCTATCGGCAGGTGGTCACACCGGGACCACGGGAGGAGGGTAACTGGGTAACAGTGAGGAAGGAGAAAGCTCGGTTGATGGTGAGCACCCCGGTGGATGTGCCCCTTAATAATAAGTACTCCTGTCTGAGTACTACTGGGGTGGACAGCCCACCTGGGGGAAGCAGCGGTGGCAGTGTCTCTGGAGCTGAGCCTGGCCCAGTAGTGCAAAAGGGTAAGGAAAGGAGGGTAGTGCTAATTGGGGACTCTACGGTGAGGGGGTCAGTTAGGCGTTTTTGCGGACACAGACGGGACTCTCGGATGGTCGTTTGCCTCCCTGGTGCAGGGGTCCGGGATGTCTCTGGTCGAGTCCCAGAAATCCTGAAGGGGGAGGGAGAGGAGCCGAAGGTCGTGATGCATATAGGTACTGCTGACATAGGTAGGAAGAGGGAAGGGGTCATGAAAAGAGAATATAGGGAGTTAGGTAGACAGATGAGAAAGAGGAATGCAAAGGTAGTAATCTCGGGATTGCTGCCTGTGCCGCGGAAGAGTGAGAACAGGAATCGGTGGAGAATGAATGCGTGGCTGAGGGACTGGAGCAAGGGACAAGGATTTGGGTACTTGGATCATTGGGACCTCTTTAGGGGCAGGTGTGACCTGTTTAAAAAAGACGGGTGGCACTTGAATCCCAGGGGGACCAATATCCTGGCGGGAAGGTTGGCTAAGGCGACTGGAGAGACTTTAAACTAGAAAGGTTGGGGGGAGGGAATCGAAATGAGGGGACTGAGAGCGAGGAGGTTAGCTCGCAAATAGATAAGGAATGTAAACAGGGTAAGAGGGAGGTTAGACGAGTGATGGAGAAGGGAAGTGCTCAGGCTGAAGGTCTGAGATGTGTCTATTTTAATGCCAGGAGTGTAGTGAATAAAGTGGATGAGCTTAGAGCGTGGATTGCTGCTTCGAATTGTGATGTGGTGGCCATTACGGAGACTTGGATGTCTCAGGGACAGGACTGGGTGCTTCAGCTGCCGGGTTTTAGATGTTTCAGGAAGGACAGGGAGGGAGGCAAGAGAGGGGGGGGAGTGGCACTGTTGATCAGGGATAGTGTCACGGCTGTAGAGAAGGTGGACGCCGTGGAGGGATTGACTACGGAGTCTCTGTGGGTGGAGGTTAGGAACAGGAAGGGGTCGGTAACGTTGCTGGGTGTTTTCTATAGGCCGCCCAATAGTAACAGAGATGTTGAGGAGCAGATGGGGAAACAGATCCTGGAGAGATGTAGGAATAACAGAGTTGTCGTGATGGGAGATTTTAATTTCCCAAACATAGATTGGAATATCCCTAGGGCTAGGGGTTTGGATGGAGAGGAGTTTGTTAGGTGTGTCCAGGAGAGTTTCCTGACACAGTATGTGGATAAGCCTACTAGAGGAGAGGCTGTACTTGATCTGGTGCTGGCTAATGAACCTGGACAGGTGGAGGATCTCTCGGTGGGTGAGCATCTTGGGGATAGCGATCATAATTCTATCTCCTTCACGATAGCATTGGAAAGAGATAGGATCAGGCAGGCTAGGAAAGTGTTTCTCTGGAGTAAAGGGAAATACAGTGTCATCAGGGAGGAAATTAGACGGGTAAATTGGAAGGAGGCATTCTTGGGGAAAAGTACCGAAGGAAAGTGGAGGATTTTCAAGGAATGTTTGTCTGGAGCTCTGCATGGCAACGTTCCGATGAGACAGGGGGGTGTTGGTAGGGTACGGGAACCGTGGTGCACGAAGGTTGTGATGAACCTGGTGAATAAGAAAAGAGAGGCGTACAGAAGTTTCAGAGAGCTCGGAGGTGTTAAGGATTTAGAGGAGTATACGGGATGTAGGAAGGAGCTTAAGAAGGAAATTAGGAGAGCGAGAAGGGGTCATGAGAAGGCCTTGGCGGGTAAGATTAAGGAGAATCCCAAGGCTTTCTACAAATATGTCAAGAGTAAAAGGATGAGATGTGAAGGCATAGGACCCTTAAAAGGTGAAGGGGGAAAAGTTTGTGCGGAACCGTTAGAAATGGCGGAGCTGCTTAATGAATACTTTACCTCGGTATTCACGGTGGAAAGGGATCTGGGTGGTTGTACTGCTGGTTTGCGGTGGACAGAAAGGATCGAGCATGTGGACATAAAGAAAGAGGATGTGTTGGAACTATTGAATGGCATCAAGGTTGGTAAGTCGCCGGGACCGGATGGGATGTACCCCAGGTTACTGTGGGAGGCGAGGGAGGAGATTGCGGAGCCTTTGGCGATGATCTTTGCATCGTCGATGGAGACGGGAGAGGTTCCGGAGGATTGGAGGATTGCAGATGTGGTCCCTATATTCAAGAAAGGGAACAGGGACAGCCCGGGAAATTACCGACCGGTGAGTCTAACCTCAGTGGTTGGTAAGTTGATGGAGAGGATCCTGAGAGACAGGATTTATGATCATCTAGAGAAGTTTAGTATGATCAGAAGTAGTCAGCACGGCTTTGTCAGGGGCAGGTCGTGCCTTACGAGCCTGGTTGAGTTCTTTGAAAATGTGACCAAACACATTGACGAAGGAAGAGCGGTGGATGTGGTCTATATGGACTTCAGCAAGGCGTTCGATAAGGTCCCCCATGCAAGACTTCTTGAGAAAGTGAGAGGGCATGGGATCCAAGGGGCTGTTGCCTTGTGGATCCAGAACTGGTTTGCCTGCAGAAGGCAGAGAGTGGCTGTGGAGGGGTCTTTCTCTGCATGGAGGTCAGTGACCAGTGGAGTGCCCCAGGGATCTGTTCTGGGACCCTTGCTGTTTGTCATTTTCATAAATGACCTGGATGAGGAAGTGGAGGGATGGGTTGGTAAGTTTGCTGACGACACCAAGGTAGGTGGTGTTGTGGATAGTTTGGAGGGATGTCAGAAGTTGCAGCGAGACATAGATAGAATGCAAGACTGGGCGGAGAAGTGGCAGATGGACTTCAACCCGGATAAGTGTGTGGTGATCCATTTTGGCAGATCCAATGGGATGAAGCAGCAGTATAATATGAAGGGTACCATTCTTAGCAGTGTAGAGGATCAGAAGGACCTTGGGGTCCGGGTCCATAGGACTCTTAAATCGGCCTCGCAGGTGGAGGATGCGGTCAAGAAGGCGTACGGCGTACTGGCCTTCATTAATCGAGGGATTGAGTTTAGGAGTCGGGAGATAATGCTGCAGCTTTATAGGACCCTGGTTAGACCCCACTTGGAGTACTGCGCGCAGTTCTGGTCACCTCATTACAGGAAAGATGTTGAAGCCATTGAAAGGGTGCAGAGGAGATTTACAAGGATGTTGCCTGGATTGGGGGGCATGCCTTATGAGGATAGGTTGAGGGAGCTTGGTCTCTTCTCCCTGGAGAGACGAAGGATGAGAGGTGACCTGATAGAGGTTTACAAGATGTTGAGAGGTCTGGAAAGGGTAGACTCTCAGAGGCTATTTCCAAGGGCTGAAATGGTTGCTACGAGAGGACACAGGTTTAAGGTGCTGGGGGGTAGGTACAGAGGAGATGTCAGGGGTAAGTTTTTCACTCAGACGGTGGTGGGTGAGTGGAATCGGCTGACGTCGGTGCTGGTGGAGGCAAACTCGTTGGGGTCTTTTAAGAGACGTCTGGATGAGTACATGGGATTTAATGGGATTGAGGGCTATAGATAGGCCTAGAGGTGGGGATGTGATCGGCGCAACTTGTGGGCCGAAGGGCCTGTTTGTGCTGTGGCTTTCTATGTTCTATGTTCTATGAATGTGCAAACTCCACACAGACAGTGACCCAAGCCGGGAATCGAACCCAGGTCCCTGGAGCTGTGAAGCAGCAGTGCTAACCACTGTGCTACCGTGCCGCCTCTTGCACTATCTCAACCACATGCTGCCAGGACCAGTAAGGTACATGTATAGATAGAGTCATAGAGGTTTACTGCATGGAAACAGGCCCTTCGGCCCAACTTGTCCATGCCCCCTTTTTTTTTAAACCCCTAAACTTATCCCAATTGCCCGCGTTTGCCCCATATCCCTCTATACCCATCTTACCCATGTAACTATTTAAATGCTTTTTAAAAGACAAAATTGGACCCGCCTCTACTACTACCTCTGGCAGCTTGTTCTAGACACTCACGACCCTCTGTGTGAAAAAATTGCCCCTCTGGACCATTTGTATCTCTCCCCTCTGACCTTAAACCTATGCCCCTTAGTTTTAGACTCCCCTACCTTTGGGAAAAGACATTGGCTATCGAGCCGATCTGTGCCCCTCATTATTTTGTAGACCTCTATACGATCACCCCTCAGCCTCCTCCGCTCCAGAGAAACAAGTCCCAGTCTATCCAGCATCTCCTTATAACTCAATCCATCAAGTCCCGGTAGCATCCGAGTAAATCTTTTCTGCACTCTTTCTAGTTTAATAAAATCCTTTCTATAATAGGGTGAACAGAATTGCACACAGTATTCCAAGTGTGGCCTTACCAATGTCTTGTACAAATCCAACAAGACATTCCAAATCCTGTATTCAATGTTCTGGCCGATGGAACCAAGCATGCCGAATGCCTTCTTCACCACTCTGTCCACCTGTGACTCCACTTTAAAGAAGCTATGAACATGTACCCCTAGATCTGTAACTCTCCCCAACGCCCTACCATTAACTGAGTAAGTCCTGTCCTGGTTCAATCTACCAAAATGCATGACATCGCATTTGTCTAAATTAAACTCCATCTGCCATTCGTCAGCCCACTGGCCCAATTGATCAAGATCCCATTGCAATTGGAAATAACTTTCTTCGCTGTCCACTATGCCACCAATCTTAGTGTCATCTGCAAACGTGCGAACCATACCTCCTATATTCTCATCCAAATCATTAATTTAATGACAAATAACAGTGGACCCAGCACCGATCCCTGAGGCACAGCACTGGTCACAGGCCTCCAGTTTGAAAAACAGTTCTCTGCAACCACTCTCTAGCTTCTGTCAAGAAGCCAGTTTTGTATCGAGTTAGATGGATCACCCGAGATCCCGTGAGGTTTAACCTGATGCCACAACCTTACATGTGGTACCTTGTCAAAGGCCTTGCTGCAGTCCATGTAGACAACATCAACGGCACTGCCCTTATCTACCTTCTAGGGAGAGGGGGGAGTGCGGGTGCGAGGGGGGGTGGAGTGCGGGTGCGAGGGGGGGTGGAGTGCGGGTGCGAGGGGGGGGTGGAGTGCGGGTGCGAGGGGGGGTGGAGTGCGGGTGCGGGGGGGGTGGAGTGCGGGTGCGAGGGGGGGTGGGAGAGAGGGTGCAAGGGGGGGTGGGAGAGAGGGTGCGAGGGGGGGGTGGAGTGCAGGTGCGGGGGGGTGGAGTACGGGTGCGAGGGGGGGGGTGGGAGAGCGGGTGCGAGGGGGAGGGTGGAGTGCGGGTGCGAGGGGGAGGGTGGAGTGCGGGTGCGAGGGGGGGTGGAGTGCGGGTGCGAGGGGGGGTGGAGTGCGGGCGCGAGGGGGGTGGAGTGCGGGTGCGAGGGGGGTGGAGTGCGGGTGCGAGGGGGGGTGGAGTGCGGGTGCGAGGGGGTTGGAGTGCGGGTGCGAGGGGGGGTGGAGTGCGGGTGCGAGGGGGGGTGGAGTGCGGGTGCGAGGGGGGGTGGAGTGCGGGTGCGAGGGGGGGGGGTGGAGTGCGGGTGCGAGGGGGGTGGAGTGCGGGTGCGAGGGGGGGTGGAGTGCCGGTGCGAGGGGGGGTGGAGTGCGGGTGCGAGGGGGCGTGGAGTGCGGGTGCGAGGGGGGGTGGAGTGCGGGTGCGAGGGGGGGTGGAGTGCGGGTGCGAGGGGTGGGAGAGAGGGTGCGAGGGGGGGTGGAGTGCGGGTGCGAGGGGGGGGTGGAGTGCGGGTGCGAGGGGGGGTGGAGTGCGGGTGCGAGGGGTGGGAGAGGGTGCGAGGGGGGTGTAGTGCGGGTGCGAGGGGGGTGGAGTGCGGGTGCGAGGGGTGGGAGAGAGTGTGCGAGGGGGGGTGGAGTGCGGGTGCGAGGGGGGGTGGAGTGCGGGTGCGAGGGGGGGTGGAGTGCGGGTGCGAGGGGTGGGAGAGGGTGCGAGGGGGGTGTAGTGCGGGTGCGAGGGGGGTGGAGTGCGGGTGCGAGGGGTGGGAGAGAGGGTGCGAGGGGGGGTGGAGTGCGGGTGCGAGAGGGGGTGGAGTGCGGGTGCGAGGGGGGTGGAGTGCGGGTGCGAGGGGGGGGTGGAGTGTGGGTGCGAGGGGGCGTGGAGTGCGGGTGCCAGGGGGGTGGAGTGCGGGTGCGAGGGGGGGGGTGGAGTGCGGGTGCGAGGGGGGGTGGAGTGCGGGTGCGAGGGGGGGTGGAGTGCGGGTGCGAGGGGGGTGTGCAGTGCGGGGGGGTTGGAGTGCGGGTGCGCGGGGGGGAGTGGAGTGCGGGTGCGAGGGGGGGTGGAGTGCGGGTGCGAGGGGGGGTGGAGTGCGGGCGCGAGGGGGGGTGGGGAGTGCGGTTGCGGGGGGGGTGGAGTGCGGGCGCGAGGGGGGGTGGAGTGCGGGCGTGAGGGGGGGTGGAGTGCGGACGCGAGGGGGGGTGGAGTGCGGGCGCGAGGGGAGGTGGAGTGCGGGCGTGAGGGCGGGTGCAGTGCGGGCGCGAGGGGGGGTGGAGTGCGGGCGCGAGGGCGGGTGGAGTGCGGGCGCGAGGGGGGTGGGAGGAGTGCGGGCGCGAGGGGGGGTGGGAGGAGTGCGGGCGCGAGGGGGGGTGGGAGGAGTGCGGGCGCGAGGGGGGGTGGGAGGAGTGCGGGCGCGAGGGGGGGTGGGAGGAGTGCGGGCGCGAGGGGGGGTGGGAGGAGTGCGGGCGCGAGGGGGGGTGGGAGGAGTGCGGGCGCGAGGGGGGGTGGGAGGAGTGCGGGCGCGAGGGGGGGTGGGAGGAGTGCGGGCGTGAGGGGGGGTGGGAGGAGTGCGGGCGCGAGGGGGTGTGGGGGAGTGCAGGCGCGAGGGGGTGGGGGTGGAGTGCGGGCGCGAGGGGGTGGGGGTGGAGTGCGGGCGCGAGGGGGGGTGGAGTGCGGGCGCGAGTGGGGGTGGAGTGCGAGGGGGGTGGAGTGCGGGTGCGAGGGGGGGTGGAGTGCGAGGGGGGGTGGAGTGCGGGTGCGAGGGGGGGTGGAGTGCGGGTGCGAGGGGGGTGGAGTGCGGGTGCGAGGGGGGGGAGAGGGTGCGAGGGGGAGGTGGAGTGCAGGTGCGAGGGGTGGGAGAGAGGGTGCGAGGGGGGGTGGAGTGCGGGTGCGAGGGGGGGTGGAGTGCGGGTGCGAGGGGGGAGAGAGGGTGCGAGGGGGAGGTGGAGTGCAGGTGCGAGGGGTGGGAGAGAGGGTGCGAGGGGGGTGGAGTGCGGGCGCGAGGGGGGGTGGAGTGCGGGTGCGAGGGGGGGTGGAGTGCGGGTGCGAGGGGGGGTGGTGTGCGGGTGCGGGGACGGTGGAGTGCGGGTGCGAGGGGGGGGTGGTGTGCGGGTGCGAGGGGTGGTGGAGTGCGGTTGCGAGGGGGGGAGAGAGGTTGCGAGGGGGGGTGGAGTGCAGGTGCGAGGGGTGGGAGAGAGGGTGCGAGCAGATTGTTGAGGTTGAGGTGAGTAGAGGATTGTTGAGGAGATTGGGCAGCACGGTAGCACAGTGGTTAGCACTGCTGCTTCACAACTCCAGGGACCCGGGTTCGATTCCCGGCTCGGGTCACTGTCTGTGTGGAGTTTGCACATTCTCCTCGTATCTGTGTGGGTTTCCTCCGGGTGCTCCGGTTTCCTCCCACAGTCCAAAGATGTGCGGGTTCCGTTGACTGGTCATGCTCAAATTGCCCTTGCTGTGTCCTGGGATGCATTGCTTCGAGGGATTAGTGGGTAAATATGTCGGGATAAGAGGGTAGGGCCTGGGTGGGATTGTGGTCGGTGCAGACTCGATGGGCCGAATGGCCTCTTTCTGTACTGTGGGGTTTCTAAGATTTCTAAGAGAAATGGGGAGAGTGCAGCGTAGAGCGAGTGAGCTGGAACGGGGGTTGTTGAGGCCTGGGAGTGTGTTGAGGTTAGAGGGGGAATGTTGATGTGAGAGGGGGAGCATCATGAGGAGGGGGATATCTTGAGTGGAGTGTGAGTGATGGGTTGAGGTTGGAAAATGTTGAGGAGTGGGTCAGTGTTGAGATGTGAGGAGACAGTTGAGATGAGAGGTGAGATTGTTGAGCTGTGAAGGAGGAGAGTGGGTCTGAGACAGACAGTGTTGAGGTGATTCTGGGAGTGTTGAGGTGAGATGGAGATTGTTGAGGTGTGAAGGAGGAGAGTGGGTCAGAGACAGACAGTGTTGAGGTGATTCTGGGAGTGTTGAGGTGAGATGGAGATTGTTGAGTTCGAGGGGGGTGTGTGGATTTGAGAGCGAGACCGGTGACCAGACGGGGGAATGTTAAGATGAGGGGAAATTGTTGATGTGAGAGAGAGGGATTGTTGAGGTGAAAGGGGCGTGTGGAAGTGAGAGGGAGAGTGATGACATGAGGGGGTGTATTGAGATGAGGTGGGGGGGGGGGGGTTGTTGAGGTGAGAGGGGGGAAAGTTGAGGTGAGATGGCGGGAGCTGAGGTGAGGCAATGTGCTGAGATGAGAAGGGAGAGCTGACGTGATGGGGGGAGAATGTTGTGGTGAGACAGAGGGTGGGATTTGTCCCCCGCGCTCACCCCTCAATCGGATAATCCCACCAGAGGTAATGGGATCTTCACACGGTCTGTGCCCGTCTGCTCTGACTCCCATGCGGTGTGGGACGGGAGATTTATCTCTTGGGGATGTTGAGTTGAGAGTGTGAAGCTGAGTGGGGAGTATAGAGATGAGATGGGTAGTGTTGTGATGCGTGGGGTAATGTAGAGGTGAGTGGGAGGATTGATGTGAGGGGGGAATATGTTAAGGTGGGAGGGGGAGAGTTGTGTTGAGTGGGGGAGTGTTGAGCTGAGAGGGGGTGTTCTGGTGAGAGGGAATGATGTTGACCTCAATGGGAGAATATAGATGTGAGAAGTTGAGTGTTGAGGTGAGAATTTGCCTGTTGCGATGAGAGGGGATGTGTTGAGGTGCGGGGATGTGTGTTGATGTGTGGGGATGTGTTGAGGTGATGGAGAGTGCTGGGTTGAGGGGAAGTGTTTTTGAGGGGTGAGAGTGTTGAGGTGAGAAGGGGAGTTTTGTCATGAGAGGGACATTGTTCCATTGAGGCACGGCATAGAACATAGAACATAGAACAGTACAGCACAGAACAGGCCCTTCGGCCCACGATGCTGTGCCGAGCTTTGTCTGAAACCCAGATCAAACTATTTCCTCCCTATCATCCTGAAGTACTCCATGTGCCTGTCCAATAGCTTCTTAAATGTTCCTAAACTTTCTTACTCCACTATCCCTGCAGGCAGTCCATTCCACACCCCAACCACTCTCTGCGTAAAGAACCTACCTCGGACATCCTTCCTATATCTCCCACCATGAACCCTATAGTTATGCCCCCTAGTTACCGCTCCATTCACCCGAGGATACAGTCTTTGAACGTTCAGTCTATCTATCCCCCTCATCATCTTATAAACCTCTATCAAGTCTCCTCTCAACCTCCTCCACTCCAAAGAGAAAAGCCCAAGTTCCCTCAACCTTTCCTCATAAGACCGACCCTCCAAACCAGGCAGCATCCTGGTAAATCTCCTTTGCACTCTTTCCAGTGTCTCCACATCCATCTTGTAGTGAGGTGACCAGAACTGCACACAATAGTGTTAAGGTAATGGGGCATGTCGAGCTGAGGGGAGGGATGTTCATGTGAGAGGGCTGTGTTGATGTGTGAGGGGGAGTATTAAGGAGAGCGGGGAGTGTTTGCTGAGATCAGAAGGGGTGGGTTTTGAGATAAGGGAGGCGTGGATCGCAGGCGGTGAATTCGGGTGTGAGGGGGAGAATTTAGAAGCGAGACGGATAGTGTTGAGGAGAAAGGGTGTAATGTCTGTGTGATAGAGATTGTGTAGAGAGGGGAAGGGGAGCATTGAGCTGAGCGGGAGTGTGTTGAGGTGAGGGTGTGTGTTGAAGTGACAGGACAGTGTTGGTGTGAGAGAGAGAGTGTTGGGGTAATGGGGAGTGCTGAGTTGAGAGCGTGAGTGTTAATGTTGTCATGTGAGTGTTCCTTGAAGAATTATTGTTTAAATCATGCAGCTTCCATGGAGGTGGAGCTAAGATGTGGCAGTCAGGTGGTAGTTTTTTTTTGGTATTTTAGTTTAGTTTTGGGAAGCAGTTTAGCAGCAAGCTAAGAAGCAATCTCTCTCCCTCTCCTTCCCTTTTTAAAAGGCCGTGTTTTGCCAAATAGATTCGACTGCAACCTCTGCTGAGTTTCTTCTCAAGGGATTTCAGCATTCAGCCCAGGAGGCTGGACACGTGTAATAATTCGGCATTAACCTCTGCTGTATTGTGGTGATTTGGAGGGTTTTGTGGATTGGATGTTGGCTTTGGTTGGAACACACTCGAGATATGTCCTTCAGAGTTGTACATTATCGTGGTTGTTGTGTTTCTTGTTTGTAATTGTTAAATGTTCTTGCTAATTGTCTTACTATAAATGTCAACAATATTCTTAATTAAACTTTGTATTGAATAAGAGTTCTTCGTGGGTCAGTTCACTCACACCTGAAGTGAAACCTCCCATGCTCCTTCTCGCCAGATTCAAGGTAACGAGTTACAGGTCACTCCAGCTTCATGGAACACCTGGGAGTATCCAACCTGACTGAGAACAACTGGGGACTCCGGGATTGAAACCTGTATTTCTGGATTGATTTGGGATTCGTGAACTCAGACAGTGAGTGGTGCGCAGATTTGTGTTTCCTTTTCAGGTGTTGTATTCCAGTTTAAATAGGGAGTGTGGTTTGGATTAATGTCTCTTTCAGAGGCTCAGAAGTTTCTGCGGGTGGAGGAAGTCACGCAAGTTACCTGACAGATAGTGACTAAAGCAAAGCTTTTGGAATTGGAAACACATTCCAGTTGACATTGCCTGACAGAGTACAGAAAGGAGAGATAATTGTGGCAATAGCACAACATTTGGAATTGTCAGAAGCTCAGTCAGAATCGTTGGAAATGGCGAGAATTCAGTTACAAATGAAACTGACTCAATATAAAAAAATAGAAAGAAACGCTACAGTACAGAAAGAGGCCATTCGGCCCATCGAGTCTGCACCGACCACAATCCCACCCATGCCCTACCCCTATATCCCTACATATTTACCCACTAATCCACGCATCTCAGGACACTAAGGGCAATTTTTAATGTGGCCAATCAACCTAACCCGCACATCTTTGGACTGTGGGAGGAAACCGGAGCACCCGGAGGAAACCCACGCAGACACGAGGAGAATGTGCAAACTCCACACAGACAATGACCCAAGCCGGGAATCGAACCCAGGTCCCTGGAGCTGTGAAGCAGCAGTGCTAACCACTGTGCTACCGTGCTGCCCGGTGTAATGTCTGTGTGATAGTGATTGTGTGGAGAGGGGAAGGGGAGTATTGAGGTGAGCGGGAGTGTGTTGAGGTGAGGGTGTGTGTTGAAGTGACAGGATAGTGTTGATGTGAGAGGGAGAGTAGCTAAAAAGTAGTGAATTAAAACTATTTGAATTACAGGGAAAAGAAAAGGAAAGAGAGGAACAGCAAGCAAAATAATTAAATCAATCTGAATTACAGGCAAAAGGGAAAAGGAAAAATCGAAAGACTTTGAACTTCGGAAACTGGCCTTCAAATGTAAACATCGGGTACGATTGGCGGAGGTAAAGGGTAAAGTACAGTCTGAGGGTAGGGATGAGGATAGTGAGAGAATGAGGGGCAGAAAATACATCAGGAATAGAAAAGGCAACATTACAATCATCATGGGGGACTTCAATATGCAGGTGGACTGGGAAAATCAGGTAGGTCGTGGATCCCAAGGGAAGGAATTTGTGGAATGTCGAAGAGATGGTTTTTGGAGCAGCTTCTAACAGAGCCGACTAGGAAACAGGTAATTCTGGATTTGGCGATGTGTAATGAGGCAGACTTGATCAGGGAACTGAAGGTGAAGGAACCCTGAGGGAGCAGTGATCACAATAGGATAGAATTTACCCTACACTTTGAGAGGGAGAGGCTGGAATCAGATGTAACGGTATTACAATTAAATAAAGGTAATTACAAAGACATGAGGGAGGAGCTGGCCAGAGTTGGTTGGAAAGGGAGCCGAGCAGGGGAGACAGTGGAACAGCAATGGCAGGAGTTCTTGAGAGTTATTTGGGAGGCGCAACAGAAATTCATCCCAAGGAGGAGGAAACTTGCCACAGGGAGGAGGAGGAATCCATGGCTGACGGGGAAGCCAAGGACAGCAGAAACACAAAAGGGAAAGCATCCTTCGTGGCAAGGATTCGTGGGAAGGCAGAAGATTGGGAAGCGAGCAGAGGACAACTTAAAAAAGCAATAAGGGGGGGAGAAGATGCAATATGAGTGTAAGCGAGCTCGTATTATAAAAAAAATGAGTTTTTTCCAATATATAAAAGTTAAGAGAGAAGCAAAACTAACCATTGGATCACTGGAAAATGAGGCTGGAGAAGGAATAATAGGAAACAAAGAAATGGCAGAGGAACTGAATCGTTACTTTGCATCAGTCTTCATGGTTGAAGACACCAGTGGGATGCCAGAGCTCCAGGAGAGTCGGGGGGCACAGGTGAGTGTAGTGGTCATTAGTAAGGAGGAGGTTCTGGGGAAACTGAAAGGTCTGAAGGTGGATAAATCACCTGGACCGGATGGACTACACCCCAGGGTTCTAAAATAGATAGCTGAGGAAATTGTGGAGGCATTGGTGGTGATCTTTCAGGAATCACTGGAGGCAGGGAGGGTACCAGAGGACTGGAAAGTAGCTGATGTAACACCACTGTTTAAGAAGGGAGGGAGGCAGCAGATGGGAAATTATAGGCCGGTTAGACTGACTTCGTTCATCGGCAAGATTTTAGGGTCCATTATTAAAGATGAGATCACAGAGTACTTGGAAGTGCATGATAAAGTCGGACTGAGTCAGCACGGCTTTGTCAAGGGGAGCTCATGTCTGACAAACCTGTTAGAGTTCTTTGAGGAGGTAACAAGGAAGTTAGATAGGGAGAACCTGATTTATTTTGATTTCCAGAAGGCCTTTGATAAGGCGCAGCATAGGAGACTGTTATAGAAGTTAAGTGCCAATGGTGTTGAGGGCAAGATCCTGGCATGGATAGAGGATTGTCTGACTGGCAGAAGCAGAGAGTGGGGACGAAGGGATCGTTTTTCAGGATGGCAGCCAGTAACCTAGTGGTGCGCCTCAGGGATCGGTGCTGGGAACACAACTTTTCACAATATACATTAATAATTTGGAAAAATAAAATGAAGGCACTGTTGCTAAGTTTGGTGATGATACAATGATATGCAAGGGGACAGGGAGTATTGCGGAAGTGGGCGGAGGAGAGGGGGAGGAGGAGGGCTGCAGAAGGACTTGGACAGGTTAAGACAGTGCATAAAAAGGGGGCAGATGGAATACAATGAGGAAAAGTGTGAGGTTATGCACTTTGGAAGGAGGAATGGAGGCATAGACTATTTTCTAAATGGGGATATGCTTCGGAAATCAGATGCACAAAGGAATTTGGGAGGCCTTGTTCAAGATTCTCTAAATGTTAACCTGCAGGTTGAATCGGCAGTTAGGAAGGCAAGTGGAATACTGGCAATCATGTCGAGAGGCCCCGCGCCAGGTTCAGACCCACCCAGGTTCAGACAGAGACGCTGTTCAGATTCACACAAGGTTCGGACTCGGATCATGTTCAGATTCACACCGTGTACAGACTCACCTCAGCTTCACAATCATAGAAACATTGATATATAGGAACAGCAGGAGCAGGCCATTCGGCCTTTCGACCCAGCTCCGACATTCAGTTTGATCATGGATCATCATCAACTTCAATATCCTGACCATCCCTTGCTCCCATATCCCGTGAGCACTTTAGCCCCAAGAGCGATACATAATTTCTTGCTGAAATCACGAAAGGTTTTGGCCTCAGCAACTTTCTGTGGTAGCGAAGTCCATAGATCATCAGAGTGGAGAAATTTCTCCTCACCTCTGTTCTAAAAGGTTGATGCTTATCCTCAAACCATGAACCCGAGTCCTCAACTCCCTGAGCATCAGGAACATTCTTTCTGAATCTACCCTGTCTAAACATGGTCCAATATTATATGTTTCACTCTAATGAACTGCAATGAATAAAGCCCTAACCGACTTCGTCTGTCTTCATATCACAGACTTGCCATTCCAGGAATCAGTCTGGTAAACATTCGCTGTACTCCCTCTATAGCGAGGATATCCTTCCTCAGATAAGGACACCAAAACTGCACACAATACTCGAAGTGTGGCCTCAGCAATGCCCTGTACAACTGCAGTGACACATCTCTCTTCCTGTACTCCAATCTTATCCCTATGAAGGGCAGCATTACAGTTGTCTTCTTTACTGCCTGTTGTACATGCGCGCTGACTTTCACTTACTGATGCATACGGACACCAAGGTCTCGCTGAGTATCCACCTCTCTCAATTTACACCCATTCAAATAATAATCTGTCTTCCTATTATTGCTGCTAAAGTGGATAACCTCACATTTACCCACATTTTACTGCAACTGCTTTGCACATGCCCACACATTGAGCCTGTTCAAATCACACTGAAGCATGTCTGCATGTTTCTCATAGCTCACCCTCACACACCTTTTATCATCTGCAAATTTGGAGATGGTACATTTAGTTCCATTTTCAGAATAATTAATATATAATGTGAACAGTTGGGGTCCGTGCACAGATTCCTGCAGAACCCCACTAGACACTGACTGCTAATCAGAGAAAGGCCCATTTATTGCCAACTCTTTGCTTTCTATCAGTGAACCAGCTTTCTATCCGTCTCAAAAGATTGCCTGCAATCCCATGTGCTTTCACTTTACATGGCAGTCTGCGATGTGAGACCTTGTCGAAAGCCTTCTGAAAGTCTCAATAAACACATCTGCTCACGTCACTTTCTGAACTGTAATGTCTGGGGGACACCTAACCGCACTGGACCTGGCCGTAAGGGACCGGGCAGTAAGGGACACAAGACACAGCAATACCTCTCCACCCACTTCCCTAAACTCCCACACTTACCCCAACTCTCAGTGCTTCACTCTCTGCAGCTTGCACTCTGTGGAGCTCCCTGAGTGGGCACATTTCACAGGCCTCAGTTTGGTAGTTTATATTTGCCCGTGTCCAACTCATGAACCTGATTGAAGGCACTGCACCCCCTCCCCTCGAGGTCTGAGTAACCGCCGAGGGCTGACCACCTTGGAAGCCTTTTTTGGAGTTTCAATGCTGGGTCCGGTTCCTGCTGCTCAGCCTCGGAAGTGAGTGGGGTTCAGCAGACCGGAGCTCGCCTCTTCCACCATGAGCCTTGTGGCCCGAGTTCCCTTTATCGGGTGACAATGTGATCGAGAGGCTAAACCGACTGTGTCCATTTCAGACTCTGAGGTTCCCACTGGCGGAGATGGAGAACAGGAGCCGGAGAGCCTGGAATTCTTTCCAAAGTTCCCGGTCTGCTGGGAATTGATTTTTCCTGCACGGCTTGGGGCTTCATGGCTTGTAGATGATTGAAGCATTCCCATAGGATGGTATCTCCCAAGCGGACTTGATAGGAAACTGGCCCTGTTCCAGACTCGACCGTGCCTCATAACCACGCGGATCCATTGCCATGATTCTTTACCAATAACCTATCACCTGCCTTTAGGTGCCTCTCCCGGCTGGTGGGAACGGCACTGGGTGTGAGCTCCCGCCCTCAGAAGGTCAGACTTAACACTGGGCGGAGTGAACTTCCCATCAACAACTCTGCTGGGGCTATTCCAGTTGTTGAAGAGGGGAGGTCGGGGGGAGGTTGGAGGGTGTCATTCTGTAATTGAAGATTAAATCTGGATGGTTTGGTGTCCAAAGAGACTGAGGGATGGTATTTTGAACCTGCTTTTACTATTTGGGCCGCTCTTTCTGCCAGGCCGTTGGATGATGGGTAATATGACACTGTCCTAACTTGTCAAATTCTGTCCAACTTCATCGAATGCACAAATTCCTGACTGATGAAGGGTGGTCCATTTTCAGAAACTATCACCTGCGGGATCCCGGGTGTCATGAAAGAGGTGTGAAGTTTCTCCACTCTTGTCCTTGTGTTTGAGTAACTCACCCTGTGCACGGCCATCCATTTTGAATCAGCATCTACCATTATCAGGAACATAGACCCCATGAACGGACCGGCACTCTCCGTGTGCAGCCACGTCTACGGAGGTCCTGGCCATTCCCAAGTGTGAAGAGTAGTGATTGGTGGTACTTCTGCCCTTGTTGATATTGTCAACACTGACCCACGGGCAAATATTCGTATCCATACCTGGCCACCAGACATGGCAACTTGGAGGATCTTCAGTTTGCCACTCCTGGGTGGCCATGGTAAAGTTCACCATGGGATGGTGACCCTGGCTCAGGATGACACTCTTGAACCCCAAAGGCGTGTGCCATCTTCCACAGTCAGCTGCTCTCTGCCATTCCAATATGGGTGCAATTCAGGCTGTAATGGCCATTTGGAGTCCCCCATCAGCACTCGCTGCTTCAATTCATTCAGGAATGGGTAATCTTACGTCCACAGCCGAATATTATTGGCTGCCACTGCGAGAGTTTTGAGAAAGTTCAGGATTACCGTCTCTTCCATTGGGAATATGACAAGTGTCTGTTAATCGTAGCCAACTCAAGGCACCTACCTGAACGACTCGGCCTCCTGGAAGGTGTTCCAATCAATAATGGTAGGCGGACAGTAATAAAGCCCACAGCTGGATATGGGCCAATATTATGGGCCGCACCGTCATGCAGGTCCTTCTGGAATTTCTTTGCCCAAACTATCACCGTAGACGAGGTGTCACAGTGGTTAGCGCTGCTGCCTCATAACGCCAGAGACCTGGGTTCAATTCCTGGCTTGGGTCATTGTCTGTGCGGAGTCTGCACATTCTCTCCGTATCTGCGTGGGTTTACTCTGGTTTCTCTGGTTTCCTCCCACTGCCTGAAAGACGTGCTGGTTAGGTGCAGTGTCCATGCTAAATTATCCCTCAGTGTTACCCGAACAGGCACCAGTGAGTGGCGACTAGGCGATGTTCGCATTAACTTCATTGCAGTGTTAATGTAAGCCTACATTTGACACGTTATAAATGTTAAACTTCCTCTGAGTATGAATGGTTGAATATCGCTGGGAAACCTCATCTCGCTGTCAGTATAAGTGCACGTGAATAAGTTCATAATTGGAAACAAGAATCCTCCTGCCAGCTTTGAAGCTAAGTCCTCGATCAGAGGGATTGGGTATTTATCCAGCTGTGAGAAACAGTTTACCGTTTGTTTACAATTTCCCAGCACAAAGTATTTGTATTCACTCTTGGGACTTGGGTGTCACTGGCCGGCCGGCATTTATTGCCCATCCCTAGTTGCCCATGTTCAGAGGGCAATTAAGTGTCAACCACTTTGAGTCACATTTAGTCCTGACCACGTAAGGACGATAGATTTCCTTCCCTGGGACATTGGTGAACCAGATGTGTTTTTCCGAAAATCGACAATGGTTTTATGGTCACCAGCTGATTCTGAATTACAGATATATTTGTTCAAATTCCACCATCTGCTGTGACGGGATTCGAACCCGGATGCACAGAACTTTAACTGAGTTTCTGTATTAATAGTGTAGTGATAAAACCAACAGTCCATCACATCCACACCCAGAGTGTACACACCCTGAGTTCCGGTAACCGAGACACACCATATTATATACGTCTGCAGGGCTCCCGGATTGGACAGCATTAAGTGTCTCAAACAGGGAGCTCATATTCCAATAACTCCACCTGATGGTTGTCGTTAAAGTCATTAAGTATGTCTCTCTCTCTGTCTCTTTCTGTCTTTCTGTGCATGCCTCTCTCTGTATCTCTCACTCTCTGTCTCTCTCTCTCTCTCTGCCTGTTTCTCTGTGTCTCTTACTGTCTCTCTGCATCTCCCTCATTCAGCTGTTTACACTCTTCCTCCGTGTCTCCTCCTCCCTCTCAGTCTCACTCTCCTCCTCCCTCTTCTTCTCTGTCCCCCTTTTCTTATTTCTCTGTTTTTCTCTCTCTCTACCTCGCTCTGTCTTTTGCTCTTGCTGTGTCCAATGTCCTCATTCAGTCTCACTGTTTCAAATTCGCTGTCGCTCTCTGTCTCTGTTTCTCTCTGCCTCTCTTTCTGTCTCCCTTTCCCTTTTAGTCTCCCTCTCTCGTTACATCCTTCCATCTGTCTCCCTTTCTCATTCCCTGTCCATCTCCCTCCCCATTTCCCCCAATCTCTATCCCTGTTTTTCTCGCTCTGGGAGAGTCCCTATCTGTCTCTGTTCTTTCTCTCTCTCTCTCTCTCTCGCTCTCTCTGTTTCTCTCCCTGTATCTGTTAGAAACTCTTTCAAACTGTGTCACGCTCCATCTATTTGTACCCTTCCCTCTCTCTGTCAACCTTCGTATCTCTATCACTCCCAGTTTTGCTCTCACTGCCCTCTCTCTCTCTTTATCTGTCACTCTCTCTGTCTCTGTGAGGCTGTTTGTTATTTATATTTGAAAGTCCAATAGAAAGAGTCAGGGGTCTTGTAGTTGTAGTTTCCTCTCAGTGTCTCATGAGTTGAAGAATTGCAGGAAGGGGATATTTCAGCAGATTTATTAGCTGCTGCCTGAAGTGAGTCTGTGTCACAGCATAAATGGCAGTGTTTGTACTACAACTTGTGAGTTGCAACATGAAACCAAATTCCATAACATAGGAATCTAACCACACTGACTCATAGCCCAAATCATACGTCCGACCCCATATAGAATAAACCATTAATGTCGACCATAAGAGGATGAAATTGGCTGAGATAACAAACAGTAAAATGATGGATTTCCTGCGACTCTCCATCTCTTGGTCTCTGGGATTCTCCACACTGCTGTGAGTCCGGAGTCTCCTGCGGGCTCTGCTGCTCATTAAAATGTGTCTGACGGTGAAAACGTTGAGCAGCAGAATCAGGACGAACGGGATAGTCGGGGTTAGAATGTAGTGGAGGAACTCGATTGTTGTCCAGACCGGAGATAACAGAACATCCTGTGTGAAATCACAAAACCAGGGGTAGTTCATCAGCCGATATGTATTTAATAACATAAAATACCAGAAAATGTTCTTTAAACAGCTCAGCACCGTCACTGTTCCCAGAACCACAGCCGCCGATTTCTCACTGCAATATTTACTCTTCAGCTTGGGGCAGCAAATGGCCACAAATCGATCAAAGGTGAAAGTGACGGTGAACCAGACAGAACAGTCAGTGGCTGCATAAAGCAGGACGGCGTGGATGTTACACACGGGAAGCGAGAGCAGGAAGTCAAACTGTTCCCGATAAAGAATGGGAATGTGTCTGAATATCAGGTCGAGGATAACGACCAGCAGATCCCCCGCTGACATGGCCACCAGGTAACGAGTCACACATTTGGACAGACCACAGTTTCTGCTCGTCAGTGTCACAATTGTGATTATGTTCACTGTCAGGAAGGGAAATAAAGAAGAAAATTAGACAGGATTCAGGGAAATAAGTTACCATTTGGACTGAGGATGGGTTAAAATAAAAAGAATGTATACACATAAAATCACTTAAATCTTTTTTTTAAAAATCCGGCACGTCTTTTGCAGTGTGAGAGGAAAGTGGAGCATCCGGAGGAAACCCACACAGACACGGGGAGCAGGTCCAAACTCCACACAGACAGTGACCCAAGCCTAGAATTGAACCCAGGTCCCTGACGCTGTGAATCAGCAGTGCGAACCACTGTGTCACCGTGCTGCTCCATGGTAGCAACACAGTGGTATACATTTGGGAGAGAGCTTTCCGGAGAGTCCACAACATTGACCCTCACTCAGCGGCATATAAAGACACAATCTCAATTTACATGAATAATGTTTGGTATGCAAGTCTTACAGGTAATCAAGTCTTAAAGCACTCCGAAAGCTAGTGGCTTTTGCTACCAAATATCTCAGACAGTTTACTGACAACCCCTGCAACAGAGCTGGGACCAAAGAGGGCTGGCTTGCCCCTTGCCTCTGGACAATACCAACAATTGGCAGAGGGAGATCCTGATGCCTTGACAGCACAGAATCTCTATTATAATTACACAGAACTGTACACTGGAGAGGAGATCACAGCATTGTGGCCACTGTTAGCACAACACAGGAAAAAATAGTAATCTCACACTCGATTGGCACAGAACACAACTTCCAGTGTTTGCTTTCAAGAGTGGGAGAAAGCTTCAGGGTTCAGCGAATAGCTATCGTCCATAATGCTCAGTGCGATTACTGCTGTCCCACGTTTTTCTACTGGACCAGTGCAGCTGCATCAGTCCTCTCTCGGCAGGAAGGTTGCCAATCTATGCACCAGGTAAAACTAAAGGCCAGTACCAAAGGAAAAGCCAAGCAGGCTGCCTTAATGCCTATCGTCCGGTGACTCTGATGTCCAATATTATGAAATGCATCAAAAGGTTAGTCATGGCATGAATCAGTTCCGGCTTCCCAGATTGCCTGGATCCACGACAGTTCACCGACATCCACAACAGGTCCACAATGCCATCTCCCTGGCCCGATAGTGAACCCTGGAACACAGACTCGTGTTTATCAACTACAGCTCAGCCTGCAACACCATTAGTCCTACGATACCCATGTCCAAAGTCCGTGGCCCTGGGCTTGGCTCCTGCCTCTGCAATTGGATCCTCAACTTCCTAATCCATAGACAGCAAAATTAAGGACAATCAACAACATCTCCTTCACAATCATCCTGAACAGCGGTGCCCCGTAAGGCTGCGTCCTCAACCCCTTACTATACATCTTATAGACTGGTGACTGTGTGGCCAAATTCCCCAGCTCGATTTGCAAGTTTGTTGATGACACCTGCAGTGGGTCGGAGGAAGAGACAGAGAATCTGGTGAACTGGGGCGACAACAATAATCTCTTCCTCAATGTCAACAAAGCAAATTGACTTCTGGGAGCCTCGTGGAGTACATGCCCCGATCTACATCAATGGGATGAAGTTGAAATAGTCGAGAGCTTCACGTTTTAGGGTCCACATCACGAAAAACCTTTTCTGGTTCCTCCATGACGTCCCCATAATTAAAAAAGTCTCCGAAGGCCTCTATTTTCTCAGAGGTTTACGGACATTTGGCATGTCAGCTGCGACTCTCACCAACTTTTACAGATGCACCATAAATAACATTCTAGCTTGGTATGGCTCCTGCTCTGTCCAAGACTGCGAGAAACGTCAAAGCTTGGTGAATGCAGACCAGTCCATCACTCAAACTAACATCCCACTCATTAACTCTGTCCAAACCTCCCGTTACCTTGCAAAAGTAACCAGCCTAATTCAGGAATAGCGCACAACGGACATCAACTTTTCCCACTTGTTCCATCAGAGAAAAAGATAAAAAATGTGTGAGGACATGGACCAACCGACTCAGAGAATCATAGAATCACTACAGTGCAGAAGGGGGCCATTTGACCCATCGAGTCAACACCGACAACAATCCCACCCAGGCCCTATCCCCGAAATCCCACATATTCACCCTGCTAATCCCCCAAACATACATATCCCAGGACGCTAATGGGCAGTTAACATGGCCAATCAACCTAACCTGCACATTATGGACTGTGGGTGAAAACCGCAGCATCCAGAGCAAACCCATGCAGACACGGGTAGAATGTGCAAATTCCACACAGACAGTGATCCAAGCCAGGAATCGAACTCGGGTTCCTGTGAGACAGCAGCGCTAACCATTGTGCCACCATGCTGCCGACTCAGGAACAGCTTCTCTGCTGCCATCTGACGTTTGAATGGACCCGTATTGCATTAAGATGATATTTTACTACATCCTAGCTATGACTGCAACATTACATTCTGCCCTCTCTTCCTCTCTATGTACAGTATGCTTTGTCTTTTTGGCACTCAAGCAACAACACCTTTCACTGTATATCCAATGTTATGAAATGCATCAAAAGGTTAGTCATGGCATGAATCAATTCCGGCCTCCCAGATTGCCTGGATACGCTACAGTTCACCTACCTCCCCAACAGGTCCACAGACACCATCTCCCTGACCCAACACTGAACTCTGTAACACTATAACTCTGAACATAGAGAAGGAGAGAGTGCAGAATGTAATGTTGGACTCAGAGCTAGGGTGTAGAATAAGATCATCTGAATCCGATGTGGGTCCATTAAAACGTCAGATGGCAGCAGAGAAGAAGCTGTTCTTGAGTCGGCAACATGGTGGCACAATGGTTAGCACTGCTGTTTCACAGGGACCTGAGTTCGATTCCCGGCTTGAATCACATATTTATGATATGTGAAAATAATAAATCAATTCAAATCAAATCAGTCTTTTGCATCTCTAGCTGAAACATCAGCACGATGTGCCCTGACCTTACCAATGAACTTATGCAGGTTGATGATGTACACGGGACGGCTGTGATCGAGACTGAATTTACAAGGCTGAATGTGGACATTGGGGAGCTGCGAGAAACTGGACTTGCTCACAGTGGATTCTTTCCAGAGGAACACCACACGTTCTTGTAATAGGAGAAATCCCAACAGGCGAGATGTGAGAATGGAACAAAGTAAAAAAAAAGCTTCACTGGTGCTGATGGAATCCCAGGAATTGAAATGGGATCCCTGATGCTGTGAGGCAGCAGTGCTAACCACTGTGCCATACTGCCATCCTGCAAGGTGCCCTGGAGATATCCAAGATCACGGCCAGGACACCACCATCACCATATCCGTGGTAGGGAAATGATTGGAAAACAATCTGAGGAATAGAATTAATCTCCACTTCGAGAGGTAAGGATTTATGAAAAATAGTCAGCATTTATTTGACAGGGGGAGATCATGTCTAACAATTCGCTGGAATATATTGAGGAGGTGACTGGATGAGGAGATGAGGGAAGTGCAGTCGATGTAGTCTACGTGTTCTTCAGACAAGCTTTTGACAAATATGGAAGACTGAACAAGGAAGTGATTCCGATTGGAACCGGGTCAATTTGGTAAATTATATTCAAAATGGCTGAGAGGCAGAGGGTGATGGTGGAAGGTTGTTTTTGTGACTGCAAGCCTCTGTTAAGTGGGGTTCCACAGGGATCGATGTTGGGTCCCTTGCTGTTTCTAGTGTACATTGATGGTCGAGACATGAATGTGTGAGGTGTGATCAGTAAGTTTGCAGATGATACAAAAATTGGTGATGTGGTAAATATTGAGGAGGAAAGCCTTAGGTTACAGGAATCATAGAATCCTACAGTGCAGATGGAGGCCATTCACCCCATCGAGTCTGCATTGAGCACAATCCCACCCAGGCGTTTTCCCCTGAACCCCATGCATTTATCGAAGCAATTCTCCCTGACAGTAAGTCCAGTATATCCTGGCCAATCCACCTAACCACAAGTCTTCCGACTGTGGGCGGAAACTGGAGCACCCAGAGGAAACCCATGCAGACACGGGGAGAATGTGCAAACTCCACACAGATGTGGTCCAAGCCAGAAATCGAACACACGTCCCTGGCGCTGTGGGGCAGCAGTGCTAACCACTGTGCCATCGTGCTGAGGAAACTGAAAGGCTGGTTAAATGGGCAAATGTAATTTACACCTGACGAATGTGAGGCCATGCATTTGGGACGACTATCCGGGCAAGGAAATGCACCATGTCCGGTCGAGTCTGAGGAAATGCAGAAGACCAGAATGAATTTGGGGTGCAAATATGTGGATCCCTAAAAGCAGCAAGACAGGTAGATGAGGTGTTTAAGACGACACGTGGGATACTTGCCTTTAGTAGCCGCAGCATAGAATATAAGAGCTGGGAGGTGATGATGGAAGTGTATAAAACGCTGGTTAGACCAGAGCAAGAGAACTGTGTAGAGCTCTGGTCATTACAATCCAGGAAGGATGTGATTACACTGGAGACGGTGGAGAGGAGATTCACCAGGATGCTGCTGGGCTGGAGATTTTCAGCTATGAGGAGAGGCTGGTTAGGCTGGGTTTTTTACCTTAGAGCAGAGATGGCGTGGAGGTGGAGCGGGTGTAGTGGGTGGTGGTGGGGAATGCTTTCAGGTGGGGGCGGGGGGGGGGGACTGAGTGAAATGAACAAAATTATGTGGCACACGGATAGGAAGAAACATTCTCCTTTCAGTAGAGTTGTCAATAACCAGAGGGGCGTGGATTTAAGGTAAAGGGCAGATTTTTGTGTGGATTTGAGGGAAAATGTTTCCATCCACAGGGTGCTGGGATCTGCAGCTCACGGCCTGAAAGGATGGTAGAAGCGGGAACAACCACAAGAGGCATTTAGATCAGCAACTCAAACGCCAGCGCATATAATTATTAAACTAGAAAGAGTGCAGACAAGATTTACTAGGATGCTACCGGGACTTGATGGATTGAGTTATAAGGAGAGGCTGAATAGACTGGGACTTTTTCCCCTGGAGCGTAGGAGGCTGAGGGGTGATCTTATTGAGGTCTATTAAATAATGAGGGGCACAGATCAGCTCAATAGTCAATATCTTTTCCCAAAGGTAGGGGAGTCTAAAACTGGAGGGCACAGGTTTAAGGTGAGAGTGGAAAGTTACAAAAGGGTCCAGAGGGGCAGTTTCTTCACGCAGAGGGTGGTGAGTGTCTGGAACGAGCTGCCAGAGGCAGTAGTAGAGGCTGGTACAATTTTATTTTTTAAAAAGCGTTTAGAAAGTTACATGGGTACGACGGGTATAGAGGGATATGGGGCAAATGTGGGGAATTGGGATTAGTTTAGGGGTTTAAAAAGAAAGGGCGGCATGGATAAGATGGGCCGAAGGGCCTGTTTCCATTCTGTAAACTCTATGACAAGGCTCTGGATCGCGTGCTGAAAAATGGGATTCGATTGGATAGTTGTTTGATGACCAGTTCAGACATAATGGACGAAGGGCCTCATTTTGTGCTGTTAAAGCTCGATGGCTGTTAGACCACCCACAGCAGTGGCCCTTTCACTTGCAGCTCTCACGGCGCTGGCTGGGATACCAACCATGTACCAAACCTATCTGGTTGCAAATACGCAATTGCAGCCAGCAGTGAATTGCCTGGTCTGAGAGAGACATCTGTCAGCTCTCTGCCGCTGCAGCTCGCTTCAACACAGCAGCTGTCCCCAGGTAGTCCGGGGGTCCTCAGCTCTTTCTGAGCAGCCCCCGACCAGATATAGACCCAGCCCCCTCCCCACCACCTGGACCAATCACCCCCCCATTCCCCCACACCAATTGCATGCAGAGTGTCAGCAGGGCACCTCTCCCGAACCCACTGTCCATGCAGGGAGGCAGCGAGATCCCCCTCCCTACCCAACTGTGCATGCAGAGGCAGCGAGGCCCCCCCCAACCCACTGTCCATGCAGAGAGGCAGCGAGACCCCCTCCCTACCCCACTGAGCATGCAGCGAGGCAGCAAGACCCCCTCCCTACCCCACTGTGCATGCAGAGAGGCAGTGAGAACCCCTCCCTACCCCACTGTGCATGCAGAGAGGCAACGAGACCCCACTCCCGACCCCACAGCATGCAGAGAGGCAGCAAGACCCCCTCCCTACCCCACTGTGCATGCAGAGAGGCAGCGAGAACCCCACCCAACCAAACTGTGCATGCAGAGAGGCAGCGAGACCCCCCACCCTACCCCACTGTGCATGCAGAGAGGCAGCGAGACCACCCACCCTACCCCACTGTGCATGCAGAGAGGAAACGAGACCCCACTCCCGACCCCACAGCATGCAGAGAGGCAACGAGACCCCCTCCCTACACCACTGTCCATGCAGAGAGGCAGCGAGACCCCCTCCCTACCCCACTGAGCATGCAGCGAGGCAGCAAGACCCCCTCCCTACCCCACTGTGCATGCAGAGAGGCAGGGAGACCCCCCACCCTACCCCACTGTGCATGCAGAGAGGCAACGAGACCCCCTCCCTACCACACTGTCCATGCAGAGAGGCAGCGAGACCCACTCCCTACCCCACTGAGCATGCAGCGAGGCAGCAAGACCCCCTCCCTACCGCACTGTGCATGCAGAGAGGCAGCGAGACCCCCTCCCTAACCCACTGTGCATGCAGAGAGGCAGCGAGACCCCCCACCCTACCCCACTGTGTATGCAGAGAGGCAGCAAGACCCCACCCCCTACCCCACAGCATGCAGAGAGGCAACGAGACCCCCTCCCTACACCACTGTCCATGCAGAGAGGTAGCAAGACTCCCCTCCCTACCCCACTGTCCATGCAGAGAGGCAGCTCCCTCCCTCCCTACCCCACTGTGCATGCAGAGAGGCAGCGAGACCCCCTCCCTACCTCACTGTCCATGCAGAGAAACAGCGAGACCTCCTCCTTACCATACTGAGCATGCAGAGAGGCAGCGAGACCCCCTCCCTACCGCACTGTGGATGCAGACTGGCAGCGAGACCCCCTCCCTACCCCACTGTCCGTGCAGAGAGGCAGCGAGACCCCCTCCCTACCACACTGTGCATGCAGAGAGGTAGCGAGACCCCCTCCCGAACCCACTGTGCATGTAGAGATGTAGCGAGACCCTCTCCCTACCCCACTGTGCATGCAGAGAGGCAGCGAGACCCCCCCCCACCCCACTGTCCATGCAGAGAGGCAGCGAGACCCTCTCCCTACCCCACTGAGTATGCAGAGAGGCAGCAAAACCCACTCCCTACCCCACTGTGCATGCAGAGAGGCAGCGAGACCCCCTCACTACCACCCTGTGCATGCAGAGAGGCAGCGAGACCCTCTCCCTACCCCACTGTGCATGCAGAGAGGCAGTGATGCCCCACTCCCTACCAACACCAATCACGTGCAGAGTAGCAGCGAGGAGCACTCGACCCCACAGACAGCGGGCAGTGTGGTAACGGGACCCTCTCCGACCCAGCAACTACGTTCAGAGTCGGCCCCGCTACCTTCAGGCTCCGTCCCTGTAGACCCCACCACCTCATGCCCCACTCCCTGGTACTGCCCGGTGGGCATTGCCCAAGGGGCACCTACCTTTGCCCTCGGCCTTCCCCGGTGTCCTCAATGGCCTTCAGTGCTCCCGGCGAGGTCAGCATGACTCGTCCTCATACATGTGGCCAGCTGTTTTCCTCAACGGACCCAACCTCTCCCGGTGAGGCTGCAAAGGCAAGTGTGGCACACAATTCCATCCCAGGCTGACGAATTTCATTTAAATTTGTTTTAAAATAGATTGAAATAATTTATTCAGCCTCTTGCCGGACATGGGCAGGAGACTGAATCCGCTGTTTATCCATTTCCGGTGAAGGTTGCAAGAGGTGAGAAATGGGACGTGGACCTGAGTTCCAGGCTGTCACGCGGTTTTACTTGATCACGCCACCATCAATGGACAGGGAGTAGCTGTTATCCTGCCCCCGACCGTGTGTGTGTTGCGTGTGTGTATATTGTCTGTACCAGTATGCATGTGTGTGTATGCGTGTTTGTGTGTGAGCAACAGAGTACCTGACGAGTGTTGCGAAGTGTGCGTTATTCTGGAGTTTTACAGCAATTTTCGTTCTTGAATTTGTGTGTGAGTGGGAGTGTCTAAAATCTGATTGCTTCCATCAACAAATGTGTGTAATAATGTATGTGTATTTGGGTGTGTCTGTGTGTTTGTGTTCCTGTTGCTCTCGGAGAGCTTGTGGTGGCACAGGGGATAGCGTTGTTGCCTCACAGCACCAGATTTCCTAGTTCAATTGCAGGCTTGGCCACTGTCTGTGCAGATTCTGCATGTTCTCCCCATGTCTGCGTGGGTTTCCTCCGGGTGCTCCAGTTTCCTCCCACACTCTGAAAGTTGTGCTCGTCGGGTGCATTGGCCGTGCTAAATTCTCCCTCAGTGTACCTGAACAGGCGCTGGAGTGTGGTGACTTGGGGATTTTCATAGTAACTTCATTGCAATGTTAATGTTCGCAGACTTGTGACACTGATGAATAAATTTCAAATTTAATGAAATATGTTTTCTCTCTGTGAGATCCTGCTGTGCAGATATGAGCAATAAAATTGATTCTGTGGCCTGGTGATTGGGTGGGTGAACTGGTGTTATATGCAGAGGGTGAAAAGGATTCTGTCTCAATCTTTTACGCACGAAGCAATAGTGTTTGAGGTCCCATGTCTATGGAAAGTCACAGCACTCAGAAGACATCCCAGCCCATAGACCCTGAGACAATTGTCAGTGGCTGAAAGAATTAATAACCGGATACAGAGATTCAACAATAGCAGCAAACCCAGTACAGGAAATGACAAGAAAATTAATACAGTTCAACAGCCTTTCCAGAATTAGGAACTGGACACAGGGGACGGGACTTTACAGCCTCACTCTTCCCCAAGCTGTAAAGTCCCACCCGTGTTCAACAGACCTTCCCATTCTCCGCCCCTCGCCTGCTCCGATTCCCGTGGCGGTCGGGCCGGTCCAATTCCAGCCAGAGACTTACCCGGAACACCAACAATCGCCAGGAGGGGATAGTAAACGCATTGAATCGCGTTCAGTAGATATTGAATCCGTTCAGCTGATGTTATCCACCAATCATCAGCAGTAAACCGAGAAATCCAATAGAATAAACTCCTGTCCTTGGTTGGAACATTCCGGTACATTGTTCCCAGATTCTGATCCATTGTTGGAAGATTCCAATCCATTGTTCCCAGATTCTGATCCATTGTTGGAAGACTCCAACCCATTGCTCCCAGATTCTGATCTCTCCTCTCCCTCCCTCTCTCTCCACTGCCGCTGATCTCTGTTAGTGTCGGAGTTGCCGCTCCCGCTGACTCAATGGGACAACACATTGAACGGAATCCCTTATTAATAGAAGAGGGGAATCCCTCCAGGCACACTAATCGGATCCATGGAGACTCACATCAATTCCAGTCACTAAACAAACAGCTTCACTTAACCCCCTTCAATCCAACACTTTTTATCCCCAACGGAGAACAGTTACAGCCTCGATGGGGTGTTGAGGGTCAGGGAGGGATGGAAAGTTGGAAATAATGTAGGGTCAATATTAATTCGATACAGCAGAGATCACTCTGCTAGTGTTAATTTTGAGATGACGAGAATACAAAAGCAGGGGTGTACTGCTGAGGGTTTATTAGACACTGGTCTGACCGCATTCACAAAATTGTCAGCAATTGTGGTCCCCGTATCGAAGGAAGGATGTGCTGGCCTTGGAGAGGGTCCAGAGCAGGTTCACAAGAATGATCCGGGGAATGAAAGACTTGACGCATGAGGAGCGTCTGAGGACTGGGGGTCCATACTCGATGCAGTTTGGAAGTATGCGGAAGGGGATAACATTGAAACTTACAGAATAATGAAAGGCCTGGATAGAGTGCACTTGGGGAAGATGTTTCCATTAGTTGGGGAGACTTGGACCCGAGGGCACAGACTCAGAGGAAAGGGACGGCCCTTTAGAAATGTGATGTGGAGATGGCGGTGTTGGACTGGGGTGTGCGCAGTAAGAAGTCTCACAACACCAGTTTCCCACTCACCTGATGAAGGAGCAGCATTCCGAAAGCTTGTGATTCGAAATAAACCTGTGGGACTTGAACCTGCTGTTGTGAGACTTCTTACTTCAGAACTGAGACGAGGAGGAATTTCTTCAGCCAGAGGGTGGTGAATCTGTGGAATTCATTGCCACACAAGGCTGTGGAGGCCAGATCATTGACTGTATTTAATAAAGCGATAAACAGGTTCTTGACTGGTACAGCGATCAAGGGTTACGGGGAGAAAGCAGGAGAATGGGTTTGAGAAACTTATCAGCCAGAACTGAATGGTGGAGCCGGCTCGACGGACCGAATGGCCTCATTGTGCTCTTATATCGTATTGTCTGATGGGTATCATGGTCGTGGTTACTAGATGAAGTTAACGTCAATCAGGGTTGATACAGTCTGCTTACTCCAAGTTGTAGCAGATCGTATGTACAGTTCATGGACAGAACAATCTTAGTATAGGACTTCACACGGATCAATCTCTCAGCATTACGTACAGTACAGTCTTAGCTCGAGTCATCAGATAGAACTGTCGCTCAGTGTTATGTACAGTACAATCTGAGGCTTCAGATAGAACTATCTCTCAGTGTTATGTACAGTACAATCTGAGCCTTCAGATAGAAATATATCTGTGTTATGTACAGAAGAACCTGATCAAGAAGCTTCCCATCAATCTTTCTCAGCATTTTCTTTTGTGAGGTTGTAAGGAGGCAAGTGTGAGTTGAGGAGTGTGTGGGAGAAGGACACCGGGACACCTGAACAGGGTCAGCAGCACCTTGAGGTGAGTGTGAGAGGGGGACACTGGGACACCTAAACGGAGTCAGCAGCACCTTGTGGAGAGTATGAGAGGGGGACACTGGGACACCGGGACAGACAGTCAGCACCTTGAGGAGAGTGGGAGAGGGGGACACTGGGACACCGGGACTGACAGTCAGCACTTTGAGGAGAGTGTGAGAGGGACACTGGGACATCGGGACAGACAGCACCTGGAGGAGAGTGTGAGAGAGGGACACCGGGACTGACAGTCAGCACCTTGAGGAGAGTGTGAGAGGGACACTGGGACACCGGGGCAGACAGTCAGCACCTTGAGGAGAGTGTGAGAGGGTCACTGGGACAGACAGTCAGCTTGTTGCGCACATTGAAATTGGCCGGTCCGATGTTGTGGGCATCACAGAGACGTGGCTGCAAGGGGATCAGGGCTGGGATCTAAATATCCAAGGATAGGTGTCTTATTGGAAGGACAGGCAGATGAGCAAAGGGGGCGGGGTTGCATTGTTCGTACGGAATGGCGTTAAATCAATAGCAAGAAGCGATACAGGATCAGAAGGCAGAGAAACTCTGTGGGTAGAGTTCAGGAGAAACAATGGTAAAAAGACCCTGATGGGAGTTATGTACAGGCCTCCGAGCAGTAGTCAGGATGAGGGGCAGAAAATAAATCTGGATGTAGAAAATGCACATAAAAAGACAATATTACAATAATTATGGGGGACTTCAATATGCAGGTGGCCTGGGAAAATCCGGGAGGTAGTGGGTCCCAAGAAAAGGATTTTGTGGAATGTATAAGAGATGCTTTTTTGGAGCAGCTTGTGACAGAGCCTACTGGGGAAACGGGAATTCTGGAGTTGATGATATGTAATGAGGCAGATTTGATTAGGGAACTTAAGGTGAAGTGACCCTGAGAGAGCAGTGACCACAATATGATAGAATTTACCCTGTAGTTTGAGAGGGAGAAACTGGAATCAGATGCAAGAATATGACAATTAAATAAAGATAACTACAAGGACATGAGGGAGGAGCTGGCCAGAGTTGATTGGAAAGGGAGCCGAGCAGGGGAAACAGTGCAACGGCAATTACAGGAGTTTTCGGGGGGGGGGGGGGGGAGGTGGGGGGTTATTCGGGAGGCACAACAGAAATTCATCCCAAGGAGGAGGAAACCTGCTAAAGAGAGGACGAAGCTTCCATGGCTGACGAGGGAAGTAAAGGACAGCATAAAAGCAAAAGAATCACTGGAGGCAGGGAGGGTACCAGAGATCTGGAAATTAGCTGATGTAACACCGCTGTTTAAGAAGGGAGGGAGGCAGCAGATGGGAAATTATAGGCCGGTTAGACTGACTTCGTTCATTGGCAAGATCTTAGAGTCCATTATTAAAGATGAGATCACAGAGTCCTTGGAAGTGCATGATAAAGTAGGACTGAGTCAGCACAGCTTTGTCAAGGGGAGCTCATGTCTGACAAATCTGTTAGAGTTCTTTATAGAACATAGAACATTACAGCACAGAACAGGCCCTTCGGCCCACGATGTTGTTCTTTGAGGAGGTAACAAGGAAGTTAGATAAAAGAGAACCAGTGGACCTGATTTATTTGGATTTCCAAAAGGCCTTTGACAAGGTGCCACATCGGAGACTTTTAAATAAGTGAAGTGCCCGTGGTGTTAAGGGTAAGAAGCTGACATGGATAGAGGATTGGTTGACTGGCAGAAGGCAGAGAGTGGGGATAAACGGGTCTTTTTCAGGATGGCAGCCGGTGACTAGTGGTGTGCCTCAGGGGTCGGTGCTGGGACCACAACTTTTCACAATACACATTAACGATTTGGAAGAACGAAATGAAGCCACTGTTGCCAAGTTTGCAGATGATGGAAAGATATGCAGAGGGAGAGATAGTATTGAGGAAGAAGGGGGACTGCACAAGGACTTGGATAGGCTGGGAGAGTGGGCAAAGAAGTGGCAGATGGAATATAACGTGGAAAAGTGTGAGATTATAAACATTGGAAGGAGAAATGGAGGCATAGACTATTTTCTAATTGGGGAAATGCTTAGGCAATCAGAAGCACAAAGGGACTAGGGAGTCCTTGTTCAAGATTCGCTTAAGGTTAACGTGTCGGTTCATAGAACCATAGAAAATTACAGCTCAGAAACAGGCCTTTTGGCCCTTCTTGTCTGTAACAATTGCAAATCAGTTTCAGCTGGTCGGCAGATGAGCAAATCAACATGGAAAAAAATCATTTTTTCCCTTGGACCACCTACTCCCATCTCTGCAACAAGCTACAGGACACCCACACAGGAAGAATGGGCAGTTAGGCATTCAGTTAGAAACATAACTTTTCTTACTTTAACAAAAATAAATAAATACCAAAATACTTCTGACAGCTAATTTGTGGATTGAGATAGATATGGATAATGTAAGCTCTCACCCCAGCATGCTTTTAATGTAAGTTTAGAATTGTGACACAAGGTGACAGTTTTGCTCAAGGAAACATCAAGCATGTTAAATACGCTTCGCAGTGTAAGGCAGATGTGACACTGAGCATCAGGAATGGTCAATAGCAGTTTGAACGGTTAGAGGAGCAGACATCACCAATTGGACTCTGCATCGACACACATATGGTGAATATAGTGCTCAGAAAATGTGGGCAGGTGGACAAATTAATACACAGACTGCGGCCATTTAGCGACCTGGCTGCTCCCAATGCAAGGAACAATGGTGTCACACAACACCCTCCAGCAAGTTGGACAGCTTCCCCTGACACTAGCTTCAAAAATGAAAAAGACACAACTTTGCAGCATTCTCTCATGCCTTCCAAAAAGAAATAGGTTGAAACACTGTAATTGAACCTTAGACAAACGGTACAGTCACTGTCAAGCTGCTTTTCTCATTACTTACTGCAGACGAATTGAAGACATCCAGGAGGAGGAAGTTGAGCAGAGCCCAGAGTTCGTGCAGGTTGTTCTGAAGTGGTGAATCCGTGAGCAATAATCCATTTGTTGTTTTAAATTCTCTCACTATTTCAGAGAGCTGTAAATTTAGCAGATTTAAAAACATGACGGTACAAACTGGGTACAAGTTTGAATCATACTCCTGGCACAACTGTAGATTCAGACTGCATTTAAAAGTTCGCTGAACTTTTAGGTGTGTATTCGTGTCTGTCATTTCTCCAATGAATTCAGATATAGTGGCACCAAATGCTTTGCATTAGGAAGCAAAAAGCAAGTGTAGTAATAGTACATCAAGATTACAAACGGTTATCTATAACTTGCAAGACGGGAATATGGAAACTTCCAGAGCCGTCCACAATTGAATGGTATTTCTTTCAAATCGAATCAATGGTTGTGGAAGGAGCAGCTGGTGAAAAAGCAATGGTTGTGGAAGGGGCAGTTGGTTAAAAAGCAATGGTTGTGGAAGGCGCAGCTGGTTAAAAAGCAATGGTTGTGGAAGGGACAGCTGGTTAAAAAGCAATGGTTGTGGAAGGAGCAGCTGGTTAAAAAGCAATGGTTTTGGAAGGAGCAGCTGGTTAAAAAGCAATGGTTGTGGAAGGAGCAGCTGGTTAAAAAGCAATGGTTGTGGAAGGAGCAGCTGGTTAAAAAGCAATGGTTGTGGAAGGGGCAGTTGGTTAAAAAGCAATGGTTGTGGAAGGCGCAGCTGGTTAAAAAGCAATGGTTGTGGAAGGGACAGCTGGTTAAAAAGCAATGGTTGTGGAAGGAGCAGCTGGTTAAAAAGCAATGGTTGTGGAAGGAGCAGCTGGTTAAAAAGCAATGGTTGTGGAAGGAGCAGCTGGTTAAAAAGCAATGGTTGTGGAAGGAGCAGCTGGTTAAAAAGCAATGGTTGTGGCAGGAGCAGCTGGTTAAAAAGCAATGGTTGTGGAAGGAGCAGCTGGTTAAAAAGCAATGGTTGTGGAAGGACAGCTGGTTAAAAAGCAATGGTTGTGGAAGGAGCAGCTGGTTAAAAAGCAATGGTTGTGGAAGGGACAGCTGGTTAAAAAGCAATGGTTGTGGAAGGGACAGCTGGTTAAAAAGCAATGGTTGTGGAAGGAGCAGCTGGTTAAAAAGCAATGGGTGTGGAAGGAGCAGCTGGTTAAAAAGCAATGGTTGTGGAAGGAGCAGCTGGTTAAAAAGCAATGGTTGTGGAAGGAGCAGCTGGTTAAAAAGCAATGGTTGTGGAAGGGGCAGCTGGTTAAAAAGCAATAGTTGTGGAAGGAGCAGCTGGTTAAAAAGCAATGGTTGTGGAAGGACAGCTGGTTAAAAAGCAATGGTTGTGGAAGGAGCAGCTGGTTCAAAAGCAATGGTTGTGGAAGGGACAGCTGGTTAAAAAGCAATGGTTGTGGAAGGAGCAGCTGGTTAAAAAGCAATGGTTGTGGAAGGAGCAGTTGGTTAAAAAGCAATGGTTGTGGAAGGAGCAGCTGGTTAAAAAGCAATGGTTGTGGAAGGATCAGTTGGTTAAAAAGCAATGGTTGTGGAAGGGACAGCTGGTTAAAAAGCAATGGTTGTGGAAGGAGCAGCTGGTTAAAAAGCAATGGTTGTGGAAGGGACAGCTGGTTAAAAAGCAATGGTTGTGGAAGGAGCAGCTGGTTAAAAAGCAATGGTTGTGGAAGGAGCAGCTGGTTAAAAAGCAATGGTTGTGGAAGGAGCAGCTGGTTAAAAAGCAATGTTTGTGGAAGGGACAGCTGGTTAAAAAGCAATGGTTGTGGAAGGAGCAGCTGGTTAAAAAGCTTTTAAAACAAGAGCACACTACAGTCTGAATAAACAGATCTGATCTTTGATTTTCAATTCAAATATTTCCACTCCACTCTTCCACTGGTGTTAAAACCCAGAGATTAACTATCGAGCCTCAATAATTAATGGTGGAATAACTTTCCCAGAAGTTTCTGAACCCCTGGAGTAATTTGATTGAATATGGCACAGCGGTTCGCACTGCTGCCTCACAGCAACAGGGACCAGTGTTTGATTTCCGGCTTGGGTAACTGTGTGGAGTCCGCATGTTCTCCCCATGTCTGTGTGGGTTTCCTCCGGGTGCTCCGGTTTCCTCCCACAGTCCGAAAGACATGCTGGTTAGGGTGCATTGGCTGTGCTAAATTCTCCCTCAGTGTAACCCGAACAGGCGCCAGAGTTTGGCGACCAGGGGATATTCACAGTAGCTTCATTACAGTGTTAATGTCAACCGACTTGTGACACTGATAAACATTAACTTAAAAAATGATTGTCTGCATTGGATTGTGAGATTAAAGCGCTCTTTTCCTCAAGATTCACATTCCATCTGTGACAATAAATAGCCCCTTTAATTTAGCTCTTAAAGCTTTGATGGAAGTGTGAAGGAACAGTGAAAGCAGCAAATAACAATTATATTAACCATGAGTACTCAAAATGTATCATTTTCCTTCATTTCAAAATCTCTACTCCTGGATTTCCCTCCAACCTTTTGTTCCAATCTTCCTGTCCTTCGTTATCTCATTCACCAGAGAACAGTCACTTCCATCCACACTGAATACTTTTTTACTGTTCTTTGCCACTCCGTCTTACCCCGTCTTTGCATTCCCCTCTCCAGGGGAACAGTGTGCAGCAAACTTCTGTGCCTCATTTTCTGTCTGGTCCCACACATAACTGCACCTTGCTCAAAAATAACCTCACTCCATGATATGTAACCGAGAATGTGACACATGGTTTACAAAGATTTAAAGTTTATTTATTAGTGGCACAAGGAGGCTTACATTAACACGGCAATGAAGTTACTCTGAAAATCCCCTAGTCGCCACACTTCGGTACACTGAGAATTTAGCACGGCCAAAGCACCAAACCAGCAATTTTTTTGGACTGTGGTAGGAAACCGGAACACCCGGAGGAAACCCACGCAAACACGGGGAGAACGTGTAAACTCCAAACAGACGATGACCCAAGCTGGGAATCGAACCTGGGTCGCTGGCGCTGTGAGGCAGCAGTGCGAACCACCGAGCTACCATGTCGCCCCCTGCTCATGCCCCCATGCTACAAATCAAGCCTGCGTTTCTCCCCAATTCACCTGAAGATGAGGCAGAAAATGTAGCATTCACTACAATGGTAGCCATTAACTCTGGTGGTAATGGACGGGATGGGGAAGAGAGCAGAGAAAATGAAGGGAAAACACACTTACCTAAGGGTTTCCCATTTTTGATCCTGTCGGCTTCATCTATAACCAGATATCGCCAATTAAATATTTTGAAAACAGATTTCTCCCTGATGAGCATTTCATACGACGTCACACAGACATCCCACTCTCCAGGAAGGAGGACATCTCTGATGAAAGCTGCCTGATGAAGTAAGAAGTGGGTTACATTTCAGTTTTCCAAACACCAGAAATTTATTTTTCTCGAAGACAATTGGGACGCAGCAGAAACAGATCTGATCACAGGCATTAATCAGACAAATTTAGCTGAATAAAACACTGACGTTGGGATTTTCCAGCCCCGCCAGCAGTGAGCAGCGTCAAGGGCAGAACAGGCAAAGGTGGAGAGTGGCCAAAGGGCAATTGGCTCTTGGCAACTCTCCAAACCATAGAATCCCTACAGTGCAGGAAGAGGCCATTCGGCCCATTGAGTCTGCACCGACCACAATCCCACCCAGGCCCTATTCTCCAAACCATAGAATCCCTCTGTCTGGAGCTCGCTCTGCCTGTCTCTCACCCCTCTCTCCCTTTCTTTCTATTTCATGGCCTTCTCGATCTTTCTCCAGCTCTCCCTCTCTGTAGTCCAGAAGATGAAATCTCCTATTACTGGAGCGGACTCAGTCCATCGGAATCTTGCGGCTTATAGATGCAGAATTTTAACTACAGGATCTTTGGGACTCTATTAGTTAGAATAGAATAGAATAGAATCCCTACAGTGCAGAAGGAGGCCATTCGGCCCATCGAGTCTGCACTGACCACAATCCCACCCAGGCCCTATTCCCGTAACTCCACATATTTATCCTGTTAACCGCCCCCCCCCCCCTGACATTAGGGTTAATTTAGCATGATCCAATCAACCTAACCTGCGCTTCTTTGGACTGTGAGACTTTTGACGAAGGAGCAGCGCTCCTAAAGCGAAAGGCATTTGCTACCAAATAAACCTGTTGGACTTTAACCTGATGTTGTTAAAACTCTTGCTGTGAGGCAGCAGTGCTCACCACTGTGCCACCACCTCAAGATGTTCCAGTCCAGCACACGATATTCCCTGCCACTGATGGGGCTGGAAAATCCCGCCCAGAGTGTTGCAAAGCAAGGAGAGAGCAATAAATTACTATATAATTAACATATTTGCAAATTTACACTCAAACGTTGTCTGCGTGGCAAATCTCGGATTTTAGTTATGCAGAGCAAAGAAAAGCTGATCTCCAAAGCCAGTCTCAAGGAACCTTGAGGGCTGCCGTTAACACTGGCGACAGATCCATTCTCCACATGCATGTTGAAAACATGTTATTGAGAGAGTCGACGAAAGTAAATTCAATACAGTGAAAGGCAGGATTAATATTAAAGATTGAACAATGGCCAAATACAAAATCTCAATTTGTTAAGTCTAAATTTATTAAAATTGTATCCCAGGTTTGATGAGTCCTTCATTTATTTTATTTTTATTACACAAAGTGCTTGTTCACACAACGGCAATGCTAGTGGTTATTTATTCAGCAATTTAAACCAGGTCATAGAGGTTCAGAGCATGGAAAAAGCCCCTTCAGCCCAACTTGTCCATGCTGCTCTTTTTAAACCCACTTAGCGAGTCCCAATTGCCCGCATTCGGCCCATATCCCTCCATACCCATCTAACTGTCCAAATGCTTTTTAAAAAACAAAATTGTACCCGCCTCTATTACTACCTCTGGCAGCTTGTTCCAGACACTCACCACCCTCAGTGAAAAAGTTGCCCCTCTGAACCCTTTCCTATCTCTTCCCTCTCAGCTTAAACCTATGCCCTCTCGTTTGACTCCCCTACCTTTGGGAGATATTCCAAAATGTGCCGTTATGTTTATGGGTCAGTGTTTAGTGGTAAAAAGAATCTTGCTCCCCCGTGAATGAACTGACTCTCTCGCGACTTGCCCAACAGATGCTGTCTGTCCTTTGGTACCTCACCCATGCAGCTTTTTCACACACAGGTTTTGACAGCAAGTGCTTGCGGATTACTGAATTCCTATTTGGTTAATGACAGATGTGGAGATAGCAACCAGCTTTAAGAATCCTGGCTGTTTTTTCTTGTTCCGATGCTGGGGCAGCAAGGGTAGTTGTACTTTCCCACTGGGGTCGGCCAACATGTGGCAGGAGATCCAACAAGCACTGCACGGATTACTTCCACAGCGTGCAATGCATTTTCAAATTAAACTCCATGCATCAGCTGTATTTTCCAACAGTATTTTAGGGAACATAAAACACAGTTCTTACCCTTTGATCCTTGTCACGTATTAAACAAATAGCTCGAAGAGTCGGTATCCATCTGTTGAACTCAAGCATCTAGTTGTGCAGTGTAGACTTGGGGACTAGAACCATGTGAGGTCCAGGAATGTTTCTATCATGTTTCATGTCCCCAAGAAGAGCAATAGTTTGCAAAGTTTTCCCGAGACCCTGTTAAACAAAGTAAAACAATTAATTCTCTTAGAATCAAAGGCTGTTTTTTCATCAGTTGAAGCATTTCTGAAATGTACTGGAAGAAACCATTCAGCCCATCAAGTTTGTTCTGCAATTTAATTCGATCATAGCTTATCTACATCGTAACTCAATTTATCTGCCTTGGTTCCATTTCCCTTCACACTAATCTAACAAAAACCTTCGTCTCAGTTTTGACATGTCCAGAATAACCATGTCTCAAGTTTTTTATAAAATAAAAGGCTAGGTTTTGGCAGGAAGGAGGAGAAAACAAACGTTCCAGGTTTCCGCTAATCTTTGAATGGTACACCCTCGAACATCCGGGAGAAGATACTTGTTCCCTATTTACAAACATAGAAGATAGGAGCAGGAGGAGGCCATTTGGCCCTTCGAGCCTGCTCCACCATTCATTACGATCATGGCGGATCATCCAACTCAATAGCCTCATCCTGTTTCCCCCCTCCCCCCCAATAACCTTTGATCCCATTCACCCCAAGTGCTTTACCGAGCCGCCTCTTGAATACATATAATGAATGCTTCACCCCGTTTTGAACCGGGAACCTTTCACGTTCGGCGAACGTGATAACCAGTACACTACAGAGACATTTATCTTCTTAAATCCTTTAAACTAAACATCTCACATGCCTACACCAAACAATTGTTATGTCTACAATCAATGTGTATTCATACCGTTTCATCTGCCAGGATACCATTAATGCCATTCTCAGATAAAGAAATCAGCCAATTCAGTCCACGGATCTGATAGTGGCGGAGTTTCCCTCCTTTTACATCTGTGGAAGAGACCCCAAATATTTAGAGCCTTCGACCGTTGCAAGAGTCTGCACAGAATACAGCTCAAGGGGAAATGAAATCAGTGCCATGACCAAAAGGAAAAGTATTACTGTTTCAGGAACCATTGAACTGAAAGCACCATGACAGCTTGAGACAACAAAAAGCAAGCAGCACAATCCATTTGGTATTAGGGTCTCAATGTTTGCATAAAGAATGTCAGCGTTCAGACGCAGGCTCCAAAACAAAGGTGGTGATTTTCACCACGACTACTACCATTCGAGAGCAACTAAATTGACCTGTAAAAGAAGGCCAAAGTTTATACAGAAACATAAACTGTTAAACAGAGCACCTAAACTTCACTAAGGCAAGTATGAGCAAGATTGGGAGGGCAGAGTGAAGGAATGATGGTGAGGAATCAGTTTACTGGGCTTTGACTGATTTGTAAGAAATCATTGCATGGACATTACTGGGATTTTGAATATGTTATGAGTATTTGGAGCATTGCGTGCAGTTCTGGTCATCACACTACCAGAAGGACGTGGAAGCTTTGGAGAGAGTGCAAAGAAGGTTCACCAGGATGTTGCCTGGTCTCAAGGGTGTTGGCTATGAGGAGAGGTTGAATAAACTAGGATTGTTTTCATTGGAAAGACAGAGGCTGAGGACAGACCTGATAGAGGTGGACACAATGATGAGAGGCATCGGCAGGGTGGATAGTCAGAAGCTTTTTTCCAAGGGTGGAAGTGTTAATTACAAGGGGGCGCAGGTTCAAGGTGAGAGGTATAAAATTTAAGGGAGATGTGTGGGGGAAGTTTCTCACAGAGTGGTGGGTGCCTGGAATGCACTACCAGGGGAGGTGGGGGAAGCAGGCACATTGGCAACATTTAAGAGGCATCTCAACGGGTAAATGAATAGGGAGGGAATAGAGGGATACAGACCCAAATAAGGACAGAAGGGTTTTTCTTTATTTTAGTGAGGGCATCATGATTGGCACAGGCTGGGAGGGCTGGAGGGCCTGTCTTGTGCTGTACTTTTCTTTGTTCTTTGATTGGGGAAATGCCATTTGGGAGAACAGATCATTCAGCTCACCATTTCATAGGGTAAGGAACAGATTATCCATGATTCTCAACACCAAAAGGACAGCATGTTACATGTACGCAATCTGTATGATAATCCAATTATTCCTCATGAAAACAGATGTTCCTTTTCATGTGGCGCACACTAACATGTTAAAATGGCTGCTAGGACACCATCAAAAATAAGTTGCAGCAGTTTCTACTCAGTTCCTTGGGAGCATTGGTTGAGAGGGCAAAGCTGAACAAAACAAAGAACAAGGTGAAAGGCTGATATATGAAACACATGTCATACTGGCATGAGGGAGATCTTTCAGCTTTACCTGCATTTTATTCATGCTGAATCTGACCTCAAAATACTCAATATCCACAATATCCAGTCAGAAAATATGATGTCAGATTAAAAGTTAGGCTGGAGTGAGTCCGTGGTGTCTGTCAGCATTAGTAGATTGTTCCATTAAAAAGACCCCTTATGCCAATAAATACAGCCAATTAAACCAGGAGAACGGGAGGTGCTGTTTTTGGAGATTTAATTACAACAAGCTCAAATAGAACATAGAACATAGAACATTACAGCGCAGAACAGGCCCTTCGGCCCACGATGTTGCACCGACCAGTTAAAAAAAAAAAATGTTCCCAAAGGTCTAATTTTGACAAAATTGAACACTGCACATCGATGAATGGTGACTGAAAATGTGAAAGCAATTGGGAAAAGGTAGTGAAAACTGAGCTACATTAACTCATGTGTGAAATAATGAATAAAATGGCTTTACACACATGATGTGGATTCTTCAAACCTTGTGCAGACATTGGTTGCCTTGCTGTTTTCTGACAGTAGCTCTTCATCCTCTTCCTGTTCCGTACGACGATGTCGATAGCTAAGAATTAAAACTGAATTGTTTTGTGCGAGGGGTTACTATTACTTTCCAAACCATTTTAAAAGAGCTGTTACTGCAGTCAATTTCAAATCCACAATCACTTCAGAATAAACAGCACCATACAAATTATTTTGGAGATTGTGCATCACTTTTGCGGTGAGGATTAGTACATAGAATCCTAAAGTGCAGAAAGAGGCCATTTGGCCCATGGAGTCTGCACCGGCCTCAATCCCACCCAGACCCTATCCCCATGATGCCATGCATTTACCCTCGCTAGTTCCCCTGACACTAAGGGGCAATTTAGCATGGCCAATTCACCTAACCCTAATCTTTGGACTGCGGGATGAAACCGGAGCACCCGGAGGAAACCCACGCAGACACGGGGAGAATGTGCAAACACTATACAGACAGTGACCCAAGCCGGGACTCGAACCTGGGTCCCTGGAATCCAGGGGAACTGGATTAATTGTTGGATTTCACAGTGATGTGTTACAGAGCAGAAATCCAGGGGAACTGGATTAATTGTTAGATTACACAGTGATATGTTACAGAGCAGTAATCCAGGGGAACTGGATTCATTGTTAGATTACACAGTGATATGTTACAGAGCAGGAATCCAGGGGAACTGGATTAATTGTTAGATTACACAGTGATATGTTACAGAGCAGGAATCCAGGGGAACTGGATTAATTGTTAGATTACACAGTGATATGTTACAGAGCAGGAATCCAGGGGAACTGGATTAATTGTTGGATTACACAGTGATATGTTACAGAGCAGGAATCCAGGGGAACTGGATTAATTGTTAAATTACACAGTGATATGTTACAGAGCAGGAATCCAGGGGAACTGGATTAATTGTTAGATTACACAGTGATATGTTACAGAGCAGGAATCCAGGGGAACTGGATTAATTGTTAGATTACACAGTGATATGTTACAGAGCAGGAATCCAGGGGAACTGGATTAGTTGTTAGATTACACAGTGATATGTTACAGAGCAGGAATCCAGGGGAACTGGATTAATTGTTAGATTACACAGTGATATGTTACAGAGCAGGAATCCAGGGGAACTGGATTAGTTGTTAGATTACACAGTGATATGTCACAGAGCAGGAATCCAGGGGAACTGGATTAGTTGTTAGATTACACAGTGATATGTTACAGAGCAGGAATCCAGGGGAACTGGATTAATTGTTGGATTTCACAGTGATGTGTTACAGAGCAGAAATCCAGGGGAACTGGATTAATTGTTAGATTACACAGTGATATGTTACAGAGCAGTAATCCAGGGGAACTGGATTAATTGTTCGATTACACAGTGATATGTTACAGAGCAGGAATCCAGGGGAACTGGATTAATTGTTCGATTACACAGTGATATGTCACAGAGCAGGAATCCAGGGGAACTGGAGTAATTGTTAGATTACACAGTGATATGTCACAGAGCAGATATGGATGTTAAGTTTGCTGATGACACAACAATAGATTGGAAAATAAATGGTGATGAGGATGTAAGGGGACGATGGAGGGACATAAATAGTTCAGTGAATTGGCAAAGCTTCGCCAAATTGTGTTTAATGGGCGGATGTGAAAATGCACATTTTGGCCTGATGAATATAAAATACACTTAATAACTAAATGGTGCGAGATCACAACATTCTGAAGGACAGAGGGATTGGGCCGTCCTTGGGCATGAATCAAAAGGGGCTAATATACAGGTACAGCAATTAATTAGAAATGTCATAAAATGTTACCATTTATTATGAGGGAATGAATTATTAAATAGGAAGGGTCAGAAATTCCTCAGATATAGGAGCAGAATTCGGCCATTCGGCCCATCGAGTCCGCTCCGCCATTCGATCATGGCTGATATGCTCCTCATCCCCATTTTCCTGCCTTCTCCCCATAACCCTTCAACCCATCACCAATTAAAAATCTGTCTAACCCCTCCTGAAATTTACTCACTGTCCCAGCATCCTCCGCTCTTTGGGGCAGCGAATTCCACAGATTCACAACCCTTTGGGAGAAGTAGTTTCTCCTCAGCTCTGTTTTAAATTTGCTGCCCCTTCTCCTAAGACTCTGACCACTCGTCCTAGAATGTCCCACAAGACGAAGCTTCCGCTACACGTCTACTTTATCCACACCTTTTATCATCTTGTCAATTTGATCTCTCATTCTTCTAAATTCCAGTATGTTTCCAGTGTGCAAGGCATTGGAGAGACCACATCTGGAGTATTGTGTACAATACTTGATTCCTTATCTATAGAAAGATGGTAATGTGTTAGAAAACTGCCCCAGGCAACTGTGAATTCCTCCAACTGGTATTTAATGTAGACTTGAATTGATTTATTTTAAAACGGTTTATTTTAAACATATTGAGACCGGCCTGAAAGTGGTAGACTGGGGACTATCACACAAATGCTCTCAATCTGATGGTGTGGTGGTATTGTCACTGGACTGCGAGCCCAGAGTCCGAGGGTAATGCACTGGGCAGCCAGCTTCCAATCACACCACAGCAAATAGTGAAATCTCAATTCAATAAAAATCTGTCATTAAAGGCCTGGTGATGACCATGAAACCATTGCCGTTAAAACCCATTTGGTTCACCGATGCCCTTCAGAGAAGGAATTTATCCGACTCCAGAATAAGACCAGAGGATGCTGGAAAATCTCAGCAGGTCTGGTAGGACCTTTAAGTCTTTCATGTGAATCCAGGTCCACACGATGTGGTTGACTCTGGAATGGCCCAGCAAGCAAGCTGCTCAGTTCAAGGGCAGTTCGCGATAGACCACAAGCAAGGAACTGGGAAAAATCTGCACAAAATATTGGCCAGTTATTTTCAGTCTGGAAATGTAAACCTGCCGTTTCGCTCTCAGTCAGGAACAGATCTCAGTTTTACATCAATCTCTGATTTAACAGCACATTGGAGAGCTGGTGCAGACACGATGGGCCAAATGGCCTCCTCCTGCACGAACACTATTCTGTGAAATCTTAGAAAACAGGGAAATGCTGGAATTAAACTCAGCAGGTTCGGCAGCATCTGTGCAGAGAGAGAGAGAGAAACAGAGTTAACATTTCAGGTCTGTGACCTTTCCTGTGAACTGGGGAAAGTTAAAAATGTAACAGGTTTGGAGAAAGGGGCGGGTGGGACAGGGACGAAAGGAAGGTCTGTGAGACGGTGGAAGACAGGAGAGGTTGAATAAGAGAAAAGTGAACCCCCCCCCCCCCCCAGAGCCAAACTCCCTCAGAGGCTCCCACACTGCATTCCAACAAACTGAACTGGATTGGACTGAATGGGAAGTCATGGGAATGTAACCCTCACTGAACTTCATGGATCAAGTACATTTCTGGATGGAAATTAGCTGCATCGACTCCAGCCTGGTTGTTGGTGTGAAACAGGAGCTGATGTCTATCTGTGTGTGTGTGTGTGTGTGTGTGAGTCCCTGCCTGCAGCTCCCAGAGAGTTTAAAATCCTGCATCTGTCTCTCTGCAGAGCTGCTGGTTAAAGACACATTTACAGCATTTATCAGACAGAAACTTCACTCTCATTCTCTCCCTCCCTTCCCCCAGCCAGTGCTTCTGTTAAAAAAAGGCTAAACGCTTTATTTTGCAGCTCTGATCAGTGGGGAATCATTAACCATGAAGCACAGGGCACACACACACACACCCGGACACACAGCATTGTAAATCAGAAGTGGGAGTTGTAAACGCAGCAACAAAGAACTTTGCAAGATCTTGTTTCAGTTCAGGCAACTTAAGGAAAAGTGAACTTTGCAAGAATCGGCAAAGGGTGCAAACCTGTAGCGGATGGAGTCCTGGATGAACAAGTTGTACAATCCACATTCAGACCTGGCCTCTCTCTCTCTCTCTCTCCCTGGCAGTGCAGGGCTGCTGGTTCATTTAAATCCATCTTCTCTCAGCTACCAGTGCTGGTGATGTGAAGCTGGGATGGGGGGGGGGAAGGGAGAGCCTTGGGATGAACCATTTGCCTGGTGCTCACTAACCCCCACACACACAAACACCCCCCCCCCCCCACACACACTCAGAGACAGGTTGGTGTTGGACTGGCCCATACCTGGAGTAGGTGGGTTCAGGTGAGGTGGAGGCGCTGTGGTTAGATGGGGGGGGGGGTGATTGGGGAGGTGTGGACAGTTTGAGTGACTCAGTGAGGTTATAAAAAGGCTGAGGCTCCTTTGTCCAGTCTCTCTCTCCACGTGGGTTGGTAAGTATCAGGTAAGCTGTGTCTTTGTGAGTGAGTGAGTCAGTGTGTGCTTGCATGGAGTTCCAGCTCTGATATTTTAACTCCCCCCCCCCTTTCCCAGCACAAAGCCCCTGTTCCTGGATCTCTCTCCCCGCCATGGGAGAGGGGATGGAAGGAGTTGGAGAGATCACCGGGTGAAAACATGTGCGATGGTGAGTATGAACCTCTTCACTTTCTGTCTGCACCTTTCCCGCCTCAGCCCTGCTTTTCTCTCTGTTTACAGCCTCCTCTCAATCTCCCTCTCCATCTTTCTCTCTCTCAACATTTCTCTCTCTCAATCTCTCTCCCTCTCAATCTCTCTTCCTCTCAATCTCTCTCTCTCTCAATCTCTCTCTCTCTCAATCTCTCTCCCTCTCAATCTCTCTCCCTCTCAATCTCTCTCCCTCTCAATCTCTCTCCCTCTCAATCTCAGTCCCTCTCAATCTCTCTCCCTCTCAATCTCTCTCCCTCTCAATCTCTCTCCCTCTCAATCTCTCTCCCTCTCAATCTCTCTCCCTCTCAATCTCTCTCCCTCTCAATCTCTCTGCCTCTCAATCTCTCTCCCTCTCAATCTCTCTCCCCGACATCCCCCCCCGACATTCTCCCCCCCGACATTCCCCCCCCGACATTCCCCCCCCCGACATTGCCCCCCCCCGACATTGCCCCCCCCGACATTGCCCCCCCCCGACATTCCCCCCCCGACTTTGCCCCCTCTGACTGCCCCCCCGACTTTGTCCGAACCCTAACCCTCCACCTGACTTGCCCCCCCCAACATTGCCCCCCCCGACATTCCCCCCCGAATTGCCCAGCTCCCCCTGACTTTGCCCCCCCCCGAGTTTGCCCCCACCCGAGTTTGCCCCCACCCCGAGTTTGCCCCCCCTGCTACCCCTCTCCATCTGTTCCCCCAACGCCTTTCCCCGCGCCACCAACAGACCCAAAACCCGCTGCTGAGTCCCCCCCTCCCCTTACTGCCAATGCCCTAAAGATACCCCTCTCAGCTCAATCCCCCCCGAACCCCTCTCCTGAATCCACTCCCAATCCTTTTAAACCCCCCGCCCTCAGTCTCTCACCCCCAAATTTCCCTCTCCCCCCCCCCCCCGCCTCCAGCTTCCCACCCCACCGCCTCCAGCTTCCCCCCCCGCCTCCAGCTTCCCGCCCCCCGCCTCCAGCTTCCCCACCCCCGCCTCTGCCCCTCCCCCGATCCCCTCTGCCCCTCCCCCCGATCCTCTCTGCCCCTCCCCCACGATCCTCTCTGCCCCTCCCCCCCGATCCTCTCTGCCCCTCCCCCCGATCCTCTCTGCCCCTCCCCCCGATCCTCTCTGCCCCTCCCCCCGATCCTCTCTGCCCCTCCCCCCGATCCTCTCTGCCCCTCCCCCCGATCCTCTCTGCCCCTCCCCCCGATCCTTTCTGCCCCTCCCCCCGATCCCCTCTGCCCCTCCCCCGATCCTCTCTGCCCCTCCCCCCGATCCTCTCTGCCCCTCCCCCCCGATCCTCTCTGCCCCTCCCCCCGATCCTCTCTGCCCCTCCCCCCGATCATCTCTGCCCTCCCCCCGATCCTCTCTGCCCCTCCCCCCGATCCTCTCTGCCCCTCCCCCCGATCCTCTCTGCCCCTCCCCCCCGATCCTCTCTGCCCCTCCCCCCCGATCCTCTCTGCCCCTCCCCCCGATCCTCTCTGCCCTTCCCCCCGATCCTCTCTGCCCCTCCCCCCGATCCTCTCTGCCCCTCCCCCCGATCCTCTCTGCCCCTCCCCCCGATCCTCTGTGGCGCGCGCGCGCATCCTCTGTGGCGCGCGCGCATCCTCTGTGGCGCGCGCGCGCATCCTCTGTGGCGCGCGCGCATCCTCTGTGGCGCGCGCGCGCGCATCCTCTGTGGCGCGCGCGCATCCTCTGTGGCGCGCGCGCATCCTCTGTGGCGCGCGCGCGCATCCTCTGTGGGAAATGTGGGAAAAGCTAACACACCGTAAGCCTTCTTAACTACCCTATCAACCTGGGTGCCAACTTTCAGGGATCTATGCACATGGACACCCAGATCTCTCTGTTCATCCACACTGCCAAGTATATTACCGTTAGCCCAGTACTCTGTATTCCTGTTCCTCCTTCCAAAGTGAATGACTTCACACTTTTCCGCATTAAACTCCATTTGCCACCTCTCAGCCAAGCTCTGCAGCTTATCTATGTCCCTCTGTCACCAGCCACTTCCCTCCGCACTGTTTTCAACTCCACCGACTCTGGTGTCATCCGCAAATTTAATAATCCATCCTTCTACGCCCTCATCCAGGTCATTTATATAAATGATAAACAGCAGTGGCCACAAAACAGATCCTTGCGGTACACCACTAGGAACTGAACTCCAGGATGAACATTTCCCATCAACCACCACTCTCTGTTTTCTTGCAGCAAGGCAATTCCTGATCCAAACCAGTAAATCAGCCTCAAGCCCATGTGTCCGTATTTTCTGCAATAGGTTACCATGGGGAACCTTATCAAACACTTGCTGAAATCCATATACACCACATCAACCGCTTTACCCTCATCCACCTCTTTGGTCACCTTCTCAAAGAACTCAATAAGGTTTGTGAGGGACGACCTACCCTTCACAAAACCGTGCTGACTATTCCTATTCCAATTATTCCTTTCTAGATTATTATAAATACTCTCTCTTATAATCCTTTCCAAAACTTTGCCCACAACTGAAGTAAGGCTCACGAGTCTATAATTACCAGGGTTGTATCTACTCCCCTTCTTGAACAAGGGGACAACATTTGCTATCCTCCAGTCTTCTGGCACTGTTCCTGTAGACAATGACGACACAAAGATCAAAGCTAAAGGCTCTGCAATCTTCTCTCTCGCCTCCCAGAGAATCCGAGGATAAATCGCATCTGGCCCAGGGGACTTATCTATTTTTACCCTTTCCAGAATTGCTAACACCTCCTCCTTATGAACCTCAATCCCGTCCAGTCCAACAGCCTGCATCTCAGTACTCTGCTCGACAACACTGTCCCTCTCCTGTGTGAATACCGACGAAAAATATTCAGTTAGTGCCTCTCCTATCTTTTCAGATTCCACGCACAAATTCCCACTACTGTCCTTGACTGGCCCTAATCTTACCCTAGTCATTCTTTTACTCCTGACATACCTAGAGAAAGCTTTTGGGTTTTCCTTGATCCTATCTGCCAAAGACTTCTCATGTCCCCTCCTGGCTCTTCTTAACTCGCTCTTTAGGTCAAAGATGCGGGTTCAACATTAGAAACATTGCGAAATGTCAACGCCCAGATACTGACTGTTTTTCACCCATTCAGATGAATGAAGGACATTAAGGTCCCTGTGTTTAAAGTTAATGCCAAGCTTCACTGGTGAAAGAATTTTGAAGTGAGAATTATATCCGTACATTCTTGTTCAAAGCGGGGACGCTGCTCACTGCACCACAGGTCACTCATGCAGTCAATAGTAGTTCGTTATCTGCTTATTCTAAAGACTGCGGAGTGAGTGACAAGGCCATCAAAGACACCTGCATATTGTATCAATGCCTTATACAGAACCATGAATGAGATGTGAGGTTTACAATCAATGGATACTCTGTGATACTCAATGGCCTATTCCTGCTTCTAGTTTCTTTGTTTCTATGTTGTCACTAATATATTCCACACCTTCCATCCAGCCAATTGACACAACCAGTCACACACGGATTCTGTCTTCCTGTGGTATGATCCACTTTAACATGCTTCTTGCGGCCTGGAGCGATGGATCCTGATTGTTCGAAGTCAAATTTCTTTCCATGATATACCTGACCATAGAAATCATAGAAATCATAGAAACCCTACAGTGCAGAAGGAGGCCATTCGGCCCATCGAGTCTGCACCGACTACAATCCCACCCAGGCCCTACCCCCACATATTTACCCACTAATCTACACATCCCAGGACTCAAAGGGGCAATTTTTAACCTGGCCAATCAACCTAACCCTCACATCTTTGGACTGTGGGAGGAAACCGGAGCACCCGGAGGAAACCCACGCAGACACGAGGAGAATGTGCAAACTCCACACAGACAGTGACCCGAGCTGGGAATCGAACCCGGGACCATGGAGCTGTGAAGAAGCAGTGCTAACCAGTTTGCTGCCGTGCCGCCCCAAAAATCATTCCAACTCTTACTTCCTCCCCCTGGTGTATCCTGGACAGATATAATGTTGTTACTCAAAACGGTGGGGCCGGCTCCGAATGTATTATCTTTGGACAACAGGTCCTGAAGTGCGAATTCTATCCGTAGATTCCGGCTCAAAGGTGAGGACGCTGGCCACTGCATCACAGGTTCCTCATGCAGCCTATAGTAGTTCGCTATCGACTAATTCTACAGACTGGCGTGTGAGTGACAAGGCTATCATATAATAATCGAAATGCGCAGCCAATTCCGTGTCAAACTGTTTGCGTGCAGATACCACTGCTCTCATCCGGACACGTGGAGAGTATTCCTTCCGGTTCTTGAATTGTGTCTAATAGATTGTGGAACTGAGGTGGCATTCGTGAGGCAGGTTAGCAACATGGAATACGCGAACTCGCACCTGACATTGCTGCATGTGCTGCTTGATTTTCAGAAGTCTGATTAGAAATTAACACCGTCTAATAATGAACAAATATATCCACTCCTGTGGAAAAACAACACGGGAGAATAGGGAGAAAATTGCAGCTGCCCGCAGAGGCCTTTGTATCATCGACAGCACCACGTGAGCTGCATGAAAATTGGCGGCGGGAATATGTTGTGCCTTTGTTTGAGAAGGTCTCCAGGGAAAAGCCTGGGAACTACAGGCTGGTGAGCCGAAAGACGGGACTGCTTAAGTTTCAAGAAATTATTCAGAGAGACAGGATCGACAGGTATTTAGAGAGGAAATGAATGATTCGGAACAATCAGCATGGATTTCTGAGTGGAAATTCATGTCTCGCCAAGCTGATTGAATTTTTTGAAAGGGTTAGCAAGAAGGGAGATGAGGGCAGTGCAGACCACGTTCTCAATATACACTTTAGTGAGGCTTTTGCCAAGGCACCATAATGCATTTTGCTGCATGAGGTTAAATCGCACGCGATCTAGGGTGAGGGAGCCAATTGGATGCAAAGTTGGTTTGATGACAGAAGACAGAGAGCGATTAAACAGGGCTGTTTTTCTACTGGAGGCCTGTGACCAGTGCTGTGCGTCAGGGATCATTGCTGTGTCCGCTGTTATTTGTCATTTATATTATTGATTGGATGAAAATTTAGGAGGCGTGGTTCGTAAGTTTGCAGATGACACCAAGATTGGTGGCAGAGTGGACAGTGAAGACGGTTATCTCGGATTGAAACAGGATCTTGGTCAATTGGACCAATGGGCCGATGAATGGCAGTTGGATTTTAATTCAGATAAATGTGAAGTGATAATTTTGGTGTCTTGAACCCAGGGCAGGACTTACTCAGTTAAAGTTAGGCGTAGGGGAGAGTTATAGAACAAAGAGATCGAGGAGTGCAGGTTCATAGTTCTTTGAAAGTGGAGACACTGCTGGACAGGATGGTGAAGAGAGCATTTGGCATGCTTTGTTTCATCGGTCAGAACATTCAATACAGGAGTTGGGACGTCTTATTGAAATTGTACAAGGTATTGGTGAGCCCACATTTCGAATACAGTGTACAGTTGTGGTCAACTTATTATGGAAATAATGATATTCAACGAGAGAGAGTGCAGAAAAGATTTTCTACGATGCTACCGGTGCTTGAGGTTTTGAGATTAATGGGGAAGCTGGATAGACTGGGATTTTTTTCCGTGGAGCAGGAGGCTGAGGGCTGATCTAATACAGATATATAAAATAATGGACGGCATAGATAAGAAAGATAGTCAACATCTTCTCCCAAAGATAGGATAGTCTAAAACTAGAGGGCATAGGTTTCAGGTGAGAGTGGAGAGATAGAAAAGAATCTAGAGGGTCAATTCTTTCACACAGAGGATGGTCAGTTTCTGAAACGAGCTGCCTAATGCAGTAGTAGAGGCAGGTACAATTTTATATTTTAAAAGTCATTTAGACAAGTGCATGGGCAGGATTGATGCGAAGGCATATGGGCCAAATGCTGGCAATTGGGACGAGCTTAATCGTGACAACTGGGCAGCATAGACCAGTTGGGGTGGAAGGGCCTGTTTCCATGATGTAAACCTCTATAACTCTATGACTCTATACTGAATATGAAGCTGAATGAAATTAAAAAGTAAAGAAATACAGAAGGAATGCTCAGCATGCCAGGGCGCATCTGTTGGTAGGGGCGGGGGTAGATTTGTTGCTTCAAGCTCATGTCCATTCCTGATATGGTTCAGCAATCATTTGGGATTTGTTTTCTTTTCCATTGGTTGTCCGATGCTGCAGCTCCTCCTCCTGTTGTGCACGTGTACAGTTGTATGCTGTCGCTCCACCAGGCTTGCACAACATTTTCACATAGGCCTGGTGCTGCTCCTGGCAGCATAGCAGAACATCTTCTCATTGAGCGAGTCATTGATCATTTGCTTGACGATAATGGTAGAATACTGGACCTTGAAGATGGAGTGGAATCTATAATTTCTGTTGGCCCAGAGAGCCACATGGAATACTCATTTGCTCTTTTCTGGCTCTAGGAATTTCAATTGGTTACATTGATTGCATTGCTGATGATGGCTTTGTTGTTCTATATTTACTTCATTACTTGAATTCATGTAGCACTGTTTCGGGGCATGAACTCGATTCTCCACAGCATGTGAACATAGTAAATAGAAGGAGTCGGTAATTCCTCTCTTAGCACCTGCTCCGTCATTCCTTTTGATTATGGCTGATCACGAAATTCAAAATCCTGATCCCAACATCCCCCCATATCCCATTATCAAATGAGCCCCAAGAGCGATGCCTAACTTATTCTCGAAATCACACAACGTTTTGACCTCAACTACTTTCTGTGGGAGGGAATTGCACAGATTCTCCACTCTATGGCTGAAAACATTTCTCCTCAGCTCAGTTCAAAAAGGTTTACCCCTTATCCTCAAACCATGACCCCAATTAATGAATCTCCCATTTTCGGGAACATTCTTTATGAATCTACCCTGTTTATTCATGATAGAACTTTCTGAGGTTCCATGAAGTCCCGCCTCTTCTAAATCCTAATCAACTTAGTCACCCCTCATATGACGTTATTCTAGATGACCAATGTAGAAAATAACCACTATATTTGCATGCTCAGGAATGAACTTCAGAGGCGGGAGGCAGAGACATTGGCTCCAACTATTATTTTACAAACATGAGGTAACAATCATTTGGTATAAGTTCCCGTTTATTTATGCTTTATTCCTCTAATTATAACGTTCATTCGAAGTTTTCTAAAGAAAGAAACCTTTCAGATGCTTTCTCTCTCTTTCTTCGCACAAGTTTTACCAACTGATAAAACAAAAATAATTCAAATGTCAAATCAGTTGGAAATATCTCCCCTGTCCAAAAACGTTTTGACGTGGAGATGCCGGCATTGGACTGGAGTAAACACAGTAAGGAGTCTAACAACACCAGGTTAAAGTACAACAGGTTTATTTGGTAGCAAACGCCACTAGCTTTCGGAGCGCTGCTCCTTCATCGGGTGAGTGGGAGATCTGCTCATAAGCAGCAAACAGGGCATATAAGGTTGTGGGGGTTACAGATAGTGTGGCATGAACCCAAGATCCCGGTTGAGGCCGTCCTCATGTGTGCGGAACCTGGCTATCAGTCTCTGCTCAGCGGAGGAGATGTTCAGAGTACCCTTCATCGTCCAGTACTTCCCCGGAGCGGAGAAGCTACGACATCTCCACCGGAGCCTTCAACATGTCATTGATGAGGACGAACATCACGCCAAGGCCATTCCCACACCCCCACTTCTTGCCTTCAAACAACCGCACAACTTCAAACAGACCATTGTCCGCAGCAAATTACCCAGCCTTCAGGAGAACAGTGACCACGACACCACACAACCCTGCCACAGCATCCACTGCAAGATGTGCCGGATCATCGACACAGATGCCATCATCTCACGAGAGAACAACATCCACCAGGTACATGGTACATACTCTTGCAACTCGGCCAATGTTGTTTACCTGATACACTGCAGGAAAGGATGTCCCGAGGCATGGTACATTGAAGAAACCATGCAGACGCTACGACAATGGATGAATGAACATCGCTCGACAATCACCAGGCAAGACTGTTGTCTTCCTATTGGGGAGCACTTCAGTGGTCACGGCATTCGGCCTCTCATATTCGGGTAAGCGTTCTCCAAGGCGGCCTTCACGACACATGACAGCGCAGAGTCCCTGAGCAGAGACTGATAACCAGGTTCCGCACACATGAGGACGGCCTCAACCGGGATCTTGGGTTCATGTCACACTATCCGTAACCCCCACAACTTGCCTGGACTTGCAAAATCTGACAGGCTGCCCTGTCTGGAGACAATACACATCTCTTTAACCTGTGCTTAATGCTCCCCCCACTCACTTTGTCTGTACCTTTAAGACTTGATTAGCTGTAAAGACTCGCATTCCAAACATTATTCATTGTTCTGTAAATTGAGTTTGTGTCTTTATATGCCCTGTTTGCTGCTTGTGAGCAGCGCTCCGAAAGCTAGTGGCGTTTGCTACCAAACAGACCTGTTGGACTTTAACCTCGTGTTGTTGGACTCCTTGCTGCACAAACGTTTTGTCATGGTCAACTGTCTGCCAGGCTCGCTCTTTCATCCTGACAAACGAACCTTGGATATTTCTTGATGTTAATCTGATGTATGGTACTGTCAGTTGTCCCAGGGTTAGCAGATGAATAATCGTCAGTGTTGGATCAGTAATTGATAGTAATAGCGTCTTTTGTGGCTATGTTACGACCAGCGAATGAAAAATGCAGTCCCCCTAACATTATGAGAGGAGCAGGAAGATGTGGTCGATGGTGAGTGCAAAAAGGAGGATGTTGACATTTCAGGACATGGCGAGATAGAAATGTAGAAGGCATTTGAGTTTAAGATTTTGAAAAAACATTAAGGTAATCAAGTCCCCAGGAGCAGATGGGGGCTAACCACGTATACTGAGAGAGGGGAGGGAAGAAATTGCTCAGGACTTTGCCAAAATCTTTGCATCGTATTTAGCCATGGATGAGGTGCCAGAGGATTGGAGAACAACTAACATAAAACAGAGAACATAGAAAAGCTCCAGCACAAACAAGTCCTTCAGCCCACAAGTTGTGCCGAACATATCCCTACCGACTCAGCTTACCTATAACCCTCTATCTTACTAACTTCCATAAACTTATCCAAAAGTCTCTTAAAAGACCTTATCGAATCTGAATCCACCACCACTACCGGCAGTCGATTTCACGCACCCACCACTCTCTGAGTGAAAAACCTACGCCAAAATCTCCTCTGTACCTACTCCCCAGCACCGGAAACCTGTGTCCTCTTGTGGCAACCATTTCAGTCCTGGGTAAACGCCTCTGAGAATCCACTCTATCAATACCTCTCAACATCTTATACACCTCTATCAGGTCACCTCTCATCCTTCGTCTCTCCAAGGAGGAAAGACCTAGCTTTCTCAACCTATCCTCATAAGGCATGTCACCTAATCCAGGCAACATCCTTGTAAATCTCCTCTGCACCCTTTCTATGGTTCCACATTCTTTCTGTAATGAGGCAATCAGAACTGGGCACAATACTCCAGGTGGGGTCTGACCAGGGTCCTGTACAGCTGCAGCATTATCTCCCGATTTCTAAACTCAATTCCTCTGCTGATGAAGGCCAGTATTCCATATGCCTTCTTAACCACAGCCTCTACCTGCGACGCGGCTTTGAGTGTCCTATGAACCCGGACCCCAAGATCCTTCTGATCTTCCACACTGACACGCGTCTTACCCTTAATATTATTTTCTTCCATCCTATTCGACCTGCTAAAGTCCAGCAAGGAAATCATTTTGCTGACCAGGTGAAACCGGATTGGGAGTGGACAAAGCCTGTAGGGTTAGCAGCAATAGCAGTTGAGGACAGTCCAGATATTGATGTTAAACACGTGCAGGAACAAGCAGATGAAGAGGAAAAGGAGAATGGAAAAAAATATAGAGAATGGAAAGGTGATAATGGATTATGGAGGAGAGAAGGGACAATAATAGTTCCTGAAATAATACAGCATTAGCTGCTGAAGACTTATCACGGAATAGTACACATGAGCAGGGACAGAATGCTTGATTTCTTGAAGAAATGGGAACATTGTCAGAGGGTCTGAAGTGCACCCTAGTGGTACCAGGACGTCCCTGCAAGATTAAAATGGGAAGTCAACTCAGACCCAAAGGACCCTGGGAGAATTTACGAATGAATGTGCCAGGGCCATTCCCACGGGTACAGGGAAAGCGTACTGTTTAGAAATTGTAGACTAGTTTACTCGATGGGTTGAAGCATTTTCATGTAAAGATACCAGAGCTACAACAGTAGCTGTGATATTAGCAAGTGAGAGAATACCCAGGTGGAGAATGCCTCTTCAGCTGGATTCTAATCATGGAACTCATTTCACGGTATGTGTAGGGGCCGGGGGTGGGTGTGGGGGGGGGGGGGGGGGTGGTGGTGGTGGGTGGGGGGGGGGGGGTGCGTTGATAGAGCTCTGCCGTATGTTGGGAATAAAACAGAGGTTTCACATGCCATAGCACCCTTAGAGTTGAGGGATGGTCGAGAGGATGAATTGAATATGGAATGATCTAATAGACATGCTACATTTACTCATGAGGAAGTTGATCGCGCAACAGCAGCACCGAGATTGGACTAAATTGGTGGGACAGAGTACTCCTAAATTGCCTTCACCAGGAGATAAGGTAATGGTGAAGCTCATGACAGGCAAAAAGGGGCTAGGAGATCGCTTGGAAGGGCCTATTGATGTGTTGGTTACAGGGCAGACATGTGCCCTAATTGGTGAGAAGTGCGACCCGCGCTGGAAACACTGGACTCAGTGAACGCCGTTGGTAAACCCCAAAATTCCAAACCTGACCCAGCGACTGAATGGTTTAATATAATAGTATAAGTGGCGAAAATCTGATTAGATCAAATTTATTCTGATTGTTAAATTTAAGCTCGCGAGGCCATCTGAATTCTATTACAGATTATGTGCACAGAAGGTCTCTGACCTGCCACAGCTACAATCAAGGCACAGTTCCAATTAAGTTCGACCGGACATCCCCCAATGCGGAAGCAAGTCAAGTCGTGAGCGCATGCAATTGTGGCGCAGTGATTGTGCAAGTTTTGTAAACAAGCTGTATTATTACCTGAAATTGATCAACAATTGTGTTTGATTGTAAGACAGAAGTTGTAGAGATTGTTGTAATGAATGCTTGTGATTATGTCTTGTTAGTATTGAACGTACAGATTTGGACTCAGGTGGGACCAGCAACTGAGCACCTTCAGCATTCCCCTCGGGTGGTACTTGTTAATACTTACGAATATATGGGACAAACATATGCTAGATTGACCAGTCAGGCGAAGTGTTGTGTATGTTCGCACATCCCCATACATGCAGGAGGGGGAATACCATTGCAGCCAATGCCCTTAACATGGTCTGAATTAGTAAAGGTGGATCAAACAGCCCGGAATTCCATGCATCCTGGACATCCAATATCAGGATTCATCAGTACATGGGTAAGTGAAGAATTTCATAGCAGTGAGCCTTGCGCAGCGAAATTAAGTCATAGGGAAACCAGCTCCTAGTTTAGTTTTGAAACAGCCAACACCAAAACCAAAAGGGATATATTGTGTTTGAAACATGGAAGGCCAAGGGGAAAACGTAGGCATAAGTGAATGTGACCACATGATATATCGAACCATCTGGCTATGCCTGAATCCACCTCGTAATGATCAGTCTTGCAATATTTCTTATTGCTGCAGAGGAGGCAATACTTATCCAACTCTCAGTGGAAAGTAATGGATTTGTGGAGAGAGGGCATTTCCTTGGCTCCCTGTCGGATGGAAGGAGTTGTGTTACCTTGGATATGCATTCCCATGCATATATCACATTCCTAAATTCCTTCCCCTGCCAAGACATCGACGAGGTTTTCCAGCAACACAATGGTACTTTGGCATATTGTTTTCCCAATATGGAGTAGCTCAAGCGATCTGTGAAATTCTGGTTCTCCACTCCATTTTGGAACAAGTCGCCAGTGATGCAGCAACTGCCATTGCTAAGGTTAATGACGAGATGGTAACCATGCAAACGGTGTTACTTCAACACAGATTAGCATTAGATCATGTCTTGGCGGCAAGGGGCAGGACTTGTGCAGTGATTGGATCAGAATGTTGCACGTACGTACCAGATAGTTCAGAAAACATATCTAATCCGGTTAATCATTTCAGGAAAGAGGTGGAAATACTCAAATACCTTGTACCATTAACCTTAGGTGCTTGGCTCTCACGCTGGCCGGGCTACTTGGACACATCAATCCTACAAGCGACTGCAATATTTTTCATGGTGTTCTTGGAATTGATGGTGCTTGTCAATGTAATTAAGTGTGCTTGTGCAAGGTTGTCGAAGTCCACAGAAGGGATGGTACCAGTGATGACAGTTAAGTTGAGCAAGCAAGATAAGAAGGGACCAGTCATACTTCAGGACACAGGAACAAGGATTGGGACACTTTTATTTGAGTGGCCTTATCTTGGGCTATAGCCAAGGGCCAACAACAGGGACTGATGCGGGGGGGAGGGAGGGGGAGTGGTGGTATAGAATTCTTAGTGTGTGACCCTTCATTTTAGTTTTACTAACGTAAGTAGACTGGGTTAAGGTAAGTAGAACGTGTCTGATACACATATTCACAATGTGCCTGGGACAAAATATGCAAAAGGTATTGTAAACTGCAAAGGTATTATAAACTGTACAACCACAAATTAACCAAGTATTATAAGCTTAAATGGTATTTTCAATATATATGTATTGTGCGCCTTGGCAGGCTTCGTTCTGATTGCAGCATGATGGTAAATGCAGTGATAGACAGGCCGAAATCTTTTGATATAATGGAGCACAGAAAGGCAGCTTCTGTTATCTGGTTTTGGCTATGCAAAAGCCAAGGTTAATAGGCCTACTATTTAAGGTAGTAAATTCGCTCATGGGTAGCGAGGCGAGATAAGTCTCTCAAGCTGATAAAGGAGGCCCCGGTTCCAGCGAAAGAGTAACTCCTTTCACCAACTAAAAATCCTAAGATGTTAGTTACTGCTGATGACGTGGGTTAGGTTTCCGAGATAAAGGGGAAGGAATCTCCTATTCCTGTTGACAGGTGGAACGTTTTTGGCAGAGGTACTAACGTTGAATATTGTGATTGGGCCCTCCAGTTTTGATTGACGAGACAGGGTGGGGTATTGAAATGGCCAGAATAACATAATAATTTTACCTTTTAATATTAGTTCAGACAGGACAGTCAACCCTCATTGACTGTGTCTCCCGCCTCATGCATGCATTCGCAAATAAATTCATGTTGCTCTTTAATATTATACTGTCTTTCACAGTCTATGCATTGGTTGAATATGGTTCAAAACTTTATATAGACGATGTGGAGGAGGGGACTGAGTGTAGGGTAACAAAGTTTGCAGACGACACAAAGATAAGTGGAAAAATGAATCGTGTGGAGGGCGGAGAAGGTCTGCAGAGAGATTTGGACAGGCTGAGTGAGTGGGCGAGGATCTGGCAGATGGAGTATAACGTTGACAAATGCGAGGTTATTCACTTTGGAAGAAATAATAGCAAACTGGATTATTATCTAAATGGAAAGAAATTACAACATGCTGCTGTGCAGAGGGATCTGGGGGTCCTTGTGCATGAGACGCAAAAACCCAGTCTGCAGGTGCAGCAGGTGATCAAGAAGGCAAATGGGATGTTGGCCTCTATCGCAAGGGGGATAGAATATAAAAGCAGAGATGTCTTGCTGCATCTGTACAGGGCATTGGTGAGACCGCAGATGGAATACTGTGTGTAGTATTGGTCCAATTATTTGCGGAAGGATATATTGGCCTTGGAGGGAGTGCAGAGAAGGTTCACCAGGTTGATACCAGAGATGAGGGGTGTTGATTATGAAGAGAGACTGAGCAGATTGGGTATGTACTCATTGGAATTTTTAAGGCTGAGGGGGGATCTTATAGAGACCTATAAGATAATGAAGGGGCTGGATAGGGTAGAGGTGGAGAGATTCTTTCCACTTAGAAAGGAAACTAGAACGAGAGGGCACAGCCTCAAAATAAAGGGGCGTCAGTTTAGGACAGAGTTGAGGAGGAACTTCTTCTCTCAGAGGGTGGTGAATCTCTGGAATTCTCTGCCCACTGAAGTGGTGGAGGCTACCTCGTTGAATATGTTTAAATCACGGATAGATGGATTCCTGATCGGTAAGGGAATTAGGGGTTGTAGGGATCAGGCGGGTAAGTGGAACTGATCCACTTCAGATCAGCCATGATCTTATTGAATGGCGGGGCAGGCTCGAGGGGCTAGATGGCCTACTCCTGCTCCTATTTCTTATGTTCTTATGTTCCTATGTAACAAGTACAGAGCACCCGAGGGGAAAACTCAAAAATTCCTCTTACATCCCCTTCAATGAGCGTCTAGGATAATCTGCCAATGGGGAAGTGACTTTAGCCAAGATGGGAGTTAGCATCCAGATTTAATGGACGAATGAGACGTCATTATGCTAGGTGGCAAAATTGAATTGGCTGAGGTCATGTCAGGGATTATTCTTGATATGTATATACGAAAGATGATTTATTTTAAGCTAGCATACGGTCAGAATGATTGATAAGAATAACGTTAAATGATCTGTTTTGGCTTGTAAAGGTCAGAGCGATTCGGAGTGATCCGACTGCTCCATCTGAGAGTTGACTCAACCCTCTGACGATCTGCAAGCAGCTGCTGGTTAAATAAATTTGCGCCTTTGGTTCAAAAACACTGGCTTTGTGAGTCTTATATTGTCTGAGATATCCTGAGAGTACTGGCCACCTCGGGTACCCCACCAACAGGCTATCAGGATGGGTTTAGTTGACCCCTCCTGATAGGAGTTTACTGAATCAAAAACGCGGCTGGAAAGATTTATAAAGTTATGTTAACTGTCTAAAGATGTTCATTCTTTTCCTTCTTATATATTTTCCTTTTTTTAATAAGCTGTGACCTTTGATATTTAACATCATTACAAATGGTCTGAAATTTATTTATTGCGATTTTAGATCATTCATCATTTTATACAGATTGAAAACTTGTTGTGGCAGCTGATTCAAGTTTCGTTTTGGGGTTTGGATAGCCTTGTATTTAACAGCTGCAATCTCCAAAAGTATGCAATAGTATGTTTTGGGTGTGAGAACCAATTCAAATGCTAATCAGTTTGCACATTACAATTGAAAATGGGTGCATTGTATGACAGGTCTGAGGGATATGGAGGGGGTTTAATTTAAAGAACACGGATATACCCTCCCAACACCCGCCCGTTAAATAAACGGGTTTTTGATTTCTGAATTCTGCCTTCATATGTGTTCTTGTTTTTCCCCACAACTGATCAGTTTGCTGTGATCTCAATCTCTTTGGAAAACCCCTGCAGTAAACAAGAGATCAGGAAACATAAGAGGGTTTGTTTATTTTCCACACACATAAACAAGGCAAGAGTTATGACAACTGCCGCCATTTCTTGCATTTGTGCAACAGAACATAGAACATAGAATAGTACAGCACAGACCAGGCCCTTCGGCCCACGATGTTGTCCCGAGCTTCATCTGAAACCAAGATCAAGCTATCCCACTCCCTATCATCCTGGTGTGCTCCATGTGCCTATCCAATAACCGCTTAAATGTTCCTAAAGTGTCTGACTCCACTATCACTGCAGGCAGTCCATTCCACACCCCAACCACTCTGCGTAAAGAACCTACCTCTGATATCCTTCCTGTATCTCCCACCACGAACCCTATAGTTATGCCCCCTTGTAATAGCTCCATCCACCCGAGGAAATAGTCTTTGAACGTTCACTCTATCTATCCCCTTCATCATTTTATAAACCTCTATTAAGTCTCCCCTCAGCCTCCTCCGCTCCAGAGAGAACAGCCCTAGCTCTCTCAACCTTTCCTCATAAGACCTACCCTCCAAACCAGGCAGCATTCTGGTAAATCTCCTCTGCACTCTTTCCAGCGCTGCCACATCCTTCTTATAGTGAGGTGACCAGAACTGCACACAATATTCCAAATGTGGTCTCACCAAGGTCCTGTACAGTTGCAGCATATCCCCACGGCTCTTAAACTCCACCCCCCTGTTAATAAAAGCTAACACACTATAGGCCTTCTTCACAGCTCTATCCACTTGAGTGGCAACCTTTAGAAATCTGTAGATATCGACCCCAAGATCTCTCTGTTCCTCCACAGTCTTCAGAACCCTACCTTTGACCCTGTAATCCACATTTAAATTAGACCTACCAAAATGAATCACCTCACATTTATCAGGGTTAAACTCCATTTGCCATTTTTCAGCCCAGCTTTGCATCCTATCTATGTCTCTTTGCAGCCTACAACAGCCCTCCACCTCATCCACTACTCCACCAATCTTGGTGTCATCAGCAAATTTACTGATCCACCCTTCAGCCCCCCCCCCTCGAAGTCATTAATAAAAATCACAAAGAGCAGAGGACCAAGCACTGATCCCTGCGGCACTCCGCTAGCAACCTGCCTCCAATCCGAAAATTTTCCATCCACCACCACCCTCTGTCTTCGATCAGACAGCCAGTTACATATCCAATCGGCCAACTTTCCCTCTATCCCACACCTCCTCACTTTCATCATAAGCCGACCATGGGGGACCTTATCAAACGCCTTACTAAAATCCATGTATATGACATCAACTGCCCTACCTTCATCAACACACTTAGTTACCTCCTCAAAAAATTCTATCAAATTTGTCAGAAGATGGATAAGTGAAAGAAAGTGGTTCAGAGCATGACCAAAAGAACAAAGCATACAATGGTTATAGCTTTCCTCTGAGCCCCGAGTCCATAATCAAAAATCCATTGGTATAGTCCTTCAGAATGCAGGTGGCTGAGGATGATGCTGTCTTCCGGACTGGACATAAGATTCAGTTAATTGATGTATCTCTGTGACAGCAAATTCTAAAATCAATTCACATTTATTTGTAACATTGGATATTGTAACAGATGCAGGTTGTATTAGATTATCTATCATTTTACATTGGATCTGGTAACACTGCGTTATCTTTTTCTTTAGTTGTAGTGAATTTAAAATCAGCTTGATAGCCAATAAAGTAAAGGAAATTTGATTTATTAGTCACAAGTAAGGCTTACATTAATACGGTAATGAATTTGCTGTGAAATTCCCCTCATCGCCAGAGTCCGGTGCCTACTGGGATCAATGCACCGAACCAGCACGTTTTTCAGAATGTGGGAGGAAACTGGAGCACCCGGAGGAAATGCACGCAGACATGGGAAAAAAACGTGCAAACTCTACACAAACAGTCACCCAAGCTGGGAATCGAATCCAGGTCCCTGGTGCTGTGAAGCAGCAGTACTAACCACTGTGCTACCGTGGTTAAGAGATCTGTATTCCTATCGAGATACGAAATTCTAAGCAAAATGAAGTGATAGCTAACAGGATATGAAGAACTTTCTAAGCACACACGGTTGTATAAACTTTCAGTTTATTATTGCTGTGTGTATGGTTAATAAGAGGCAAGAGTATGTCCGAGCATCTAATTGCTTTATTGGGCATAATGTTATTGCCTGGGGTCAATGTTCGTATTTATTTTGATATCGTGCAAGATAATAATACACATTGCATTTTACTTTCAATTCTGGGAGGTTTAGGGGGGATTTGAGGAAAAACCGTTTTACTCAGAGTGTGGTGACGGTCTGGAATGCACTGCCTGGGAGGCGGTGGAGGCGGGATGCCTCACATCCTTTCAAAAGTACCTGGATGAGAAATTAGAACGCCATAACATTCAAGGCTGGCAGGTGGGATCAGGTGGGTAGGTCAGAACATTTCATGCATCGGTGCAGATTCGATTGGCCGAAGGGCCACTTCTGCACTTTGATATTCTGTGATTCTGTGACAACTGCGGAGAGGAATCGAAATCACTCGCACGGAAATTCTGACTGACTCACACAGTTGGTAAGTCGGCACTGCTCGCTCAATTAGTCAGTCAGCCTCGCTGGCTCGGTCAGTCAGCCTTGCTCGCTCAGCCAATCAGTCTTGCTCGCTTAGTCAGTCTGCATTTCTCAGTCGGCCTCTCTGCCTTACTCTATCCGTCGGACAGTGGGCCTCGCTTGCTCGGTCCGTCAGTTGGCCTTGCTCACTCGGCCCATCTGTCAGTCTCGCTCACTCAGTCCAGCTTTCAGCCTCACTCGGTTAGTAATTCATTCAGCCTCACTCACTCTCTTGGTCAGTTGGCTTCATTCGGTCAGTTGGTCAGTCAGCCTGACTCCTCATTCAGTCTGCATTACTCGCTCAGTCATTCAGTCAGCCTCGCATGCTCGCTCAGTCAGTTGGAGTCCCTCGTCATTCAGTTTGACTTATCCACTGAGTCGGTGAGTCGACCTCGCGTAGTTGGCCTCACTCACTTGGTCAATCAGCTTCGCGCAGTCATTCTGACTTACTGGTTCTGTCAGTGAGCCTCGCTCGCTCCGGTGGTCATTCGGCCTTACTCACACGGCCAGTCAACCTCGTTTCGTCGGTCAGTCGGGCTCGCTTACAAAGTCAGTTGGCTTTGCTCACTCACTGATACCCCATTGCTTGCTCGGTCCGTCAGTATCGCTCAGTCAGTCAGTCAGTTGGCCTGGCTTGCTTGGTCATTCAGTGAGTTAGCTTCACGCTGTTGGTCGGTGAGTCGGTCAGTTAGTTGGTTTGTCAGCCTCGCTCGCTCGATCAATCAATCGGCCTCGCTCACTCGATCAGTCAGTCAGCCTTGCTTGCTCGCACGGTCAGTCGGCTTGGTCACTCAATAGGTCTGTTTTCCTCAATCGCTCAGTCTGTCATTCAGTCAGACGCGCTCGGTCAGTTGACCTCACTCGGAAGGACAGTTGGAGGCTCGGGCTCACTCACTCGCTTGTTCGTTCGGCCTTACTTGCTCGGTCACTCGGCCTTGCTCGGTCAGTCATCGAGTCAACTGCATTCTCTCTGTTGGTTGTACTATCAGACTCGCTCAATCGGTCTGTCAGCCTGTCGGCCCCGGTCAGTCGGTCAGGCTACTTTGCTCGCTCGGTTGGTCAGTCAGCCTCACTCGCTCTATCCGCCGGTCTGTCTGCTGCACTCAGTCGGTCCATTGGTCAGTCAGCCTTGCTCGGTTAGTCTGCCTTACCCGACCCCTCGGCCAATCAGCCTCACTCTTTTGGTCCATTTGTCAGTCGGCCTCACTCGGTTGGTGAGTCAGCCGAGCTCAATCAGTCACTCAGTCAGCCTCACTTGCTTGGTCAGTCGGCCTTTCTCGGTTAGTCTGCCTTGCTCGATCGGACAGCCTCGTTTGCTCAATCGGTCTGTTGTCCCAGTCAATTGGTCTGTCATTTTGTCAGCCTCGCTCACTCAGTTATTCAGAGATTCGGGCTCATTCACTCGGTTGGATTTTTGACCTCTCTTTCCCAGTATGCAGGCCTCGCTCGGTCAGTCATAAAATCTACCTCAATTGCTCGATGTTTGTTCTATTAGCCTAGATCACTTGCTCTGTCACTCAACCTCGTTTTATTAGTCAGTTGACCTCAGTCTCCCAATCTGTCAGTCTGCCTCATTCACTCGATTAGTCAGTCCGCCTCACTCGCTCGCACAGTCAATAGACCTCGCTCACTCAGTCGGCCTGTTGACCTCAGTCGCTCGGTCTGCCATTCAGTCAGACTAGCTCGGTCAGTCATTTGAAGACTTGGGCTCACTCAATGTTCAGTCAGTCGGCCTTGCTCAGTCACTATTAGAGTCAGCCACATTCACTCGGTTGGTTGAACTATCAGCCTCGCTCAGTCTGTCTGTTGGTCAGTTGGCCTCATGCAGTCAGTCCGTCTGCCTTTGCTAGTTACTCAGTTCGTCGGTCTGCTTTTCTCCCTCGGTCGGTTGGTCAGTTTCGCTTACTCAGTTGGTCAGTTTGCTTTGCTTGCTCAGTTGGTTAGTCGCCTCAATCGCCCAGTCGCTCAGTCAGCCTCAGTTGCTCAATCCGTCGGTCAATTGGCCTCACTCAGTCGGTCACTCTGTCGCACAGTCAACTGGTCAGTCAACCTCATTCCCTTGGTCCATTTGTCAGTCAGCCTTGCTCGGTCCATTGGTCAGTTGACCTCTGTCAGTCAGTTCGTCAGTTGGCCTCGCTCACTCAGTCAGTCAGTGGGCTTCACTAGCTCAGTCAGCCGCTCTCAGTCGTTTGGTAAGTTGGACTTGCTCAGTCGGTCAGTCAGTTGGCCTCGCTCACCTTGTGGCTGGTGCTGCTCTGCTGCACCTGTATGTGCAACCCCTGTGACCTCACATCCTAGGACCTGCCCCACCCTGATTTGCTATTCCTGATTGGAGGATTAGCATCCAATGTGTGTCAGGGATGAAGATGATGAACAGGATAACTAGCCAATGAGAGGACAGAGACACTTTGAAGCCCGTAAGGGATTGTAACGACGGACAATTTGGCTGACCAACAGAAGAGGAGAAATGGCGTGTGGCGCATTTCTGTCCAGTGAGAGACAAGACCACAATGATGGATAGGTGGAGCGACCAGTTGCAGAGCAGAGTTGACAGCGGTTTTTCATCTGTCCAATCAGTATGATGGTGGCGGGTGTTTTACTGTTTGAATGTCCATAAGGAAGGGAGAGAGGCCGTTTGGGTGGGTTTTCCTATCAGCGTTTAATAAATTGAAGAATTGTAGTAAAGGGAAATTGCAGCACATTTTTCATCTGCCGTCTGAACTGAGTCTGTGTCACAGCGTAAACTGCCGTGTTAGTGCAGCAACTCAGGAGCTGCATCATGAAGCCAAGTTCCATAAATAAATTAGGCAAATTTAAAGTATGATACCCTAACCACGAAAGTCGGTTAGATGTAGAATAAACCATGAACATTGACCATAACAGGATGAAATTGGCTGAGATAACAAACAATAAAATGATGGATTTCCTTCGACTCTCCATCTCAGGGTCTTTGGGATTCTCCCCACTGCTTTGAGCTCGGAGTCTCCTGCGGGCTCTGCTGCTCACTAAAATATGTCTCATGGTGAAAACATTGAGCAGAAGAATCAGGACAAACGGGACACATGGGTTTAGAATGTTGTGGACAAACACGATTGCCACCCAGGCCAGAGATATCTCAGCATTGATTGTCATTTCACAAAACCAGGGGATGTTCACCAGCCAATATTTACCGGTTAACATAAAATACCAGAAAATGTTCTTTAAGCAGCTCAGCACGGTCACTGTTCCCAGAACCACAGCTGCCGTTCTCTCACTGCAATAATTACTTTTCAATTTGGGACAGCAAATGGCCACAAATCGATCAAAGGTGAAAGTGACAGTGAACCACACAGAACAATCAGTGGCTGCAAAAAGCAGGACAGCGTGGATATTGCACACAGATATGAACCTCAGGAATAAAAACTGTTCCCCAAAAACAATGGGAATGTGTCTCAATATCAGGTCGAGAATAATGACCAGTAGATCCCCCACTGACATGGCCACGAGGTATTGAATGATACATTTGGACAGACCACATTTCCTGCTCTTCAGCGTCACAATTGTGATTACGTTCACTGAAAGGAAGAGAAACAAAGAATAAAATCATACAGCAGGCTGGGGAAGAAGTCACGAATTTCAGTGAGGTGATGTTTACAAAGACACACTGATACACATCCACATACACACAATACACATACACACACACACACACACACACACACACACACACACACTCTCTCTCCCAGAAACACAGGAACACAAAAATACACGCAAACTCACCATTGGACAAATGAACATAAACCCATACGTGAAAATTGTCCTCGAGACACAGGAACACAAACCCACAAAATGTTCTGGAGACAAAGGAACACGAACCTGAACAGGAAATTCTCCTGGAGGCACAGGAGCACAAACACAGACACAGGCGCAAACTCTTCTGGAGGTACAAGACATATACACACACATAAACTCTCCCAGAGACACAGGAACACACACTCACACGCACAAATAAACACGAACTGGCAAAAGCACATAAATAGCGCACTCTCCCAGATTGAAACACATTCAGTTACACACACTGATATTAACGCACAGAAGGATACACACAGACCCATAAAAAAGCACAAACGTTTAAATACACACATGCATAAAAAATATCCTCAGACACTAATACAGGAAAAGACAGACACTTGCATACACAAACATCACATTGAGAAACATAGAAACCAGAAGCAGGAGGAAGACGTTTGGCGCAGTGAGCCGACACAAACATTTATTTTGATCATGGTTGGTCATCGAATTCAGTATCTTGAGCGCTCCCAGCCCCCACCTCCCCCCCCCCCCACCAACCCCATATGCCTTGAATCCTTTAGCCTCTGGAGCTAGATTTAATTTATTAGTTCCCAGAAAACGTTTTGCCTCAGTTACATTCTGGTAGTGAATTCCAGACTTTGACCACCCTCTGGTTGAACAAATCTTTCCTCATCTCTGCTGTGAGATGTTTACCCCTTATCCTCAATCTATGACTCCTAGTTCTGGAAACCCCCACCATTGTGATTATTCTTTCTGAATCTACCTTGTCTAACCCTGTGAGAGTTTTATAAGTTTCTATGAAACCCCCTCTCACTCTTTTAAACTCCAATGATTATAATCATAACAGACTTAGCATCTCCTCATATGGCAGACCTGCAATCCCACGAATGAGCTATGCCCCCTCTATAGCAAGGGCATCCTTCCTCGGCAAATGATACCAAAACTGCACAAAATACTCCAGGCGCGGCCTCATCAACACCCTATATAATTCCTGTAAAACATCTTTATTCCTATAATCAAAACCTGTTGCTATTAAGACCAATGCACCATTTGCCTTCCTTACTTCCTGCTGTACTTGCGTGCTTAATCTCAGCGACTGGTGCACGGGGGCACCAAAGTCTCGCAAGGTATCAGCTTCTTTAAATTTATAAGAAGTTTCAAGAAATAATCTGTCCTCCTATTATTGGTACAAAATTGTATGATCTCACATTTATCTGCATTATAGTTTGCATCTGTCATACATAGAGCCACACACTCAGCATGTCAAAATCACGCTGAACCATCTCTGCATCCTTCTCACAGCTCAACCTCGCACACAAATTTGTATCATCCGCCAATTTGGAGGTACTACATGCAGTTCCTTCTTCCGAGTCAATTACATATAATGTGAACAACTGGAGTCCGGGCACCAATCCCTGTGTCGCCCCACTAGTCACTGGCTGCTGATCAGAAAAAGACCAATTTTTCCAACTTTTTCCTTCCTACCTGCTAACCAGCTCTCTAACCATCTCAAGCCATTACCTGCAATCCCATGTGCTTTACCTTTATATGGTAGTCTATTTTGTGAGACCTTGTCGAAAGCCTTCTGAAAGTTTAAATAATACTCATCCCATGGTTCTTCAAGGTCAACTCAACTAGTTACATCTGCAAAGAATTCCGAACAATTCGTCGAGCATCAATGTCCATTCTGACTTTGTCTGATTATACGACTGCCTTCCAAATACTGAGTTATGAAATCATTGTTTATGGACTCTGCTAATTCACCAGTACCAATGTTAAACTCACTGGTCTATAATTCCGTTTTCGCCCTACTTCCTCTTTTGAATAGCGGGCTTACATTATCTCCCCTCCAATCTGTAGTAACAGCATAGCCCCTAAAGAATTGTGGAAAATAACCATGAATCAATCAACTATTTCCACTTCCTTAAGATCTCTTGGATGAAGATTATCAGGACGTGGATGTTTATCCACCTTTAATCCCACCAATTTCCCCAAAACACGTTTCTCTACTACTGATGATTTCCTTCAGCTCCTCACTAAAACTTTTTTTTTTCTCTCAGATCTCCTCGCACATTTTTTACATCTTCCTTTGTGAAGACTAAAGCAAAGTACGAATTTAATTCCTGTCTTTAATGTATTCCCCATTTTGAATTCTCCCTTTTCTGATTATAAGAGGCCTGCATGCGTTTTTGTCAATCATTTTCTTCTTGCATATCTATAGAAAATGTTGCAGTCACTTTTAATGTTCCCAGTTAGCACACATTCATACTCTATTTTTTCCTCTTAATCAAAACTCTTGGTCCATCTTTGCTGAAATTTTAACTGCTCCCAGTCCTCGTGCATCTTGCGTTTCTTGCCAATTTATATGCTTCTACTTTGAATCCGATGCTATCTCTAATTTCCGTTGTCAGACATGGCTTTGGCCACAGATGTCTTCCCACTCACGCACCAAAGAGGAATAAACAACAGCTGGAGTTAATTTATTCGTTCTTTAGGGGCATGCCAATGGCTGTCCACTGTCGTTCCTTTCAGTGACGTTTCCCGCCAATTATGGTCATTTCATGCTTCATGCCATCAATTACATTCATTGAGACTCAGGACTCTGGTTTCCTGGTCTCAGAATCAACTTCATCACTGTCCACCATGACAAATAATTTTACCATATTATGGTCAGTCGTCCCCAAGGGTTCTCTCACAACTAGATTACCAGCTAATCCTTTCTCATTGCGCAACACCCAGTCCAAGATGGCCTGCTCCCTTGTTGGTTCCTCAAAGTATTGTTCCAGTTAACCATCCCGTATGCAGTCCAGAAATTCCTCCTAAATTGTACCGTGACTAATTTAACTCTCCCAATCTATATGCACATTCAAGTCGATCATAGTCACAGATGTCCCTTTAACAGATGCATCTCTCATTTCCTGTCTAATGATTTTCTCAACATTCCCACGAGAGTTTGGTGGTCTGTATACCGTCCCCACTAATGTTCTTTGCACTTTGTTTTTTTTTTTCTGAACTGGACCCATACAGATTCCACATCCGCTATGCTAATGTTTTTCCTCAATATCGTATCAATATAATATTTGATCAACAATGCAACTCCACCACCTTTTCCTTTCTGTCCGGCCTTCTTAAACACTGAATAGGCCTCAATGTTTAGTTCCCATCCTTGGTCAACTTGGAGCCAGGTTTTCGTATTGGCAACTATATCGTACCCATTTACATCTATTTGTGCAAGTAATTTATCCATTCCTTGAACGTTCCGAGCATGGAGGCACAAAGATGAGCAGTTTTGACACTTGCTTCCCGTTCCAACTGTTTTTATAGTGTTTATCTCATTATGGCTCTTTATTTCTCTGCCTATCAGTTTCCTTATTATCCTCATTACCTTTCCTCTGGTTATTAATTGATGTGGCTCTGAATCCTTGCAAAGTTTCCCATCATCCTGTCATATTTATTTAAACCCTCCCCCGCCGCACTGGCAAGTACCCCCTCCCCCCCCCCCCTCCTCCCCACCCCTCCACCATGCCCAACGATATCAGTCCCGATCCTGCTCATGCGTTACCCATCCTGTTTGAACAGGTCTAACCTTCCCCAGAACCAGTCCCAATGTCCTAGGAATCTGAAACCCTCCCCTCAGATCATATTTTCAACCCTGTCTTCATCCCATGTAACCTGTTGTATCTACTCTGACTAGCACTTGTCACTGGTAGTAATCCTGAGATCACTAACTTTGAGGTCTTACTATTAAGTTTGTTTCCTGGATCCCTATATCCTGATTTAGGACGTCATCCTTTCTTTTTTCACCTATGTCGTTTGGACCAACGTGCACTACGGCCACTGGCTGTTCGCTATCTCCCTTCAAATTTTCCTGCAGCCAAACCGAGACATCATTGAACCGAGCAGGTGAAATTCCATCCTGGAGTCTCGTTTGCGGCCACAGAAACGCCTAACTGCTCCCCTTACCATTGGATTCCATATAACTATTGCATTACCACACTTTGTACTCCTCCCCTCTGCAGCAGAGTGAACTGTGGTGCAATGGATTTGCGTGTTGCTGTTTTCCCATGAAAGGACATTCCCCTCAACAGTATCCAAAACGGTATATCTGTTTTACAGGGGAATAGCCACAGCAGATTCCTGCACTGCTGCCTAGTTCTCTTGCTGTGCCTGCTGGCCCCCATTGACTTGTGCCTGTTGACTCTTACCCTGCGGTGTAACCACCTCTCTATACTTGCTAAGCATGATACTCTCCGCTTCGCGGATGCTACAGATTATCCCCAGCCGCCATTCGACACTGAGGCTTCCAGGAGGTGCAGCTTCCTGCACATGTGCTGGCCCCAGTAACTGCAAATGTTGCCGGCCTCACATACGGAGAGGGACCAGCAGACTATGGGTTGGAGCTCTCCTGTTAAGTCTTACCCCTTTAAATTCAACATTTGAAATACTTTTGCTTCAGATTATATTTTATTCTCTCGTGCCCTTCTTTCCTGCTCCTCGTTACTACCCAATATATCATTTACAAACAACAAACTACAGAAATTACCACTGAGGCAGCAAGCGATAAAATGATTAAACACTTACCCCATCTTTCTACTTACCAATGAACTCTTTCGCTTGTGTCCTCTACTACTGCAGAAGTGCAAGACCACTCCTATCTTTTACCTTTTTTGTCCTCTGAACAGAGCCATTTTTGTGGTTGGAGGAGGAGGGAGGGACATAGGGAAAAAGCTCATACAACATCTCGGGCCTAAGAAATCCTCGGCAGCAGTTCTTTCTCTACCCACTATGCATTCGAGGTGACGACGCGAATTTCTCCCAGAATGCCCCTCAGTGCAGTTACTCTCCTGCCTCTGCTGGATTGGCTTATAGAAGCAAACATATTCAAACACAAACACACTCAATAACATAAGCACTCAAGAATTCTGGAACTCCCCCAGAACTATGCACACTCAGAAACACTGATACAGAACTGTCACTTACACTCCCGTACACCGACACAGAAAACATGGGCACACACGATCACTCTCGCTCACACACGCACACGTCGATAGAAACAAAATAGACACGCAGAATTTTTCTCACGCACATTGATAGGACAATATAGAAGCACACAATCTTTCTCACACACATCGATAGTAACAATACAGAAATACACATTCTCTCTCACATTAATATTGACAGAGACAATATAGACACACACACAATCTCTCACACACATCGATAGCGACAACATAGACAAACACACGTTGACAGAAACAATATAGACACAATCACGACTTCTCCCACAGTTGCATACATCGATGGAGCAGGAGGTATACATGCTTCAATGTTTAAAGATGGCATCAAGACTGTATTAGAAAATGACACTGGCACTAAAATGCAATAAGAGTTTTAACAACACCAGGTTAAAGTCCAACAGGTTTATTTGGTAGCAAACACCATTCGCTTTCGGAGCGCTGCTCTTTCGTCAGATGGAGTGGAAATGTGCTCTCAAACAGGGCACAGAGACATGAAAATCAAGTTACAGAATACTGATTAGAATGCGAATCTCTGGCTGGCTGTAGGGATTCGCATTCTAATCAGTATTCTGTAACTTGATTTTCGTGTCTCTGTGTCCTGTTTGAGAGCACATTTCCACTCCATCTGACGAAGGAGCAGCGCTCCGAAAGCTAATGGTGTTTGCTACCAAATAAACCTGTTGGACTTTAACCTGGTGTTGTTAAAACTCGGACTGTGTTCACCCCAGTCCAACGCCCGCATCTCCACATCATGTCTAAAATCCAACACATTGAATCAATGTGGGTGGAAATAAAATCAAATAAGAAAAAAACTAGTAGGACTGACTTGCAGGCACCCGAGCAATACCTCCAAAGTGGAGCATAGTTTAAATCAAGAAATAATGAGGTCTTGGGAACACAGCACAAAGGTAATAATGGGCGATTTTAAACGCATATTAACTGATTAATGAAATTGGCCAATGTAGTCTCGCGGGAGATTTCATAGATGGTATGAGGGATTGTTTCTGAGAGCAATATGCGATAGAACATATGAAGGAGCAGGTTATCTTAGTTTACTATTATGTATTGTAGAAGGGTTGATAAATAGTCTTGTCGTTAAAGATCCTCTTGCCAGGAGTGATCACCACGTGATAGGATTTCTGATTCAGATTGAGCGAGAGTAGTAAGGAGTAGTAAGCCATAGGAGAATTTTGGTGATTATACAGGCCTGAGGAAAGAGTTGGCCCAAGCAGGCTGGGCACAAAACAGTGGGTGCATGGGGAGTTGGTGCATGGGGAGTTGACGAACAATGTGGGATGTTCAGGGCGATATTGAATATCTCCCAATTAATGGATATTCATGAGAAGAAGAGGAATTATAAAAGGATGAAAGACAATTCATGGCTAAACAAGAAAGTCATAGAGGACAAAAATGCAAAAACTCGTGAATACAAAACTCCAAAAGCTAGTGGCAAGATGGAGGATTGAGGGAACCTTATGATTCAGCAAAGAGCTACAAAAAAAATAGCAAAAGAGCTATAATGAACGACGAAAGATGATGTGCGGAAAACATAAACACTGTTAGCAAAAGCTTCTCTCAGTATGCAACGAGGAAAAGAATAGCGAAATAAAATACTATCCCTTCAGATGACGATACTGGTGAGGTAATAATGGGGAAAACAAAGATGGCAGAAGCATTAAACCAATATTCTGTCTTCAGGATGGAGAATCATTAAAAAATCCCAAAAACTGAAATATTGCAGAGCAACTTGGTAAAATAACCATCACTGGGGACAAGGTATTGAATAAAGTAATGGGTTTAAACACAGCTAATTGTCGAGGTCCTGATGGCCTGCAGTCTATGGTATAAATGGAAGTGGCAGCAAGATAGTGGATAAACCGGTTTTGATGTTTCAAACTTCCTTTGATTCTAGTAAGATACCGGTGGATTGGAAACAAGTTAATGTGATGCCCCAATTCAAAAAGGGCGAGAGGCAAAATGTAGGAAACGAAGGGCTGGATAGCTCCACTTCTGTGGTGGGGAAGTTGCTGGAATCAATTACTTCGGAGGAGTTGACTCAGCATTGGAAGGACAATGCTCAATCCACCATTGTCCGCATGGTTTTGTGAAGGTTAAGTCATGCTTGACAAACTTGTTTGAGTTCTTTGAGGACATAATGAGCAAGGTGGTCAGTGAAGAAACTTTGGACGTGGTGTATCTGGACTCCCAGAAGGCGTTTGACACGCTGTCTCACAAAAGACTGATCCAGAAGGTGAGTTCGGGGATAGAGTAGTGGATTGGACTGCGGATTGGCTGATTGATATAAAGCAGAGAATCGGGATAAATATGTCCTTCTCTGGCAGGCGAAATGTACTTCGTGGAGTGCCACATTCGTCAGTCCTCAAAACCTCAATTGTTTACAATGTATATCATTGACCTGCAAGAAGTGACAGTATGTAACATAGCAAAAAATCAATATGATACTAAAATAGGTCGGAAAGCAGGCAGTGAAGAGAATAAAAACATTTTACAGATGGTTAGAGGTAAGCTCGGAGAGTGGATTAATATTTTGGCTGATGGAGTTTATTGTGGATCGATGTGAGGTTGTCCATTTTGTCAAGAATGATACAAGGCAAATTATTATCTCAATGGAAAGCAGATTCAAAATGCGTCTAGCTGTCTTTTTTCATGAATCCCAGAAAGTATGTGGGCAGGTACAGCATGTCATAAAAAAGACAAATGGAATGCTGACATTTTTTGCAACCGACTGGAGTGTTAAAGTAGACAAATGCTGTTGCAATTGTCAGTGTGTTGCTGGGACCACCTCTGGAGTATTGTGTCAAGTTTCGGTGTCATTAGTTGAGGGAGGAGGTGGTGACATTGGAGGCAGTTCAGAGCAAGTTTACAGGATTGCTTCCGAGGATAACACGTTTAACATATGAGGAGATGTTTGACCGCTTCGGCTTATATGTACTGGTGTTTCGATGGGTGTGAGTGGCTCTCATCACGATACATAAAATGCTAAATGCTAAATGGATTCATAAAGTAATTGTAGACCAAATGTTCCCCCCTTGTGGCGAAATCTAGTGAATGTAGGTCTAGTATGAGAGGAGGCAGAATTAAAACTGACATGAGGAGGAGCTGCTCCTCGCAGAAGGGGGTGAATTGTGCAACTTGCAACCCCATCGTACTGTGGAGAATGAATCATTAAATCGTTTCAAGAAGGGGATAGATATATTTTTTGTCTAAAATGATAAAGGGATATGGATAACACATGGTGAGGTGGATTTGAGTGAAGGGAGAGATCAGCCATGATCTAATTGAATGGTGGAGCAGGCGAGATGAGGTGAATTTGCCCATTGCTGCTCCAAGTCATCTGTTCCTATGTTACAAATTAGGAAGATATAGATGGGTTGGTCAAATGGGTAGAGCAGTGGAAGATGGTCTTTAACCCTGAAAACTGTGAGATGATGCGCTTTGGAAGAAGTAAGGGCACAACGGATTATTTAATGAATGACAGGACAGGATATTCAGATGAACAGACGGATATTGGGGTGCTCATGCACAGACACCTTAAGACTGCAGAGCATGTGAATAGGCTGATTAAATAAGTACATGGAACATTTGCTTTTATCAGTCGTTGTATAGAGTATAAGCGCAAGAAGGTTGTATTGGAGTAATACAGAGCGTTAGTTAGGCCACGGCTGGAGTATGGTGTGCAGTTCGGTTCTCCTCACTATATGATGGATGTGATTGCAATAGAGGGGTTGCAGATGAGAATTACGAAGATGCTCTCAGGGATGAAGCATTTGAGATTTCAGGAGAGACTGGATAGGCTTGGATTGTTTTATCTAGAGCATAAGAGGCGGGGGGAGGATAGAATTAACGTTTATTAAAATTTGAGATGTATGGATAGGGAAATCGGAAGCAGCTGTTCCCCTTGGCTGAGGGGGCACCGTTTTAGGAAAACGGGCAGAATATTTTAAACAAGGTTTGAACGGTTATGGCTATTGGACAGGGAAGTGGATTTGAGACGGAGACGCGATCAGCCAAGGCCGTTTTGAATGGGGGAGGAGGCTCCAGGAACTGAATGGTCTACACCTGCATCTAGTTCCTTTGATTCTTACTATTAGACTTTAATTGCAAATCATGTTTCTGATGGAATGCAAGTCACACCAGCTGTTGTGGTAAGATTCAAAGCTGTTACTTCTGAGAAATATCCTCTTTATCTGGATTACTAATTACGGATACAATATATAAATAAAATACAGAAAATTATAATGGACATGCAGTGCAGTGAGCTTGTCACTGGATTAGTTACCCAGTTACCAAGGGCAATGTTCGTGGGACTGAGGTTCGAATCCCAACGTAATAGATGTGGTTGTCACTTACATGCTCTGTAGGGTACTCCAGCAGAGTAAGTAGGGATGGACGACAAATGCTTGCCGAGCCAGTGATGCCCAAACCTCATGATCGAGTTAAAGAAATGCTAGCGATAATTCCATAGTTTTGGGAATCCTGGGGTGGGTATGATAGAGGCCATCTAACTCATTATAGAGCATCCCCTCTCTGCAGCCTCTCCTCCATTTGGTGGTCAGGTCACAGAGCCAGACACACTGTAACTACAGTCTCTATACATCACCCAGATTTGGGACACATAATCCCCTGTCCCACCTGAATGTATGCAGCAGCTTACAACACAGCCTCCAGAAACCCATTCACAAAACCTCCCCTAACATTCCAATCACAGGGGTCAGTCAATAGCCCCTAAGCTGCAAGTGTGGTCCTGGAACGTTTTAAATAACACTGAATGAGCTCCTGGTGTTGGTAAACACACGTTGAGATGGCTGAAATTAACACATGCTTTGAGTGGATAGACACAGTCCAAGTTTCGCAGACGTGTGCCAGAGCTGCTGAAACCCGCTGTGCAACACGGAGCTCCACATTGAAGACACGAGGAGCAGAATCTGCAGCATTTCCTGTTTTCAGAACTCTGTCACACTGTCAGCAATCATTGTACAGAGCACAAAACACAGGCAAAAGGTACAGAGCGAATTATATTCACTTTAAAGAATCGGACAGGTTCTTAAAGCAAACATTGTCGTGAAAAGGGACATTGAAACATTGGATGAGACGTTGTATCAAAGGGAAGGGAATATCAAAATTCAGGTAATGTTAGATTGATTGAAACAACTTTTTGATGACACTTTCAGAGCCTGCCTCATATTCCAGTCCCAAGTTGGATATCTGCCCAGCATGAGGACATGTACAGGACACACTGCAACTGACCAGCTCTGTGCTTGTATCGTGTATGTATCTAGATTTCCATAGCTCGGGTATCAGAGGACTGTAAGAGTGAACATTGCTGTCAGGGAGAGATATGCTGCAGGACAGGAGATGGGGAAATTGTGTGGGGTGGGTGTTTTCAGGCTCTGTATAAATGTGAACAAGCAGAGACATTTTGGAAAACTGATATAGAGTGGGACAATCAGAAAGAAAATCATGTAGGGATTTGATCAGGTAAGTGAGAAAATTAAGGATTTTTCTGATCAGCTGGTGACAGAGGTCAGCGAGCACAAATATGATTGGTAAATCGGATATGGTGAGTGTTGTGGAGTGGGCATCACAGCTTCGGATGCTTTCTTTTTCAGCAGATTTTTATCTGAGAGGCTTATCAGCAAAGAATTGGAATATTTGTGTCGGGATTCCGCAACAATAGCTGGTTGAAGCCAGAGGTTTGTGCTCCAGAGAAGAATGCAGATAGGGTTAATGATGGAATGGATATTCGGTCAGTAATCAGCTCAGAGTCAAAGCACTAATAGAGGTTGCTGTGAGTCTGGACTAACCTCACGTACAGGAATGGTGTTAGTGAATAATGAACACAGATTAGGGGTGGAACGAAACTCAATGTCCATATCCCTAATACTGAAATAACAAATACAGTAATACAATGAAACATGGCTGACAAATACAATCTCTAATACAGAGATATACCAGATACAACAACGGGAGAAATTCAAATAATCTCAACTATTAAACGCACTGGAAAAGTTTTCCATGTTGTGTATGGTTCATTAATAGATATAGAGTCACAACAGCAATAATTACAAAGTAGCAGTGCAGAGGAAATCAAAAGATCAGTAATAGAGTTAAATAGGGTGTATAGAACTAATTACTGCACCGGGAGACTTACCGGGGACTCCAATCATAGCCAGGATGGGATAGTAAAATCCTTGAATAAACAAGAGTACATAATGAATCTGCGCTGATAATAATAGCATATCAAATCCATCATGTGACAGGAAGGAAAGACCCTCGGCAAAAGTGCCACTTATACTGAAATCCAAAAGTGGTAGCGGTGGTGGGGGTGGAATATTCCGATGCATTGTTCCCAGATTCTGATCCATTGTTGGAGCATTCCAGTCCACTGTTACCAGATTCTGATCCATTGTTGGAGCATTCCAGTCCATTGTTCTCAGATTCTGATCAATTGTTGGAACATTCCAGTCCATTGTTCTCAAATTCTGATCCATTGTTGGAACATTCCAGTCCATTGTTCTCAGTTTCTGATCTCTCCTCCCCGTTGCCCTGCAGAAGCTAATCCTTATTAGATCTGGAGTTGACGCTCCTGCTGACTCTATGCAATAACACATTGGAAAGAATCCCTTATAAATAGGAGAGGGAAAACCTCCAGTGACACCGCCCGGCTCCATGTAGACTGACATTATTCACAGCCACAGAACAAACAGCTTCAGTTAACCCCATTCAATCCAGAATTGCAATGTGACAAAATACCATAAGGCTGCATGGGATGGTGAGGGTCAGAGAGGGGTGGAAAGGTAAAAATGATCGAGAGTCTGACCACACTCATTTAGCCTTCCCTAAATATGGCAGTGGTTCCTGTTTTATCATGTTTCTGGGTTTTTGATGAGGTCATCATTCGTCAGGATTGATAGACACTGCTGAAATCTTGGCTGTTGTTGAAGTTTAACTTTCTTTGAACACCCTGCTATGTACAGAACAACCTTAGCAGAGGCTTCACGGAGGGTGTGGTCTTACAAAATTAATTCTAAGTCCCGAAATGGAGCATTTCAGATCCATTTTTTCGGCGAGTTCACGAGTCCAAACTTATGATACGCTGTGCAGTAAAAGGACCTCGCTCTGTTTTTCCCAGTGGGAAGAGGGGATCTGGACTATTCTTGCCCAAAAGCCGGCTACTTAGCTTGGAGGTCTCAAATGCGCTTGCGTCCAGAAAGCAGCATACCGGCTGCTCTGTTACCCACACACTCATCTCCTCCCACATGCACCCCATTGCGGACATAGGGACCTTTCTGACCACAGAAAGTGCTTCGCCGGGTCAAAGATCATGAGGAGTCTGTCATCAGTGTAAGCCAACAGGACCACTCCGATACCTAGTCTGTGCAGAGTCTAACCCAACAACCTCCTCCGCAAGAGGTGCAGGAATGGCTCCATGCAAACTGAATACAGTTGGCCACACCAATTGGCAGCTCTGCAATACTCCTGTCCCAAAGAGAAGGGGCTCCATCGGGACACTTTAACCTTAACGGGACACTGTTCGGTAGCGTACAGTAAAGCGGACTAGGGTGAAAAAGTGTGTCCCAAACCTGAATGCCCACAAAGTCCAGAGTAGATACACGTGATCCATCCTGTCGAATGTCTTCTCCTGGTCAAGAGATAGGAAGGCGTTCGACAGAGCAAACCTCTGGGAATGAGAATGATGCACCAGATCCCAACCCGATGAATGATATGCCGAATGGTGCAGCCCTCTGGAGTGAGGCGAGGAAGCCTTGTATACAGTGCTGCTCATTTTATTCCGAATCTTGCGCTCCTTGGTGAGGGCGCACACGGATCAGCCCAGCAGCACCAGACCCGACTATGTCCCGGAAACAGTGATGGTGCAGTAAGCATTCCTGGCGTTCGCCAGAGGGAATAACGGGAGACTTGGTGTAAGTTATGATGGAGTCCAGTTCCTCACTAGTAATGGCCTCTAACTCATCCTTTTTATCCACAATCAAGTCGCCAATCTCCTCCGGACAGGCGCCTTGTGGTTCTGAGTCCTCTGCCACAGTGAGTGTGAGAGGAGGTAAGGACCCGCCAAGTAGACCAGAATCGATCCTACTGCCGGGATAAAGGTCAGAGGGCTCCTCTGCGGGCACCTTCAGTGACTCTGAGCTGGAGGGTCGCAGCAGCTCAGAGCCCCGCTATTCCCCAGATCACCGAGACACCCAGCAAAATCGGAGAAATGTCAGGTCCAAAACAGGGTTGCTCATTGCTCGGCCGGAGAGGGGATGCGGGGGGCGGGGGGGGGGGGGGAGGTGGGGGCTCTCCGCAAGAATTCAAAGATTGCAGTGCTGTTGAAGCCCCACCGGGGTTATTAAATTAAAAAAACCCGTCACCTAATTGCACCAGGAGGAATGAGCCCTGGGGCTCTCACCAGGCCCCGGCTGCAGGAGTGCTGTCAGGTGCCCTCCATGCTGCACCCACCACTGGGCGGTTTTCTGAACCCTTTCAACTGAGACCACCGTCAGAGACGCCCAGCTCCTGACAGGTATGGCACCACATGCCATCCTGTGACCAAAAGATTTGGGAGCTGATTCCATCATGGGGTAATTTGAAAGTTTCCTGCTGGGCATTCCTCCTTTGCCAGGGGTATAAATAACTGCCGCCTGTTGGAGTACATATTGCGAATGCTGGCCTCCCCAGACAGAACGGGACTGACACCATCCCGGAACGGATCTCCCCCAGAAGATGGAAGTGGTTGAGTAGCAACTCATTTGGAACAAAGGGTGGGGCATTGTACCACATTAATCCCCTCAAGGGTCCATCCCCATGATGTTCCCAGCCACCGTGAGCCCCTTTTTAATGGCGAGTTGGACCACTTGCTCAGTCTTCAGGAAGTAAATTGCTGGCACAAACATTTCAGGGGCCGCAGCAATGGCCGAAGGGGTGACACATGTCTGTATAATCATGGTGGGGTGCGTGTAGCACCTCACTCAGAGGTTTTTTATTATCAATGTAAATGCGACGGGGTAATGGGAGCAGCAGCGGCTCGGGAAGCGCCTAATCCCGCGTAGGTTGCCCTGTAGGACTCCACCACCGGCGAAGGTGCTGACATCACCCTCTGGGCAGTGCTACAACCACCTGAAATATTTGTTATTTCGATATATATCAGCATTGGGGATGTCATGTGAAAAGGAAACCAAATCCCGAAGTTTTGGAAGCAGCTGAGAGCAAAGGAAAAAGGAGAGACTGAAAGGAGTGTGTTATACTGAGAGATTGGACAGGTTCCGACTTTTTTCTTTGGACCATAACAGACTGAGGGTCGATCTTATTCAGGTCTATAAGGTTATGAGAGGCGTGGATAGGGTGAATGCACTCAGACCTTTTCCCAGGTTTAGTGAATCGAGAACGAGAGGTAAGGGAGAGAACACCGGGATAATGAGGAATATGGTACCGAGATGCAAGTTACAAAGGTCAGATGGTGAGGAGAGCATCAGGAATTCGCTGGGGCAGGGGGTGGGGGGGGGGGCGGTGGCGGGGTGGTGGACAAATTGTTGCTCGCTCAGCTTGTGGGACGAGCTTGGTATTCTTTACTCCTGGAGAGATTGGTTCTGGTTCCAATTAAGAAGTGAAAATATGGTCCGAAAGTCAGCTTGCAGGGAGCATAAAGACTGACATTAAGTTTTTCTATGGCTGCGTGAAGAGAGAGGTCCCCAACAGACAGAAACTGGGGAATATATAACAGGGGACAAAGAGCAACTGAGCAACTGAATGCATACTTTGGTTTTGTTTTCACAAAAAGGGCTTAAATCAGGTTCCAGAAATGTTGAAGAATGCAAGATTTAATGAGAGTTCAGAACTGAAGTTGATCAATGTTAGTAGAAAAATGGTGCTGGGAAAATTGATGGGATTGAAGGTGATAAATCCCAGGGCCTGATAATCTACATCCCAGAGTACTAAAGGAAGTGGAAGTAGAAATAATGGATGCATTGGTGGTCATCTACAAGGATTCTATAGACAGGGGAACAGGCCCTGCAGATTAAAGGGTAGCTAATGCCACTCCAATATTCAAAAAGGGAGGGAGAGAGAAAACAGGGAATTACAAACCAGTAAGCTTTACATCGCAAGTGGGGGAATTTCTCGAATCCATTATCAAAGACTTGAAAGCAGATCATTCAGAAAGCAGTGGCAGGTTCAAACAGAGTCAGCATGGATTCATGAAGGGGAAATCATGTTTGGCAAATCTGTTGGAATTCTTTGAAGATGTATATCGTAGAGTTGACAAGTGGGAGACAGTCCATGTAGCACATTTGGACTTCCAGAAAGTGTTTGACAAATTTCTGCTTGAGAGATTGTAATGTAAAATTAAAGTGCATGGAATTGGGGGAAGTACATTGAGATGAATAGAAAAGTGGTAGACAGACAGGAAACAAAGACTAGGAATTAATTGGTACTTTTCAAATCGGCAGGCAACAATTAGTGGGCCGCCACAGGGACCAGTGCTGGGACCCCATCTATTCGCAATATATTTTAATGATTTGGATGAGGGAACAAAATGTAACATCTGAAAGTTTGCAGATGATACCAAGTTGGGTGGGAAGGTGAACTGTGCCGAGGATGCAGAGATCCTTCAGAATGATCTGGACAGATTGGGTGAGTGGGCAAATCAATGGCAAGTGCAGCAAATTTGAATAAATGGGAGGTTTTACACTTTGGAAGCAAAAACAAAAGATGGCAGATTACTAACTGAGTGGCTGCAAATTGGGAAAGGGAAGTGTGCAGCGGGACCTGGGTGTCCTTGTGCACCAGTCGCTGAAGGTAAGCATGCAGGTGCAGCAGACAGTAAAGAAGGCACATTGTTTATTGGCCTTAGTTGCGAGAGGTTTTGAGTACAGGAGTAGGCATGTGTTCTTACAATTATACAGGGCCTTGGCGAGGCCACACCTGAAGTATTGTGTGCAGTTTTGGTCTCCTTTTCTGAGGAAGGATGTTTTTGCTCTCGAAGTAGTACAACAGAAGTTTACCAACCTGCTTCTGGGGATGGCAGGACTGATGTATGAGGAGAGATTGACTTGGTTAGGATTGTTTTCGCTCGAGTTCAGACGTATGACGGGGGATCTCATCGAGATTTCTAAACTTCGAACAGGACTGGACAGGTAGATGCTGGGAGGATATCCCCGATGGTGGGGGAGTCCAGAACCAGGGTTCACAGTCTGAGGATTCAGGGTAAACCATTTAGGACTGAGGTGAGGAGACATTTCTTCACCCGAAGACTGGTGAACCTGTGGAATTCATTACCACAGGAAGTAGTTGATGACAAAACATTGAATTTATTCAAGAGGCGGCTAGATAAAGCACTTGGGGCGAATGGGATCAAAGGTTAAGGGGAAAAAGCAGGATTTGGCTATTGAGTTGGAGAACCACCCGTGATAGTAATGAATTGGCGGAGCAGGCTCGAAGGGCCAAATGGCCTCCGCCTGCTCCTATCCTCTGTGCATCTATTTTTTCTAAGTTAAGAGCAAAGGAGGTTGAGGGGCGACCTAATAGAAGTTTATAAAATTATGAAGGGCATAGATACGGTGAACAGTTGGAACCTTTTTCCCAGGTCAGAAATGACAAACACAAGGGGTCACAAGTTCAATGTAAGGGGGCAAGGTTCAATACAGATATGTGGGGCACGTATTTTACACAGAGGCTGGTGGGGGCCTCGAATGCACTGCCAAGCAGGGTGGTTGAGGCAGATTTGTTAGTATCATTTAAGACTTATCTAGATAGCCACACGAACAGACTGGGAATAGAGGGATACAAACGGATGGTCGAGTTAGGAACACAGATCGGTGCAGACTTGGAGGGCCGAAGGGCCTGATCCTACACTGTATTGTTCTTTGTTGATTGTTCAAAGCCTCCCAGCATCTTCACCTCCCAGCCTGACTTGCAGTTCGTAAATGCAGTCACCATTTTTCAACTGGAGAAGCTGGGGCAACGAACCCAAGCTCCACCCTTTGCTTCTCCCTCTAGAAGATGGAGGTGGGTGATTTGGAGCCCATTGGGAACAATGGCCAGCGCATTTATCACAGTAATCTGTGGGCGGTGGTCTCTAAAGGGTCCATCTTCAAATTGCCCCCACCCACTGTGAGCCCCTTTTCAATAGCGACTTTCACCATCCATTAGGTCTTCAGGAAGCAAACTTCTGTGGCAAAGATTTTAGAGGCCGCAACACATTCCTCTATAATCATGATGGGGTGCGTGTAGCTCATAGGCTCTGAGGCGTATGAGCCTACCGACGATGCCCCACGTGGTCCGCATTTCTCTCTCCCCGTGCAGAAGTCCTCTGGCAGATACCTTCGAGCCCAAAGGCCTCAGGCCTCTTTTTACCAGGTCACACTCTTTTCAACATGCAACTCTTATCTTCCGAGCTCCAAACATAAGTCACAATTCCGCAACCAAAACAGCAGCGCAAGAGTCAGTTGCAGCGAGTTCCATCAGAAAACAGCAGCAACCAGCTCCATCAGCAAACAGCTCCTGGAGCAACCAGCTCCAACAGCAAAGAGCAAACAGTCCAGCAGCGAACAGCAGCAACTTGCTCCAGCAACAAACAGCAGCAAGCAGTCCAGCAGCACACTGCAGCAACCAGCCCCAGCAGCAAACAGCTCTTGCAGCAAACAGCTCCAGTAGCAGCAATCTCCAGCAGCAAAGAGCTGTATCAGCAATCAACTAGAGAAACAAACAGCAGCAACCATCTCGAGCAGAAAACAGTTCCAAAGCAACCAACTCCAACAGCAAACAAAAACAACCAGCTCCAAAAGCAACCGGGAGCAACCAGCTCCAGCAGCAAACAACAACAACCAGCTCCAGTAGCAAACACCTCCAGCAACAAACAGCAGCAAACAGTTCCAGTTGGAAACAGCGGCAAGCAGCTCCAACAGCAAACAACTACTGCAGAAACTTGCCCCAATAACAAACAGCAACTGGCTCCAGCTTCCACTCTAAACACGTTAAAGAAGCCATCCCCGACGGAGAAGCCCTCCGTACACACAGGATCTGCTCAGATGAGGGGGAACGCAACAGACGACTACAGACGCTGAAATACACCCTCGTAAGAACAGGATGTGGCGCTCGACTCATCGATCGACAGTTCCACCGTGCCACAGTGAAAATCGCACCAACCTCCTCAGAAGGCAAACATGGGACACGGCAGACAGAGTACCCTTCGTCATCCGGTACTTCACCAGAGCGGAGAAGCTACGTCATCTTCTTCGGAGCCTTCAACATATAATCTATGAAGACTAACTTCTCGCCAAGACCATCTAAACACCCCCACTACTTGCCTTCAAACAACCATACAACCTCAAGCAGACCATTGTTCGCCGCAACCTACCCAGCCTTCAGGAGAACAGCGACCACGACACCACACAACCCTGCCACAGCAACCTCTGCAAGACGTGCCGGGTCATCAACACGGAGACCATCATCTCACGTGAGAACACCATCCACCAGGTACACAGTACAGACTCGTGTGACTCTGCCAACGTTATCCATCTGATACGCTGCAGAAAAGGATGTCCCGAGGCATGGGACATCGGCGAGACCATGCAGCCACTATGACAATGGATGAATGGACACCGCTGGACAATCACCAGGCATGACTGTTCCCTTCCTGTCGGGAACATTTCAGCAATCAAGGGCACTCAGCTTCCGATCTTCGGGTAAAGCGTTCTCCAAGGCAGCCTTCAAGACACACGCCAACGCAGAATCGTCGAATGGAAAGTGATAGCCAACTTCTGCACACATGATGACGGCCTCAACCGGGATCTTGGGTTCCTGTCACACTATCTGTAACCCCCACGATTCGCCAGGGCTTGCAAAATCATACTAACTGTCCTGGCTTGAGACAATTCACACGTCTTTCACCTGTGCTGAAATCTCTGAAGACGGGAATGGGTTAATGAACTTTGTGATACTTTGGGATTTGTGAGAAGCATTGTACAGCTTGTTTTTGTGTCTGTAGAACGTGTTTTCGTGTATCCACCCAGATAAGACAAGCTGCTGCTGTAGACAAGCGCATGATTTTCCCAGCTAATTGTGTTCAGGAATGTAGCTAACCCAGCTGGTATAAACTAAGCTAGAGTCCATTTTATGTTATTTTATAGTATGTACCTTTGTTTAACACATGTATGCCTTCTGTGATCGTATAATCATATATTCATATATATTCACTATAGACTATTGATCCTCACCAATATCAAGTGTTATGTAGGCCCCTGTATGTCAGTTAACTTGTTTGTGCAAACCTATAATCCAAACAACCCACAGGAGTCCACATAGAGGCAACAAAACAGACAGCCTTGAGATGGCCACAATTATGCAGACTACGCGATAGATGGAATCGCTGTGGCAGCAATAATCATGAGAAACTGCGGACGTGACCAGGGGCGAAAATATACGTATAAATATTTGATCTTAACTCGTATTCAATGAGAAGTCTGGAGACCGTGTTAGGAATCGGACTTCTCCCACAAGCTTGTGAAAATAAACTACTGTACTTTGACTCACGACTAGTCTCAGAGGTGTTATTTACCTACAACAAATTGGTGCCGAAACCGGGGATCTATTTACGGGTCCAGTCGAATGGCCACGACCGGGACAATGGAATAGATTACCAAACGTAATAGAGTGGGTCAAACTACAGTCGTTGATCATCTGTGATGAGAGAGTGAAATACGTCTGAACTGAGCACATATGGACAAGGAGGCAATTGACTCGAACACGCAGCCTGAGACCGGTTGTTAAGAGGGGAAATCCCCCACGCGATGGTCAGGAATTTAAATGGGTGTTAGAGTCTGGAAAAAGGTTTCCTGCAGTGTGATGTTCAGATGTGAGCGAGAAAGAGAGTGTCTGAGTGATCGCCGGAGTGGAAGGAAAAGCCTTCATGTAAAAGCCGGCTTAACAAATATAATATAAGCGGTGGTACGGAGGGATCTGATCACCCCAGGTATCACCGGACTCTGATAAGGGAGACATGTGAGGGCAGAGTGAGAAGTGAGAGTTGAAGACTCCAGGTGGTGAGTACAAACTTATCGATGTTATGGTGGGACATGGACAGTGGGGACCCTCAGGATCACTGATAAACGAATATATGGCTAAGAGGGACAAACTCATTAAACAGATCATAAAAGGGGCGTGGGATTTAGAACACCCACTAGACCAACAACGAAAATGGTAGGAACAGGAAAAGAAAGACAGAACTAAGAAAATTGGAGTTCTCTCAGTTCACCAATTGGCCGGATTAACTGAACACATCTCAGTCTCGGGTAAGAAATGGGCTGATGACAAAGCAAAAATTAAAATGTTGCAAGCTTCCTGTGTGTCTGCGTGTGTTTAACAAAGTGGTTGCGTGGATGTTTGTTGTTGTTTGCTTTAATGTTTTAATTATACAGCTTTAAATAAAGTACAGTTGAAACTATACCCCATCGTGGCCAGCCCCTCCACTATTTCAAAGATGGGCTGTCGCCAGCTCAACAAAAAATCCTTAAAATGGGAGTTCTCAATACCCAGAACTATGATGAATTAGTAGAATGGGCATCTGGAATTAGAGAAGGACCAGATGAGAAACCATACCTACAAATAAAACAGGAAGATGTTAGTGCAAACAATGGAGGAGCTAAACCCAAAGGGTGCGTGCTACAATTGTGGGAAAGCGGGCCACTTTTCCAGAGACTGTATGGCTCAGAAGCGGGGTGGAATGAAGGCCCCTACCTGCCAGTTTTGTAATAAGGGGGGGGGCACACAGAGGGGCAATAAGGGGTAGCCCCCGCGAGTTTGGGTAAGACGCAGGGTAGTTTCTACGTGTCTGCACAATGTGAACTGCTGGTGAACACGGCAGCCTCCATATCTATCACTGACATCCCCTTATCCATAACAAATAAAATGAACTATGTAAAAGGAATTCACGGACAGAAGACCCCTGTCTACTAAAGAGAAACAATACAAAGAAGATAGAAGTATTGTTAATGCATCAGTTAGCTGGACTAGTTGAGCAAGTAGTCGACGCTACTAAAAGGTGGATTGAAAATAAAGAAAAGATTGGAGAGTTAGAATCCAGAGTAAGGGAACTGGAGAAACAAAACCATGTGTTAGAAGAAAAGCAATGGAGAGAGGAAACTGTTCCTACCTCCTCATGAGTCCACACAACAGGAACCAACTGCTCCTCCAGAGGAGTGGGAAGCGCCAGAAGGCAACTTAGCGCCATTAACCCGAAGGGGAACAGATGCACAGCCAAAGGCAAATTATAAACCCTTCACCCCAGGTGAGAGACAGCAATTAATGGCTTCCCTGGGTAAATTACAATCTAGAAGCGCAAACACTAAATTCTGGGAAGAATTAGATACAACTTGGGTCGGACACCAATTACACCTGTGACGCACACTAGCTGGTCAGGGCACCCTGTCCAACGGATAAGTGGAGGCAGGTAGCAGGTGGACCCGCCGCTCCTCCAGCACAGGATGATAGTGGGGGACATGTAGACACATGTATTCGCCCTAACATCGGAGATAGATGCCCGACAGGCACTCCTCACCCAGTTTAAAGCAGAGATTGAGAGAGTATTAGGAAATGCTCCCACAAACTGGAACAGAATTACCACAATAAAACAGTTAAGAGGGGAATAATGCACGATGAAGAGGGATCAGTGTATGTGATCATGAGGGAAACACTAAGACTTGGGAAATGTTGAAGTGGGAATGTGAGAAGTACGAGAATGACAAAAGAGATAGAAAAGAACAAGAGAGACCTCAAAGGAAAGACGAGACCGTGAAAAAGGACTAGAACGGCCGAACAAAGGAAAGAAAAAAAACCCGGAGGTATCTGGTTTGCCAATGTGGTTCCAAAATACTGATACGGGTGAACAGGAGGAGGAGGATTGGTGGAATAGACCCAGTGCCGCTGCAAAGACAGAAGGGACTCAAATCAGGTTAAATTGGTTAGTCTGAAGTGTGATAGACCAAAGAGGAGAGTAAAGGTTTAAAAGAAACAAGCAGGCTGTGTACATGGCTCTGTACGGCACAGAGAGAGAGAGAGAGAGAGAGGATGTAATTGCGCGATTGAGAGCCTCATGTGGTGGAATAGGGTATAGCAGATCAAAGTAAATGGCTTCTCTGCGTGCAAGTTGAATAAATTACTTTCCCCCAGTTGAAACTTTACGAAAGTGCAATTGTGAGCGGAGCTGTTGAAGCCTGGAGTGTTTGTTACAGGCAGTAGATGCAGTGCTTTGCACCTTGGTTTAGCCTCGGGGGGCTGGGGAAGTGTTAAAACTGTTAGAGATTAAAGTGATAAGATTTAACATAGAAACATGGAACAGTACAGCACAGAGCAGGCCCTTCGGCCCACGATGTTGTGCCGAGCTTTGTCTGAAACCCAGATCAAGCTATTTCCTCCCTATCATCCCGAAGTACTCCATCTGCTTATCCAATAGCTTCTTAAATGTTCCTAAATTTTCTGACTCCACTATCACTGCAGGCAGTCCATTCCACACCCCAACCACTCTCTGCGTAAAGAACCTACCACGGACATCCTTCCTATATCTCCCATCATGAACCCTATAGTTATGCCCCCTCGTTACCGCTCCATTCACCCGAGGAAATAGTCTTTGAACGTTCACTCTATCATCTTATAAACCCCTCATCATCTTATAAACCCCTCATCATCTTATAAACCCCTCATCATCTTATAAACCTCCATCAAGTCCTCATCATAAACCCCTCATCATCTTATAAACCCCTCATCATCTTATAAACCTCTATCAAGTCTCCTCTCAACCTCCTCCGCTCCAAAGAAAAAAGCCCAATTTCCCTCAACCTTTCCTCATAAGAACTACCCTCCAAACCAGGCAGCATCCTGGTAAATCTCCTTTGCACTCTTTCCAGTGTCTCCACATCCTTCTTGTAGTGAGGTGACCAGAACTGCACACAATATTCCAAATGTGGTCTCACCAAGTTCCTGTACAGTTGCAGCATAACCCCATGGCTCTTAAACTCAAACCCCCTGTTAATGAACGCCAACACACTATAGGCCTTCTTCACGGCTCTATCCACTTGAGTGTCAACCTTCAGAGATCTATGGATATGAACCCCAAGATCTCTTGAATTTCTTGAATGTACTTCTGTTTTGAGCTTAATTACAGTTTGGAAGACAGAAGAATAAAATCGATGTCTTAATCAACGTTCTGTATTCTTTTTAAATGTTTTATTTTCTTTAATGTGTTAATGTTCAGAAAGGATTGTAACATTGGAAGGGACCATGTGTTCTTTCCTTTGTCTTGAATTCGAAATTATAAGAGAGTTAGTTGAGAAGTTAGGGAAAAAAATAAGTAATTTTGTGGAGAAGTAGAAAAGTATGAACAAAAGAATGAGGCAAATATACTGTCTGTGAGTCAGTTTAAGGTATATCAAGTTAATGAAATGAATCGTAGTTCTGATTACTCCAAGTTCCAGCCGGAGGTTAATTAATTAGAACCTCAGTTGTCAATGCAGATAAGGATGTTGTCATTAAGTATTTTTAATCTGCATTTGTTGCCAAACATTGCTAAACTTTGTAACAACATGGATTGTTGAAACTTGTGTTGCCATCAACTGGCCAACAGTCCTTTTACTCGTTCTAAATAACATTTGGAAATTCAAGGCTTGTATTATGAGGCTTGTATTATGTTGTTTCGTTAACATGCACAAATTACATCGTCTAAAATTGATGATCGTTCTGACTCGCCCATCCAATTGAAAACCTGACTACACTACTAACACCAAGGCAAATTGCCCAGTTAGAATGCAGTATTAAGGTCCACAGAATATAGTGATTTACGAACGTCTGATAGTTTAGTATTCTCTAACTGGTTAAAATTATGTACTGCCTTTGGAATTTCATGTGCCATCTATTGTTCAAGGTTTTTCAAATATAAAAATACTGCAAAGCTTAAAACCTAGCCAGTTAAAAAATCAAACCAAAACGTCCTAATCCATTAACTATTGTTATTGTTATTTGTATGGTACCTACTTTGATTTTGATTTGGCGTCTGTTATTTTCCCAGAGTGCAGGGATTTGATCTGGAACTCAGTTTAAAAATAGAAACAACTTAAATTAAAAGGGTTTGGATATCACAGTTATGATGTGCAAAGCGGCATGATACACCTGCCGCTCGATTATTATACAGTATAAGCACTGCCATATAGAGCCGAGAATAAAATCAAATCCTGAAAAGCCTTAACCAATTTTATATAATATATATTGTGTATTGATAAAAACATAATTTTGTAGGAGAAAAAGCTATTTATTTCCAAGCTAAATGTTGGTGCATTTGAATGCATTTCTTTGTAGGTAGGGTAGTGGCATTTTGTGAAGTACTGTCATGCGGCGCTTGCACGCTCACAAATGATCAAATAAGATGTAATGGAAGAGTACATCATATAAAGATCGGAGCTGTATAGCATGTGATTGTAATGGGGAAAGCGATGTCTTTTGATAGAATTATATACAAATTAATGGATGTCCAGCTGCAGCCAGTGCAAATTGTTATTTGATTCACACTGAGCTTTCTATGGAAGGGGGATATGTAATTAAATGTATAACGCACTAGCTAAAGCCATACAGACATCGGCGAAAATGATGGCAGAGGTATTACCCACTATACTAATGAGATTAAGGGCTACCACAAACCGGACAACGGAATTAACCCCTTATGAACTAATGACAGGACGGGCGATGCAATTACCAGAAAGCATCATAACAGGTGGGACCGATGTTGGTCCACTAAAAGATAAAATCAAGAGATATGTTTTGGAACTAAGCACACAACTAAAAGGGATGCGCAAATTGGTAAAAGGCAATCAGGAAATAAGAGGCGCGGAGAGAGAAATGCTCCCTGACGTCCCAACAGCGGGACGTCCTAGTGAAAACACGACCTGACAAACCAGGGTTTGCACCAAAACGGAATGCCCATATGAAGTTATAATTAGTGGTGACGCCTGTGCCTGTATAAGAGTGAAAGGTATATGGAAACATTAGACTCAGTTGAAAGAATATGCTGGAACTAATTGGAAAAATGTGTGATATACTTCAATTGCAGATATAAACAGACAACGACTGAACTCTAAGCAAGCTGAACGGGTTCGCGGGAAGTTGCGCGTGGGCGGTATAGCCTTTGAACCATTGTGTAACGGTTGCACGGATTATTAATAAGTGATAGGATGCTTCTCATGCTGCTTCTCACGACCCGGCCCCTGTCAGCCACTGAGAGAAAGTATAGATGGAATTATGAGAATTTAGGGATGAAGTACAGTGGACATCTTTGTAACGATGATTCTGTCTATTGTATGAACACCTTAGTGTATATGTCTTATCTGTATGCATCACAGTCGAATCTGAGCAAGTGCTGGGTCTGTTTACGCATTCCCACGCACGGAGGAAAGGGAGGAAATCCTTTATTCCCTATCCCTTTATCAGCTCCAGAAATGATAGAATGGATTTTAAATCAGAATGGAACCCAGGAAGGGCCAAGGAAACTGACATTTAAATCCCCATCGGCTACCACCATGCAGGGTACGTTTAATATCAGCAACAGTGATGTTGTTTTCGGACTAGGGGGGTGGAGGGTGCACTTTATCGACCTTTAAGAAATATTACCAACCCAGCTATGACAGATCAGATTCACCACCCTCAACAATGGGGATCTGTCTGCCTGATAAGAAATGGAACCATACCTGTTGGCCATAGCTACTGTATACAGCAGATTAATGTCACTAATGATGCCTGGGCCATGGTACAACAGGTCACAATCCAGTACCCCACAGCCACTATCGCGGTTAGCCTCTCCTCCGCTTATGTAAGCAGGATGACTGAATATAATGGTACCTATTTTGTCTGTGGAAACAATGCCTATTCGCGGCTTCCCTGGAATTGGGCAGGATCGTGTTATTTGGCATATGTGGTGCCCTATATTCACCATTACACTGGCTTACGGGGCCACCCCGAGATACAGTGCTAAGGGCTGCTCGATTATGTGCGAGCCTCCCAGGAACATGTGACATAGTTGGCTCCGAAAGCTGTACATATATTCCCGATGCTTCGGAGAATATAACTCGCTTGGAAGATCAGATTAAAGATGTGGTAAAAACAATGCAGGATGTGGAGAACCAATATCACAATTAAAACCCTCCAGGCTGGCTGGGGGAATGGTTCAGGTCGTGGGGTTCATACCTGATGCATGGATTGATTGTATTAATTGTAATTGTAATTGCTTGCTGTGTTTGTATGGCATTATTGAACGCCTGTTGTAAAACAGTAAGGGCGCAGATTATGCCGGGCACAAGTGTACAGGCAGAGGGGGCAGACCTCCTGACAAAGAACTAGGCCCATATGTTGATAACATTTGTTTCTAAGTTGGTCATGGGGTCATGTTTGGACCTGGCCCGACCAAAGGGGAAATGAAGATGGGAATGGGTTAATGAACTTTGTGATACTTTGGGATTTGTCAGAAGCATTGTACAGCTTATTTTTGTGTCTGTAGAACATGTTTTCGTGCATCCACCCAGATAAGAGAAACAGCTGCTGTGTGCAAGCGCATGATTTTCCCAGCTAATTGTGTTCAGGAATGTGGCTAACCCAGCAGGCATAAGCTAAACTAGGCTCCATTTTATGTTATTTTATATTCTGTACCTTTGTTTAACACGGTGGAGCTGACATGTATGCCTTCTGTGATCGTATAATCATAGATTCATATGTTTTCATTATATACTATTAATCCTCACAGATATAAAGTGTTATATAGGCCCCTGTACGTCAGTTAACTTGTTTGTGCAAACTTATAATCGAAACAACCAACAGGAGTCACATAGAGGCGACAAAACACACAGGCTTGAGATGGCTATGATTACGCGGACTACGCGAAGGATGGAATCGCTCAGGAAGCAATAATCGTGAGAAAGTGCGGACGTAACCATGGGCGAAAAAATATGTATAAATATTTGATCTTAACTCGTATTCAATGAGAAGTCTGTGAAAATAAACTACTGTACTTTGACTCACGACTCGTCTCAGAAGTATTATTTAGCTGCAACAACGTCTCTCCACTTGCATTATCTGGAACTGCAAAGACTTGATTACCTGTTAAGACTCGCATTCCAACCATTATCTTGTAATTGAGTCTGTATCCATATATGCCCGTTTTGTGAACCCAACTCTCAACTCACCGAAAGCTGTAAATTAAACCTGTTGGATTTTAACCTGGTGGTGTGAGACTACTTATTGAGCTCCAACTGCAAACAGCAGCAACTAACTCAAACAGCAAAACAGAAAAGACAAGCGCCAGCAGCAAACAGCAACAAACAGTAGCAATTAGCTCCAGCAGCAAACAGCATCAAGGAGATCCAGCAGCAAACAGCAGCAAGCAGCTCCAACATAAACCGCATCAACAGCAACCAGCTCCAGCAACAAACAGTTTCAACAGCAACCAGCTCCAACATAAACAGCTCTGGCAGCAACCGGCCCCAGCAGCAAACAGAGGCAAGCAGATCCAGCAGCAAACAGCAGCAACCAGCTCCAACCGTAGACAACCCCAGCAGTTGACAGCAGCAATTAGCTCCACTGGCAAACAACAGCAACCAGCTCCAGCAGCAAACAGCAGCAACCAGCTCCAGCAGCAAACAGCAGGAAACAAATTCAACCCCAAGCAACAGCAAGCAATCCAGCAGCAAACAGCAGCAAGCAGATGGAACAGCAAGCACCTCCAGCAGCAAAAAATTCAAAAGCAAACAGCAGCAAGCAGTTCCAACATCAACAGTTTCAACAGCATTCAGTTCCAGCAGCAAACAGCTCCAGCAGCAACCAGCTCCAGCAGCAAACAGAAGTAACCAACTCCAGCAGCAACGTGAAGCAACAAGCTCCAAAAGCAAGTTGCAGCAACCAGCCATAGCAGCAAAGAGCAACAACCAGCTCCAGCAGCAAACAGCTCCCACAGCAAACACCTCGAGCAGCAAACAGCGGGTAGCAGCTCCAACAACAACCAGGTCCAGCAACAAACAGCAGTAACCAGTTCCAGCAACAAGCAGCAGTAACCAGCTTCAGCAGCAACCAGCAGCAACGAGCAGCAACCAGCAGCAACCAGCAGGGTGAGACATAAGCTTAGATAGCAGAGTGAAGATTGGCAGTTCAGGGATCTGGATCATAGTCACAGTCTGTTCCAAAACGGACCTCTCAGAGAATTAAGCTGCTGTTCAACAAATAAAGTAGAAACACATTTGTCTGTGCCACACCCCATTGGTTATACTCTAAATAAGACCACTGGCCCCAAAACAACGCAACAGTCATTGATCAGAAAGTATGTTGCATTTGTTAAAACCGATCAGATGGTTTTTGGGGGAATTTGCATTGTGGGAATTCCAAAAAGGTAAATAGATTTAGACTGTGGAGGATGGGGTGGAGGGTAATCCATGTATATTCTCTGGGTAAACATTACCGCTCTTCATTACTAATGTTGTTCTTCATTGTTAATTGTAAATGTTGTTTTTCATTGTTAATCGTAAATGTTGTGTACTGTTAATACAGCTCTATGCAGCTGTCATTCTTGTTGTTTATTTTACAATTTAACAATTGTTTCATTACTTGAATAACGTACAATAGGTCTGACAACTTTTTCTCACTGTGTTTGATCTCCTTGCTCATGTTTGTTCCAAATCGCAACAATGAATAATTGAGGACCAACAATCTGGGATTCCCTTCTGTGATTTGCGTTGTGCTCAGATTGAACATCAGCGAGGTTTATAACAGTAGCCATGAAGTAATGGCAAAACGGGGTGATCAGTTATGGGAACAGGGCCTACATATATTGGTACACACAAGAGACAGGAACATTAGAGAGGTGGATATAGAAAGTGAGACTGAAGTCTGTGTCGTGTGGCTGGGAGATCTCGAACGGGGCAGCGTGTGTTCATCTCGGACCAGTGAACAGGAGATTAATTCCACAGTCAAGAGAGTAGAAGCAATGTGAGATTTCCCTGAGGAGCAGCAGGGTACTGTATGGTAATGTTACTGGAGTTTGTTATAGATCAACTATTTAACATGTTATGGCCCAGTTGTTGGGAGGCCCTAATAAGTTAATAACATTTATCAACAATAGACATTAAGGCACTGGCAGAACAACCAGCAAATAGTTAAATGATGCTTAAAACAAGATTACAAGCGAACAAATGAATAGTTTACATACATGTGAATACAGTGAGAGAAATAATTAAGTAATCATGATTTAAAAAGTATGTGCTGATGTTTTGAATGTATTTTAAATGTTGCATGAACCATTGTTCACTTTTGCCAAAGGCAAGTTAGAAACATAGAAACATAGAAAAACTACAGCACAAACAGGCCCTTCGGCCCACAAGTTGTGCCGAACACATCTCTACCTTCTAGACGTACCTATAACCCTCCATCCTACTAAGCTCCTATTGAGTTCGCCTCCACCACCACTGATGGCAGCCTATTCCACTCGCCCACCCCCCTCTGTGTGAAAAACGTACCCCTAACATCTCCCCTGTACCTACCCCCCAGCACCCTAAACCTGTGTCCTCTCGTTGCAGACATTTCCACCCTGGGAAAAAGCCTCTGAGAGTCCACCCAATCTTTGCCTCTCAACATCTTCTACACCTCTATTAGGTCTCCTCTCATCCTTCGTCTCTCCAAGGAGAAAAGACCGAGCTCCCTCAGCCCATCCTCATAAGGCATGCCACTCAATCCAGGCAACATCCTTGTGAATCTACTCTGCACCCTTTCAATCTTTTCCACATCCTTCCTATAGTGAGGCGACCAGAACTGGGCACAGTACTCCAAGTGGGGTCTGACGAGGGTCTTATATATCGCAAGATGTGATGGTAAACACGAATATTTCAGAGCCAACACACGAGGATTTTAAAGTTAGCAAAATTCATATCAGAAATCTTCTTGTGCAGAAACAGATATTGCAGTTTCATGAATTGGTATACTCATTGTCCAAATCCAGGATGGAAGCATGCCCCGGCGTGTCTATCCAGTTTGGCAATGATCCAGTGGGAACATTCACTTGGACCCATACAGTGAGGGTCTAGGGTAACCTGGTGACGCAGAGGGTACTTTAGTCAAAATGGGAGTGAGCGTCCGGATTTAATGGAAAAATGCGATATCATTATGCTGGATGGTAAATTGCAATTGGCTGCATGACAGGAATTAAACTAGTGTGGCAGTTTAAACTAGTGTGGCAGGGGGGTGGGGATCAAACTATTAGGTCTATAAGTGTGGTGGCTGGGGACGAGCTTGGGGCTGGGACAAGGCTGGCAAAGAAGAAGAGCACTCTGGGGGAGGACGACCTCACTGAGCCTGGGGGTCTGGAGTGCTTATACTTCAATGCAAGGAGCGTAGCAGGTAAAACAGACGAACTTGGGGCCTTAATGCGCACGAGGAATTTGGATGTGGTTGCGATGACGGAGACTTGGTTGAAAGAGGGACAGGACTGGCAGCTGAATATTCCAGGGTACAAGTGTTTTAGGCGAGACAGAGGAGGGGCCAAAAGAGGTGGGGGAGTAGCGGTATTGGTTGGAGAGCATATTACAGCGGTGCAGAGGGAGGACAATTCGGAGGAGTCGTGTAGCGAGTCACTCTGGGTGGAGCTTAGAAACAGGAAAGGCGCAGTCACTATGTTGGGGGTGTACTACAGGCCCCCCAACAGCCCAAGGGAAGTGGAAGAATGGATATGTCATGAGATACTGGATAGGTGCAGGAAATATAGGGTTGTTGTAGTGGGAGACTTCAATTTCCCTGGTATAGACTGGAAATCGCTGAGGGCAGGGACTCTGGATGGTGAGGCATTTGTAAAATGTGTACAGGAGGGTTCGTTGGAACAATATGTGGACAGCCCAACTAGAGAGGGGGCTATACTGGACCTGGTGCTGGGGAATGAACCCGGTCAGGTCTTCAAAGTTTTGGTCGGGGAACATGTGGCAAATAGTGACCACAATTCTGTTAGCTTTAGGATAGTGATGGAAAAGGATGAGTGGTGTCCCAAGGGTAAGGTGTTGGATTGGGGGAAGGCTAACTTTATTGGGATCAGGCAGAAATTGGCAGCTCTTGATTGGGAGAGGCTGTTTGAGGGTAAATCCACATCTGGTATGTGGCAGTCTTTTAAGGAATGGTTGTTAGGGCTACAGGACAAGCATGTGCCTGTAAAAAAGAAGGATAGGAAGGGTAGGATTAGAGAACCGTGGATAACCAGGGAAATTGAGGGACTGGTCAAAAGGAAAAGAGAGGCGTATGTTAGGTCCAAGCAGCTAAAAACGGAGGGAGCTCTGGAAGAGTATAATGAAAGTAGGAAAATACTCAAACGGGGAATTAGAAGAGCAAAAAGGGGTCACGAAATGTTCTTGGCAGACAGGATTAAGGAGAATCCCAAGGCATTTTATTCATACGTTAGGAACAAAAGGGTTGTAAGGGAAAAAATCGGACCTCTCAGGGACAAAAGTGGGGACTTATGCTTGGAGCCCAAAGAGGTAGGGGAGATCCTAAATGAATACTTTGCGTCGGTATTCACTAAGGAGAGGGATGTGTTGACTGGGAGAGTCTCGGAGGGGAGTGTTGAACCGTTGGAGAAAATCTCCATTACAAAGGAGGAAGTGTTAGGTTTGTTAGAGAATATAAAGACTGACAAATCCCCAGGGCCTGATGGAATCTATCCAAGGCTGCTCAGGGAGACGAGAGGTGAAATAGTTGGGCCTCTGACGCAAATCTTTGTCTCGTCACTGGACACAGGTGAGGTCCCAGAGGATTGGAGGATAGCCAATGTGGTCCCGTTATTTAAGAAGGGTAGGAAGGATAACCCGGGTAATTATAGGCCGGTGAGCTTGACGTCCGTGGTGGGGAAGTTGTTGGAGAAGATTCTTAAAGATAGGATGTATGCGCATTTAGAAAGGAATAAACTCATTAACGATAGTCAACATGGTTTTGTGAGAGGGAGGTCATGCCTCACGAACCTGGTGGTGTTTTTTGAAGAAGTGACCAAAATGGTTGACGAAGGAAGGGCCGTGGATGTTGTCTATATGGACTTTAGTAAAGCGTTTGACAAAGTCCCTCATGGTAGGCTAGTGAAAAAGGTTGGATCCCATGGGATAAAGGGGGAGGTGGCTAGATGGGTGGAGAACTGGCTTGGTCATAGAAGACAGAGGGTGGTAGTGGAAGGGTCTTTTTCCGGCTGAAGGCCTGTGACTAGTGGTGTACCGCAGGGCTCTGTATTGGGACCTCTGCTGTTTGTGATTTATATAAATGATCTGGAAGAAGGAGTAACTGGGGTGATCAGTAAGTTTGCGGACGACACAAAACTGGCAGGACTTGCAGATAGTGAGGAACATTGTCAGAGGCTACAGAAAGATATAGATAGGCTGGAAATTTGGGCAAGGAAATGGCAGATGGAGTTCAATCCTGATAAATGCGAAGTGATGCATTTTGGTGGGAATAATGTAGGGAGGAGCTACACGATAAATGGAAGAACCATAAAGGGTGTAGAGACGCAGAGGGACCTGGGTGTGCAAGTCCACAGATCTTTGAAGGTGACGTCACAGGTGGAGAAGGTGGTGAAGAAGGCATATGGCATGCTTGCCTTTATAGGACGGGGCATAGAGTATAAAAGTTGGGGTCTGATGCTGCAGATGTATAGAACGTTGGTTCGGCCGCATTTGGAATACTGCGTCCAGTTCTGGTCGCCACACTACCAGAAGGACGTGGAGGCTTTGGAGAGAGTACAGAGGAGGTTTACCAGGATGTTGCCTGGTATGGAGGGGCTTGGTTATGAGGAGAGATTGGGGAAACTGGGGTTGTTCTCCTTGGAAAGACGGAGGATGAGGGGAGACTTAATAGAGGTGTATAAAATTATGAAAGGCATAGATAGGGTGAACGGTGGGAAGCTTTTCCCCGGGTCGGTGGTGACGTTCACGAGGGGTCATAGGTTCAAGGTGAAGGGGGGGAGGTTTAACACAGATATCAGAAGGACATATTTCACACAGAGGGTCGTGGGGGCCTGGAATGTGTTGCCGGGCAAGGTGGTGGAGGCGGACACACTGGGAACGTTTAAGACTTATCTAGACAGCTATATGAACGGAGTGGGAATGGAGGGATACAAAAGAGTGATCTAGTTTGGACCAGGGAGCGGCACGGGCTAATTGTTCCTGGTTTCTCGTTTCAAGGCTTCATTCTACGATCATCTTGCTGGTGCCAGTACAGAGTGAGACTGCGGATAGTTGGGAACCTGTCTCGGGGGCAGGGGATTCATATGGTGTTCGTGGAAGTGGAAATGACTAGGGTTGGGAAGCATTTTCCGATCGGGGCCATTGTGATCTCCTGGACTCGTTTCGATCGCCTCAGGGGGTCGGAGAGGAATTTCCCAGATTTATTTTCCCCATATTGGCCCTGGGGTTTTTCACTCTGGGTTTTCGCCTCTCCCTGGAGATCACATGGTCTGGAATGGGGGGGTGGGGGTAAGTTAATAGGTTGTAATGAACAAAGCATCGTAGCTGTGAGGGACAGCTCGGTGGATAGGATATTGGTATGTAGATAGGCTGGAAAATTGGGTGGGGATCCTGGATTCAGGATTCAATCCTGGACCGGGGAGCGGCGCGGGCTTGGAGGGCCGAAGGGCCTGTTCCTGTGCTGTATTGTTCTTTGTTCTTTGTTCTTTGATATGTGTACCTTAAAGATGATTGATTTTAAGCTAAGGTAAGGAGGGAATGATCGTTAAGAAAACCTATATCTGATCTGCTTTGAATTGCAAATGTAAGATCTATTCGGAGTGTTCCGGCTGCTCAACCTGAGAGCTGACTCGACGCTCTGATGATCTCCAGGCAGCTGTTCGTGAAATAAAGTTATGCCTTCCGTTCAGAAACATTGGCTTCGTGAGTCTTGTATTGTCGAAGATTTGCTGAAAGTACGGGTCACCTCACGTACCCCACCAATAGGCCCTCAAGCGGGCTTTAGGCTCGCACTGTACGGGTGCACTGTATGACAAGTGCGAGGGACACAGAGAGGGTTTAATTTAACCAGCACTAATTTCCCCTCCCAACACCCGCCCATTTCTGAATTCTGAATTCTCCCTTAATATGTGGTCCTGTGCTTTGCACAACCCGTCAGTTTGCAGTGATTTAATTCTCCATGGAAAAGAAAAGTGCAGTAAGTTTGAGAGCAGAAAACATAAGAGGGTTTGTTAATTTTTCATACACAGGGAACGTGGCAAGAGTTATGACAGCTCCTGCCATTTCTTGCATTCATGCAACAAAGGATGCATAAATGAAAGAAAGTGGTACAGAGCAAGACCGCAATAACAGCAATACGATGGTTCTAGTTTTCCTGTGAGTCCAGAGTCCATGATTAAAGATCCAGTGGTGTATTCCTTCAGAGGTCAGGAGACTGAAGTTGATGAAGGATGATACGCTCTTCCGGATTGGAGGTAAGATTCAGTTTATTGATGCATCTCTGTCACAGCAAACTCTAACATCAATCAACAATTAATTGTTAGGTTGGATATAGTAAGAGATACAGATTGTATTAGATTATGATTTTAAATTGAATGTGTTAACACTGCATTAGTTTTATTATGGCGGCAGTGAATTGTAAACAAGCTGGATTGTTTACAAGCTTGTTTACAATTCACTGCAGCCATAATAAAACTAATGCAGTGTTAACACATTCAATTTAAAATGATAATCGAATACAATCTGTATCTGTTACTATATCCAACCTGTTTGAACAGAGGGAAGTACGATAGGATGAGGGCTGAATTGGCTAAGGTGGACTGGGAGAGCAGACTGGTAGGTAGGACAGCTGAGGAACAGTGGAGGATTTTTAAGGAGATCCTTTTCAGTACTCAGGAACAATATATTCCGGTGATAAAAAAGGGTTGTAAGAAAAGGGATAACTAGCCATGGATAACGAAGGAAATTAAGGAGAGTATTAAATTAAAGACCGATGTGTACAGAGTGGCCAAAAATAGTGGAGAATCGGAAGATTGGGAAAACTTTAAGAGACAACAAAGAACGACTAAGAAAGCGATAAAGCAAGGAAAGATAGGTTATGAAGCTCGGCTAGCTCTAAATATAAAAAATGATAGTAAAAGCTTTTACATATATCTAAAAAGGAATTGAGTGGCAAGAGTGAATGTTGGACACTTGGAGGACGAGAGCGGGGATTTAATAGTGGGAAATGAGGAAATGGCTGAAACTTTAAATCAGTTTTTTGTGTCAGTCTTCATGGTGGAAGACACAAATAGTTTACCGAAAATTAACGGTAGAAGGTTGGTAGGAGGAGAGGTACTCGATACAATTAATGTTACCAGGGAGGCAGTGCTGGGTAGACTAACGGGACTGAAGGTGGACAAGTCGCCGGGCCTGGATGGAATGCATCCCAGGGTACTGAAAGAAATGTCAGAGTTAATAGCAGATGCGTTAGTGGTTATTTATCAAAATTCAATGGATTCTGGGGTAGAGCCGACGGATTGGAAAACAGCTAATGTTACGCCGCTGTTTAAAAAAGGAAATAGACAAAAAGCGGGTAACTACAGGCCGGTTAGCTTAACGTCAGTAGTTGGGAAAATGCTGGAATGCATCATTAAAGAAGAAATAGCAGGCCATCTGGATAAGAATGGTTCGATTAAGCAGACGCAGCATGGATTCATGAGGGGAAAGTCGTGCTTGACGAACTTGTTGGATTTTTATGAAGATGTGACTAGTGCGGTGTAAGTCAGAACTCCTTCTGAGTTACACACTCAGTTCATCAGTCGGCCTCACACTCGGTCAGTCAGCCATCCTCACTCACTCGGTCAATCTGCCTTTCTCACTCGGTCTGCCTGCATCACTCAATCGCTTGGACAGTCAGCCTCCCTTGCTTGGTCGGTCAGGCGGACTCGCTTGCTCAGTCGGCTATCAGCCTCACTCGCTCAGCTAGTGATTCGGCCTCAGTCGGTTACTCGGTCTTACAACCTCTATCGCTCGCTCGCTCGCTTGGTCAGTTGATTTCACTCAGTCGGTCAGTCAGGGGCCTCACTCCTGCCTTGCTTGCCGAGTGATTGAGTGAACCTCGCACAGTGGCTCAGTCAGTTGGAGTCTCTCATGATTCAGTCTGCCTTATTCACTCAGTCGGCCAGACAACCTAATTGCTGGGTCTGTCATTGAGCATCAGTCACTTCATCAATCGCCCTCGTTCGGTCATTCTGACTTCATCATAGAATCATAGAAATCCTACAGTGCAAAAACAGGCCATTTGGCCCATCGAGTCTGCACCGACCACAATCCCACCCACGCCCTATCACTATATCCCTACATATTTACCCCGTAATCCCTCTAAGGTACACATTTCAGGACACGAACGGGCAATTTTAGCATGGCTAACCAACCTAACCCACACATCTTTGGAAGGAAACTGAAACACCTGGAGGAAACCCACGCAGACACGAGGAGAATGTGCAAACTCCACACAGACAGTGACCCAAGCCAGGAATCGAACCCAGGTCCCTGGAGCTGTGAAGCAGCAGCGCTAACCACTGTGCTACCGTGACTTTTCAGTCAGACAGAAGACCTAGCTCACTTGGTCAGTCAATCTAGTTTCGTCAGTCAGTCGGCCTCGCTTAGCCAGTCGGTCAGTTGGCTTCGCTCAGTTCGTTAGGCAGATGGTCATTCTCCGTCCGTCATTTGGTCAACCTCACTCACTCATTCAGTCTGTTGGCCTCACTCGCTCGCGTGGACAGTTGGCATTGCTCGCTCAATCTATTGTCCTCGGTGACCTGATCTGTTGATCAGTCAGCTCGCTCGCTGAGTCATTTGGAGAATCGGGCTCATGCAAATGTTTGGTCGGTCTGCCTCACTTGCTCTGTCAGTCGACCATGTTCACTCAGTTATCGCTCAGTTCGTTGTTCTATGAGCCTTGCTCAGTCAGTCTGTCAGTGGGTCGGCCTGGTACAGTCGGTCAGTCAGAATTTGTTAGTTGTTCAATCGGCATCGGTTGCTCAGTCAGTTAGTCTACTTTGTTCACTCGGTCAGTCAGTTGGCCATGATCGCTCAGTGGGTCAGTCAACCTAACTCGCTCGATCCGTCAGCCGTTTTCGCCTCACTCTGTCGGCCACTGGGTCAGCCTCACTCGCTGAGTCCATTGGTCAGTTGGCCTTGATCTGTTAGTTTGCCTTTCTTGATCGCTTGGTCAGTCAGCCTCGCTCAGTCCATTGGTCAGTCGAACTCTCTCAGTCAGTTGGTTAGTTGTCCTCGTTGGCTGCTTCGTCAGTTGTCCTGGTGCACTCGGTCAGTCAATTCACCTGACTTCATCTGTCAGTCGGTCTTTCTCGATCAGTTAGTTAGTCAGCCTCGCTAGCTCGGTCAGTTGGCCTTGCTCGATCAGTTGGTCAGTTTGACTTCTCAATCGTTCAGTCACTCAGCCTCGCTTGCTCGTTTGTTCAATCCATCTCGCTCCCTCGATCATATGGCCTTGCATGCTTGGTCAGTCAATCGCCCTCACATGCTGTCAGTCAATCTCATTTACTTGGTCAGTTGGACTTGCTCGGTCGGTTGGCCAGTTGGACTTGCTCAGGCGGTCAGTCGGTCAGCCTCGCTTTCTCGGCCAGTCGGCCTTGCTTGCTCCTTCAGTCAGTAGGCCTTGGCAGCTTGCTGCCATACAGCACCGTCTCTGCACTTCTGGGGACCTCAATTCCTAGGACTCTCCCCCATCCTCATCCGCTACTTCTGATTGCAAGCTATTACACAATCTGTGTGAGGAATGAGATTATCAATAGGCTGACTGGACAATGAGAGGGCGGAGAGATTTGCAGGCTCGTGAGGGATTGTGTTGATCTGCATTTTGGATGGGGAATGGGAAAGGATGAATTATGGGAGGCCCATTTCTGTCTTATCAGTGTCGGGAACCATAATGATTGACTGATGGACCGACAACTTGCAGAGCGGAGCTGCTGGGCATGGTGTTTAATCTATCCAATCAGTATGAGGGTGCTTGGTGCTTTAAAGTGCGAATTTCCAAGAGGAAGAGAGAGAGGCCGTGTGGGCGGGTTTTCCCCTCAATGTTTAATGAATTGAAGAATTGTAGTAAAGGGATATTTGAGCACATTTTTCAACTGATCTCTGAACTGAGTCTGTGTCACGGCGTAAATTGCAGTATTTGTGCAGCAACTCAGGATCTGCAGCATGAAGCCAAGTTCACTAAAAGCCTTAGGAAAAGGTTTAGTATCAAGCCCGAACCAAAAAAGCCGGTTAGATATAGAATAAATCATGAACAGTGACCATAACAGGATGAAATTGGCGGAGATAACAAACAGAAGAACAATGGATTTCCTTCGACTCTCCATCTCGGGGTCTCTCGCATTCTCCCCACTGCTGTGAGCCCGGAGTCTCCTGCGGGCTCTGTTGCTCACTAAAATGTGTCTGACGGTGAAAACGTTGAGCAGCAGAATCAGGACAAACGGGACACATGGGTTTAGAATGTTGTGGAGGAACTCGATTGTTACCCAGACCGGAGATTCCACACCAGTGATTGTGATCTGACAAAACCAGGGGTCGTTCGTGATCCAATATTCACGACGTAACATAAAATACCAGAAAATGTTCTTTAAACAACTGAGCACACTCACTGTTCCCAGAACCACAGCCGCCGATTTCTCACTGCAATATTTACTTTTCAGTTTGGGGCAGCAAATGGCCACAAATCGATCAAAGGTGAAAGTGACGGTGAACCAGACAGAACAATCAGTGGCAGCAAAAAGCAAGACGGCGTGGATATTACACACACCGATGGAGGACAGCAAAAAAAACTGTTCCCCATAAACAATGGGAATGTGTCTCAATATCAGGTCAAGGATAATGACGAGTAGGTCCCCCACTGACATGGCCACGAGATACTGAGTTGTGTATTTGGACAGACCACAGTTTCTGCTCTTCAGCGTCACAATTGTGATTGCATTCACTGTAAGGAAGAGAAATAAAGAAACAAATCATACAGCAAGCTGGGAAAGAAGTTAACACTTTCAGTGATGTGATGTTGAAAAGACGCATACACAGACACTCACACACACACACACACACACATACAAACACACACACACACTCACACATACAAACACACACACACACACACACCACACACATACACAGAAACTCTCTTAGAGACACAAGAGCAGAAACACACACACACACACAATGTCTCCAAGAGGCACAGAAACACAAGCCCAAACACGCAAAATATCTGAGAGGCACAGAAACACAAGCCCACACACAAACATTGCCAAAGAAACAGGAACACACTCTCACACAGAGAAACTCTCTGAGAACGCAAGAGTACACACACACGCACACGCGCGCACACACACACACAAACGCACACAACCTCATACGCACTCCCACACACATACAGGCAGAAACTCTTTGAGAGGCACAGGAACAAAAGCCCACGGACAAACTCTCCGAGAGACACAGAAACACAAACCCACACAATCACAAATTCTCCTACAGAATCAACAACGCAAACACACCCACACAAACACACCGAGGGACACAGGAACACAACTGTACCGACATACGTTCTCGGAGAAACTGGAATGCAAGCGAACACATGCAAACTCTCCTCAAGGCACAGGAACACACACCCACACGCATAAATAAACAAAAACTGACAAAGGCTCGGAAAAAATACACTCTCCTCGATTGGAACACATCCACGAACACAGAGAGATATTAATGCACGCAGGTGCGCACACATAAACAAATACAAGAACATAACAATGTAAATACACACATGCAAAAAAAATCTCAAGCACGAATACACAAAGTTGTGCACACACACACAGGCACATTCGTACCCACATTCGCACCCACCCACAATCACACACACATATTTTCAAATAGACAACCACGCCCACTCACATGCACACAAAAACTGATCCACACGCACAGGCACACAAACAGCCAGACCCTCATACACACCACACCCACATACGTAGACACCCAGCCACAGACACACACACACACACACACTGATATAATTCAGGTCAGAAACTTCAAAACGTTTGATGAAGTCCGCCTGGATCTTAATTTTGGAACCTGAATTTGGCTCTGGTAAACATGTGATGATTCACTTCCTGTATGATTCAAATGACACACCAGGGAGCTTTTCTCAAACAACGTTTAAAATTATATATTTTCCATATCGCAATATTGTCAATTACATACAAGAAAAAACAAAGAAACATGATATGACATGAACATATCCAACTCTGTGAAATTTTCCAACCAAACAAATCTCCTCATAAACACACCACAGCCAGGCGTTCAATACAGAAAACAAGATGACTCTCGTAAGGCTGGAACTTATTCCTTTAGTTGGAGAAATGAAACTCTGAGGTCCCAGCTTTCTATCTTCTATCAGTCCTCGAGGCAGAGACATGTCATTGCTGGCCTCTTTTTTGCCAGCAAACCAGTTGAAGAGTCAATGGCGTGCTAGTTACTCGCTGGGAAAGCATCAGCAGCAGGACGTTCACTCCAGGAAGGCAAGAAAACCAGATTCCAGCTAACCAGATTAATTTACAATACGAGGGAGAGTAACACAGACACACTGCTGTTTAGGCTCATGTCCAAACACCTTCTGAACCAAAAGCCAGCAGCCCAAAACTGAATTGGAAATAACTCCTGTCACCTGACCTGGCAATTATTTTTTCTCCAGCAAATCAGAATCATAAAAATCCCAAGTACATGAGACCTAGAGTAAAACTGAACAAACACCATTTAAATCACTGAAGCAGCAATGGAAGGACTTTTAAGCAGATAGTGTGGGGCCTACTTATAACTGCAGAGAACATGAATAAAACACATTTTTTCACTGCACATTAGCGTCACACACACATACACACAAACACACACACACACACACACACACACACACACACACACACACACACACACACACACACACACATCACTGCGCATATTCAGAAACATAGAAAAAGAAACAAGAGTAGGCAATTTGGCCCTTTGAGCTGGCTCCGCAATTAATTTTGATCATGGCTGATATTCGAATCAAACATCCTGCATCCTCCCTCCCCCACCACCACCCCGCGGCCCCCGCTTTCTCCAAGATGCCTTGAATCATTTATCCTCACGAGATATGTCTAAATTCTAATATCTTGGACAACATTTTCGCCACAGCTACATTCTGTGATAGTGAACTCCAGACGTTGAGCACACTGTAGTGAAGAAACTTCTCCTCACCTCAGTGTTAAAAGGTTTACCTCTTACCCTCAAACTATGACACATAACTGTGGACTCCCACAACATTGTGATTATTCTTTATGGATCTAACCTGTTTAACCCTGTTAGAATCGTATATATTTCTATGAGATCCACTCTTACTCTTCTACACCGGAGTGATAATAATCATAACTCGGATCGTGTTTTCGGGATCCTTAAGGGGGAGGGGGACCAGCCCCAAGTCGTGGTCCACATAGGCACCCAAGACATAGGTGGGAAAAGGGATGGGGATGTAAGGCGGAAATTCAGGGAGTTAGGGTGGAAGCTTAGAGCTAGAACAAACAGAGTTATTGTCTCTGGTTTGTTACCCGTGCCACATGCTAGCGAGGAGAACAATAGGGAGAGAGAGAGCAGTTGAACACGTGGCTACAGGAATGGTGCAGGAGGGAGGGATTCAGATACCTGGATAATTGGGGCTCATTCTGGGCTAGGTGGGACTTGTACAAACGGGATGGTCTGCACCTGAACCAGAGGGGTCCCAATATCCTGGGGGGGGGGAATTTGCTAATGCTCTTCGGGAGGGTTTAAACTAATTCAGCAGGGGGATAGGAACCTGAATTGTAGCTCCAGTGTACACGAGGTTGAGAGTAGTGAGGTCACGAATAAAGTTTCAAGGTCGCAGGAGTGTACCAGCAGACAGGAAGGTCTTTTGAAGTGTGTCTACTTCAACGCCAGAATCCGGAATAAGGTGGGCGAACTTGCAGCATGGGTTGGTACCTGGGACTTCGATGTTGTGGCCATTTCGGAGACATGGATAGAGCTGGGACAGGAATGGTTGTTGCAGGTTCCGGGGTTTAGATGTTTCAGCAAGATCAGGGAAGGTGGTAAAAGAGGGGGAGGTGTGGCATTGTTAGTCAAGGACAGTATTACGGTGGCGGAAAGGACGTTTGTTGAGGACTCATCTACTGAGGTAGTATGGGCTGAGGTTAGAAACAGGAAAGGGGAGGTCACCCTGTTGCGAGTTTTCTATAGGCCTCCAAAAGGTTCCAGAGATGTAGAGGAAAGGATTGCAAAGGTAATTCTGGATAGAAGCGAAAGTAACAGGGTAGTTTTTATGGGGGACTTCAACTTTACAAATATTGACTGGAAACGCTATAGTTCGAGTATTTTAGAGGGGTCAGTTTTTGTCCAATGTGTGCAGGAGGGTTTCCTGACACTGTATGTAGATGGGCCAACAAGAGACGAGGCCACATTGGATTTGGTACTGGGTAATGTACCAGGCCAGGTGTTAGATTTGGAGGTAGGTGAGCACTTTGGTGATAGTGACCACAATTCGGTTACGTTTCATTTAGCGATGGAAAAGGATAAGTACATACCGCAGGGGAAGAGTTATAGCTGGGGGAAAGGAAATTATGATGCGATTGGGCGGGATTTAGGATGCATAGGATGGGGAAGGAAACTGCAGGGGATGGGCACAATTGAAATGTGGAGCTTGTTCAATGAACAGCTACTGCGTGTCCCTGATATGTATGTACCTGTCAGGCAGGGAGGAAGTGGTCGAGCGAGGGAACCGTGGTTTACATAAGAAGTTGAATCGCTTGTGAAGAGGAAGAAGGAGACTTATGTGGAGATGAGACGTGAAGGCTCAGTTTGGGCGATTGAGAATTACAAGTTAGCCAGGATGGACCTAAAGAGAAAGCTAAGAAGAGACAGGAGGGGACATGACAAGTCTTTGGCAGGTAGGATCCAGGAAAACCCTAAAGCTTTCTATAGCTATGTCAGGAATAAAAGAATGACTAGGGTAAGATTAGGGCCAGTCAAGGACAGTAGTCGGGAGTTGTGTGTGGAGTCCGAAGAGATAGGAGAGGAGCTAAATGAATATTTGTCGTCAGTATTCACACAGGAAAAAGACAATGTTGTCGAGGAGAAGACTGAGATACAGGCTATTGGACTTGACGGGATTGAGGTTCATAAGGAGGAGGTGTTAACAATTCTGGAAAGTGTGAAAATAGATAGGTCCCCTGGGCCGGATGGGATTTATCCTGGAATTCTCTGGGAAGCTCGGGAAGAGATTGCACAGCCTTTGGCTTTGATCTTTATGTCGTCATTGTCGACAGCAATAGTGCCAGAAGACTGGAGGATAGCAAATGTTGTCCCCTTGATCAAGAAGGGGAGTAGAGACAACCCTGGTAATTATACACCAGTGAGCCTTACTTCTGTTGTTGACAAAGTTTTGGAAAAGATTATAAGAGATAGGATTTATAAGCATCTAGAAAGGAATAATTTGATTAGGGATAGTCAACACGGTTTTGTGAAGGGTAGGTCGTGCCTCACAAACCTTATTGAGTTCTTTGAGAAGGTGACCAAAGAGGTGGATCAGGGTAAAGCAGTTGATGTGGTGTATATGGATTTCAGTAAAGCGTTTGATATGGTTCCCCACGGTAAGCTATTGCAGAAAATACGGACGCATGGGATTGAGGGTGATTTCGTGGTTTGGATCAGAAATTGGCTAGCTGTAAGAAGACAGAGGGTGGTGGTTGATGGGAAATGTTCATCCTGGAGTTCAGTTACTAGTGGTCTACTGCAAGGATCTGTTTTGGGGCCACTGCTGTTTGTCATTTTTATAAATGACCTGGATGAGGGCGGAGAATGATGGGTTAGTAAATTTGCGGATGACACTAAATTCGCTGGAGTTGTGGACAGTGCTGAAAGATGTTGCAGGTTTCAAAGGGAAATAGATAAGCTGCAGAGCCGGGCTGAGAGGTGGCAGATGGAGTTTAATGCGGAAATGTGTGAGGTGATTCGCTTTGGAAGGAGTAACAGGAATACAGAGTACTGGGCTAATGGTAAGATACTTGGTGGTGTGGATGAGCAGAGAGATCTCGGTGTCCATGTGCATAGATCCCTGAATGTTGGCACCCAGGCTAATAGAGTTGTTAAGAAGGCGGACGGTGTGTTAGCTTTTATTGGGAGAGGGATTGAGTTTCGGAGCCATGCGGTCATGTTGCAGCTGTTCAAAACTCTGCTGCGGCCGCACTTGGAGGATTGCTTACAGTTCAGGACGCTGCATTATAGGAAGGATGTGGAAGGATTGGAAAGGGTGCAGAGGAGATTTACCAGAATGTTGCCTGCTATGGTGGGAAGGTCTTCTGAGGAAAGGCTGAGGGACTTGGGGCTGCTTATTTTAGAGAGAAGAAGGTTAAGAGGTGACTTAATAGAGGCATACAAGATGATCAGAGGATTAGATAGGGTGGACAGTGAGAGCCTTTTTCCTCGGATGGTGATGGCTAGCACGAGGGGACATAGCTTTAAATTGAGGGGTGATAGATATAGGACAGATGTCAGAGGTAGGTTCTTTACTCAGAGAGTAGTAAGGACGTGGAATGCCCTGCCTGCAACAGGAGTGGACTCGCCAACATTAAGGGCATTTAAATGGTCATTGGACAAACATTGCATGATATTGGAATAGTGTATTTTAGATGGGCTTTAGATTGGTTGCACAGGTCGGCGCTACATCGAGGGCCGAAAGGCCTGTACTGCGCCGTAATGTTCTATGTTCTATGTTCTATAACTGACCTTGTCTCTCATATATTTGGCAGACATACCATCCCAGGGATCAGCCTGGTAAACCATCGTTGTACTCCCGCTGTAGCAAGGATGTCTTTCCTCATAAAACTGCACACAATACTCCAGGTGTGGCGTCACGAACAACCTGTACAATTTCAATTAAACGTCCCTGACCCTGCACTAAAATCCTTTCGCTATGAAGTCCAACATACCATTTGCCTTCTTTAATGCCTGCTGTGCCTGCACGGCTTACTTTCAGTGACTGATGCACGAGGACACCAAATTCTACCTGATTATACACTTCTCACAATTCACACACATTCAAGTATTAATCTGTATTCCTATAATTGCTAGCACATTGCATAACCTCTCTTTATCTGCATTATATTGCATCTGCCATGCGCAGACCCATGCACTCAGCCTGTCCAAAACATGCTGAAGTATCTCTGCATCCTGCTCAGAGCTCACTCTTCCACCCAACTTTATATCATGTTCCAAACGGGGGATAATGCAATCAGTTCCCTCTTCCAAGTCAATCACATATAATGTGAGCGTTGGGGTGCGAGCACCGATCCCTGCAGAACCCCACTATTTCCTGTCCGCCAATCACAAAAATACCAATTGTCCCAACTCTTTGCTTCCAATCTGGAAACCTGCTTTCTTGCCACCTCAATTCGTTACCATGATTTGACTTCACATAGTCGTCTTTTGAAAATCAATGTCGCAGGAGGGAAGAAACGTAAAAAGACAAAGGTACACTGAAATCTGGAGTAAGTATTGCAGATAAGGATAAATGTTATCACGGACCAAACATATTTGCATGTGGAGAGAGAAAGACAAGTAATTAAGACTTAACTAAGGAAATTGCATCTAGCTGCATGATATATTTGATCAACGTTGATGAACTGGCCACGCAAATAGTGACAGATAGGTATCATGTGGTGGGGATTACTAAAACGCGGTTACAAGATAATTAGGACTGGGAGCTGAATGTCTTCGCATATTCAGTATTCCAGAAGGACAGACGAAAAGGAGTAGGAGGTGGAGTTGTTCTATTCGTTAAGGATTACATCATGGCTGCATTCAGGAATGACCTGGGCACTGGAAACCAAAATGTGCCAGCCTGGGTAGAAATAAGAAGCAAGGAAGAAACACATTACTCGGAGTAATTTCCATGTCATGGAGCAGTACTTTAGAAATAGGACATAGTTTAAAGCGGGCAATAAGTGATTATTAAAATTGCATAACAGTAATTATGGGTGATTTTAACACGCATAATAATTGGGTTCACAACTTTTAATTTCTCCAAAAACATTTCCCTCCTCCTGCTGTTTTCCTTCAGTCCCTCAACAAAACGTGGTTCTCTCAGATTTTCTGGTATATTATGCATGGCTACCTATGTGAAGACAGAAGCAAAGTACGAATTTAATTCCTCGGCATTACTTTTTTTAAATTCTCCGTTCTGAATTCTTCCGTTTCTGACTGTAAGGAGCCTGTATTCGTTTTTGGAAAAAAATGTTTCTGTCAACGGACAAAAATAAACTTTTCCAGTCAGTTTTAATGTTGTCCACTAGCTTACGTTCATACCCTATTTTCCGCATCTTAGTCAAGTCGAATGGCCATGCTTTGCTGAATTTTGATCTCCTCCCAATCCTTAAGCCTATTGCTTTATCTTGCCAATTTGTATGCTTCTTTGTTGAATCTGATACTATCTCTAATTCCCCTTGTAAGCTGTAGCTTGGCCACAATTCCCTTACCAATCTTACTATCTTTACTTTCAGTAATGTTTCCCAGTCGATCATGGCCAATTCATGCATCATACCATCATAGTTACCTTTTTTTTGAGATTCAAGACCCTGACTCAGAATCAAAGACATCACAATCCTCCTTGAGAAAGAATTCTACCATATTACGGTGACTCATCACAAAGGGTTCTGTCACAACTAGGTTGCCAGCTAATCATTTCTCATTACATAACAGCCAGTCAAATGTGACCTGTTCCCTTGTTCATTCCTCAATGCATTGCTTCAGGTAACCATCTCATATGCACTCCAGAAATTCTTCCTGTGTTACACTGTGACTACTTTGATTCTTCCAATCAATATGCAGATTCAAGTCGCCCTTAATCACAGATGTTCCTTGAACATATGCATCATTTACTTCCTGTGTAATGATTTTACCAATATTACCATGAATGTTGCGTGGTCTGTTTAACATACTCACAAATGGTTTTTTTTTGTCCTTTGTTGTTTTTTAACTCGACCGATACGGGTTCCACATCATCTCTGCTAATGTTTTCCTCAATATGGTATGAATATAATCTTTGATCAGCAATGCAACTCCACCGCATTTTCCTTTCTATCCATCCTTCCTTCGCACTGAATAACCCTCAATATTTAATTCCAATCCTTGGTCAACGAGGAGCCACTTCTCCTTAATGCCAACTACTTTGTACCAATTTACATCTATCTGTGCAACTGATTCATCTATTTTGTTTCGAATGCTCCGAGCATTCAGATGCAACGCCTTCAGCTGGGCATCTTGACCGTTTCTTTTTATTTCCCATGTATTTTTATTCAGTTCTTATCTCGCTCTGGCTCTTTGTTTCTCTGTCTATCGCGTTCCTCATTCTCCTTGCTGCTATTCCTGTTATCATAAAGTCACACTGCTGTGAATCCTTGCAAAGGTTTCCATCCCCCTGCCATATTTGTTCAAACCTTCCCCAAATACAATAGCAAGGACACCCTCCTCCCTCTCCCGAGGATATCATAAGAACATAAGAAATAGGAGCAGGAGTAGGCCATCTAGCCCCTCGAGCCTGCCCCGCCATTCAATTAGATCATGGCTGATCTGAAGTGAATCAGTTCCACTTACCCGCCTGCTCCCCATATCCCTTAATTCCCCTACCGATCAGAAATCCATCTACCCGTGACTTAAACATATTCAACGAGGTAGCCTCCACCACTTCAGTGGGCAGAGAATTCCAGAGATTCACCACCCTCTGAGAGAAGAGGATCCTCCTCAACTCTGTCCTAAACTGACCCCCCTTTATTTTGAGGCTGTGCCCTCTAGTTCTGGTTTCCTTTCTAAGTGGAAAGAATCTCTCCACTTCGAACCTATCCAGCCCCTTCATTACCTTATATGCCTCTATATGATCACCCCCCAGCCTTCTAATCTCCAACAAGTACAAACCTAATCTGCTCAATCTCTCCTCATAATCTATTCCCCTAATCTCCGGTATCAACCTGGTGAACCTTCTATGCACTCCCTCCAAGGCCAATATATCCTTTCGCAAATCAGGGGACCAATACTGCACACAGTATTCCAGCTGCGGTCCCACCAATGCCTTGTACAGATGCAGCACGACTTCTCTGCTTTTATATTCTATCCCCGTCGCGATAAATGCCAACATCCCATTTGCCTTCTTGATCACCTATTGTACCTGCAGACTGAGTTTTTGCGACTCATTCACAAGGACCCCAGGTCCCTTGGCATAGTAGCATGTTGGATTTATTTCCATTTAAATAATAATCCAATTTGCTATTATTTCTTCCAAAGTGAATAAACTCACATTTGCCAATGTTATACTCTATCTGCCAGATCCTCGCCCACTCACTCAGCCTACCCAAATCCCTCTGCAGACCTTCCGCTTCCTCCACGCAATTCACTTTCCCACTTATCTTCGTGTCGTCAGCAAACTTTGTTACCCTACATTCAGTCCCCTCCTCCAGATCATCTATGTAATCAGTAAACAGTTGAGGCCCCAGTACCGATCCCAGCCGCACGCAACTTGTCACCGCCTGCCAACCAGAAGAGCACCCATTTATTCCAACTCTCTGCTTCCTGTTGGATAGCCAATCCCCAATCCACGCTAACACCCTACCCCCAACTCCATGTGCCCCAATCTTCCGCAGCAAACTTTTGTCAGGCACCTTATCAAATGCCTTTTGGAAATCCAAAAACACCACATCCACCGGTTCCCCTCCGTCAACCGCACTAGTCACATCTTCATAAAAATCCAGTAAACTCATCAAACACGACTTTCCTCTCATGAATCCATGCTGCGTCTGCTTGATTGAAACATTCTTATCCAGATGGCCTGCTATTTCTTCTTTAATGATGGATTCCAGCATTTTCCCAACTACAGACGTTAAGCTAACTGGCCTGTAGTTACCCGCCTTTTGTCTACTTCCTTTTTTAAACAGTGGCGTAACAGTAGCCGTTTTCCAATCAGCAGGCACTACCCCAGAGTCCAGTGAATTTTGATAAATAACAACTAACGCATCCGCAATTACCTCTGACATTTCTTTCAGTACCCTGGGATGCATTCCGTCTGGGCCCGGGGACTTGTCCACCTTCAGTCCCGTTAGTCTACCCAGCACTGCCTGTCTAGTAACAATAATTGTATTGAGTACCTCTCCTCCCAACAACACTCAATCTTTAATATTCGGTAAACTATTTGTGTCTTCCACCATGAAGACCGACACAAAAAACCTATTTAAAGTCTCAGCCGTTTCCTCGTTTTCCACTATTAAATCCCCCCTCTCATCTTCCAAGGGTCCAACATTCACTCTTGCCACTCTATTCCTTTTGATATATTTGTAAAAACTTTTACTATTATTTTTTTATATTTAGAGCTATTTAGTTTCATAATCTATCTTTCCTTTCTTTATCGCTTTCTTCGTCATTCTTTGTTGTTTTTTTAAAGCTTTCCCAATCTTCCGATTCTCCACTATTTTTGGCCACTCTGTATGCATCGGTTTTTAATTTAATACTCTCCTTTATTTCCTTCGTTATCCACGGCTGGGTTATCCCTTTTCTTACAGTCCTTCTTTTTCACCGGAAGATATTTTTGCTGAGTACTGAAAAAGATCTTAAAAATCCTCCATTGTTCCTCAGCTGTCCTACCTACCAGTCTGCTCTCCCAGTCCACCTTAGCCAATTCAGCCCTCATCCTATCGTACTCCCCTCTGTTCAAGAAGAGGACATTGGTTTGGGACCCTACTTTCTCCCCCTCCAACTGCACCAGAAATTCGACCATATTGTGATCACTCGACCCAAGAGGGTCCTTCGCAAGAAGATCCTTAATTCTACATGTCTCGTTACACATTACCAGATCTAAGATAACTCGTTCCCTCGTAGGTGCTGTAACATACTGTTCAAGGAAACTATCGCGACAGCATTCTAAGAACTCTTCCTCCATCCCACCACGTCCAACTTGAGTCAGCCAATCAATATGCAGGTTAAAATCCCCCATGGTTATTGCCGTTCCGTTTTTGCATGCATCCATTAGTTGCTTGCTTATAGCCCTCCCCACCTCAACATTATTATGTGGGGGCATATAGACCACACCTACTAGTGTCTTTCTCCCCCAACTATTCCTTACCTCCACCCATATTATCAGTCCCTATCCTGCCCAAATATTATTACCCGCCCAGTTTGAACAGGCCCATCCCTCCACAGAACCAGTCTCAATGCCCTAGAATCTTAAATTCTCCCCATGGGACCATCCTTTTAGTCATGTCTTCACACAATAGAACCTAGTGTTTCTACTCTGACTAGCATGTGTCAGTGGTAGTAATTCGGAGATAACTATCTTTGGGTTCTTTCCTTTTAGCTTGCTCCAAGCTCCCAGTATTCTTATTTAAGGACCTCATCACTTTTTCACTGATGTCACTTGTACCAACGTGTACTAAGACCACTCCCTACCGCTTCAGATTGCCCTGCAGCCACTTGGAATTATGCTTGATCCAGCAGCAGGGAGGTAACATACCATCCTCGAGACTCGTTTACGGCCACAGAAACTACTGTCTATTTTCGCTTACGATTGAATGTTCTATAGCTATTGCAGTCCCACAATTGGTACTTCTCCGCTCTGCAGCAGAACCAACATGGTGCAATGGATTTGGGTTTTGCTGTTTTCCCTTAAAAGGCTATTCCTCTCAACAGTATCCTAAACGGTATACCTGTTTTGTTGGGGAATAGCCACAGGTGATTCCTGCACTGTCTGCCTAGCTTTCGTGCTCTGCTTTGTGTTTTCCTCATTTCCTTCTGCCTGTGGACTCTGACCCTGCGGTGTGACCACCTCTCTATACTTGCTAAGCACGGTACTCTCCGCCTCGCGGAAATAATACTTTGTCCACAGCTGCCGCTCGACACTGAGACTTGCAGGAGCTCGAGCTGGAGACACGTCCTGCATACCTGTTGGCCCCAGGCACTGAAAACGTTCCCGCCCTCCCCCATGGAGCGCGGACAGCAGAACATGGCTTGGAGCTCTCCTGTCATGTCTTAGCGCTTTAAATTAAACGATTGAAATATTTTTGCTTCAGTTTATATATAATTCTGGAGGGCCCTTCTTTCCTGCTCCTCGTTACTACACAATATAACGTTTACAAACAACACATACAGAAATTACTTCGGAGACAGTAAGTGATAACATGAGTAAACACTTAACCCACATTTTTACTGACCAATCAGCTCTTTCCCTTGTGATCTCTGCTATTGCAGCAGCGTAAGACCACACCTATCTTTTATCTTTTTTGTCCTCCTCATCGTGCTATTTTTTGTTTGGAGGAGGAGGAGGGAGGGAGGTAGGGAAACAGGGAGGTGGTTTCTCAGGCTATCGCACTCCTTGGCAGCAGTTCTTCCTCTACCCAGTATGCATTCAAGTGACTGCGCCAACATCTCCCAGAATGCTCCTCAGTGAAGTTACTCTCCTGCCTCTACTGGATTGGCTGATAGAAGGAAAACATTCAAACACAAACACACTCACAAACGTAAAAACACTCAAAACTTTTGCAACTCCCCCCAGAACTATGCGCACTCAAAAGAAAACATAACTCCCACTCGCACACACGCACACTGACACAGGCAATATAGACACACAAAATCACTGTCGCACACACGCAATGCATTGATAGAGTCAATATATGTATCCGCAATCTTTTTCATACAGAGATAGGGACAATATAGTCACACACAATCTTTCTCACACACATCGATAGAGACAATATAAAAACAGACACTCTCCGACAGACACGCACACATCGATAGAGACAATATGGATTCTGACACAATCTCTCTCTCACACACAAATCTTTAGAGACAATATAGACACACACACAATCTCTCTCACGCACAAACCTTGTGGAGACAATACAGATAGACGTACAACTTCACACACACACATCGATAAAGACAATTTGGACACACACAATTTCTCTCACACACATTGATAGGGTCAATAACGACAGGCAGGCAATCTCTCTCACACATGCACACATCAATAGAGACAATTTTGACACACACACAATCTCTCTAACATAAACACATTGACAAAGACAATATAGACAGACACAATCTCTCACACTCGCACACATCTATAGAGACAACATAGACCAACACAATCTCTCACACATACACACAATGACAAAGACAATAAAGATACACACACAATCTCTCACACACACATCTTACGGAAATTATAAATACACACTCAATCTCTCTCTCTCTCACATCGATTAAGACAACATAGACTCTCACACATTGACAGAGCCAATTTAGAAACAAACACAATCTCTCCCTCGTACACACACATCGATGAAACAGGAGCTATATTTGCTTTATTGCTTAAAGGTGACATCAAGACTGTATTAAGAAATGACACTGGCACGAAGGACCAACATGATGAATCAATGTGGGCGGAAATAGAAACAAATGAAAAAAAAAATCCTAAATCGGACTTATTTGCAGGCACCCGAGCAATTCCTCCAAAGTTGAACGTAGTTTCAATCAATAACTAATGAGGGCTTGGGAGCACAGCACAAATGAAATCATGGGTGATTTTAAATGCATATCGGCTGGATTATTGAAATTGGAAATATTTCCTCGAGGGAGATTTCATATAGCGTATGAGGTATTGTTTTTAAAGTAATATGTGATGGAACATGTGAGGGAGCGGGCTATGTTACATTTAGTTTTATGCACTGTGGGAGGGTTGATAAACAGTTTTGACATGAAACATCCTCTTGGCACAAGTGATCACCACATGCAAGGATTTCTGATTCAGATTGAGCGAGAGAAGACAATGTGCCATCGTAGTGTTTTAGAGTTTGGCAGAGGTGATTATGCAGGCCTGAGGAAAGAGTTGGCCCAAGCAGGCTGGGCAGAAGCAATTGAGTGCAGGGGAGTTAACGAACAATGGAGAATGTCCAGGGAGATATTGAATACCTTTAAATTAAAGGATATTCCTGAGAGAAACAGGAATTATAAAGAGAAGAAACAAAATTCATGGCTAAGCAAGAAAGTCATAGGGGGCAGAAAGGCAAATAAGGTGCATACCAAACTGCAAAGGCTGGTGGCAAGATGGAGGATTGGGAGAACTTTATGATTCCGCAAAAGGCTACAAAAAAAATCAAGATGAACGACGAATAGAAAGTAGCAGAAAGCAAAAATACTGTTACCAAAGCTTCTATCAGTGCATAAACAGGAAGTGAATAGCTAAAGCAAATGTTAGCCCTTTCGATGAAAATACTGGTGAAGTAATAATGGGGAACACGGAGATGGCGGACGCATTAAACGAATATTTTCCCTCTGTCTTCAAGGTAGAGAATAAAGAATAATTTCCAAACACTGCAGTTAATGTCGATAAACTTGGTGCAATACGCATCACCCGGGACAAGGTATTGAATAATGTTCTGGGATTAAGGACAGATAACTTATACAGAGGGTGGTGGGTGTCTGCAACCCGCTGCTAGGGAAGGTAGTAGAAATAGATATGATAGTGACTTTTAAGGGGCGTCTTGACAAATACTTGAATATGAATGGAATAGAGTGATATGGTCCCAGATGAGCAGGGGGATTAAATTAAGTCGGGTAGCTTTGTCGGTGCAGGCTTGGAGGGCCGAACGACCTTTTTGTGTGCTGTAATTTTCTTTGTTCTTGATTCTAAATTTCCAGGACATGATGGCCTGCTGTCTACGGTATTAATGAAATTGGCAGCAGAGATAATGGATTCTGTTAATGTCCCGCTGGATTGGAAACACGCGAATGTGATGTCCCTATTCAAAAAGGGAGAGAGGCAAAATGTCGGAAACGATAGGCTGGTTAGCTCGACCTCTGTGGTGGGGAAGATGCTGGAATCAATCATTAAGGAGGAGACAATTGAACATTTGGAATGACGATTGTCAATCCACCATTGTCAGCATGGATTTATAAAGGTTAAGTCATGCTTGACAAATTTGCTTGAGTTCTTTGAGGACATAACTAGCAAGCTGGATAGTGGGGAACCTGAGGTTGTGGTACATCTGGACTTCCAAAAGGTGTTTGACAAGGTGCTGCATGAAAGACTGATCCCGAAGGAGAGATTGCAGGGGACTAGGGTAGAGTACTGGATTGGATTGCAGATTCGCTGATTGACGGAAAGCAGAGAGTCGGGATAAATAGGTCCGTCTCTGGCAGGTGAAATGCACTTATTGGTGTGCCGCATTGGCGAGTCCACAGATATCAACTGTTTACAATGTATATAAATGATCTGCAAACAGTGACAATGCGTAGCGTTACAAGAACTCTGGATGAAATAGTTCGAAAATGAGGCACTGAAGAAAATATAAAGATTTTGCAGGTGATTATAGATATGATACGAGAGTGGACCAAAATCTGTCAGATGGAGTTTAATGTGGATAGGTGTGACGTTATCCATTTTGTCAGAAAATATGCAAAGGCAAATTGTTATCTAAACGGAAGGCAGATTCAAAATGCGTCTGGGTGTCTTTGTTCATGAATCTCAAAAAGTCTGAATACAGGTGCAGCTTTTAGTAAAAAAAAAAAGGCAAATGGCATGTTGGCATTTTTTGCAAAAGGACCAGAGAATTAACGTCGAGAAATGTTTCAATTGTTAGCCTGCTGCTGGGACCACATCTGGAGTATTGTTCCCCGTTTTGGTGTCCTTATCTGGGGAAGGAGGTGGTGACATTGGAGTTTGTTCAGAGGAGGTTCACCAGAATGATTCTGGGGTGAAAACGTATAACGTATGAGGAGAGATTTAAACGCTTGGGCTTATATGCACTGGAATTTAGAACGTTGTGAGTGGATCTGATTGTGATACGTAAAATGCTAAAGGGCTTCATAAAGTAAATGTAGACCAAATGTCCCCCTTGTGGCGAAATCTAGAGTAACAGGTCACAGGTACAGTTTGAGATGAGGCAGAATTAAAACTGAGTGAGGAGAAACTGGTCCGCCCAGAGGGTGATGAATTTGTGGAACTCGCTATCTCATAGCGCAGTGGAGTCTGAATCATTAAATGGTTTCAAGAAGGACAGAGATATATATTTCATTATAAAAAAGTGTGAAAGGGATATGGTGAATTGAGAGGGAGGTAGATTGGAGTGCAGGGAGAGATTAGCAGTGGTTTAATTGAATGGCGGGGCAGGCTGGAAGTGGTAAATTTGCCTACTGCTGCTTCCTAAGTCATGTGTTCCTATGTTCCCAATCAGGTCGTATGTTACAGGAAGATATAGATGGGTTGACCAAATGGGCAGAGCAGTGGAAGATGGTATTTAACCCTGAGAAATGTGAGATGTTGCACTTTGGAAAAAGTAACAACGCAAGGGATTATTTAATCATAGAAACCCTACAGTGCAGAAGGAGGCCATTCGGCCCATCGAGTCTGCACCGACCACAATCCCACCCAGGCCCTATCCCCACATATTTACCCACTAATCCCTCTAACCTACGCATCCCAGGGCTCTAAGGGGCAATTTTTAACCTGGCCAATCAACCTAACCCGCACATCTTTGGACTGTGGGAGGAAACCGGAGCACCCGGAGGAAACCCACGCAGACACGAGGAGAATGTGCAAACTCCACACAGACAGTGACCCGGGCCGGGAATCGAACCCAGGACCCTGGAGCTGTGAAGCAGCAGTGCTAACCACTGTGTTACCGTGCCGTGAATGACAGGGCACTGGAACACTGAGAGGAACTGATGGATCTTGGGGTACTTATGCACAGGGCCCTTAGGACTGCAATGCACGTGAGTAGGCGAGTTAAAAAAGCACACGGGACGCCTTTTTATCAGTCGCCCTATGGAGTCTAAGTCCAAGAACGTTATGTTGAAGTTTTACAGAGCATTAGTTAGGCCACTTTTGGAGCAGTGTGTTCATTTCTGGTCTCCTCCCTATCGGATGGATGTGATTACACGAGAGAGGGTATAGAGGAGATTCCCCAGGATGTTCACTGGGATGAAGCACTTGAGCTATAAGGAGAGACTCGATTGGTTTGAATTGTTTTATCAAGAGCAGAAAATGCTGAGGGAGGAAAGGATTAGGGTTTATAAAATTATGAGGCGCATGTTTAGGGGAGGAGGAAGCAGCTGATCCCCTTGGCTGACGGGGCAGCGTTTTCGGAAAAGGGGCAGAAGATTGTGAACAAGGTTTGAACGGTTATGGCGATCGGGCATCAAAGTGGAGTTGAGGCAGAGACATGATCAGCCATGGTCGTATTGAATGCGGGAGGATGCTTGAGGATCTGAATGGCCTACTGCTGCATTTTCTTTCTTTGACTCTCATGATTAGACTTTTAATTCCAAATTGTGTTTCTTACAGAATGCAAGTCCCACCAGCTGCTGTGGTAAGATTCGAACCTGTGACTCCTGAGAAACATCCTCTGCCTCTGGATTAGAAAAATGGGGGATGCAAGATAGAAATGAAAGAGAGAAACGTATAATAAAAATGCGGTGCAATGGGATTGTCACTGGACTAGTTATCCAGTTACCCAGAACAATGCCCATGGTACCCAGGTTCGAATTCCAACATAGCAGATGTGGTTGTCACTTAAATGCCCTCTGGTATTCTCCAGCAGGGCAAGTAGGGTTGCAGGACAAATGATTGCTCAGCCAGTGGTGCCCACAGCCCATGATCGGGTTAAAGAAATGCGAGTGATAATTGCACCGTTTCTGGGAACCCCGGGGTGGGCGTGACAGAGCCCCCCTCCTTGTAACTTTTTACAGAGCTTTCCTTTTCTGCAGCCTCAACTCCATTTGGTGGTCATGTCACAGAGCCAGACGCACTGTAACTACAGTCCCCAAACATCACCCAGAGTTGGGACACAATATCCACTGTCCATTCTGAATGTATGCAGAAACTCACCATGCAACCTCCAGAAACCCACGAACAACACCTCCACTAACGCTCCAATCAGAGGAGTCAAAAGCCCATCAGTTGCAAGTGTGATGCCTGGACCATTTAAGTAACACTGGCATGGGTTACTCGTGTTGCTGAACACACTTTGAGCAGAGAGAGACTCACACATGCGTTCAGTGGACAGACACTGTCCAAGTTTCAGAGACATGTGCCAGATCTGCTGAAACTCCCTGTGCAACATGAAGCACCACACTGGACACGAGGAACATAACCCACAGGATTTCCTGTATTCAGAACTCTGTCACACTGACACCAATGAGTCTACAGAGCACAAAGTACAAGTACAAGATTCAGAGGAACAGAAATTCACTTTGATCAGTGAATTTGACCAATTCTTAACGAGAACGGCCTCTACAGATCTAGGAAAAGAGAATGTGACACATTGCAGGAGACATTCAAACACAAGAATGGGAATATGAACATCATGTACTGTCAGATTGATTGAACCAGCTTGTTAATGTCACATTCAGAGCCTACCTCACATTCCCGTCTCAAGCTGGATACAGACCAGACAGGATATCAGCCCGGCATGAGGAGATGTGCTGGACATAATGGGACTGGCCAACAGTGTGGCTGCACCCTGCATGGATCCAGAATTCCATAGCACGGGTGAAAGGGAAGCTGTACCATGGAATATTGGTGTCAGGGTGATATGTGTTTTCGGGACTGGGGATGGGGAGACTTTGTGGAGTGGGTGTTTTTAGCCTCTGTATAAATGTGAACAGAGACATTTTGGAAAACGGATACAGAGTGGGACAAATCAGACAGAAAAATCATGGAGGGATTTGATTAGGTGAGTGAGAAAATTAAGGGTTTGCCTGTTCAGCTGGTGATAGAGTTCAGCGAGCACAGGATGATGAGTAAATTGGATTTGCTGAGTTGGGGAGTGGACAGCAGTGCTTTGGATGAGATTTTTTCAGCAGGCTTATATAAGAGAAGCTTGTCAGCAAATAATTGGAATATTGTGTCTGGAATTCGCAGGGACAGCTGAGTGGAGCCAAAGGATAATATTCCGGAGATGACAGTAGACAGGATTAATGATGGAATGATGCAGGGTCAGTAATCAGCTCCGAGCCAAAGCACGGACAGATGTTGCGATGAGCTGCGCTGGACTCAGGTACAGTAATACTGTCAGTGGATCGGGAACAGAGATTGGAAGTGGAACGGAAGTCAATGTCCATTTCCCTAATACTGAAATAACAAACAGAGTAATACAATGAAACATCGTTTACACATATAATCTTTGATACAGAAACAAATCAGATACCACAATGGCAGATATTCAGATAATCTGAACTATCAAAAACACTGAACAGTTTTCCGTGTTGTGCGTGTTTCATTAATGAATATAGAGACGCAACAGCCAGAAAAACAAAAGTAACAGTGCAGAGTAAATCGCAAGATTATGAATAGAGTTAAATAGGCTTTATAAAATTAATTACTGCACAGGGAGACTTACCAGGGATACCAATCATTGCCAGGATGGGATAGTAAAATCTTTGAATGAACAAGAGTACATAAAGAATCTGCGTTGAGAGTGATAACCTATAAAATCTATCACCTGACAGGAAGTAAAGAGCCAGTGCAAAATTTCCACATGTATTAAAATCTAAAGGTGGCAGGGGTGGTGGGGGTGGAATATTCCGATGGATTGTTCCCAGATTCTGATCCATTGTTGGAACATTCCAGCCCATTGTTCTCAGGTTCTGATCTCCCCTCCCCGTCTCCATGCAGCCGCTTATCCCTCTTAGTGCCGGAGTTGACGCTCCCGCTGATTCTATGCTGTAACAAACTGAACAGAACCCTTAATAAATAGAAGAGGGAAAACCTCCAGCGACACCGCCCGGCTCCACGTAGACTGACATTATTCACAGACACTGAACAAACAATTTCAGTTAACCCCATTCAATCCAGCATTTTAATATCACAAAGTACCATGTTTAGGAAGGCTGCATGGGATGGTAAGCGTCAGGGAGGGGTGGAAAGGTGAAATTGATGGAGAGTCTGACCATACTCCCTCAGTCTTCCCTGAATATGGCAGTAGTCCCTGTGTTATCATGGTTGTGGGTTATAGATGAGTTTATCATTAGTCGGGATTGATAGACACTGCTGAAATCTAGGCTGCTGTTAGACTTTAACTTTCGTTTAACACCTTGTTCTTCACAAGAGGCTTCACAGAGGTGATGCACATTCATGCCAAATTCATTCTTCGTCCCGAAATGTAGAATTTCAGATCCGTTATTTCGGGGAGTTCGCAAGTCCATTCTTATAGCACGCTGTGCAGTGAAAGATCCTCGCTCTGTTTTCCCCAGTGGGGATGCAGACTATTCTTGCCCAAATTTCGGCTGCACAACTTGGAGGTTTCAAATGAGCATGTGTGCAGAAAGCTGTAAAACGGCAGTTCTGCTGCCCGCACACTCACCTCCTCCCACTCGCGCACCCACCACCATGGACATAGGAACCCTCCGGAACAGAGAAATTGCCTCCTCGGGTGTGGGATTGTGAGGAGCCTGTCATCAACGTTAACCAACAGGACTAGTCCGATACTGGTCTGCGTAGAGTCGAAACAGAGAACCTCCTCCACAAAGAGGCACAGGAATACAGTTAGCCACACAAAGTGGCACCTCTGCTGTACTCATCTCCCAAAATGAAGGGACGCCCCCAGGGACCCTTTAACCTTCACGGGACAGTGTTCGGTAGCGTACAGTAATCGGACCCGGGCGAGGAAGTGTGTTCCCAAACCGAATGCCCACAGAGTCCAGAGTAGATACACGTGATTCACCGTAACGAATGCCTTCTCCTGGTCAAGAGACAGGAAGGCGTTCGGCAGAGCAGCCCTCTGGGAATGATGGATTAGATCCCAGACCAGATGAATGTTATCCCGAATGGTGCAGCCCAGAGTAGTGGAGGATTGCTCAGGGTGGATCATGTGATCCACTACGGTGCCTTTGCGTGATTATAGAGCCCTGGCAAAGAGTCAGCAGGGCATTTGCAGCCCTGTGCCTTGAAAGGGGCTACACCCTCAAGACAACAGAATAGTCCTTCTCCAGGATGTCACAAAATGCCCTGAAGAACTCCATCGTCAGACCGTCCAGCGCTGGTGATTTGTCCCTTGAGAGGGTATAGAGGGCGCAGATCCCCTCCTCCAGGCTGATAGAGGCGTTGCTCCTAACGACACCCTCCGGGTCGAACAGTGGCAGGTCGTTCCACAAAGCTCTACGGGCATCCTTGCTGGACAGATTTAGACAGAAAAGGGCAGTGTAATATTATCAGGCAATTTCCCCGATGCCCTCCAGATCCTAGAAAAGGGATCCATAGTCGGCCAGTCAGTGCAGTAGTTGCTGATGGATCCCATGTTTTTTTCCAGCGGTGGTAAAATGGGGGGAATCTGCATTCACAACCTCATGTACATTGTGGCACAATGATTGGAGCACAGATGTTCACAATGTGAAGCACCACACCCCGCCCGCACCGAACTGTCAAGTGCAGCAATCGGATCTACCACGGTATGGAACTCACCCAGAAGACGGAAGTGGGTGAGTAGGAGCCCGTTGGGAACAAAGCACGAGACATTGTATCACATTAATCTATGACCGGTGGCCTCTGAAGGGTCTATCTCTACGATGTTCCTGCCCACCATGAAACTTTTCCAAGGCGAGCCAGTAAGAACATAAGAACTCGGAGCAGGAGTAGGCCATCTGGCCTCTCGAGCCTGCTCCGCCATTCATTAAGATCATTGCTGATCTTTTCGTGGACTCAGCTCCACTTACCCGCCCGCTCACCATAAACCTTAATTCCTTTACTGTTCAAACATTTATCTATCCTTGCCTCAAAAACATTCAATGAGGTAGCCTCAACTGCTTCATTGGGCAGGGAATTCCAGTGATTCACAACCCTTTGTTTGAATAAGTTCCTCCTCAACTCAGTCCTAAATCTGTTTCCCCTAATTTTGAGGCTATGCCCCCGAGTTCAAGTTTCACCCGCCAGTGGAAACAATTTCCCTGCTTCTATCTTATCTATTCCCTTCATAATCTTATATGTTTCTATAAGATCTCCCCTCATTCTTCTGAATTCCAACATTTACCAACATTGTACCCCATCTGCCAGACTGTCGCCCACTCACTTAGACTATCGATATTCCTTTGCAGACTTTCAGCGTCCTCTGCACACTTTGCTCTTCCACCCATCTAAGTGTCATCTGCTAATTTTGACACACTACACTTGGTCCCCAACTCCAAATCATCTATGTAAATCGTAAACAATTGCTGTCCAAAAACTGATCCCTGAGGCACACCACTAGTCACTGATCACCAACCATAAAAACACCCACTTACCCCCACTCTTTGCTTTCTGTTAGTTAACCAATCCTCTATCCATGCTAATACGTTACCTGTAACACTGTGCACCTTTATCCTATGTAGCAGTCTTTGGTGCAGCACCTTTTCAAATGCTTTCTGGAAATCCAGATACACCACATCTGCAGCTTCTCCATTGTCGACTGCACATGAAATGTTCTCAATGAATTCCACCAAATTAGTCAAACATGACCTGCCCTTCATTAAACCATGAAGGGCAGGGTGGACCACCTACTTTGTCCTCAGGCAGTAAATTGCCGTTCCGAACATTTTAAAGGCGTTTGAGGGACCGACAAATGCCTCTGTAATGGTGGAGTGCGTGTTGCACATCACTCCCAGGGATTTTTTTGTTTTCAGTGTAAACGGCGACGGGGCAATGGGAGCAGCGGGTGCTCCAGCAGCAACCAAACTCCAGCAGCAACCAGCTCCAGCAACAACCAGCTCCAGCCACAGCCAGCTCCAGCAGTAACCAATTGCAGCAGGAAGAAACTCCAGCAGCAACCAGCTCCAGCAGCAACCAGCTCCAGCAACAACCAGCTCCAGCAACAAACAACTCCAGCAGCAAAAAGCTCCAGCAACAGCCAACCCCAGCAGCAACCAACTCCAGCAGCAACCAGCTCCAACAACAACCAGCTCCAGCAGCAACCAGCTCCAGCAACAACCAGCTCCAGCAGCAAACTGCTCAAGAGCTCCAGCAACAGTAAGCTCCAGCAGCAACCAGCTCCAACTACAACCATAAGACCATAAAACATAGGAGCAGGATTAGGCCACTCGGCCCATCGAGTCTGCTCCACTCAATCACGGCTGATATTTTTCCCCATCCCCATTCTGCTGCCTTTTCCCCATTGCCCCTGATCCCCTTATTAATCAAGAACCTATCTATTTCTGTCTTAAAGACACTCAATGAACTGGCACCCACAACCTTCTGCGGCAAACTGTTCCGCAGATTCATCACTCTCTGGCCGAAGAAATTCGTCCTCATCTCTGTTTTAAAGGGATTGTCCCTTTAGCATGAGGTTGTGCCCTCTGGTTCTAGTTTTTCCCACTAGTGGAAACATCCTCTCCACATCCACTGTATCCAAGTGTCGCAGTATCCTGTAAGTTTCAATAAGATCTCCCCTCATCCTTCTAAACTCCAACGAGACCAGAACCAGAGTCCACAGCCTTTCCTCACACGACAAGCACTTCATTCCAGGGATCATTCTTGTGAACATCCTCTGGACTCTTTCCAAGGCCAGCACATCCTTCCTTAGACATGGGGCCAAACCGGTTCACAATACCCCAAATGGGGCCTGACCAGAATCTTATGCAGCCTCAGAAGTACATCCCTGCTCTTGTATTCAAACCCTCTCAACATTAATGCTCACACTGCATTTGCCTTCCTAACTGCCGACTGAACCTGCACGTTATCCTTAAGAGAATCTTGAACAATGACTCCCAAGTCCCTTTGTGTTCCTGGTTTCATAAACATTTTCCCATTTCGAAAACAATCTGTGCCTCTATTCCTCCTTCCAAAGTGCATAACCTCACACTTTACCACATTGTATTCGATCTGCCACTTCCTTGCCCAATCTCTAACTTGTCCAAGTGCTTCTGCAGCCGCCCTGCTTCCTCAATACGACATATGTCCCTCGACATATATTTGTATCATCTTCAAACCGTGCCTTCAATCCCTTCTTCCAAATCGTTAATATATAGTGTGAAAAGTTGTGGTCCCAGCACCGACCCCTGAGGCACACCACAGTTCACCAGCTGCCATCCTGATAAAGACCCCTTTATTCCCACTCACTGCCTTCTGCCAGTTAGCCAATCTACTATCCATGCCTGGATCTTACCCTTAACACCATGGACACGTAACTTATTTCACAGTCTCCGACGCGGCACCTTATCAAAGGCCTTTTGGAAATCTAAATAAGCACGTCGAAACGTTCTCCTTTATCGAACTCCCTTTTTACCTCCTCAAAGAACTCTAACAGAATTGTCCTCCCCTTAACGAAGCCGTGCTGACTCAATCCTACTTTATCATGTACTTCTAAGTGTTCTGCGATCTCATCTTTCATAATGGACTCTAAAATCTTGCCAATGACAGAAGGTCAGGCGAACCGGTCTATAATTTTCGGTCAGCTGCCTTCCTCCCTGCTTAAACAGAAGCGTTACGTCAGTTATTTTCCTGTCCTCTGGTACCCTCCCTGCCTCCGGCGATTCCTGAAAGATCACCACCAATGCCACCACAATTTCCTCAGCTACCTCTTTTAGGACCCTAGGGTGCAGTCCATCCGGTCCAAGTGAATCATCCACCTTCAGACCTTTTACTTTCCCCATAACCTCCTCCTTAGTGATGGCCACTACTCTTACCTGTGCCCCTTGACTCTCCTGGAGCTCTGGCATCCTACTGGTGTCTTCCACCATGAAGACTGATACAAAATAACTTCAGTTTCTCTGCACTTGCTTTGTTTCCTATTATTACTTCTCCAGCCTAATTTTTCAGTGGTCCAATGGCTATTTATACCTCTCTCTTACTTTTTATACACTGAAAAAATCTTCCTGTCTTCTTTTAAATTACTAGCTAGCTTAAAATCATATTTCATCTCCTCCCCCCTTATGCTTTTATAGTTGTCTTCTGCGTGCTTTTAAAGGCTTCCCAATCCTCTGGCTTCGCACTATCCTTGACACCTTGTGTGCTTTTTCTTTTACTTTTATGCTGTCCTTGACATCCCTCATTAGCAATGGATGCCTTGTCCTCCCCTTGGCATGTTTCCTCCTCCTTGGGATTAATTTCTGTTGTGGCCCCTGAATAACTCTCAAAACCTCCTGCCATTGCTGTTCTACTGTCTTCCCTGCTATGCTCCCTTTCCAATCAATAATGGCCAGCTCCTCTTCCATGTCTTTGTAGTTGCCTTCATTTAATTATAACACTGTTACATCTGATTCCAGCTTCTCCCTCTCAAACTGTAGGTTAAATTCTATCATAATGTGGTCACTGCTCCCTAAGGGATACTTCAACTTAAGTTCCCTAATCATGTCTGCCTCATTCCACATCACCAAATCCAGAATTGCCTGGTCCCTAGTCGGCTCTGTCACAGGCTGCACCAAATACAAACATCTCTTAGACATTCCACAATTTACTTTTCTTGGGATCCACTACCTACTTGATTTTCCCATTCCACCTGCATATTGAAGTCCTCCATGATTCCTGTAATATTGCCTTTTCTATATGCATTTTCCAGCTCCAGCAGTATGCAAAAAGAACCACCGAACTTTTTGGAATGTTGATCCCTGTTCCCAAAGTCGTGTCCCACTGTGACATAAATCACCTCTCAGAGAAACAGAGAAGATAGGAGCAGGAGGAGTCCATTTGGCCCTTTGAGCCTGTTCATCATTATTTACGATGTTGGCTGATCATCCAACTCAATAACCTATTCCTGCTTTCTCCCCATATCCTTTGATTCCATTCGTCACAAGTGTTATATTTAGCAGCCTCTTGAATGCATTCAATATTTTGACATCAACTACTTTCTGTGGCCATGAATTCCACAGGCTCACCACGCTTTGGGTGAAGAAATATCTCCTCATCTGATAAATGGTCTCTCCTGATTCCTCAGAATGTGACCCCTGATTCTGGACGCCCCAACAATCTGGAACAACTCCCCCCCCCTCCTCTCCACACCACACCACCTCCCCCCTCCCAACCCCCCCCCCCCCCCACCCCCGCTCCCCCGGCCTGCATCTGCCCTGTCTCGACCTGTTAAAATTTTATAACTCTGTATGAGATCCCCCCTCATTCGTCTGAATTCCAGCGAAAGCAATCCTAACCTTGTTAATCTCCCCTCATACATCAGTTCCACCATCTCCAGAAAAAGCCTGCTAAATCGTCACTGCACCCTAAGGGTTACTTCAACTTAAATTCCCTAATCAAGGGCAAGGTCATCCGACATCAGAAAAGGAGACCAAAACTGCAGACAATCTTCTCGGTCTGGTCGCACCAAGGCCCTGTATAATTGCAAATCCTTTCCCCTGTACTCGATATCTCTCACAATAAAGGCCAAAATTCGATTTGCCGTCGTTCCCACCTCTTGCACCTGCATACTTACCTGAAGCGACTGGTGCACAAGGAACCCCAGGTCCCGCTGCCCTCCCGCCTCTCCCAACTACCATTCAGGAAGTAATCACCCGTCTTGTTTTTGCTTCCAAAGTGAATAACTTCAGCAGCAAACTACAGCAACCAGTACAGCAGCAAAAGGCAGCAACAAACACCCACAGCTTCAGCAACAAACAGCTCCAGCAGAAAACAGATCCAGCAGCAAGCAGCTCCAGCAGCAAACAGCTCCAGCAGCAAACAGCTCCAGCAGCAAACATCTCCAGCAGCAAAAATAAAAAAGAGCAACCTGCTCAGCAGGAAACAACAACAACCAGCTCCAGTGGCAATTATCTCTACCAGCAACCAATTCCAGCAGGAACATCAGCAAACACCAGCAAAGATTCCAGCAGCAACCAGCACCAGCAGCAAACAGCAACACACAGCTCCAGCAGCAATCAGCAGCAACAAGCTGCAGCAGAAACAATTTCCAACAATAAACAGCAGTAATGAGCAACAGCAGCAAACATCTCCATCAGCAAACAGTTCCAGCAGCAACGAGTTCCAGCAGCAACCAGCTCCAGCAGCAACCAGTTCCAGCAGCAAACAACAGCAACCAGGTTCAGCAGCAAGTATCTCCACCAGCAACCAACTCCAGCAGGAAACATCAGCAAACATCAGTAACCATTCCAGCAGCAAACAGCACCAGCAGCAATAAGCTCCAGTAGAAAACAACAGTAACCAACAGCAACCAGCTCCAACAGCAAACAGCAGCAACCAGCTGCAGCAGCAGGCAGCTCCAGCAGCAACCAACAAGGTGAAACATAAACTTATTTATTAAAGTGACGACGAACAGTCCAGGCAGCTGGGTCTTAATCACAGCCAGTCCGAAAGCACTATGAGATTTCACCGAGTAGCAGCAGGGCACTGTGTTGTAAAGTTACTGGAGTTTTTTACAGATCAAACATTTATCATCGTAGGGTCCTGATGTTATGATACATAACAAGTAATTATGATTTAATATATATATATACTGATATTTTAACTGTGTTTTAATATTTTATGAATCATTGCTCAGTATAGCCAAAGGCATGTAACTGCAAGGTGCTGATGGCAAAGGCGAATAGTTCAGAGCCAGAACCGTGGGAAGCTTAGAGTTAGCAAAATTCATATCAGGAAGTTTCTTATGTGGGAACAAATATTGCAACTTCATGAATTGGTGTAATCATTGACCAGACTCAGGATGGAAGCGTGCCCGGGCGTGGCATCACGTGTCTATTTAGTTTGGCAATGTTCCGGGAGGATCATTCACTTTGACCCAGGGTACAGATGCTCGAGGAAAGGTAGAACAGGAGGTAAGAGAGGAGGGGCAGTTGCACTTTTGATTAGGGAGAGCATCACGGCCGTACTGAGAGGGGAAATATCCGAAGGTTCGGCCACTGAGTCTATATGTGTAGAACTGAGAAATAAGATGGGGGAAATCACTTTGATAGGGTTGTACTATCGGCCCCCAAATAGTCGGCGGGAAATTGAGGAGCAAATATGTAAGGAGATTACAGATAGCTCGAAGAAAAATAGGGTGGTAATAGCCAGAAATTTTAACTTTCCCAACATTGACTGGGACAGGCATAGTATTAGGGGGTTGGGTGGAGAGAACTTTGCTGAGTGTATTCATTTCTCATTCAGTATGTGGATGGCCCGACTAGAGAGGGGGCAAAACTTGACCTCCTCTTGGAAAATAAGGAAGGGCAGGTGGCAGAATTGTTCGTGAGGGATCACTTTGGGACCAGTGACCATAACTCTATTGGTTTTAAGATAGCAATGGAGAATGATAGGTCTGGCCCAAAAGTTTACATTCTAAATTGGGCCAAGGGCAATTTTGATGGTTTCAGGCAGGAACTTTCAAAGGTTAACTGGAGAAGTCTGTGGGAAGACAAAGGGACGTCTGGTAAGTGGCACGCTTTCAAAAGTGTGTTAACCAGGGTTCAGGGGAAGTACATTCCTCTTAAAGTGAAGGGCAAGGATGGCAGAAGTAGGGAACCCTGGATGACTCGGGATATTGAGGCCCTGATCAAGAAGAAGAAAGAGACACATAACATGAATAGGCAGCTGGGGTCAAGTGAATCCCTTGCAGAGTATAGAGGCTGTAGGAATAGAATTAAGAGAGAAATCAGGAGGGCTAAAAGGGGACACGAGATTGTTTTGGCAGATCAGGCAAAGGAGAATCCAAAGAGCTTCGACAAATACATAAACGGCAAAAGAGTAACAAGGGAGAGAGTAGGGCCTCTTACGGATCAACAAGGTCATCTATGTGCGGATCCACAAGAGATGGCTGAGATCCGAAATGAATATTTCTCATCAGTATTTCCTGTTGAGAAAAGCATGGATGTGAGGGAATTTCGGGAAATAAATAGTGATGTCTTGAGGAGTGTACATATTACAGAGAAGGAGGTGCTGGAAGTCTTAAAGCGCATGAAGGTAGATACATCCGCGGGACCTGATGAAGTGTATCCCAGGACATTTTGGGAAGCTAGGGAGGAAATTGCGGGTCCCCTGTTAAGCTCGATTTTTGTGAGACTCTTCCATCCCTGATACAAAGGCAAACACCAACTGTTGTCCGATTCAAAAGTTCTTTATTTATCTTACATATGCAAGCTGGCAAACCTTTGCTATGTAACTTCCACTCAGTGCTGGGAGTCAGTTCGCAAAAGTCCCCCGAAGCAACAAGGCTGACCCTTTTTATACAGTTTACAATCCCATCAGGTAGATGTGATTTCAAACAAGACTTAAACACACATCATCTGATTCAATCAAAAATGTCTAGACTGAAGCACACATCACCCGATTCAATCAAAAACGAGTAGTTACAGGATTTGCTGTATTAGAAAGAACATCCTATTAAAATACGCATTTAGTACTTACAATCCCCACCCATCAGAACATCAACATAATGTCTTTAGGATACGCCATTTGTTTGCACAAAATAGTACATTATCACGTACTCAGCTGGACTCGCACCCCAGCCGGGTTCAGCAAGCTGGAGCCTGTGGTTAACCTGTTTTGTCAGTTTGCTCCCATGAGCTGTTTCTCTGCCGTTCTTGCAAGCCCAGTAGTTCACCTTGCCCTCTAAAGTGGACATATTTCGATAAGCAAACGACGAAAAGTATAATTTAATCAAAAACCAAAAGAAAAAAACCACCAAAAAAATTGCAAGCCCAATAGCTCACCTTGCCCTCTACAGTGGACATTAACTCTTTAATATCTCATTCCCTCCTTTTATCATTCCATGATAATTAACTCGTAAATCGTTTTTCAGGGGGCCGTTGGAAGAACGGGACAAATAATTACATAGGCATTTGAGAAGAAATAAAATGAGCAACACGACCAAGATAATGATTCCTATGTGTACTATCATTCCTCCCCAGTCTCCAAATATGTTACCAAACGGCTACCAACCAAGGGGTTTGTAATGATTGAATTTCTGCCCTTCTGTTCTGATCTTATCTCCTCTCTCTCTAATGCGATTAGCTATGCTGGTTACATTTTCAGAGGAATCAGGGATATAGCTGCAACACATTGTTCCCAATAGAGTGCATGTACCTCCCGATTCAGCCAGTAAATAGTTCAAAGCCATTCGGTTTTGAAGGGCTACCGTTCGGATGGCAATCACTTCTGCCGATACCTCAGATATCGCCGTGCCCATACTTTCCAGAATGTCTGCTGTATTATTGGCTATTTTCTCGAGAGCTGAGGCAATGTTGATCAGTTCTCGGGCAGTTTTGGCTGTACCATAGAGAGGAAAGGCTATCATCCAAGATCGCTGGGTTTCTGTGATAGCCCGTTTTAATCTCAAAAGGTGTATCTTGGGGTGGAGGCGTAGGGAGTCATCATGTCGGATATAAGGGACCACATACGCTGGATAGCAAGATCCTGCCCAGTCCCAAGAAAGCCATGGATAGGCGTTTTTTTTCCACAGACAAAATAGGTAGAATTATACGTAATCATGTCGCTCAGTAGTTCGGCATCTATCCTTAGTTGGGCAGCACCATTAGAACACTCAATTTTCAGCCTGTCCATTTGGTGGCCCCCAGTGACATTGAAAGTCTGGGTACAGCTACTACGGCCTACTGGCTTAGTCCCATTTCTAAGGAAACATACGGATCTATTCTGCTGATACATGACAACAAAATGGGGTGGGGAGACCGACCTATTATATTTGGGTTTGAAGCTATGAATAAGGGACGTCAGGTTACACCCAGCGGTTTTCAGTGTAGAAACGTCACCCGTAATATCTACTTGTTAGTTACCTCCGATCGTCTGGGACGCGCTTCGTCTCTCACATTCAGTCCCGTTTTGCTGCAATATCCATCCGATAGTTTCCTGTGTGGATAAGGGGACGCGGAACAAGGGTATCCCTCCTTCGGCATGGGCAGGAATATGTGAACATATCCAACACTTACTCAGGTTTGACTGCAATGCATACAGATAAGACATGTACAGAAAATTGTTAGAGTGCAAATGTCCTTTGGTTAGTCCATTTCCCAGGCTTCTTTTCCTTTTGTTTGGTCGTCCTCGTACCAGAGGGATAGCCGAAAGGCTGAGGATGCTGAGAATAAACTTCATGGTTTATTGGTAGGTACTGGTGTCCACCGTTTACAGTCACACAGATGTATCCAGCGAGGTTGTCCTTGAACCTTGATTGCAGTTGGAGTCTGGAGGAGAACTTGGAACGGTTCTTTCCACTGTGGCCCAAGTTTGGGTCGATCCCAGTTCTTTATTAGTACTAGATCTAAAAATTAACTCCCAACTTATTAGCATTTACATACATTGAACCGAACAAAGTTTATATTTGAATATGAGGATTTCCACAGATAACATTTACTCAGTATAGGAAAGTCACAAAACAAACAGATATTACTTTGTAAAATTATCTTACATTCAAATGGTTACATCATAAACTGAGAACATGTTTCAATAAAACCCATACAGACTGTCTTTCCATGACCCTTTATTTGTCAAAACAAACTTATTTACCTTTTTAGAATTTAGGCAATTTCCCTTTAATAAGTTGGTTATTTTGTGCGCTCAATCTATTCTATCAATTAAATGTCAGAAACTGTAACGCTCAAGCATAACCAATCACTTTAATTTGAAAGGTAACAGTGAGAAAATCTGAATGAGCCAAACTCTTCAAGTCTCAATTATCACTGGGTTGTGATAAACAATCTGGGAGTCTTGAAGCTGCTCGACTTGTTATTCACGAGCCATCTATTTAAAACAAAACACACAAAAAACACATTCGGCTTGGAGCCAAATGAATTAATTCGGTCACAAAATCTGTCAAATTAAAAACAAAAACAAAAATAAAATTTACAACCTCCAAAGTATATAATTTTTAAGTTACCAAATTAGGTACAGATGATAGTGAAATCTCTGCCAGTTAAAAAAACACAAGAAATAAAACACATTCCAATGTGATGATGTCACGATTTCTTTATGACAAAGGAAATAGCACATGGTTCCCTCCAAGGTTTACATCCTTTCTTAACAAAATTTTAACCCAGGATTATTCAAAATTCAAATTCGTTATTTCAAACTTCAATTTATGTACTTTGATTTTAAAATTTCAATTTACTTTCCAAAAATTGTGTTCAAAGTAACGTCCCACATATATATATATTATTTATGTATATATATTCTATACCTCTTAAGCACAATCATGGCCATTAATTATACTTAAAAGGTTAAGGAATTCCAAAAATGTATTTCAATTTAATCCAATCCAATTTCCAACTTTTATTTAAACTCTGTATCAAACCCACTGTTGTAAAATCACAATTAGGGGAAGGACATTGAAACATTAAAGCAAACAACAACAAAAACATCCATGCAACCACTTTATTAAACACACACAGACACACATGGAAGCTTCGAACATTCATTCCACGGCACTTCCTCTTTCATTCAAACTTAACATTTTAAACTGGGATGAAAAGAAAATATTTAAAGAAAATACAGAAAATTGATAAAGACGGTCGCTTTCATTCTTCATTCTTCCACACTGTAATTAAACTCAAAAACAGAAGTAAATTCAAGAAATCCTATACTTAAATTTTAACAGTTTAAACACTTCCTCAGCCCCTTTGAAGTTAAACCAATGTGTAAAGCATTGCATTTATTGCCCGCAATAAATACTCCACAAGAACAAAAGGGCTTTAACAACTCCTGCTCTCAATCTAATGCAACACCAACCATCTACATTCGACATGCACCCAGACGAAACAAACACACTGAAATACAAAAACTACTCAAATTATTCAACCTTAGATTTTCTCTGATCAATTTTCCACCTTGCCAATTAATTTATAATATTTCCCTAGTAAGTTGAGAGAACATAGATCCTTTCTCTCAAAATTCTGTAACACACACAGCACACTCCCTCCTTTTAAAAAAAACAAAGGATCACTTGGGGTTCTTTGTGATGTGAGTGAGGGTGTAAGCTCCTTAACCCACATGGCCTGTTTTAATGGGGTTCATGGGCATAACATTTTCTAATAACGCTAGACTATCCATTGATGGGGACGGTTAAGTCTGCATTCACAAAGGGTAATGCCCTGGCTGATCGTGCCGCCAAGGCTGCTGCTGCCTCTGGCGCTATGGTCGTGCCGTCCATGAATAAGCAGGCGATAACCGCTCGCCTCCTTTGAACACACCGGGCATGCCAGATATAGCCACTATTCAGCGCTTACAGGGGGATGCCCCTGCTTCCGAACAAGACCTTTGGAAGACGCATGGATGTTCACATTCTGCGTCAACAGCCCTCTGGTTTACTCCAGCCGGCTACGTTTGTGTCCCTATGCGTTATTACATTTATTGCTTGATTGCTGACACTCAGATACGCACCTCGGCATGGGGGGAATGTTTGGAATATTACTCCACACCTGGTGGCACCTGCGATTAAATGAAGCAGCCCAATCCGGTATCATGTCATGTTTCATATGTCAACAGAATAATGTCGGCCAAGGTATCAGGTGTCCACAAGGTAGCACCCCCTTGCCTGATGGCCCATTTGATTGCGTCCAGTTAGATTTTATAGAATTACCGCGTGTACAGGGCTACAAATATTGTCTTGTGGTTGTTGATGTATTTAGCCATTGGATCGAGGCGTTCCCCACCACCAATAACAAAGCCTCTACAGTAGTAAAATTATTATTGACAGAAAGTATACCCAGATTTGGCATACCCCAACAAATTAGCTCGGACAATTGTGCACACTTTGTTGGAAAAATTAATAAGGAATTGTGCGACATTCCACACATTCAGCAACAGTTCCACTGTCCCTACCACCCCCAGACAGCAGGAATAGTGGAAAGAGCTAATGGGGACCTTAAAGCCATGCTCGCCAATCTAACATCTGAAAACGGTCTAAATTGGCTAAAGGTCTCACCCTTAGCCCTCTACCACACGAGAATAACACCCCACTCTACCACCGGACTATTGGCTGCAGATATAGTCTGTGGTAGGCCAAGTGGAACGCCCTGCGATGCAAATACGAGCCCGCCCACGCAGATAGATTTCCACATTATGGGTGACGAAATGCAGAAGTACTTCCACCAGCTAACATCGTCTTTTAAGTTTCTGCATTCACAGGCACAGTGCGCCTTTAAACCAAACAAGCGAACGGAGCCAGATTCTGACCCACACACTGATTTCATTGGACCCCAGATAGGAGATCTAGTACGAATAAAGAACTAGGATCGACCCAAACGTGGGCCATGGTGGAAAGGACCCTTCCAAGTTCTCCTCCAGACTCCAACTGCAAACTGGGTTCAAGGACAACCTCGCTGGATACATCTGAGTGACTGTAAACGGTGAACACCAGTACCTACCCATAAACCATGAAGTTTATTCCCATCATCCTCAGCCTTTCGGCTATCCCTCTGGTACGAGGACGACCAATCCAAAGGAATTGAAGCCTGGGAAATGGACTAACCAATGGACATTTGCACTCTAATACCTTTCTGTACATGACTTATCTGTATGCATTGCAGTCAAATCTGAGTAAGAGTTGGGTATGTTCACATATTCCTACCCATGTCGAAGGAGGGATCCCCTTGTTTCCCGTCCCCTTATCCACACAGGAAACTATCGGATGGATATTGCATGAAAACGGGACTGAATGTGAGAGACGAAGCGGGTCCCAGACTATCGGAGGTAACTAACAATTAGGTATTATGGGTGACGTTTCTACACTGAAAACTGCTGGGTGTAACCTGGCGTCCCTTATTCATAGCTTCCAACCCAAATATAATAGGTCGGGCTTCCCACCCCATTATGTTGTCATGAATCAGCAGAACGGATCTGTATGTATCCTTAGAAATGGGACTAAGCCAGTAGGCTGTAGTAGCTATACGCAGACTTCCAATGTCACTGAGGGCCAACAAAGGGTCATGCTGAAAATTGAGTGTTCCAACGGCATTGCCCAACTAAGGATGGATGTTGAAGTACTGAGCAACATGATTGCGTATAATGGTACCTATTTTGTCTGCGGAAACAACGCCTATCCATGGCTCCCTTGGGACTGGGTAGGATCTTGCTATCTAGTGTATGTGGCCCCCTATATCCGACATTATTTCTCCCTACAACTCCACCCCAAGATACATCTTTTGAGATCAAAACGGGCTATCACAGAAACGCAGCGATTTTGGATGATAGCCTTTCCTATCCATGGTACAGCCAAAGCTTCCCGAGAACTGATCAACATGGCCTCAGCTCTCGAGAAAATAGCCAATAACACAGCAGACAGTCTGGAAAGTATGGGCATGGCGATATCTGAGGTATTGGCAGAAGTGATTGCCATCCGAACGGTAGCCCTTCAAAACCGACTGACTTTGGACGATTTACTGGCTGAATCGGGAGGTACATGCACTTTAGTGTGAACAGAGAGTTGCACCTGTATCCCTGATTCCTCTGAAAATACAACAAGACTAGCTAATCACATTAGAGAGACAGCATATAAGATCAGAGCAGAAAGGCAGAAATTCAATCATTACAACCCTGCTGGTTGGTGGCCGTTTGGTAACATATTTGCAGACTGGGGAGGAATGATAGTACAACTTGGAATCATTATCTTGGTCGTGTTGCTCATTTTATTTCTTCTCAAAGTCCTATGTAATTATTTGTCCCGTTCTTCCAACGGCCCCCTGTAAAACGATTTACAAGTTAATTATCATGGAATGATAAAAGAAGGGAATGAGATATTAAAGAGTTAATGTCCACTGTAGAGGGCAAGGTGAACTATTGGGCTGGAAAATGTTTTGTGGGTTTTTTTGGGTTTTTTGATTAAATTATACTTTTCGTCGCTTGCTTAACGAAACATGTCCACTTTAGAGGTCAAGGTGAACTACTGGGCTTGCAAGAACGGCGGAGAAACAGCTCATGGGAGCAAACTGACACAACAGGTTAACCACAGGCTCCAGCTTGCTGCGGCCGGCTGGGGTGCGAGTCTAGCTGAGTACGTGATAATGTACTCTTTTGTGCTAACAAATGGCTTATCATAAGAAAGATATTTCGATTATGTTTTGATGGGTGGGGGTTGTAAGGAGTAAATGCGTATTTTAATAGGATGTTCTTTCTTATCCATCAATTCCTGTAACTACTCGTTTTTGATTGCATCGGGTGATGTGTGCTTAAGTCAAGACATTTTTGATTGAATCAGATGGTGTGTGTTTAATTCTTGTTTGAAATCACATCTACCTGATGGGATTGTAAACTGTATAAAAGGGGTCAGTCTTGTTGCTTCGGGTGCTTTTTACTAAATGACTTCGAGCACTGAGTGGAGGTTAAGTAGTAAAGATTAGACAGCCTACATATGTTGGACAAATAAATAACTTTGATTCTGACAACGGTTCGTGTTTGCCTTTGTATCAAGGATGGAAGAGTCTCGCGAAAAACGTACTTAAGAAACTGACCAACCGATTGAGCGACGCTGACTGACTGATCGAAAGAGCGACGCTGACTTATCAACCGAGCGAGTGAGGCTGACTGACTGATCGAGTGACCTTGCCTGACTGACTGATTGAGTGTGTGAGGCTCACTGATCAACTGAGCGAGCGAAGCTGTCTAACTAACCGAGCAAGCAATGCTGGAAAACCAACCAATTGAGCAAGACCGAATGACCAACTAACTGAACGAAGCTAACTGACTGACCAAGCATGCAGGGCCAACTTACTGACTGGATAAGCAATGGCGACTGACTGAGTAAGCAATGGCGGCTCACTGAGTGAGCAAGGAAGGCTGGCTTCGCAAGGGAAACCGACTGACAGACTGACGAGGTTGACCATGCGAGGAAGACCGACTGACCAGCCGAGCGAGCGAGGCTGACTGACAGAACAAATCAGTCAGAATGACCGACTGAGGCCGATTGACCAAGTGAGAGAGGTCAACTGACCAACTGATAATATGAGGTCGAATGACCGACTAAGTGATTGAGGTGAACTGAATGACGAGCGACTCTGACTGACTGAGCGAGCATGCGAGGCTGACTGAATGACTGAGCGAGTAATGCAAACTGAATGAGGAGTGAGGCCGACTGACCAACGAGACGAGCGAAGCTTACTGGGTGGCACGATGGAAATGTGTTTAGCACTGTTGCATCACAGTGCCAGGGACCCAGGTTCGAATCCCGGCTTGGGTCACTGTATGTGTGGAGTTTGCATGTTCTCCTCGTGTCTGCTTGGCTTTCCTCCGGGTGCTCAAGTTTCCTCCAAATTCTGAGAAATGTGCTGATTCGGCGCATTGAGCTGAACAGGCGCCGGACTATGGCGAATTGGGGAATTTCACAGTAACTTCTTTGCAGTGTTAATGTGACTTGTGACGAATGAATAAATAAACAAATGACCAAGCAAGATAGCGAGGCTGAATGACCGACCAACTGAGTGATGCTGAATGCTGGACTGAGTGAGCAAGGCCGACTGACTGAGCAAGCAAGGCCCAGTGTCTGACAGATTGAGTAAGGCAGACAGGCCGAAAGAGAAATGCAGACTGACAGAGCGAGTGAGACTGACTGACTGAGCAAGCAAGGTCGACTGACCAACTGAGTGAGTAAGTCAGAATGACCAAGCAAGAGAAGCTGCTTTTCCTCTGCAGTTATATGAGAACAACTGAACTAAAAATGCAACGTGCATCATTATCTAGCATGATATCAAAATAAACACGAACATTGACCCCAGGCAATGAGAGCAAGCCCAATAAAGCAATTAGTTGCTCGTATATGCTGATGTGTCTTATTAACTATGCACACTGTAACAATGATCTGAAAGTTTTTTCAACTGTGCGTGCTTGGAAAGTTCTGCATATCCTGTCAACTAACACTTCATTTTGCCACTTAGAATTTCGTATCTCGATTGGAACACAGATTTCTTCACCTGTACATTGGCTATCAGGCTGGTTTTAAATTCACTGCATCTAAAGAAAATTAACGCAGTGTTACCAAGTCCAATGTAAAATGATAATCTAATACAACATGTGTTACACTGTCCAATGTTACAATTAATCGTGAATTGATCATATAATTTGCTGTAACAGAGATACATCAATGAACAGAATCTTATGTCCGGAAGGGAGCATCACCCTCCATCAACTCCAGCCTTCGGAATTATGAAGGCAGGCACCAATGGATTTCTGATTATGGACTCTGGGCTCACAGGAAAGCTATAGCCATCATGTTTTTTGTTACTGTGTTCTTGCTCTGGACCACTTGATTTCACTTCTTCATCTCTGTTAGTATCAGTGCAAATAAAAATAGCAGGAGATCTCATAACTCTTGCTGCCTTAACTGAATATGGAAAAAAAATCAAAGCCTCTCATGCTTCCTGGTCTCAATTTTACGGTGCGATTTTCCATACAGAGTTCGATCACTGCAAACTGACGGGTTGTGGAAAACACCCGACCACAGACAAGGGAGAACTCAGGATTCAAAAAAACCCTTTTCTTTAATGGGCTCTTTTTGGTGGGGCGGTGGGGGGAGTTGGGGCGGGGGGAAAGGGGGGGGGGGTGGGGGGGCGGGCTAGGGTGGGAATCAGAACTGTTTAAATTCAACCCACTCTCTGTCCCTCGCACTTGTCACAAGTTCACCGGTTATCAATTGTAATCTGCAACCTGATTAACACTTGAATTAGTTGTCACAATCAAAAGAAACGATTACATCCTTTATAGCATGCAGCTGTTAAATGTGAGGCTGCCACATCCCTCAACGGAAACTTGAGTCAGCTGCCACAACAGCTTTGCAATCGATATAAATTGATGAATCATCTAAAATCGAAATAAACAAATTTCAGAGCAATTATGATGATGTTATATATTAAAGGTCACAGGTTATGAAAAAAGTAAAACATATAGCAATTAGGACACTAAACAGATTTAGACAGTTAGCAGAACTTTATAAACTCTTCCCAGACCCCTCTTGATAGTCTGTTGGTGGGGTATCTGAGGTGACCAGTACTGTCAGGAAATCTCAGACAATGTAAGATTCATGAAGCCAATGTTTCTGAACCAAAGACGTAACTTTATCTCACCTGCAACTGATGACAGATCGTCAGATGTTCGACTCAGCTCTCAGATGGAGCAGCCGGACAACTGTGAATAGATGTGACCTTTACAATTCAGAACAGATTTACAATAGTTTTCTTATCAATCATTCCCACCTTACATTAGCTTGACTGCAATCATCTTTCGTATATATTTATCAATAATAATCTCTGACATGCACCTCAGCCATTTCCAATTTACCATCCATCATAATGAAGTCTCATTCGTCCATTAAAACCGGATGCTAACTCCCATCTTGTCTACAGTCATTTCCCCATTGGCAGGTTACCCTAGACGCTCAATATTGGGGTCAAAGTGAATGTTCCTCCTGGATCATCGCCAATCTATTTCGACATGTGGACCCGCGCCCGGGCCAACCTCCATACTGAGTCTAAACAATGAAGACAGCAAATTATGACGTTGCAATATGAAATTTTCTGATGTGAGTTTTGCAAATACTAAGGTTCCCAAGGTTTTGGCTCTGAAGTATTCGCCTTTATCATCACACCTTGTGATAATTTGCCTTTGGCTAAAGTGAACAATGACTCATAGAATACTTGCAATAGACTTCAAATATCAGCATATATGTTTCAAATCATAATTACTTATTTCAATCTCTTACTACCTTTACATACGTGTAAACTATTCTCTCTTGTTAGCTTATAATCTTGTTTTAAGAATAATTTAACACTTTGCTGGCTGTTCTGCCTGTGCATTAAAGTCAAAGCTTTAAAAATCTTATTAACCTATCAGCAGCAGTCCACATCAGGGCTGGACCATCTTAAATATTCGATCTACACCAAACTCCAGTAATATTAATACACAATATCCTGCTGCTCTTATGTCAAATCTCACACTGAATCTCCTCTCTGATTGTCTCAGAATACTGGTTTTCATTCGTCTAATGTCAACACATGCTGTCGCGTTCGAGATCTCGCAGCCACACGCCACAGACTTCAGTCTCGCTTTATATATCCAGCCCTGTGATTTTCCTCTCTCTTGTTTGTGCAATTCTTTATAGGCCCCTATTCGCACAATTGATGAACCAGATTTGCAGTTACTTTATGGCTACGGTTATGAACCTCACGGATGTTCGATCTGAGCACATCCCAAATCGCAGAGGAAAACTTGGAATGCTCGTTTTAAGTTATTAATTGTCGCGATTTGGAACTAATATGAGAAAGGAGATCAAAGCCATTGAGGAAAAGTGGTCAGACCTATTGGAAGTTATTTTAAAAAACGAAACGTTTGTTAACTTGTAAAACAAACAACAGGAATGGCAGCTGAAATAGAAAAATTACAATAATCAGAGAGCAACATTTACAATTCACAATGAGGAACAGCATTTTCAATTTAGAACTAAAAACGACATTAACGTTGGAATACAATATTTTTTTACCTGGACAGTGAACATAAATGACCTTCCACCCACCCTCCACAACCTAAATTTACCCGTTTGTAAAAATTCCCACAATGCACTATCCCGAAAACACCATCCGATAGATTTTAATGAATACAACTAATAATTTCCTCTCAGGGACTATCATGTTGTTTTGTGTCCATTGTTTTAATTTAGAGTCGAACCAATGTGATCTGACACAATGACAAATTTGTTTCTGCTTGATTTGCCGAACAGCAGCATGATTCTCTGAGATATCTGTTTTGGAACTGGTTCTGACAACAATGATCCAGCTCCCCAGATTGCCAATCTCCACTCTACTAAAAAAGCTTATGTTTCATCCTGCTGGTTGCTGCTGTTTGCTGCTGGAGCTTGATGCTGCTCGTTGCTTCTTTTAGCTGTTGGAGCAGGCTGCTGTTGGAGCTGCTTGCTGCTGGAATTGTTTGCTGCTGAAGCTGGTTGCAGCTGGAGATGATTGCTGCTGGAGTTGGCTGCTACTGATCGCTTCTGAGTTGGTTGCTGCTGGAGCTGGTTGCTGCCGTTTGCCGCTGGAGCTGATTGAGTCATAGAGTCATACACGTTTACAGCATGGAAACAGGCCCTTCGGCCCAACAAGGGTGGCACGGTAGCACAGTGGTTAGCACTGCTGCTTCACAGCTCCAGGGTCCTGGGTTCGATTCCCGGCTCGGGTCACTGTGTGGAGTTTGGACATTCTCCTCGTGTCTGCGTGGGTTTCCTCCGGGTGCTCCGGTTTCCTCCCACAGTCCAAAGATGTGCGGGTTAGGTTGATTGGCCAGGTTAAAATTGCCCCTGACATGCGTAGGTTAGAGGGATTAGCGGGTAAATATGTGGGGGTAGGGCCTGGGTGGGGTTGTGGTCGGTGCAGACTCGATGGGCCGAATGGCCTCCTTCTGCACTGTAGGGTTTCTATATGTTTCTCCATTCCGCCTTTTTTTTAAACCACTAAGCTATTCCCAATTGCCCGCATTTGGCCCATATTCCTCTATACCCATCGTACCCACGTAACTGCTAAATGCTTATTAAAAGATAAAATTGTACCCGCCTCTACTACTACCTCTGGCAGCTTGTTCCAGAAAGTTGGCACCCTCTGTGTGAAAAAATTGCCCCTCTGGACACTTTTGTATCTCTCCCCTCTCACCTTAAACCTATGCCCTCTAGTTTTAGACTCCCCTAACTTTGGGAAAAGGTATTGACTATTTACCTTGTCTATGCTCCTCGTTATTTTATAGACCTCTCTAAGGTCACCCCTCAGCCTCCTACGCTCCAGAGAAAAAATCTATACAGCCTCTCCTTATAACTCAATCCATCAAGTCCTGGTAGCATCCAGTAAATCTTTTCTGCACTCTTTCTAGTTTAATAATATCCTTTCTATAATAAGGTGTCCAGAATTGCACACACTAATCCAAATGTGGCCGTACCAGTACCTTGTACAACTTTAACAAGACGTCCCAACTCCTCTATTCAATGTTCTGACCGATGAAAGCAAGAATGCCAAATGCCTTCTTCACCACTCTGTCCACTGTGTTTCTACTTTCAAGGAGCTATGAACATGTACCTCTAGATCTCTTTGTTCTGTAACTCTCCCCAACGCCCTACCATTAACTGAGTAAGTCCTGCCCTGGTTCAATCTACCAAAATGCATCACCTCGCATTTGTCTAAATTAAACTCCATCTGCCATTCGTCAGCCCACTTGCCCAATTGATCACGATCCCGTTGCAATTGGTGAAAACTTTCTTAACTGTCCACTATGCCACCAATCTTGGTGTAATCTGCAAACTTACTAACCATGCCCCCTATATTCTCATCCAAATTATTAATATAAATGACAAATAACAGTGGGCCCTGCACTGATCCCTGAGGCACACCACTGGTCACAGGCCTCCAGTTTGAAAAACAACACTCCACAAAGACTCTCTGGCTTCTGTCAAGAAGCCGATTTTGTATCCATTTAGATACCTCACCCTGGATCCCGTAAGGTTTAACTTTATGCAACAACCTACCATGCGATACCTTATCAAAGACATTGCTAAAGTCCATGTAGACAACATCAACTGCACTGCCCTCATCTACCTTCTTGGTTACCCCTTCAAAAAAATCTGTTTTCCACTCACAAAGCCATGCTGACTGTCCCTAATCAGTCCTTGCGTCTCTAAATGCCTGTAGATCCTGTGTCTCAAAATACCTTCCAGCAACTTACCACCACAGATATGAGGCTCACTGGCCTGTAGTTCCCAGGCTTTTCCCTGCCGCGAGTTTTGAACAAAGGCACAACATTTGCCACTCTCCAATCTTGAGGCACTTCACCCGTGAGTATCGATGATTCAAATATCTCAGCAAGGGGACCAGCAATTTTCTCTCTTGCCTCCCACAACGTCCTGGGATATAGCTCATCAGGTCCCGCAGATTTACCGACATTGCTGCACTTTAAGACTTCCAGCACCTCCTTCTCTGAAATATATACACTCCTCAAGACATCAATATTTAATTCCCCAAGTTCCCTAACATCCATGCTTCTCGCACAAGTAAGTACTGATGAGAAATATTCATTTAGGATCTCACCCATCTCTTGTGGGATTGCTGATGAATGCTTCTGGAGCTGCTTATTGCTGTTTGTTGCTGGAAATGGTTGATTCCGGATTTTGTGTCTCCTGATTTCTGCTTCAGCTTTGTGCTGTTGTTTCCTCCTTGAGATGTTTGCTGCTGGAATTGTTTGGGGCGCGAGTTCGTTGCTGCTGTTTGCTTCTGGAGCATGTTTCTGATGTTTCCCGCTGCGCAAATCGCTTCTGATTTCTGCTGAACATGGTTGCTGCTGGAGCTGTTTGCTGCTGTCTGATTCTGGAACTGTTTACTGCTGTTTGTTGCTGGAAATGGTTGATCCTGGAGCTTGTGTCTGCTATGCTGCTGGAGCTTTGTGCTGTTGTTTACTGCGGGGAATGTTTGCTGGTGGAACTGTTTGTGGTGCGAGTTCATTGTCGCTGTTTGCTGCTGGAGCATGTTTCTGATGTTTCCCGCTCGACCAATCGCTGCTGTTTTCTGCTGAACATGATTGCTGCTGCTTACTGCTGGAGCTCCTTGATGCTGAAGCTGTTTGTGCTGTAGTTGGTTTCTGCTGGAGTTGGTTGCTGCTGTTTGCTGCTGGAGTGACTGGTACGGAATCTTGCACTGCTGCTTTTTCTCCGTTAGTTTGATTGTGTTTGGAGCTGGAAAGATGAGACATGCGTGTGGATGAGAGTGTGGCATGGTAAATAGAAGCCTGAGGTCTTTGAGCTCGAAGGCCTCATTGCCAGAGAACTGCTTGCACGGGGAGAGAAACATGAGGACCACGCAGCGCATCAGGCATGTAGGCTTATGAGCCTCAGAGCAGGAGGAAGAAGCAAAGGATGGAGCCTGGGCTTCTTGCCCCAGCTTCTCTCAATGAAAGCTGTGTTTGCATTTACCAACTGCAAGTGTGAGTGGAAGGTCAATCTGCTGGGACGTTTTGCTATTGGATTCATAGCCTAAGCCTCCAAGACTGAAGAACACCCAGGTTCACCCACCAGCTGAGGGAGGAACAGCTTAACGTCCCCCCAGACCAACACCCAACGCCCTCCTCACCACCTTACCAGGGCACTTGCTTCTCGTTACCATTTTCCTCATTATCCCGATTTTCACTCCCTTCCCTCTAGTTCTCGAGATCCCAAGCCTGGGAAAAGGTCTGAGTGCATTCATCCGAACCATGCCTCGCACGAGCTTTTAGACCTCAATAAGATAACCTCTCAGTCTATTACGCTCCAAAGCCAAAAGTTATAACCTGTCCAATCTCTCCCTATAACAGTCCTTTGAGCCTCTTCTTGCTGCTTTGCTCTGAGGTTCTTCCGCCACTTAAGGAGTGGGTTTTCTTTGCAACATGACATCCTCTAATACTGATATATACCGAAATAACAAACAATTGAGCTGTGTATAGCCGGTGGTGGGATCCAACGGTGCTACATACGCGGCAATAGCGGCTTCCCGAGCCCCAGCTGCTCTCATTATCTCGTGGCCTTTGCATTGATAACAAAACACCCTTGGAATGAAGAGCTACACGCTCTCCACCATGATGATAGAGGCATGTATCGACCCATTGGCCATTGTTGCGATCTCGAGAATGCTCGCGACGGCTATTTGCTTCCAGAAGACCTGGTTGGTGGTCCAACTCGCCCTGGAAAAGGCTAACGTTGGGTGGATGCATCTTAGAGATGACCCCTTTAATGGCCACCGCCCACACTTAATGTGATGCAATGTTCCACCCTTTGTTACCAATGGACTCCTGCTCCCCCACCGTCATCCTCTTGGTGAGCTCCGTTCCCGGGTGTTGTCAGTCCCACTCGGTTTGGGGAGGCCGTCATTCGCCATGTATACTCCAAAAGGCCGCAGGCATTAATCCGCCTGGCAAAGGAGGAATGACTAGCCGGGAGTTTTCAAATTATCCAATGATGGAATCACGTACCACATCTTTTGGAAACAGGATGATGTGCTGTGCCATGTCTGCAAGGAGGGGCAAGTACTGCCCGTTCTCCAAAGCAGCAGCTGCCACGGTGGCTGCTGGTGGGAAGTGGAAGGAGCGCCGACGTGGCTGCAACGTGAGGCAGAAGGCATAAAGATGTGATGCTACCCTCATACCCGGCACACCTGAGAACCCGACCACTGGCTAGGGTAATAAAACACAAGTCATCGCGATACAACATCAAATGCCGTGCCGTTGGACACCTTAGTGTGAGGTGCTAGGCCCGGAAATGCTCCTTGTCAACTCCCGGGGTCCGGCAGTGTTGAACCGCGCGGCCCCGGCGTCCTGACGCTTCCCTGTCGGTGGTCTCAGTTAAAAGGGTCGAGAAACCAGCCCAGTGGTGATTGCAGTCTGGGGAGTGGGGAAGGCAACGGGAGAAAACGACAACACACCTGCTGTCATAACCCCCTAACCACGATGCCCCGGAGCCTGATGAGAGCGGGACACCCGAGGTCTCATTCCGCCGGGTGCAATTCTGCACCAGGGAGGTGTTCAGAAGCCCTATCCTGGTTCGAAATGCACCAATCCCCGACCAAATTGCATCACCTCGCATTTATCTAAATTAAACTCCATCTGCCATTCGTCAGCCCACTGGCCCAATTCATCAAATCCTGTTGCAATCCTAGATGACCTTCTTGACTGTCCACTATGCTAGCAATCTTGGTGTCATCTGCAAACTTATTATTTGTACCTCTAAATTCTCATCCAAATCACTTATATAAATGCCAAATAACAGTGGACTCAGAACCGATCCCTGATGCACATCGCTGGTCACAGGCCTCCAGTTTGATAAACAATCCTCTACAACCACGCTCTGTCTTCTTTCATCAAGTCAATTTTGTATCCATTTGGCTACCTCTCTCTGAATCCCTCAAGATTTCACTTCATGCAACAACCTACCAAGAGGTAACTTGTGAAAGGCCTTGCTAAACTCCATTTAGACATCATCAACAGCACTGCCCTCATCTACGTTCTTGGTTGCCCCTTCAAAAAGGTCAAATTAATTTCTGAAACATGAATTTCCACTCATAAAGGCATGCGGACTGTCCCTAATCAGTCCTTGCCTCTCTAAATGCCTGTACATCCCATCTCTCAGAATACCTTCTGGCAACTTACCCAGTACAGATGATCGACACACCAACCTCTAGTTATCAGGCTTTAACCTGCATCCTTCCTTTAACAAAGGTACAACATTTGCCTCCCTTTAATATTCAGGTACCTCACCTGTGGCTCTCAATGTTTCAAATATATTTCCACGGGGCCCACAATTTCCTCCCTCGCCTCCCAGAACGTCATGGGATACAGTACATCAGGTCTGGGGATTTATCTACCTTGATGCGCTTTAAGATTTCCAGCACCTACTTATCTGTAATATGTACACTCCTCAAAACCTCACAACTTATTTCCCCAAGTTCCCTGACATGCATGCCAATTCAACAGTAATTACTGATGACAGATATTCATTTATGATCTCACCCATCTCTGGTGGATCTGCACATCGATGACCTTGTTGATACTTAAGAGGCCCTATACTCCCACGGGTTACTATTTTGACATTTAGGCAGTACAATCTCTTTACATTCTCCTTTGCCTTGTCTGTCAAAGCAATCTTGCATCCCCCTTTTGCCCTCCTGGTTCCCCTCTAAACTTTACTCCTTAATGTTGTTTTTCATTGTTAAATGTAAATGTTGTTCACTGGGGTTATTGTAAATTTGCCATACCTGTTGTTTGTTTTACAATTTAACAACAGCTTCGTTCTCTTTAATAACTTCCAATCGGTCTGACAACTTTTCCTCCATAGGTTTAATCTATTTCCTCATATTTGTTCCAAATCGCGACAATGAATAATTTGAAACCAGCATTCCAGGCTTTCCTCTGCGATTCGGGATGTGCTCAGATTGAACATCCACGAGGTTCATAATTGTAGCCGTAAAGCAATGGTAAAACTAGTTCATCAATTGTGGGAATAGGAACCTATTAAGAATTATGCAAACGAGAGAGGAACATCCCAGGGATGGATATGTAAAGTGAGACTGCAGTCTTTGACGTGTAGCTGGTAGATCTCGAACGGGGCAGCCTGTGTTGATGTTGGACCAGTGCAAACCAGTGTTCTGAGACAGCCAGAGGGGAGAACATTGTGAGATATGACATAGCAGCAGTAGGATACTGTACGTTAATATTACTGGGGTGCTCCTGATAGGTTGATAAGATTTATAAACATTACACATTAAGGCACAGGTATAACACCAAGCAAAGGGTTAAATTATTCTTAAAACAAGATCATGAGCCAGCAAGAGAACCGTTTACACATATATAAATGCAGTAAGAGATATCGACAATTAATTATTATTTAAAACATATATTCTTATCTGTGAAATGCATTGTATGAATCATTTTTTCACTTTCGCCAACGGTAAATTATCACAAAGTATAATGGTAAAGGCGAATAGTTCAGAGCCTAAACCCTGTGAACATTAGTGTTCATAAAACTCATCAGAAAGTTTCATATTGCAATTTCATAACTTGCTGTCTTCATTGTCCACACCCAGGATGGAAGCTTGCCCGGGCGCGGGTCCACATGGCTGTATAGTTTGACAATGATCCACGAGGATCATTCATTTTGACCCCGATAGTGAGCATCTCGGGTGACCTGCAAATGGGGAAGTGACTGTCGTGTTCACATCCGTATTTAATGGACGAATAAGACCTCATTCTGCTGGATGGTAAACTGGAATTGGCTGAAGTGCATGTCAGAGATTCTTGTTGATAAGTACATACTAAAGATGCTTGTTGTTAAGCTAATATAAGGCAACAATCATCGATAAGAAAACTATTTTTGATCTGTTTTGAATTGCAAACATCAGATCTATTCAGGGTCGTCCGGCTGTTCCATTTGAGAGCTGACTCGACCCTGTGATGATCACTTGGCAGCTGCTGGTTAAATGAAGTTAGGTCTTTGGTTCAGAAACACTAGCTTCGTGACTGTTCTATGGTCTATGATTTCCTGACTGTACTGGTCAACTCGGCTACCCCACCAATAGGCTATCAAGAGGATTTAAGCACTGAGTTGAATCAAAAACCTTCAGGAAAAGTTTATAAAATTCTGTGAACTGTCTCAAGGTGTTTAGTTTTTAAAATGTTATACGTTTTACATTTTTATTAACCTGTGACCTTTAATATACAACAGATTGTCATCGACTTTAGAAAATGTAAAGGAGAACATGCCCCTGTCTACATCAACGGGGACGAAGTAGAAAAGGTCGAGAGCTCCAGGTTTTTAGGTGCCCAGATGACCAACAACCTGTCCTGGTCCCTCCATGCCGACAACATAGTTTAAAAAGCCCACCAACGGCTCTACTTTCTCAGAAGACGAAGGAAATTTGGCATGTCAGCTACAGCTCTCGCCACCATTTACAGATGTACCATAGAAAACATTCTTTCTGGTTGTATCACAGCTTGGTATGGCCATTGCTCTGCCCAAGACCGCAAGGAACAACAATAGGTGGTGAATGTAGTCCAATCCATCACGCAAACAGTCTCCCATCAATTGACTCTGTCCACACTTCCCGTTGCCTTGGCAAGGTAGCCAGCATAATTAAGGAGCCCAAGCACCCCGGACATTCTCTCTTCCACCTTCTTCCGTCAGGAGAAAGATACAAAAATCTGAGGTCATGTACTAATCGACTCAAGGACAGCTTCTTCCCTGCTGCCGTCAGACTTTTGAATGGACTTACCTTCCATTTAGTTGATCTTTCTCGCCATCCTAGCCATGGCTGTAACCATACACGCTGCACTCTCTCACTTCCTTCTCTATGAGCGGTATGCTTTGTCATTATAGCGCAAGAAACAATACTTTTCAATGTATGATAATACATGTGACAATAATAAATCAAATCAACTCAAATCATCATAATTGTTCTGAAATACATTTATTGCGATTTTAGATGATTCAACGTTTTATACAGAGTGCACACCTTTTGTGGTAGTTGATTTAAGTTTCCCTTTGGGATTATGATAGTCTGCGATTTACCAGCTGAATTCCCTGAAGGCTGCAGTTGTTTGTTTCGGCTGTGACAACTAATTCAAGTGTTAATCAGATTGCACATTCCATTTGATCACGGTGAACTGTGCGACACGTTCGAGGGGCAGAGAGCGAGTTTAATTTGAGCAACAGTGATTCCAGACACCACCCCCTCCCCCCAACCCGCAGCACGTGCCCATTGAAGAAATGCGTTTTTCATTTCTGAATTCACCTTTTCTTTGTGGTCGTGTGTTTCCACAACCCATCAGTTTGCAGTGATCTAATTCTCTATGGAAATTCACGCAGTAAAATCGGGACCAGGAAACATAAGGGGCTTTGATTATTTTCCATATTCAGCAGACAGAACAAGAGGTTTGACAACTCGTGCTATTTTTTTGTATTGAAACAAACAGAGATGGGTAACTGAAATAAAGTGATACAGAGCAAGGCCACAACGACAAAAACCATAATGGTTATAGCTTTCTTGTGAGCCCAGAATCCATAATCAAAAACCCACTGATGTATGCCTCCATAACTCTGAAGGCTGAAGTTGATCGAGGGTGATGCTCCCTTTCAGACACTGATTCTGATAATTGATGTATCCCTGTGACAGCAAATTCGATGATCAATTCACGATTAATTGTCAGATTGGACAGTGTAACAGATGGAGGCTGTATGAGATTATCTATCATTTTACATTCGACCTGGTAACACTGCGTTAATTTTCTTTTGTTGCAATGAATTTAGAAGCAGCTTGATAGCCAATATACAGGTGAGGAAATCTGTGTTCCAATCGAGAAACGAAATTCTACGTCGCAAAATGAAATAATAATTATCAGGACATGTAAAACTTTCTAAGCACACAGAGTTGAATAAACTTTCAGGTTTTTGCTGCAGCGTGCATCATTGATAAGGCACATGAATATGTTTTAGCAATTAATTGCGTTATTGAGCTTGATATTATTGCCTGGGGTCCATGTTCCTGTTTGTTTTGATATCGTGCCAGATAATGATGCACATTGCATTTTTACTTCAGTCCTTCTCATATAACTGTCGAGGGAGATCGGCCTCACTTGCTTGGTCATTCTGACTTATTCACTCAGTCGGTCAGTCGGCCTTGCTTGGTCAGTTAGCCTCACTCGCTTGGTCAGTCTTCATTTATCTTTTGGCCTGTCTGCCTTATTCAGTCGGTCGGAAAGACGGCCTCACTTGCTCGGTCAGTCAGTCGGCCTCGCTCACTTCGTATATTTATCGGTCCCAGCATTCAGCCTCACTCAATTGGTCGGTCATTCTGCCTCACTGGCTTGCTTGGTCATTTGTTTATTTCTTTATGGGTTACAAGTCACATTAACACTGCAATGAAGTTACTATGAAATTCCCCGAGTCCCCACAAGCCAGCGCCTGTTCGGGTCAATGCACCGAACTAGCACGTCTCTCAGAATGTGAGAGGAAACAGGAGCACTTAGAGAAAACCCACACAGACACGAGGAGAACGTGCAAAATCCACACAGACTGTGACCCAAGCCGGAATTCGAACCCGGGTCCCTGGCTCTGTGATGCAGCAGTGTTAAGCACTTTGCCACCGTGCCACCCAGTAAGCTTCACTCGGCCGGCTGGTCAGTCGGCCTCACTCCTCATTCAGTCTGCATTACTCGCTCAGTCATTCAGTCAAACATGACCTTCCCTTCATGAACCCATGCTGCGTCTTACCAATGGGACAATTTATATCCAGATGTCTCGCTATTTCTTCCTTGGTGATAGATTCAAGCATTTTCGCTACTACAGACGTTATGCTAACCGGCCAATTGTTACATGGCTTTTGTCGACCTTCTTCTTCAAACAGTGGCGTCACATTTGCTGTTTTCCAATCTGCCGGCACAGCCCCAGAGTCCAGCGAATTTTGGTAAATTACCATAAGTGCATTTGCTATTTCTCCCGCCATTTCCTTTATTACCCTGGTATGCTTTCCATCAGGACCAGAAGGCTTGTCTACCTTTAGCTCCATTAACTTGTTAAACATTACCTCTTTCCTGATAATGAAAGTTTCTCGGTCCTCACTTGCCAGAGGCGTCCTTTCATCAATTTTCGGCATGTTATTTGTTTCTCCCACTGTGAAGACCGACACAAATACCTGTCCAATGCCACAGCCATTTTCTCATTCCCAGTTATTACACCCCCCTTCTCATCCTCTGAAGAACCAATGTTTACTTTAGCTACGTTTTTCCGTTTTATACATTTGTGAAAACGTTTGCGATTTTTTTAATATTCTGAGCTAGTTTACTCTCATAATCCATCTTACTTTTCTTTATAGCTTTTTCCTTCGCTTTCTGTTAACCGTTAAAGATTTCCCAATCCTTTAATTTCCCAATACTCTTTGCCACTTTGAATGCATTTTCTTTCAATTTGATACCTTCCCTCATTTCCTTCGATGCCCATGGCCGATTATCTCTTTTTTTACAGTCCTTCCTTATCACAGGTATATAAGTTTACTGAGCACTATGAAAGATTGCTTTGAAAGTCCTCCGCTGTTCCTCAATTCTCCAACCATAAAGTTTTGCTGCCAGTGTACCTCAGCCAACGCCCACCTCATTCATTTGTAGTCACCTTTGTTTAAGCGCAAGACACTGGCCTTGGATTTTACCTTCTCACGCTCCATCTGTATTTTAAATTCAACCATACTGTGATCGCTCTTTCCGAGAGGATCTCTCACTGCAAGATCATTAATTATTCCTCTCTCATTCCACAGGACCAGATCAAGGACAGCTTGCTCCTTCGTAAGTTAAATTACATACTGTCCAAGGAAGCTATCGCGGATACATTCTCTGAACTTGTCCTCAAGGCTGCCTTGGCCAACTTGGTTTGACCAATTGACATGTAGATTAAAATCCCCCATGATAATTGCTGTACCATATTTACATACATAAGTTATTTCTTTGTTTATTTCTCGCCCCACCATGATGTCGTTATTTGGTGGCCTATAGACTATGCTTATCAGTAACTTTTCCTACTTACTATTTCTAATTTCCACCCAAATGGATTCAACCTTTTTCCCATAGAACCTATATCATCTCTCACCACCGCCCTGATGTCATCCTTATATATCAGAGCTACACCCCCTCCGTTACCTTCTTGTCGGTCCCTCCAAACAGTCTGATACCCCTGGACATTTAACACCCAATCTTGACCATCCTGCAACCATGTCTCTGAAATGGCCACAAAATCACACTCGTTCACAATGATTTGTGCTGTCAACTCATTTACCTTGTTTCGAATGCAACGAGCATTAAGATAAAGTGCCCTTATGCTGGCTTTTGTACCTTCTTCTCGGAATCTAACACTTCCTGAGTTCTCCTTCCTTTTAGCTTTTTTCCTGATTTTTGGTGTAGTTGGCCTCAATTGCTCGGTCAGTCAGTTGGCCTTGCTCAACTTGTGGCTTGTGCTGCTGTACTGCACCTGCCTGTGCCAACCCAGTTACCTCACACCCTCAGTAGCCCCCCTTCCACCCCCTCCCCTCCCCCGCTCCCCCCCCCCCCCCAAACGCCCCGCCAACCATGAACCACTATTCCTGATTGGAGGATATGTATCCAATCTGCGTAAGTGATGAAGCTGATGAACATGCTGACTGGCCAATGAAGTGGGAGAAACACTGGGAGACTGGTGAGTGGTTGTGACGATGGGCAATTTGGCTGACCAATGGAAGAGGAGAAATGGTGAATGGTCAATTTCTGTCCAGTCAGTGTTAAGAACCGCAATGATGTATAGGCGGAGTGATCAGTTGCAGAGCACAGTTGACGGCGATGTTTCATCTGTCCAATTAGTATGAGGATGGTTGGTGTCATACAGTTTGAATGTCCAATAGGAAAATAGAGAGGCCATGTGGGTGGGATTTCCTCTCAGCGTTAAATGAATTGGAGAATTTTAGTGAAAGGATATTTCAACACCTTTTTCATCTGCTGTCTGAACTGAGTCTGTGTCACAGCATAAATTGCAGTGTTTGTGCAGCAACTTAGGAGCTGCAACATGAAGCCGAATTCCATAAAGCAATGAGGAAAATATTTAGTATCATACCCCAACCAGGATAGCCGTTCAGAAGTCGTATAAACCATGGTCATTGACCATAACAGCATGAAATTGGCTGATATTGAAAGCAGTAAAATGATGGATCTCCTTCGACTCGCCATCTCGGGGTCTCTGGGATTCTCCCCACTGCTATGAGCTCGGAGTCTCCTGCGGGCTCTGCTGCTCACTAAAATATGTCTGACGGTGAACACATTGAGCAGCAAAATCTGGACAAATGGAACACATGGGTTCAGAATGTAGTGGAGCAACACGATTACTACCCAGACCAGGGACTCCTCAACATATCGTGGAGAATCACAAAACCATGGTATGTTCATTAGCCAATAATTACTGGATAACATAAAATACCAGAAAATGTTCGTTGAACAGCTGAGCACACTCACTGTTCCCAGAACCACAGTTGCCGTTTTCTCACTGCAATATTTTATTTTTAGCTTTGGAAAGCAAATGGCCACAAATCGATCAAAGGTGAAAGTGACGGTGAACCAGACAGAACAGTCAGTGGCTGCAAAAAGCAGGACGGCGTGGGTATTACACGCGGGTATCGAGCTCAGGAATAGAAAATGTTCCGCATAAACAATGGGAATGTGTCTCAATATCAGGTCCAGAAAAACGACCATTAGATCCCCCAAAGACATGGCCACCAGGTATCGAGTGACGCATTTGGACAGACCACAGTTCCGGCTCTTCAGCGTCACAATTGTGAGCAAGTTCACTAGAAGGCAAAGAAATAAAAAGTAAAATCATGCAACAGGCTGGAGAAGAAATAATCTATTTCATTGAGTTGGTGTTGACAAAGACGCACAAATACGCACACACACACACCCTCTTCGAGAGACACAGGAACGCAAACCCACACAAAAACTCTCCTTGAGACTCAGAAACAAACATTTTGATGCAAACTCTCCCAGCGGCGTAAGAACACGCCCCCCTTCCCCCGCCCACACACACATACAATTATTCGTAGATGCACAGGAACACACACAAAACCCAAACTCTCCTGGAGACACAAAAACACACACACACACACGCAACCTCTCCTGGGGAGACAGGAACACATGTACACGCACAAACAGACAAGCACTCCTGTGAAAATAGGAACATAAACACACATGCACAAGTTCTCCGAGGGGCAGAGGAACACAATTCCAAACACAAAAACGCTCCAAGAGGCACAAGAATGCACAGTCTCCTGCAGACAGAGAAAAATAAACACAAAGACACAAACTTTCCGAGAGACACCGGAATGTAAACCCACACACAATATCTCCTCGACCCACAGGAACGGAAACCCACACACAAACTCTCTGAAAGACACAAGAATACACCCCCCCACACAATCTCTCCGAGAGACACAGGACACAAACACACACAATCAAACTCTCCGAGAGACAGAGGAACACAGACACATGCACAACATTCATGGAGACACAGGGTGACAAACACAGATCCAAAACCTCCGAGAGGGAGAGGAACACAAACCCACACATACAAACTCTCCTCGAGACATTAGAAGACAAGCACACATGGGAGGCGAAGGACCAGTGGTATCATCACTCGATTATTAAGCCCCAAACCCAGACATTGTTCTGGGGACCAGGGTTCGAATCCCGCCACGGCAGATGGTGGAATTTGAGTTCAGTAAAATAATCTGTAGTAATGAGTCTACTAATGATCATGAAAGCATTGTCGATTGTCAGAAAAGTCCAACTGGTTCACTAATGTCCTTTTGTGCCGTCCTTACCTGGTCTCGCCTACATGTGACACCAGAGTCACAGTAATGTGTTTGACTCTCAACTGCCTGTGAAACTGCCGAGCAAGCCACTCATTTGTAACAATCGCGACAAAATCTCCACAAAGAAATGAAACTGGACGGAGAACCTGGCATCGACCGAGGCACTGGAAAAGACAACGGCAAATCAAACAGCCCTGTTGACCCTGGAACGTCGTCCTTACTAACATCTGGGGCTTGTGCCAAATTTGGGAGAGGTGTCACACAGACTAATCAAGCAACATCCTGACGTAGTCATTCTCACTTCAGACACCACCGCTACCATCCCTCGATTTGTCCTGTACCATCGGCAGGACAGACCGAGCAGATGTGGCGGCACAGTGGTACACAGTTGGGAGGGATTTGATCTGGGAGTCCTTAACATCGATTCTGGATCCCATCAATTCTCATGTCTTCAGTTAAACATAGGCAATGAAAAGTCTTACTGGTCTCCATTTACCGCCCTCATTTGGCTGATGGATCAGTATTCCACCATATTCAACAACACTTGGAGGTCGCACTGAAGATAGCAAGGACACAAAATGTACTCTGGGTGGGGGATTGCAATGCCCACCACCAAGAGTGGCAGCAGCACGAGTGATCGAGCTGGTCAGGTCCGAAAGTATATAACTGCTAGACTGGGTCTGTAGCAGATGGTGAAGGAACTAACAAGAGGAAATAACATTCTTGACCTCATACTTTCCAATCTGCCGGCTGCAGATGCATCTGTTCATGATGGAATCGTTAAGAGTGACAACTACACAGTCCTTGTCGAGACGAAGTCCCGCCTTCACATTGAGAATAACCTCCACTGTTTTGTGTGGCGCTATGCGTGCTGAATGGGATAGACTTTGAACAGATATAGCAAATCAAGACTGGGCATCAAGAATGCTCTGTGGCCATCAGCAGCAGTGGAATTGTACTCCACAATCTGCAACCTCATGGCCCGGCATATCCGCCATTTGGACTGCGATCCAATTTGCCAGCAATCCAGATCGGTACATGCGCAGTGGCCTGCTCAGCGCTGTGTTGGAGGCTTCTGGGATGGGAATAAGCCCCACCCACGGATTTGTGCTGACATGCACGCTGGTGAACTTTGCAGAGTACAGAGTGTGAGACCTCCTTTTGGAAACTCCTGCTGAAAGAAACAACGCAATTTAATCCATTTTAATTTTAATCCAAATTCTACACTTCAATTTTTTTTAGGAGAATCGCCCCCACTCACTTATAATCACAGATATTCATGCAGGCATTCATACACAGAGAAACATAAACAAAAATACAACCATGTAACGACACACAGGCATAAACAATATTTCCTGAAGCAAATACACAAATACGCACACAGACTAACACAAACACACACACACAAACGTTTGCACACAGACTCACACAAACACACACACAAAAGCACAGACTCACAGACACAAAAGCAGACACATGCAGGACTAATCCCACCCACCCACATATTCACGCACACACGGAGACTAACAAACTTGCACCCACCGACATTCACACACATACACTGAAAGCAAACCGTCACACAAAGACATACAAACAGCCACAGCCACACGCAGCCAGACACCCGCACGTAGAACCAGACCCACGCACACATGCTGACAGGCACAAACATACATGCACACACACACAATGCTATAATATCCAAGTCAGAAACTCCAAACTGTTTTATGAGGTCCTCCTGGATCATAAATAATACAATGTGAATTTGGCTAGGGCAAGCATGAGATGTTAGATGTTTCACTTCATGTATGACTCAACTGACCCACGAGGAGCTTTGACCAAACAAATTTTATTTCAAGTACTATTAACGTGTCACAGTAACTTGTACCAATTACAAATAAGAGATAAACGCCCATGATAACGTAGACACATTAACAACGAGATGAAATGTTCCAAAAAAACAAACCTCCATATCAACATATCCCAGTCAAAGGTTTAACAGCTGAAAAAAAAAGACTGTCCACGTGATGCTGGAACTTCGTCCTTTGTTTGGAGAATTGAAAGCCTGACTTTGCAGCCTTTTAACTCCAACAGCGCTCGAGATAGAGGCAATGCCATTGCTGGACACTTTTCTGTTCTCAGCAAAGCACCTCAAGAGACAGAGACACTTTAGTTGCTCGCAAGCAAACCACCAACAGTCGAAGTTTCAGTCCAAGACGGCAAAAAGACCAGTTTTCAGCATGCCAGAATAATTTACGTTACTATGGAGGGAAGCACAGAAACAGAATTGTTCAGTCTGATGTCCAAGCACCTTCTAAACCAAAAGTGCATCCAGCAGCCCAAAACTCAAAGTTAAACAACTCCTGTTAACTGAACTGTCAATCATTCTTTCTCCAACAATTCAGGGTCATAAGAATCCCAGGAAGAGCATGAGTTCCAAGGTAAAAATAAACAAAACCCCATTTAAACCATAAGGGACTTTGAAGCAGAGAGATCTGAGTCCGCTTATAACTTCAGAAACATGATTAACAATACAGTTCTCAAAGGCAAACCAGCGTGACACCTCCCGCTTCAGAAATAAATGGACTATCAACATTCAAAGATGGTTTCATTTTTAAAACCTTTCTGTTTCACACTGCTACTATTCTGCAACAAACATATATGCCTGATACAAAATCAAAACATGCTGAGATCACACTACTACACTCAGTTCTGTCATTGTTTTCCACTTCAACACTTTTTAAAATCACATATTTGATGAACCGATTGATCGACAAGACTCCTTCAGTTCTTAATCCTACATTGATTCTCAATCCAAATGCACTTTGGCTGCTGTGATAATAAATTAGCTTTGGCAATATTCTCCAAGAACTTGGCAGGATCAGAAGGACAAAAATATCTGGGTCATTCGGAAAGGTAATTTTATCTGTGTCAACTTTCTTATTCATTGGCCAGAACTCATCTGGTTAGCAATTAGAACACTTAGTTTGGCCTTGATCTTGCGCCATCAGTTTCTGCATATTCCTTGGCAAAGGCGCAAAACAATTTGTCTTCATTGCTGTCAGATCCCATTTTGACTGTGCTTTCAAAGATCAATACTGTGAAAACCAGTTAAATTTACTTGAACACTAACTGTATACAGTCCTGTTTCACTGGGTAGCCACATCTCTGCTCACTGCTCACAGAATCATTATGCCAGCAGTTCATTTAAATGATGGCACAATCTTGGAAAACAGTCTTACTTCACGTTGTTGTACCTTGTTCGGTTCACATTAGCCCGATGCTTCCACTCCTCAACCTCCTTTTTGAGATTACACATGACTGTTAATTCATCTACATTTCCCTTTGTATAGATTATGAGCCGCTTTTTTAATAGTCCTGCAATTTACATTCAGACAATTTGAACAAATCAGCAACGGTCAGATTGGCTTGTATGTCTCCACACCTGCTCAATATCTTTGTTCACATCATTGTTCTCCTTCTCCACCTCCACTAATTTCATGTGATTGATCGAGACTTTCGGCTGCTGAATCCTGGACAAAGTAAACATCAGCTTTTCCTTCTGAGCCTGTGCCAAATTTGTAAGGTAATCGCGAGTCCCATGCGCGCTGTGGGCGGGGCTTAGCGCACCCGAATCGATCGGAGTTCTGAATCACGCATGCGCAGTTAGAAAATAAATTGAAAAAGCGCGCCATGTCAGATCGCTCCCCAGCCGTAAACAGCAAAGAAAGCGACCCGGGAGCGAAAACCGGGCGTAATGGCCCCAACAGACATCACGGTCCCCCTTATCCACCCACCCACCCGCTACCATGACAGACCGTGACCCCATGCCCCCTTCCCCCCCCCCCCACAGATTGACCGCAGAGTGGCAGCCGTGCCTCCCCTGCCCTCCCCATTCCCCCCACTAGAGATCCATTTGGCCTCCCCCCTACCGCCCGCCAGAGATACATCTTATCCGCCCCCCTCCTGCCCACCTCCCCCGCCCAAGTGATTGATCTGCCCTCAATTCCCTCCCCCCCGCCCCTCCAGGGAATGGCCTGGGCTCAACCCTCCCCACCCCCAAGAGAATGATCTAGTCTCACTCCCCTCCCTCCCCCCACCCAGCGATACATCTGACCCGCCTCCTCCTCCCTCACCCACTCATCCCTCACCCAATCCTCCCCAGACAATGATCTGGCTTCACTCCCCTCCCCCCTGCCCGCGCAGAGGAACACCTGACCCGCCTCCTCCACCATCCTCCACCATCCACCCCCTCCCCTCACCAGCTGGCTGCCTCCCTCCCCCTACCCCCCCCCCCCCACCTCCCCAACCCGCCCCCAGCCAGACAACGACCTGAGTCTTAGAGCCGTTGGAAGCTCTGAACTCACCTCTTCAGCAGCTGGAGCGCCAGCATTAGACTTTTATTCAGCATGTCTATTTCAGCGTGATTCCGCATTGGCGAACGCTGGGTAAAGGGCAAGATGCTGTTAAAGCTGGGTGGGCAGTTCATTAGTTCAATTGAAATGCATGCAAGTGCATTTAAATCGCCATTGCGCCCGTTTCGGGCATGAATCGGATGGCGGCCATTATCTAAAAATACAGTTAACATATCACAATAACTTTTACCAATTGAACACAAAAAAAAACAACCGTGATACTGTATAAACCTTAACAAGTATATGGAATGATCCAACCAAACAAACCACGTCATAAACATACCCCTACCACAGGTTTAACACTGAAAATAAGACGACACACGTGAGGCTGGGACTTCGTCCTTTCGTTGGAGAATTGAAACTCTGACTTCTCAGCCTTGCAGCCTCCAGGAGCCCTCGACACAGGGACAATGCCACTGCTGGCCTATAATTGTTCCTAGCAAGTGACTTGAAGAGTCCGAGACAGTCTAATTACATATTGGCAAACCAATAACAGCAGAGCTTTTCAGTCCAGGAAGGCAAGAAGACCGATGTCCAGCCTGCCAGCAGTTTAACATACAACACGATGGAGAGAAACGCAGAAATAACTGACTTTCAGTCTGATGTCAAAACACCTCTGAACCAAAACTGCAGCCAGCAGCCCAAAACTCAAAGTGGAAGAACTCATGTCACCTGACCTATAAATCATTCTTTCTCCAACAATTCAGGGTCATAGAAATTGCGGGAAGTGCATGACGCCCAAAGTTTAACAAAATTGAACAAATCTCCATTTCTTTCCATTGAAGCAGAAATAAAAGCACACACCGAGAGTCATACACATACAGGCAGTCACACGCTCATACGTACACACACTCATATACTCACTCACACACAAACATGCATACACAGGCCGCACGCACACACACACGCACACCCAGGCACATACACTCTCACGTGCCCACATACATACCAATGCGCACGCGCGCGCGCACGCACGCACACACACACAAAGACACACATAATTGAACACATTTGCTGATGGAAGCGAATGTGCTAGGGGCGTGGATGGGGAAGAGTTTATGTGGGACATCCTGGAGCCTTCTTGAAAGAGTATAATCATAGTCCAACTAGAGAAGGGGTCGTACGTGAACTGTTTTTAGGGAATGAGGCCAGCCAGATGGTCAATGATTCAGTCGAGGAGTAGTTCAGGAACAGTGACCACAATTCAGTAAACTTTAACGTAATGATGGAGAAAGCTGAGTGTTGAACTCAGGTGAAGGTGTGAAATGGGGAAAGGCTGAATTCAACAATATTAGGTAGGGACTTAAAAATGAAGATTCGAGGCAGGTGTTTGATGGCAAATAAACATCTGGCATGTGGGAAGCTTCCAAGTGTAATCTGATAGGAACTCAGTACCGGCATCTTTCTCGAAGTATGAAGGATAATTAGGGCAAGTTTCGGTAACCTTGAATATCAAGAGATATTTTGAGCCTCGTCAACGAGAAAAAGGAAGCATTCGTCAAGGCTGGTAGGTTGGGAACACACGAAGCAAGTGTGGAATCCAAGGAAAGGAGGAAGAAACTAAAGCAGGGAGTCAGGAGGGCTAAAAGGGGTAACAAAAAGGAATTGGCCTGCAGGATTATGGAAAATCCTAAGGCCTTTTACATATCTATATAGACATAAGCATTGTTAGCGAGAGGGTTGGCCCTCTTAAAGCCAAAGGAGGAAATTTATGCGTGGAGTCTGAGGAAATGGGTGACATTTCAAACTAGTATATTACATCAGTTCACTAAGCAGATGTTAAACAGCATTCAAATAAATTTAAATATATTAACCTGCCTCTCGCCCATTTCTGGCGAGAGGTGAACTGCGCAGGAAATCTGGCGCTCGTAAAATGCCATTGGTTTTCGCGACTGTCGCTAAGCGCTTTATGCCCTTCTTTCCCACTGCATTGCACCAGAAAACGGGCGCAACGCGACGGTAAAATCGCCGCAAACTGTTCTCACACATGGAACTTGGAAAACCGTCGATGCATTCCCTCTAAGGCATGGACATCCTTCCTAAAATAAAGACAACAAAACTGCACACGACTCCTGGTGTTGCCTCATTAATGCCCTGTATAATTGCAGCATAGCATCCCGATCCCTATACTCAAATCCTCTCGCTGATAAGCTGCCACGATGTGAAAGGCTGTCATCATCAGTCCAACTCTTTTTGTTTGAATTATAAATGAAATGAGATCAGGAGCTGAACGGCTCTGGAAAGCAAAGTGATCAATGATCTGCATTAGTTATTTATTTAATTAGTTCTCGCCCCACCATGATGTTATTATTTGGTGGCCTATGTGGCAGAAAGGCCATGGCAGGTGAGGAACTAGAAACTATCATTACCAAGAAAGAGGTAATGTTGGGCAAGCTAATGGGGCTAAAGGTAGACCAGTCTCCTGGTCCTGATGAAATGCACCCTGGATACTAAAAGGGATGGCGGGGGAAGTAGAAAATGCACTGGTGGTAATTTACCAAAATTCACTGGACACTAGGATGGTTCCCGCAGATTGGAAAACAGCAAAGTGACGCCACTGTTTAAAAAGGGAGGTAGACAAAAGGCCGTAGCTATAGGCTGATTAGCTTAACTTCTGCAGTAGAGAAAATGCTTGAATCTATCATCAAGGAAGAAATAGCGTGACATTTGAATATAAATTGTCCCAGTGGTAAGAATGGGCATGGGTTCATGAGGGGCAGGTCATGTTTGACGATATTGGCGCAATTCTTTGAGAACATTACATGCGCAGTGGACAATGGGGAACCTGTGGATGTGGTGTATCTGGATTTCCAGAAGGCATTTGAAATGGTGCCGCACCAAAGACTGCTGCATCAGATAAAGGTGCATGGTGTTACGGATGATAGATCAGCATAAGTAGAGGATTGGTTCACTCGCAGAAAGCAAAGAGTGGGGGTAAATTTTGGTGTTTTTCTGGTAGGCGATCAGTGCCTAGTGGTGTGCCTCAGAGATCAGTGTTGGGACCACAATAGTTTAGGATTTACAAAGATGATTTGGAGTTGGGGATCAAGTGAAGTTATGACACTATGATGTGTGGCAGAGCAAAGTATGCAGAGGACGGTGAAAATCTGCAAAGGGGTATAGATAGTCTAAATGAGGGGGCGAGGGACTGGTAGATGGAGTCCAATGTTGGTAAATGTGAGGTCATCCATTTTGGTAGGAATAACAGCAAAATGGACTATTATTCAAATGGTAAATAATTGCAGTATGCTGCTGTGCAGAGGGACCTGAGTGTCCTTGTACAAGAAACTCAAGGAGTTGGCTTGCAGATGCAGCAGGTAATTAAAAGGCAAATGGAATTCTGTCCTTCATTGGCAGAGGAATGGAGTTTAAAAACAGCGAGGTTATGTTGCAGCTTTTGAAGATGCTGGTGAGGCCAGACCTGTAGTACTGTGTACAGTTTTGGTCTTATTACTTGAGAAAGGATATACTGGCACTGGAGGGGGTACAGAGGAGATTCACTAGGTTTATTCGTGGGTTGAGAGGGGAGGCTGAGTAGACCTGGGCTATATTCATTGGAATTCAGAAGAATGAGGCGAGATCTTTTAGAAACAGATAGGATTATGAAGGGAATAGGTAAGACAGAAGCAGGAAAGTTGATTCCACTGGCGAGGGAAACTAGAATTAGGGGGCATGTCCTCAAATAAGGGGGAGCAGATTTCGAACTGAGTTGAGGACGAACTTCTTCACACAAACTGTTGTGAATCTGTGGAATTCCCTGCCCAGTGAAGCAGTTGAGGCTACCTCATGGAATGTTTTAAGGCAAGGATAGATACATTTTTGAAGAGTAAAGGAATTAAGGATTATGGTGAGCGTGCGGGTAAGTGTAGCTGAGTTCACAAAAAGATCAGCCATGATCTTACTGAATGGCGGAGCAGGCTCGAGGGATGAGACTCCTACTCCGAGTTCTTATGTTCTTATGTTATGAATTCTCCAGTTTCTAACTGTAAGGGCACTACATTCGTTTTGGTCAATCTTTTTTGTCATTACATATCTACAGGAAGTTTTACAGTCAGTTTTTTTATGTTCCCTGCAGGCTTGCTTTCATTCTACATTTTTCGCTTCTTAATGAAACCCTTGATTCTCCTTTGCTGAATTTTAAACAGCTTGCAAACCTCAGGCCTATTGCTTTTCTTGCCAATTTGCATGCACCTTCCTTAAATCTGATGTTTCCCAGTCAGTCATGGAGACTTCATGCCTCATATCATCATATTTATCGTCACTGATATTCAGGACCATGGTCTCAGAATCAAATACATCATGATGCACCTTGACAAGGAATTCTGCCATATTATGTTCACTCGTCCCTGGGATTGTCTCACAACTAGATTGTCAACGAAACGTTTCTCATTACACAACACCCAGCCATGATTGTATTAAATGGGGGAGCAGGCTCGAGGCGCTGAAAGACCTATCCCTGTCACTTGTTCCTGTGATTCTTATGATTAGTTTTTTCGTTCCAAATTGTGTTATTTATTTATTTCAATTCCCATCAGCTGTTGTGGTAGGATTCAGGCGTCTGTCTCCTGTGAAAATACATTTTCTCTGGATGACACATTTGCGGGATGCAAGAGAGAATTGAAAGACAGAAGCGTATAATGGAAATGTGGTGCAGTGGGATTGTCAATGGACGAATTATCCAGTGACTCAGGGCAATGCTGTGGGACCCGGGTTCGAATCGCAACATATCAGATTTGTTTCACCGTTGCGTTCCGTCCAGCGCGGCGTAACAGGGCAAGTAGGAATGGGCAACTCATAGTTGCCTCGCCAGTGATACCCGTGAATGAATGAAAGAAAGGTTGGCCACAATGCCACAGTGATTGGGAACCCTAGGGTGGGCATGACAAACCATCATCCTCCACACTATTTACAGAGCTTCCCCTCTCTGCGGTCTGTGCTCCGTTTCCTGGTCATGTTACACAGCCGGACGCACTGTAAATGCATTCACTTTACCTTGCGAGGTTCAGCCAGCAGATCCTGTGTCCTCCCTGAGTGTATGCAGCAGCTCACAACACAACCTCCAAAAACCTATCCACAACACCTCCACTAACTTTCCAATCACAAGAGTCAGTCAATAGCCCCTCAGCTGCAAGTTCGATTCATGGGATATTTAAATTTCAGTACAGTTTATTTATTAGTCACAAGTAAGGCTGATATCAACACTGCAATGAAGTTACTGAGAAATTTCTGGCGGCTGTTCGGGCCAATGCACCTAATCAGCACCTCCTTCAGGAAACCGGAGCACCGGAGGAAACCCACGCAGGCACGGGGAGAACGTGCAATCTCCACACAGACAGTGGCCGCAGCCGGGAATCGAACCCGAGTCCTGGCGCTGAGAAGCAGCAGTGCTATCCACTGTGCTACCGTGCCAGGTTCATCGTGTTGTGGAACACATGTTAAGGTGAGAGTGACTAACACATGCGTTCAATGGACAGACCACGTTCAGGTTTCGCAGACATGTGCCAGAGCTGCTAAAACCCGCTGTCCAACATGGTGCTCCACACGGGAGACAACAGGAACAAAAGCCAAAGGATTTCCTTTTTCCAGAACTCTGTCACATTGACACCAATGATTCTACAGAGCACAAAATACAAACCCGAGACACAGAGGGACATACATTGACTTTAATCAGGGAATTTCAAACATACTTAAACGGAACTCCCCGAGAGAACTGGAAAAAGTGGTTGCAACACACGAGAGAACACATTCAAGCATAAGAATGGGAATATTAAATTCGGGTACTGTTAGATTGATTGAACTGGCTTGTTGATGTCACATTTGGAGCTTGCCTTTCATTCCCAGCCCAAGCTGGATACAGCCCTGACACGGTATCTTCCCAGCATGGGGAGATGTGCTGTACACAACGGAGCAGTAAGATGTCTGACAACACCAGGGTAAAGGCCAACAGGTTCATTTGGTCGCAAATACCAAATGCCACTAGCTTTCGGAGCGTGCTGCTCCTTCGTCAGGTCCACCTGACGAAGGAGCAGCACGCTCCGAACGCTTGTTGGACGTTAACCTGAAGTTGTTAGACTTCTTACTGTGTTTACCCCAGTCCAACGCCGGCATCTTCACATCATGACAATGGAGAAGATCAGTAGTGTGGTTGCTCTGTATGTGGATCTAGATTTCCATATCATTGGTGCAAGAGGGGATGTAGCAGAGAACATTGCTGTCAGGGAGAGATATGGTGTGGGACTGGGGAACGGGAGATTGTGTGAAGTGGGTATTTTCAGGCACTGTATGAATGTGAACAAACAGAGACATTTTGTGAAATGGATAGAGAATGGGGGAATCAGATGAAGAATCATGGAGAGATTTGAACAGGTGAGTGAGTAATCTGAGGCTTTTCCAGAGCAGCTGGTGACAGAAGTCAGTGAGCACACGAATGATGGGTAAATGGGATTTGGTGAGAGTTGGGACATGGACAACAGATGTGCTTTGGTTCAACAACTTTGTAACTGGGAGGCTGGTCATCAGAGAATTGGAATATTTGTGTCCGGAATTGACAATGACAGCTGGAGGAGCCAGAGTATAATATTCCGGAGGTTACAGTAACAGGATTAATGATGGAGAGGATAGGGGGTCAGATATAAGCTCAGGGTGAAATAGGTAACAGAGGTTGCAATCAGTCTGAACGAGCCTTAGGTACAGGGTTGGTGTCAGTAAATAGGGAAAAGAGATTGGGAGAGCCATTGAAGTCAATGTCCATGTCGTATAACTCAAATAACAAAGACAGTAATACATTGAAAGATAGTTTACAAATATAATCGCTGATATAGAGGCTTACCAGATACCACAATGGGACAAATTTAGATTGTCTGAGCTATCAAATACACTGAAACAGTTTTTACTGTTGTGTCGTGTTCATGAAATGATATAGAAACACAAGAGCAACGGTAACAACAGCAGCATTTCAGAACAAATGACAAGATGAGGAATAAAGTTAAATAGGGTTTACAGAAGTAAGTACTGGACTTGACACTTACCAGTGACACCAATCATAGCCAGAATGGGATAGTAAAATCCTTGAACAAAGTAGAGTACATATTGAATCCGGAATGACAATGGTAGCCTAAGAAATCCATCACTTGTCATGAAATAAAGACCCTTGGTGAAAGTGCCACTAATATAAAAATAAAAGGGCGGTGGGGGTGGTGCGGGTGGAATGTTCCGATGCATCGTTCCCAGGTTCTGATACATTGTCAAAACGTTCCAGTCCATTGTTCTCAGATTCTGATCTCTGCTCCAACTGTCTGCAACTGATGATCTCGGTCAGTGTCGGAGTTGTCGCTCCCGCCGACTCTACGGTATAACACACTGAACCGAATCCAATATTAATAGAAGAAGGAAAACCTCCAGTGACACAGCCCGGATCCATGGAGACTGACGTTAATCACAGTCACTGACAAACAGCTTCAGTTAACCCCGTTCAATCCTGCACGTCTCATGTCACAAAATGCAACAGGAACCCGGTCTGCATGGGATGGTAAGGGTCAGGGTGAGATGGAAAGACGGAAATAGCAGAGGGTCCGACCATAATCTTTCAAAGTTCATTGGATATTGGAGTGGGCCGTGAGTTATCTTGGTTGTGGGTTTCAGATGAGGCTAACATTTGTCAGGATTGATAGCGAATGCTGAAATCTACGCGGTTTTTAACACATCCAGTCCAGCACCCAAACCTATTTTAAATAAAGCAGAATCAAAAACAAAAGGAATATTGCCTGTGAAGAATGAAAAAAGGCCATGGTGTGAACTTGGGCACAAGGAATTTTCAACACTTAGCAGAAATAACCACCCGTTTCTTCTTCTAAATCCACTCAGTAATGATCCGTTCTGCAGCATTCCATATTGCTTTAAGGGTAAAGCAATTTATCCGACCCTCAATAGCACTTACTGGATTTTTTGGGAACAGGGAATATCCATAGCTACCTATTGGATGGAAAGGTGCATGTTTCCTTGGATATGTAATTCCATATATGTCTCATTCTTATCGGCTTTCGTCTGGAAGAGATCGACGTGCCCTGATGAGAATACACAATTCCGTTGGTATACTGATGCCCCCGTTTGCATATGAAAGAATGGTAATTGACATTGAAGCTGTTAAGTCGGTTTTGAAACAGGTTGCCAATGTTATTGCTGCAGCTCTCATTGTGATGGGATGGTTGCAATGCGCACTGTTGTCCTACAGAATTGGATGGCACTAGTCTTCATTTTAGCAGCTAATGTGTGCTTTGAATGGATCAAAGTGTTGCACACACATACCTGACACTTCAGAGAGGAGAATCAATTTGGTCACACACATCGAAATTACGTCGAAAAACTTAACCAACCAACTTCATTTCCCTTGCGGGACTGGGCAACTGGCTGGATGGGTTATTTGGGATCAAACATCATGCAAGAGCTAGCGTTTTTCTTCATTATTATCTTAACGTTCATTGTGATTATACAAATTATTAAATGCTGCTGTTAATTAGCAGCAAAATCCGTAGGGGGTGCAGCAGCAATGGTGTCAATCCAGGTGGACAAGTAAATGTCGTTATTACCAAGCGCTCCTCCAGCATATCAGAATATGAGTCCCTGGCACTGTGCGTCAGCATTGCTAACCACTGTGCCACATCTGTATCTCTGGCTACTCATGTAATGTGTCACTAAGCGATGACCACTTTGAATAATCTCACGCTATTATTCATTAGATTCTCCTCATGTCAGTCCGCTTCGAGTGCAGCCTGATCACATGCCTGTGAATCAAATTTGCGACAATTTAATGTGGTAAAGGTTGTGGTGGCAAGGCCTCTTTAATGGGGCTTTCAGCGAGGGCTACGTTATCGGGCCGGATCCGATGGAGAGGCAATGTGGGAAATCCATCAATTGGGGGCAAAGGTGCCCGTCCCGAAGTTGGGTGAGGAACCGCAGTACAGTCCAAGGAGTAGAATAGATTGGAGGGTGTGGTATTTCTGTAGACAATCGCATCTACACACAGAAATATTGTTCATAATAAAATGTTCATCAGTTGAAATCACAAAAAGTCACCTACAAAGTATCATGTGAGTGTTCCATTCCGAAGGGATTTTTCAAAAAAATCATGCAGCTTCCAACCTCAGCGATGTAGTTGCGGGGGGGGGGGGGGGGTGGCGGGGGGGGGGGGGTGGGGGGGGGGCGGTGGTTGAAGTTGTGGTAGTCAGGTGATGGGGTTTTGATTTCGTTTTGGGGGGCGCTTTTGGACGTTGATCAGCAGCAAGCGAAGAATCAGTCTCTCTCTCTCTCTCTCTCCCTATTCTTTACTTTGTTTTGTTCTGAAACTATTATCAATTAGCTGAGGGAGAGGCTTATTGCCAAGCTGCCTTAAAGAAGCTGTGTTTCGGGAAACAGATTCGGAAAACTCTTCTGAGTTTCTTCACAGGAGATTTTCAGCATTAATTCCAGGAGGCTGCAATCGTGTAATAAGTGGGCATTTAACCTATGCTGCATCGTGCTTATGTGGAAGGGTTTATGGCTTGGATCTGACTTTGGTTAGAACACATTAGAGATGTTCCTTAAGATTTACACATTATCGTGTTTGTTGAGTTTCTTGTCTGCAATTGTTAAAAGTTCTTGCTTATTGTCTTACCAACGTTTAGTTAAGAATGTTGCTGACGTGTACAAAGAACCATAGAACCATAGAAAATTACAGCTCAGAAACAGGCCTTTTGGCCCTTCTTGTCTGTGCCGAACCATTTTTTGCCTAGTCCCACTGACCTGCACTTAGACCATATCCCTCCACACCCCTCTCATCCATGAACCCGTCCAAGCTCATTCTACACTCCCACCACTCTCTGCGTGAAGAAGCCCCCCCCCCCCCTAATATTCCCTTTCAACCTTTCTCCTCTCACGCTTAACCCATGCCCTCTGGTTTTTTTCTCCCCGAGCCTCAGCGGAAAAATCCTCCTTGCATTCACTCTATCTATACCCATCAAAATCTTATACACCTCTATCACATCTCCCCTCAATCTTCTACGCTCCAGGGAATAACGTTCCAACCTATTCAATCTCTCTCTGTAACTCAGCTTCTCAAGTCCCGGCAACATCCTTGTGAACCTTCTCTGCACTCTTTCAACCTTATTTACATCCTTCCTGTCACTAGGTGACCAAAACTGTACACAATACTCCACATTTGGTCTCACCAATGCCTTATATAACCTGACCATAACACTCCAACTTTTATACTCGATACTCCGATTTATAAAGGCCAATGTACCAAAGGCACTCTTTACGACCCTATCCACCTGTGACGTCACTTTTAGGGAATTCTGTACCTGTATTCCCAGATCCCTCTGTTCAACTGCACTCTTGAGAGTCCTACCATTTACCCTATACGTTCTACTTTGGTTTGTCCTTCCAAGATGCAATATCTCACACTTTTCTGCGTAAAATTCCATTTGCAATTTTTCAGCCCATTTTACTAGTTGGTCCAAATCCCTCTGCAAGCTTTGAAAACCTTCCTCACTGTCCACTACACCTCCAATCTTTGTATCATCAGCAAACTTGCTGATCCAATTTACCACATTATCATCCAGATCATTGATATAGATGACAAACAACAATGGACCCAACACCGATCCCTGCAGCACACCACTAGTCACAGGCCTCCACTCAGAGAAGTAATTCTCCACAACCACTCTCTGGCTTCTTCCATTGAGCCAGTGTCTAATCCAATTTACTACCTCCCCATGTATACCTAGCGACTGAACCGTCCTAACTAACCTCCCATGAGGGACCTTGCCAAAGGCCTTGCTGAAATCCAGGAAGACAACATCCACCGCCTTCCCTTCATCCACTTTCCTGGTAACCTCCTCGAAAAACTCTAATAGATTGGTCAAACATGACATACCACGCACAAAACCATGTTGACTCTCCCGAATAAGTCCCTGTCTATCCAAATATTTGTAGATCCTATCCCTTATCACACCTTCCAATAACTTGCCCACCAGCGACGTCAAACTTACTGGCCTATAATTTCCCGGATTTCTTTTGGAACCTTTTTTAAACAACGGAACAACATGAACCACCCTCCAATTATCTGGCACCTCCCCCGTGAAGACTGACATTTTAAATATGTCTGCCAGGGCCCCTGCAAGTTCAACACTAGCTTCCCTCAAGGTCCGTGGGAATACCCTGTCCAGTCCTGGGGATTTATCCACTCTGATTTGCCTCAAGACAGCGAGCACCTCCTCCCCTTTAATCTGTAAAAGTTCCATGACCTCCGTACCAGTTTGCTCTATTTCCGTAGACTCCATGCCCGTTTCCTCAGTAAATACGGATGCAAAAAAACCATTTAGGATCTCCCCCATCTCTTTTGGTTCCATACACAGTCTACCACTCTGGTCTTCAACAGGACCAAATTTATCCCTCACTACCCTTTTGCTCCTAACATACCTATAGAAGCTCTTTGGATTTTTCTTCACTCTGTCTGCCAAAGCAACCTCATGTCTTCTTTTAGCCCTCCTGATTTCCCTCTTAAGTGGCTTAAGAAGAAAGAACAAAGAAAATTACGGCCTGTTCCTGTGCTGTAATTTTTTTGTTCTTTGTTATTTATAGACATGTCAACAATATTCTTAATTAAACTTTGCTTTTGATAAAAGATCCCCGTCGGTCAGTTGAATTACACTTGGAGTGAAACCTCTCATTCTCATCCCAGCCAAGTTCAACGTAAAACCTCACAGGTCAGGCGGGCGTCAGAGAACAACTTGAAATATCCAACCTGACTTGTAACAAATGTTATTACAAGAGTGTCATTATGAATGTAAGTTAATGCTGTGTTGCAAAAACATTAACCCAGCATCGAAGTCACATTCTTGTTTTGTACATTTGCAGCAACACCGGCTGACATGGAAGAAAATCCTGGTGAAGTCATCTGTAACGTCCTTGATCAACTTGACGCACCAAGCCTCAAAGCCCTATTGCAGCATCTAAAAATATTCCACGACCACAGTGAAGGTAAGCAGCAGTGTACATTTTTATTCAGGAAAAAGAGTGAGAATTTTAATTTCAGATATTGCGAGGTTTTTCGCTCTTACCAAATCGAGTGGAACAATCGTGTATTTTTTCTTGCATGAAAAGACAGTGGGAGGTTAGGGCAGCCGAATGAAGATTCTGTGCAGAGAAATCGCGAGTAGCCACTGGGCGGGAACGAAAAGCTGGGAAATATTAAACTAACATTGACCAGAATGGTCCCAAATATTTGCGATATTTGACATGCGAAAAAAAACATTCTTCTGTCCATTAGATTCCCCGCATCTGCACCGACTTTACGAAAGATCCATCCACTGTCGCCCCACATTTAACACAGTCAATCCATCTAACCTAGACATCTTGGACACTCAGGGACAATTTAGCATGGTTAATGCATGCACATCTTTGGACCCTGAGGAATAATTTAGCATGACCAAAACACCTGACATATTTATGGACACTAAGTGACACTTTAGGACTGCCAATCTAAATAATCTACACATATTTGGATACTACGGGGCAATTTAGCAAGGCCTGTCCACCTAACTGATATATTTTTGGACCCTGAGGAATAATCTAGCATGGCCAACCCACCAGACTGGGTATTTTTGCACACTAAGGTACACTTTAGGATTGCTAATCCATCTAATCTACACATCTTTGGACACTAATGAACAAGTTAGCATGGACAATCCATTTTACCGATATATCTTTGGACCCTGAGGAATAATTCAACATGGCCAACCCACCTAAGTGACACATTTTCGGACAGTGAAGGAAAATGTGGCATGGCCAATCCACCTAAACTGCTTACCATTGGACTGTGGAAGCAAACCAAAGTGCCCGAAAGAAAGCCACGCATACACGTGCGGAACGGGCCAATTCCACACAGACAGTGACCCAAGTCTGGAATCGAACCGGAGTCTCTGCCTCTGTGAGGCAGCAATGCTTACCGGTGTGCCATCATGCCACCCCGTGCGCAATATTCTAGCAAATATAAATCAAAATAAACTAGATGAGACTTAAGAGATTAGAAATCAATAGAACATTTCCCTCGTCAACAAATCTAGAACAATGAGGCGTTAATTTCCGTTAATGGGTGGTTGATTTGAGGCTGAGACCAGGAGGAACAGTTTCTCTTTGGAGGTGCTGATTGTTGTTAACTTCATGTTTTGAGGCTGTCATTGAGTATTCCCAAGCCTATGATACACAGAATAGTGGGATATGCAGCAGTCGGGCATGATGGTGAACAGGCAGTAAAGTGGAATAATAACTAGGATACACGATGGTCAGAATAATACGAAGATGAGGTGAATGGGATTGCACTCTCGACGGGTTGCATGGCCCAGTCCTATTTTATTACTTTTTCTATTAGGCACTGATAGATTTAAGGTCGTTAGCCCGATAACCAGCAATCAGATGAGGGACATTTATTTTCCTTTCTTTTGGAGATGAATTGAATAATAACTGCTTCAACTGGTACTGGATACATATTCGAAGCGTAAATGAATGGATCATTTGGGGGAACGTGCAGACGATGGCAATAAAGGGGCCAAACGTTCCCCTTCGTTTCTGCAAGATCCTCCAATAACGTAATTTTGTCGATTCACTGAAGAACTGCAGATGCAGAGAGAGGGATGTTACTATTCGGTAACACAGAGCTTTAGATTATCCACTTGTGCAATATTCTATCAGTTCAGGTATTGCAATGTTGGACAGCTGTATTATCGTTTGAGAGAAGAGAGCACAGGTCCTTCGGAATATAATTTCAACTACCTTACAGAGTGTTCTTTTTATTTAATTGAATGGCTTCATGTGTCCCACAGGTGCGCCAGTGCAGCTCAATGCATGACGTCTTACAGCTCCTGGCTAAAGATCACACCCACAGAGATCAATCCGGCATCATCCTTGTGCTGAACAGCTCCCATTGAAAGCCTTGCTGAAAACTGCATTTGTGCGTCCCCCTCTGTGAGCATTCAGCTGTGAAGCTGACACACACACACACGCACGCACAGAGATGAGCTCGGGGAACTATGTTCAAGTCTGTTCCAAGTTGAAACACGGTTTCATGTTTATTTTGGATTACGAGTGAAAAACGTTTGCAGAAATAATGCGAACTCAAAACCCTTCTCCCTTCAATGAAAAAAAATCATTTGTCAAAGTACAAGGACAATAATTCATTCCAAGGAAGCAATTTTATGCTGCGGAAAATTAATACGACTGTCGCTCCTCACAGTCTGCAAACCCGAACAGATCATTTTACCTCTCACCCTAAATTCGACTGAGATCCGTCTGTTTCGAAAACAGCAATCCTAAATCTATTGTCAATTCTAGACAGTGACAATGACACTGTACGGATTAAGTAGCCAGGACTTGGGAAAGAGTTTTGGTTCAATACAGGAAATGTTTTTTTTCTCAGAAACTGGCTTCTGGGCTTAGTGCCACATTTCTGCTGTGCCCTTTTGTGAAAAGGCTCTCTCTCCCTCTGCCTCTTCTATAACTGTCTGCTGCTTCCTAACCACTACCCTATGACTCATAAAGTATTGCGATTTCCAAGAACATCCTCATAGTACTGCACTGAAATGTAAAAAAAGTAACAATTTTGACTTAACTCGCAGAATGCAAAATTTAATTTGACTAGTATCTACTGGTGGCACAATCCTTAGCACATCTGCTCCACTGGCCTGGAGCCAGGTTCGATTGCAGCCTCAGATGACTGCCTGTGTGGAGTTTCCATGTTCTCTTCCTGCCCCAGGCTCCCGCCTGCATGGGTTTCCTCCGGGTGCTCCCGTATTCTCCCACAGTCCAAAAATATGAAGATTAGATGGATTGGCCATGGTAAATATTGCCCCGGACTGTCTAAAAATGTGTAGGTTGTGCGCACTGGCCGTGGTAAATTATCCGTTCGTGTCAGGGGAACCAGCAGGGTAAATGTGAGTGGTTACGGGGATAGGACCTCGGTGGTGACTTTATTTTAATTCATTCACGGGACATAAGGGTCGCTGTCTGGCCAAACTTTGTTGACCATTCCAGTCGCCCTGGAACTGAGTGCCAATAGATACTAGTGAGGAGACCATTGCTAGGGTCTTAAACACAGTGGAAGTCTTTGGTCGCCCCAAGATTTGTGGTCGCCGTGGGGATTCTACGGCACACAGTTGTTCATACTAGTGGAGACTAGCATTGATTTAGCCCCTGAGACTGTACCTCCAGATGTAGGTATTGAAGGAGAAGCTGGGCCGTGGGTTGTGCATAGGCTAGAAAGCTTGGACACACAGGATGCTGTTCCTGAAGAGGACGCTTTCCATCCAAAGCTGCTGTTACTACTACAACAGGAAGGCAAGTCAATGCAGGCTTTTCAGGCCATAGTATCAGAAAACCAAGCTCCAAAAGTGGATGTGAATATGGATTTAGTGACTGCTATTGGCAAACTAGTGGACAAGTGCAACCAAGTGTCTACCGATGGGCCTAGCTACAGAAAGCTGAGACTGTTTTCAGGACTGAAACCTGTACCCCCAGGTGAGGAAGAATATGATGCCTGGATGGAGCAGGCTACCCAGATGATCAGTGAGTGGCAATACACTGACGCCACCAAGAGACAGCGTATAGTGGAGAGCTTAAAAGGGCCTGCTGCTGACATCGTCCGATTTTTGAAAGTTAGCACTCCCACTGCTCCAGCCACCGATTATTTATCTGCTCTGGACACAGCTTATGGCATCACAGAGAGTGGAGCCGACATCTTGGCCAAGTTCAGACACACATACCAGGATGAAGGAGAAAAACTCTCTGCTTTTCTCTATCGCCTTGCCAAACATCTCTATCGCGCTGTTCTTAAGGGAGGAATTACGGCTGCAGACATGAATCGAGCTTCGATGGAACAGCTACTAAAGGGTGCACTCACTCGAGACATGGTTGTTCTGCGTGTAAGGATGAGCCACACCCTGGACAAACCCCCTTCCTTCTTCCAGCTGATGCGGGAGGTAAGAGAGGAAGAAAATTGTATAGCGCCAGAGAAGTGGTGAAAGCCACTGTACCGCAGTTCTCAGTTACGTCTGTGTTGAACAACCTATGAAATGAGGTAAGGGAACTGACTTCTCAGGTGGCCAGACTGTTGAGCGCCGTTCCAGTTACCCCTACATCTGAAAGTACGACAGCAAGGATTGGGTCCATACAGCAAGCGCGTTTGGAGCAGCGAACGCAAGACACCAGATTAAAAATGGTTGCATCTCAACTGCTGCTTCACATTAAAAAAACTCAATGTTTAGTTCCTTGGATGGTAAGCAGGGTGAGGTAAAGATGAAGATGTTGCATCTTCTGCGATTGCATGGAAGGTAACGTGTGATGTGGGTGAGGATTTGGGGATGATGGAGGAGAGGACCCGGGTATTGCGGCATGAACAGTCACCGTGGAGTGGTAACAGTTGGCGTGAGTCAGATGTGTTTGTTACTGGCTTTTTGTTGGAGTTTGTAGAAATGGTGCAAGTTAAAACATTAAAGGTTAATGCTGTTGGCGTGAACAATAAGGACAGGGGACGCCATCCTGGGTCTGAGGATAAGGGACAGAGGTGAGAACAGAGGCGCGGGACATGGGTCGGACAAGATTAATAGCTGTGTCAAGCTCAATGGCTGGGAATGGAAGTGATGCCTGCAGTGCCCTTTTCGAAAGTGGAATCGTCAGAAATGATGCAATGGAGGCAAAGCAACTGAGAGAATGGGATGGAGTCATTAGAACATGTGGGGATGTGAAGAGCTGATGTCGAGTTTACTGTGGGAGATGTTGGGACTGTAATGTATATTAGTGGACAGTCTGTCACCAGATTTGGAGACATAGAGATCATGGAAGGGAAGGCAAATATCAGAGGTGGACTATGTGAATGTGATAAAGGGGTGGAAATTGGAAGCGAAATTGTAAACATTTCCTGTCTCGTCGAGAACATGAAGCTGCATAAAGACTGTGGTGCTTCGACTGGTAGAAGTGCTGTCGGAAGTCCGGGAGAAGGACGGGAACAAGGGATTCTCCAAATACCACATGGTTCCTATCGATACCAACAACCATACTTTTTATGTGGACGAGGTGAGTCACGCTAAATGAGAGATTCTTCAATGACGGGGCAGTTGAGAAGTGGCCTCTAAATGGTTGAGATTTTCCTTTGGCGTTTTCACCAAGTAACGGCAGATCTATTGATTTGTATTTTACAACATAGTGCGCCCTGAGTGCGGACTTCTGACTGTGAAGACCACTCATTACTCAGTATCGGGCAATGTTTTACTCCCACAAAACTGATAATTCTCTCGCCTAGCGTTCCGCTAGGACTGGGCCTCAGAAAGAGCAGCACTCTCTCAAAACCTCGCCCTCCTATATTGTGCCACCTCCCCTGCACTGAACACCCAGCAGTTCATTTCTCTCTCAGTATATTCAATTCCAAAGTGTAGTTCCCATTATAATATAACCTATGACAGTGCAGCATCCCATTTAGCATGCTTGCTTTCATTTGGGGAAATAGGGCGCACCTCTACCGAAAGCCGATTGCTTATTTTTCCCCACCATTCTCGACTTGATCCTATCAATTTGTTGGCGGATCACATTCCTCTCCATGCTTATTCCACTGTTTGGCGTGCAATAGCCCTGTGTTCAAGCGACAGCAAGCCGACTCTTCATACGTCATACTGATGCTGTTGTTGGCATTTTCCCCTCCATTTTTCATTGGCCATGAGGTTACAGATTGTCTTTGTATAATGCTTCTGATTTTATCCCACAGCACCTTCCAGACACCTATGCTTTTCCAAGTACTGTGTGAAATTCAATGTTGCACTGTGGTAATGTGACACCACATGTACATTCAGTGTGAAGAAAAAGCAGCATCTTCAATGCGACTGCATGGTGGCACGGTGGTTAGAACTGCTGCCTCACAGTTCCAGGGATCCGTGTTCAATTCCAGTCTCGGATGGTTGTGTGGAATTTGCATCGTCTGCCTATGTCTCCCTCTGGGTGCTCAAGTCTAATGATTTGGAGGTTAGGTGGATTGGACATGATCAATTGCCATTGTTGCCCCCAGGGTATCCCGGGAGCGGCACGGTGGAACAATGGCTAGCATTGTTGCCTCACAGCGCCAGGAACCTGGGTTCCATTCCAGGCTTCGGTGATTGTCTGTGTGGAGACTGCACATTCTCCTGTGTCGGCGTCGGATTCCTCTGGATGCTCCACCAGAATGTGGCGACTAAAGAATATTCGCAGTAACTTCATTGCATTGTTAATGTGAGCCGACCTGAAAGACTTAAAAATAAACTTTAAACATGAACATTTAAAAAAGTATAGGTTCGATGGGGTCACCAATGGCAAATGTGTGGGATTACTAGTGTAGGACGGTGTAGCGTGTCTGGGTGAAATAAAATGTCAGAGAGTAGGTCGACTCATGAAGTGCCCGATGACATCTTCTGAACTGTAGGGATTCTATATATGAAGAGGCAACGCATCATTGAACCGTGGGAGGAAAGGAGCAACCGGGAAAACCCAAGCAGACTAAAGGACATGAAGGCTTGAACTAACCTTGCTCCCTGGCGCTGTGAGCGAGCAGTGCTAACATTGTGCCACTGTGCAACCACTTACTACTATATACTGCATTTATTTTCCAATGTTATTGGCGGCTCTACAAATCAAAACGAAATTCTTCAAATCCATGCTGTTTCAACAAATCAGAATGTAATACATACTACTCAATCTTCCTTGAGCCTTCACTTTTACAAAGGGAAAAAAGCACTGTCTAAGCAACAATTACTCAAAGAAATATATACATATTCTCCACTTCCAGTCAGGTGCTGTGTAAATATTATCTGTACCAATTTTACTGAGATCACAGCCTTCTTGTAATATGCTGTTCGCAAATGCACACAACATTCGAGCTGTACTCACATTTTTCCGCACATTGTGGAGACAAATTGAATGTATCCCAGACAGAATGTGGCCCTTGGTAATTATGCACCTGACTGTTTGGAGATGAAGGACTGTTTTAATTATTTCCTCCAACACTTTTCCTGTTTAATCAATTCACCCATTACTCTTCTAAACTACAGCGGGTACAAGCCGAGCCTGTCCAAACATTCCACATGAGGCTATCTGCCCATAGCAGGCACTAGCCTGCTAAACCATTTCTGAAATACCTTGTTTGCACCGTCCCTTAAATCAGTTACAAAAACTGTATAGGTCACTCCCGATGGGGTTCCACGTGTACTCTGTACAAATGAATGATAAACTCCACACCATTTGATTAATTCGCGTTGCAATAAACTATAACATTCCATTTGCTTTCTCAGTCAGTCGCTTTATTTGCATAATGGGTTTGTGTGGTTCATACAGGAAAACACTCAGATCCCTCGGCATATCAGAGTTCTGCATTCTCTGATAAGATATTAGTTTTCTTCTTCCTGTCAAAGTGGAAAATTTCACATGCTAATTGAACAGGCCTTTTTCCATTCTCAGAACGCATGTGTTTTTTTTTGCTGAAATGAAGGAGGTTAAATTCATTTGTTTATTAAGTGACAGCGCCTAAGTTAATTCTTGAAGGATCATTACTTATCCCAGTTGAGCTTTCCCTCTTCTATTAATCAGGGAGCACCTTTATTGTTTTACACGCAGTGTCAGCAGCTGCATCATCTCCAGCACTAAGAGACATCAATCATTACATCGAAAGGGAAAAGATAGATCCGAATCTAAGAACAATAGTTTTTAATAGTACAGCAATGGAGCAGAATCTGAGAACACTTGAGCGGACTGGTACAACAGTGAACAGGAGTTTCTCCTTTCTGCTTCACTATCTTTCTGAAAGATATGACCGTTTGTCATTAGCCAATCGGATCAGTGTTATACTTGATATGATTGCGACGCTGTACTATCCAATCCTCGCTGCTTTTGGTCTAACTGGTAAGTCTGTCCATCAGAAATTCATTTTGTCAGCTGCATGACACTCTCTTACTGATCCTGTTAAACGTTTGGAATCTGAACCGATTCTGTTCAGTTCCCTTTGCAACTTCTAATTCTGGCAGGGAACCAAACTATTTTCAGCCACCGTGAATTGTTTGAACTTGAGATTTCCAAATCCTTATCTTATCCGTGTCCCATGCTGCCTCTTAACAACTCTGTGCAAAGCCCATCAGCATTCTGTAAAAGCCAATCAGCTGCACAAACCCTCATTTGTACCATTGCGAGCTGAAAAACTGGCCATGTTAATGTTCTCCTCTTCACTTTAACAACATCCAATGTTCATATCTCACAGTCGTTATAAAACGTGGCTACTTGCATTCTCAAGCACAACAAATCTCGTTCACATCCCATTGTTATGCCCACGGATTGGCATCAGCTCCCGATCCGGCATCAACCCGATCTTTGATGGCCCCACATTTCCCTTTGGATGCTCAGTGTGCTCGACCGTAAACAATAATCCAGCTTGAAATCCAATTTGTGTCTTCTCACTCGGTGTTCCATCCAAAATCAGCACAGAATATTGCATTGCATTATTAGTGTCTCACTGTCCCGGCCTCAAACTTTAATCTGATTTTCATATATCAAGGTAACTCTATCCCTGTGCTCCAGATTAATTTTACCACTTATGTTGTCTGCCAATGTTGCTCCCTTAAAAGTGCATCACCCGCACTTCCCCACACTGTCCTTCATCTGCATTGTTCATTTACTATCCAACCAATTTGTCGATGTCCTTTTGAATTTCAAAACCGTCCTTCTCACAACTTGCAATCCCTCCTAGTTTTGTCATTTGCAAACTTTTGAACTGTTCCCACACAGCAATATTTAGATTATTTATATCATGGAGTAAGGTCAAATGTTGTCTCCTCGGTGAACTCCTATGCAAACTTTCCTGCGGCCCGAGAAATGTCCAGCAAGCATTGCTCTATTTTGCCGATCACTCGGCTAATTATGCAACCACGTTGCTACTGTTCTTTTTATTCTATGTACTAAAACTTTTCTCACCCGTCTACTGTATCACATTGTACCGAATGCTTTCCAAATGCCCAAGTGCACCACAGCAACAACATTGACCGTATGGACCATTTCTGTTGCCTCTTACATAGAAACTCTACAGTACAGAAAGAGGCCATTCGGCCCATCGAGTCTGCACCGAACTCAAACCCACCCAGGCCCTACCCCCACATCCCTACATATTTACCCACTAATTCCTCTAACCTACGCATCCCAGGACACTAAGGGCAATTTTTAGCATGGCCAATCAACCTAACCCGCACATCTTTGAACTGTTGGAGGAAATCGGAGCACCCGGAGGAAACCCACGCACACACGAGGAGAATGTGCAAACTCCACACAGACAGTGATCCATGACGAGAATCGAACCCAGGTCCCTGGAGCTGTGAAGCAGCGGTGTTAACCACTGTGCTACCGTGCCGCTATGTGACGGCTCTCTGCAGAGAACTCCAGCAACTTAGTTAACACGGTTTCGACTTTAAATATTCATGCTGCTCTTGTTAATCAACATTCAATTCGTCATTTAACTAGGAATTGCACCAGGAATAATTGTTTCTGGAAGTTTTTGCACCACTGAAGTTAAACTCACTGGTCTGTATTTCCTGGTCTCATCGATAAACCTGCTTTGCACAAGCGCATAAGATCAGTAATTCCGCAGTCCTCTGGCACCGCCCTGAGTCCTGGGAAAAGTTTAGTGTTATGTTCAGCAGCTCTGAAATTTCCACGTTCACATTTTTCTTCCGTGTACTACTGGAGTCAGGAACCTACATATGTTCTAATCTGGTAGCTCCACAATTCATTGCATTTTCATAATTTAACCCTCCCTTAGGTAAGTAACAGTAATTGTTTTCTACCCTATTTGTTTGCAAATATTTGACGTCAGGTATTCTCCGAATGAATTAAACAGGATAGTGTTTCTTCTTCTGTATCATTCCCCATCAAAAAAGATTTGTCACTTGAGGTTCATTAGTGCGTTGTTGTGGAAGCAAAGATCCAATAAATCGAGTGAAACGCACGGCGAGCAGATTCCATGCTGGATTTCACACGAGGCTGCTTGAACTGTGTCATTGTTTGGACTGGTCTTAACGCGATCACAAACAGCCATTCCATGTGATTTGAGTCACTTTTTCGAAAGTTGGTCTGTTCAGTTGTAACCACTGTTCTCAAATCCATGGCCCGGAAGACCGCAGGTCCAACATTCCCACTAAGCCTGGATCATCTCGGGTTAAGGAGAGCGCAGAAGGGCAGACAGGAGGTGCAGCAGACCGAGAGCTGCAGCAGATATGTTGCAAGATAAGGAGATATCAGTTCGGTGAGGCTGCAACACGAGATGAATTGACTGGCAAACAGCACATGTAGTGAGCGATAGACAGAGCCAAACAATACCACAACCAATAGCGCAGATCTAAATGTTGCAGTCCTGGAGATCCAGTCCTGAATGGCGCTGGTCAAATCAATAACTTCGTGGAGGATGAGTCACCACCAGTATCAGCACATCAGTGCAAGATGAAAGGCTGCAGTGTGTTTAGGAAACTTCAACCAAAAGTGTGGTAAAACGTATCCGACTTCTCTTGAGGTCCCCAGTTTCACATATAATTTTCTTCAACCAATTAGATTCACTCCTTCTAAGGAGGAGAAACGGCTGTCGCCACTGTAAACTCCGAAGACAGTGACAGGCAGTAACCTGCAGCACGATGGCTCAGTGGTTAGCTTTGCTGCCTCACAGCACCAGGGACATTGGGCCGATTCCGGCCTCGGGTCTCTGTCTGTGTGGAGTTTGCAGGCTCTCATTGCATCTGCATGGGTTTCCTCCAGATGCTCCGGTTTCCTCACACAGTCCGAAAAACCTGATGGTTCGGTATTTTTGGCCATGCTAAATTCTCCCTCAGTGTACCCAAGAGGTGCCCGAGTGTGGCGACGAGGTGGATTTTCACAGTATCTTCAATGCACTGTTCATGCAAGCCGACTTGTGACATTAATAAGTGTAAACTAAACTCGCATTCCATCAACATTCCATGATGCAGAACATATCACGGCCCGAGCAAATATGGCAGCCGGCATTTAGCTGGAAATCTGCCAACATACCCAGCTGCTAATGGTGAGAAAGGGAAGGACATATCAACCCCAGTCAATTAACACCCCTTCAGTCTAGTCCGGATTATGATAAATGTAGCAGCAGGTGCCAAGATTATTGCTACACAGCGGCAGTTATTCAGCATTTCCCTGCTCACAGTCTTATAGTTTGTGTTCTGCAAGGCTAAATGAGCTGTTGAAGTCATTGCCTCCAAAATATGAACTAAGCAGGTGAACTCAGGGGTATTACCGTGAATGTGGTTGACCTGATTTGGGATGAATGAACACCAGCAAAAGCAGATCTGAATTCAATGGAATTCAGGAAGAATGTTGCAGATCCGACATAACGCAATGTCTGATGGTTGGAAATGTTGGACCTCAGTCTTGTCAGTCCAGGTACATTATTGCAGAAGGGCCTCAGAATTACCAACCTAACCCCAGCCAAGTGTAGCTGCTTCATCATTGACCATCCTCTCATCATGAAATCAGAATTGGGGATGTTGCCTGAAGATTTCACCATATTTAGTATCATTTCTGCCTCCATGGACACTGATGAATTCCATTTATGAATGCAGAAAAACCTGAACAATATCCAGGGTGAGGCTGAAAATTTGAAAATGTAATTCACACCACAGAACTGCTCGCTAGATGCCTCCTTCAAAAACAGCGAATTCAACCATCACACCCTCGATATTCATTAGAATTTCCATCACTGAATCTCTATCTAGATCCGGTGGGGTGGTGGGGCGGGGGGGGGGGGGATGGTTAAAATCGACCAGAAACTGAGATGGATTAGCCACATTATTACTGTGGAGAAACGAGCCAATCAGAGGTCACGTGTCCTGCCGATGATAATTCACCTGGTCAATCTCCAAAACCTGTCCAGCATCTCCAAGGAACAATTCCGGACAATACGGTGTTAACCATCCGTTTGATGGATGTATGCATCTTCACCAACACTCAGGAAGCTTGGCACCATCAGGAAAGATTCAATCCAGTTGAGTGATAGGCAACACATTCAACACTGACTCTCTCCACCATGTCATACATTGTCAGCAGGATGCGCTGCTTTCCATTTAGAAAACACAGTGAACATCAACGACTCGTACTGTCCAATTCTCACACCCTCACTAACTCATCAAACAACTTCTAGTCATACTCTGTCACTCAGCTGCCACAAACACACTCATTCCCTCGCCCCCGCCCCCAGTCACAATCACAGACCCAATACAGTATAAACTTACAATGTCCAACCCCTCCCACCAAATACATACACCCGCGCACACACTCACTCTCTCTCTCACCCACACGCAATCACTCACTCTCTGACTCAGACAGATGCACACGAACAATCCAGACACTCACGCTCTCCCAATTACAACCACACTCAAACTTTCTCTGCAACTCACTCATTTCCCAATTCCAACAAAAGAACAAACCGAATTTCTCATTCCCACACACACAGATACACGAGCCGCCTCGCTCACACTCAGACAGAGACACACAAACAATGGCAAAACACAGTCTATTTCCCTCTCACACTCACACAAACACGCATACACTCCCAATTCCACATGCAAGCGAACTTTCACAAACACACTTAAACATTCTCTTGTCTGCTTCCCACGCGCACAGACACAAACATTTTATCTCTTGCACACCTTTCTCTCACACACACAATGATGCTCACTTTCACATTCCCACAATCGCTCTCCCACATTCGCCTCATGCTCTGCCCCGTCTCTCTGATACAATATAGACATGTACACATACATGCACAAACACACACACAGACACACACACGCACACACACACATGCACACAGACACACACACACACACACACACATGCACACACACACAGACATACACAAACACACACATGCACACACACACATGCACACACACATGCACACACACACATGTGCACACACGCAAACACACGCATGCACACACACACATGCACATGCACATACACACAGACACATACACACACACACACACACATGCACACAAACACATGCACACACGCAGTTTCTATTCTTTTGTTCAGGCCGAATATTAGCAAACAACAGTGAATGGAGGAATAACGCTGAACATCTCAATAAAGTTTTAATCAAAGTGTTTACTTTGTTCAATGCCCGTTGTCTGTCTCACTGTTTATTTCACTCTCTTGCAGCTAACCTACTTACTGGGTTGATACTAACCCGTGGAAGATGTGGTCTTTCCACATGGGTCACTTGCTACCTGGTGGCCATGGCAACAGCAGATCTATTTGTCATTATCTTCGACGTGATTTTGAAACAGATTCCACGTGTTTATCTTTTAAATTTCTTTAATTTGCTGCGCTCTCTCCAAGTGTGCAATATCCACACTGCATTTCTTCAAACAGCCACGGACTGTTCTGTCTGGTTCACCGTGACTTTCACCTTTGATAGATTTCTGGCCATATAAGAACATAAGAACATAAGAAATAGGAGCAGGAGTAGGCCATCTAGCCCCTCGAGTCTGCCCCGCCATTATATAAGATCATGGCTGATCTGACGTGGATCAGTACCACTTACCCGCCTGATCCCCATAACCCTTAATTCCCTTACCGATCAGGAATCCATCCATCCGCGCTTTAAACATATTCAGCGAGGTAGCCTCCACCACCTCAGTGGGCAGAGAATTCCAGAGATTCACCACCCTCTGGGAGAAGAAGTTCCTCCTCAACTCTGTCTTAAACTGACCCCCCTTCATTTTGAGGCTGTGTCCTCTAGTTTTAACTTCCTTACTAAGTGGAAAGAATCTCTCCGCCTCCACCCTATCCTGCCCCCGCATTATCTTATAAGTCTCCATAAGATCCCCCCTCATCCTTCTAAACTCCAACGAGTACAAACCCAATCTCCTCAGCCTCTCCTCATAATCCAAACCCCTCATCTCCGGTATCAACCTGGTGAACCTTCTCTGCACTCCCTCCAATGCCAATATATCCTTCCTCATATAAGGGGACCAATACTGCACACAGTATTCCAGCTGCGGCCTCACCAATGCCCTGTACAGGTGCATCAAGACATCCCTGCTTTTATATTCTATCCCCCTCGCAATATAGGCCAACATCCCATTTGCCTTCTTGATCACCTGTTGTACCTGCAGACTGGGCTTTTGCGTCTCATGCACAAGGACCCCCAGGTCCCTTTGCACGGTAGCATGTTTTAATTTGTTTCCATTGAGATAGTAATCCCATTTGTTATTATTTCCTCCAAAGTGTATAACCTCGCATTTCTCAACGTTATACTCCATTTGCCATATCCTCGCCCACTCACTCAGCCTGTCCAAATCTCTCTGCAGATCTTCTCCGTCCTCCACACGATTCACTTTTCCACTTATCTTTGTGTCGTCTGCAAACTTCGTTAACCTACACTCCGTCCCCTCCTCCAGATCATCTATATAAATGGTAAACAGTTGCGGCCCGAGTACCGATCCCTGCGGCACGCCACTAGTTACCTTCCTCCAACCGGAAAAACACCCATTTATTCCGACTCTTTCCTTCCTGTCGGATAGCCAGTCCCCAATCCACTTTAACACACTACCCCCAACTCCGTGTGCCCTAATCTTCTTCAGCAGCCTTTTATGGGGCACCTTATCAAACGCCTTTTGGAAATCCAAAAACACCGCATCCACCGGTTCTCCTCCATCAACCGCCCTAGTCACATCTTCATAAAAATCCAACATGTTCGTCAAGCACGACTTTCCCCTCATGAATCCATGCTGCGTCTGATTGATCGAACCATTTCTATCCAGATGCCCTGCTATCTCCTCTTTAATAATGGATTCCAGCATTTTCCCTCCTACAGACGTTAAGCTGACCGGCCTATAGTTACCCGCCTTTTGTCTCCTTCCTTTTTTAAACAGCGGCGTAACATTAGCCGTTTTCCAATCAACCGGCAGTACCCCAGAATGCAACGAGTTTTGATAAATAATCACTAACGCATCCACTATTACCTCTGACATTTCTTTCAATACCCTGGGATGCATTCCATTTGGACCCGGGGACTTGTCCACCTTCAGTCCCATTAGTCTACCCAGCACTGCTCTCTGGTAACATTAATTGTATTAAGTATTTCTCCTGCTGCCAACCCTCTATCGTTAATATTTGGCAAACTATTTGTGTCCTCCACCGTGAAGACCGACACAAAAAACTTATTTAAAGACTCAGCCATATCCTCATTTCCCACTATTAACTCCCCCCTCTCGTCCTCCAAGGGTCCAACATTCACTCTAGCCACTCTGTTCCTTTTTATATATTTAGAAAAACTTTTACTATCATTTTTTTATATTAATTGCTAGCCTAGCTTCATAGTCTATCCTTCCTTTCTTTATCGCTTTCTTAGTATCTCTTTGTTGTTTCTTAAATTTTTCCCAATCACTTGTTTCTCCACTATTTTTGGCCACTCTGTACGCAGCTGTTTTTATTTTAATACTCTCCTTTATTTCCTTCGTTATCCACGGCTGGTTCTCCCTTTTCTTACAATCCTTGTTTTTTGCTGGAATATATTTTTGCTGAGAACTGAAAAGGATCTCCTTAAAAATCCTCCACTGTTCCTCAGCTATCCTACCTGCCAGCCTGCTCTCCCAGTCTACCTTAGCCAATTCATCCCTCATCCTATCATAATTCCCTCTGTTCAAACAGAGGACACTGGTTTGAGACCAAACTTTCTCCTCTTCCATCTGAATCAGAAATTCGACCATATTGTGGTCACTAGACCCAAGAGGGTCCTTCACAATAAGATCCTTAATTCTACCTACCTCGTTACACAATACCAGATCCAAAATAGCTCGTTCCCTCGTTGGTTCCGTAACATGCTGTTCAAGGAAACTATCCCGACAGCATTCTAAGAACTCTTCCTCCATTCCACCCTTACCGACTTGAGTCTGCCAGTCAATGTGCATGTTGAAGTCCCCCATGATTATTGCCGTTCCGTTTTTACACGCATCCCTTATCTGCTTGTTTACAGCCCTCCCTACCTCAACATTATTATTTGGGGGCCTATATACCACACCTACTAGTGTCTTTCTCCCTCTACTATTCCTCATCTCTACCCATAATGATTCCACGTTTTGTTCCTCAGAGCCTATGTCATCCCTCAGTACTACCCTGATATTATCTCTTATTAATAGCGCGACCCCACCACCTTTTCCTTCCTGTCTATTCTTCCTAAACGCCTGATACCCCTGGATATTCATCTCCCAGTCCTGGTCACCTTTCAGCCACGTTTCTGTAATGGCTACTAGATCGTACCCACTTGTGCTGATTTGCACCATCAACTCATTCACCTTGTTCCGAATGCTTCGTGCATTCAGGCAAAGTGTCCTTATTCCAGCTTTTATCTGGACCCGCTTTGATGAGTCGCGAACACCCTCTCCCTCTACTCCCTTATCTAAATTACCGCCTTCATTCACTTGCAACCTCTCCTCTACCATTAATTTTGTAATTCCCCTTACCCCTGCATCCTCCACCCCATCAATTAGTTCCTTGATCCTAGTCAACTCTTCTAGCTCCCCTCCCCCCAACCTATCTAGTTCAAATTCTCCCCAGTAGCCTTAGCCAACCTACCGGCCAGGATATTGGTCCCCGTGTGATTCAAGTTACACCCGTTTTTTGTATACAGATCACCCCTGCCCCTAAAGAGGTCCCAATGGTCCAGGAACCTGAATCCCTGCCCCCTGCACCAGTCCCTCAGCCACACATTCATCCTCCACCTCACTCCATTCCTGCCCTCACCTTCCCGTGGCACAGGCAGTAATCCTGAGATTACTACCTTTGCTTTCCTCTTTCTCAGCTGTCTCCCTAATTCCCTGTACTCCCTTTTCATGACCCCTTCTCCCTTCCTACCCACATCAGCGGTACCAATATGTACCGCTACCTCAGGCTCCTCTCCCTCCCACCTCAGGATTTCCGGGACGCGACTAGCGACATCCTGGATCCCGGCCCCAGGGAGGCAGACCATCATGCGAAAATTCCGCCTACCTCCGCAGAAACGCCTGTCTGTCCCCTTCACCATCGAGTCCCCGATTAATACCGCCTTCCTCCTCTTTTCCTTAGCCCTCTGAGTTACAGGGGTGGACTCCACTGCGGAGACAAGGCCACTGCTGCTTCCCCCAGGCGGGCTGTCCCCCCCAGCAGTACTCAAGCAGGAGTACTTGTTGTGCAGGGGCAAATCCACCGGGGTGCTCTCAACCACCCTAGCCTTACCCTTCCTGGCCGTCACCCACTTGGCCTCCTCCCGTGGCCCTGGTGTGACCACCTGATGATAGGTCTTGTCTATCACCTCCTCATTCTCCCTCATCAGCCTAAGATCCTCGAGCTGTAGTTCCAGCTCCCTAACACGGTCCCTCAGGAACCGCAGCTCGACACATCCCTCACAGATGTGGATGTCCGGGAGGCAAGATGCCTCCAGGACCTCCCACATCCTACACTGGGAACAACACACTGGTTTCACACTCATACTGGACACTTAATCTCAAGTAAGACAGTGAAAAGTTAATAAGAGTGTAAGGAAACAAAACTCACCCCTGCTCGTCCAAGCCCTGTGAGCCAAAGCCCTGACAGCTCACTCAACTTCCCACTCACTCTGCTGCCCGCTACGATGCTGCCCGCTGTATACTTTGGTGCACTTTTAAACCCTCCAAAAACTTCCCCTGGCCTCTCCTGGCCTGACTTCCGGTTTTGAAAAAAACCTCCGATTTTAAACCCAAAATTAACTGAAAAAATAAATAATTAATTACAGTCAGAAAACCCACTTTCTTCCCCTCAGCCTGCTCCTGGGAACAACTCCTTAAAATATGTTGCAGAAATCTGAAAAGGTAACACTGCACCGTGAAATCCGCAGTGGTGACTCTGGGAACAGTCACTGGGTTGAGCTGTTTAAAAAACGTGTTCTGGTGTTTTACGTTCACAGCTTCATATGCGTTTACAAAAGGACTATGGCTTTGTAGACGTATAAGTGGCTTTATAACCTCCCCTATTTGGGGATCAATCGAATTGCTGCAATATATTTTAACACCTTCTATTCCACTTGTCCTGATTATAATGCTCAATACCTTCACCGTCAGAAACATTTTAGTGACCAGCAGAGCCCGCAGGAGACTCCATGCTCAGAGCATTGAGAAGACTCATTTTGATCCAGAAATGGAGAATCGGAGGAAATCCATTATTTTACTGTTTGCTATATCAGCGAATTTTATTCTGTTATGGGCATTGTTGGTGTTTTATTCCATACAGACATGCATGACGTTTCTCCAGATTACGGATATTGCTGTGGACTATTTTATCATAAAATTGGGCACCATGTTTCAACTTCTAAGTTGCTGCACAAACACTTGCATCTATGCAATAACACAGACAAAGTTCAGGCAGCAGGTGAGAACTATGCTAAAATATCCCTTCAGTAGAATTGTGAAATCTATCCAATGATTCGAATAGATGAATAATTGAAATTTCCCATAAAGTCAATATCTAATTTTACTTGGAAATGGACCAATTATTTTAAATTGTAGACAGCGTGTGGTTGGTTTATGTCGCTGTCCATGTGCAGCAAATATCCCTGCACTAATAGAACATGTGGTGCATCTTAATCTATGATAGGAACGGTTGGGGGATGGTTGGGAGGGGAATGACAGAGTGGGGGGGGGGGGTGGGTGGCGTTGGGTGCAGAGCCTGTCATTGCATCGGTATTCACGAAGGAGAGGGGCGTGTTAACCGGGAGTGTCTCGGAGGGAGGTGTTGACCCGTTAGAGAAAATCTCCATTACGAGAGAGGAAGTGTTAGGTTTTTTAGGGAACATTAAAACTGACAAAGCCCCAGGGCCTGATGGCATCTATCCTCGACTGCTCAGGGAGACGAGAGAGGAAATTGCTGGGCCTCTGACGGAAATCTTTGTCGCTTCTTTGGACACGGGTGAGGTCCCTGAGGATTGGAGGATAGCGAATGTGGTCCCGTTGTTTAAGAAGGGTAGCAGGGATAACCCAGGAAATTATAGGCCGGTGAGCTTGACGTCCGTGGTAGGGAAGTTGTTGGAGAGGATTCTTAGAGACAGGATGTATGTGCATTTAGAACGGAACAATCTCATTAGTGACAGACAGCATGGTTTTGTAAGAGGGAGGTCGTGCCTTACAAATTTGGTGGAGTTTTTTGAGGAAGTGGCAAAAACGGTTGATGAAGGAAGGGCCGTGGATGTCGTCTATATGGATTTCAGTAAGGCATTTGACAAAGTCCCACATGGCAGGTTGGTTAAGAAGGGTAAGGCTCATGGGATACAAGGAGAAGTGGCTCGATGGGTGGAGAACTGGCTTGGCCATAGGAGACAGAGGGTAGTGGTCGAAGGGTCTTTTTCCGGCTGGAGGTCTGTGACCAGTGGTGTTCCGCAGGGCTCTGTACTGGGACCTCTGCTATTTGTGATATATATAAATGATTTGGAGGAAGGTGTAACTGGTGTAATCAGCAAGTTTGCGGATGACACAAAGATGGCTGGAATTGCGGATAGCGAAGAGCATTGTCGGGCAATACAGCAGGATATAGATAGGCTGGAAAATTGGGCGGAGAGGTGGCAGATGGAATTTAATCCGGATAAATGCGAAGTGATGCATTTTGGAAGAAATAATGTAGGGAGGAGTTATGCAATAAATGGCAGAGTCATCAGGAGTATAGAAACACAGAGGGACCTAGGTGTGCAAGTCCACAAATCCTTGAAGGTGGCAACACAGGTGGAGAAGGTGGTGAAGAAGGCATATGGTATGCTTGCCTTTATAGGACGGGGTATAGAGTATAAAAGCTGGAGTCTGATGATGCAGCTGTATAGAATGCTGGTTAGGCCGCATTTGGAGTACTGCGTCCAGTTCTGGTCGCCGCACTACCAGAAGGACGTGGAGGCATTGGAGAGAGTGCAGAGAAGGTTTACCAGGATGTTGCCTGGTATGGAGGGTCTTAACTATGAGGAGAGATTGGGTAGACTGGGGTTGTTCTCCTTGGAAAGACGGAGAATGAGGGGAGATCTAATAGAGGTATACAAGATTATGAAGGGTATAGATAGGGTGAACAGTGGGAAGCTTTTTCCCAGGTCGGAGGTGACGATCACGAGGGGTCACGGGCTCAAGCTGAGAGGGGCGAAGTATAACTCAGACATCAGAGGGACGTTTTTTACACAGAGGGTGGTTGGGGCCTGGAATGCGCTGCCAAGTAGTGTGGTGGAGGCAGGCACGCTGACATCGTTTAAGACTTACCTGGATCGTCACATGAGCAGCCTGGGAATGGAGGGATGCAAACGATTGGTCTAGTTGGACCAAGGAGCGGCACAGGCTTGGAGGGCCGAAGGGCCTGTTTCCTGTGCTGTACTGTTCTTTCTTGTTCTTTGTTCTTTGTATTATGGCAACAGACTGGCTGAAGAATATCTCTATTGCAACAGGGATGGAATGCAGTCAAAATGATGGTAGCAGAGCAGGGCGGAGGATTGCCGCTAATCGAACAAAGCATGTAAGGTGCCAGCACTGTGCTGGCAGAGCATGGGTAAGAGCTCTATGCGCTTTCACAGAGTAGGGATGGGACCTGTCACTTTGGTAATATGTTGATGAGTTTGGAATGATGTTAATCTCTTAGTAACGCAATACAAATTGTGCTGCCATTGTGGTGAAACGTGCAGCCATGGGATTTCTCTTTAGTTGCAGCGATGTGGTGTGGCAGTTTTCAGCCAGAATTGGAGGATCTGTTTATGTTGGTATGCGTTAACAATATTTCAGAGTCTATGTTAGATTTTGTGCCTATTAGATTCAGGGCCCCCATTAGTTTCAGGGTCTTTGTCAGTATAAAGGTCTCTTTCAGTTGCAGCAACATGAATTGCAGTCTCACCGAAGAGCCCCCATTCCAGACCCCTCCCCCTTCAATCACTGCAAATCACAAACACTTTTAGAACAGTACAACTGCATCTAATGGGAACTCTCTGTTTGGACATTGTCATGTGAGCGTACATTAAAGCAATGTAAATGCCATGCAGCTTACAGCTTGAGCGATGTCATTGGGGGGCTGCAGCTAAGCTGTGGCAGTCAGGTGATAGGGTTTGTTTCCTTTGGGCTTTCAGTTACGTTTTTGGAAGCAGTTTACCTGCAAGCTAAGAAGCAGACTGCATTTCTCCCTGTTTTTTCTCTTTGTTTGGTTCTGCCTTAAAGGATCTGTGTTCTGGGAAAATAGATCCGACTACAACCTCTTCTGACTTTCTTCACAAGGAAAACATGGCAAATAGGAATGGGAGGAGACTATTCAGCCCATCGCAGGCCTGCACCGACAACTGTCCCACCCTATCCCATAACACTGCAAACTTACCCTGCCGATTCCCCTGAAACTAGAGACAATTTGTCATGGCCCATCAACCTAACCCTCACATCTTTTGACTGTGGGAGGGAGACGGAGCACCCGGAGGAAACCATGGTCAGCCATGATCACAATGGATGGCACAATGGATTGCAATAGATCACAGGCTTTGAATTGAGGCCTAGTCACATAGGCCTTGAATTGATGGCTTGTCACATACAACTGGAATTGAGGCCTAGTCACACAGGCCTTGAATTGAGTCTTCATCACACAGGCCTTGAATTGAGGCCTAGTAACACCCAACTTGAATTGAAGCTTGGTCATATAGACCTTAAACTGAGGCCGAGTCTGCAGGTTTTGTATTGAGGTCGAGTCACACAGAAGTTGAATTGAGTCCTAGTCACACTGACCTTGAATTGAGAAGGAGGCCAAAGAGCTGGATGAGGGTAAAGCAGTTGATGTGGTGTATATGGATTTCAGTAAAGCGTTTGATGAGGTTCCCCACAGTTAGACATTTCAGAAGATACGGAGGCATGGGATTGAGGGTGATTTAGTGCTTTGGATCAGGAATTGGCAAGCTGTAAGAAGACAGAGGTTGGTGGTTGATGGGAAATGTTCATCCTGGAGTTCAGTTACGAGTGGTGTCCCGCAAGGATCTGTTTTGGGTCCACTGCTGCTTGTCATTTTTATAAATGTCCTGGATGAGGGCGTAGAAGGATGGGTTAGTAAATTTGCGGATGACAGTAAAGTCGGTGGTTGTGGACACTGCTGAAGGTTGTTGCAGGTTACAGAGAGACACAGATAAGTTGCAGTGCTGGGCCTGAGAGGTGGCAAATGGAGTTCAATGCGGAAAAGTGTGAGATGATTCACTTTGGAAGGAGTAACAGGACTACAAAGTACTGGGCTAATGGTAAGATCCTCGGTCGTGTGGATGAACAGAGAGATCTCGGTGTCCATGTACAAAGATCCCTGAAAGTTGGCACCTAGGTTGATAGAGTTGTTAAGAAGGCGTATTGAGTGTTAGCTTTTATTGGAAGAGGGATTGAGTTTTGGAACCAGGAGGTCATGTTGCAGCTGTTCAAAACTCTGGTGCAGCTGCACTTGGAGTATTGCATACAGTTCTGGTCGCCACATTATAGGAAGGATGTGGAAGCATTGGAAAGGGTGCAGAGGAGATTTACTAGGATGTTGCCTGGTATGGTGGGAAGGTCTTCTGAGGAAAGGCTGAGGGACTTACGGTTGTTTTCGTTGGAGAGAAGAAGGTTAAGAGGTGACTTAATAGAGGCATACAAGATGATGAGAGGATTAGATAGGGTGGATAGTGAGAGACTTTTTCCTCGGATGGTGACAGCTAGCACGAGGAGATATAGCTTTAAATTGAGTGGTGATAGATATAGGACAGATGTCAGTGGTAGGTTCTTTACTCAGAGAGTAGTAAGGGCGTGGAATGCCCTGCCTGCAGCAGTAGTGGACTCGCCAACATTTAGGGCATTTAAATGGTAATTGGATAAACATATGGATGATATTGGAATAGTGTAGGTTAGATGGGCTTGAGATTGGTTTCACTGGTCGGTGCAACATTGAGGGCCGAAGGGCCTGTACTGCGCTGTAATGTTCTATGTTCTATGTTCTATGAGGCCTAGTCAGACAGAACTTGAATTGAGAACTAGTCACACAGCCCTTAAATTGAAGCCCAGTCGCACAGGCTCTGAATTGACGCCTAGTCAGAAAAGCTGCATTATACCTCAGGTGCAAAGAACAAGTCCCTGTCCCACCGCACCCCCCTCCCCCACCCCTAGTGAAACTGAACAACCCTTTGCATCCACAAATCCCACCACCCTGTCTGAAAACACAAGCAGGACCCAGGCTCAGGAATGTGAATTTCAGCTCCCTCTCCCTCCCGAGTGCTTCGCAGTGAGAGAGGGAGACTGAAAATGTTACAAACAGAAACTCAGTAAAAGTAGATTGAAGCGCTGCCCGGGTCTCTCACACAGCACCGTGACATTACTGAGAGTAAAGCACAGGCACTGTCCAATTGGTCAATTAAACCGGGTCCCAATCGCAGCCTTTTTCATTCTAAGCCCCTGTGAGAACTCGACTGAAACTTCTTTTCTATAGCTCTGCCTTACCCTGTTCCTCTCTATATCCCACCCTCCTTTCCCTCAATCTTTTATGTTTAAAATGTGGACACTGATGCAGTGTGAAGAATATGTGGCGGGTTTACGAAGCACAGAGCATGAACGCACACCAAGATCCCCCCCCCCCCCCCCGCCCACACACACACACAGTCTGAACATGTCCAGATACAACGTGATATTTAAGTGTGGATTTCGGTAAAGCTATTGGGCAATGAGGGACCACACCTCTCCCTCTCCCTCTCTCTCCCTCCCTCCGCCCATATTCCTTCCACCCCTCCCCAGTTAAAATAATAACAAGTCACTCCAGGTTTGTTGCTGTTTGTGCATCTGACATGAACAGGGAACCTTCCACTTCTACGGCAGTCACTCCTCTCTGTTTCCCTCTCTGATTCCCTCTCTTTGTTACCTCCACTATCTCTGTCCCGATCCACATCCCTCCTCTCTCTCTCTCTCCTGCTACTGATGATCTAACTCTGTTCTCTCTCTCTCTGCCTGTTCATCTCCCCCTATCTCTGTGCGCACCCATCGCCCTCCTCTCTCTCACTCGCCTGCTCTGGATAATCTCTCTCTCTCTGATGATGAATCTGGATTGAAATGCTCTCTGAAAGATTTCTGTCTGACCATTTTAAATCATGTCACCCTGTGACCACTCTTTCTGTTGATCACTGATTCACATCGAGAAATGAGGCTGGGGGCAGCCGTGGGAAATGGAAGTAATCACAGTCAGTTGTCAGTACACTGAATTTGGTGAGCGAAACCACAGTCTCCCAACAGGATAGGCTGCAAGAAAAAGATGCACAGCAAGATCCCACAAGCAAACGGCTCAGTTACCCTCCAGTTCCCCCCTCTCTCACTGTTACCCTAAATTTCCCATTTATCTCCCTCTCTCTGATAACTCGAAATCAAAGGAGAATGATGGGAGACAGAGAAAGAGAGAGGGAGAGCAGGAAAACCCACAATCTCTTCCTGAATAAAATGAATTAAGATCCACTTCATTAAAGCAGAGAATGCTCCTATGAAAATTTTCCCCGCAACAGCCGAACGGCGTCGCTGCTCTGCTGCCCTTGCTGGATGCTTGCCTTAATTCGAACACGGAGGGTGTATTCTGCAGTTCCACTTTCTGGAAGCAGTGTCTGCGTCTATGAAAATTAGCTTGCCCAACACTATTGATAATTATAGTTTCCAGGTCCTCACCTGCCATAGTCTTGTGGTCATAAATTTTTGGCATTTTGTTTGTGTCTTCCACTGTGAAGACTGACACAAAATATCTGTTCAATGCCTCGTCCATTTCCTCCTTGCCAGTTATTACAACCCCGTTCTCATCCTCTGAAGGCCCAATGTTTACTTTAGCCAATCGTTTTCGTTTTTTTAAATTTGTTGAAACTTCTGCTATCTCTTAGGCTCAGATAGGAAAAGTATTATTTTATGCATGACATGTGGCAGCATCCTTAATGCCAACCTTACCAGGCTTCAGAAAGGAGATGGATGATGCCTGTCCTCCAGTTAATGACGTGTGTGAAATATTAGATGCAATGCGCATTAAGAGAGAGAAGTGCTGGTGGGACAACCATGCCTGAAAGGAGATAGATGATCAGAGCCCGATTAATTTCTTCTCATGCACTGAAATGAAGCTTAGGATGAAAGACTAAATTTCCTGAGGATCAGCTTTCAATCTTCACGCGGCAGAGGGCAGAGTACTGAAAGCCTGAAGGCCTATGCACGTTGTACTTTTGTTTACACACAAGTGTGATTGATAGGCCAAATGGCTATAAGCCAGTCACTCTGTGACAGTGGGTGTACAGTTTAATAGAATATTTTCTCAGAGACTGGATGAAGTGTCACTTAGAACGGCAAGTGTTAATCAAGGGCAGTCTCCGTGACTTTGCTCTGGATAAGTTGTATATTAAAATCTTAATTAAAATATTTGAGGAGCTAAAACGGATGATTGATCAGGTCCATTTTGCACATGTGGTCAACATGGATTTAGTCGGGAATATGATCTTTGAAACGTGGCTGGGAGGTAAAATCCCGTGTTACAGCAGAATATGCAAGGTTGGATTGGCTCAGTCACCGGAAACAAGGGATTATAATTCACACATTTTGGTGAATGGAATGTGGTTTCCAGTGGAATTTCACATAGCTCAGTCCTGGCCTCCTGCTGTTGTTATCACATTCCATTGACATGGAGTTATCGGTGGCAGGCATGATTGGTAAATTATCTGTTGATTCAAAAAGCGATCGAACGTTAATGGTGAAAACCATAGCAGTTTTCTCCAGAATGACACCAATATTTGGGTTTAGAAATCAGAAAAGTGGCAAATAGAAGTCAGTTGGAGAAGTGTGAAGTGATGCAGTTCGGAGGGAACAGAAAACAATGGAATTCATCACAACTGAAAAGATTTTGGGAACTGTGAAGGAAATTAGAGTTATTGCAGTTTGTGTCCAAATTTCCCTGAAAGTGACAGGACAGGTCGGTAATCTGGTAAAGAAGGAAAATGCAATGCTTTCCTTAATTGGACCTAGTCGAGAATATCAACCCAGTGCGGTGATGCCGGATTAATAGAAAAACACCTGTTAGGCCACAGCTGGACGTCTGCATCCGGTTCCGTCAATCAGATTACAACGAGAATATAATTGTATTTGCTTAATTGTGTAAAAAGACTTGCAAGAATCGTGCTGAGCTTGATAATTGTACATATGAGGAAATCTGGGCAGCTTAACATTGTTCACCGGGGAACACAGTCGGATGAGTTGTAACTTGATTGAATCATCGAAGTCTCTGTTGGTTCTAAAATGAGTTAGCAAGAAATATCTGTCTCGCCTAATGGATAGAACAATTACTGGGGAGCATAGTTTTAAGTGGCTTGATGGGAAAACTGGAGGTTGCATTTGGCCAATTGTTTTTCATGCAAAGGGCAGCTGTAGTCCGGAATTAACCTCTTCAGTTGAAACAGAAACCTAAACTGATAAAACTGTACCGGGGTGCGAATCTGAATTGCTGTAACTGACAAGGGTATCAGTCGAGTTCAGTTCCGTCTGATGGGAATATATCAACACAGACACGATCACTGAATGATCACTTGTCCGTACCCTACTTTTTATGATGTTCTATATTTTTTGTTTCAGTATCTATGCAGCATGTTTTGTATCTGATTTAATGTGTACATTTACGTGCTGTGTTACGCAAGTTGCACTCTGTTTCTCTTTCTCCCGCTTTGACAACCTTTGCTCACCGTGTATCATTCCAATTCATTTTTCTCAGATTCTGCTCCAGTGTTTCTGGAGACGCTGTTTTCTGATTATTATCCGTGTTCTAAAATTCCAACACGTTGTTCTCAGCTTCTGTTTGTTTCACTCCCCTCACTCAAGACGCTGTTCACTCTTTATGACATCGGCGATGCTCCACCTGGCACATAGAGAAGCACTGTTCAAGAGACTATTTATTAAGAGAAGAGGGCTGCCCTCCATTGGTACAATTATGATGCGAGGACAATTAAATTAATCACAGTCAGTGAAAAGCAGATTCATTCACACCTTTAAATCCCATACGTTTTACTCTCACAATGAAGTAGAGCACGTACCCACTCTGTGTGAGATGTATAGTACTTGCAGATTCAGGATATACTGGAGTCAGCAGAGTCTTTAAACACTCCTTATCTATGGAATTGAGTCTCTGGACTGTGGGTTCTGAATATTCCACATTCTTTATAAAAAGAGAGCGGGAAAATCCGTGCGACTTCAGACCAGTCCATGCAATATTGCTGAAACGATGCATCAAGTTTCAAGTTCCATAATTAGGAACAACATAGTGTTTGCCTTTAAAAAAACAGCAAACAATGACTCGCACAAGAATGTTAATAATAAATAATGTCCGATAAACTTGTTGCAGTTCTTTGATAAAGTAATGGAAAGGTTGGTGTTGGAGATCATGCACTTTTATATGGATTATCAGTTGTCCTTTCATAAACTGATTAAAGTGGTTGTGTCAATTTTGTTGTAACAATGGTTAGAAGACTAAAAAAGAGAAAAGTTGTGGATGATGCTTTTTTTTACCAGACGTAAAGAACATCTTTCAGACCCTGAGTTAGCCTTGAACAAATGACATACTTATTTCTCATGGGCACAATTTCAATAATTGCGATAACGGGTCATTCAATGGAACGTGGTCATCGCTGACACGGTGGCACAGTGGTAAGCACTGCTGCCTCAAAGTTCAAGGACCCGGCTTCGATCCGGACACAGGTGACTGCGTGAAGTTTGTACGTTTCCCCGAAGTCTGCGTGGTTCTCCATCGGGTGATCAGGTTTCCTCTCACAGCACAAAGATGTCCATGTTTCTTATTGCCCTAAGATATGGCGGTTGCGTAGGTTCAATCTCACGAAGGTCGATGTGAAGGATGTATAAAACACGGAAAGCAGGAATATATAAAAGACATGGGACATTGTTTTAAAGGAGGACAGACAGCGTCAGATGCGTCAACAATCATTTAGGAAGGTGATAGGAGAAATAAAATTATTGCTAAATTCATCCAATGTGGAATTAAAAAAAGAGGCTTAGAGTGTCAAAACATGTTTCTTATCTCTCACGGAGTACGTGTCAGTTGAGATATTGTGAGTAATTCTGGCCATTGAATATTAGAAAGCTGCAAAGAGTTTGAAGAGAGTGCAGAGGAGATTTCCTAAAAAAATACCGGGAGAAATCAAAGCTAAGTGAGGGAGACGAGGTAAGATGGCTGCTTGTCTCTCCTTACATCAGAGGAAATAAACCAGGTAATGGAACTAAGTCTGAGAGAGACAGAGAGGCAGACAGACAGACAGAAACAGAGACAGAGACACAGGGAGGGACAGACACACTGGTCCTCCTTAGACATCCATATATCTGTAACTTCCTTTAACTCCCATAACCTCTCTGCATTGCTCCAAGCTGGCCTCTTGAGTATGCACGAGAATCATCCATTCAACATTGCAGAAATGTCAGCAGCTGCTTTAAGCCTAACTCTGCTTTTCTTTTTTCCTAACACGCTCTGTCATCATAAGCCCCTTTAAGATGCTTTTTACTACTCATTGGCCTGGCCGGATATTTGTCCTCCTTCTTACCAGGGATTCGCAGGACCACAAAACTTTTAAGGCACGGAATGAGTTTATTCGTATTGTGCCTGTTCTGGTGTCTGAATGAAAAATACACCCAGTGTCATTGGCCCACCTTCTGCTCCGACCCCACAGTATTTTTCCTTTTCAGATAACGAATGCAATTACTCTAGTGAGGTTGAAGCCACTATGTCAGAAGCCTACCATTGATCAAGTGTAAGTGATGTTCTGCCCGAAACCTTCCATGATTCACCTGGAGGAAGGAATATATTGGTCACTGACATCTTACTGGACTTCCTTTAGGTCTCGATAGTAATGGGAAGGGTGTGTGATGTCATGAAATGCAACGGCAGCACCTGTATCAGAAGAAGGACAAGATGGTTTACCTCACAATTGTTGATGTTGGACATCCCTCTAATGTCTAACTGAACCGCAGTGTCCATTTTGACTTAGACACGAGACTGAACAGTAGGCCATTCCACACTTTGAGCCTGCTCCGCCATTCATTATGATCATGGCTGATCTTCAAATTCAATATCCTGATTCCCTATTTCCCCCATATCCCTTCATCCCTTTAGCCCCATTACTATATCTAATTTATTCTTGAAATGAGACAAGGACTAGTTCGAGTCCGAGTGCAGCTTCTCATTTGGTAAAATAAACATCGGTCTGAATAGTGCTGTCTTCATTCTGCCCACGTCCCGCGTTCAGTGCAAGTGGAAGTGAGTTTTGTTTATTTTTAGAGCAAATAAGCTATCTATTTTTAAAAAAATATCCAATAAACTGAGGGGCAGATATGAGGAGCCACGTCTCAAGGAAGTGAACGTAGGAAGCCCATTCATACTGCCACAAGGATATTGTGTTCAATCAGCAAATGACTGCTAACTGAACCGGTACTTCCATGGAGGCAACTTCAGTCCATGGGGATCACCAATTTGGACCAAATTTATTGCTTCCTCATTCCGTGACAGAACTGGAGCCAATTGGCCAATGGTGTGGCAGTGGAGAGTGTAGTAGATTATGTCAGGAGTAGCAGCAAATATTCTGCAAAATGAGGTGCCATCCTGGTGAAGCTACATCAATGGAATAATTGCAAGCCCAGCCGCTTGCATTAAGAGAGGTCTGTGACCCCGTGTCAAAAGATCGGACCACAGGTTTGCAGTCAGGTCACGCTAAGGCGTGGCGCGCAAACATAAAGCAAACTCGTTGCACTTATATCACAAGCCAAAATGATGGAATGCCCAGATCATCAGTGTAAAAGACATGCAGAAGCATTTGTAACACCTCGAGGCACATTTACGGAAGGATGGTATATCTCGACCTCCTCCTGAAGTCCACAGCATTAAAAAGTGCTCGTCTTCAGCCAATTTGATCAAGTCTACGTGATATGAAGAAACAGTTAAACTTGCATTTGTTTATGTTTTAGTCTCTTCAGGAAAGTTACAGCTGTGGTTGTCACCAGTTACGGGAAACATTTGGGAAACCACTTTAGCGCCGTCTTCCACCATCACTCTGACACTCCAGTGGTTATCGATTGAAAATGGGACGATTTGGACATCAGCAGTGGGCAGCTTGTATATCGTCCACAGTGATGCACAGTGAAGTATTAGATCCTATCCTGAGCTGGACTCATTACTGTAAAACACTCACACCGTGCTCAAGGCTCTCAGGCTGGCTGGCAACTGGTGTCTGTTAAATTCCGTGTTCCAGGAAAATATTTAAGAGGCTGTAAACCAGCTCAAAATCATCATGGTCTGTCAGGGCTCAAATGGCCATCATGGAACTCTTTCTATACACACACTGCATTCAGTAACTTCCAAATGTTCATCCCACTCCTCTATACATGAATAAATTAAGCTTTCAGCTAATGCCCAGAACTGGGATACAATGAAAACATAAATAAAGTTCGCTGCACAGAGATAGAGCGACACTTTCGGCCCATCGAGTCCAAGCAGCTGAAATCCAATGATTGATCATTTTGCACAGGGTCCCAAGGAAGAGCTGCTGGGTACAAGCGCTGGAGAGTGATAACATTCGGAAACGTTTTGAAAGGGCTGGGGTCACGGAGTGGGACAAGTGTGCTTGGGGACAAGAGAGTAGCGGGGTGTTAATTTGGAGATTCAGATCGCGGGTTGAGGTGGGAAAGGGGAATACATTGTGTCATCGAATCATGGAATCCCGGCAGTGCAGAAGGAGACTATTCAGCCCATCAGGCCTGCACGACAAAAACCCCACACAGGCCCCATCCCTGTAAACTTACGTATTTATTTTGTTAATACTCATGACACAAAGGAACAATTTATCATGGCCAAGTAACCAAATCAATGCACCTTTCAACTGTGGGAAGAAATTGGAGCATTCGGAGGAAACGTATGCTAACGCGAGGAGAATGTGCCCCTTTGGAACAATATGTAGACAGCCCGACTAGAGAGGGGGCTATACTGGACCTGGTACTGGGGAACGAGCCCGGTCAGGTCTTCAAAGTTTTGGTAGGGGAACATGTGGCAAATAGTGACCACAATTCTGTTAGCTTTAGGATAGTGATGGAAAAGGATGAGTGGTGTCCCAAGGGTAAGGTGTTGGAAATGGGGGAAGGCTAACTTTATTGGGATCAGGCAGAAATTGGCAGCTCTTGATTGGGAGAGGCTGTTTGAGGGTCAATCCACATCTGGTATGTGGCAGTCTTTTAAGGAACGGTTGTTAGGGCTACTGGACAAGCATGTGCCTGTAAAAAAGAAGGATAGGAAGGGTAGGATTAGAGAACCGTGGATAACCAGGGAAATTGAGGGACTGGTCAAAAAGAAAAGAGAGACGTATGTTAGGTCCAAGCAGCTAAAAACGGAGGGAGCTCTGGAGGAGTACAAAGAAAGTAGGAAAGTACTCAAACGGGGAATTAGAAGAGCAAAAAGGGGTCACGAAATGTTCTTGGCAGACAGGATTAAGGAGAATCCGAAGGCATTTTATTCATACGTTAGGAACAAAAGGGTTGTCAGGGAAAAAATCGGACCTCTCAGGGACAAAAGTGGGGACTTATGCTTGGAGCCCAAAGAAGTAGGGGAGATCCTAAATGAATACTTTGCATCGGTATTCACAAAGGAGAGGGATGTGTTGACTGGGAGTGTCTCTGAGGGGAGTGTTGAACCGTTGGAGAAAATCTCCATTACAAAGGAGGAAGTGTTAGGTTTGTTAGAGAATATAAAGACTGACAAATCCCCAGGGCCTGATGGAATCTATCCAAGGCTGCTCAGGGAGACGAGAGGTGAAATCGTTGGGCCTCTGACGCAAATCTTTGTCTCGTCACTGGACGCAGGTGAGGTCCCAGAGGATTGGAGGATAGCCAATGTGTTCCCGTTATTTAAGAAGGGTAGGAAGGATAACCCCGGTAATTATAGGCCGGTGAGCTTGACGTCCGTGGTGGGGAAGTTGTTGGAGAAGATTCTTAGAGATAGGATGTATGCGCATTTAGAAAGGAATAAACTCATTAACGATAGTCAGAATGGTTTTGTGAGAGGGAGGTCATGCCTCACTAACCTGGTGGTGTTTTTTGAAGAAGTGACCAAAATGGTTGACGAAGGAAGGGCCGTGGATGTTGTCTATATGGACTTTAGTAAAGCTTTTGACAAAGTCCCTCATGGTAGGCTAGTGAAAAAGGTTGGATCTCATGGGATAAAGGGGGAGGTGGCTAGATGGGTGGAGAACTGGCTTGGTCATAGAAGAGAGAGGGTGGTAGTGGAAGGGTCTTTTTTCCTGCTGGAGGCCTGTGACTAGTGGTGTACCGCAGGGCTCTGTATTGGGACCTCTGCTGTTTGTGATTTATATAAATGATCTGGAAGAAGGAGTAACTGGGGTGATCAGGAAGTTTGCGGACGACACAAAACTGGCAGGACTTGCAGATAGTGAGGAACATTGTCAGAGGCTACAGAAGGATATAGATAGGCTGGAAATGTGGGCAAGGAAATGGCAGATGGAGTTCAATCCTGATAAATGCGAAGTGATGCATTTTGGTGGGAATAATGTTGGGAGGAGCAACACGATAAATGGAAGAACCATAAAGGGTGTAGAGACGCAGAGGGACCTGGGTGTGCAAGTCCACAGATCTTTGAAGGTGACGTCACAGGTGGAGAAGGTGGTGAAGAAGGCATATGGCATGCTTGCCTTTATAGGACGGGGCATAGAGTATAAAAGTTGGGGTCTGATGTTGCAGATGTATAGAACGTTGGTTCGGCCGCATTTGGAATACTGCGTCCAGTTCTGGTCGCCACACTACCAGAAGGACGTGGAGGCTTTGGAGAGAGTGCAGAGGAGGTTTACCAGGATGTTGCCTGGTATGGAGGGGCTTGGTTATGAGGAGAGATTGGGGAAACTGGGGTTGTTCTCCTTGGAAAGACGGAGGATGAGGGGAGACTGAATAGAGGTGTATAAAATTCTGAAAGTCATAGATAGGGTGAACGGTGGGAAGCTTTTCCCCGGGTCGGTGGTGACGTTCACGAGGGGTCATAGGTTCAAGGTGAAGGGAGGGGGGAGGTTTAACACAGATATCAGAAGGACATATTTTACACAGAGGGTCGTGGGGGCCTGGAATGTGTTGCCGGGCAAGGTGGTGGAGGCGGACACACTGGGAACGTTTAAGACTTATCGAGACAGCTATATGAACGGAGTGGGAATGGAGGGATACAAAAGAGTGGTTTCGTTTGGACCAGGGAGCGGCGCGGGCTAATTGTTCTTTGTTTCTCGTTTCAAGGCTTCATTCTATGATCAACTTGCTGATGCCAGTACAGAGCGAGACTGCGGATAGTTGGGAACCTGTCTCGGGGGCCGGGAATTCATATGCTGTTCGTGGAAGTGGAAAAGAATAGGGTTGGGAAGCATTTTCCGATCAGGGCCAGTGTGATCTCCTGGACTCGTTTCGATCGCCTCAGGGGGTCGGAGAGGAATTTCCCAGATTTTTTTTCCCCATATTGGCCCTGGGGTTTTCACTCTGGGGTTTCGCCTCTCCCTGGAGATCACATGGTCTGGAATGGGGGGGGTGGGGGTGAGTTAATAGGTTGTGATGAACAAAGCATCGTAGCTGTGAGGGACAGCTCGGTGGATAGGATATTAGTATGCAGATAGGCTGGAAAATTGGGCGGGGATCCTGGATTCAGGATTCAATCCTGGACCGGGGAGCGGCGTGGGCTTGGAGGGCCGAAGGGCCTGTTCCTGTGCTGTATTGTTCTTTGTTCTTTGTTTTGGTTAACTCAAGTTGCACCAGGGAGAGCCAAAGGGCTCACTTGGACAGTCAGTGACACATTGTCCCGATGGAGCACAGAGTTCCTTGCGCTGAAGACAACCACACGAAAAGGTCATCTGTGAGATCTTAGAGCCCTGCCTCTACATTCAATCTGAGATGTTAGAGACTGCAAATACTGTCCCTTATTTGTAACAAAGCTGTGATGTGGAGATGCCGGCGTTGGACTCAAGTGGGCCTAGTAAGAATTCTCACAACAGCAGGTTAAAGTCCAACAGGTTTATTTGGAATTGGAAGCTTTGCGAGCATTGCTCCTTCATCAGAAGCGCTGCTCCTTCATCAGGTGAGTCACCTGATGAAGGAGCGGCGCTCCGAAAGCTCGTGATTCCAAATAAACCTATTAGATTTTAACCTGCTTCTGTGAGACTTTTTGCTCTAAAAAAGATAACATCAGTGTTTGTGAATACAAAACACGTGTATTCTGATAAAGACCCATTTACCTTAATAATGTGCTTTGGGGAAGGATATCTGCTGTGTTTACCCAGTCTCATCTACATCTGATTCTGGTCATGCTGCAACGGGGTTAAATTTTAAACGCACCTGGACTATCATTCGGTTTGGTTTGTCACGATAATAGCAGGGAGAGAGCAGACGTCAGAACAAGTCAAGGCCTCACTGGCATTTTCTACCTGCAATACACTCGCACGCTGAATCTGACTCGTGAACAATGTGTCAGTGTGATTCGTCACCATCCCCGGTATGTCCAGTCCCACTGGCATTGCAGAACCAGCACAGCTGACAGCTGTCTGGCACACATTCTGGATGGATTGTGTGTGGGAAATCCTCAACAGTGACTCCGGAAACTATGATTTATCATGACATTCGTGCAAAGGCAGGGAAGTACATCTTCTGCTGACACCCCCTCACACCCTCTGTCAGCGGAAAAATCCCTGTTACTCAACGCTAAATAATAGTTGAGGGAATCATTAGCTTCAGATTTCCACCTCTCTCTTTGGTCCATGTCATTTTCTCAACCACCATGGGAATCACATCATCTTTTGCATGGAAGTTCAAACGTGTATCAGTGTCCTCTGAACAGAAAGGTCTAATCTACTCGGAACTAAGTGCCAGATTATAATACATTTTTCCAATTCGATATGAGTAACAGATTTCTTAGGCTCAGTCGAATTTACGTCTCCATATTGTGAACTTAAAATCTGAGGCAATTGTCTGCAACATTTTATACCTGGCACCAATCTCTCACTGAAAAAAATCTGTGCCTTGATTTGATATTCATCAGTTGTGAGGCTGTGGCGTCGTGGTATTGTCGCCAGATTAATAATCCAGAGAACCAGAGTAATTTTCTGGGGTTCTACGTTCGAATGGCACCTGGAGAAATTTTAATTCAATAAAAATATGCAATTGAAAGTCTACTGATGACCATGAAACCATTACCGATTTTCGTAAAAACCCATCTGGTTCACTGATGCCCGACAGGGAAGGAAATCTACCATCCTTACCTGGTCTGGGCTACACGTGACTCCAGAAACACAGCAATTTGTTTGACTCTAAAATACCGTCAGGGATGGACAATAAATGCTGGCCCAGCCATCGACGCCCACAACCCATGACTGAATAAAAGAAAAATAAACCACCGTCAGTTATTATAAACAAATAGTTACATATACAAAAGCGATAAACCCAAACTTCTGAAAACAAAATTAAATATCCTGCACAATTGAAACAAGAGACAGGGGAAAGGGGATAGGTAGAATAGATAGACAGATAAAGGAGAGTGAGAGAGAAAGGGTTAGGCAGACATGTCGTGAGACTAACAATGACAGGGACAGGAACAGAGACAGATTAAGGAATGAAAAAATGAAATGGAGGGAACTATCCGCTAAACATAGCGAATGAAATTCTTACCCCCCTCCACCGCCCCCCCCCCCCGACCAACACACTACCCCCCCCCACCCCTCCATCCGCCGCTCCACTGCCCCCCGCGCACATATGCTGATATCGTATTGTATTGCAGCTACAATTATAGGCTCTCAAAAACATCTATTGCAGACTGACCGGCGAATCACTGTCAGTGACATTGGTCGGTGGATGTATGTTGCTACAGGGAGGGAGCCATTTTCCCTCGAGGGAAAACGCTCCAAATCTTCTTTGCACAAGGTTCAGGAAAGTTTGAACGTGGCATATTCGGTTATAACTCTGCTAACCAGGTACTGGTTAGTCGGCACTGTTTTGGGAGTTTCAGTGTATTAGCTTTCCAGAGGTCTCGATTGGTGCTCCCAGATGTGATTTAAAATCCATCGTGGTTGGTGTATTTAAAATCCAATGAATACAACCCTCAACTGAAAGTTATTCTCAGTAATGCGGACCATGAACATATCTTTGGAGTCCAAAAAAACAACCGAGTTTATTAATGCATTTAATGGATTGACTCCTGTCCACTTTGCAAAGCAGGCTTTCATGCGATTCCGGACACTGGTTAACCTGGTTGACTCTCAAAGTCTCTCTGCAATGGCCAAGCCAGTCTTTCAGATGGCTTTGGGGGTTGTGTGTTAAAGTGGATTGGGGACTGGCTATCCGACAGGAAGCAAAGAGTCGGAATAAATGGGTGTTTTTCCGGTTGGAGGAAGGTAACTAGTGGCGTGCCGCAGGGATCGGTACTCGGGCCGCAACTGTTTACCATTTATATAGATGATCTGGAGGAGGGGACGGAGTGTAGGGTAACGAAGTTTGCAGACGACACAAAGATAAGTGGAAAAGTGAATCGTGTGGAGGACGGAGAAGATCTGCAGAGAGATTTGGACAGGCTGAGTGAGTGGGCGAGGATATGGCAAATGGAGTATAACGTTGATAAATGCGAGGTTATACACTTTGGAGGAAATAATAACAAATGGGATTACTATCTCAATGGAAACAAATTAAAACATGCTACCGTGCAAAGGGACCTGGGGGTCCTTGTGCATGAGACGCAAAAGCCCAGTCTGCAGGTACAACAGGTGATCAAGAAGGCAAATGGGATGTTGGCCTATATTGCGAGGGGGATAGAATCTAAAAGCAGGGATGTCTTGATGCACCTGTACAGGGCATTGGTGAGGCCGCAGCTGGAATACTGTGTGCAGTATTGGTCCCCTTATATGAGGAAGGATATATTGGCATTGGAGGGAGTGCAGAGAAGGTTCAACAGGTTGATACCGGAGTTGAGGGGTTTGGATTATGAGGAGAGGCTGAGGAGATTGGGTTTGTACTCGTTGGAGTTTAGAAGGATGAGGGGGGATCTTATGGAGACTTATAAGATAATGCGGGGGCTGGATAGGGTGGAGGCGGAGAGATTCTTTCCACTTAGTAAGGAAGTTAAAACTAGAGGACACAGCCTCAAAATAAAGGGGGGTCGGTTTAAGACAGAGTTGAGGAGGAACTTCTTCTCCCAGAGGGTGGTGAATCTCTGGAATTCTCTGCCCACTGAGGTGGTGGAGGCTACCTCGCTGAATATGTTGAAAGCGCGGATGGATGGATTCCTGAGCGGTAAGGGAATTAAGGGTTATGGGGATCAGGCGGGTAAGTGGTACTGATCCACGTCAGATCAGCCATGATCTTATTGAATGGCGGGGCAGGCTCGAGGGGCTAGATGGCCTACTCCTGCTCCTATTTCTTATGTTCTTATAGATCAGGGCCATTGTTAGGCACCAAAGGCTCCTTCAGCCACGCACACGTCCGATGAAATAGTGAAAACGAAGTTGAAAGACGGTGAAAATAATTCACAGGTAAACCAGCGGAGGAGATTTCCCTTTAACACAGCGAGATATTGCGACCTGGACTTTCTGACTGCAAGGATACGGGAAGATATCCAATAGTATATTTCTCAATGAGAATTCAACCAACAAATCACAGTGGCTGCAGTCACTTTTACACAGCAACCAGCTCGCTGTTGCATGGGGCATGGACCAAACCGGATGGGGAAAGACTTGCTCAAGCATATTCGGCTAAACTGGAAGTCTTCCGGTTAGGCGTGGAATATACTGTTTTCAGAAGATACCTTGGAGTTAATTTCAGGAACATCGAGGTAATTTTAAAAGGGGCCAAGGCCAAGATCAACGTGAACCCGAATGCTAAATATAGCTATTTCAGAGCCAAACCTGGAGAAGGTGGAAACGGAACTACGAAATCATGAAAGGTTGGTACAATCAGTCCTGTGCAATTTGCAGAATGGATTGTGCCCATTGTCTCTGTTCTTCGGCTTGAAAACACAATCTGTGTGTGTGGTGACAATAAACCTACAGTCAACTGGGTCTCTAAATATTATAAATACCCCATGACCTGGACCAAAATGTGTAAACAAGATAACAGGTGGCAATATGTTCTCCTCATTTGACATGAGCCATGCCCAACTTCACTTGAATCGGACGAGTCCTCCTGGAATACATGTGACATTCAACAACTATAATGGAGTATTTGAGCATACCTATTTGCACTTCGGGGTCACATCAGCATGGGCCATGGGTATCATCAGTGTATGTCGCCTTGCAAAGAGTTATATCGAACATCCTTCAAGGGCTACCCAAGTTAACAGTATTTTTTGCTGACGTCTTGGCTACGGGCATTTTAGAACAGGAACAGCTGGCCAAAAAGGAAGATGTCTTGCAGAGATTTTCCAGAGCAACAGTTTGCTTGCAGAGAGAGAGAGATCCATTTTCCAAGCAGGTGAAGTAACCTAATTAGATGATGAGGGATTACTTGTGCTGTGCATAAAGAAAAGGTCATCAAGGAAGCGCGAACCCCAAGGAACGCATAGAGTTAAAATCCTTCTGGAGCTAATTAGTTATAACAGAACATTTATTCCGAATGTAGCTTCCATGCTGCCACGTTTCTAGTCTAATATGAAAAAGCCTCAGATTTTCCTGGGGAGCTACGCAGAAAGAGAATATTTCTAAAGAAAACCGTCAGTTACTGTCACCAACTTAGTGGCCCGTTTTGACCCTGAAAAATACCTTATTTTAACTGATGATTCTTCGTGCAGTGCTATCAGATTGCTGGCAAGACGGGAGAGAGAATCCCGTCATGTACACCTCCCAGACCCTTGAGGATGCAGAGCGATGATACTTTCAAATTCAGAAGGAAGGATTGGCGGTCACATTTGGTCTGGAGAAATTTCACCAATACATCTACTGTTAATGTTTTTTTTTATAGTTGCCGATCCAATAGTGCTCTTCATCAAAGAGGACAAAGCAATCACCACCACTCGGATACAATGCTGCACATTGTTATTGACTGACTACGAATAGATTCTGGAACACCTCCATGGAATCAGGGTAGCTAATGTGGACAGATCGTGTCACAAGCCTGACTCCTTTATCAACACTCGAAGAGGTTATGAGGACACTGAACCATATGGAGACCTTGCTCGTGTCAGCAAAGCAGATTAAAGCTCCGATTCAAAAGCACCCAGCCTTATCCAAAATAAGGCACACAATATTACACACTGAATTCTAGCTTGGAAACTCCGAAGAAATTAAACCCTAGCTCATTAAGGAAGCCAAACTTAGTGTTGAGAATGGGATCATTCGTTTGCGGTCCCAGGAAAATGTTCTGACCCGAGGTCAAAGCCAAATATTAATGGAACAACTTAATGGCCGCCCGGGAGTATATAAATGAAAATGCTGACTGGGAGGTTCTTCTGGTGGCCCAGTGTTGATTCTGAAATCGCAGACTTCTGGCAGCAAAATCAAAAGCTGCCACCTCAAGCCTCCTTAAACCCAAGGGACGCGCCTGGTATGTGCGCGGTTGCATGTGGACTTTGCTCGTCTCTTTGAGGCTTCTCTGCTTTTAATAATGATGGAAGCGCACTCCAAGTCGCAGCAGGTGCATCGGATGGGCTCCACGACATCTCAGGTGATGATCTTGGGCAGGACAAACAAGGCAAGGAACCTGAGAACGAAAGGCAGTGACTACCAAAGATCAGAGGGACCACGGTGTGCGTGTACACAGGTCATTTATGGTTGCAGGGCAGGTAGATGATGTGAATAAAACGGCATGTGTTTTTCTTTTATTAGCCGTTGCACAGAGTTTAAGACCAGGATTGTTATACTGGAACTGTATAAAACGTTGGCGTGGCCACAGCTAGAGTATTGTATGCAGTTCTGGAATCCACATTATAGATGGGATGTGATAACACTGGAAAGGGTTTAAATTAAATTTACCCGGATGTTCCTTTGTCTGCGGAGTATTAGTCATGAGAGAGAGATTTGATGGAATGGTGTTGTTTCAGTTGGAGCAGGGGGGTGCATGGTTGAGATGTAAATAATTATGAGTGACATGGACAGATTAGACAGGAAGAAACTTTTCCCCTCGGTGGAGTGAATCAATGACCAGGGGCCATGGATTTAAGGTAAGGGACAGGAGGATTAGAACGGACCTGAGGAAAGCCCATTTCACATAGCAGGAGCTGAAAGTCAGTACTCGCTGCCTGAAAGTGTGGTGGTAGCACAAAACCTCGCTACTTTTAAGAAGTATTTATATGTAGCCTTGAAATGCCATTGCTTATAAAGCTGTGAGCCAAGTGCTGGCGAATCGGTTTAGAATAGTTAGGTGGTTGTTTTTGACCAGCCGAGAAGTGATGGGCCGAAGGGCATTTCCTGTGATGTAGACCTCTATGACTCAATTACACTGATCTGATATCGAGCGGAAAAGAGAAAATAATTTGGAAAACAAAGATGGAGTGGGAAAGGAGAAAGAGTAATTGGGAATTTGGGAGAAATCAAGATGAGAGAACTTTAAGAAGCATAAGCACTGAGAAAGGGAGTTTGTAAAAGAGGGGATGATGCGAGGGAATCGAAAGCAGCGTCCTGTTTACAAATGAAAAATCGATGTTTTAAGGAAAGTTTTTAATATGTCCACCATTCTATAAATAAATTAAAATCAGAATATTCGAGTTTCTAACCGAATCCCAAAAGTTTATCTGTTTTGCTAAAATCCCTAATGAGATCTACAGTGAGAGAAAGCAGGTGTCAGCAGCTTGTTTCTTCACCAACCTGTGAGTAACATGATTAGGGGTGTAATTGTTTAACATCACTAAGCATCTACTTCAATATAAATAAACCGTTCATTTCTCTTTACTGCCTCAGTGTCCAGGAGGACAGTTCTTCTCCATTACCAGCACGGTTCCTTAAGGCACATCCAATGCGTTGGACAGCAATTTCCCAGACAACAGCTGTGTACTATCCGATACTCGCAGCAGCTGGAGGACCTGGTAAGTTACTTTGATATCTTGAACCTTTGAACTTACTACTGTTTTATTTTCTGTACTGGCTAAATGTATTATACCTGCCTTCAACTCTGTGCGAAAAGTGGCGTTCTTGAATTGAATGCCAGCGTATCCATCTGATCTAGAATGCCTTATCCCTTTAGATTACTTCTTATTGCGACATTTGCCCTTCTGCTGTTCACTCCCACACTTTGTTATAATTTTGATGTATGTTCCTTCCTTGCAATTTAATAATAGGGGTTTCTTCTGATTTTTCTATTTTTCGATCTTCTGCAACAACATTTTCTTATCTATTGCCAATTACTTATCTCTGCCCACCTTGATTTTAGTGATCTTTATTCTTTATGATGCAGTGTAGTGTTTTCGTTCTGCTCTTTGTACTTCAGTTTCTTATTGTCTTTCCTGGGCCATTTATCCTGGTTGTTGCCTTCCTCCTGCTGCTTATATTATTGTTATTTTGTTCTCTGGTGTGTTGTTCATCATTGGTACTGTGTGCTTCCTCAATCCGTTCATCCTGGACATTATCTCCTCTGCTGCACGGATTCATGCTCAATTTTACATTACCAATGTACATAGATAAATATCCGCACGTAATGGATCACACACAGCTTCTCATCTATCAGATGAGAGACCACAATGTATCCCGACACCATGCACTGGATATTCAGAAAATAAATGAAGGTCACCGGGGATGGGGATTTTAGTTTAGGCAACATCAAATGATTCCAGCAGATGCTCTACTTGTGGTTTTGAACAGTTCTTGAAATTCAGCATTATTATTGAAATTCTTTCAGCATTTTCGTCTCTTGGTTATATTACTGTTTTCTATTCTATGTCTCACAGTGAATATCGTGACAATCGCAATCCTGTCTTTCAAAAATTGTGGCCTGTCCAAATGCATCACCCGTTATCTGGTGGCTATGGCGACAGCGGATCTCCTGGTCATTGTCTGTAATGTAATCTTGCACCGCATTGCTACATTGTATTGGCGTGACACGTTCCTGTTCTACACTCCCATGTGCAGACTCATTCTCTACATGTCCCCGGTTGCCATTGACATTTCTGTTTGGTTGGACTGTCAGTTTCACCTTTGATCGCCTTGTGGCCATTTGCTGTCAGACGCTGAAGATAAAGTACTGCACCGAGAAAACTGCTGCTGTGGTTATCAGCATTGTGAGCTCGCTGTTCTGTTTAAAGAACATTCCCTGGCCCTTCCTGAATTTCTGTTATTTCAACAAGCTGCAGAGGGGTTGCTTATTAGGAGCCAATTTTTATATTTTACCAATGTGGATAGCATTTTCCTGGGTTGAGCAGCTGTTAAGCCCAGTGATTCCTTTCATTTTAATTTTATTATTTAACATTGTCACCATCAAACATATTTTAATAGCCAATCGCGGCAGAATGACTCTCCGGCAGCACAGCAATGACGGGAATGAGAAGGATCCCAAGCTGAGCAACCGCAGAAAATCCATTGTGTTACTATTTGCAATATCCAGTAGTTTCATCCTGCTTTGGATGGCAACAGTTGCATATTTCTTCTATATTAGAATTGGAGCCATCTTTAATCACAGATCCACAGTTTTACCAGCTTCTCGATATTCCAGGAGGCGGGAATCATGCTGCAGCTTCTGAGCTCCTGCACCACTACAGCCATTTACACAATAACCCAGAGACAGTTCAGACATCTACTGTTCAATGTGATAAAAGCTCCCTTTACTCTGCTTGGGAAATTAATGAAATTTGGAGGGAAACATCAGTGAAGGTGGAACTCCGAGTCTCACTGTCACTATATTGGCATTGAAAAATCTTCACCGAATTTTACCAGAGGATCTAAATATCTTAAATTAACTTTTTAAATATCTTGATTATCAAAGTTAATTCAACATTAAATTCACCAACATCATAAATTCAATAGATAAAAAAGAGATGCCATTAGCTTATACTATATAGTAATTTAACCTTAACATTTTAAGACTGGTTTCAAAAACTGACCGAATGCAAGTCTCACGTGGACTGTGAATTAGAACTTGGATATTTAGTTAATAATAATATTTTTAATATTTAATAATGATCCAATGATGTTACCCGGTTCACAGCACCTTGGGGCATAATTCTCTTCATTTATGTCTGGGTTTTATTTGCATATCCATGCAACACTCTGCTGGTGAAAATGTGACAATCCCCAGTCCACATTCGTTCTGAAATTTATTATGATAATCCCAGTGAGAGCATATTTCCACTTTCAATACATTTTTTCCACCAGTGTTGAAAAGTGGTCAATGTTGTAATCACGGCGTTATTCAAATTATGAAGTGGAAATCGCAGAAGGAGGAGTTTCAGAAGAGCAGATTAAGCTGACATGCTGCAATCTCTGTGTGTATATTTAATGGATGGGTGGAGGTGTTGCACGGTGGACTAGACCATTGGAAGAGGTTGAAAAGAATGAGGTTCTTTTGGCGATAAACATTGCCACAGACGAGAGCAAAATAAATTGATGACGGCTGGAGGATGAAAGCATGAAGGATATGCAAACTGGGGACGCTGTTGCACTGACACATTGCAAACTGTGGAGATAAAGGACATAATTAAACACAGGACAAAAAGGTGCGGTGTGGAATGGTGGAAATATCCAATAGGGAAAATAGATTGCTGAAGAGGTATATGATTGGCAGATGGTGAATATCAGACACGGGTTGTTTGATGAGCTTGAAAAGGGGGATCACAGGCGAATGGAAGGGGGATGGATGTTGTTTAATGAGTAGAATAATGGCAGTGAAGTTCTGGAGGTGGCCATCTGGGTTGCAGACGGTGCGACAGTGGATGATTAACTCATTGTATTGGCACCAACACAATGAAAGATGTAGGGGATTTGGTCTGGCAATGTGGGGTGGGGGGCGGGTTTCAAAGGTGTGTTGGATTGTGGAGATGCAGCAATAGATGTGACCCACGTGGGGGATGGGGCGATGCAAGATCTGCTGTGCGGGAAGTTTGCAGTTAATGATATGGACAACAATCGATTCAAGAGGTTTTGGAGTGAAATTGTGGTCACCTGGGATGATAGGTGCACTGCATGAAGTTTTGAATAAGTGGGAGTGGGTTGATATGCAGCTTCATGAAGGGCGATTGAAGTGCAGTCGTGGATCGGTAAGAGATAAACAATGTGACTTAAGATGTCCTAAATTGACAGCGTTTTTGGGGGAGACATGCTTCGATTAAAGCGATTGCACTGGGAATATCTGCATGATAATAGCCTTATGAAGATGGGGAATAAGGTGACGGACTGAATAGGAGTATTGGAACTGGAATTACACAGATGGAAGGGAAGTGAGGGAAAATGTTTTGGACCATCAGGCTGCAGGCTGAGGCGTGAATACTGGGGTGAATTAGATCGTCCTGAAGTTCGGTTGGGAGTGGACAGTGATACCGGTCTGGAGGTGGGCTGGGGGCGAGTGAGGAGGCCATAAGGTGGGATGCCGGAGTTAAGAAGGCAGGAGCAAAAGTATTTCAGATGTTTGGAACAGATGCGCTAGACACATGGAGACTGAGTCCAGATTAGGTGAAGTGTGAGGCACAGAAATGAAAGGTGAAGTGGATGAAGAGGTGATGTGATGGGTGGGCGGAAATAGGGAATTGGTCCCACAGGTGATTGAGACTTTGGTGCAGGGTGGGAGGTTAGAACTGGGAATAGATGCGCTCTTCCAGATGTTTTAGTTGGCCAGTAATATGTGGTGGCGAGTATCACAAAATGATGGAAAATGGAAAGCAGTTCTGAAGGAAATGTTAAAATATATTGAGGAAAAGTGTGAAGTGTTTCACTTGACTGACTGAGATTTGATTAACAATTGAGTTAATGGTTGTGGGAAACAGGCTGGAAAGTGAAACTAACATTACAATCTGATCAGTCATGATGTGATCGAATGGTTGAGCTGGCTGGAGCGGCAGATTGACAGACTCATATTCATATTCCTTGTGACATTGTGACTAGTTACAACAGCACTGCTGCCTCACAGCGCCAGGGACTAGGGTTCATTTCCAGTTTTGAGTGTCTGTCTGTGTGGACTTTGCACATTCTCCCCATGTCAGCGTGAGTTTCCTCCAAGTGTTCCAGTTGCCTCCCTCAATCCAAGATGTGCTGGTTAGGTTGATTGGCCATGCAAAATTTCCCCTCAGTGTCAGGGAGATTAGCAAGGTTAAAAAGTGCAATAACGGTGATAGTACCTGGGTGGGGTTGTTGTCGGTGCAGGATTGATGGGCCGAGTGGTCTCCTTCTGCACTGTCAGGATTCTATTCTATGTTTCTATGAACAAGTACATTGTTTGGCGAATTCCGCGCCCTAAGCACAGCAGCTGGTAATACATATCTTGTTTTAATTACCAATTAATTCCCACACATTGCACTGGATCTGGTCATAGAGTCACATATCAATGCCAGACTGGGAAATCTGTACTTCACCAGTGACACAATGCTACCAATTATTTCTTTACTTCACACACATTCATTCCCAGGCAGATGACCGACTCAGTCCATTCAATTATCATAGAAATCATAGAAACCCTACAGTGCAGAAGGAGGCCATTCGGCCCATCGAGTCTGCGCCGACCACAATCCCACCCAGGCCCGACCCCCACATATTTTTACCCGCTAATTCCTCTAACCTACGCATCTCAGGACTCTAAGGGGCAATTTTTAACCTGGCCAATCAACCTAACCCGCACATATTTCGACTGTGGGAGGAAACCGGAGCACCCGGAGGAAACCCACGCAGACACGAGGAGAATGTGCAAACTCCACACAGACAGTGACCCGAGCCGGGAATCGTACCCGGGACCCTGGAGCTGTGAAGCAGCAGTGCTAGCCACTGTGCTACCGTGCCGCCCCGGTATCATCCAAAATAATTCACAGATCAAGATTGTGGAAAGGAAATGTTACTGAACAGGGGGACCAAAAATGGAAACCCTAAATATGAAAAAATCACAAGCCCGATTATCTCAACTCATGTCGAAATAGCTGATTACATTTTATCATCTTTCCTCTGTACAGATGTTTAATCACAAAATAAACATGAATTTTCAAGCATATTTTTCTCCCTGCCTATCGCCGTCCATCATCGCGGAATGGAAGAGAAAGGGCTTGGGATGTTGTAAGTACCACACAGCAAACTCTCTTCATCATTTACTGGAAAGATTAATCTCTGTCGAACTCAGTGCTCGGGGGGTGGGCGTATTTTTTCTTTACAACCACACACGTATTCACAATAAATGCGGAGGTTTTACAACTATGGATAATATCCATAAAAATAAACATATATATATATATATTAGTTTGTGTCATTTCCAAAGTCTGCGAGCACCAGTTCCAGAGGACCAGTTTGTCTGGATAAGTTTCTGTCTGGAATCAGCAACTCCAAAATCCTAGAAACGAATAATGAGGCATGGGACTGATGTACTCAGACCGCTTGACAGACGGTGTCAGAGATTGTTAAAATTAAGCAGGATTTAAGGAGTTCACAGAGTGTGGTCACAACCTTTTGTCAGAACCGTGAATTGTTGGAGATCTTTCTGGTTTGAGTTAAATCAGCTCAACTGAGCTGTGGTTTGGAAAAGAAACAAATGCGATTTGTGGACTTTTTCACACAGCCAGGGGTTCAGTCTGGAATGTACTGCCTGGAAATATGTTGGAGGTTGTTTCAATCGAGGCATTCAAAGGAGCATTAGATGTTGATATGAGGAGAAACAATATGCAGGGGTTGCGGGGAAAGGCAGGGGAATGACACGAAGTTCTGATTCTCATTTCGAGAGTCGATGCACCAAATGGTCTCCTTCTGCAAGGTAACAATTCTGTGATTCTGCAATTTAGTTATCCATTCTTACCTGAAAGCTGTTACCACTCAAACCAGTTTCCAACAGAACTGTTGTCAAACTAAAGTAAACTTCTGGAGAACCTTCTCAGCACTGATTACATTGGCATGGATGGTGATGATCTGTCACTGGGGCTCTATTGGAATCTGCAGTGATAACTATGTGCACGGCATGGTCACTTCTGGTCAACCAGGTACTTGTATTTGTCTGAAAAACTCAGAATCTTGGTGCCACTAATCCCACCTCTACAAGCTCACCCCAAAATCCATTTCTTGCATCAACAATCTGATATGGACAGAAGCTGTCATCCTCCCACACTGCCGTGTGCCAATGTGAAACTTTGTTCCTGGAGATTGAAATTCTGAGTCAACATTCCACATCCTCCTCCTCTCAAACCTGGGCTGGAATTCTGCTGTGGCAAACAAAAAATAAAAAGGGGGCAAAGGTGGAAGAGAAATGTTACAGTGTGAAGTTATTGATACCAATGTTGAGTTAACAAGGACGTAACCTACTGAATCGGAAGGTGAGATGCTGTTCCTCCAGTTTGCGTTGGGCTTCACGGGGAAACTGCAGCAGCCGAAGGACAGACATGTCGATGTGAGAGAAAAGTGTTGATTTGCAATGACAGCAACGGGAGGGTCACAGTTACGCTTGCCGACTGAGCAAACGCCTGCCACAATGTGGGCACTTAATTTGTGTTTAGTCTCCCCCGTGTGAGGCCACACTGGGAGCAGCTAATATAGTTGCCTCAAAGAGATCCATCCCGCCACAAGCCTACAAACACCCTCCCCTGCCTACGCCAAAGGACTATCAGTTTAAGGAGTGGTTTACAACAACCTTTTCAAGGACAGGGAAGGTTGAAAATAAGTGTCGGCCTTACGATTGAAGCTCACACACAAGAATGAAAATTGGTCCAAAACTCAGGGAATGTTCTACTGGCGTCATGATGCAGGGTGAGTAATCCAAAGTGACCCGACCTCATCATCTCCATACTGACAGATACAAGAAGGTCACTCGCTGCTTCAGTGAGGTTAATATCAGTGTTTTCCACTTAAAGTGCAAGCGGAGAGGATAATTAATTGATTCAGGAAATGCTGTTTCAAACAGGATCAGGAAAATTCTTAATCATGCACTCTTATATTTTTATTCAAATGCATTGAAACCATCACAGTGCGGGACAGTTTTGAATAAGACATCTCACTCCAGTTGCATTGCAGGCTCTGGAGTTTTAACTCTTCTATCTCGGAATGTTTCAGCCTCCCAATTCGACAAGTTGTCCATATTTGAACAGTTCTTGCCATAAAGCTGTCAATAACATTTGATCAAACTTTCGCCGCTCGACAGCGGTACACATACGGTAAGGGAGGTGGTGTAGCTCTGATATTTAAGGATTATATCAGGGCGGTAGTGAGAGATGATATCGGTTCTATGGAAAAAAAAGGTTGAATACATTTGGGTCGGAATTAGAAAAAGTAAGGAGAAAAAGTCACTGATAGGTGTAGTCCATAGGCCACCAAATAATGACATCATGGTGGGGCGAGAAATAAAAAAAAGAAATAACTGATGAATGTAAAAATGGTACAGCAATTATCATGGGGGATTTTAATCTACACATCAATTGGTCAAACCAGGTCGGTCAAGACAGCCTTAAGGAGGAGTTCATCGAATGTATCTGCGATAGCTTCCTTGAACAGTATGTAATGGAACAGACAATGGAGCAAGCTATCCTAGATCTGGCCCTGTGTAATGAGATGGAAATAATTAATAATCTTGCAGTTAGGGATTCTCTTGGAAGAAGCGATCACAGTTTGGTTGAACTTAAACTCCAGATGGAGCATGAGAAGGTAAAATCCAATACTCGTGTCTTGTGCTTACACAAAGGAGACTACAAAGTGATGAGGGAGGAGTTGGCTCAGGCAGAATGGGAGCAAAAACGTTAGGTGGGACAATTGAGGAACAGTGGAGGACTTTCAAAGCGATCTTTCACAGTGCTCAGCAAAAGTACATACCAGTGATAAGGAAGGGCTGCAGAAAAAGAGAAAATCAGCCCTGGATATCTAAGGAAATAAAGGAGGGAATCAAATTGAAAGGAAATGCCTACAAAGTGGCAAAGATGAGTGGGAACCTAGAGGATTGGGAAACCTTTACAGATCAGCAGAAAGCTACGAAAAAAGCTATAAAGAAAAGTAAGATGGATTATGAGAGTAAATTAGCTCGGAATATAAAAGCAGATAGCAAACGTTTCTACAAATGTATAAAACGAAAAAGAGTGGCTAAAGTAACCATTGGTCCTTTACAGGATGAGAAGGGGGATGTCATAACTGGAAATGAGAAAACGGCTGAGGCATTGAACAGGTATTATGAGTCGGTCTTCACAGTGGAAGACAAAAGAGCATGCCAAAAATTGATGAAAGGATGGCTATGGCAGGTGAGAACCTAGAAACTATCACTATCACGAAAGAGGCAGTGTTGGGCAAGTTAATGGGGCTAAAGGTAGACAAGTCTCCTGGCCCTGATGGAATGCATCCCAGGGTACTAAAAGAGATGGCAGGAGAAATAGCAAATGCACGAGTGGTAATTTACCAAAATTCGCTGGTCTCTGGGGTGGTTCCCGCAGATTGGAAAACAGCAAATGTGATCCACTGTTTCAAAAAGTAGGTGGACAAAAGGCAGGTCACGATAGGCCAGTTAGCTTAACTTCGGTAGTAGGGAAAATGCTTGAATCTATCATCAAGGAAGAAATAGCGAGACTTCTGCATATAAGTTGCCCCATTGGTAAGTCGCACCTTGGGTTCATGAAGGGAAGGACATTTTTGACTAATTTGGTGGAATTCGTTGAGAACATTAGATGTGCAGTGGACAATGGGGAACCTGTGGATGTGGTCTATCTGGATTTCCAGAAGGCATTTAACAAGGTGCTGCAGCAAAGACTGCTGCATAAGATAAAGGTGCACGGTGTTACGGGTAATCTATTAGCATGGATAGAAGATTTGTTAACGAACAGAAAGCAAAGAGTGGAGGAAAATTGATGTTTTTCTAGTTGGCAATCAGTGACTAGTGGTGTGCCTCAGGGATCATTGTTGGGACAGCAATTGTTTACGATTTACATAGATGATTTGGAATTGGGGACCGCGTGTAGTGTGTCAAAATTCGCAGATGACACTAAGATGGGTGGGAGAGCAAAGTGTGCAGAGGACGCTGAAAGTCTGCAAAGGGGTAAGTGAGTGGGCGAGGGTCTGGCAGATGGAGTACAATGCTGGTAAATGTGAGGTCATCCATTTTGGTACGAATAACGTCAAAATGGACTATTATTTAAATGGTAAAAATTGCAGCATGCTGCTGTGCAGAGGGACCTGGGTGTCCTTGTGCAGGAATCTCAAGGAGTTGGTTTACAGGTGCAGCAGGTGATTAAGAAGGCAAATGGATATTTGTCCTCATTGCTGGAGGGATGGAGTTTAAAAGCAGAAAGGTTATGTTGCAGCTGTATAAGGTGCTGGTGAGGCCACACCTGGAGTTCTGTGTTCAGTTTTGGTCTCCTTGCTTGAGAAAGGATATATTGGCACTGGACGTTGTGCAGAGGAGATTCACGAGGTTGATTCCAGAGTTGAGAGGGTTGGCTTATGAGGAGAGAGTGAGTCGACTGGGGCTACACTCATTGGAATTCAGAAGAATGACGGGAGATCTTATATAAACATATAAGATTCTGAAGGGAGTAGTTAAGATAGAAGCAGGGAAGTTGTTTCCACTGGCGGGTGCAGCGAGAACTCGGGGGCATAGCCTCAAAATAAGGGGAAGCAGATTTAGGACTGAGTTGAGGAGGGGCCTCTTCACACAAAGAGTTGTGAATCTGCAGAATTCCCTGCCCACTGAAGCAGTTGAGGCTACCTCATTGAACGTATTTAAGGCAAGGATAGATAAATTGTTGAACAACAAATGAATTAAGGGTGATGTTGAACGGGCGGGTAAGTGAAGCTGAGTCCACAAAACGATCAGCCATGTTCTTATTGAATGACGGAGCAGGCTCGACGGGCCAGATGGCCTACTCCTGCTTCTAGTTCTTATGTTCTTGTGTTCTTAAATAGCGGAGCAGTCACCTCGATTTCAGCTGTGCCCATTGCCTTCTTTCATCTGCTTTCAATCCATCAACGGCGCTCTGCACAAATTAATAACTCGCTTCGGGAACAATTGACACAAATACTGCACCTTTCAGGAATCATCAGGAAAATTCCAGAGTGGCAGGGAGCTGCTGGCGAGACCAAACATAATAGCTGCTATAAATGTCCTTTGAAAATGTGGCAGGACGGTCTCCGGTGTGTTGCTGATTACAGTGAAACTCGCCTGGGAAGAAAAACAAAATTCCTAAAGGAGGGACTGTCCTTCATTGAGCAGCTACTGAGAGGATAATTCCAATTGCATTGGGATCTTGATCAACTGGGCCAGTGGGCTGACGAATGGCAGATGGAGTTTAATTTAGACAAAAGCAAGGCGATGCATTTTGATAGATTGAACCAGGGCAGGACTTACTCAGTTAATGGTAGGGTGTTGGGGAGAGTTACAGAACAAAGAGATCTAGTGGTAACTGTTCATAGCTCCTTGAAAGTGAAGTCACAGTTGGACAGAGTGGTGAATAAGGCATTCGGCATGCTTGGTTTCATCGGTCAGAAAAGGAGTTGGAATGTCTTGTTGAAGTTGTGCAAGACATTGGTGAGGCCACATTTGGAATACTGTGTGCAATTCTGGTCACCCTATTATAGAAAGGGTATTATTAAACTAGAAAGAGTGCAGAAAATATTTACTTGGATGCGACCAGGACTTGATGGATTGAGTTATAAGGAGAGGTTGGATAGACTGGGACTTTTTTCTCTGGAGCGTAGGAGGCTGAGGGGTGATCTTTTCGAGGTCTATAAAATAATGAGGGGCACAGATCAGCGAGACAGCCAATATCATTTCCCAAAGCTAGGGGAGTCTAAAACTAGAGGGCATAGTTATAAGGTGAGAGGGGAGATAAACAAAAGTGTCCAGAGGGGCAACTTTTTCACAGAGGGTGGTGAGTGTCTGGAACATGTTGCCAGAGGTAGTAGTAGAGCTGGGTATAATTTTGTCTTTTAAAAAGCATTTACATAGTTACATGGGTACGATGGGTTTAGAGGGGTATGGGCCAAATCCGGACAATTGGGATTTGCTTAGGGGTTTAAAAAAAGGGTGGCATGGACAAGTTGGGCCGAAGGGCCTGTTTCCATGCTGTAAACCTCTATGACTCTATGACTCTATGATGACCGTGGCTGCAAAGACAAGATTTTCTCCGACAACTTTTGCTCATTCCAAATCATTGGGAGAATGTTGTCACAAAACCTGCTTACAGAGAGGAAGCACAAGGTAAATACAACTGAGTTCACCCGAGTGTAACCCGAGGCCTGTGAAATGGGGCTCCTCTATGACTGTTACAGAGGTAAATGCATCAATCACAAAGCAAGTTCGACTGTCATTTTTTTCTTTCATTCAATAATTCATGCCTTGCTCTAATCGGTAAACAGATCTAGGTTGACGGCCATTCAAGAATATATTTCAGTTCACTGAAGTTCCAACTCCCAGAACCATAGCCCCACATTTAAAATTCAACAGGCTCCGGGTAATTCTGCGCTGAAAAACCGGTCATGAGTTTGGAATACTGAGCGCCTGACCTGCAAATGGTGAAAATTTTCCTCAAAATCCAACATATCAAAGCTGGGAAAGAGTGACATTTTAAAATATTTTGACTGAAAGGTCTGAACAAATCTTGCTTTTTAAGTTGAAAAATAATTTCCAATGGAATTGGGGTGAATATATCATACAGGTGATGTTAAATGTACCCAAACCATATGACAGTAAGTGTTTTTACATGGGATTGCATCAGATTTCCAATGATGAGGAAACTTGCAGTTTGAGATTTGCTTTGTGCAGAACATATTGATCATTGCGACAAAGAAAAACGCAGCTGCTGCTGAGAAGGTTTATGAAGGTGGTAACATTCAGAACGCTCTGGAGAAAAACAATCCTTACAGCATGCTGAAAAGCTGAAGCTTTGAAGTTGCAAATCCAAGAGGATCTGAAATTACCAAAATTGTGCGATTCGTCAGCAATAAAGCCATCCACTTAGTGCTGCACTGAATATGAAAATCTGCTGCTTGGCTTTTGAACTGCTGTCGTCGGTGGCCGCTAACCTCAGGTGATTAGAGTGTGGTCATAATGAGAGTAGAAATCTCCCTGTACACTGTCCCTTCCAAATATCCCCAATACTGGTACAGCACGGGGTTACATACAGGGAAAAGCTCGCTCTGCAATGTCCCATTAATCACTCCCAGGACAGGTACAGAACGGCGTTGGATACGGAGTAAACCTCCCTCGACACTGTCCTCATCAATCATTCCCAGGGCAGGTACAGCCGGGGTTATACAGAATAAAGCTCTGGATCTTAGATGTGTAAGTCCTTTCTGGATAAAGGTTAAGAGATGCCATGATGAGAAAATCAGCCTACACAGCATTCCATATGAGTTACATTTGCTTATCAGACGCCCTTAGACTTTCATCTTCAGTGTACCTGAAGAGTCCACCTCGAAATAATCCACCAGAGATCACAGACCGAACCCTAAAAGTATAAATGATGAAAACATTATTGGCCTTGCTTCCAATCTAAATTTACTCATGGTGACACTAATCGATGCTTACTACTTCAATATAACTGGAAATTGTTCCATACAACATTACTGGTCATTTCTCCATGTTGACAATACAGGTGGCAAAGTGTTGCTACCTTCTTCCCAGGGAAGTCACAACGGTAATGATCTCGACGATGCACATGAGTTTGGCCTCCTAGACTATGAACTCGCTGATTGAGGTAATACATTGAGGAGTGTCAGGGCGACTGAGATGCTGTGAAAATTTATACCAAACCAGAAATCTATCTGTCACCTGTTAAAAAGGAGTCAAGCTTGGGAATGATCACCCCGTCAGGACCTGGCTTTTAAAAACATAAAGCAACAGGTGTCATTGTTGAGTGTCATGCAACACTCCAATCCTAGAAAAGAGTTTGGGCTAACCTGTGAAGCATCCCTGTATGGCTTTGGGGTGGGACTAGCACATAGATAGCTCAGTGGAAAGGAACATCCAATTAAAAATGCCTCCAGGACCTTCGCCAGAGCAGAAAGAACGCACGCCCATATTGGTAAAGAAGGGTTGGCGGTAATATTTGGAGCAAAATAAAATCTCTCAATACATTTATTGGTGGACATTTGTGATTGTCAACAATCACGATCCGATATTGCGACTATTCAGAGAGGACAAAGCGGTGCTACCGGTAGCATCAGCCCGTGTTCAGCCGAGGGATATATTATTGTCCCACTACAACTATCACTTGGAACACCGGCTGGGAGGCCACGTAGCAAACGCATAGGCCATGAGTAGCCTGCTTTAGCAGACACACCACTGATGGTGCCACAAGTAGAAGTTACGGTAATGGCCATAAATTTTCTGGATGTCCGTCCTGTGGCTGAACGTAACAGAACTTTGGATGCAAAATCCTGGGTCCTCTCAAAAGTTAAACAGTTAGTGCTGATGGGAGAAGTGGAAAGACCAGTACAACCCCAATTCCACCCTTATCGGAGCTCACTGTAGAAGATGGAATACTGTTCTGGGTGACACGATGGGTTTCTCCGTGTCAGGACCACTCTTCCATACTGGCTGAACTAAATCACAGGAGTGTCCAGAATGAAGATGCTGGCCAGGAGCTATGCTGAGTGGCTGGGAGTGGATACGGACATTGTGGCACTTGTGTGTTGTTGCCAACAATGCCAGCTGGGGCAAGTGTTGCCACCAGCAGCTCGCCTACACCCGTGCAAATGTTTTGGCTTTGGACGCTGCTCTGCATGGATCATGCAGCCCATTCATCGGTTCGATGTCTCCAGTTATATTGGCGACCGATCCCAAGTGGGTGGACATCCATAGCGTGCACCCGGCGACCACAACGGTAACTGGAGAGAAACTTCACACCTCCTTTTCCAAGCATAGGATCCCGGAAGTGCTGATCTCTGACAACGGGACATCACTTTTCCAGCCAGATGTTCACCAGGTTCATAAAAATGAATGAGATTCAACATATCAGAATGGCACCACACCATCCATTGTCGAAAAGCCGAGTGGAGAGAGCGGTCCAGACTTTACAAGTTGCTGTAAAGAAAGCAGCCCGCAGCCTTAATAGACAACAAACTCTCCCAAATGTTACTTGATATAGGGGAAAACCCTCATACCATGATGGGAATAGTGCCTGCGGAATTGCTCACGGGCAGACGACTCCACCTTTGATCTTCCTGAAACTGGTGGGAGAAGAATGGAAACGCAGCAAGAAGCTCAAAGCGGAGGCCATGGCACCAGCAACCAGGAGAGGCAATTGGAGGCAGGTGAAAAAGTACTGGCTGAAAAATGACGCCAAGGTTCCCGCAGGGTACCGTTGTGTCTAAGGGTGTCCGGCATCCAATTAAATATGCGTGGGTGAGGCCATCCAGTAAAAATCGTCTGGACCAGGTGTAGGCCTCCAAAGCCCAGCTCATGCCGAAGCCAACTATGGCCAGCCGGCCACCATCCCGGACCGGGCTCTCCATCATTTGTATTTAGGATTTTGCAAACGGAAAAGAACAGGGCACATGAAGCCGCGGCTACTCCATTGCTTCCTGAGGAATGGAGTGAACCAACACTCTGGCACCCGCTTCATCAGAGAGGAGTGACTGTTCGGAACAAAAGAGTTGTCAGGGAGAAAATCGGACCTCTCAGGGACAAAGGAGGGGAATTATGCTTAGAACCCAAGGGAATAGGGGAGATCCTAAATGAATACTTTGCATCGGTATTCACGAAAGAGAGGGGCGTGTTAACCGAGAGTGTCTCGGAGGGAGGTGTTGACCCGTTAGAGAAAATCTCCATTACAAGAGAGGAAGTGTTAGGTTTTTTAGGGAACATTAAAACTGACAAAGCCCCAGAGCCTGATGGCATCTATCCTCGACTGCTCAGGGAGACGAGAGATGAAATTGCTGGGCCTCGGACGGAATTCTTTGTCGCTTCTTTGGACACGGGTGAGGTCCCTGAGGATTGGAGGATAGCGAATGTGGTGCCGTTGTTTAAGAACGGTAGCAGGGAAAACCCAGGAAATTATAGGCCGGTGAGCTTGACGTCCGTGGTAGGGAAGTTGTTGGAGAGGATTCTTAGAGACAGGATGTATGTGCATTTAGAACGGAACAATCTCATTCGTGACAGACAGCATGGTTTTGTCAGAGGGAGGTCGTGCCTTACAAATTTGGTGGAGTTTTTTGAGGAAGTGACAAAAAACGGTTGATGAAGGAAGGGCCGTGGATGTCGTCTATATGGATTTCAGTAAGGCATTTGACAAAGTCCCACATGGCAGATTGGTTAAGAAGGTTAAGGCTCATGGGATACAAGGAGAAGTGACTAGATGGGTGGAGAACTGGCTTGGCCATAGGAGACAGAGGGTAGTGGTCGAAGGGTCTTTTTCTGGCTGGAGGTCTGTGACCAGTGGTGTTCCGCAGGGCTCTGTACTGGGGCCTCTGCTATTTGTGATATATATATATAAATGATTTGGAAGAAGGTGTAACTGGTGTAATCAGCAAGTTTGCGGATGACACGAAGATGGCTGGACTTGCGGATAGCGAAGAGCATTGTCGGGCAATACAGCAGGATATAGATAGGCTGGAAAATTGGGTGGAGAGGTGGCAGATGGAGCTTAATCCAGATCAATGCGAAGTGATGCATTTTGGAAGAAATAATGTAGGGAGGAGTTATACAATAAATGGCAGAGTCATCAGGAGTATAGAAACACAGAGGGACCTAGGTGTGCAAGTCCACAAATCCTTGAAGGTGGCAACACAGGTGGAGAAGGTGGTGAAGAAGGCATATGGTATGCTTGCCTTTATAGGACGGGGTATAGAGTATAAATGCTGGAGTCTGATGTTGCAGCTGTATAGAACGCTGGTTAGGCCACATTTGGAGTACTGCGTCCAGTTCTGGTCGCCACACTACCAGAAGGACGTGGAGGCGTTAGAGAGAGTGCAGAGAAGGTTTACCAGGATGTTGCCTGGTATGGAGGGTGTTAGCTATGAGGAGAGATTGGGTAGACTGGGGTTGTTCTCCTTGGAAAGACGGAGAATGAGGGGAAATCTAATAGAGGTGTACAATATTATGAAGGGTATGGATAGGGTGAACAGTGGGTAGCTTTTTCCCAGGTCGGAGGTGACGATCACGAGGGGTCACGGGCTCAAGCTGAGAGGGGCGAAGTAAAACTCAGATATCAGTGGGACGTTTTTTACACAGAGGGTGGTGGGGGCCTGGAATGCGCTGCCAAGTAGGGTGGTGGAGGCAGGCACGCTGACATCGTTTAAGACTTACCTGGATAGTCACATGAGCAGCCTGGGAATGGAGGGATACAAACGATTGGACTAGTTGGACCAAGGAGCGGCACAGGCTTGGAGGGCCGAAGGGCCTGTTTCCTGTGCTGTACTGCTCTTTGTTCTTTGTTCTTTATGTACGCCACCCATGTCAGACATTCTGTCGGCGGAACCAGACCGGCGCTGAAACATCACGAGGGATGCATGCGGGGCGTGAAGCACTGAGGTTATTTGGACTTAACGTGGGAGGGGTGTAACGACCTCAACGAGGCACATGAGGTTTGTCTCTTGGTGTCTCAGCTCCCTGATTGAGTTGATGATTGCCTGCTCAATCAGGGAGCCTTGCCTGTCCATATGTTGAGGAGTGTCAGGGCTACTGACGATCTGGATTCTGACTTTGTACCTGAAACACTTTTAAGAGTGGAACTAAGATTGTAAATAAAGGGAATCTGGTGAAGGGACAACGGCCTCCTGTTAATTATTTCAGCAATCAGACCTGACCCGTGTTCCTGAGCAATGTGAGGTTGCAATTTTGCAAAGTGATACTAGGTGATTCACATGCGCAGGTAAAACATAAATCTGTTCCAGCAGAGAATCCGCCGAGGCCCTATCCCCTTTAGACTCACGTATTTACCCCGATATCTCTGTAATACACACATCTTGGAACAGACACTAAGGGACAATATAGAATGGCCAGTTCACCTAACCTGCTTAGATTTGGACTCTGGGGGAAAGCTGCAGGAAATCCACACTTACAAATTCCAGAAAGCCACCCAACCCCATAATCGAAACTGGGACCCGGATACTGTCAGGCCGACAATATTAGGGATGAGGTCTCACCAATCACTGTATAATTAAGTCATAACATCCTTATTCGATGTTAAGTTCCTCTGATAATTAAACATATCTCTCCATTAGCCGTTTTACCCACTTTCTGAGCCTGTGTGCTAACGTCTTGCAACTTTTGCACCGTAAGACCGAGATCCCTCTACAACTTGGGATTCTGCAGCTGTTCTTCGTCTAAGTAATATTCCCTTTTTGATTTTTCCTTCCAAAGTGAAGAACTTCACACTTTCCTCCCTCACTCTCCACCTCCAGATTGTGCACACTCACATAACTCTTCTAGATCTATGTTCAATCTCCTCATGCCCCCCTCACGATATGTTATCTTCCATTCCTTTGTGTTAAATGCGAAACTAGGCCTCCTATCTTTACTGTCCTCAATTCAATCGTCCATATAAGTTGGAAAAATGTAACGGGCCAGCACAGACCTCTGACAGAATGCTAGAATCAATTATATGATTGAAAAACTGAATATTTCCATTAAAGTATAAGGACGAAGAAGAGACTTATGAAAATACGTAACAGAGGCAGCATCATTTTGTGATGCGGAAAATAGGATTGAGAAATGTCTTGATGCTCACAGAGGCTGTAAGAATCACTGTGTACTAAAGGAGAATCACTCAATTATTGCACTTAGTTCATAAATACATGCCATTTAAAAACATGCAAGATAAACGTTTGCTCACAAGACTGGTGGTAATACATTAGCAGCGAGAGAGGATAAAACATCTACCAGGAAGCGGGAAATCTGGATAACTGCTCTCCAATTAGGACGATAAAACTATTGTTTTGCTGCTGTGATCAAATAAAGGTTCCTTAAATATTCAGAAGGTCGATATATGACCTATGTTTTAGATTATGAGGCCATGTGCATTGCACACAGTTGTGCTCACACTCACAAAGTGACTAAGGGAAATGTGAGGAGGGCAGATGGGAAATTAAGAGTGTCAGGGAATGTGCGGGAAATGTCATATTGAGTACAAACTGGGACAATTGTAAGTCATACACTTTGTCAGAAGAACAGAAACACGGGCTGTTGTTTAAATGCAGAGGGACTACAGAAGATTGCAGTGGAGAAGAGTTTGTTTTTTTCATACATGGATCAGGAAATGTCATCTTACATATACAGCAAAAATTGAATGTTGACCTTTACTCAAATAGGACTGCAGCTCACATCGAGGGAACTCCTGCTACAACAGGCCAGTGCATTGGTGAGGCCGCATCCAGAGTTGTTGCGGACAATTTCTCATATTTATCTAGTAATAAACTTGCATTGCAAGCAGTTCATAGAATTTACTAGGCTGTTTCCAGGAATGACGGAGTTGTTGTCTGAGAATAAACTGAATAATTTGCGCCCATACCAATGGGAGTTGAGAGAAAAGAGAACGAATCTTACAGACACATGTCATATTTTGACCTTTTCAATATCATACGATATTCTCATTCATGGGACCACCAAGAATTACGGGAAACCGTTCCAAAATAACATGAGAAAACTTCAGATTCTGTGTGGATAAAAGTATAGAGTCCGATTGTCAATTTACCAATGATGACGAATAACAAATGTTAATAGAGGAAAGAACAGGAAGGGGGATAAACACACTCTGATGTGGTGCAGGCTGACCAGTGTGTGCTGAATTGGATATGGTGGCTGCGAGAATTCACCCCAAACAACGACAGATGTGCTTCATGTTGCTCATTGGAAAATGACCATCTTTGAGTGAATGCAGCTTCAAGTTAGCACTCATGAGAAATGACGTGGAACTTTCTTTCCAACTTAAAAACAGAGCTAAAAATAGGTCAGAACAACAGGGATTTAACACAGGTGGCGTCATCTGTTTGTTCAGTATTTCAAAGAACACTAAATAATGAAGTAATTTCTATACCCCGTGGACATTCCGCAGAGTATAAGTTAAGGACTTTCTGAAAACAACTCAAAGTTTATCTGAGGCAGATTTCCACCAGTATACAGAGAGATAGACTTCTACACGGAATACAATGCATCGTCCAATGCAATGGGTCAAGAAAGTATTCTATATGGTCATTGCTGTCGTTGGTGTTCCTGGTAAATCACAAATGCTTTAAAATTATGTGAATCTATGTGTGAGTCTGTGCCTCCTTTTAATCTGTTCAATGTGCCATATGCTGTTTAATGTGTTATACGCTGATCTGATGCTGACCATTGTGCAGATATCCGTGCTACCAAATGTGGTATTTGCGACCAAATAAGCCTGTTGGACTTTAACCTGGTGTTGTGAGACTTCTTACCGGAAAGTTATAATACAGGTATCTGTGATTGTAGATTAGATTGGCACTAACTCGAGGGGACACTGACCATGCAAAATTTGGGCTCTGAGTCACGGCGAAATTGTGCTGATTGTGACTATCAGAGCATGTGAGAATGGAACAGGAGTATTGCATTAGTACCTTCCCCACTATTCAATAAGATCACAAATGTCATGACTTTTTCTCAATTCGAATTTCCTCCCGTCTGGCACTAACACTTTAGTCGTTTATTAATCAAATAAATCTAATAAAATCAGCATTGAATATATTGAATGTCACAACAGCTACGGCTTTCTGAGGAACAGAGTCGACAGACAAATCACTTTCTGTGATTGATAGAAATAATCTCTAAACATCCCAAAACCAAGAGAGACCTCTTCCATTTGTATCCTCCCTTCCAAGAGGAGTCACCCACTTGGTACCCATCATTTCAAGAGCCCACAAGATCTCAAAAACATTAAAGTAAAATACCGCTGATGCTGAAAAACAGGCACTGAAACAACAAATGTGGAAACATCTCAACCAATCTGGCAGCGATGGCACATTATCCCATTGTTTGTGGGAGTGTAATGAGATGAGTTTGCTCAGCACAACAGGTCACCTACCAGGGAGAAGAGAAAAGCAGATTCAAGAATGTGGTTTTCCACGAATTGTGGAGAGTGAGGAATGGAGGCGGGAACAAGAGCCATGCAAGGATCTATCAGGGAGAATATAGATTCGGACCCTGGTTCAGGGCCACTCACTTACCAGGAAAGAACAGGAAGAGGGATCCAGGGAAGTTTTGGGGAGTTTGAAATTAAAACAATTCCTGTCATCGCAGGAAAGTTCGAAGTTAAATGGTTGGTGATGGAGTTTACTTCGAGATGGGCAAGAACAGATGATGAGACTTTCGTGTTATTTAAAGTTTTATTAATCCTACTGAAACTAATTAAAATAGGGAAGTCAATTCTTCATATTTCTAACATTATTAATGCAAGAAGTCAGGCTATTTATTTGGCAATATGTTTCAATGTTGATGAGGTTGATTAATATTTTTGGAATGTATCAATATTTGTAAGTGTTGTGGTTTATTAATGATGGTATGGCTTGTTGAATCAGTTGCTTTTATTAAAGTAGAAAGGAATAATGGCATTGAAAATTGTATATTGCGCAATTATGTTTACTATCAGCAGTGTTCAAGTGATCAACTGCAATGAACAGTGAACAGCAGAAGCAGCACCTCTGGAATGGGCCATCATCATCTCAGGGATAATTCGGCCACAGTCAACGTTTATTCCCAGCAAAGGGAGAGGCAGAGAGAACAATTACAGTGCTCACTGTATACTGGAAAAGAAAGCGATTAAGTTCAATAAGAAAAAGTAAGAAAATATCGAGGATGGGGTGTGGAATGGATTGCCTGCAGTGATAGTGGAGTCAGACACTTTAGGAACATTTAAGCGGTTATTGGATAGGCACATGGAGCACACCAGGATGATAGGGAGTGGGGTAGCTTGATCTTGGTTTCAGATAAAGCTCGGCACAACATCGTGGGCCGAAGGGCCTGTTCTGTGCTGTACTGTTCTATGTTCTATGTTAACATGCCGAAGGACCAGATTCACTGTCGAAAGAGAAGAGAACTTACAAACAACTCAAATAAGAGAAGCAAAGAGAAAGCAGGATAAAATAATGGCTTCTTGTTGTAAGAGAATATCACAGTTTTACTTGGAATAACAGATAGTAAGAGGACGATTGGGACGAATGGTGGGGGGGTGGGGGGGGATGATTTATGATTAGCGATATAGGTCATAGTTACCATCACATGAAGAGTTAACATTCACTTTTAATAGGGGAGACTGCAAGTCTCAAGTACCCAATACCTACCAAGCAATCCACCTATGGGACTCATGCATCCTCAGATTGAATTCTTATCTGTAACTCTTCCCCTCCTCCATCATCCACCTCACTGTCAGTTCAAGAAGGCCGATCACCTTCTCAAAGGCAACATGGGCTTTCACAAAAAGTGTTGGTCTTCTCAGAGGCGTGCCTCCGCCATGAAATAATATGTTAATAAGAGTTGCTGTGTCATTTCCATGTTCTGTTCCCTTCTCTGTCTACAGTTAATTTAATGGCGATTCTGGTCCTGCTCCGGGGGAATTGTGGCCTCTCCAGCTGTACCACTCGCTACCTGGTGGCCATGGCAGCCGGGGATCTGATGGTTATTATCATTGACATCATACTGCGGCGGTTCCCTTTCTATTATTACCCACGGTGTTTCCTGGACTTGACCCCCGTGTGCAGCGTTGTCAGTGCCCTTTGCCGTGCAGCAATAGACTGTTCTGTCTGGTTCACCGTCATGTTCACCTTTGATCGATTTATCGCCATTTGTTCCCAGAAGCTGAAAGCTAAATATTGCACCGAAAAAACTGCGGCTGTGGTTCTTGCAACAACAACCATTCTACTCTGTCTAAAAAATGTGCCTCGTTACTTTAGATATGAACCCAGGAAAATAATCAACAATGTATCGTGGTACTGTAAAAATAAGAGAATCTATTACACTGATCCGAGGTGACAGGGGTTCGCTAACTTTTCAACAGCATTAACTCCAATGATCCCATTCGCAGAAATTCTGATCCTTAACGCTCTGATTTTCCGACGCATTTTAATGGCCAGCCGAGCTCGCAAGTCACTGAAGGGTCAGAGCAAGGGAGACAAACACAGTGACCCAGAGATGGAGAGTAGAAAGAAGTCTATTATTTTACTCTTTGCCATATCCAGCAACTTCATAATTCTGTGGTTATTCTATGTTTTATATATGCTTCGTGTGCCAGAACTCTTTTTAGATGGCAGTGGTTATGATATCTTTGGGGACTTCGCCTATATGCTGCAGAGTTTAAGCTGCTGCACAAACACCTTTATTTACGTGGCCGCTCAGCCCAAATTCAGAACAGAGTTAAAGAAAATACTGAAATATCCGTTTGTATCGATTGCTCAGTACATTGACTGAAACAACAGTTTAAAAAAATCCATAGGGACAGGAACATGTTGGTCCTGTGAGCAGAGATATGACAGATATCCAGCACAAGAAGAGCAAGATGTGACATGGGGGGAGGAGGTGAAGGGAAGTGTCTGCAGGAATTAACTGCATTGGAGGGATGTGCGCGGCGCAGGGAGAGAGAGAGAGAGCAGAAGAACCAGAGCTTGACTTCTACAAGGAGGTCAGACAGGGCGAGGGGAAGGCTGCGAAGGACAAGAGGTGAACTTGACCTAAACCAGCTTAAAGAGATCAGATACAAAGTATCGCCTGAACATATTGATTGAAACAGTTCCTAAACTTGACAACAGCGGAAAGGGAGGTTGTTAATTTCACATTTCGCGGTACCGATTGGACCGAGGAGGGTTTTTAGCTGTCAGCATGCTGCCGCTTCTGGGATCTTGCTGTGTGAAGAGGACAAGTGTGTGGCTTTCTCCATGACAACAATGTTGCAGAAACAGGTGGAGGGAGAGCGGGAAAGACAGAAAAAAAGAATCAGGGAGAGAGATAGAAGCGGCTGGATGTAGTGTGTTAGAGGCAGAGGGAGAGATACAAGCTGCTATTGAGGTGCGGGGGTTCTAAATGGGGGACAGGGTCTCCATTTAATTCTGAGGGTCCCTGGATGTGGATTTCACTGTCCCAGCCTCAGTCTGCCTCACTCTGTACCTCTGTATACTAATTGACCACATTTAAAACGCACTCCACACTTTTGACTGCATCTTTTGTGTCTTGCTCAGCAAGATTTGGGCGGCACGGTAGCACAGTGGTTAGCACTGCTGCTTCACAGCTCCAGGGTCCTGGGTTCGATTCCCGGCTCGGGTCACTGTCTGTGTGGAGTTTGCACATTCTCCTCGTGTCTGCGTGGGTTTCCTCCGGTGTTCTCCCACAGTCCAAAGATGTGCGGGTTAGGTTGATTGGCCAGGTTAAAAAAATTGCCCCTTAGAGTCCTGGGATCCGTAGGTTGGAGGGATTAGCAGGTAAAATATGTGGGGGTAGGGCCTGGGTGGGATTGTGGTCGGTGCAGACTCGATGGGCCGAATGGCCTCCTTCTGCACTGTAGGATTTCTATGATTCTATTTCTATTCTAAGATCAGGGGCTTCGTTTTTAAAAAAAAACCATCATGCTTTTCATGAGGGACGCTTCCCCTTTCAGGGACAGAAGTGATATACCCAGACTTGAGAAAGTGCCCACTGACACAGGGGTTTGTGTGTGTGTGTGCGCGCGCGCGCGTGTGTGTGTGCGCGCGCATGTGTGTATGTGTGTGCGCGTGTGTGTATGTTTGTGTGTGTGTGTATGTTTGTGTGAGTGTGTGTATGTTTATGCGTCTGTGTTTGTCTGGCCGTGTGTCTTGGTGTGTTTTTATGTATGTGTGTGTGTCTGCGTGTGAGAGTGTTTGTGTGTCTGTGTGTGTGCACCTGTCTATGTTTGTGCGTGCTGCACGTTGCTGTGTGTTTGCCCCAGTGTCAGTGCATGCATCTGTGTGCGTTTGTGCTTGTGTGTGTGCGTGTGTGCCCGCCTGCGTGTATGTCCCAGTATCTGTGTGTGTTCCTCAGTGTTGTGTGTCCATGTGTGTTTGTGTGCCTCAGTGCGTGTGTCTCAGTGTTTGTGTTTGTCTGTGTGCGTGTGTCTGTGTGTGTCTGTTTCTATGACTGTATCTCTGTGCGTGTGCCTGTGTGTGTGTGTTTTTCTCGGTGTGTGTTTGTGTCTGTGTTCATTTGATTGTGTGTGCATGCGTGTGTGTCTCTGTCTCAGTTTGTGTTTCTGTGTGTGCAGCTATTTTTTTCCCGTGTGTGTTTGTGTCTATGTGTCTTCTTGTGTGTGCCAATATATGTGTGTGCATGTGTGTGAGCGTGAGTGTATGTGTGTTTGTTTGTCTCAGTGCGTTTGTCTGTGCATGCGTGTGTGCATGTGGGTGTGACGGGAGACAGAGCGAGGGAAGACAGTGAGGGGCGACTTTGAGGCGTCGCACAGTGCTGGAATAATGCGAAGGAGAAAGAGTGAGGGGGAGAGAGTGGGATGGACAGAACAAGGTGGAAAAGCGCAAGGGGGAATGGAGCGATGTTCAGGACCATAACGGGAAAAGAGCTGGTGAGAATGTGCTGGAAGAGAGATTGAGGGGGAGAAGAAGTGACTGGGAGACGGGTTTTCGGGCGTGAAGCAATCGTGTGATGGGAGAGAGTAAGAGGGGGAAGGAATAAAGGAGTTGAGGGAGTGAGATGATGGGTAAGAGTGGGGCAGATGGGGTGAGAGAGAGAGATTGATGAGGTGACAGGAGAGTCAATAGAAAGCAATTGGGTAGAATATACTGCCCAGTTTGAATTTCGTATCAAATCATGAATTCAAACTTTCTAACTGAAAGAATTCACATCCGCGGATTCCAGTTAAAAGTCGAAGTGACCCTCCCATTGTGATGTTGCAGAAGATGTTGTATTGAGTAAATGGAAACTTTATATCTCACAAGAAGAAAATAAAATGTCATGCTGATTTCAACAGAAAGCAAATCCAAATTGAGTTAAGAAGAACAAAACTGTACACAATGCTCCAGGTCTGGCCTGGCCAAGGCTCTCTGCAATGGCAGCAAGACATCTTTACTGCTTTACACAAATCCCCTTGCGATGAAGGCCGATGAACCATTATCCTTGCTAACTGATTGTGGTCCCATCATGCTCGCTTTTGTGTGGCTTCAACACCATTTAAACAAGTTCATTCAGTGGGCAAATACATAGGGAATGCAGTGTAACGTAGATAAAAATAATATAATGCAATTAAATGTGAATTTATCCATTTTGGATTGAGAAACAGAACGGTCCAGTATTCATTAATTGGTGACAGAATAAATTTGAGAAAATTCAGAAATCAAATTCCCGACAAAGTGTTGGATTGGACAATTTCAATTATAAACCCAGAATTAAAGTTCAAACATACAAATTGACATTCTGAAACAGGATGGTGCCTCACAACTTCAATGTTGTGATTCTCTGGCATCTGAGGATCTCCATTTAGTCACTATCTTTGCCTCTCTTCATGCGTATGGAGACTTGGAAACTCGAGACATTGGGAAAAGATTTCATTCCTGTTTTTCAAAGTGACACAATCGAATTTATAGCTTCCACAATAACCAAGCCCTGAATCTCCCATCCAAATAATCTTAAATCTGTCTAAAGATAGCGCCCAATTCCACGATGCAGCAGTTTAAGTTTTGACACATTGACCAAACCAATTGTGGATACTTTTTCAGGATGCAAAAAACAGTTTCAACTGGGAGAATCCGAGGGGGGAAATGCAATTCTAAGATGCAAAAATGAAATGAAATCCTAGGCCTCTCTGTTGCTGCACCGATATTCACATCGTCCCGTTTAATTTAAATTGTCCTTCCACTGTGAAAATTAAACCTATCAGCCTCAGTTAGAGCATTAATAAGTGAAAGAGCATCAATTGCCATTTTCAGAAGCTTTTTCCAAAACAAACCACATGTGGTGTTGCAAAATGTTCCTGAATTTCACCCATAAAAGCCGAAAATAATAAACATTGTCGAAGACCAAATGTCCCCAGGATTCGGACTCACCATCCAGCAGAAACAGAGTTGCTCTTTATCGGCCCTTTCCATTTTCTTTCGAAAATATCTTTCCCTGTCTGGAAATATCTGATTTAGGATCAGGAGCAGGCCACTCAGCCCATGAACCAGTGACAGTGAGGGGAAGAGAGGTTCAAGGGGAGAAAGGGAGAGGGGGGAGTGAGTGAGGCGAGGATGGGGGGGGTGGGTGGACAGTGAGTAGGCAGGGTGAGCGAGGGGGAAGAGAGCGATACAAACAAATCCAACTGTCTCACTCATTCCCAATAGTTCTGTATCAATCCCAAAACTAATCCCACTTCCGCACTCTCTCCCCAAGACGAATTTGACATCCCGTTCTCAACCAGCCACTTGGAGGGGGTTTCAGAGAGGGAGAGAGACAGGAAAGAAATGGAGGGAAACGAAGAGAGAGAAGAAGGATAGCAATGGATTGAGAGTTGCAGAGAGAGTGAGAGAGAGAAAGGAAGCAATTTCGATGGAGACTGTTGGATACTGTTGCTGCGAATCTGAGGACAGTTGCCTTGAAGGTATCACGCAGAGCACTACAAACGGAATCAGAGAGATACGCAGTCCGGAAATAGGCCCTTCGGCCCAACTCGTTCATGCCGACCAAGTTTGCTCGATGGAAGATCTCCCATTTTCCTGCGTTTAGCCGATATCCCTCTAACCTTTTCCCATCCATGCACCCGTCCAATGCCTTTTAAATATCGTGATTGTTCCTGCCTATACCAGCTCTTCTTTCAGCTCATTCGATGTACACACCTTCCTCTGAATGAAAAGGTTGCCCCTCAAGTCCCTTTTAATTCTTTCCTCTCAACTTAAAGCTATGCTGTCTGGTTTTGGTCTGCCCCATCCTTGGGGAAGATACCTTGGCTATTCACCTCATCCATGCCTCTCATGGCTTTATAAACCTCGATAATTTCACACTTCATCCTCCTAAACTCCAGCCTATCTCACCTCTCCTTTTCATTCAAACTTTCCAATCCCAGTGACATCCTTGTAAATATTCTCTACAGCTTCAAGTTTAATACCACCTTTCCTGTCGCAGGGAGACCAGAATTTACGCAGTACTCTAAATGTGGCCTTATCAAAGTCGTGTAGATATGTAACATCGCATAATAGGAGAAGTACGAGGCCATTCTGCCCCTCAATTCTGCTGCTCCAGTCGCTATAACCGTGGCTGATCTGAAATGCTTCTCTCCCCATAACCCTGTAAATATTTTCCCTTCAGATTCCCATTCAAATTTCTCTTGAAGTCCCTGACTGAATCTTCTTCCACCACCTTCGGGAAGTACATTCTATACCGTAGCCACTCACTATATTGAAAATAATTCCTCCTGCTCCCTCTGTCGCCATTTATCTTAAATCAGCATCCTTTCTTTTTCAGCTCTTCCGCCAATGTGCCCATTATCTCAAAAGCAATTGTCTCAGTCCCAGCACGTCGCTGCAGGAGTTCCTCATGGTTAGTGTTCTCGGCCTAACCATCTTCAGCTGCTCCGTCAATGACCTTCCCTTCATCATAAGGACAGAGGCCGATTGTTCACTGATGATTGCACAACATTCAGCACCATTCATGGCTCCTCAAATACTGGAATAGAAAATGTGAAAATACGAAGCAGATCAGGCAGCATCTGTGGCGAGAGAAACAGATAATTAGCAGACACACCTGCTACAGAGGGACTGCTGAGAAGGTTCACCAGTCTAATTCCTGGGATGGCAAAATTGAAGTATGAGGACAGATTTGGTCGACTGGCCCTGTAGTCAGTGGATTTTTGAAGAATGAGAGGGGATCTCATTGAAAGGTATAAAATTCTGATCAGGCTGGACAGGCTGGGTGCGGGGATGCTCTTTCCTCTGGCTTTCGAACCTAGAACAATGGGGTCATTATCTCAGGATACGGGGAAGACCATTTCCATCTGAGACCAGGAGAAATATCTTCACCCAGAGGATGGTGAAACTGGAATCCTGTACCACTGAAAGCTGTGGAGGCCAAGTCACTAAATATATTTGATGGGCACTAGATTGTCTCAGTGATAACAATGTAGGCCTTGTATGAGAAAACACTGTTCGAAACAATCTAAGTTTTTACAAGCTCATGCTGGTATGAGTCAACACAGCACTAGAGCTCTCTCAGTTATTACAATCTGGGCATTGTATACGCATTTGATATGGGTTTGCAGAGGAGGATGGTGCATTACGTAAACGAACATGGAATTGGAGGAAGTGTGTTAGCATGGATTGAAAACTGACTGTTACATACAAATCGGAGGGTTGAAATAAATGGCTCCTTTTCACTATGGAAATATATAACTAGTGCAGTACCACAGAGATCAGTTCTTGGCTTGCAATTGTTCACTATTTACATTCATGATCTGAAGAAAGAATCAGAATGTAAGGTGACCAAATTTGCCGATGAGACTAAGATAGCTGCGAGGTCATTTTCAAATGAGGATATTGTGATTCTGCAAAGGGATATTGATAGGTTAGCTGACTGGGCGACATCTTGGCAAATGGAGTTTAATGTGGGCAAGTGTGAGGTCATGCACTTTAGTGGGAGGAATCAAAGGGCACAATTAATTACATTGGGCAAAAGTCCTTTATATGAAGTTTTTGCATTGGCGAAAGCCATACAGACATCGGGAAAAGTGTATAGAAATATTGAAAAATATATGCTGGAATTAATTGGAAAAATATGTGATATACTCCAATTGCAGATATAAACAAACAACTTCTGACCTCCAAACAAGCTGAAGGGGCGCGCAGAAACGTTGCGCGTGGGCAATATAGCCTTTGGACCATTGTATAACGGTCGCGCAGGGTATCAGTAAGTGATAAGATGCTTCTCATGCTGATACTCACGACCCTGGCCCTGTTAGCCACAGCGGGAAAGTATAAATTGAATTATGAGGAGTTAGGGATGAAGCACAGTGATCATCTCTGTAAGGATGACTCTGTCTATTGTATGAACACCTTTGTGTATATGTCTTGTCTGTATGCATCACAATCGAAACTGAGCAAGTGCTGGGTCTGTTCACACATTCCCATGTACGGAGGAAAGGGAGGAATTCCTTTATTCCCTATCCCTTTTTCAGCTATTCTAACAATTGAGTGGGTTTTAAATCAGAATGGAACCCAGGAAGGGTCAAGGAAACTGACATTTAAAACCCCATCGGTACCACTATGCAGGGTATCAGCAACAGCGATGTCCTTTCAAGGCTAGGGGGCGGAGGGTGCACTTTATCGACCTTTAAGAAACATTACCAACCCAACTATGACAGATCAGATTCCCCACCCTACTTCAATGTGAAAAATCAACAAAGGGGACCTATCTGCCTGACAAGAAATGGAACCGTGCCTGTTGGCCGGAGCTACTTTATACAGCAGAGTGATATCACTGATGACGCTGAGGCCATGATAAAGGTCACAATCCAGTGCCCCATCGCCACCGTCCCGGTTGGTCTCTCCTCCGCTCAGATAAGCAAGGTGACTGCATATAATGGGATCTATTTTGTCTGTGGAAACAATGCCTATCCGTGGCTGCCTTGGAATTGGACAGGGTCGTGTTATTTGGCATATGTGGTGCCTTATATTCACCATTACACTGACTTACGGGACCACCCCGAGATACACCTGCTTAGGGCTAAGCGAGCCATTAGTGAGACAGAACGATTCTTCACGACAGCTTACCTATTTTTTGGGACGGCAAAGGCAACACAGGAAGTCATACAGATGGCCTCAACCCTAGAGAAAATTGCAAATGAGACTAAAAATGGGTTCGAGGAGGTGAGCACGGCCGTCTCTGAAATATTAGCAGAGGTCGTTATTCGGACTGTGGCGTTACAGAACCACTTATCACTCGATGATGTGCTAGCCTCCCAAGGAGGAACATGTGCCATAGTTGGCTCCGAATGCTGTACGTATATCCCCAGTGCTTCGGAGAAAATAACTCGCTTAGCAGATCATATCAAACACGTGGCGAAAACAATGCAGGATGCGGGAAAGCAATATCACAATTACAACCATCCGGGCTGGCTGGGGCAATGGTTCGGGTCGTGGGGTACATACCTGATGCATGGAATGATTGTATTAATTGCAATTGTAATTATTGCTGTGTTTGTATGGCATTATGGAACCCCTGTTGCCAAACAGTAACAGCGCGAATTATGACGGTCGCAAGTGTACAGGTGAAGGGGGCAGACCTCCCGACGAAGGAACTAGGCCCATTCTCGGATAAGAGACACAGCAACTCTGCCAATTGTGCTCAGGAATGTGGCTAACTGAGCTCGCAAACAAACTCCATTTTTTTGTACCTTTTTATAACACGATGGAGTTGACATGTATGCCTTCTGTGATCGTATAACCATGGATTCATATGTATATATATATATATATATATATATTCATCTTATACTGACACAAAGTATTATACAAACTTGTATGTATATCAGTTGACTTGTTTGTGCAAAACCTGTGATGTTGTTTCAAGGCTATAAATGACGAACGATCGTGGCCTTGGAGATTGAATAAACTACGCAGAACAAGAATCTCACCATGAACAATGACAGACATCTGAGAAAATTGCAATATAATAAGGGGCGGGAACCGGGATATATATAAAACACTGTTCTTACTTGTGTTCGAAGAGAAGGCTGGGGCCCACTTTTAGGAACATCACTTCTCCCACAATTGTGAAAATAAACCTGCACTTGGATCCACTAATAGTGTCAGAGGCTTTTTTTTAACCTACAACAGTGCAGCTCCTCAAACAACACACCAGAAGCTTGACACCTTCCAGGTCAAAACAGCCCACTTGATTGCCACCACATCTGCAAACATTCATTCCCGACACCACTGACGCTCAGTAGCAGCAGTGAACACTATCCACAAGATGCACTGCAGCAATTCACCAAAGATCCTTAGACAGCACGTTCCAAACCCACGATCACTTCCATCTTGAAGGGCAAGGGCAGCAGATACATGGAACGTCACCACCTGCAAGTTCCCTCCAAACCACTCACCATTCTGACGTGGCAATATATCGCCGAGCCTTCGCAGTCGCTGGGTCAAAATGCTGGAATTCCCCCCTAACAGCATTGTGGGTCAACCCACAGAACATGGATTGCTGCGATTCAAAACGGCAGCTCACCATCACCTTGTCAAGGACAACTAGGGATGGGCAATAAACTAGCTCTAATAATGCGTAATGGAATGGTCTCTGGAAACCCAGGAGACACATCCATTACAGTTCATAGATATTGTTCACCATTTTGTGTCTTATGGAGGGGTCAAGTACAATCAATTAAAACCCTTGCGAATGGTTCCTCAAATGCTGGTATGGGTATTGAAGGTGTTGGTTTTACCACCACTTGAGATTTCCCGATCACGTGACATGTGTGACATGACGGGCACAATTTAAGCAAAGCTGTGAGCAGTCCAGGCCATTTAAAATGTTTTGTTATTTAAGGTTATGGTTTCATCACTCCCAAATGACCACCAGTACCTTACGTGCAACCCACAACATTTCCTTTTTATAACGCACCGGTAATGCCACTTGATGGACTTCTGCCTACATTTCATCCGCCTTAATATGTAAATGTTTGCATTTCCACTTTAAGACATCATTTGTAAGGTAACAACACGGCGGCAGGGTGGCACAGTGATTAGCAATGCTGCCTCGCTGCGCCATGGACACAGGTTCGACTCGTGGCTCCGGTCACTGTCTTTGTGGAGTTTGCACGTTCTCCCCGTGTCTTCGTGGGCTTCCTCCGGGTGCTCTGGATTCCTCCCACAGTCAAAAAGATGTGCCGGTCAGATGCATTGACTCAAAAAGGCGGCGGATTGTGGCGACGAGGGGAATTTCAAAGTAACTTCATTAAAGTGTTAATGTAAGCCTACTTGTGAGTAATAAATGAACTTTGAGAAACTTTAACTTCAAAACATTCTGGTATACGCTGTGATCTCTCTTCCATGTGTGCTTCCTAATAATACGATTGTAATTCTATATCTTTGAGTTGCAACATAGAAACATAGAAAATAGCTGGAGAAGTTGGCCATTCGGCACTTCGAGCCTGAACCGCCATTCAATGCGGTCATGGTTGATCATGTATTTTCAGTATCTCACTCACGCTACTCTCCGTACTCCTTGATCTTTTTAGCTGCAAGGGCCATGTCCAGCTCCCTCTTGAACATACGGAACAAACTGGCCCCAACAGCGTTCTGTTTTGGAGAATTCCACAGGTTCACAACTCTGAATGAAAAAAAAAAGTTATTCATATCAATCCTGAATGCGTTACCCCTTATTCTTAGAATCTGACCAACATTTCTGGAATTCCCCAACATTGGTAACATTCTTCCCGCATCTCGGCCTGTCCAGCCCGATCAGGATTTTGTATGTTTCTACGGGATCTCTTCTGATGTTCCTAAATGCCAGTGAGTGCAAGCCCAGGCAATCCAGCCTCTCTTCAATTGACAGCCCTGCCATTCCGAGTATCTCTCTGGTAAACCTTCCCTGGATTCGCTCACCTGCAAGAATGTCGTTCCTCAGATTAGGAGGCCAAAACTGGACACAGTACTTAAGGCGTGGCCTTACCAAGGCCCTGCATAAGTAGCAAGACATCCCTACTCCTACACTTAAAGTTTATTTGTATGAAAGCCAGCATGCCATTGGTCTTTCTCACCTCCTGCTGTGCTGGAAGGCCAACCTTCAGCGACTGTTCCACGATGACACCCAGACTACGCTGCACTTCCTCTTTCACCAAACTGCCATCATTCTGATTATAATCTTCCTTCCTGCTTTTGCCATCAAAGTTGCAACTCTGCCAACATTCCCAAACTTAAAATGTCCACCTCATCCTCCATCTGATCCTTTTGTTTTACAACAATCCTGTCAATAACCGTTTCTGATAATTGAACTTCAACTTTCTTACCTTCACTGTTTGACTTCTCCTCTTGTCTTAACCCGTGACTTTGTGAACTTGTTACTCCACAATCAATAAATATTCCCGGATATTTGTCCTTCAAGAATTTAGTTATTTTATTAACAGTGGCTTATCAAGCGACGGAGGCATCACTCCCACACTTGATCCAGCTATATCGTTGCCAAAGTTAAACTGTATTCCTGGGCAAGATGATTTCTCTATTGCCCCTATTACCAATTTGCCACTGTTCGCGGGACACTCCAAACTCACCTTACATAATGGAACACTGCGATTCTCACCCTGACGTCCACATATTACTATCTTTCCTGGAATGTTCCTTCCAAACTACGTAACTCCTTTTTCCGTCCAAGATTAACTTTCTCCCGTCAGTCTTACAATTTTAACTTCTTTACCTACTCCTTTGGGTGCACACGAATAAACTTTGCCCACAGAGGTAATTTCTTTCAAGAGGTCTGGCACCTTCTTATCAATCAACTCCTGACCAGGCTGTACATTCATTTGCTCCTCTTTCACTTCATTGTTTTTCATTTACTACTTTAACAACCCCCACTGGCTTATCCTGTTTGACCATGTGTGTCTTCCAACTGCTTTTCTTAAACAATAACATTCTAACTTTGCATGGCCGAAGTCATTACAGTGAAAACATATGAATCTTGTATTTTTTCTCTTCCACCCACACGTGGCTCATTTTAAAATTAGGTTCTCTGTTTTTATTATCTCCCAGGAGATCTTCTTTACCTTTTCCACCTGAGGATTTTTCCCCAGCTTCAATCCCTCAAAGGCCGAAACTAAATTCGGAAAGCAAACTTCGATTAATGAGCTAATTCACAATGATTGAGAGACGGTTGTTGCCTCCCTGTTGCCAGGGTCCAGGATGTCTCTAAACGGGCAGAAAGCATTCTGAAGGGAGAGGGTGAACAGCCAGTGCTCGTGTTACATATTGGTACTAACGACATAGGTGCAAAGAGTGACGAGAAGTTTTGGGAGTCAGGTAGAAAGCTAAAAATCAAGACCTTTCGGGTTGTGATCACAGGATTGCCCCCTGTGCCACGTTCCAGTGAGGCTAGAAATAGGAAGACATTCAGCTCAACACGAGGCGAAAGAGTTGGTGTCGGACGGAGGGTTTCAGAGATCTGGGCCATTGGGACATCTTACGGTGCAGGTGGGACCTGTACAAGAAGGGCTGGTTGCATCTACACTGAAAGGGCATAAATATTGTGGCTGGGAGTTTTGCTAGTGTCATAAGAGAGAATTTCAAATAGTTTGGGAAGGGTTTGGGAACAAAGCAAAGTTGAATTAACTGAAGGGGAACGAGAGAGTAGGGCCAGTCAGACTCAGACAAAGAGCAGGAAGGCTGTGGTTGCTAATCAAAGATCGTCTGGTAGATTGAAGTGCATTTCTTTCAATGCGATGGCTTAAAAGGTAAGGCAAATGAGCTTAGACCTTGGGTTAGTACTTGGAACTTGATGTTGTTGTTATTACAGAGACTTGGGGATGTGACTCGTAGAGGAGTACGAGTGGATGCGGTTTATTTAGACTTTCAGAAGGCTTTTGCCAATACCTCACACAAGATACTACTTTGGAATGTTGGATCTCATAGGACTGCCGGTAATGTCTTGAGATGGATAGCTGGTGTGCAGATAGGAAACAAAGAGTTAATATAAATGGTTTTTTTTCTGATTGGCAGTCAGAGACTAGTGGGGTTCCGCACGGTTCCCATGGGCTCGGACCCAAATGTTCACATAATACATTAACGATTTAGAAGAGGTAGCTGAATGCATTATCTCCAAATTAGCAGATTATAACAAATTCGTGGGAGGCTGAGCTGTGAGGAGGATGCAGAAATGATTCACCGTGATTTGGGCAGGCTGAATGTGTGGGCATATGCGTGACAGATGCAGTATAATGTGGATAAATGTAAGGTTATCCACTTTAGTGGCAATAATATAAAGACATTATTATCTGAAATGGTGTAAATTCAGAGACTTGGGTAATCAGTGAAACCTTGGCGTCCTCGTACATTGGTCGTTGAAAGTAAGCGAGCAGGGAGCAGGTAAGCTGAAAGGAAGCGCCCAGGCAGTAAAAAGGGCAAATCATATGTTGGTTCTGGACTCCGCCACCATCAAGAACATTCCATCTGAATCTGCCCTCTCTAACACTGTTTGAAATTTATAAGTTTCTATGAAATGCCCTCTCACTATTCCGATCTCTACTGAATATAATGCAAACCGATTGAGCCTCTCCTCATTTGCCAGACCTGCCATCCCAGGAATCAGCCTGGTAAACATTCGCTGTACTCTCTGTATAGCAAGGTCTTCCTTCCTCAGGTAAGGACACAAGACATGCACGCAATACTCCAGGTGTGGCCTCACCAACGCCGTATACAAATGCAGCAAAACACACCTATTCCTATAATCAAATCCTCTCGCTATGAAGGCCAACACACGATTTGTCATTTTTACTGCCTGCGCACTTCCTTTCAGCGACCAATGCACGAGGGCACCAAGATTTCACCGAGGACCCACCTCTCTCAATGTACACCATTTCAAATTCTAATCTATTTTTCTATTATTGCTACCCAAGTGGATAACCGCACATTTATCCACATTGTACTGCATCTGTCATGCATATGCCCACATATTCAGACTGCCCAAATCACGGTGAATCATTCCTGCATCCTCCTCAACGCTCAACCTCCCACCAACGTTGTACAATCTGCAAATTCAGCCCTCTCTTCCAAATCGTTAATGTATAATGTGAAAAGTTGAGGTCTGAGCACATAGGATACCTGCGGAACCACACTAGTCTCTGACCACCAATCAGGAAAAAAAATCAATTTATGTTAACTATTTGCTTCCTGTCTGCTAACCAGTTTCTATCAATCTAAAGACATTGCAATCAATCTATGTGCTCTAACATTTCATAGTGGTACATTGTGTGAGACCTTGGCAAAAGCTGTCTGAAAGTCGAAATAAACCGCATCCACGGATTCTTATTGGATAACTCTACTAATGACATCCTCAAAAAATTCCAACAGTGAAGACGATTTGCAAAAGAGAAATCGTGCCTGACGAATCTATTGGAATTCTTTGGAGATATAAAGAGTTGAGTTGACCAAGACATGAGGAAATACACTCTTCGTGTGTAGTTCCTCAAACCCCTTTATGGCCTTTTACTTCTCAATGAGAGCTCCTCCAGTGCTTCCAATCTCCAGAGAGTATAAGCCTATAATGTCCAATATTTCTTCTTAAGAGAGACCTAGTATAAATCTCGCCTCCTGTGCACCCCCTCGATTGCACCGACATACCTCATCGAATACAGGGGCCAAAATGGTACACACTATTCTGCGTCATTATTTCTTTGTAAAGTCGCAGCAACACTTCCGTACGTTTGTGTCCTACTCCTTAGCAATATATGTCAAGGTTTCAACTGTCTTCCTTGTTCCATATTGTATCTGCATAGTATTTTCTGTTACACATGCACGAGGACAATCAGATCTTTGTATATTTTCTATCAAAATGGATACCTTTGGATCAAAAATATGGCCACACATTTCCCACCGTTTTTGATCCACACTCTGAACTGTCCGCAGATTTTACCATTAAAATTTCATAACTTGCGCACTGGCTAATGGATGGCCTTTGGATTTTTCAAAGGGATTTGGAGTAAACTGCTAGATCCAACTGTCGGGTTGATTATTTCCTTCAGATCCTGTCACCATGTTCAAGGCTGTCAGACAGGATGGCACCTCGTGAGTGGTACGTTTGGTTTCCTGGCAAACACTTAATACACAGAAGAAGAGATTAAGATGGCCAGTTTTAATAGCAACTCAAAGGATCAACATACACCTCTTAAAAGACAAATTGCATTTCACTCAGCTCCAAAATTATAACTGCCATGTATTCCTTTCTGGGATGCAGGAAGTGCTGGCAGCGTCGACATTTATAATCAATCCCTTCGTGCCCAAAACGAGAGACTTGCCTTGCTATTCCTGATTGAGCCACGTTGCAGTCGATCTGGAGTCACATTTAGGCTAGGCCAGGTAAAGATGGCAGTTTCCCATCTACAATGGGTATTAGTGAACCAGATGGGTTGAGTATAATTTCATCACCAGATAACGTCAACCACTAACATTCAAGTAAAGACAAGTATAGATAGATTTAGAGATTCAGTGCAGCACATGAATTCATTCAGCCCTTCGCAAATTTGCAACTTGAAATAAATTCGGGGTTAATTGGAACCAGACCGCTTGGGATCATGGGATAGAAAATAGAACATAGAAAAACTACAGCACAAACAGGCCCTTCGGCCCACAAGTTGTGCCGAACACATCCCTACCTTCTAGACCTACCTATAACCCTCCATCCTATTAAGCTCCATGTACTCATCCAGGAGTCTCTTAAAATACCCTATTGAGTTCGCCTCCACCTGCACTGACGGCAGCCGATTCCACTCGCCCACCACCCTCTGTGTGAAAAACCTACCCCTAACATCTCCGCTGTACCTAACCCCCTGCACCTTAAACCTGTGTCCTCTCGTAGCAGACATTTCCACCCTGGGAAAAAGCCTCTGAGAGTCCACCCGATCTATGCCTCTCAACATCTTATACACCTCTATTAGGTCTCCTCTCATCCTTCGTCTCTCCAACGAGAAAAGACCGAGCTCCCTCAGCCTATCCTCATAAGGCATGCCCCTCAATCCAGGCAACATCCTTGTAAATCTCCTCTGCACCCTTTCAATCTTTTCCACATCCTTCCTATAGTGAGGCGACCAGAACTGAGCACAGTACTCCAAGTGGGGTCTGACGAGGGTCTTATATAGCTGCATCATTATCCCCGGACTCCTAAACTCAATCCCTCGATTGATAAAGGCCAGCACACCATACGCCTTCTCAACCACCTCCTCCACCTGCGGGGCCGATTTTAGAGTCCTATAGATCCGGAGCCCAAGGTCCTTCTGATCCTCTACCGTACTAAGAGTCTTTCCCTTTATATTGTACTCAATATGGAGAGAGCTGTGGAGGATCAGGAAATGGAGAGGGTTGCGAATGTCGAGCATGAGCGAGCGTCGATATAATTAGGGTGTGAGCTGCAGTAAGAGAAGATGGGTGCACTAGAGAGTTAGAGGTGGGCTACTGGAGGAGGAGTGCTATTGCAGTCCGTATTGCTCAGTGAAATCAGGCAGAGGACAGAAAGGGAATGGTATCAGTGAACGCAGTGATTAATACATTGACCCTACAAAGGAAGCAGTTGGCGATGCTGGACACATACAAAGACAATTCCGACCAGGTTATTGCAGTGGCCCCGACTTCAAATAACTGCTGGGTGTTGGGTGCGTGATATTCTGCCAGAATAAAACAATACGTTTCTGTAATGTTCACCATTGAATTTTGAATTGTCCTTGAGATCAGCCAAGTTCATTAATCTCCCTCAGGAAATGAAATCGGCTGCCCTTTCCTCGTCGGAAATAGAATGACTGAGGACATATAAGGGCGCCTGTTTCCTAACTCGCCCTTATTACGAATTCAAATCGATGTGTCACTATATTGGCAGGAATGCTGGGGAGGTCAGAAAGTGAAATGTACATTTGGTACCTCCAATGTCGTCATCAAAATAGAAACAATATCCAAGGCTCGCCCAACATCATCCCTGGATAGGATCCTGTCGATCTGGCCGGACAGTCTCACCACAGGTGTCTCCAGAGTGGCAGACAGTCGGTGGGGAATAATTAGTTTGACAACCTCAGCGTTGGATCTGGACGTTAGAATTACTTAAGGTTTCACGGCAGAGATGAGGGAGATGATTCCCAGCTGTCCCTCAACTGTTGAGTCCTCGCTCCTCCATGCAAAGTAAGTCAAATGCGTAGCAGAGCAGGAGAAAATGCTTAGGTTATGAGATTGTGGGTCAGTCACGCAGAGTGGTTCTTTAGTACCAGTGCTGATCGAGTTCGTTGAGGGACGAATTGCGTAACTCTGCCATAATAGGCCAGAGTCGGGTGGTGAGTAAAAGAAAACAGAGTAAAACATACTTGCCCTTGTCCTCAACAATATACTTCTTGCAATGGTAGCTCTCCGTGAGAGCCATGGTAATGGTGACAAGAGAAAAGACATTGTGAATAGTAGTGACGTCCGCACAATCAGCACGCACTCCCGGGTGTAGTATGGCACGAACATTGTGTCAATGAGATAGATTCAGGGCAGATCTAACTGCTGAAAACATGCACGATGTTCTGTGGACCATCAGCAGCATAACTGTGGTGAGCACAAACTAACCTCAAGCCCACTATTTCCGTCTAAACCGATTACCATCCCGTCCAAAGATCAACATTGACTCAATGAGGAGTGCAGGAGAGGTTCACCAAAGCTCTGCAGTTGGACCTCCTAAGTGATTGTGCCCCACGGGAAAACAAAATGTGAAGAGTTGCCTTCAGATTGATCCACATCCTGCATGATGTGGAATTGAGCTCGACAAGGTGAAATCCAATTTGAACAATTTTCAGCGCCTCCACCCACAATTCCCAAGTGGATTATCCATCTTGACCGCCTCCTGAACTCCGAAGCATCAGTGATGCCAGTCTCGTGCTGACTTGAACAACTCGATGTTATATCAAAAAGCATATGGAAACTTCAACAAAACCATAAGGCAGTGTTACTGAAGAGGCATAATTTCCCAAGAGAGAAATAATAACCATTGTTTCACACTCAGGGACAGTTCCTTGCCCACATCCTGTTAAACGGTGACACACTTTTGTTTTCAACACATTCAAGAATAAAGTACAACTGTTCTAAGGATTGAAATGTTGACAAATTGGCAACTCCAAGTTTAAACAGAATACAATTATAACATATCATGGTGTGGGGCTTGATACCCGAGGTTCAGTCTCAGATACAGTAACATTACCTACTGAGTCGAATCCTCCATCAGACAGGAAAGTGACAGTAACAGAGCAATTCCGCTTCACAGGGAAATATTTAACAAAAATAAGCAACGGAATCAACCGAGAAGTAATGAACACTATGGCCAGATGGATAAGATAGTTTGTGTGTGAACCGGATAAATAGCATGTGAAGCGGGTGGAGAAGAGGGAAGAATAAGAGAGGAAATAACTTCAAAGTTAGGAAGACTGGGAGAACAAAAACAATGGCAATTAGGTGGAAACACATTGTTTGATCAAGAGAAAATATAAAATCTAGAATGCCATGTCTGTGAGAGCATTGGAGGCAACTTCCAGTGTGGCTTCTTAAATGAATGTGAACATTAGCTGCTGTGCCACGCTCAATGGGTGGGGGAATGGACCTCGGTGATTTTCTCCAGCGGAGAGTCAGTACCGAACGTAATGGACAAGTGGCCACTTCCTTCTTTGTAACCATTCAGTGATTCTCTGACCAGGTGCAGGCAGCGTGGTTGAGAAAGTGCGTGGAACATTGCAAATGTTATCAACGAAAGGGAATAGAGGCACAGGGCAGGAGGGATAAGATTGTTGGTGGTGTGGGGCGGGGGGCGGGGGGCGGGGGGGGGGTTGTTATAACAGGTTCTCCAGAGTAAAGGACCAAAAAGGGACAGTCAGGACGAATGGATTGTGGGAGAGTGAGAGAGCTTTAGTATCTGTGTCTAATCTGCTAGGTTTTCTTGAAATATTACAGGCTCCATTTACATGGTGAAAGAGTGATTCACAGAAGGTGTTCACATCTTTTATAACTTTTAATGTAACAAATGTAAAAAGAGAACGATTAGAGAACTATACTCACAATTAGTATTCAATATTCTATAAGCAAACAGCATATTACCCCTCCCAAATGTACTGACAACGAGATGTCCAAAATCTGCTTCCATCCGGGCGCACGGTGGCCCTGCTGCATCACAGCGCAAGAGACCCGTGTTCGAGTCCCGGCTGGGTCACTGGCTATGTGGAGTTTCCACATTCTCCTCGTGTCTGCGTGGATTTCCTCCGGGTGCTCCAGTTTCGTCCCACAGCCCAAAGGTGTGTGTGTACAGGTAGGTAGATTGGCCAGCCTACATTCCCCCTCCGTGTCAGGGCAAATGCATAGGGGTGTGAGGAAAGGGCCTGGGTTGGATTGTGGTCAGTGCAGACTCGATGGGCCGAATGGTCCCTGTCGGCTTTGTAGGAGTCGATGATTCTATTCGGCAGCTAAACTGGACATCCATTTCTCCTGAGAAAAAAACGCAAGTAACCTGCAGCTCCCCAGTGCTTCAATCTCTGCCCTTTGTTTCCCAGTCTTATCAACACAACGAGATCCTTCCTAGGCCTTCGTCCTCAAGGTCCGCCAGGTGAATGCTGCAACCACATGCGATCACGCAATGAGTTCACTGTACAAAATGAACACGAGCTCCCAGCTGAACTTGTGTGATGAATAAAATGGTCAAATATTCATAGAACATAGAACAGCACAGAACAGGCCCTTCGGCCCACGATGTTGTGCCGAGCTTTATCTGAAACCAGGATCAAGCTATCCCACTCCCTATCATCCTGGTGTGCTCCATGTGCCTATCCAATAACCGCTTAAATGTTCCTAAAGTGTCTGACTCCACTATCACTGCAGGCAGTCCATTCCACACTCCAACCACTCTCTGCATAAAGAACCTAAATCTGATATCCTTCCTACATCTCCCACCATGAACCCTATAGTTATGCCCCCTTGTAATAGCTCCATCCACCCGAGGAAATAGTCTTTGAACGTTCACTCTATCTATCCCCTTCATCATTTTATAAATCTCTATTAAGTCTCCCCTGAGCCTCCTCCGCTCCAGAGAAAAGAGCCCTAGCTCCCCCAACCTTTCCTCATAAGACCTACCCTCCAAACCAGGCAGCATCCTGGTAAATCTCCTCTGCACTCTTTCCAGCGCTTCCACATCCTTCTTATAGTGAGGTGACCAGAACTGCACACAATATTCCAAATGTGGTCTCACCAAGGTCCTGTACAGTTGCAGCATAACCCCACGGCTCTTAAACTCCAAACCCCTGTTAATAAAAGCTAAGACACTATAGGCCTTCTTCACAGCTCTATCCACTTGAGTGGCAACCTTGAGAGATCTGTGGATATGGACCTCAAGATCTCACTGTTCCTCCACAGTCTTCAGAACCCTACCTTTGACCCTGTTATCCACATTTAAATTAGTCCCACCAAAATGAATCACCTCACATTTATCAGGGTTAAACTCCATTTGCCATTTTTCAGCCCAGCTTTGCATCCTATCTATGTCTCTTTGCAGCCTACAACAGCCGTCCACCTCATCCACTACTCCACCAATCTTGGTGTCATCAGCAAATTTACTGATCCACCCTTCAGCCCCCTCCTCTAAGTCATTAATAAAAATCACAAAGAGCAGAGGACCAAGCACTGATCCCTGTGGCACTCAGCTAGCAACCTGCCTCCAGTCCGAACATTTTCCATCCACCACCACCCTCTGTCTTCGATCAGACAGCCAGTTACCTATCCAATCGGCCAACTTGCCCTCTAACCCACACCTCCTCACTTTCATCATAAGCCGACCATGGGGGACCTTATCAAACGCCTCACTAAAAGCCATGGATATGACACCAACTGCCCTACCTTCATCAACACACTTAGTTACCTCCTCAAAAAATGCAATCAAATTTGTGAGGCACAACTTGCCCTTCACCAATCCGTGCTGACTATCCCGGATTAATCCGCATCTTTCTAAATAGTCGTAAATCCTATCCCTAAGGACCTTTTCAATCAATTTACCAACCACCGAAGTAAGACTAACCGGTCTATAATTACCAGGGCCATTTCTGTTCCCTTTCTTAAACAGAGGAACAACATTCGCCATTCTCCAGTCTCCTTACACTGCACTTTTCAAAGCCAGTTCGAGGAAAAGGTCATAACATACACGGGGCCGATGCCAGCTGCAATTCACCTTCATGCGAATTATCCTTCTAACTTCAAAATATTAAGTCGTTCACTTCGCTGTCGCTCGATCAATTCCTGGAATTCACTGCCTATCAATACTATAGGTACATGTATACCACATGGCCTGCAGTGGTTCAAATAGGCTGTTCAGCATCAGCTTCCCAAGGGCAATGACAATGTATAATCAATGTTGGTCCAGCTAGCAATAGCCACACGCCATGAATGAATAATACTGATTCCAAAAAAAGCTCGAACAGACTCGTTTCTTTACAGTATATTCCAGGGGGAAGGGAAACAGTATTCATTGGAGTCGGACAAAATGTCATTTCTTCTGGAGGAGGAAATGGAAGGCATATGAGGCCATGAAATGCAATATTCTTTTGGGAGGAAGAGGCGAACAACAGGTATTACATTCATGTGATCATCGGGCACCCCTCATCCTCTGAACCTCTACCACCTGAAACTCCTGTGCCCTGTCCGATAGCGAGTTTAACCTCTCCCTGTAGTGGAGAACAATCTGATCTTCTGCTGCTGTTTGCCAGCCTGCCAAGAGCTCCCATTCCATAGAAATGTATGTGTGCAGTCCGCGTCTACTGCCGCAAGGAAATTACGTCGATTCAACTCGTAAGTGTTAAACATCGAAACATAGCAAAACTATAGCACAAAACAGGCTCTTCAGCCCCACAAGTTGTGCCGAACATATCCCTACCTTCGAGGCCTACCTATAACCCTCCATTCTATTAAGTCCCATATGCTCATCCAGGAGTCTCTTAAAAAACCCTATTGAGTTTGCCTCCGCCACCAATTCCACTCGCCCACCACCGTCTGTGTGGAACATTTTTCCCTGAACATTTCCCCTGTAGCTATCCCCCAGCATCTTAAACCTATGTCCTCTCGTAGCAGCCATTTCCACCCTGCGAAAAATTTTCTGAGAGTCCACCCGATCTATGCCTCGCAACATCTTATATACCTCTATTAGGTCTCCTTTCATCCTACATCTCTCCAAGGAGAAAAGACCGAGCTCCCTCAGCCTAACCTCATAAGGCATGCCACTCAATCCATGCAACATCCTTCTAAATCTCCTCTGCACCCTTTCGATCTTTTCCACATCCTTCCTGTAACATATATGGGGTCTTATGTAGCTGCATCATTATCCCCGGACTCCTAAACTCAATCCCTCGATTGATAAAGGCCAGCACACCATATGCTACTTAACCACCTCCTGCACCTGCGGGGCCGATTTTAGAGTCCTATGGACCCGGACCCAAGGCCCTTCTGATCCTCTACAGTACTAAGAGTCTTTCCCTTTATATTCATCACATTTGACCTGCCAAAATGAACGACTACGCATTTATCCGGGTTGTAGTCCATCTGCCACTTCTCCGCCCAGTTTTGCATCCTATCTATGTCCCTCTGTAAAGTCCATCCACAACCCCACCAACCTTCGTGTCGTCGGCAAAATTACCAACCCATCCCTCCACTTCCTCATCCAGGTCATTTGTGAAAATGACAAACAGCAAGGGTCCCAGAACAGACTCCTGGGGCAGACCACTGGTGACCGACCTCCATTTAGAAAAAGACCCATCTATACCCACTCTCTGCCTCCTTTGGGCAAGCCAGTTATGGATCCACAGGGCAGCAGCCCCTTGGATCCCATGCCCTCTCACTTTTTCTCAAAGCCTTGCATGGGGGTCCTTACCGAACGCCTTGCTAAAATCCATATAAACCACATCTAACGCTTTCCCTTCGTGAAGTGTGTCCAGTTACATTTTCGAAGAACTCCACCAGTCTCGTAAGGCACGATTTGCCTTTGACAAAGCCATGCTGAGTATTCTTGTGCACACTAAACCTCTGTAAATGCTCATAAATCTTTTCCCTCAGGATCTTCTCCATCAGCTTACCAACCACTGAGGTTAGACTCACCGGTCGATAATTTTCTGGGCTATCCCTATTCCCCTTCTTGAAAATAGGAACCACATTCGCAATCCTCCAATCCCCTGGCACCTCTCCCGTCTCCATCGACGACGCAAAGATCATCGCCAGAAGCTCTGCAATCCCTTCCCTCCCCCCCCCCCCCCCCCACACACACAGTCACCCGGGGTACATCCCATCCGGACCCGGCGACTTATCTATCTTGATGCCATTCAAAGTTTCCAGCACAACCGCTTCCTTAAAGTCCACATACTCAATGTTTTCAGTCCACCGCAAGCCCTCAGTACAACCACCCAGGTCCTTCTTCTCTGTGAAAACCGAGGCAAAATACTCATTCAGCACCTCTGCCATTTCTACTGGTTCCGTACAGACTTTCCCGCCTTCACCATTTATGGGCCCTGTTCCTTCACGTCTCATCCTTTTACTCTTCACATATTTATAGAACGCCTTAGGGTTTTCCTTAATCCTACGTGCCAAGGCATTCTCGTGACCCCTTCTGGCTCTCTTAATTTCCCTTCGCTTTTAACCTCTCCAGATAAGTTAAAACTACGCTCATCATCAAATAGGCTCAAACGTAGGACCTCGTCGTTCACGTCCACCTTCACCCACATTTCGAAACCAACAAAGTGGCGTTTATTTATTGAAACCAGCAGCATTTGGGTGTGAACTGTTTATTGTCAGCAGAGTCGGACAGTGAGATGTTGGATAATATGCTGGGGCTTCTGAGTTAATGAATGATTCTGACACATTCCTCAAGGCTGCCAGACAGAATGGCAGCTGATCTTCAGTCAGTTTCATGTCCCAGGCAAATACTTAATGGACTGAGAAAAAGATCAAAATGACCAAATGCTTATAACAACTCGAATGATCAGGCTGCAATTTCTTAAACACACATATTTCATTCAGAACAGCAGCAGCACTGATTCCACTCCTGTACGTATGAGTGTTGTTTAGCCAAATCAAAAACGGAGATACAATTGAAGTCCCAATAAATGTAGATTCACAGTCATTGCAACACAGGAATCCAGATCGTCCGATCCAGTCCAATAAGTTAGAGGGCAGTGAGGGAACATGAATAGCAGGTCAGCCAGGAAGACAGGACGGATAGCGGTGTGGGCTAGATGAAGGAAATAGTGACATGTTTTCTGAAAGATAGGTGCCGGAGTCTGGTGAGATTTTGGATGTGTTCTCATGCAGATTTCCTGATTGATACATTGCATCACGAATTATTATTTTGGTTATTATATGATATATTTGCACATGCCAATCACCAGTAAGCAATTGTTCAAAATCATTGATATATAGTTACAGTTAATCGTGTAGATTTTTTTTCACTTTTGCAACGTTTACATGCTGAGTTAACCAGTTACAGTTTCTACATGTTTGTCCAAAGATGACATGCAGTTATTTAAAAAAAACAAACACGCCTTCATGGCTACATGATTCAAATCTCCATGTTATCTACGTCCTAGTTTGTTTATGAAATGTTCCATTCTCTTTTATCTTGTGCATATTGTCTGTGCAGCACATCTGCAGCTGTGGGATCTTCTGGGAAAAAGCTTCACAGCTGTTTTCTGGGGGAACTCTGATGTATTCCGTTCACAGCAGCAATCTGCTGTACTCAGTGATTTTCCCCTTGAACATCTTCCAATTTCATTCTTCGTACAAGTGATAACCACACATTGTGTTGACAAGAACCCATCTTCACACGGTGTCTGCACTCAATCATGTGTTGTGGTAATAATAATGTGTAACATGTGATGAATGTAGAACAAGTCCAGCAGCTCAAAACATTCTCATGATGTTGTGGGACATCAGCACCAAAATTCTGTTCAACTTGTAGCTGTAACGTCGAGCCCAGCATGTCTGAAAATGAACCATCACCATGACGACATAATGAACTTAACTATTACACGCAAGTCAAGTGATAAATCACGGTTCAATGAAGAGTGCAAGAGAAGGTGTCAGGACCAGCCACAGGGTTGCCTGGAAAAATGAGGTGCTAAGCGAATGAAGCCGGAATAAAGAAATGCATTTAAGTTCAACAGCAAATGACAGTCAGAGATCTGATAGCTCAGCAAAATGATCAGATCAAGGTTCTGCAGTCTGGTCAACTTTAGTGGTCGTGTCCAATCAAATAATAAAGGGGAGAAAGATTATTCATTCAATCCCATCAGCATTGACGTAGTGCCCAGGTCCTCTGCGTGGAACTCAAGGCCGAAACTTTTGTTTCGTCTGTAACCCGAGTTCCCAAGTAGATTACCCATTTCAGCTTCAACCTGGGGTCCACAGCTTCAGAGATGCCAATCTTTAAAGAATTCGATTCTTACCACATGGCATCTCGAAAAAGCTTGAAGCTCTTGGTTCCAACATGAAGGTAGTGGTGCTGATGACAGATATTGTTCATAAGGACAAAAAGTGTGATGATGTTTCGCATTCAGGGACATTGCATTGCTCATATCTTGCCAAGGGGAGTCACATCAAGTTTTCGTTTCTTTCCCAAATATTCACACAACCAACTTTTGAGAATCGTGTCCGATAGTGCAGTGAATGACCAAATTGAATATCAATCAGTTTTACCCGTGTTTAAGCTTCAGCTGAATTTAAAGGATAATCTGTCCTGGAGTGGGGCTTGGACGCAGAAAATCCAACTAACACCCATGAGCACTGCCTGCTGAATCACAAGCTCCTTCAGACAGGATGGCGACTGGTTTCCGGGCACCTCTCTCTCAAAATGAAATAATTAAAGATGCAACTACAGCTTAAACTGAAAAATGTTTACCCCTCTGAGCAGATGCATCCAACAGAGTGAGGGGGACGGATATGATATCATGATAGGAGGATGGAGAAGGAATGGAAATGAGGGTAGGAGAGAAGGCATCTTCAATTAAGTAGACTGACAAAATAGGAATAAGCAAAAGTGAGGAAAACGTATGGTTATTAGAGGAAGAAACTGGAATTATTTGTCTGAAAGCGCAGAGGAGGCAGGTTCCATTGGGTCATTGAAAGTTAGTGACCAGAATGGTTGACGAAGGAAGGGCCGTGGATGTTGTCTATATGGACTTTAGTAAAGCGTTTGACAAAGTCCCTCATGGTAGGCTAGTGAAAAAAGTTGGATCACATGGGATAAAGGGGGAGGTGGCTAGATGGGTGGAGAACTGGCTTGGTCATAGAAGACAGAGGGTGGTAGTGGAAGGGTCTTTTTCCGGCTGGAGGCCTGTGACGAGTGGTGTTCCGCAGGGCTCTGTATTGGGACCTCTGCTGTTTGTGATTTATATAAATGATCTGGAAGAAGGGGTAACTGGGGTGATCAGTAAGTTTGCGGACGACACAAAACTGGCAGGACTTGCAGATAGTGAGGAACATTGTCAGAGGCTACAGAAGGATATAGATAGGCTGGAAATTTGGGCAAAGAAATGGCAGATGGAGTTCAATCCTGATAAATGCGAAGTGATGCATTTTGGTGGGAATAATGTAGGGAGGAGCTACACGATAAATGGAAGAACCATAAAGGGTGTAGAGACGCAGAGGGACCTGGGTGTCCAAGTCCACAGATCTTTGAAGGTGACGTCACAGGTGGAGAAGGTGGTGAAGAAGGCATATGGCATGCTTGCCTTTATAGGACGGGGCATAGATTATAAAAGTTGGGGTCTGATGTTGCAGATGTATAGAACGTTGGTTCGGCCGCGTTTGGAATACTGCGTCCAGTTCTGGTCGCCACACTACCAGAAGGACGTGGAGGCTTTGGAGAGAGTACAGAGGAGGTTTACCAGAATGTTGCCTGGTATGGAGGGGCTTGGTTATGAGGAGAGATTGGGGAAACTGGGGTTGTTCTCCTTGGAAAGACGGAGGATGAGGGGAGACTTAATAGAGGTGTATAAAATTATGAAAGGCATAGATAGGGTGAACGGTGGGAAGCTTTTCCCCGGGTCGGTGGTGACGTTCACGGGGGGTCATAGGTTCAAGGTGAAGGGGGGGAGGTTTAACACAGATATCAGAAGGACATATTTTACACAGAGGGTCGTGGGGGCCTGGAATGTGTTGCTGGGCAAGGTGGTGGAGGCGGGCACACTGGGAACGTTTAAGACTTATCTAGACAGCTATATGAACGGAGTGGGAATGGAGGAATACAAAAGAGTGGTCTAGTTTGGACCAGGGAGCGGCGCGGGCCAATTGTTCTTTGTTTCTCGTTTCAAGGCTTCATTCTATGATCATCTTGCTGGTGCCAGTACAGAGCGAGACTGCGGATAGTTGGGAACCTGTCTCGGGGGCAGGGAATTCATATGGTGTTCGTGGAAGTGGAAATGAATAGGGTTGGGAAGCATTTTCTGATCAGGGCCAGTGTGATCTCCTGGACTCGTTTCGATCGCCTCAGGGGGTCGGAGAGGAATTTCCCAGATTTTTTTTCCCCATATTGGCCCTGGGGTTTTCACTCTGGGTTTTCGCCTCTCCCTGGAGATCACATGGTCTGGAATGGGGGGGTGGGGGTGAGTTAATAGGTTGTGATGAACAAAGCATCGTAGCTGTGAGGGACAGCTCGGTGGATAGGATATTAGGATGTAGATAGGCTGGAAAATTGGGCGGGGATCCTGGATTCAGGATTCAATCCTGGACCGGGGAGCGGCGCGGGCTTGGAGGGCCGAAGGGCCTGTTCCTGTGCTGTATTGTTCTTTGTTCTTTGTTCTTTTGTTAAGGTGGTCATGATCTCAAGACTGAAAATCTGTAGAGCCAGGGTTTGGTCCAGCAGAGAGACAGCAGAGATGAGGCAGTGGAAATGGCCTCCGTCTCCAATGTCGCCATTCTATGAGCTGATGATGAGGACGAAGCACGCGTGATGAGGGAGATTGGGAGAAAAGAGATGGAGATAGAAACAATCATATTGAGAGATGGAGCAGCGTAAAATACTGAAATCACGCACAACGAGCAATCGGGTTACAGTGGGGTATGGAGGGGGAGTGATTGAGAAATAGTTTCAGAAAGTGAGAGACAAAGGAGGGATTGAGAGAGAATGAGAAATGTTGTGAGAGTGCCTCGAAATCCAAAGAGTCTGATACCTGCTCAACAGATATTAGATGTTCTATTGACAAGATTGATGAAGAACACTCAATCACAGTTAAAGTTATTAAACATAGAAACATAGAAACCCTACAGTGCAGAAGGAGACAATTCGGCCCATCGAGTCTGCACCGACCACAATCCCACCCAGGCCCTCCCCCCACATATTTTACCCGCTAATCCCTCTAACCTACGCATCCCAGGACTCTAAGGGACAATTTTTAACCTGGCCAATCAACCTAACCCGCACATCTTTGGACATTATTGGAAAATTATTGGAAAATGTAAAGAGACAAATGCAAAATAACAAATTTCTAGCATTTGAAATTGTTGGACATGTATGTCAAACTGACTGACAGCCACAAAAGTAACATACGTTGTTATTCTGGATTTTCAGGGAAAAAAAATCTTTATAACTGGGACATCCATACCTGATCCACAGTACTAATCTTCATGGCCCCTGCTCTTTTCCTCCCCAAATGTTATCACCCACAGTGAGGAGATTTTATTTTTGGGAATGTGTCTTCTATATATAGCTCAATCACTAATTTCATTCCCCTCATAAAGTTGGACTGACAACTATGTGATAGCTCCTACTTGTGGTGAAAATCCGGGGGAAAAATGTCCTTGCTTAAGGTGCAGGCAGAGCTGACTCTGTTTCTGAGGTCTCAGTTGCAGGAAGTGCAAAGCAGAGAAAAGGAAATGAAAATAAAGTAACTTGACTGTAATATGGCTAGCCTTATAGAGAAAGCAATCTCTGGCACCAGAAACAAAACAAATTTCAATGTAATTGGAAGCGTTAATGAATAGAAATATTAAAGGGCAGAGTAGATTAATCGTCGCTATATTGGAGTAAAGATCATATGCAGCCAAATGCTCCATCTCAGGGAGCTAACATCAGGAGAGTTCACCAACACGATTGTTTGCTTAGAAAATCATACACTCTCGAGTTCGGAGATTGCAGTCAAACGTTTCAGAGAGTGGTTTAAAAATACAAGATTAGAACTTCAACAATGTTCTGTGTACTGAATAACGATGTAAGGGTCTTATACAACAGGTGGTGGCATGTGGGGGTTACATTGGAATACAAAATCTCGAGTCATTCTCTGAGGACCCTGCTTCAAGTTACATTGCAGATGGTGAAATTGAATTAAAAGTCTGATGATGACCGTGAATACATCACAGATTTACGAAAGGAAATTCATCTGGCTCACCAGTGTCCTTTAGGGAAGGAAATCTGCCAGCATGTCACTCCAAATCCCCAGCAATTTGGTTGAACATCTTGCCGTGTCCACTGGGCCAGCAAGTCACACAGTAAAAGGCTAACTTTGGATGGACAGCAAATGCTGGTCCAGATTTTGACACTTACATCCCATGAGTGAATGAAAAAAATGGGTTTCTGAACAACTTTTATCAATTTAAAATCGACAGCATATTTCTGGGACTCAGGGAAATTTGTGTCTGTTCATTGTGGACGTTGAACGAATGCCATAGTCCCCAAGTGTACACACATGTTCCTTCTTCACAAACAAACAACTAAAGCGTGTTAAAGATTGCTTTGTGCAACTAAAACTCTTTTTTAAAGACAGGCAGACTATGGTAGGAGTGACATCACCCACTTTTATTTATCTTAAATCAGGGTTATAGTCTAAAACTCACAATTTTATAAATTAACAGATGATTGTAAAACAAAACAATTCTGTAAACTCAAAATTGTAACAGTCGACAGAGAGAGATAAAGGCAGGAAGTGGATAGCAGGAAGAAAGGTGGACAAAAATAAGAAAGGGAGAGACAGAAAACGAAACGGTCCACTCATTTAGAGAACATTCCGAGAAGTGTGGACTTTTCCGAAATCCATATCACCAATTTTGACAACATTGCGAGCATTGTTCATAGAAATAGGCTCCATTCCCCTGGATTACAAAACACTTGCAGAAACGTACTTTTCTGACCTAAACATAGAAACATAGAAACCCGACAGTACAGAAAGAGGCCATTCGGCCCATCGAGTCTGCACCGACTACAATCCCACCCAGGCCCTACCCCTATATCCTACTTAGGAATTAGTTGTAAATCGCATGAAATATCAAGGAAAACTTTGGTTTTGTATGCGGTGCTTGGACCGCACATTGATCTCTTTCAAGCTTGTTGATTATGTGTTATTTTTTTCAGACTTCACCTGAAGTTTCGTGAGCAGTTCTGGTCTCCTTATTTATAGTGTGGAACAAATATGAAACATGGTCGATGATTCTGTTCCTCACAACCGTCATTTAGACTACACTTTGAACATTATGTATGATGCCCTCTCCATGTCTCTCATTTCTGTCACACTGGAACATTGTGCACAATTATTCTTCTCGTTTAGGAAACATGTAGTGCAGGTTGTACCGTTTTGTTATCCATATCCCTCATTTACACAACAAACTGAAGGCCTGCGTACACTTCGGTTCTGCATATCCCTCATTTTCACTGCACTTGCGGACGGTGCACACTTCTGTTCCCTACTTCCTTCATCTAGTCAGCTATTTTGACATTGCAAATAGTGTCCATGCCCCAAATTTCGTTCCCACCCAATGCATTCTACAGAGTTCCCAATGTCCATATATTGAATTGAGACAAAACTTGTAGAATTGTGTTCAGTTCCGTTCTCCGCATGCAACATTTGGGAAACACTGGGAGCAATATGCATAGTTCTGGTCTTAATATCCCTTCCTATCTTAGCGACATACCGTTCTCTGAAAAGTGCTGTTTGGATTTCTGTTCATAGACGTTAAAAAACTGGAAATCTAGTATCACGTGAGCATATGTGTTTCAATGCTATCTAAATCTGAAGATGGGTGTATGCCGAAGGGATTGCACTTCAATTGGAACAACACAGATAGCTAGTTTTTAAGAATTATACTGTGTGATGTGTAAGTCTTGTAACTGGTAAATATAAAATGTTAATCCCCTTTGCTATCATCTAACTGTGTTCTTAAATGAAGGTTGTTTGATAAAAGCTTCCGAGTGAATCAACTTATGCTCATCAGAGACAATATAAAATGTAAGACTTAACGTCTCGGCTAACATCCCAAAACGTCATGGAGTTTCTGGCCTGAGACTTAGCAGCCTTTCCCCTGGCCTATCCCTTAAACCCACACATTTTCAAGGCTAATCTTTATACACCTTTAAATTTGGGCCAAAATGGGAACATTTAGTATGGTCAATCCACGCAACTTGCATGTCATTCGACTTTGGGGGGAAACCGGATGAAACCCACACAGACATGGGGAGAGCGTGCGAACTCCACACAGAAAGTCAGCCAAGGCCCGAATTCAACTTGAGCGCCTGGTGCAGTGTGGCAGCCTTGTGAACCAGTGTGCCACCCCGTACCACCCATACAGCGAACAAGAAGATTTACAGACACAGAGGCAATAATGGGACTTAAGGCATCCAACTCTGGAAGGTTCTGATTGTTTCTATCCCAACGATGGAAGGAACGTCCAAAGTACTTTTGATTCGTGGACCATAATTTTTGATTGGAAAACATTCCATTTTACTCCGCTATGTCAAAGAGATATAAGCTCATCAATTATAGGCGAGCTATACGGATACGTGTTGTCAGATATGACTGGAATGCAATGTGTTCTGAATAGAAATGCTCACGGGACTACAAGCCCAAGCTCACAAGTAGAAATTGGAGAAATAACTGTTGTATCACTTGGAATGACAGTGTTCAATATTGAATAGAATAAAATATTCAGGGTGATAACGGACGAGATACGGGTGAAAAGGGAAACTATATTCGCCTGTTAAGTACTCTGATCGTAGAGAATTGTCAAGGAGGACTAGCCATGTATTGTATTAGAACATTTATCAAACGCTGTTACAGACAGTGGATGGTAAAATGTTTAGTTGCTCTGGGCACAGCAATCAATTCCAGATCAATGTGTTTGTTTAACAGTCAATTTAATGCATTTATGTTACACAAGGGTTTTCAGGTTGACGCACAAAGGTGGACAGCTGGATTCTGTGCGCAAATCGGTCGCAACCTTGTTGAATGGAAGCCTGTGCATGTTCCACAGAGGCGTCAGTGTGCTGCTGGATCCTATCCTGGGGTGAATCAGTGATTCCATGTCCTTAAACCATGGTCACTTTTGTGAGACAGGATGACACCTGGTAGTCGATCATCTCTAGTTCGGAGGCAAATAATTAACAGATGGTTAAACAGTTCGAAAGTAACAAATTGTTGTATTCCACTAAGGGCCACAATAAGATGACTGTTAACAGCCTTAGCTCACTGTGTACAGTATGGGTGTCCATACTTATTGGTTCATAAAAACAATATCACTGTGCACATTTCTGATCCCTATCTCTCAATTAGGTTACAAAAGGATCACAGTGCACAGTTCTCGTTTTCATGCGACGCAATTAGACAAGATTGAGATCATTGTGCACTGCTCTGATACCAATATCTTACATTTAGACAACAGAGGGGACGATATCCACAGACAGGTGGCACAATGGCACAGTGGTTAGCACTGCTGCCTCACAGCACCAGGGCCTCGGGTTCGATTGCCAGCTTGGGTCACTGTCTGTGTAGAGTTTGCACATTCCCCCGTGTCTGCGTGGGTTTCCTCTGCATGCTCCGGTTTTCTCCCACAGTGTGAAAGACGTGCTGGTTAGGTGCATTGGCCCGAACAGGCGCCGGACTGTAGCGACTAGGGGAATGTCACAGTAACTACATTGCAGTGTTAATGTCAGCCTTACGTGTGACGAACAAATAAACTTTAACTTCACTTTATCTTCTTCACATACTTCGGGTAGTCGAATCATGGATCACTCTGCAAATTGTTGGTCTCCAAACCCGTCACGTACACATCAGTGTGATTACTGTGCAGTTCCAACAGAAAGCCCCCTCATTTAAGCATTACTCAAATATATGTGTACGGTTACTGTATCAGCGTACCTATTTTAGTCAGCACTGGGAGCATTTTGTCAGTTCCTGTTTCTATAACATCTTTTGGACCGCACTGGGACTATTAAGTGCTGTACGTCTCCCCCATATCTTTTTTCTTGAACACATTTCCAAGACTGCACACAGTTCCTATATCCAAACCCTTCATTTTGAATCCTCTGGGTTCATTGTGCACAGTTCGACCATCGATCACCCTCAATTAGACAAATCCTACGATACTATCCTTTGCTGCCCATATTTCTGTTATGCATTGCCAGGAGCTTTAAGCACATTTTAGGTCTCAATATTAATTACTGTGACAACAATGTGTCAGAGCAATGTGTACAGTTCAGATATTAAATATCATCTACAATATTGGTTGTTGTGCGCACTGTATCGTTCTCCATAATCCACAAAGGCAAAAACTAAGGTATTGCTAAGACCAGTGGCAGGCTAGAAGGTTAGGAAACTTTCAAACATAACGAAAGGGATCAAAAAGTAATAAAAGGAGCTAAGGTAAATTACAAAAGAAAACTAGCGCAAAATAGCATGAAGGACAGCAAAAACATCCAGATAAAAACGAAGAGAATCACCAGGGTGAAAGTTGCCCATTGGAAGATGAAACCGGAGAGTTAACATTGGGGAACACGAAAATCGCAGTGATGTTCAATCAACTATTTTGCCTCAGTTTTCACGGTGGACGAAAATAGTACAATTCCTATAGGAACGGCAAGTCACAGGTAATGGAAAGGGGAAAATTTAGAACAATCAACATCGAAAGGGAAGAGGTACGCAGCAAACTATTAGGATTGAGAACAAATAAATCCCCGGGGCCTGATGGCCTCCATCCCAGGTTTCCTCGAGACAGGATTTACTCCAACATGAAAATAAGTGGATGCATTTTCGAGAGGCAACATGTTTTCTGAAGGCGAGGTCGTATCTCACTACATTGATCGAAGGTGATTGATGAGCGTAAATCAGTGGATGTTGTTCACTGGATGAACTTCAGTAAGTCCGTTGACAAGGTCCGTCATGTAAGATTGGCACAGAAGGTTAAGTCGCAAGGGATCACAGATGAGTTGGCAGGATGGACACAGAACTGGCTTGGTCACAGAAGACAGAGGTAGCAGAGGAAGGGCGCGTTTCCGAATGGAGGGCTGTGTTAAGCGGCGTTTCTCTGGGATCAGTGCTGGGACCTTTGTTCTTTTAAAAATGTATAAATGATTTGGAGGTAAGTTTGCAGATGTCACAATTGTTGTGGAATTGTGAGAAATCATAGAAACCCTACAGTGCAGAAGGAGGCCATTCGGCCCATCGAGTCTGCACCGACCACAATCCCACCCAGGCCCTACCCCCATATCCCTACATATTTACCCACTAATCCCTCTAACCTACGCATCTCAGGACTCTAAAGGGCAATTTTTAGCATGGCTAATCAACCTAACCCGCACATCTTTGGACTGTGGGAGGAAACCGGAGCACCCGGAGGAAACCCACGCAGACACGAGGAGAATATGCAAACTCCACACAGACAGTGACCCAAGCCTGGAATCGAACCCAGGTCCCTGGAGCTATGAAGCAGCAGTGCTAACCACTGTGCTACCGTGCCGCCCGTGGGGGTAGTGATGAGGACCGTCAGAGGATACAGCAATGTATAGACCGTCGGAGACCTTGGTGGAAAGATGGCAGATGGAGACGAAGCCGGAAAAAATGTGAGGTAATGCATTTTGGAAGATCCAATACAGATCGGAAATATACAGTAAATGGCAGAACCCTTAAGAGTATTGATAGCAGAGGAATCTGGCTGTAAATGTACACAGGTCACTGAAAGTGGCAACACAGGTGGAGAAGGTAGTCAAGATGGCATACGGCATGCTGGCCTTCATCGGCCGGGGCACAGAGTTTCAAAGTTTTTCAAATCATGCTGCAGCTTTATATAAACTTAGTTAGGCCGCACTTGGAATATAGTGTTTACTTCTGGTCGCCACACTACCAGAAGGATGTGGAGGCTTTGGAGAGTGTACAGCAAATATTTACCAGGATGTTACCTGGTATGGAGGGCATTAGCTATGAGGAGAGTTTGGATAAACTTGGTTTGTTCTCACTGGAAATTGAGGAGCGACCTCATAGAAGTCTACAAAAATATGAGAGGCATGGACAGAGTGGATAGTCAGAAGCTTTTTCCAAGGTGGAAGAATCAATTACTCGTGGGCGGTGGTTTAAGGTGCGAGGGGCAAGGTTGAACGTAGATTCACGAGACAAGTTATTTACATTGAGGGTGATGTGTCCCTGGAACTCGCTGCTGGGGGAGATAGTGGAAGCAGATACGATAGTAACTTTTAAGGGGCGTCTTGACGAATACACGAATAGGATGGGAATCGAGGGATATGGTCCCCGGAAGAGTAGGGGTTTTTAGTTCACTCGGGCAACATGGTTGATGCAGGATTGAAGGGCATAAGGGACTGTTCCTGTGCTGTAATTTTCTCTGTTCATTGGTCTCTGTTCTTTGTTCAATACTTGAAATACATTTGAAATGTCAGCATAAATGTTTTAAATCGTAATTACTTGTTAAAGCTCTTGCTGCATTTAGGGGCGTGTAAACTGTTCTCTTGTTAGTCTATATTCCTTTTTTGAGAATAATTTAACACTTTGCTGGTTGTTCTGTCAGTGCCTTAATATCTAATGTTTAAAAATCGTGTTAACCTATGAGGAGTGCCCCACATCCACCCCCCCTTCTGCCTATTGGCGAGCCCAATACTAGGCCGGTAAATACAATAGCCTAAAACTTCAGCGGTGATTGCTTCTTGATTTATTCCTTCTCAAACTTGATAGTCACTGCTAATGTTATGTAAATTGTGTATAACTGTATTTAAAGCATGACCCTCGCTAACACTAAAAATCCCAAGAAAAAACAATATTATCTCATGTCGTCCTTTAGACAGATGACTGACAATACATATTTTCATATGCTGGAGGAGCGCTTGGGAATAAGGAAAGCTCCTTGTCCACCTGGATCGATCCAGGAGAACACGGAACTGTCCGTATTACCAAGCGCTGCTGCACCCTCTATGGATTTTGCTGCTAAATAACAGCAGCATTAAAAAATTTGTATAATCATAATGAACATTAAGATGGCAATGAAGAAGAACACTAACCCTTGCATTATGTTTGATCCAAAAGAACCCATCCAACCAGTTGCCCAGTTCCGGAAGAAAATTATGTTGGTTGTTTACGTTTTTCGACCTCATTTCGAATGTGTGTGACCAATTCGTTCTCTTCTCTGAAGTGTCAGGTATGTATGTGGGACACTTTGATCCAATCAAAGCACACGGTCATCCCTTCGCCGCCAAAATGAAGATTAGTGTCGTTCAAATCTGTCGCACAACAGTCCGCATTCCAACATCTCGTCACTCCACTCAATGAGAGCTGCATCAGTGTCATTGGCAACCTGTTTCAAAACGGACCTAACAGTTTCAATATAGATTAACATTCTTTCATATGCAAACGAATATACCAACGAATTTTCTTATTCTCACAAGGACACGTCAATTACTCCCAGACGGAAGAATGATACAAAAATGGGACTACATATCCAAGGAAACACGATGCTTTCCATCGAATAGGTAGCTATGGATATTCCTTGTTCCCAAAAAAATCCAGTAAGTGCCATTGAGGGTCCGATAAGTGGGTCTCCCCTGAAAGCAATATGAAACGTTGTCCAACAGATCTTTATTATTTTATTATTTTTATTAATGACTTAGAGGAGGGGGCTGAAGGGTGGATCAGTAAGTTTGCTGATGACACCAAGATTGGTGGAGTAGTGGATGAGGTGGAGGGCTGTTGTAGACTGCATAGAGACATAGGTAGGATGCAAAGCTGGGCTGAAAAACGGCAGATGGAGTTCAACCCTGATATATGTGAGGTGATTCATTTTGGTAGGACAAATTTAAATGTGGATTACAGGGTCAAAGGTAGGGTTCTGAAGACTGAGGAGGGACAGAGAGATCTTGGGGTCCATATCCACAGACCTCTGAAGGTTGCCACTCAAGTGGATAGAGCTGTGAAGAAGGCCTATATTGTGTTAGCTATTATTAAGAGGGGGTTGGAGTTTAAGAGTCGTGGGGTTATCCTGCAACTGTACAGGACCTTGGTGAGACCACATTTAGAATATTGCGCGCAGTTCTGGTCACCTCACTATAAGAAGGATGTGGAAGCGCTGGAAAGAGTGCAAAGAAGATTTACCAGGATGCTGCCTGGTTTGGAGGATATGTCTTCTGAGGAAAGGTTGAGGGCGCAAGGGCTGTTCTCTCTGGAGCTTAGGAGGTTGAGGGGAGACTTAATAGAGGTTTATAAAATGATGAAGGGGATAGAGAGAGTGAACGTTCAAAGACTATTTCCTTGGGTGGATGGAGCGATTACAAGGGGGTATAACTATAGGGTTTATGGTGGGAGATGTAGGAAGGATGTCCGAAGTAGGTTCTTTACTCAGAGAGTGGTTGGGGGGCGGAATGGACTGCCTGCAGTGATAGTGGAGTCAGACACTTTAGGAACATTTAAGCGAATATTGGATAGAGTCATGGAACACACCAGGATGTTAGGGAGTGGGATAACTTGATCTTGGTTTCAGATAAACTCGCCACAACATCGTGGTCCGAAGGGCCTGTTCTGTGCTGTACTGTTCTCTGTTAGATCATTACTCAATGGATTCAGAAAAGAAAAACGGCTGGTTACATCTACTGAGTGTTAACATTTGCTTGTGCCCAAGTTCAAACCAAGGCCTTTTTTTCGTTCTTCACAGGCAATATTCCTTTTGGGTTTTTTTCTGCATATTTAACATAAAGTTGGGTGCTGGACTGAATGTGTTAAAAACAGAGGAGATTTCAGCAGTCTCTGTCAATCCTGACAAATTATCGCCTCATCTAAAACCCACAACGATGAAAACTCAAGGCCCACTCCAATATCCAATGAAGATTGAAGGTTTATGATCGGACCCTCTGTTATTTCCCTCTTTCCATCCCTCCCTGACCCGTGCCATCCAATGCAGACCGGGCCACTCTTGTATTTTGTGACATAAAAAGTGCTGGATTGAATGGGGTTAATTGAAGCTGTTTGTCCAATGACTGTGAATAATATCAGTCTCCATGGATCTGAGCAGTGTCACTGGAGGTTCTCCTTCTTCTATTCATAATGGATTCCGTTCAGTTTGTATTTCCATCGAGTCACGGGAGCGTCAACTCCGACACGAACAGAGATCATCAGTTGCAGAGACAGTGGGAGGAGAGAGCAGAATCTGAGAACAATGAACTGGAACGTTTCAACAATGGATTCGAATCTGGGAACAATGCATCGGAACATTCCACCCCCATCACCCCCGCCACTCCCACCGCCTATTTGATTTTATACTCCTGGCACTTTCACCCACGCTATTTATTACATCACATGTGATGGATTTTATCGGCTATCATTATTAAACCGGATTGAAGTTGTACTCTACATTGTTCAAGGATTTTATTTTCCCATCCTGGCTATGATTGGTGTCCCTGGTAAGTGTCAAGTCCAGTACTTACTTCTGTAAACCCTATTTGACTTTATTCCTCATCTTCTCATTTGCTCTGCACTGCTACTGTTGTTACCGTTGCTGTTGTGTCTCTATGTCCATTAATGAACCCGACAAAACAGCGAAAACTGTTTCTGTGTATTTGCTGGCTCAGATTATCTAAATTTCTCCCATTGCGGGATCGGGTAAGCCTCTATATCAGCGATGATGTTTGTAAACTATCTTTCAATGTATGACTGTCTTTGTTATTTGTGTTATGGGAAGATGGACATTGACTTCAATGGTTCTCCCAATCTCTTTTCCCTATTTACTGACGCCATCCCTGTACCTAAGATTAGTTCACAATGATTGCAACCTCTGTTAACTCATTTACCCTGAGCTGAAATCTGACCCCATATCCTCTCCATCATTAATCCCGTTACTGTTGCCTCTGGAATATTGTACTCTGGCTCCCCCAGCAGTCATTGCGAATACCGGACATAACTATACCAATTCTCCGATGACCAGCCTCACAGTTAGAAAGCTGCTGAACCAAAGCACATCTGTTGTCCATGTACCAACTCTCACCAAATCCCATTTATCCATCATTCGTGTGCTCATTGACTTCTGTCACCAGCTGCTCTGGAAAAGCCTCAGGTTACTCACTCAACTGATCAAATCTCTCCATGATTTGTTCACCTGGTTCCCCCATTCTCTATCAATTGCACAAAATGTCTCTGTTTGTTCACATCCATGTTGTGGAGATGCCGGTGTTGGACTGGGGTAAACACAGTAAGAAGTTTACAACACCAGGTTAAAGTCCAACAGGTTTATTTGGTAGCAAAAGCCACACAAGCTTTCGGAGCTCTGAGCCCCTTCTTCAGGTGAGTGGGAATTCTGTTCACAAACAGAGCTTATAAAGACACAGACCCAATTTACATGAATAATGGTTGGAATGCGAATACTTACAAGTAATCAAGTCTTTAAGAAACAAAACAATGTGAGTGGAGAGAGCATCAAGACAGGCTAAAAAGTTGTGTATTGTCTCCAGACAAGACAGCCAGTGAAACTCTGCAGGTCCACGCAACTGTGGGAGTTACAAATAGTGTGACATGAACCCAATATCCCGGTTGAGGCCGTCCTCGTGTGTGCGGAACTTGGCTATCAGTTTCTGCTCAGCGACTCTGCGCTGTCGTGTGTCACGAAGGCTGCCTTGGAGAACGCTTACCCGAATATCAGAGGCCGAATGCCCGTGACCGCTGAAGTGCTCCCCAACAGGAAGAGAACAGTCTTGCCTGGTGATTGTCGAGCGGTGTTCATTCATCCGTTGTCGCAGCGTCTGCATAGTTTCCCCAATGTACCATGCCTCGGGACATCCTTTCTTGCAGCGTATCAGGTAGACAACGTTGGCCGAATTGCAAGAGGATGTACCGTGTACCTGGTGGATGGTGTTCTCACGTGAGATGATGGCATCTGTGTCGATGATCCGGCACGTCTTGCAGAAGTTGCTGTGGCAGGGTTGTGTGGTGTCATGTGTGGTGTGGTGTCACATCCATACAGTACCTGAAAATACACACTCCACTCAATCTCCCCTTCCCCAGTCCCAGAGCATATATCTCCCTGACAGCAATGTTCTCTGCTCCAGCCGCTCTTTTATCCATGATTTAGAAATCTAGATCCACATGCGGAGCAGCCACATTGCTACTCTGCTCCATTATGTCCAGTACATCTCCCCATGCTGGGAAGGTATCGTGTAAGGGCTGTATGCAGCTTGGGCTGGGAATGGAAGGCAAGCTCCAAATGTGACATCAACAAGCCATTTCGATCAATCTAACAGTACCCGAATTTAATATTCCCATTCTTATGTTTGAATGTCTTCTCGAGTGTGTTGCAGCCCCTTTTTCCAGTTCTCTGGAGTAGTTCCGTTTAAGTATTTTTGAACTTCCCTGATTGAAGTGAATGTATGTCCCTCTGTGTCTCGGGTTTGTATTTTGTGCTCGATAGAAGCATTGGTGACAATGTGACAGAGTTCTGGAAAAAGGAAATCCAATGGGTTTCGTTCCTGTTGTCTCCCGTGTGGAGCTCCATGATGGACAGGAGATTTCAGCAGCTCTGACATCTGTGTGCGAAACTTGGACGTGGTCTGTCCACTGAACGTATGTGTTAGTCACTCTCAGTGTAACGTGTGTTCCGCAACACGATGAACCTGGCACGGTAGCACAGTGGTTAGCACTGCTGCTTCACAGCGCCAAGGACCTGGGCGCGATTCCCGGCTGTGGCCACTGTCTGTGTGGAGTTTGCACGTTCTTCCCGTGCCTGCGTGGGTTTCTTCCGACTGCTCCGGTTTCCTCCCACATTCTGAAAGACGTGGTGGTTACGTGCATTGACCCGAACAAGCGCCGGACTGTGGCTTCTCGGGGAATTTCACAATAACTTCATTGCAGTGTTGATGTCAGCCTTACTTGTGACGAATATATAAACTTCACTGAAATTTAAATATTCCATGAATCGAACTTGCACCTGAGGAGCTATTGACTCACTCTTCATAGAATCATAGAAACCCTACAGTTCAGAAAGAGACCACCTGGCCCATCAAGTCTACACCGACCACAATCCCACCCAGGCCCTACTCCCATATATTTAACCGCTAATCCCTCTAACCTATGCATCCCAGGACACTAAGTGTCAATTTTAACATGGCCAATCAACCCAACCCGCACCTCTTTGGACTGTGGGAGGAAACCGGAGTACCCGGATGAAACCCACGCAGACACGAGGAGAATGTGCAAACTCCACACAGACAGTGACCCAAGCCGGGAATCGAACCCAGGTCCCTGGAGCTGTGTAACAGCAGTACTAACCGCTGTGCTACCGTGCTGCCCATTGTGATTGGAAAGTTAGTGGAGGTGTTGTGGATAGGTTTCTGGAGGTTGTGTTGTGAGCTGCTGCATACACTCAGGGAGGACAGAGGATTTGCTCTGAGGACTGAACTCTGGGAAAGGTAAAGGGACTGCATTTACAGTGTGTCTGGCTGTGTGGCATGGCCACAAAATGGAGCTCAGGCCGCAGAGAGTGGAAGCTCTGTAATGAGTGAGGATGCTGTGGGATTGTCATGCCCACCCTGGGGATACCAATCACTGTGGAATTGTGGCCAACTTTTCTTTCATTCGTTCACGGGTATCACTGGCTACGCAACTATGAGTTGCCCATTCCTACTTGCCCTGTTACTGGAGGGAATGCAACGGTCAAACAAATCTGATATGATGCGATTCCAAACCTGTTCCCACAGTATTGCCCTGAGTCACTGGATAACTAGTCCATTGACAATCCCACTGCACCACATTTCGATTAAACGCTTCTGTCTTTCAATTCTCTCTTGCATCCCGTGAATGCGTAATCCAGAGAAAATGTATTTTTCACAGGAGACACAGGCCTGAATCCTACCACAATGGCTGATGGGATTTGAATTCAATAAAGAACACAATTTGGAACTCAAAGTCTAATCATAGGAATCACAGGAACGAGTGACAGGGATAGGTCTTTCAGCGCCTCGAGCCTGCTCCCCCATTTAATACAATCATGGCTGGGTGTTGTGCAATCAGAAATGTTTAGTTGACAATCTAGTTGTGAGACAATCCTCGGGGACGAGTGAACGTAATATGGTAGAATTCCTTGTCAAGGTGTATAATGACGTATTTGAATCTGAGAGCATGGTCCTGAATTTCAGTAACGATATCTATGATGGTATGAGGCATGAATTCTCCATGACAGTCTGGGAAACATCAGATTTAAGGAAGACGCATAGAAATTGGCAAGGAAAAGCAATAGGCCTGAGGTTTGCAAGCTGTTTAAAATACAGCAAAGGAGGATCAAGGGATTCATTAAGAAGGGAAACATGTAGTATGAAAGCATGCCTGCAGGGAACATAAAAAAAAACTGACTGTAACAATTTCTGTAGATATGTAATGACAAAAAAGATTGACAAAAACGAATGTAGTGCCCTTACAGTCAGAAACTGGAGAATTCACAACAGAAGAACATAAGAACGAGGAGCGGGAGTAGGCCATCTCATCCCTCGAGCCTGCTCCACCATTCAGTAAGATCATGGCTCATCTTTTTGTGAACTCAGCTCCCCTTACCCGCCCGCTCACCATAACCCTTAATTCCTTTACTCTTCAAAAATCTATCTATCCTTGCCTTAAAACACTCAATGAAGTAGTGTCATCTGCTTCACTGGACAGGGAATTTCGCAGATTCACAACAGTTTGTGTGAAGAAGTTCGTCCTCAACTCAGTTCTAAATCTGCTCCTCCTTATTTGAGGACATGCCACCTAATTCTTGTTTAACCCAGCAGACGAAACAACTTCACTGCTTCTATCTTATCTAGTCCCTTCATAATCCTATATGTTTCTATAAGATCTCGCCTGATTCTTCTGAATTCCAATGAATATAGCCCAAGTATACTCAGCCTCACCTTTCAACTCCGGAATCAATCTCGTGAATCTCCTCTGTACCCCCTCCAGTGCCAGTATATCCTTTCTCAATTACGAAGACCAAAACTTCACCAGCACGCTTTACAGTTGCAAAATACCCTCGCTGTTTTGAAACTCTATTCATCTGGCAATGAAGGACAGAATTCCATTTGCCTTCTTAATTACCTGCTGCATCTGCAAACCAACTCCTTGTGATTCTTGCACAAGGACACTCAGGTCGCTCTGCACCGCAGCATGCTGCAATTATTTACCCTTTAAATAACAGCCCATTTTGCTGTTATTCCTCCCAGAATGGATGACCTCACATTTACCAACATTGTACTCCATCTGCCAGACCCTCGCCCCCTCATTTAGACTATCAACATCCCTTTGCAGACTTTCACCGTCCTCTGCACACTTTGCTCTGCCACACGTCTGAGTGTCATCACTTCACTTGGTCCCCAACACAAAATCATCGATGTAAATCGTAAACCATTGCGGTCCCAACACTGATTCCTGAGGCACTCCGCTAGGCACTGATCGCCAAGCAGAAACATACCAAACTTTACCCACACTCTTCGCTTTCTGCCAGTTAACCAATCATCTATCCATGCTAATATATTACCCGTAATACCATGCACCTTTATCTGATGCAGCAGTCTTTGGTTTGGCACCATGTTAAATGCCTTCTGGAAATCCAGAGACTCCAGATACACCACATCCACAGGCTCCCCATTGTCCACTGCGCATGTAATGTTCTCAAAGAATTGCGTCAAATCAAGTTCATGTAACATCCTGGTAAGTACTTTCTTCACTTTTTCTTGTTTAATATTATTCTATAATAGGGTAAACGGAAGTGTACACAGAATTAGAAGTGCAGCCTTACCAATGTCTTGTACAATTTCAACAAGACGTCCCAACGCTAGTTTCCAATGTTCGGAACAACGAAACCAAGCATGCTGAATGCCTTCTTCATCACCCTGTTCAACTGTGACTCCAATTTGAATGAACTATTAACTTCTACCCCTCGATCTCTTTGTTTTATAACTCTGCCCAACAACCTACCACCCTGCCATGATTCGATCTTCCAACATGCATCACCTCGCATTTATCAAAATTTAACTCCCGCTGCCATTCATCAGCCCAATTCATCAAGATCGTGTCATCTTCAAACTGACTCATCATGGCTCTTAAGTTATCATCCAAATCATTAATATAAATGACAAATAACAGTAGACCCGGCACAGATCCCTCAGGCACAACGCTGGTCACTGATCTCCAGTTTGTAAAACGAAACCATACAACTACCCGTTGTCTTCTTTCATCAAGAACATTTGATATCCAATGGGCTACCTCACCTGGATCCCGTGACATGTATCCTTATGCAACAACTTACGTGCAGTAACTTGTAAAAGGCCTTTCCTAAAGTTCATGTAGACAACATCAACTGCACTGCCTTCATCACCTTTTTGTTTACTACTTCGAAAAATATCAATCAAATTCGTGAGACATGATTTTCCACTCACAGAGCCATGCCGTCTGTCTCTCATCAGACCTTGCCTCTCTATATGCCAGTAATCCTGTCTCTCCGAATACCTGCTAACAACGTACCCACTACAGACGTTAGGCTCACCAGCCTGTAGTTTCTCGGCTTTTCCTTGCAGCCCTTCTTAAGCAATGTCGCAATATTTGCTACGCTCCAATCTTTAGGTACCTCTCCTGTGACTGATGATGATTCAAATATATTTGCGAGGGGATCCGTTATTTCCTCCCTAGTCTCCTGGGATACAGTTCATCAGGTCCCAAGGATTTATCTACCTTGATAGAAACATAGAAACACAGAAAACTACAGCAGAAAACAGGCCCTTCGGCCCCACAAGTTGTGCCGAACATATCCCTACCTTTTAGGCCTACCTATAACCCTCCATCCTGTTAAGTCCCATGTACTCATCCAGGAGTCTGTTAAAATACCCTATTGAGTTTGCCACCACCAAAACTGACGGCAGCCGATTGCAATCACCTACCACCCTCTGTATGAAAAACTTCCCCATCTCATTTCCCCTGTACCTACCCCCCAGCACCTTAAACCTGTGTCCTCACGCAGCAGCCATTTTCACCCTGGGAAAAAGCCTCTGAGAGTCCACACGATCTATGCCTCTCAACATCTTATATACCTCTATCAGGTCTCCTCTCGTCCGACGTCTCTGCAAGGAGAAAATACCGACCTCCCTCAGCCTATCCTCATAAGGCATGCCACTCAATTCCGGCAACATCCTTGTAAATCGCCTCTGCACCCTTTCAATCTTTTCCACATCCTTCCTGTCATGAGGCGACCAGAACTGAACACAGTACTCCAAGTGGGGTCTGACGAGGGTCTTATATAGCTGCATCATTTTCCCCGGACTCCTAAACTCAATCCCTCGATTGATAAAGGCCAGCACACCATACGCCTTCTTAACCTCCACCTGCGCGGCCGATTTTAGAATGCTTCGGACCCGGCCCCCAAGGTCCTTCTGATCCTCTACAGTACTAAGCGTCTTTCCCTTTATATTGTACTCCTTCATCCCATTTGACCTGCCAAAATGGACCACTACGCATTTATCTGTGTTGAAGTCCATCAGCCACTTCTCCGCCCAGTCTTGCATCCTATCTATGTCCCTCTGTACCTTCTGACATCCCTCCAGATTATCCACAACCCCACCAACCTTCGTGTCGTCAGCAAACTTGCCAACCCATCCCTCCACTTCCTCATCCAGGTCATTTATGAAAATGACAAACAGCAAGGGTCCCAGAACAGATCCCTGGGGCACACCACTGGTGACCGACCTCCATTTAGAAAAAGACCCATCTATAAACACTCTCTGCCTCCTTTAGGAAAGCCAGTTCTGCATCCACAGGGCAGCAGCCCCTTGGATCCCATGCCCTCTCACTTTTTCTAGAAGCCTTGCATGGGGTACCTTATCGAACGCCTTGCTAAAATCCATATAAACCACATCTACCGCTTTCCCTTCGTCAATGTGTTCAGTCACATTTTCGAAGAATTCTACCAGGCTCGTAAGGCACGATCTGCCTTTGACAAAGCCATGCTGAGTATTCTTGAGCATACTAAACCTCTCCAAATGCTCATCAATCTTGTCCCTCAGGATGTTCTCCATCAGCTTACCAACCACTGAGGTTAGACTCACCGGTCGGTAATTTCCTGGGCTATCCCTATTCCCCTTCTTGAAAATTGGAAACACATCTGCAATCCTCCAACCCTCCGGAACCTCTCCCGTCTCCATCGACGACGCAAAGATAATCGCCAGAGGCTCTGAAATCTCTTCCCTCGTCTCCCAAAGCAACCTGTGGTACATCCCATCTGGACCCGGCGACTTATCTATCCTGATGCCATTCAGAATTCCAGCACAACCTCTTCGTTAAAGTCCAAATACTCAATCCTTTCAGTCCACCGCAAGCCCACAGTACATCCAGCCAGGTCCTTCTCCTCTGTGAAAAACGAGGCAAAACACTCATTAAGCACCTCTGCCATTTCTACTGGTTCCGTACTGATTTTCCCGCCTTCACCTTTTATAGGCCCTATTCCTTCACGTCTCGCGTACGGCGTACTAGCTTTCATTAATCGAGGGATTGAGTTTAGGAGTCGGGAGATAATGCTGCAGCTTTATAGGACCCTGGTTAGACCCCACTTGGAGTACTGCGCGCAGTTCTGGTCACCTCATTACAGGAAAGATGTTGAAGCCATTGAAAGGGTGCAGAGGAGATTTACAAGGATGTTGCCTGGATTGGGGGGCATGCCTTATGAGGATAGGTTGAGGGAGCTTGGTCTCTTCTCCCTGGAGAGACGAAGGATGAGAGGTGACCTGATAGAGGTTTACAAGATGTTGAGAGGTCTGGATAGGGTAGACTCTCAGAGGCTATTTCCAATGGCTGAAATGGTTGCTACGAGAGGACACAGGTTTAAGGTGCTGGGGGGTAGGTACAGAGGAGTTGTCAGGGGTAAGTTTTTCACTCAGAGGGTGGTGGGTGAGTGGAATCGGCTGACGTCGGTGGTGGTGGACGCAAACTCGTTGGGGTCTTTTCAGAGACTTCTGGATGAGTCCATGGGATTTAATGGGATTGAGGGCTATAGATAGGCCTAGAGGTAGGGATATGATCAGCGCAACTTGTGGGCCGAAGGGCCTGTTTGTGCTGTGGCTTTCTATGTTCTATGTCTCATCCTTTTACTCTTCACATATTTATAGAACGCCTTAGGGTTTTCCTTAATTCTACTTGCCAAGGCCTTCTCGTGACCACTTCTGGCTCTCCGAATTTCCTTCTTTAGTCCCTTCCTACAAGCCGTATACTAATCTAGATCCCTATCTTCGCCAAGCTCTCTGAACCTTTTGTACGCTTTCCTTTTCTTCTCCACTAGGTCCCGCACAGCTTTTGTGCACCACGGTTCCTTTAACCTACCAACTCCTCCCTTTCTGCTCGGAACATTGTCCTGTAGAACCCGAGACAGACATTCCTTGAAAAACAGCCACCTCTCTTCAGCAGATTTCCCTGAGAATACCTCCATCCAATTTACTCCACTAATTTGCTGCCTTATGTCTTCATGTTTCCCCTTACTCCATATAAACGCTTTGCTAGCTTGCCTGATCCTCTCTTTTGCAAATGCAAGCACAACGGAGATAGAATTATGATCGCTATCCCAAAGATGCTCTCCCACTGAGAGATATGACACCTGTCCAGGTTCATTGGTCAGGATCAGATCAAGTTCAGCCCCTCCTCTTGTAGGCTTGTCCACATGCTGTGTCAGGAAACCCTCCTGAACACACCTAACGAACTCTTCCCCTTCCAATCCCCTTACCCTAGGGATATTCTATCTATGTTTGGGAAATTAAAGTCTCCCATCTCCACAACTCTGCTATTATTGCAACTCTCCAGGATCTGTTTCCCTATCTGCTCCTCCACCTCCCTGTCACTATTGGGCGGCCGATAGAAAACTCCCAGCAAAGGGATCGACCCCTTCCCACTCCGAACTTCCACCCACAGAGACTCAGTCAACAATCCCTCCACAGCGTCCACTTTCTCTACAGCTGTGACACTATCCCTGATCAGTAGTGCCCCTCCACCCCCTCTCTTGCCTCCCTCCCTGTCCTTCCTGAAACATCTGAATCCCGGCACCTGTGGAATCCAGTCCTGTCCCTGAGACATCCAAGTCTCCGTAATGGCCACCACATCACACTTCCAGGCATCGATCCACGCTCATCCAATTTATTCACTATACACCTGGCATTAAAGTAAACACATCTCAAACCTTTGGTCTGAGCTCTCCCCTTCTCTATGCGTTTTAAGATTCCAGCACCTCCTTCTCTGTAATATGTACTCTTCTCAAGACATCACTATTTATTTCCCCAAGTTTACTGAATCCATTGCTTTAGAACATAGAACATAGAAAAACTGCAGCACAAACAGGCCCTTCAGCCCACAAGTTGCGCCGGTCGTGTCACTACCCACCTCTGCTTACATATAGGCTTACCTATAACCCTCAATCCTATTAAGTCCCATATCCTTATCCAGAATTCTCTTAGAAGACCCTATCGAGTTTGCCTCAACCACCACTGACAGCAGCCGATTCCATTCACCCGCCACCCTCTGAGTGAAAAACGTACCCCTGACATCTCCTCTGTACCTACTGCCCAGCACCTTAAACCTGTTTTCTCTCGTCGCAATCATTTCAGGCCTGGGAAAAAGCCTCCGAGACTTCACCCGTTCTATTCCTCTCAACATCTTGTCCACCTCTACCACGTTACCTCTCATCCTTCGTCTCTCCAAGGAGAAAAGATCGAACTCCCTCAACCTATCCTCATAAGGCATGCCACCCAATCGGCAACATCCTTGTAATTCTTCTCTGCACCCTTTCAATAATTTCCACATCCCCCCTCTAATGAGGCGACCAGAACTGAGCACAGTACTCTAAGGGGAGACTGACGAGGGTCTTATGAAGCTGCATCATTGTTTCCCGACTGCTGAACTCAATCCCTCGATTGATGAAGGCCAGCACACCATACGCCTTCTTAACCACCTCGAGTACCTGCGAGGCCGATTTAAGAGTCCTACGGACCCGGACCCCAAGGTCCTTCTGATCCTCCACACTGCTCACATTCTTTCCCTTTATATTGTATCCTTCATCCTATTTGACATGCCAAATTGAACCACTACACATTTATCCGGGTTGAAGTCCACCTGCCACTTCTCCGCCCAGTCTTGCACCCTATCTATGTCACGCTGCAGCTTCTGACATCCCTCCAAACTATCCACAACACCACCAACCTTCGTGTCGTCGGCAGACTTACCAACCCATCCCTCCAATTCCTCAGCGAGGTCATTTATGAAAATGACAAACAGCAAGGGTCCCAGAACAGATCCCTGGGGCACTCCACTGGTGACCGACCTCCATTCAGAAAAAAGACCCATCTACAACCACTCCCTGCCTTCTGCAGGCAAGCCAGTTCTGGATCCACAAGGCAACAGCCCCTTGGATCCCATGCCCCCTCACTTTCTCGAGAAGCCTAGCATGGGGGACCTTGTCGAACGCCTTGCTGAATTCCATGAAAACCACGTCTCCCGCTTTCTCAGCTGCAAATACTGGCGGCACGTTAGCACAGTGATTAGCACGGCTGCTTCACAGTGCCAGGGATCCAGCTTTGATTCCCTGCTTAGGTCACTGTCTGTGTGGAGTTTGCACGTTCTCCCCTTGTCTGCGTGCATTTCCTCCAGGTGCTCCGGTTTCGTCCCACATTCTAAAAGACGTGCTGTCTACGTCCATTGACCCGAATAGGCGCCGGACAGTGGCGACTCCGAGAATTTCACAGTAACTTCATTTTCAGTGTTATGGAAGCCTTTCTTGTGACGAATAAATATGTTTCATTAATTGGAAATGTTGATTTAGAATCTCAACCATCTTTTGTGGACCCTTATGAGTCCCGACTCTCTCGCTTGTTACTCTTTTGCCCTTTATGTATTAGTAGAAGCTCTTTGAGTTCTCATTTTCTTGATATGCTTAAGCAATCTCGTGTCCCCATTTTGCCCTCCTGATTTCTCTGCTAACTATACTCCAACACCCCCCATTCCTTCAAGGGATCCCAATTGATGGCCTCCTTGTTCTTCTTGACCATGGCCTCAATATCCCGAGTCATCCAGGATTTACTACTTCTCCCAGCCTTGCCCTTCACTCTAAAAGTAATATGCTTATCATGAACCCATGTTAACACACTTTTGAAAGCCTCCCTTTTACCAGATGTCCCTTTGCCTGCCAACAGGCTCCCCCAAGCAACTTCTGAAATTCCCTGTCTAATACCATCAAAATTGGCCTTGCCCCAAATTAGAATTTCCACTTTTGGGCCAGCCCTTAAATATATTGGAATTCTGGTCACTAGTCCAAAAGTGATTGCTTGTTAACAATTATGTCACGTGCCCTCCCTCATTTCCCAAGAAAAGGACAAGTTTGGCCCATCTCCAGTCGGGCCTTCCACATACTGAATGAGAAATTCGTCCTGAATACACTCACAAATTCGTTATCCATTCAAGCCCCTAATACAATGGCCTGCAAGACAATGTTGGGAAAGTTAAAGTCTCCGTCCATTACCACCCTATTTTTCTTGGTGCTATCATTAATCTTCTTACACTCTGGAGTTTCTGGCCTGGATTAGAACATTTGGCTGTTCTTTGAAAGATTGAAATCTATATTCCTATATATATTTTTGATTAGGGGACTTCAAGGCTGTGAGTGGTAAGCATATGTGTGTTTTCATTTCAGATGCTGTATTCAGGTTTAAATAGGGAGGACTTTTGAAAAAATGGCTCTTTCAGAGGCTGAGAAATTCCTGGGAGTGGAAGAATTCATGCAGATTGTTTTGCAAAAGGTGACTAAAACAACACTTTTGGAAATGGCAAAAGAGTTGCAGTTGACATTCGCTAACAGTGTAAGGAAAGGGGAGATAATTGTGGCGATAACACAGCATCTAAAATTGCCAAAAATACATTCAGAATCATTCGAAATGGCTGAAGTTCAACGACAAATGAAAAAGCTGGATCATGAAGAAGAATTAAAGCAGTTTGAATTCGAAATAAAAGAAAGGGAGTAACAGCAAGCAACGTCATTGAAACAGTTTGCATTTTAGCAAGAAAATGAAGTGGATCTGCTTGAATTCAGATAAGAAAAAAGGAAAGGGAGCAGATAGCCCACGTGGAACAAAACAGTCAGAGCCAAAACTTTGGGAAGCCGATAGTAAGCAAGAATCATATCATAAAGTATCTTGTGCGGGAACACATGTTACATCTTCATGAATAGGCTCTGGAAGGAACATGTGCCCTGATGCGGGATCACGTGTCTATCCAGTTTGGCAATGATCCGGTGGGAACGTACACTTTGACACTTACAGAGAGCGTTTAGGGTAACCTGGCAACGGGGAAGTAACTTCAGCCACGATGGGAGTACGTGTCTGGATTTAATGGACAAATGAGATAACATTATGTGTAATGGTAAAATGCAATTTGCTGAGGTGAGTGACAAGGACTATTATTGATCTGTGCACATTAAAGATGATGATTTTAAACTAGGTTAAGGTGGTAATGATTGATAGAAAAACTATAATTTATCCGTGTTGAATTGTAAACTTCAGATCTAATCAAAGTGATGAGGTTGGTCCATTTCAAAGCTCACTCGATCCTCGGGTCATCTCCAAGTAGTTAAATAAAGATATGGCTTTGCTTCAGAGGCATTGGCTTCATGAATCTTTCATTGAGATTTCCTGACAGCTTTGGTCACCTCACGTACCCACCAACAAGAGGGAAAGCTCCAGCTCCGCTGAAACCCTTAATAACCATTCCAGTATTTGAGGAACCTTTTGCAGGGTCTTTACTATTTGTGTAGGACCCCTCACTAAAACGAGAAGCGGGAATCACTGTCTATTGATTTGAATGGAAACGTCTCATAGTATTCCAGAGGCCATTTCATTAAGCAATATTACCGCTAAAAGGATTGCAGAGGAATTGCTTACTTTTATATATGAGTTCTGGATTACCCCTATCAATACAATCAGGTCAAAAGTAATTTTTTACACCAGAGTTGTTGAAGTGTAACTTTTTTTCCTGATAATTACTTGTAAAAGACAGACTCTACGAATTCGTTCTCATCAAAATAACAAGCATTTAATAACGAAGCTGTGCATGCAGAGGATGGCGAAGACCTGAGGACAGAGAACAGTTGGAACAGCTGCTAATCCCTCCACCAAGTCCGCGCCTAGCCTCAGAAAGAGTCCACAATTTATACAAAATCAGTATCAGGTTTTGTGACAAAGTCTGACGCGGGAAAATGAGCAATAAAACAATTAGTAGCAACGTCAATACAAGTGGCATCTCACCGTGACTTCCGAGGCCCCTTGGTCTTATCAATAATAACATTATCTTGTCCATTGAAGAAACAAAATGGTTCGGTGACTCCCTCACCTCCGACCTTATCTTGTTTAATGTACGTAGTTCTAAAGTATTTCTCAAAACACCCTGAAATCAGGCCAGTTGGCCTTGTTTTATGTACGTAGTTCCTGGGCACTTGGCAACACACCCTGAGATCAGGCCAGTTGGCCTTATATTGTTTTATTACTTCACTTCCCTAAGATAAGCAGAGTCAGCCTTAGTTTAACCTTACTAGTTTGGGTGAGGGTCAAATGGTTTAGCAGCTGCTTTGTTCTGTGTTTTTTTGTTAGTATCACCTCGAGGAAGTAGCCACTTTTCCCATCATGCCATTATTAGTTTGAACCATATCACATTCCCTCCTGTTGTCATATCATGACAACTATCTAAATAGGTATATCCATAACTCGATTGACAATGCATTTTCACAAACAGCCAAGTAATCCTATCCCCAGTAGCAGTAGGAGCAAGAGTAAGAAGGCCTTAAAGATCCAATCAAACAACCCATGTCCCAGCTGTCCTAGCCAGCCTGGCGGGTTATAATCATGGAACTCTCGGCCAACTTCTTGAAGCTGATCTGCCTGCTTTTTAATGTGGTCAGCCAGGGTAGTGCTGAAGGGAGTGCAGGTAGTGCATGTAAGGGGCGACATATCCCAGGTGACAGGATCCAATCCAATTGGCAGGAAGCCACGCATAGGCCCTTGTGCCACAAATGCAATATGTTCCATTATAGGCCGTAAAATCATCAGCCAATGTCATCCAGGGTATAGGGGTGGTACGTGCCCAAGAGCTCTCAGAGGTGAGGTTCCATACACGGGAGAAATCAAGGACAAACATACCCTTGTCAGATAGGCCTGCTACTGGTCCCTGCCATTCGGTTGAAAGGTTACATTTACTTTGCCCCACCTTCTTTCCTCTTCCTGATTTACTAAAACATAGGGACCCTCGCACATCACTCGGGAGGATGGTAAGGGAGGGGGAGGGCAAGACATGATTATATACGGGTTGGTACCAGGCCGAAAACCTAGTCATTTCATAGCCAGCCGATTCCCATTCTATCATATCCCCACCTATCCCTGATTGGTTTTGTCGTAAAATCCATTCCACTATCTCTGCTAAATGGAATGGGAGGGATTGAAGACGTTTCCCTTCCTTGGAATAGACGGGGATAGGAGTACAGACCCAACATTTACTTACATTCACTCTTTCAGCATAAATTTATGACATATGCAGATAAGTATTAGCATGCAGTCTCTGATTAGCTTGTCTTTTTACTACTATGTTTCCATCAAGTCCAAATAGTCCACAAAGTACAAACAATCTGATGAAGATCTTCATCTGGTATTCGTCTCTGAGTCGGATATTATCTTCTTACAATCTGCCAGATGTACCCAACTTGAACGTCCTTCAAGCTGGACGGCAGTCGATGTTGTTAGGAGCACTTGGAAGGGCCCGATCCAGCGCTGTCCCAGCTTCTGTCTTTCCCAGTTCTTCACTCGTACGAAGTCGCCAGGTTTGATAACGGGATATCGAGAGATATCCGTCCCTGTGGTTACTGGGATATGTGCTTGTCTCACCTGTGAGTGAAGAAACTTCAGAGAAAGTGTTAATTGCTTCAAATAATTCTGCATCTGTTCCCCCATCACATCGAGGTCTACTCCATCCAGGCGTTTTTCATGGGCATCCCAAGGAATCCTCATTGGCCGACTGTAAACTATCTCTGCAGCTGACAGTCCGGTCCGCGAATGAGGAGTCACTCGCATGTGAAACAGTGGCAAGGGCAATACCTTTAGCCAATTTAAGCCAGTTTCTTCAGTCAATTTAGATAATTTTTCTTTTAAAGTCCCGTTGGCGTTTCCACAATTCCTGCTGCCTGCGGATGATACGTGCACTAGTTGTTGTTTAATTACGAGTGCTTCGCACAATTCAGTATTGATCCGAGCCACAAAATGTAGTCCATTATCTGAACTCACCATTTTGGGTACCCCAAAACAGGGAATAACTTCTGTCAATAATAATTTTATCACCGTATGTGCAGTACAATTTGTGGTGGGGAAGGCTTCAATCCATTTACTGAACACATCAATTATAACTCGGCAATATATATAGCATAATTCAATATAATCAAGCTGCATACAGGCAAAAGGTCCATCTGGCAAGGGAGTGGTTCTGGGAGGGCATTTAGTGTCTTTACCCTTATTATTTCTCATGCAAATGAGGCATCGATCCAGCCGCGTTTGTGCTGCTGTATTCAAATCTGGGTGCCACCAAGTTTTTAGAAGTAACTGTACCATTCCCTCCTTGCCTAGATGGGTGCAAGAATGCAAATAGTCAATAAGGAGTGGCAATAAAAGAATCCGGCATAGACACGTGACCAACTGGAGTAAGCCAGAGGTCCTGTGCCAAGGTGTGCGAACACCCCATTGACTTCCACAGTGTGCGCTCAGAATCAGAGCCGTCCCTCTGCAATTTTTGTACCTCAGTTATTTCTGGCATGCCCTTCGCTTCCAACATGGGTACATGATTTAGAGCCTGATTACCCCCAGTGGGAACAATGACAGAGGCCGATCCGGCTGCCGCCTTAGCAGCTAAATCAGCACGGGCATTCCCTAATTGGTAGGAAGTCTCACAACACCAGGTTAAAGTCCAACAGGTTTATTTGGTAGCAAACAACAGAAGCTTTCGGAGCACTGCTCCTTCGTCAGATGGAGTGGAAATGTGCTCTCAAACAGTGCAAACAGACAAAATCAAGTTGCAGAATACTGATTAGAATGCGAATCCTACAGCCTGCCAGGTCTAAAAGGTACAGACAATGTGGGTGGAGGGAACATTAAACACAGGTTAAAGAAACTCAGCACACATGGAGCAGTTGAACCAGGAGCACTCCTCGCCACAATGGATGTCTCGGCACTCTACACCAGCATCCCCCACGATGATGGCATTGCTGCAACGGCCTCAGTACTCAATGCCGTCAACTGCCAGTTTCCAGATGCAGTTTTACAACTCATCCGCTTCATCCTGGACCACAATGTCTTCACCTGCAACAACCAGTTCTTCATCCAGACACACGGAGCAGCCATGGGGACCAAATTCGCACCTCAATATGCCAACATCTTCATGCACAGGTTCGAACAAGACTTCTTCACCGCACAGGACCTTCAACCGATGCTATACACTAGATACATCGATGATATTTTCTTCCTTTGGAGTCATGGTGAGCAATGACTGAAACAACTATATGATGTACAATTTCTGTCAATCATTGGGGATACAAGTTCCATCCCACCATCAGACTCACCATGGACTACTCTCCGGAATCGGATGCATTCTTGGACACACGCATCTCCATTAAGGACGGTCACCTCAGCTCCTCACTGTACCGCAAGCCCACGGATAACCTCATGGTGCTCCACTTCTCCAGCTTCCACCCTAAACACGTTAAAGAAGACATCCCCTACGGACAAGCCCTCCGAATACACAGGATCTGCACAGATGAGGAGGATCGCAACAGATACCTCCAGACGCCGAAAGATGCCCTCATAAGAACAGGATATGGCGCTCGACTCATCGATCAACAGTTCCGACGCGCCACAGCGAAAAACCGCACCGACCTCCTCAGAAGACAAACACGGGACACGGTGGACAGAGTACCCTTCGTCGTCCAGTACTTCCCCGGAGCGGAGAAGCTACGGCACCTCCTCCAGAGCCTTCAACATGTCATTGATGAAGACGAACATCTCGCCAAGGCCATCCCCACACCCCCACTTCTTGCCTTCAAACAACCACGCAACCTCAAACAGACCATTGTTCGTAGCAAACTACCCAGCCTTCAGGAGAACAGTGACCAGGACACCACACAACCCTGCGACAGCAACCTCTGCAAGACGTGCCGGATCATCGACACGGATGCCATCATCTCACGTGAGAACACCATCTACCAGGTACACGGTACCCACTCTTGCAACTCAGCCAACGTTGTCTACCCGATACGCTGCAGGAAAGGATGTCCCGAGGCATGGTACATTGGGGAAACCATGCAGACGCTGCAACAACGCATGAATGAACACCGCTCGACAATCACCAGGCAAGACTGTTCTCTTCCTGTGGGGGAGCACTTCAGCAGTCACGGGCATTCAGCCTTGGATCTTCAGATAAGCGTTCTCCAAGGTGGCCTTCACGACACACGAGAGCGCAGAGTCGCTGAGCAGAAACTGATAGCCAAGTTCTGCACACATGAGGACGGCCGAAACCGGGATGTTGCATTTATGTCACATTATCAGTAACACCCACAGCTTTCCCCCTGATCTTGCAGAATCTCACTTGCTGTTCTGTCTGGAGACAATACACATCTCTTTAACCTGTGTTGAATGCTCCCTCCACCCACATTATCTGTACATTTAAGACCTGGCTGGCTGTAGAGATTTGCATTCTAATTAGTATTCTGAACTTGATTTCTGTGTCTGTGCACTGTTGGAGAACAGATATCCACTCCATCTGACGAAGGGGCAGTGCTCCGAAAGCTTATGGTATTTGCGACCAAATAAACGTGTTGGACTTTAACCTGGTGTTGTGAGACTTCTTACTGTGCTTACCCCAGTCCAACGCCGGCATCTCCACATCATGACTTCTGTGACAGAGCCAGTGCAGTATTCATCTCACCTCTGATCCCTTGCCACTTCTCCTACTGTACCATTCTGCATTAGGGACCTTTTCAAAGGCCTGACTGAATTTCATGTGGACGATATCCACTGCCCTACCATCATCAATCATCTTTGTCACTTCCTCAAAAAACTTGATCACGTTAGTGAGACACGATCTCCCCTTCGCAAAACCATGTTGCCTCTCGCTAATACGTCCACTTATTTCCAAGTGCGAGTAAATCCTGTCTCGAACAATCCTCTCCAATAATTTCACTCCCACTGACGTAAGGCTCACCGACTTGTAATTATCTGGATTATTCTTGCTACCCTTCTTAAACAAAGGAAGAGCATTGGCTATTCTCCAATCATCTGGGACCTCCCCTGTCGAGAGTGAGGATGGAACAATTTCTCTCAAGGCCCCAGCAATTTCCCCCCTTGCCTCTCTCAGTATTCTGGGGTATATCACATCAGGCCCTGGGAACTTGTCTACATTAATGTTTCTCAAGAACCCCAATACCTCCTCCTTTTTGATCTCAACATGACTCAAACTGTCTACACACCCTTCCCCAGAGTGATCATCCACCAAGTTCTTCTCTTTGGTGAATACTGACGCAGAGTATTCATTTAATACCGTGCCCATTTCCACTGGCTTCACGCATAGATTCCCTGCCCTGTCCTTGATTGGGCCAAGAATCTCTCAGGCTACCCTCTTGTTCTTTATATCTGCATTAAAAGCCTAGAGATTTTCCTTAATGCTGCTTGCCAATTACTTATTGTGATCCGTTTCAGCCCTCCTTACTCCTTGTTTTCTACTTTCCTTGTATTCCACACTTGCTTCGTGTGTTCTCAGCCTCCAAACCTTGACAAATGTTTTTTTTTTTCTCTTTGACTCGGCTCACAGTATATCTCGTTATCCAAGGTTCCCAAAGCTTGCCATATTTACACTTCAGCATTTGCAGGAATGTGCTGGTCCTGAACTCCTATCAACTTACACTTGAAAGCCTCCCATATGCCAGATGATGTTTTTCCCCCAATCTCCCTTCTTCAGTTCCTGCCTAATATTGTTGTCATTAGCCTTCCCCCAATTTAGAACCTTCAAATGAGGAGTACACTTATTTTTGTTCATACGTATCTTGTAGCTTACTGAATTGTGCTCACTGCTCCTGAACTGCTCTCCTACTGAAACGTCGACCACCTGACCGGGCTCATTCCCCAATACCAGGTCCAGTACGGCCCCTTTCCTAGTTGGACTATCTTCAAGAAGCCCTCCTGGATTCTCCTTACAATCTCTGCCCCATCAACGCTCCTAACACTGTGAGTCCCAGTCAATATAGAGGAATTTGAAATTTCCCACCACAACAACCCTATTATTTTTACACCATGCGCAAAATTGCTTACATATCTATTCCTCTTTCTCCCGCTGGTTGTTGGACGGCCAAGAGTAAACCCCAAACATCGTGCCTATACGCTGCCTATTCCTGAGCTCTACACATATTGCCCCGCCGTATGAGCCCTCCGAGGTGTCCTCCCACTGTACAACTGTGATATTCTCCTTAACGAGTAGTGCAACACCCCCACCCTTGTTATATCCCCCTCTATCCAGCCTGAAACATCTGTATTCAGGAACGTTATGTTGCTAATCCTGTCCTTCCCTTAACCACGTCTCTGTAACAACAACAACATCATAGTTCCAAGTTGTAATCCAAGCTCGAAGTTCATCTGCCATACCTCTTGCGCTATTGCATTGAAACAAATGCACTTCAGTCTACCAGTCCCTCTTTGATTAGCAACCAAACCTGTCTGCTCTTTCTCTGAGTCTTACTGGCTCTACTCTCCGGTTCCCTTTAAGTTAATTCACCTTTGCTTTGGTTCCCACACCTCTGCCAAACTAGTTTAAATCCTCCCGTGTGACACTAGCAAACATCCCAGCCATAATATTTATGCCCTTTCAGTTTAGATGCAACCCGTCCTTCTTCTACATTTCCCTCCTGCACCGGAATATATCCCAAAGGTCCAGATATCCGAAACCCTCCCTCCTTCACCAGCTCTTTAGCCACGTGTTGAGCTGTACTCCCTTCCTACTTCTAGCCTCACTGGCACGTGGCACAGGGCGCATTCCTGAGATGACAATCCTGGAGGTCCTGCTTTTTAACGTTCTACCTAACACCCTAAACTGTTGCTGCAGGACCTTGACAATCTCCCTACCTACGTCGTTAGTACCAATGTGTACCACGACCACTGGCTGTTCACCCTCTCCCTTCAGAATGCTTTCTATCCGTTCAGAGACATCCCGGACACTGGCACCAGGGAGACAGCAACCGCCTTCCAATGGTTATGAATTAGCCCATTAATCAAAGTTTGCTTTCCGAAATTAGTTTCGGCCTGTGAGGGATAGAAACCGGGGAAAGGATAAATCCTCAGGTTGTAGAGGCAAAGGATATCTCCTGGGAGATAATGAAAACAGAAAATTGAATTTTAAAAATGAACCACATGTGGGTGGAAGAGAAAAATATGAGATTCAGATGTTTTCACGATAATGACTAAGGCCATGCAAAGTTACAATGTTGGTGGTTTAAGGAAAGCACTGGGAAGACTGGTATGGTAAAACAGGATAAGACAGTGGGGTTTGTTAAAGTGGTAAATGAAAGCCAAGTTGAAGGGAAAGAGGCGCAAAAGAGTGTGCAGCCTGGTCTGGAGTTGATCGATAAGAAAGTGCCAGAACTCTTGAAAGACTCTACTTCTGTGGGCGAAGTTTACACATTTGCGCCAAGAGGACTAGGTAAAGAAGTTAAAAATTTAAGAGATACGGGAGAAAGTCAATATTTGATGGTAAGTTGAGTTATGTAGTTTGAAAGGTGCATTCCAGGAAAGGTAGTAATATGTGGACTTCAGGGTGAGAATCGTAGTGTTCCATTATGTACGATGAGTTTGGAGTGTCCAGCGAGCAGCGGTGAATTGGTAACAGGGGCAACAGAGAAATTACCTTGCCCAGGAATACAGCTTATCTTAGTAACGATATAGCTGGATCACGGATGGGAGTGATGCCTATGGTGGTTGATAAGCCAGTGTTAATCAAATGACTGAATTCCTGAAGGACAAATATTCTGGGATATTTCCTGATTGTGTCGTAACAAAGTCACAAAGTCACGTCTTAAGACAAGAGGAGAAATCAAGCAGGGAAGATAAGAAAGCTAAAGTTCAATGATCAGAAACGATTGTTGACAGGATAGTTGGAAAAAGAAAAGAACAGATGGAGGATGAGGGGGATATTTTCCGTTTGGGAATCGTGGCAGAGTTGCAACTTTGGTGGCAAATGCAGGAAGGAAGACTACAATCAGAATGGTGGCAGTTAGGTGAAAGGGGAATTGCAACGTTGCCTGGGTGTCATAGTAGAATAGTCGCTGAAGGTTGGCATGCTGGTACAGCAGGAGCTGAGGAAGACCAATGGCATGCTCGCTTTCAGGCATGGAGCCAGAGGAGTGGGCGAGGTATTAAATAGTATTCACCAAAGAGAAGGATTTGGTGGATGATGAATCTAGGAAACAGTGTGCAGATAGCTTGAGTCATGTTGAGATCAAAAAGGAGGAGGTGTTGGAAGTCTTGAGAAACACCAACGTAGACAAGTCCCCAGGGCCTGCTGGGATGTAAACCAGAATACTGAGAGAGGCAATGGAGGATACTGCTGGAAGCTTGAGTGAAATATTTGTATCCTCACTGGGTACAGGGGATGTCCAAGAGGGTTTGAGAATAGTCAATGGCTTTCCTTTGTTTAAGAATGGTAGCAAGAATAATCTCAGTAATTACAGGCCGGTGAGCCTTCCGTCAGTGGTAGTGAAATTATTGGAGAGGATTCTTCGAGAGAGGATTTACTCCCACTTTGAAATAAGTGGACGTATAAGTGAGAGGAAACATGGTTTTGTGAAGGGGAGGTCATGTCTCAGTAACATGATGGAGCTTTTCGAGGAAGTAATGAAGATGATTGCTCAGCGTAAGGCAGTGGATTTTGTCTACATGGACTTCATTAAGGCCTTTGACAAGGTCGCACATGACAGACTGGTGCAGAAGGTGAAGTCGCATGGAATCGGAGGTGAGCTGGCAAGGTGGATTCAGAAGTGGCTTGGTCATAGAAGAAAGAGCGTAGTAGTGGAAGGGTCTGTTTCTGAATGCAGGGCTGTGACAAGTGGCGTTCCTTTGGGATCAGTGCTGGGACCTTTGCTGTTCGTAATATATATATAAATGATTTCAAGGAACATGTAACTAGTTTGATTAATAAGTTTGTGGATCACACACATGTTGGTGGATTTGTGTACAGCGATGAGGACCATCAGAGGATACAGCAGGATATAGATCGGTTGGAGGCTTGGGTGGAGAGATGACAGGTGGGGTTTAAGCCGGACAAATGAGAGGTGATGCATTTTGGAATGTCAAATATAGATAGGAAATATTCAGTAAATGGCAGAACCCTTAAGAGTATTGGTAGGCAGAGGGCTCTGGGTGTACAGGTACACAGGTCCCTGAAAGAGGGAACACAGGTGGAGAATGTTGTTAAGAAGGCATGTGGCATGCTTGCCTTCATCGGCAGGGGCATTGAGTTTAAAAATTCGCAAGTCTTGTTGCAGCTTTTAAAACCTTCGTTAGTCTGCACTTGGAATATCGTGTTCAATTCTGGTCGCCACACTTCCAGAAGGATGTTGAGGTATGGAGAGTGTACAGACAGATTTACCAGGATGTTGCCTGGCATGGACGGCATTAGCTATGAGGAGAGGTTGGGGAAAGTTGGTTTGTTCTCACTGGAAAGACGAAGGTTGAGGGGCGACCTGAAAGAAGTCTACAAGATTTTTAGGGGCATGGACAGAATGGATAGTCAGAAGCTTTTTCCCAGGGTGGAAGAGCCAGTTACTACGGGGCATAGGTTTAAGGTGGAGGGGCAAGGTTTAAAGGAGATGTACGAGGCAAGGGTTTTACACAGGGGGTGGTGGGTGTCTGGAACTCGCAGCCGGGGGAGATAGTGGAAGCAGATTCGACAGTGAGTTTTAAAGTGCGACTGGACAAATACATGAATAAATTGGGAATAGAGGAATATGGTCCCCGGAAACGTAGGGGGTTTTAGCTTATTCGGGCAGCATGGTCGGTGCAGGCTTGGAGGGCCGAAGCGCCTGTTCCTGTGCTCTAATTGTATTTGCTCTTTGTTCTCAGAAATATGCTTTAAGTATAGGAGTGGATGTCTTTCTAGATATACAGGACCCTGGTGAGGCCACACCTTAAGTTTTGTGTGCGCTTTCGGCCTCCTAATCTGAGGAAGGACATTCTTGCTGGTGAGCGAATGCAGGGAAGGTTCACCAGACTGAGTCCCGGAATGGCACGCCTGGCATATGAAGAGATGCTGGATCGTCTCGGCTTGTTCTCACTGGCATTTAGAAAAATCAGAGGAGATCCCAGAAACATAAAAAATCCTGATGGGGCTGGACAGGCCTCGATGCGGGAAGAATGTTACCAATGTTAGGGAAGTCCAGAAATTGCGTCACAGTCGAAGAACAACGATTGTTGTGAAGAACTTTTTTGTCTCAGCGTTGTGAACCTGTGGGATTCTCTAACACAGAAATCTGTTGGGGTCAGTTCGTCAGACATGTTCAAGAGGGAGCTGGACGTGGCCCTTGTGGCAAAAGGGATCAAGGAGCATGGAGAGGAGCGTGAGGAGGATACTGAAAGTGAATGATCGAATTGAATGGTGGTGCAGGCTCGAAGGGCAGAATGGCCGACTTCTGCAGCTATTTTCTATGTTTCTATGTTGCAACACAAAGATATAGAATTATAATAATATTATTGGGAAGTGCACATGGAAGAGGAATCCTAGTGTATACCAGAACGTTTTAAATTTAAAGCTTTTTTGAAAGTTCATTTATCCATCACACGTCGGTTTACATTAACACTGCAATGTAATTGCTGTGAAATTCCCACCGTGGCCACATTCCGGCGCCTTTTCAGGTCAATGCACCTAACCAGCACGTTTTTCAGACTGTGGGAGGAAACCAAATCGCCCGGAGGAAACCCACGCAGACACAGGGAGAACATGCAAACTCTGCACAGACAGTGACCCAAGCCGGGACTCGAACCTCGATCCATAGAACTGTGAGGCAGCAGTGCTAACCACTATACCGCCGTGTTATGACCTTAAAAATGACGTCTTAAAGAGGAAATGGAGACTTTTACATATTAAGCGGATGAAAAGCAGGCAGAAGTGCATCAAGTGGTATTACCGGTGCGTTATAAAAATATGTTGTGGGTGGTATGTAAAGCACAGGTGGTCTTTTGGGAGTAATGAAAACTCCAGCTTAAATAGCAAAACATTTTTAAAGGCCTGGACTGCTTACAGATATGGTTAAATTTTGCCCGTCATGTCACATATGTCACGTGATAGGGAAAGCGCAAGTGGTGATAAAACCTGCACCCTTAATACCCATTCCAGCATTTGAGGAGATATTTAGAAGGGTTTTATTTGATTGCGTATGACTCCTCCATAAAACAGAACATGGGAAACAAGATCTATTAACTGTCATGCATGTGTCTACTAGGTTTCCAGAGGCCATTCCATTACACCGTATTCGAGCTAAAAGGATTGTAGTTATTCATGGAGGTGATGCATAGGGTGGGACTAAAACAATTGACAGCAACGTCATACCATCCAGAATCGCAGTGAGTATTTAAGTGGTGGCATCAAACTTTAAAGACAACATTGAGGGCTTATTGCCAAGATTATCCAGAGAATTGTGATAAAGGAATTCTATTTGTATTCTTTGCAATTACGGATGCAATTAGTGAGTCAACCAAATTCAGTCCATTTGAATTGATATTTGGTCATGAGATAAGGCAACCACTGAAATTGATTCAGGAAAAATTGGCGAGTCAGCACTCTGAGGCGACATTATTGGATAATATGCCATATTTTTGTGAAAGGTTGAATCGGGCAGGTGAATTGGCGAGACAACATTTAAAAGTGGCACAGCGTGTGATGAAAGAGGAAGTGGGTAACAAATCAAAAATCGTAGTTTTGCATGTGGGGATAAAGTCTAAGCTCTGCTACCAGCAGTCGCTGAACCTCGAAACACATTGCCTTATCAAATTGAAAGGAAATTGAGGGAGGTGAATTATTTGATAAGTACTCCAGCTGGAAGGAAAACTCAGAATGCATCATGTGAATATGCTTATAATTGGATTTTGATAGCGAGGAAGAGTAGAAGGCGGATATTTTGGTGGTTATAACACAGAGTGAAGAACCGAATTCAGATAATTCTGAATTTCGCATTCCTCAAATTAACTTGGATAATGAGCATTTATTAGAAATTGGGATAAATTCGGAGTCATCTTCCAAAGGAAATAAACATGACGTGAAATATTTATTAATAGCACTTGCAGAAGGTTGTGGGAACAATTTGGGAAATACTGGTATGGCTATACATGGTACAGGTGTTATAAAATGCTCTTCCAATTCAACAATACCCTGGCAAACATTACCTTACAAATTTGGCACAGGCTAAGAAGGAGAAGCTGATGTTTACTTGGTCCAGGATTCAGCAGCCGAAAGTCTTGATCAATCATTAAATGAGTGGAGATGGAGGTGGAGAACAATGTAATGCACAATGAGGTGAACAAAGATATTCAGCAGGTGTGGAGACAGATAAAGCCAATCTGACTGATTTGGAACATGGTGCTGCGTTGTTCAAATTGTCTGAATGTAAATAGCAGGACTACAAAAAAACCCAGCTCATAATCTATGCAAAGAGAAATGTAGATGAATCAACAGTCATGTGTAATCTCAAAAAGGAGGTTGAGGAGTGGAAGCATCGAGCTAATTGAACCGAACAAGGTACAACAACGTGAAGTAAGAATGTTTCCCAAGATTTGCCATCATCCAAATGGACTGCTGGCTTAGGGTCTTTGAAAGCACAGTCAAAATGGGATCTGACAGCAAGGAAGACAATTTGTTGTGTGTCTTTGCCAAAGAATATGCAGAACCTGATGATGTAAGATCAAGGTCAAGCAAAGTGTTCTAATTGCTGATCAGAGGAGGAGCTCCAGCCAATGAATGAGAAAGGGGACAGAGATAAAAAGACCTTTCTGAATGGCCCAGATCGGATTCTCCTCCTGATCCTGCCCAGTTCTTGGAGAACATTACCAAAGCTAATTTATCATCGTAACAACTAAAGTGCATTTGGATTAGAATCAATGTAGGAAAAAGAACTAAAGATTCTTGTCGATCAATCAGTTCGTCAAATATGTGATTTACAAAAGTGTCGACATTGGAAAACAAGGACAGAAATGAGTATAGTACTGCGATCTCTGCAGGTTTTGATTTTATGTAAGACATATATGTTGATTGCTGATAGTAGCAATGCGGAACGGAAAGGTTTTGAAAAATGAAACCATCTTTGAATGTTGATAGTCCATTTATTTCTGAAGCGAGAGGTGTCACGCTAGGTTGCCTTTGAGAACTGCATTTTCAATCATGTTTTTTGAATTTATAAGCAGACTCAGATCTCTCAGCTTCAAAGTCCTTTATGGTTTAAAATGGGGTTTTGTTTATTTTTACCATGGGGCTCATGCTCTTCCTGGGATTATTATGATCCTGAATTGTCGCAGGAAGAATGATTGGCAGTTCAGTTAACAGGAGTTATTTAACTTTGAGTTTCGGGCTGCTGGATGCACTTTTGGTTTAGAAGGCACTTGGACATTAGACCGAACAGTTCTGTTTCTATGCTGGCATGCTGAAAGCTGGTCTTTTTGCATTCCTGGACTGAAACATCGACTGTTGGTTGACTGCGAGCGAGCACCTAGAGTGTCTCTGTCTTTTGAAGTGCTTTGCAGAGAAGAAAAAAGTGTCCAGAAATGGCATTATCGCTACCTCGAGGACTGTTGGAGGTTACAACGATGGGAAGTCAGAGTTTCAATTCTCCAAACAAAGGACTAAGTTCCAGCATTACGTGGACAGTCTATTTTTAGGTGTTAAACTTTTGACTGGGGTATGTTGATATGGAGGTTTGTTTGTTTGTTTTTCAACATTTCATCTGGTTGTTAATGTTTCTACGTATCATGGGCGTTTATCTCTTATTTGTAATTCGTAGAAGTTACTGTGACACGGTAATAGTACTTTAAATAAAATTTGTTTGGTCAAAGCTCCGAGTGGGTCAGTTGAGTCATACATGACGTGAAACATCTAACATCTCATGCTTGCCCTAGCCAAATTAAAATTGTAATATTTATGATCCAGGCGGACCTCATAAAACAGTTTGGAGCTTCTGACGTGGATGTTATAGCAGTGTATGTGTGTGTGTGTGTGTTTGTGGCTGTGTGTATATGTGTGTGGGCCTGGTCTATGTGCGGGGGTGTGTGGTTGTGTGTGGTTGTGGCTTTTTGTATGGCTTTGTGTGACGGTTTGCTTTCATTGTATGTGTGTGAGTGTCGGTGGGTGCAAATTTGTTTGTCTGCGTGAGTGGGTGGGTGTGTGGGTTTCGTTCTGCATGTGTCTGTTTGCGTGTTTGTGAGTCTGTGTATTTGTGTGAGTGTGTTTGCGTGATTCTGTGTGCAAATGTGTACATTTGTGGATTTGCTTCAGAAAATATTGTTTATGCCTGTGTTTCTTTACATGATTGCGTTTTTGTTTATGTTTCTCTGTGTATGAATGCCTGCATGAATCTATGTGTGTATAAATGATTGGGGGCGATTCTCCCAGAAAATTACAAGTGTAGAATTTGGATTAAAATTAAAATGGGATTAAATTGCATTGTTTCTTTCAGCAGGAGTTTAAAAAAGGAGCTCTCACACTCTGTAATCTGCAAAGGTCACCAGCGTGTCTGGCAGCACAAATCAGTGGGTGGGGATTATTCCCATCCGAGAACTCTGCAACGTAGCGCACGCGCTGATCTGTCAGCGCCAAAATGGACGCATGCGCCGTGGCCCACATTGCCAGTGGAGGATTGCTGGCAAATTGGATCGCAGTGCAAATGGGTCCCCCGCAAATGGGGAGCAATTGTGAACCCTGGTGAAGTGAAATACTCCTATCTGGGTGGACGGGAGGCGGGTTGGCGGAGAGGTTCCCAGGCCCAGATACTTCAGTCCCGGCCCTCTAATTACATTTTTTGATTTTGATTTGATTTATGATTGAAGAATGTATTCGCATACAGTGAAAAGTAATGTTTCTTCCGCGCTATAGAGACAGAGCATACCGTTCATAGAGAAGGAAACGAGAAAGTGAAGAATGTAGTATCGCAGTCATAGCTGGGGTGGAGAGGAAGGTCAACTTAATGCAAGGTAGGTCCATTCAAAAGTCTGACGGCAGCAGAGAAGAAGCTGTTCTTGAGTCAGTTGGTATGTGACATCATGCTTTTGTATTAAAGCATATGGTCATCACTATTGAAATAATTCATGCAGCTCCACGCCGATTTCTGGCGTGGAGCTGATGGCGCTGGACATCCGGCAGCCGGAGAGTCATGGAGGTTACAGCGCCCAGCGGGAAGCCCGCTAGACAGCCTCCAATTAAGTCTCTCAGCCAGCTGTGCTGCTAATGTAGTGGAGAGGCTCGGAGAATCGCTGGCAGTGTATTTGTCTGGGAGAGTGTTTCATGTTGTGCCTTTGTCGGTTTGTTTTTGTGTGACTTTGTAATGTTGTGCATCTGTGAGATTTTGTATGTGTTCCTTTGATTCCGGAGAATTTGTGTGTGTGTGTGTTTGTGTTCCTGTTTCTCCAGGAAGAAAATGTAGATGTGAGTGTGTGTTCCTGTGACTTTAGGAGAGTTTGTGTGTGTAGGTTTGTTGTCTTCTGCCTCTCGGAGAGTTTGTGTGCAAGTGTTTGTGTCTATGTGTCTCTCGGAGATTCTGTGTTTTTTTTCATTCATTCGCGTGACATGAGCATCACTGGCTGGCCAGCATTAATTCCCATCCCAAGTTGCCCTTCAGAAGGTAATTGTGAGCTGCCGTTTTCAATCGCTGCAGTCCATATTCTGCGGGTTGTCGCACAATGCTGTGAAGGAGAGAATTTCAGGATTTTGACCCGGCGACTGCAAAGGATCGGCGATATATTTCCAAGTCAGGATGGTGAGTGGCTTGGAGGCGAACGTGGAGTCCGTGGCATTCCCATGTATCTGCTGCCCTCGTCCTTCTAGATGGAAGTGGTCGTGGATGTGCAACGTGATGTCTCAGAATCATTGATGAATTGCTGCAGTGCATCTTGTAGATGCTACTGAGCGTCGGTAGTGGAGGGATTCAATGTTTGCAGATGTGGTGTCAAACAAGCAGGCTGCTTTGCCCTGGATGGCAGCAAGCTTCTCGAGTGTGCTTTGAGCTGCACCTATCCAGGCAAGTGCAGTCTTCCATCACACACCTGACTTGTGCCTTGTAGATGGTGGATAGACGTTGGGGAGTCAGGAGGTGAATTAGTCGCCGCAGTATCCCTAGCCTCTGACCTGCTCTTGCAGCCACTGTATTTATGTGGCGAGTCCAGTTCAGTTAAGAACATAAGAACATAAGAAATAGGAGCAGGAGTAGGCCATCTAGCCCCTCGAGCCTGCCCCGCCATTCAATAAGATCATAGCTGATCTGAAGTGGATCAGTTCCACTTACCCGCCTGAGCCCTATAACCCCTAATTCCCTTACCAATCAGGAATCCATCTATCCGTGATTTAAACATATTCAACGAGGTAGCCTCCACCACTTCAGTGGGCAGAGAATTCCAGAGATTCACCACCCTCTGAGAGAAGAAGTTCCTCCTCAATTCTGTCCTAAACTGACCCCCCTTTATTTTGAGGCTGTGCCCTCTAGTTCTAGTTTCCTTTCCAAGTGGAAATAATCTTTCCATCTCTACCATATCCAGCCCCTTCATTATCTTATAGGTCTCTATAAGATCCCCCCTCAGCCTTCTAAATTCCAACGAATACAAACCCAATCTGCTCAGTCTCTCCTCATAGTCAACACCCCTCATCTCTGGTATCAACCTGGTGAACCTTCTCTGCACTCCCTCCAAGGCCAATATATCCTTCCGCAAATAAGGGGACCAATACTGCACACAGTATTCCGGCTGCGGCCTCACCAATGACCTGTACAGATAAGAACATAAGAACATAAGAAATAGGAGCAGGAGTAGGCCATCTAGCCCCTCGAGCCTGCCCCGCCATTCAATAAGATCATGGCTGATCTGACGTGGATCAGTACCACTTACCCGCCTGATCCCCATAACCCTTAATTCCCTTACCGCTCAGGAATCCATCCATCCGCGCTTTAAACATATTCAGCGAGGTAGCCTCCACCACCTCAGTGGGCAGAGAATTCCAGAGATTCACCACCCTCTGGGAGAAGAGGTTCCTCCTCAACTCTGTCTTAAACCGACCCCCCTTTATTTTGAGGCTGTGTCCTCTAGTTTTAACTTCCTTACTAAGTGGAAAGAATCTCTCCGCCTCCACCCTATCCAGCCCCCGCATTATCTTATAAGTCTCCATAAGATCCCCCCTCATCCTTCTAAACTCCAACGAGTACAAACCCAATCTCCTCAGCCTCTCCTCATAATCCAAACCCCTCATCTCCGGTATCAACCTGGTGAACCTTCTCTGCACTCCCTCCAATGCCAATATATCCTTCCTAATATAAGGGGACCAATACAGGCCGCAGCTGGAATACTGTGTTGCACACAGTATTCCAGCTGCGGCCTCACCAATGCCCTATACAGGTGCATCAAGACATCCCTGCTTTTATATTCTATCCCCCTCGCAATATAGGCCAACATCCCATTTGCCTTCTTGATCACCTGTTGTACCTGCAGACTGGTCTTTAGCGTCTCATGCACAAGGACCCCCAGGTCCCTTTGCACGGTAGCATGTTTTAATTTGTTTCCAAGACATCTCTGCTTTTATATTCTATCCCCCTTGCGATATAGGCCAACATCCCATTTGCCTTCTTGATTGCCTGTTGCACCTGCAGACTGGGGTTTTGCGTCGCATGCACAAGGACCCCCAGGTCACTCTGCACAGCAGCATGTTGTAATTTATTTCCATTCAGATAATAATCCAATAGTCTATTATTTCTTCCAAAGCGAATAACCTCGCATTTGTTAACGTTATACTCCATCTGCCAGATCCTCGCCCACTCACTCAGCCTGTCCAAATCTCTCTGCAGACCTTCTACGCCCTCCACACGATTCACTTTTCCTCTTATCTTTGTGTCGTCTGCAAACTTTGTTACCCTACACTCAGCCCCTTCCTCCAGATCGTCTCTATCAATGGTAAATAGTTGAGGCCCCAATACCGATCCCTGCGGCACGCCACTAGTTACCATTTGCCAACCAGAAAAGTTGCTGGTCAATGGTAACCCCAACGATGTTGACAGTGGGGGATTTAGTCATGGTTCCACCATTGAAGTTCGAAGGGCGGTCGTTAGAGTGTCTCTAATTGGTGGTGATCATTGCCTGGCATTTGAGTGATGCAAATGTTATTTTCCACTTGTCAGCCAAGCCTGGATATTGTCCAGATCATATTCCATTTGAACATGCACTCTTTCAGTATCTGAGGAGTCACGGAGGGTGCTAAACATTGTACAATTATCGGGGAACAGACGCATTTTTTGACATTGTGATGGAGGGAATGTCATTGATGAATTAGCTGATGATTGTTGGACCTCGGGCATTAACATGAGGGACTCCTGCAGAGATATATTGGAACTGAGATGACTGACTATCCTCAACCACAACCATCTTCATATGTAACAGATGTGACTCAAAACTGGGAGTCTCGAATGAATATGGAATGACTGCAGACCTTAGATCTGATCCGTTGGTTGTGGGATCGCCGAGCTCTGTCTATCACTTGCTTTTTAACCATTTGGCACGCAGGTCGTCCTGTTTGGTAGCTTCACGAGGTTGACAACTCATTTTTAGGTAGTCCTGGTGCTGCTCCTGGAATGCCGTTTCACACACTCCATTGAACTAGTGTCGATCCCCTGGCTTGAGGGAAATGGTACGTGGAGGATATGCCCGGCCATGAGGATGCAGATTGTGCGAGAGTACAACTCCACTGCTGTTGATGGCCACAGCGCCTCATTGATGCCCAGTCTTGATTTGCTATATCGGTTCAAGATCTATCCCATTCAGCACGTATAGCGCCACACAATGCAGTGGAGTTCTTCTCAATGTGAAGGTGGGACTTCGTCTCCACAAGGACTGTGTGGTTGTCACTCTTACCGATTCCATCATGAACAGATGCATCTGCAGCCGGCAAATTGGGAAGCATGACGTCAAGTATGAGGGTGGTGGTTGCGTGGAATCGGCTGCCGGTAATGGTGGTGGAGGCGGATTCGATATGGTCTTTTTAGAGACCATTGGATGAGTTCATGGAAGTTAGTGAGATAGAGGGTTATAGGTAAGCCTAGTAGGTAGGAACTCGTTCGGCGCAACTTGTGGGCCGAAGGGCCTGTTTGTGCTGTAGCTTTTCTATGTTCTATGTTATATGTTCCATGTTATTTCCTCTTGTTGGTTCCTTCACCATCTGCTGCAGACCCAGTCTAGCAGTTATATACTTTCGGACCCGACCACCTCAATCACGAGTGCTGCTGCCACACTTGGTGATGGACATTGAAATTCCCCCACCCAGAGTACATTCTGCGCCCTTGCAACCCTCAGTGCGAACTCCAACTGCCATTGAACATGATGGAATACAGATCCATCAGCCAAATGAGGACGGTACATGGTAACCAAAGAACGAAGAACAAAGAACAGTACATCACAGGAAACAGGCCCTTCGGCCCTCCAAGCCTGTGCCGCTCCTTGGTCCAACTAGACCAATCGTTTTTATCCCTCCATTCCCAGGCTGCTCATTTGACTATCCAGGTAAGTCTTAAACGATGTCAGCGTGCCTGCCTCCACCACCCTACTCGGCAGCGCATTCCAGGCCCCCACCACCCTCTGTGTAAAAAACGTCCCTCTGATGTCTGAGTTATACTTCGCCCCTCTCACCTTGAGCCCGTGAACCCTCGTGATCGTCACCTCCGACCTGGGAAAAAGCTTCCCACTGTTCACCCTATCTATACCCTTCATAATCTTGTACACCTCTATTAGATCTCCCCTCATTCTCCGTCTTTCCAAGGAGAACAACCCCAGTCTACCCAATCTCTCCTCACAGCTAAGACCCTCCATACCAGGCAACATCCTGGTAAACCTTCTCTGCACTCTCTCCAATGCCTCCACGTCCTTCTGGTAGTACGGCGACCAGAACTGGACGCAGTACTCCAAATGTGGCCTAACCAGCGTTCTATACAGCTGCATCATCAGACTACAGCTTTTATTCTCTATTCCCCGTCCTATAAAGGCAAGCATACCATATGCCTTCTTCACCACCTTCTCCACCTGTGTTGCCACCTTCAAGGATTTGTGGACTTGCACACCGAGGTCCCTCTGTGTTTCTATACTCCTGATGACTCTGCCATTTATTGTATAACTCCTCCCTACATTATTTCTTCCAAAATGCATCACTTCGCATTTATCCGGATTAAACTCCATCTGCCACCTCTCTGCCCAATTTTCCAGCCTATCTATATCCTGCTGTATTGCCCGACAATGCTCTTCGCTATCCGCAATTCCAGCCATCTTCGTGTCATCCGCAAACTTGCTGATTACACCAGTTACACCTTCTTCCAAATCATTTATATATATCACCAATAGCAGAGGTCCCAGTACAGAGCCCTGCGGAACACCACTGGTCACAGACCTCCAGCCGGAAAAAGACCCGTCGACCACTACCCTCTGTCTCCTATGGCCAAGCCAGTTCTCCACCCATCTGGCCACTTCTCCTTGTATCCCATGAGCCTTAACCTTCTTAACCAACCTGCCATGTTGGACTTTGTCAAATGCCTTACTGAAATCCATATAGACGACATCCACGGCCCTTCCTTCATCAACCGTTTTTGTCACTTCCTCAAAGAACTCCACCAAATTTGTAAGGCACGACCTCCCTCTTACAAAACCATGCTGTCTGTCACTAATGAGATTGTTCCGTTCTAAATGCACATACATCCTGTCTCTAAGTATCCTGTCCAACAACTTCCCTACCACGGACGTCAAGCTCACCGGCCTATAATTTCCTGGGTAATCCCTGCTACCCTTCTTAAACAACGGGACCACATTCGCTATCCTCCAATCCTCAGGGACCTCACCCGTGTCCAAAGAGGCGACAAAGATTACCGTCAGAGGCCCAGCAATTTCACCTCTCGTCTCCCTGAGCAGTCGAGGATAGATGTCATCAGTCCCTGGGGCTTTGTCAGTTTTAATGTTCCCTAAAAAACCTAACACTTCCTCTCTTGTAATGGAGATTTTCTCTAACGGGTCAACACCTCCCTCCGAGACACTCCCGGTTAACACGCCTCTCTCCTTCGTGAATACCGATGCAAAGTATTCATTTAGGATCTTCCCTACTCCCTTGGCTTCTAAGCATAATTCCCCTCCTTTGTCCCCGAGAGGTCCGATTTTCTCCCTGACAACTCTTTTGTTCCTAACATATGAATAGAATGCCTTAGGATTCTCCTTAATCCTGCCTGCCAAGAACATCTCGTGACCTCTTTTTGCCCTTCTAACTCCCCGTTTGAGATCTTTCCTACTCTCTCTGTATTCCTCCAGAGCTCCATCTGTTTTCAGTTGCCTGGACTTAACGTACGCCTCCCCTTTCACTTTAATCAGATCCTCAATTTCCCTGGTTATTCACGGCTCTCGAATCTTACCTTTCCTATCTTTCCTTTTTACAGGCACATGCCTATCCTGCAGCCTTATCAATAGTTCCTTAAAAGACTCCCACATGCAAGACACGGACTTACCCTCGAACATCCTCTCCCAATCAACATCCACCAATTCCTGCCTAATCCGGCTATAGTCAGCCTTCCCCCAATTTCGCACCCTGCCCGTAGGACAGCACTCATCCTTGTCCATTACTATCCTAAAGTTAACAGAGTTGTGGTCACTATTTGCCACATGTTCCCCTACCAAAACTTTGACGACCTGACCGGGCTCATTTCCCAGAACTAGGTCCAGTGTAGCCCCCTCTCTAGTCGAGCTATCTACATACTGTTCCAAAGAACCTTCCAGTATGCATTTTACAAATTCCTCTCCGTCCGGACCCCCAGCTCTAAGCCCTTTCCAGTCTGTGCCAGGGAAATTAAAGTCCCCCACTACAACAACCCTATGTTTTCTGCACCTATCCAGAATCTCCTGACATATCCTTTCCTCCACTTCCCGTGGGCTGTTGGGTGGTCTGTAGTACACCCCCAGCATAGTGACTGCACCCTTCCTGTTTCTGAGTTCCACCCACAGCGACTCAGTCCATGACCCCTCTAAGTTGTCTACCCTCTGCACCGCGGTAATATGCTCCTTAACTAATATCGCTACTCCCCCACCTTTTTTAGCCCCTCCTCTGTCTCGCCTAAAACACTTATACCCCAAAATGTTCAGCTGCCAGTCCTGTCCTTCTTTTAACCAAGTTTCCGTCACCGCAACCACATCCAAATTCCGCACAAGCATTAAGGCCCTACGTTCGTCTGTTTTACCCGTTACACTCCTCGCATTGAAGCAGAAAGAGCTTTCCTTGCCTTTGTTTAACAGAAAACATGAGAATTGATGGGGTCCAGAGTCGACGCTAAGGACTCAGAGGGCAACTTCCTCCCAACTGTGTACCAATGTGCCACCACCTCTGCGCCGTCTGTCCTGCCAATGGGATAGGACAAATCGAGGAATGGCAGTGGTGGTGTCTAGAGTGTTACCTGTAAAGACGATTCTGTGAGAATGACTACGTCAGGCTGGTTCTTGATTAGTGTGTGAGACAGCTCTCCCAAATTTGGCACCAGCCCAGACGTTAGTAAGGAGGATGTTCCACGGTCGACAGGGCTGTTTGATTTGCCATTGTCATTTCCAGTGCCTTGGTCGATGCCAGGTTGTCCGTCCAGTTTCATTTCTTTGTGGAGACTTTGTAGCGATTGCTACAAATGAGTGCCTTGCTCGGCAGTTTCACAGGTAGTTGAGAGTCAACCACATTAATGTGGCTCGGGTGTTACATGTAGGCTAGACCAGGTAAGGACGGCACAAAAGTACTTGAGTGAAACAGATGGGTTTTTCTTACAATCGACAATGTTTTCATGATATCAGTAGACTCATAATTCCAGATTATTTCACAGAATTCAAATTCCACCATCTGCCCTGGCGGGATTCGAACCCAGATCCCCAGAACAATATCTGGGTTTGGGGCTTAATAATCGAGCGATAATACCACTGGCCCTTCGCCTCACATGTGTGCTTGTGTTCTACTGTCTCTAGGAGAGTTTGTATGTGTGGGTTTGTGTTCCTCTGCCTTGAGGAGGTTTTACATCTGTGTTTGTCTCCCTGTGTCTCTATGAATGTTTATGTGCATGTGTTTGTGTTCTTCTGTCTGTAGGAGAGTTTGTTTGTGTGTGCTTGTGTCCTGTGTCTCTCGGAGAGATTTGTGTGGGTGTGTGTTCTTGTGTCACTCGGAGAGTTTGTGTGTGGGTTTCCATTCCTGTGGGTCTCGGAGATATTGTGTGTGGGTTTCCATTACGGTGTCTCCAAGAATGTTTGTGTGTTTGTGTTTCAGTTTCTGTGTCTGCAGGAGACTCTGCGTTTTTGTGCCTCTTGGAGCGTGTTTGTGTTTGAAATGGTGTTCCTCTGCCTCTAGGAGAATTTGTGCATGTGTGTTTATGTTCCTTTGTCTACAGGAGTGTTTGTCTGTTTGTGCGTGTGCATGTGTTCCTGTCACCCCAGAAGATGTTGTCTGTGTGTGTTCGTATTGTTGTGTCTCCAGGAGAGTTTGCGTTGTGTTTGTGTTCCTGTGACCCGACGTGTATTTGTGTGTGTGAGAGAGGTGGCGAAGTGTTTGTGTGCGTGTGTGCGTTTGTCTGTGGTGGGGCGGGGGGGGGGGGGGGGGCTGTTCCTGCGCTCCAAGGAGCAAGGTGTGTGTTCCTGAGTCTCAAAAAGAGTTTGTGTGTGGGTTTGTGCTCCTGTGTCTCTGGAAGAGACTGTGTGTGTGTGTATGTGTGTGTTTGTGTGTGTGTGTGTATTTGTGTATTGTGCGTCTTGGTCAACACCACCTCAGTGAAATTGATGATTTCTTCTCCAGCTTGTTGTATGATTTTGCTCTTTATTTCTTTGCCTTCTAGTGAACTTGCTCACAATTCTGACGCTGAAGAGATGGAACTGTGGTCTGTCAAAATGCATCACTAGATACCTGGTGGCCATGTCATTGGGAGATCTACTGGTCGTTTTTCTTGACCTAATATTGAGACACATTCCCATTGTTTTTGCGGAACATTTTCAATTCCTGTTGTCCATACCCACGTGTAATATCCACGCCGTCCTGCTTTATGCAGCCACTGACTGTTCTGTCTGGTTCACTGTCACTTTCACCTTTGATCGATTTGTGGCCATTTGCTGTCCTAAGCTGAAAAGTAAATATTGCAGTGTGAGTGTGTGTGTGAGCTGATCTTTTTCTACAGTATGTATCAGTGTGTGTGTCTATCAGTGTGTATCAGTGTGTGTGTCTATCAGTGTGTATCTGTGTGTGTTAATCAGTGTGTATCTGTGTGTGTCTATCAGTGTGTATCTGTGTGTGTGTCTATCTCTGTGTATCTTTGTGTGCGTCTATCAGTGTGTATCAGTGTGTGTGTCTATCTCTGTGTTTCAGTGTGTGTGTCTATCAGTGTGTATCAGCGTCTCTCTATCAGTGTGTATCGGTGTGTGTGTCTATCTCTGTGTATCAGCGTCTCTCTATCAGTGTGTATCTGTGTGTGTGTGTGTATCAGTTTGTATATGTGTGTGTCTATCAGTGAGTATCTGTGTATGTGTCTATCTCTGTGTATCAGTGTGTGTGTCTATCAGTGTGTGTCTGTGTGTGTGTCTATCAGTGTGTACCTGTGTGTGTGTCTATCAGTATGTATCTGTGTCTCTCTATCAGTGCGTATCTTTGTGTGTCTATCAGTTTGTATCAGTGAGTATCTATCAGTGAGTATCAGTGTGTGTCAATCAGTGTGTATCAGTGTGTGTGTCTATCTGTGTGTATCTGTGTGTCTGTCTATCAGTGTGTATCTGTTTCTGTCTATCAGAATGTATCAGTGTGTGTGTCTATAAGTGTGTTTCAGTTTGGGTCTATCTGTGAGAATCAGTGTGTGTCTCAGTGTGTGTGTCTATCAGTGTGTCTCAGTGTGTATGTCTATCAGTGTGCATCAGTGTGTGTGTCTATCAGTGTGTCTCAGTGTGTGTGTCTATCAGTGTGAATCAGTGTGTGTGTCTATCAGTGTGTACCTGTGTCTGACTATCAGTGTGTACCTGTGTGTTTCTATCAGTGAGTATCTGTGTCTGTCTACCAGTGTGTACCTGCGTCTGTCAATCAGTGTGTATCTGTGTGTGGGCCTATCAGTGTGTATCAGTATGTGTGTCTATTAGTGTGTATCTGTGTCTGGATCTATCAGTGTGTATCTGTGTGTGTGTCTATCAATGTGTATCAGTGTGTGTGTCTATCAGTGTGTATCTATGTGTGTTTATCAGTTTGTATCTGTGTGTGTCTATCAGTGTGTGTCTGTGTGTGTGTCTATCTTTGTGTATCTGTGTGTGCGTCTATCAGTGTGTATCAGTGTGTGTGTCTATCTCTGTGTTTCAGTGTGTGTGTCTATCAGTATGTAGCTGTGTGTGTGTGTGTATCAGTGTGTGTGTCTATCAGTGCGAACCTGTGTCTGTCTATCAGTGTGTACCTGTGTCTGTCTATCAGTGTGTATCTGTGTGTGTGTCTATCAGTGTGTACCAGTGTGTTTGTCTATCAGTGTGTATCTGTGTGTGTGTCTATCTCTGTGTATCTGTGTGTGTGTCTATCTCTGTGTATCAGTGTGTGTGTGTCTATCAGTGTGTATCTCTGTGTGTGTCTATCAGTGTGTAGGTGTGTGTATGTCTATCAATGTGTATCAGTGTATGTCTATCAGTGTGTATCTGTGTCTCGGTCTATCAGTGTGTATCAGTGTGTGTGTCTATCAGTGTGTATCAGTATGTGCGTCTATCAGTGTGTATCTGTGTGTGTTTATCAGTGTGTATCTGTGTGTGTCTATCAGTGTGTATCTGTGTGTGTGTCTATCTCTGTGTATCAGTGTGTGTGTCTATCAGTATGTATCAGTTTGTGTGTCTATCTCTGTGTATCAGTGTGTGTCTATCAGTGTGTATCAGTGTGTGTGTCAATCTCTGTGTATCAGTGTGTGTGTCTATCAGTGTGTATCTGTGTGTGTGTGTGTGTATCTTTGTGTTTCAGTGTGTGTGTCTATCAGTGTGTAACAGTGTGTGGGTCTATCAGTGTGTTTCTGTGTGAGGGTCTGTCAGTGTGTATCTGTGTGTGTGTCTATCAGTTTGTATCTGTGTGTGTGTGTATCAGTGTGTATCAGTGTGTGTCTATCAGTGTGTACCTGTGTCTGTCTATCAGTGTGTATCTGTGTGTATGTCTATCAGTGTGTATCAGTGTGTGTGTGTTTATCAGTGTGTGTCTGTGTGTGGGTCTATCAGTGTGTATCTGTGTGTGTGTGTCTATCAGTTTGTATCTGTGTTTGTTTCTATCAGTGTCTATCAGTGTCTGTCTATCTTTGTGTATCTGTGTGTGTGTCTATCAGTGTGTATCAGTGTGTTTCTATCAGTGTGTATCTGTGTGTGTGTCTATCAGTATGTATCAGTGTGTGTGTCTTTCTCTGTGTTTCAGTGTGTGTGTCTATCAGTGTGTATCAGTGTGTGTCTATCAGTGTGTATCTGTGTGTGTGTCTATCAGTGTGTATCTGTGTATGTCTATCAGTGTGTATCTGTGTGTGTGTCTATCTCTGTGCATCAGTGTGTGTGTCTATCAGTGTGTATCTGTGTGTGTGTCTATCAGTGTGTATCTGTGTGTGTGTCTATCAATGTGTATCTGTGTGTGTGTCTATCAGTGTGTGTGTGTGTCTATCAGTGTGAACCTGTGTCTGTCTATCAGTGTGTATTCGCATGTCTATCAGTGTGTATCAGTGTATGTGTGTCTATCAGTGTGTTTCAGTGTTTGTGTGTCTATCTGTGTCTATCAGTGTGTATATCAGTGTGCACTCTACGTTTTAGGGCAAATCCTCCATGATTAATGAACCCAGGGATAAAGAAAATGGCCGACTGGTTGCCAGGAACTTTACAACCATATGAATATGCAAGAGGCTGGGAATAACGAGAAGGTCGAGGCAGGGATGTTCTAATCAATAGGAAACAAAGGAGAAACGATGGCCAGCAGACGAGGAGTAAATAGGCCAGCAGAAAGACAATGACAACATAGATCATTCCATCCACGGACAACATCAAGACTCATCTCGCTGATGGGATTCCAATCAGGCTGACTCAGAGAACATTTAAAAGGCATTAAAATATCGATTAAGGGCGGTCCCGACAGTTCCGACCCTTTTTGTTCCAGTCAACCGAAACTACCAATGATCAGAAACTGTTTTGTGTGAGAGAATGACTGGTTCAGGTTTTAAAAAGGGACAAGCAAGCTCTGACTTCACTCTGTCCTCTCTCTTCTCCTGTTCCTGCCTGCCTCTCGTTCGTCTCCAGCTCGCAGCCCGAAGTCCACTGAGCAATTTAATCTAGAATTGTGAGTATCATCTGGTAATTCGCGAAGTTCCCGAGATCATCATAGTGGATGAGGCTTTGGGGAAAGGGGAGGGGGGCTTTTGCATGCACCTTTCATAGTTTAAGACACTGGTAAACTTGTGTAAAGTAAGCATTTCCGTTGTGCCCGTTTTAGTATTCCTTCCATCGCTATAGTCTTATAAAGCATAAGGCATTGTGTGTTGTTTTCCTGGTGTTTGGTGATCTTGACCTTGATGTTGTAACAAATATATATATATATATATATATATATCTTTGACTTCCATTGGAGTCCATTTTGATCTTTTCAATTTCTCACCAACGATCTCTGACCAAGTCACAAAATTAAATATCCCTTACCATAATTCCGGAATCTAGAACTGAGGGTACTCTGGCTGCTTCAAAACCGCCCACTCAGGAAAGGCTGCCAGGTAAAGGTGGGCAGAGGCTTTCCTTTCCTCTCTCTCTCTCTCTCTAGCGGACTAGGCGCAAGGTGGCTGTGTGTCCACCGGTAAGAGGGAGAGGATCACCCGGGTAGTGGTGGCGTTTGGACAATCGGTGTGCCAAGCCCAAAGTGAGCCCGTTGGGTGGAGTTAACAAGGGGATCCCGCTACAATGGCGACCGCGACAGGACTCCGGTGGTCTGGAATATGTGACTTGTCAGAGGGGTCAGGGAAAGAAGCAAAATGGAGGAGAGAATCTCCTCACATCTGTGGAAAAGGTCAACCTCACCAAAACGTGGGTATTGGAGCTAATCAATGCAGAGCAGCCCATAATGGCTGCGGCTGCATGGACAGAGAGCAAGGAATACACTAAAGGGTTGGAAAAGGCAGTTTGGCTAGCCTGCCTGTCCCAGCAGGTAGCCAAAATGGAAAGTAGATTTGCTGTTCTGGAGGGAGAGTTGAGCAACGTTAGGAACAGCGCGGGGGACAGTGCTAGAGCAGAGGAACAGTTATTTAATGAATGAGCTGATGCGAGGCAGTGCATCCTACAAGCTAGCGAGTCACACCGATAGGAAAAGGAATTCCTCCAATGCCAGGTAGATGAGGCAAAGGAGAGGGAATGGGAGGCCCAGGAACTCCTAGCTCAAGGTGCGCAGAGGTACACGGAGCTGGAAGGGAGGTTCAGGGACATCCAGGCAGCGTACAGGGTGGCTTGCGATGAGTTAGGTGACGGCGAACATGTGCCCTGCCAGGCACGGATAGAAGAGCTGGAGGAGGCTCTGTCCAAGGTCAGGGGACGGGTGCACCTGGGATGCCCAGGAGGGTCCCCTCGGGGCAGTGCGCTCCTCACAGCGGATGATTCCCCTGGCGGTAAGGGGAATAGACCGCCTCCTGAGGCGCCGGAAACGTGTCCGGGTCGGCAGGTGGGGTTCGGGCTGTCCAGAGAGGGACAGGTCCAAGGGGGGTCAACGGGGTTCCCACAGGTGGCAGCGTGTCCGCCAGGTATAGAGCACCATTCCTTTGGGAAAGGGAACAGACCGCTGCCTGAGATGCCGGTAGTGTGTCCGGGTCAGCAGGTAGGGTTCGGAATGTCCAGGGAGGGACAGGTCCAAGGGAGGTCAGTAGAGTATCCCCAGGTTGTGGTGTCTCCGACATGGGTAGCACACCCCGGAGTGGTGGGGCTACCGAGCATGGAGGGAGAGCGGGATGCCGTTGAGGCAGGGGGGCAACAGCCCCAGATGGGGCAGATGTGCCCGGTTAGACAAAGAAAGTATGGTCCCCCGGTGGGAGGGGACGCAAGGGGACCGATAGAGAGCGATATAATAATTCCCCATGGGGCACACGTGCTCAGGGGGATGGTAACCCACATCCCAAAACTGACTAGGGCGGGAGAACCGTCGTTACATTTTATGGAGGTGCAACAGGCAGCCGACATAAATGATTGTGATGAGGTGGAACGGGTGAAACTATTGCTGATGACCCTGGATTCCTATTTATGTAAGGCAGTGACCTCCAGGGAAGAGGGAAGACCTGAAACATGGGCAACAGCACAGGCAGCGGTTCTGGAGGCCATGGGGTTAAACCAAGGTCGTCCCTTCGTAAGGGTGTCGGAGACAAAGCAGCAAGTCGCTGAGTCCCCGGACATGTTCGCAGACAGGCTGTGGACGGTGTATGAGGGAACGTGTGGGACTGCCTTCAACAGGCAACATCTGGACGAGAGGACAGCCCACTGGCTGAAGACTCGTGGCTAACTGCCTTCCACGAGTTAGGGCAAAGGCCGAGCATTGGTTCGACCCGCTGGACCCCAACCTAAATGAGGTGGAGGTAATAAGGAAGCTCACCCTTGCGTATCGCAACGGGGAGAGAAGTGAGGAAAAGCCCCATAAGGGCAAGGTGCTTGAGGTCGCACCGGCACCCCTCCCTAGGAGGGAGTGGAAGCAGGAAGGCAGCCGGGCCTCAGGCCGGAGGCCGGTGTGCTACGGGTGTGGGAAGTCCGGGCACTTCAGGAGGGAGTGTAGGAACCCGAGGAGGGAGTGTCGGAACCCGAGCAGGGAGGAAAGGGCTCCCATGAAAAAGACACCAACCCCGGTGGTAGGAGCACCTATCCCGGAGACGATCGATATAAAGGATCTGCTGGCTTATCTGCAGACCAAGGCAACAGGTTCCGGGCAGGTAGCGATGGCAACAGGCCAGGGCCAGCCCGCACCCACACCACGAGCTCCCTTATGGCTGCCACCGGGGCAGCCCACCTTCCTATGTCCATTAGAGTATGGCCCATGCGGGAGACCCTGGGTCAGGATGGAGTTCCAGGATGTGGTCGGGAGTTACCTACTGGTCACAGGTGCTTCCAGTACCATTGTCCACACGGACAATCCCCAAACATCCCATCTATCCAGCCCTACAGTCTTGTCGGCTTCACGGGAAATGAGAAGACTGTTTTTTTCTCTGTTCCCCTGTCCATCAGGTTGGAGACACTCCAGGCGCGGTGGAAATGCGTCCTGATGAGAGGCGAGCAGGAGGGAAAGGGGATCCTCGGCGCCGACTTTATAGTGGCTCATCAGGTCTTGGTGGACCTGAGGAACCACTGTTTGTGGGGCATAGCAGGGGAAGGGGCTGAGAAGGAGGTCATGGTCAGAGAGAGGGCACAAGAAAGGGGGGCTTTGTGTGTAGTGAAACCCAAGGAGGGGTATGATTTGGAAGCCATGGTAGGGAATAACTCGGAGGAATATAGGGGGTATTTCCAGAAGAATCTGGCCGCCTTTGCGAACCACAAGCACGATTGTGGGAGGATCATTCGGACAGAGGTCAGGATAGATGGAGGCCCTATGTCCCGACCCCAGAAACAGTATAGTTCCCCCCGGGAAGCGGAGGCAGATTTAGAGGTGGCCCTAAATTCACTGGTACGGCAAGGCATTTTGAGGCCAATTGCCACACATGTGAACTCTCCTCTTGGCCGGTGAGGAAGCCAGATAATTCCTGGAGGGCCACAGTGGACTACAGAGTCCTTAATAAGAATATTCCGGCATGCGCCACAATGGTAGCAGCCGTGGCGGACCTGTTAGGAGAAATTCCAGCGTCAGCCTCTGTTTTTACAGTGTTGGATATTTAGAATGGGTTTTGGTCCATCCCAGTCAGGCGGGAGGACCAGTGTAAGTTCGCCTTCACGTTTAAGGAGCAGCAGTATACATGGAGCTGCCTCCCACAGGGTTTCCACAACAGCCCCAACATGTTTCACCAGTGCATGGCCGAATGCCTGAAAGAGTTACGTGAGCCCCACAGACTGGTCCAGTATGTGGACGATATACTACTGTTCATGGACAGTAGCGAGGAACATGGCCCCCTGGTAGACGAGTTGTTGGGGTTACTCCATAAGGGATGATTAAAAGTAAACCCCAAGAAAGCCCAAATCGGGTTGAGGGATGTCAAGTTCCTGGGTTTAGCCCTTAGGGCTGGGGAGAGAGGGATAGATGCGGCCAGGAGACAGGCAGTGCAGGAACTCCCAGTCCCGGTAGACGTTAGGGGGGTACGGTCCCTTTTGGGAGTCACAGGCTATTGCCTTGACTTCATTGAAGATTACGCCACGACTGCAGCGCCTCTGCTCAGGCTGCTGCACAAGGGGGTGGAATGGGAGTGGGACAGCAAGTGCGAGTCGGCATTCGTCCGACTCAAGGAGGACTTGCAAAAGGCCCCAGCTCTGGGAGCCATTGACCCCCGGGAGGAATTTTTCCTGGAGGTCGCAGCAGGCAGTGATGGCCTGAGCGCTGTACTCCTCCAAGAACGGCATGGCAAGTTGAGGCTGGTGGTGTATTCCTCCCGAGTTCTCACAGAATGGAGCGGGCATACTCCAACTGTCAACGGCACCTGCTCGCCACATACTGGGCGGTGAAGCGGGTGCAGGTTTTTATTAGAATGGCACCCATCACCCTCCTGACTCACCATACCCCAACCCAAATGTTACTAGGCAGTCGAATTAAAGACGGCACGGTCAGTTGTGCAAGGATCACCCGGTGGCCTCTCTTGTTATCCCAAATGGCGCTACGGGTGAAGGGGCTGAGTGAGCCACAGCTCGCAGCCAACCTGGTGTACCCAGGGGAGCCACACCATTGTTCCGTAGAGGGGGTATGGGAGGTAGGTTTTGGTTTCCGGGCAGGGCTGCATCCCACGGGTAGGGAGATATACGTAGACAGATCCAGTTCCGTATCGGGGGGCATCAGATTCACGGGTTGTGGGATCTGGGACCCCGAAGCAGAGATAGCCCTGGCCCTCAAGCTCCCCCACACACTGAGCGCTCAGCAGGCAGAGCTGGCCGCAGAAATGTATGTGGTCACACATCCGGAGCGTTTCCCCATTCCATACACCATCTGCGCGGACAGCATGTTTACGTGGAACTCGTGCACGGAGTATCTGGCCATCTGGTCCCGCCGAGGGTACACCTCCTCGGATGGGAAGCCCCTCGCCACAAAACCACTGTTAGAGAGGATCGTGGCTGCTGTAGGAGAGGGCGGGGATAGGTACATCCATAAGATTAAAGCCCACTCCAAGACAGAGCCACGGGGTGAGGGGAACCAGAGGGCAGACAGTCTGGCCAGAGAGGGGGCGAGGTACGGGGTAGAGTGGGATCCTTACGGGGAAGGACAGGTGGCAGCAGTCAGGGGACAGCCCCGGAGAGGGGATCCAAGAGTGACCTTGGCCCCAGACCTAGCCACTGTTCAGGCACAGGACCCCGAGTTGAAGACCGCCAGAGCAGCCCTGGGTAGGGAGGAAAGGGTAGAGGGTCCTTATGGAGAGAAGGACATGACCTTAAAGGAAGGCATGCTCTTTAGAGGGGACCAGTGGATTGTGCCTTCCCAGCATAGGAGGGAATTCATAGAGGTAGCTCATGAGAGCCCGGGAGCGGGACACCCAGGTCCCGAGACCAGCTGGCAGCGGGTAGAGAAGGTAGGATGGTGGCCTAGCCTCCGGGAGGACGTTCGCGACTTTTGTGTGAACTGTTTAGTGTGTGCCACGAATAACCCCGATCCCCAAAAGAGGAAGGTTTCACTGGGGCACGTCAGTAGGGTGGAGGGGCCCTGGCAGTCGGGACAGATCGACTAAATTGGACCCCTTCCCACCGCCACAGGGGGATACAAGTACTGCCTTGTATTAGTGGATGTGTTTTCGAAGTGGGTGGAAGCCTTCCCGTGCCGAACAGCCACCGCTGTAGGCACGGCCAAGAGCCTAGCCAGGGAGGTGTTCTCCAAGTGGGGACTCCCGCACTTTGTGGAGTCGGACCAGGGGAGTCATTTCATGGGGGAGGCCATGCAGGCGACCCTTAAGGTCCTGGGCATCAGCGAAAAATGGCATGTGGCCTATAACCCCCAGTCCTCGGGTCCTGTAGAGAGGTTGAACCGCACCATTAAAGAGAGGTTGCGGAAGGAGACCGGCAACTCTCCTAACCGGTGAGTGGAAGTTCTGCCCCTAGTACTCATGGGGATCCGGGCTCGTCAGTCCAGGAGTACAGGATATTCCCCACACGAGCTCATGACCGGGCGAGTCATGAGGACTCCGATTCATGCCATGGTACCTGCCCTGACAGAGGGACAGCTCAGGGAGGTCAATAGGGGAAATTTCGCAAAACAGCTGTTGGAACAGCAGAAGCAGGTGCACTGGCAGGCAGCCAGTAACATGGGGGCCCAGCACCGCAGAAACAGGCTGCTGCTGGAGCCCAGTACAACTCACGAGTGGGCCACAGGAGAGCAGGTGATGGTCCGCAATTTTGCGCGGGTGGGGACCTTCGAGCCACTGTACGCGGGGCCGTACAGTATAGTGGACAAGGCCAGCCCCATAGTATACGCTGTTCAGCTCCTCCGCAAGGTGAAATGTTTTCATGTAAACCAATGCAAGCTCTTTGACCCCACCAGGGCCGGGAAGAGCAAGAAGGGAGTGAGGAAGGGGCATCCACATCCTTCTGGTAGTGTGGCCGAACTAAAGTCCTTTTAAGCTGCAACATGACTTGCCAATTTTTAACATCAATGCCTCAGCCGATGAAGGCAAGCACACCGTATGCCTTCTTGACTACCTTCTCCACCTGTGTTGCCACTTTCGGTGACCTGTGTACCTGTAGACGCAGATCCATCTGCCTATCAATACTCTTAAGGGTTCTGCCTTTACTGTATATTTCCGTTCTCTACTGGACTTTCCAAAATACATTACCTCACATTTGCCCGGACGAAACGCCAACTGCTATCTCTCCACCAAGTCTTCAACCGATCTATTGAAGATCGAACCCTCCCTGCAAACTCTCACCCCTCCCCCCCCCCCCGCCCCCCCGCCCCCGGCAACCCGTCCCCCATTCCCACCACTTCCACCACCCCTGCCCCACACCCTCACGCCTGCAAAACCTCCCCCATGCAACCTCTTGCCCCCTTCAACAGCTGCCCCTCAACCCCGAGCCCCTTCCCCTGCAACCCCACACCGCATCCCCCACAAACCCTCCCCACTTCATCCACTCTCCTGCCACCCCTCCCCCGCAACCCCTCACCCCCATCCCCATCCCCCACAACTACTCACAGCCCCCCAGCACCTCACCCGCTTCTCCGCAACCCCTCACTCCACAATCTCTTCACCCAAAACACATCACCGCCTGCCCCTCGCCCCATCCCGTGCAACAACTCACTGTTCCCCAACCCCTCACCTACTCTCCCCCACAACACCTTCCCCGGTCTCCCGCGTAACCCCTTGCCCCCTCTCCCCCGCAACCCCTCGCCCCCGCAACCCCTCGCCCCCGCAACCCCCTCGCCCCCGCAACCCCCTCGGCCGGTCTCCCCCACAACCCCTCGCTCCCTCTCCCCCACAACCCCTCGCCCCGTCTCCCCCACAACCCCTCGCCCGGTCTCCCCCACAACCCCTCGCCCGGTCTCCACCACATCCCCTCGCCCCCTCTCCCCCACACCCCCTCGCTCCCTATCCCCCACAACCCCTTGCCCCCTCTCCCTCGCCCCCTCTCCCTCGCCCCCTCTCCCCCACAAACCCTTGCCCCCTCTCCTCCGCCCCCTCAATACCAATTGACTCTAATCAATGTACTTGGACTATCAGCGACGATACCTTGTGTATTGATGTGTTTGTCCAGAAGCTTCTTCAATCAGAGAGTCCCTGCCTCCAGCAGCAACTCAGGTAGCGAGTTCCAGATTTCCAACACAGTCTGCTCAACATTCTGTACCCACATCCCCTCTGAAACACTCTCACCGTTAACCTCCCCCCTTTGGTCAAACCCAGACCAAGATGGCACTGAGCATGCGCTCTCCTCGCAAAGCCCATCACAAAGATGGCACTGGGCATGCGCTCTCCTCATTGCCCAGCACAAAGATGGCACTGGGCATGCGCTCTCCTCACATTGCCCCTCACAAAGATGGCACTGAGCATGCGTTCTCCTCACATTGCCCCTCACAAAGATGGCGGCGGCGGCTCAGGCGCACAGCCCCGCTGTAAACATGGCGGCCGTGACCTCGGGGCAGAAACTGGGAACAATACTGGGCTCCGCTGGGTACAAAAGGAGAGTAAGAAGTTTAACAACACAAGGTTAAAGTCCAACAGGTTTATTTGGTAGCAAAAGCACACAAGCATTCGGAGCTCTAAGCCCCTTCTTCAGGTGAGTGGGAATTCTGTTCACAAACAGAGCATATAAAGACACAGACTCAATTTACATGAATAGTGGTTGGAATGCGAATACTAACAACTAATCAAGTCTTTAAGAAACGAAACAATGTGAGTGGAGAGAGCATCAAGACAGGCTAAAAAGATGTGTATTGTCTGCAGACAAGACAGCCAATGAAACTCTGCAGGTCCAGGCAACTGTGGGAGTTACAAATAGTGTGACATGAACCCAATATCCCGGTTATAAAGACTTCATTAGTTGTAAGTATTCGCATTCCAACCACTATTCTTGTAAAATGAGTCTGTGTCTTTATAAGCTCTGTTTGTGAACAGAATTACCACTCACCTGAAGAAGGGGCTTAGAGCTCCGAAAGCTTGTGTGGCTTTTGCTACCAAATAAACCTGTTGGACTTTAACCTGGTTTTGTTAAACTTCTTATTGTGTTTACCCCAGTCCAACGCCGGCATCTCCACATTTCAAAAGGAGAACCGGGGATTTCAGTCTCTGAGTTTCCGCTTTACAGAAACCTGGTTATGAATCCGCTCTCCCCCCCCCCCGCCGCCCCCCCGCCGCCCCCCCCGCCCCCCCCCCCCCACGCCGCCCCCCCCGCCCCGCCCCCCCGTCCCCCCCGCTCCGCCCGTCGCCCCCCCCCCCCCCGCCGCCCCGCCCCCCCCCTTTCCCCCCCGGCCGGCGGGCGGGGGGGGGGGCGGGGGGGCGGGGGGGGGCGGCGCGGGGGGGGGGCGTCGGGGGGGGGGGGGCGGCGGGGGAGGGGCGGCGGGGGGGGGCGGCGGGGGGGGCGGCGGGGGGTGGGGGCGGCGGGGGGCGGAGGGGGGCGGGGGGGGGACATTGTGACGGTGTGAGATGGTGGGCGGGGCCACAGCACCAGGTTAAAGGCAACAGGTCTATTTGACAGCACAAGACACTAGCTTTTGGAGCGCTCCTCCTTCATCAGGGGAGTGGGAGATGTGTTCACAAACAGGACCGACAGAGACACTAACTCAATTTACACAATAATGGTTGAATGTGAGTCTTCGGGGAAGCGTTCTCCAAGGCTGCCTTCACCACACACGACAGCGCAGAGTCACTGAGCCGGGACTGATAGTCAAGTTCCACCCACATGAGGACGGCCTCAACCGGATCTTGGGTTCATGTCACACTATCTGTTACCCCCACGACTTGCCTGGGCTTGCAAAATCTCACTAATCTCTTTAACCTGTGTTTCTCCCTCTCTCTACTCACATTGTCTGTACCTTTAAGACTTGATTACCTGTAAAGACTCGCATTCCAACCGTTATAATGCACTGACGAAAGCCATACAAACATCGGGGAAAATGTGGACAGGGGTACTGCCCACTATACTAATGAGATTAAGAGCTACCACAAACGGGACAAGCGGATTAACCCCTTCTGAGCTAATGACAGGACGGGCGATGCAATTACCCGAAAGCATCATAACAGGTGGGACCGATGTAGGTCCACTAAAAGATAAAATCAGGAGATATGTTTTGGAACTGAGCACCCAACTGAAAGGGATGAGCAAATTGGTAAAAGGCAATGAGGAAATAAAAGACGCAGAGAGAGAGAGCTTGAGATGCTCCCTGACGTCCCAACAGTGGGAAGTCACGTCCTAGTAAAAACATTACCCGTCAAACCAGGGTTTGCACCAAAATGGAATGGGCCATATGAAGTTATAATTAGTGGAGACACCTGTGCCTGTAGAGACATAAGAGGGAAAGGTGTCTGGAAGCATTGGACACAGCTAAAAATAGACAAGGGGACAACCCAGTAACTGGATTGATGAACTAACGAAACTGCTTTCCTCAACGCAGGCAAAGACAGCCAGCAAGAACGCCTGCCGCGCGCGGGTTGATAGATAATATAACTTGTAAAGATTTCTGATTTATAGTGTTAGGTTTGATATTTGATCGTTGCGAATAGGTATGGAATCACGTATGTCACTGGACTACTTTGCGTTGTCGCGACTGTAAATTTAACTGGATTGGAGGATAATTTGTTTTACAAAGCTCACATACATTTACACAGGAATCGAACTGCATGTTACCTGTTAGCACAATTGGTAGAATCCCTATTTGTAGCCACCCCTGGGTGGACCCCTCATGACTTAGATACTGTAGATACATCAGATACACCCTGTAAGGGACAAATTGTCAAATATAAAAGTGGTATACAGGGGAGATGTGTGGGACTCGTAAACCCCACAGATCCTGTGTGCAGGGGATTCCAACAGGTGGGAGGAAAAGCTTGTTCAGATACTGCAAGCTATCCGCTTTGTTTTACGGGGCATGGATGGGGATGTGCCTATGCCTTGGAACCTAGGAATGATTCCTGCGTACAGAGGCAGTGTGTCCGCCAACATTGTCGGGTTGACAAGGGACAGTTTACTTGCACTTGTGATGAACAGAAATGTCTGAATATAACCGCGGGAAGACAGCTTATTTGTGGACAATGCAATGGAACTCACGTCAGCTCAGCCAAATGGAAATACCCATTTCATACTTACCAGGTGGTGGGATCAAACAGGGAGTGAAGTTAATCGTACAATTGGCAATATGAACAAACTCATAATCAAGACACTAAATGTTACCGGGCTAAGTAGGGATATGAGTTCCTCTTCAATGGTACTGACACGACAGAAACACCAAACCTCCCAAACCGTTTTGCAGTCGGGGCAATAGGACCACTGACTGTTCCATGCCCTCGGAAGGGGCATATCCGGAGGAGAATAGTAACTCGGGCTTTCAGCAAAGAATTCTGCTCTGATTGGGAAGCCCCGGGCACAATGGGATCCTCACTGGGATATGGGTTCCTTGGAGCCTTTTCTCTGGGGGCGGGGTGGGGGGGGGGGGGGGGCAGCAGGAGTGATTAGTGCAAAGAATAGGAATCATATTGTTTGTGGACTAACAGTCCTGGGCTGTTCACCAAGAAATGACTGAACTGAGATTATATGCACAACTGACACGATACGCAGTGGACTGTCAGTTTGCACAAGGGGGAGTGTGTACAATTATAGGCAATAAATGCATATCCATGTAACAGACTAGTCCTATAACATTACACAGGTCATCAATAGCATCAGAGAACAACTTGATAGCTTCAGACAGGGACGCAAGAAAGGAAGTAACTGGCTGGAATAGCGAGTGGGGGATCCTGGGAGTCTTATCTATTACTTGGATTGGACATACTCATCTCAATTGTAATCGTCTGTTGTCTAATTCTTGGATACCTTAAAGTCTGTTTTAAAATAATGTTGACTAGAATTGTGCCAGAACCCAGTGTATACATCGAAGAAGTAACGCCGATGAAAATCCCCGAAGACATCAGAAGAAACGAAGGAAAGAAGAACAAAGAATTATACATATAAACCTGTTGGTCGAGGGATTATTAAACTCATAATACGACAAAAAGTGGGGACCGAAGTGGGGAAAAATATACAAATGAGTACACTTCAAAAAATAACTACCTGGCACATAAACAGTCACCTGGGAAAGAGACATTAAACAAACACTGACTTTTAGTACAGACAGACACATGAGATTAAAACATAAAGGACAGACAGCTCTTCAAAGTTAAACATGCAGGAATCAGATCCTGCAGGAAGCCAGCCAGGGCTTGAAGCACTCTTTAGGATAAGGACAATAGGGTTGGATAAAGAGATCAGCTACAGGTGGGATCGGGAATACATAACTGCTGGGAAATCAATTACTGTAAATTACTATATGAATAGGCTGAAACTAAAGCCATTATGGTCACTGACGTATGAAGTGTATCCATTCATAGAACAATGCGATGTTAACATGCTCATGTCTGTATCCGTCTGTATTTGTCGAGAACAATGTGTTCACGATCGATCACCTACTTGATTACAACGATGTGATAATGGCTAGATGTCCGGTCCATCTATTGTGTAAAGGGTATAAAGATGAATGTTCGTATTGTCTCATTGAGAGAAGGTTTGCTGCTTGTTAGTGCCTAGTTTCCACGAAGCTTCGTTAAAATAAAACTGTATTCTTGAAACCGTCAAGCCTGACTCAATGGTACATTTCCCACAACACCCTGAACCCTGGGTAACACACTTTTGAAAGCCTGCCACTTATCAGACATCCCTTTGCCTTGCCACAGACTCCCCCAATTAACTTTTGAAAGTTCCTGCCTGATACCATCAAAATTGGCCTTGCCCCAATTTAGAATTTTAACTGTTGGGCAGACCTATCATTCTCCATAGCTATCTTAAATCTAATGGAATTATGGTCACTGGTCCCAAAGTGATCCCTCACCAACACTTCTGTCACCTGCTTTTCCTTATTTCCCATGGGATGAGGGAGGGAGAGAGGGGGAGTTGGGGAGAAGAATTGACAGTTGTGGAGACAGGTTTTTGTGGAATCCAGGGGAGTTAGCAGAACGCAACTGGGGAGAATACAAATCAGCTTTAATTTAAACTGAATCAATTCAGTGCAAACAGACTTATGGGCAGTTTTGAAGACAATATACAGTTCACGGTGAGATTGGTAACACATCCCTTTTCTCTCTCCACTCCCTCATGTTGTGGGGACTCGCTCCAAGTATTTTACTGGTTTGCATGGCTTTCAGAATTTCTGAAATCGAGGAACACAACCAACAGTGTGTGTGAGACAGAGAGAGTTTGAGAGATTTAGAGAGAGAGAGAAAGAGAGAGGGAGAGATTGAGAGAGACTCAGAGAGTGGGTGAGAGTTCTGCACTATTTCATGCATATCGCTGGGACGGAGATGGGCAAATTGAGCAAGTGTGTAACAGAGAGAGTCACAGAGAGACGGGGAGGTATTCACCAATTAAAAAATTATTGTGCATTTGCAATGGACCGCAGGCTGTTTGAGATTCATAAACAAGTATATTAAGCTGGAACATTACGGCAAATTGGCACTTGTTAAAACATGAACACAAAAAAACACTCAGATATAGAGAGGCACACACAGACACAGGCATGCAAACATGTAGGCAGAGACACAAAGAGTGACTGGTTAACACTTTGATTACTAACAATACAAGCCCTGTTTAAACGGACACTGGATGGTGGGGTTAACCCAGCAAACCCACACAGCTGGGTCAGGATCAGAACTCACCTTCTGCAGTCACTGAAACGCTGCTGTATCGCCTGCCTTATTGCAATGGGGTGCCGTGTTTGGGAGCAGGACAGGGACATGGGGTGTGGACAATTGCACATGTGGAGGATAAGGACGAGGAATCTATCAGAGAATCCACACAAACCAGAGAGAAACAAACAAGGAAACACATGCTGAAACTGAGAGATTGCTGTGTGGAAAGATTTAGAAATTGTTGAGAATTTTGACCCAGTGAAATGTTGCCAAGGTGATCAGAATAGATATGGTAAAATCTTTCTGCAACATTAAGGCACGCAGTGTACTGAGTGGAACAATATTGTAGCATTCCAAAATAAACTACATTGGGCTTTGTACTGTCTGAATGCATCTGCTATTGGTCTGTGGTACTGCAATTTCCTCACTGACAAAAACATGAATACAGTCTGTATAAATGATTCGAGCTTTCAACATGAGGTGTGCTTTGGATGTCAAGGAGAATATAGGACAGGAGAAGGCAAGGAAGGGAAGCTTCTGTTAGATTCTGAAATCTCCCACACAGCACAAGACAGGCACACAATCACACTCACAGCCACATACTCATGCTCAGACTGTGCTGCAGGCAAAGATTATGAAGGGTAATTGCCAAAAGCTTTTGATGGGGACAATGTAGAGGAAGCTTTACTCTGCATCTAACCCCGTGCTGTATCTGCCCAGGGTGTGTTTGATGGGGGGACAGTGCAGTGGGAGCTTTACTCTGTTTCTAACTTTGAACTGCACCTGTCCAGGGAGTGTTTGATGGTGGACAGTGTCGAGGGAGCTTTACTCTGTATCTAACCCCATGCTCTACCTGTCCTGGGAGGGTTTGATGGGGACAGTGTAGAGGGAGCTTTACTCTGTATCTAACCCCGTGGTGCACCTGTCCTGGGAGTCTTTGATGGGGACAGTGTAGAGGGAGCTTTACTCTGTACCGAACCCCGTGCTGTACCTGTCCTGGGAGTGTTTGATGGGGACAGTGTATAGGGAGCTTTACTCTGTATCTAACCTCGTGCTGTACCTGACCTGGGAGTGTTTGATGGGGACAGTGTCGAGGGAGCTTTACTTTGTATCTAACCTCGTGCTGTACCTGTCCTGGGAGTGTTTGATGGGGACAGTGTCGAGGGAGCTTTACTCTGTATCTAACCCGGTGCTGTACCTGTCCTGGGAGTGTTTGATGGGGGGCAATGTAGAGGGAGCTTTGCTCTATACCGATCCCCATGCTGTACCTGTCAGGGAATGGTGGCTGATCAAAGAGGGCCTGGTGGACTGAAGTGCACTTGCTTCAATGCGAAAAGTGTGGCAGGTAAGGCAGATGAACTTAGAGCTTGGATTATTATTTGGAACTATGATGTTGTTGCCATTCCAGAGACTTGGTTAAGGGAAGGACAGGATTGACAGTTTAACATTCGCGGATACAGATGCTTAAGGCTGGATAGAGGGGCATGTAAAAGGGGTGGTGGAGTTGCACTGATGGTTAAGGGGAATATCGCAGCTGTAGTGCAGGAGGACAACTCGGAGTGCTCAGACAGCGAAACAATGTGTGAAGAGCTCAGGAATAGGAAGGGTGTAGTTACAATGTTGGGAGTTTCCTACACGCCTCCCAAGGCCTGCGGGAGATAGAGGAACAGATATGGAAGCAGATTTCGGCAAGGTGTAAAAGTAACAGGGTTGTTATGATGGGTGATTCTAACTTCACCTGTATTACCTGGGACTCACTTCGTCCTGGGGTAATGGGGCAGAGTTTGTAAGGACCATGTAGGAGGGCTTCATCAAACAGTATGTAGACAGTCCAACGAGAGAAGGGGCCATACTGGACCTGCTATTGGGGAATGAGTCCAGTCAGGCGGTCGAGGTTTCAGCAGGTGAGCAGATCGGGAACAGTGACCACAACAGTAAGCTTCAAGGTACTGATGGATAGAGATAAGTGTAGTCCTCAAGTGAAGATGCTAAATTGGAAGATGTCCAGTTACAACAGTGTTTGGCAGGAACTGAAGGATGTAGATTGGGGGCAGGTGTTTGAGGGCAAATCAACGTCTGGCATTTCGGTAGATCTAATGTAAGGGGGAGCTATGCAATAAATGGCAGAACCATCAGGAGTCTCGACACACAGAGGGACCTGGGTGGACAAGTCCACAGATCCTTAAAGGTGGCAGCGCAGGTGGAGAGGGTGGTCAAGAAGGTATATGTCATGCTTGCCTTTATTGGACGGGGCACAGAATATAAAAGTTGGCATATGATGTTGCAGCAGTATAGAACGTTGGTTCGGCCACATTTGGAATACTGCGCCCAGTTCTGGTCGCCACACAACCAGAAGGACGTGGAGGCTTTGGAGAGAGTACAGAAAATGTTTACCAGGATGTTGCCTGGTATGGAGGGGCTTAGCTATGAGGAGAGATTGGGTAAACTGGGGTTGTTCTCCCTGGAAAGACGGAGGATGAGGGGTGACCTAATAGGGGTGTATAAAATCATGAAGGGCATAGATAGGGTGAACAGTGGGAAGCTTTTTCCCAGGTCGGAGGTGATGAACACAAGGGGTCACGGGTTCAAGGTGAGGGGGCAAGGTTCAACATAGATGTCAGGGGGACGTATTTTACACAGAGGGTGGTGGGGGCCTGGAATGCACAGCCAAGCAAGGTGATTGAGGCGGACACACTGGGATCATTTAAGACTTATCTCGATAGCCACATGAACAGACTGGGAATAGAGGGATACAAACGAATGGTCTGGATGGGGACATGAGCGGCGCAGGCTTGGAGGGCCGAAGGGCCTGTTCCCGTGCTGTTCTGTTCTTTGTTCTTTGTTCATGTGGGTGGCATTGAAGTGCAAGTTGATAGGAATTGAGGACCGGCACATTCCTGTCAGGATGAAGGATCAATATTGCACGTTTCGGGAACTTTCCGTAATGGGAGACATTTTGAGCCTCTTCAAAGGGAAAAGAGAAGCATTTGTCAAGGTTAGGAGGCTGGAAACACACGAAGCAAGTGTGGAATACAAGGAAAGCAGAAAGAAACTGAAGCAAGGAGTCAGGAGGGATTAAACGGATCATGAAAAATCATTGGCCTGCAGGATTCAGGAAAAACCCAAGGTTTATATAATATATATATATATATATATATATATATATATATATATATATATATATATAATCCATGCGTGGAGCCGGAAGAAATGGGTGAGTTATTAAATGAATACTTTGCGTCAGTATCCACCAAAGAAAAGGGCTTGGCGGATGATGAGTCTGGGAAAGGGTGTTTAGGTCGTTTGAGTCATGTTGAGATCAAAAAGGAGGAAATATTGCAGGTCTTGAAAATATTAAGGTAGACAAGTCCCCAGGGCCTGATAGGATCTACCCCAGAATACTGAGAGAGGCAAGGGAGGAGGCTGGGGACTTGAGAGAAATCTTTGTATCCTCACTGGCTGCAGGGGAAGTCGCAGAAAATTGGAGAATAGCCAATGTTGTTCCTTTGTTTAAGAAGGGTAGCAAGGATAATCCAGGAAATTACAGTCAGATGACCATTATGTCAGTGGTAGGGAAATTATTGGAGAGGATTCTTCGAGACAGGTTTACTGCCAATTGGAAATAAGTGGACGTATTAGCGATGGGCAAGATGGTTTTCTGAAGGAAAGGTCGAGGCACAAGATCTTGATGTAGTTTTTCGAGCAAGTGACGAAGATGATAGATAAGGCAAAGGCAGTGGATGTTGTGGGCATGGACTTCAGTCAAGGCTTTGACAAGGTACCTCATGCTGGAATGGCAAAAAAATGGTGAAGTCACACGGAATCGGAGGAGAGCTGGCAAGATGGATACAGAATTGGCTTGGCCATAGAAGGCAGAGTGTAAGAATAGGTGGTGGCTTTTCTGATTGGAAGGCTGTGACTAGCAATGTTACACAGTTCTGGGACCTTTGTTCTTCATTGTTTATTGCAAATGATTTGGAGGAAAATGCAGCTGGTCTGATTAGTAAGTTCGCAGACGACGCAGAAATTGGTGGAGTTGCAGGTAGTGAAGAGGATGGTCAGAGGATACAGCAGGATATAGACTGGTTGGAAACATTGGCGGAAAAATGGCAGATGGAGTTCAATCCACATAAATGTGAGGTGATGCAATTTGGAAGGTTTAATGCATGGAGGAATTATACAGTTAACGAAATAACAATTTAGGAGTATTGACAGCAGAGAGACCTGGGCGTATATATCCACCGATTAATGAAAGTGGCAACACAGGTGGATAAGGTAGTCAAGAAGGCACACGGCATGCTTGCCTTCATCGGTCGGGGCATTGAGTTTAAAAATTGGCAGGTCATGCTGCAGCTGTACAGAAACTTAGTTCGGACTCATTTAAAACATTGATGTATAATTCTGGTTGCCACACCACAGAAGGATGTGGATGCTGTGGAGAGGGAACAGAAGAGGTTTACCTGAATGTTGGCTGCTCTGGATGGTATTAGCTATGAGGAAAGATTGGATGAACTCGGTTTGTTTTCACTGGAACAACGGAGGTTGAGGGGCGACCTGATAGAGGTTTACAAGATTATGAGTGGCATGGATAGAGTGGATAGGCAGATGCCCTTTCTGAGGGTAGAGAAGGCAAGTACGAGAGGACAGAGGTTTAAGGTGCATGGGGAAAAGTTTAGAGGAGTTGTGCAAGACAAGTTTTTTACACAGAGGGTGGTGAATGTGTGGAACGCACTGCCCGGGCAGGTGATGGGAGCAGGTACGATGGTGGCATTTTAGGGGCATCTAGATGAATAGATGAATAGGATGGGAATGGAAGGATACGGGCTCTGTAATTACATACGGCTTTAGTTTAGACAGGCATCATGATCGGCGCTGCTTGGTGGGCTGAAGGGTCTGTTCCTGTGCTGTACTGTTCATTGTTCTTTCTTTGTTCTTTGTGTTTGCGCGTGGGAGATCACAGAATCAAACAGAACCTTCCCTTCCTGACCTGCTCCTGCCCTGTAATCTCCTTGACATCCAAAGGGTGTCTCCAATAAAAAGCTTTAAGTTTTAAATCTGAGAAATCACAGAGAGACAACACTGTATTCACATCTTGTTCAGTGAGAAAATATCAAAATCACAGACCATTAACAGTTGTATTGAGACAGGACAAACGCCAAAATAGAGTCTATTTGGAATGCTACAATATTGTTTCACTCAGCGCACTCCGTGCCTTCATAGAATCCCAACAGTGCAGAAAGAGGCCATTCAGCCCATAGAGTCCACACCAACTACAATCCCACCCAGGCCCTATTCACAAAAACCCACACATTTCCCCTGCTAATCCCCCTGACACTAGGGTCAACTTAGCACGGCCAATCAACCTAACCTGCACATCTTTGGACTGTGGGATGAAGCCGCAGCACCCAGAGGAACCCTTAATGCTGCAAAATGATGTTGCAATATCAATTCTTATCACCTTGACAACATTTCACTGGGTCAAAATTCTCAACTATTTCTAAATCTTTCCACAAAGCAATCTCTCAGTTTCAGCATGTGTTTCCTTGTTTGTTTCTCCCTGGTTTGTGTGGATTCTCTGATATATTCCTCGTCCTTATCCTCCCCATGTGCAGTTGTCCACACCCCATGTCCCTGTCCTGCTCCTAAACGCGGCATCCCATTGCAATAATGTAGGTGATACAGGAGCGTTTCAGTGAGTGCAGAAGGTGAGTTCTGATTCTGACCCAGCTGTGTGGGTTTGCTGAGTTAACCCCACTCTCCAGTGACAGTTTAAACAGCGCGTTTATTGTTAGAAATCTAAGTGTTAATCAGTCACTGTCTGTTTCTCTGCCAACGTGTGTATGTGTGTGTCTGTGTGTGTGTGTGTGTTTTCTATATGTGTGTGTCTGTGTGTGTGTGTCTGTCTGTCTGTCCATGTTTATGTGTGTGTGTGTGTGTTTTCTATGTGTGTGTGTGTGTGTGTGTGTGTGTGCGTGTGTCTCTGGGTGTGTCTGTGTCTCTGTGTGTGTGTGTGCGTATGTGTGTGTGTGTTTTCTATATATGTGTGTGTGTGCGTTTTCTATATGTGTGTGTGTGTGTTTTCTATATGTGTGTGTGTGTGTGTGTGTTTCTGTGTGTGTGTCTGTGTGTGCCTGTGTGTGTGTGTTTTCTATATGTGTGTGTGTGTCTGTGTGTCTGTGTGTGTGTCTGTGTGCGTGTGTGTCTCTGTGTGTGTGTGTCTGTGTGTGTGTGTGTCTGTCTGTCCAAGTTTATGTGTGTGTGAGTTTCTGAGTTCGCAGTGCCAATTTTCCAGAATGTCACTCAATGATGTAATTGGCCATGAATTCTCAAACTTCCTGCGGCCCATTGCAAATCCACAATCATTTAAAAAGTTGCGATCCTGACCCAGCTGTGTGGGGTTGCTGGGTTAACCCCACACTCCAGTGACAGTTTAAACAGCGCGTTTATTGTTAGAAATCTAACCGGCACGGTAGCACAGTGGTTAGCACTGCTGCTTCACAGCTCCAGGGTCCTGGGTTCGATTCCCGGCTCGGGTCACTGTCTGTGTGGAGTTTGCACATTCTCCTCGTGTCTGCGTGGGTTTCCTCCGGGTGCTCCGGTTTCCTCCCACAGTCCAAAGATGTGCGGGTTAGGTTGATTGGCCAGGTTAAAAAAAAAAATTGCCCCTTAGAGTCCTGGGATGTGTAGGTTAGAGGGATTAGCGGGTAAAAATATATGTGGGGGTAGGTCCTGGGTGGGATTGTGGTCGGTGCAGACTCGATGGGCCGAATGGCCTCCTTCTGCACTGTAGGGTTTCTATGATTTCTATGAAACTTTCCCTGCGCCTCTCTGTGTGTCTGTCTCCATTAGACACTTGGTCAATTTGTCCATCGCTGTCTCTCCCACATTGCCACTCTCTCACATGAAGAGCTCCCGCTCTCTCACACACAGACTAAAATCTCTCTGATACACACACCCTCTCACAAACACATTTTCTCACACTATCTCACACAATCACACACTGAGTCCGGAAATCTTAAGCTCTCGCACTCACAGACAGATACACATTCATACACACATGCATGCAGTCTCACAGTAACAAACTCTGACACACACTCACACATCTCACACTCAATTGGAGTTTAAAAGGGTGAGAGTGGATCTTATATCAATGATAAAGTTCTAAGAGGATTAGACAGGGTTGATTCCGAAAGAATGTTCCCGATGGTTGGGGATTCCAGAACTAGGGTTCAGAGTTTGAGGATAAGGGGTAATCCTTTCAGAACTGAGGTGAGGAGAAATTTCTTCACCCAGAGGGTGATGAATGTGTGGAATTCACGACCACCAACTCTCTGACACATACCCTCATGCATAGACTCACACACACACGCTCACATACACAATCTCACTGAGAATCTCTCTCTCTCTCTCTCTCACACACACACACACACACACACAAGAGAACACGCAAACATACACACAATCAAAAAACATACAACAAAGAACAAAGAACAGTGCAGCACAGGAACAGGCCGGCGCTCCAAGCCTGCGCCGATAATGTTTACCTATCCAGACCAACCGCTTATATCCCTCTATTCCCCGCTTGTTCATAAGCCTCTCAAGATAAGTCTTAAATGTGTCTGAAGTAACTGCCTCACTTGGCAGTGCATTCAAGGCCCCCACCACCCTCTGTGTAAAAAGCTTCCCCTGCAGATCCTAACTGAACATTTCCCCCCTTATCTTGAACTTGTGCCCCTTGTAATTGTCATTTCCCCCCTGGGAAAAAGCTTCCAACTCTTTACCTTTCCTACACCTCTCATCATTTTATAAACTTCTATCCGGTGGCCCCTCAGCCTCCGCCTTTCCAGGGAGAACAATCCCAGTTCATTCAATCTCCCCTCTTAGCTAATACCAGGCAACATCCTGGTAAACCTGTTCTGTACCCTCTCCAAAGCCTCCACATCCTTCTGGTAGTGCGGTGACCAGAATTGGACACACTATTCCAAATGTGGCCAAACCAATGTTTTATACAACTGGAACATAATTTGCCAAATGTTATACTCGTTGCCCTGCCTGATGAAGACAAGCAATCCACACGCTTTATTCACAACCTTCTCCACCTGTGCTGCCACTTTTATAAATCTGTTGACCTGTACTCCCAGATCTCTCTGTGTGTCTGTACTCCTGACGGTTCTGCCATTTATTTTACAACTCCCACCTGAATTAGATCGACCAAAATGCATCACCTCGCAGTTATCTGGATTAAATTCGATCTGCCATTTCTCCGCCCAATTTTCCAGCCTATCAATATCTTGTTGTATTTTCTGACAATCTTCATCACATGTAAACAGATCTGTGTGCGTGTGTCCATTCTCACACGAATACACATTCTCATATAGTCACTGACACACACACACACACACACACACAGGAAACGCACACACATGATCTTTCACACATATGCTGACAGAAAAACAGAAAACCATGAACACACATGCACACACTAACAGACACACAGAACATTTTGCATGCGTGCATGCACACACACACACTCAGACGCACACACACATGCACACACACTCACACACTCACATACACACATATACACACACACACATACACACATACTCACACACACTCACACTCACATACACACACTCACACACATACACACACACTCACACGCACGCACACACACGCACACACTCACACACACACTCATACACATACACACACACTCACACGCACGCACACACACACACACACACGCACACACGCACACATACACACATACACACACACACACACACACGCACACACTCACACATACACACATACACACACACACACGCGCACGCTTAGCTCTCCCATGATTGTTTACGTCCTCCCTAATTTCAAGCACTAGGATGACCTCAGTGAACAGCCGGTCTCTGTAATAAGGTGCCCAGTGTAATGAATAAAATTGATGCCCGACGTAAACATAAAAACATAAGAACATAAGAACTCGGAGCAGGAGTCGGCCATCTGGCTCCTCGAGCCTGCTCCACCATTCAATAAGATCATGGCTGATCTTTTTGTGGACTCAGCTCCACTTACCCGCCCGCTCGCCATAACCCTTAATCCCTTTACTGTTCAAAAATCTATCTATCCTTGCCTTAAAAACATTCAATGAGGGAGCCTCAACTGGGCAGGGAATTCCATAGATTCACAACCCTTTGTGTGAAGAAGTTCCCTCTCAGCTCAGTCCTAAATCTGCTTCCCCTTATTTTGGGGACATTCCCCCGACAACAACAGACCAAGTGTCAATTCCTAATTTTTGGAGCGAACACACGGACATGTTCAAATCCCCATTCTCTGTCCACTCCACACTGTCAGACTCAGAAACAACATTGTGCCTGTTTGATGACAGTTATCTGATTAACTATTATAAACACCGCAACAGAAATGATCCAAACTGACTGAGTGTTTCCTGATGACGGCCGCATGGAAGGTAGAAAATGAAGAGATTCGCCGCTGTCAGGAGGATAGAGTCAGTCTGGTGAAATGGAGCAACAATCTCACCCACTCTCTCAATCTCTCACTCACTCTCTCAATCTCTCACTCACTCTCTCAATCTCTCACCCACTCTCTCAATCTCTCACCCACTCTCTCAATCTCTCACTCACTCTCTCAATCTCTCACTCACTCTCTCAATCTCTCACTCACTCTCTCAATCTCTCACCCACTCTCTCAATCTCTCACCCACTCTCTCAATCTCTCACCCACTCTCTCAATCTCTCACCCACTCTCTCAATCTCTCACCCACTCTCTCAATCTCTCACCCACTCTCTCAATCTCTCACCCACTCTCTCCATCTCCCACCCACTCTCTCAATCTCTCACCCACTCTCTCAATCTCTCACCCACTCTCTCAATCTCACACCCACTCTTTCAATCTCTCACCCACTCTCTCAATCTCTCACTCACTCTCTCAATCTCTCACCCACCTTCTCAATCTCTCACTCACTCTCTCAAAATCTCTCCCTCACACACTCTTCTTTCCCCTGTTGCTCATGTTTCAACAGAAAAACAGTTCAATAAAACCTGAGCACCACACAAGCCCCTAAAATACTTGCAGCAGGTCCCTACAACACAGGGAGTGGAGAGAGAATGGGAATGTGTTCCTGATCTCACTGGGGATTGTATATTGATTCTGTCTCTCTTCCAAACTATCCTCAAGTATCTTAACACTTAATTACTTTCAATTGAATTAAAACTGACCAGCATATTCTCCCCGGTTCCATTCTGTTAAGCTCCCCGCGACGTCCCCCGCGTTCAATAAACTCGGCGCATCCGTCAATCCCTCACCCCAATTCTCACTCCGTCGCTGAGTTTCTCCATTCCTCACAACCCTTCTTACTCAGTCATCACCAAACTTCCTCCTTCACCCCGTATCCCCATCCTTCACTCCACAACTCACTATCACTCCCTCTCTCACCCCGTCTGTCCCTCCCTCACCCCGTCCCTCCATCCTTCACCCGACATCTCACTATCTCTCCCTCCCTCACCCCGTCTGTTCCTCCTTTACCCCGTCCCTCCATCCTTCACTCCACATCTCACTATCTCTCCCTCCCTCACCCCGTCTCTCCCTCCCTCACCCCGTCTCCCCATCCTTCACTCCACATCCCACTATCTCTCCCTCTCTCACCCCGTCTGTCCCTCCCTCACCCCGTCCCTCCATCCTTCACCCGACATCTCACTATCTCTCCCTCCCTCACCCCATCTTTCCCTCCTTCGCCCTGTCATTCCCTCCCACATCCTGTCTCTCGTCCCTCACCCGGTCCCTCTCTCCCTCATCCTTTCATTCTCCACCTAGAAAATAGAACATAGAACATTACAGCGCAGTACAGGCCCTTCGGCTCTCGATGTTGCGCCGACCAGTGAAACCAATCTAAAGCCCATCTAAACTGCACTGTTCCAAGATCACCCATATGTTTATCCAATGACCATTTAAATGCCCTTAATGTTGACGAGTCCACCACTGCATTCCACGCCCTTACTACTCTCTGAGTGAAGAAACTTCCTCTAACATCTGTCCTATATCTTTCACCCCTCAATTTAAAGCTATGTCCCCTCGTGCTAGCCATCACCATCCGAGGAAAAAGGCTCTCACTATCCACGCTATCTAATCCTCTGATCATCTTGTATGCCTCTATTAAGTCACCTCTTAACCTTCTTCTCTCTAACGAAAACAACCTCAAGTCCCTCAGCCTTTCCTCATAAGACCTTCCCACCAGACCAGGCAACATCCTAGTAAATCTTCTCTGCACTTTTTCCAATGCTTCCAAATCCTTCCTATAATGCGGTGACCAGAACTGTACGCAATACTCCAAATGCGGCCTCACCAGAGATTTGTACAGCTGCAACATGATCTCCTGGCTCAGAAACTCAATCCCTCCACCAATAAAAGCTCACACTCCGTACGCCGTCTTAACAACCCTATCAACCTGGGTGCCAACTTTCAGGGATCTATGCACATGGACACCGAGATCCCTCTGTTCATCCAGACTACCAAGTATCTTACCATTAGCCCAGTACTCTGTAATCCTGTTACTCCTTCCAAAGTGAATCACCTCACACTGTTCCGCATTGAACTCCATTTGCCACCTCTCAGCCCAGCACTGCAGCTTATCTATGTCCCTCTGTAACCTACAACAACCTTCCGCACTGTCCACAACTCCACCGACTTTAGTGTCATCCGCAAATTCACTAATCCATCCTTCCACGCCCTCATCCAGGTCATTAATAAAAATGACACACAGCAGTGGCCCCAATACAGATCCTTGCGGTACACCACTAGTAACTGAACTCCAGGATGAATATTTCCCATCAACCACCACCCTCTGTCTTCTTACAGCTAGCCAATTTCTGATCTAAACCGGTAAATCACCCTCAATCCCATGCCTCCGTATCTTCTGCAATGGCTTACCGTGGGGAACCTTATCAAACGCTTTACTGAAATCCATTTACACCACATCAACTGCTTTACTCTCATCCACCTCTTTGGTCACCTTCTCAAAGAACTCAATAAGGTTTGTGAGGCACGACCTACCCTTCACAAAACCGTGTTGACTATCTCGAGTCAAATTATTCCTTTCTCGATGATTATAAATCCTGTCTCTTATAATCCTTTCCAAAACCTTGCCCACAACAGAACATAGAACATAGAACATAGAAAGTCACAGCACAAACAGGCCCTTCGGCCCACAAGTTGCGCCGATCACATCCCCACCTCTAGGCCTATCTATAGCCCTCAATCCCATTAAATCCCATGTACTCATCCAGAAGTCTCTTAAAAGACCCCAACGAGTTTGCCTCCACCACCACCGACGTCAGCCGATTCCACTCACCCACCACCCTCTGAGTGAAAAACTTACCCCTGACATCCCCCCTGTACCTACCCCCCAGCACCTTAAACCTGTGTCCTCTCGTAGCAACCATTTCAGCCCTTGGAAATAGCCTCTGAGAGTCCACCCTATCCAGACCCCTCAACATCTTGTAAACCTCTATCAGGTCACCTCTCATCCTTCGTCTCTCCAGGGAGAAGAGACCAAGCTCCCTCAACCTATCCTCATAAGGCATGCCCCCCAATCCAGGCAACATCCTTGTAAATCTCCTCTGCACCCTTTCAATGGCTTCAACATCTTTCCTGTAATGAGGTGACCAGAACTGCGCGCAGTACTCCAAGTGGGGTCTAACCAGGGTCCTATAAAGCTGCAGCATTATCTCCCGACTCCTAAACTCAATCCCTCGATTAATGAAGGCTAGTACGCCATACGCCTTCTTGACCGCATCCTCCACCTGCGAGGCCGATTTAAGAGTCCTATGGACCCGGACCCCAAGGTCCTTCTGATCCTCTACACTGCTAAGAATGGTACCCTTCATTTTATACTGCTGCTCCATCCCATTGGATCTGCCAAAATGGATCACTACACACTTATCCGGGTTGAAGTCCATCTGCCACTTCTCCGCCCAGTCTTGCATTCTATCTATGTCTCGCTGCAACTTCTGACATCCCTCCAAACTATCCACAACACCACCTACCTTGGTAAGGCTTACTGGTCTATCATTACCAGGGTTGTCTCTAATCCCCTTCTTGAACAAGGGGACAACATTTGCTATCCTCCAGTCTTCTGGCACTATTCCTGTAGACAATGACGACATAAAGAGACATAGATAGGATGCAAAGCTGGGCTGAAAAATGGCAAATGGAGTTTAACCCTGATAAATGTGAGGTGATTCATTTTGGTAGGACTAATTTAAATGTGGATTACAGGGTCAAAGGTAGGGTTCTGAAGACTGTGGAGGGACAGAGAGATCTTGGGGTCCATATCCACAGATCTCTAAAGGTTGCCACTCAAGTGGATAAAGCTGTGAAGAAGGCCTATAGTGTGTTAGCTTTTATTAACAGGGGGTTGGAGTTTAAGAGCCGTGGGTTTATGCTGCAACTGTACAGGAACGTGGTGAGACCACATTTTGAATATTGTATGCAGTTCTGGTCACCTCACTATAAGAAGGATGTGGAAGCGCTGGAAAGATAAGAAGGATGTGGAAGCGCTGGAAAGAGTGCAAAGGAGATTTACCAGGATGCTGCCTGGTTTGGAGGTTAGGTCTTATGAGGAAAGGTTGAGGGAGCTAGGGCTGTTCTCTCTGGAGTGGAGGAGCTTGAGGGGAGACTTAATAGAGGTTTATAAAATGATGAAGGGGATAGATAGAGTGAACGTTCAAAGACTATTTCCTCGGGTGGATGGAGCTATTACAAGGGGGCATAACTATAGGGTTCATGGTGGGAGATATAGGAAGGATATCAGAGATAGGTTCTTTACGCAGAGAGTGGTTGGGGTGTGGAATGGATGGCCTGCAGTGATAGTGGAGTCAGACACTTCAGGAACATTTAAGCGGTTATTGGATAGGCACATGGAGCACACCAGGATGATAGGGAGTGGGATAGCTTGATCTTGGTTTTAGATAAAGCTCGGCACAGCATTGTGGGCCGAAGGGCCTGTTCTGTGCTGTACTGTTCTATGTTCTATGTTCTGAAGATCACAGCCAAAGGCTCTGCAATCGCTTCTCTAGCCTCCCAGAGAATGCTGGGATAAATCCCATCTGGCCCAGGGAACTTATCTATTTTCATCTTGTCCAGAATTGCTAACACCTCCTCCTTATTAGCCTCAATCCCGTCTAGTCCAATAGCCTGTATCTCAGTATTCTCCTCGACAACATGGTCTTTTTCCTGCGTGAATACTGATGAAAAATGTTCATTTAGCGCCTCTCCTATCTCTTCAGACTCCACGCATAACTTCCCACTCCTGTCCTTGACTGGCCCTAATCTTTTCCTAGTCATTCTTTCATTCCTGACATCGCTATAGAAAGCGTTAGGGTTTTCCGTGATCCTCCCTGCCAAAGACTTCTCATGTCCCCTCCTGGCTCTTCTTAACTCTCCCTTTAGGTCCTTCCTGGCGAACTTGTAACTCTCAAGCGCCCTAACTGAGCCTTCATTTCTCATCTTTACATAAGTCTCCTTCTTACTCTTCAAAATAGACTCAACTTCTTTAGTAAACCATGGTTGCCTCGCTCGACCACTTCCTCCCTACCTGACAGGTACATACTTATCAACGAAACCCAGTGGCTGTTCCATGAACAAGCTCCAGATTACAATTGTGCCCATCCCCTGCAGTTTCCTTCCCCGACCTATGCATCCTAAATCTCTCCGAATCGCGTCATAGTTTCCTTTCCCCCAGCTATAACTCTTGCCCTTCGATATATACCTATCCCTTTCCATCGCTGAAGTAAACGTAACCGAATTGTGGTCACTGTCACCAAAGTGCTCCCCTACCTCCAAATCTAACACCTGGTCTGGTTCATTGCCCAGTACCAAATCCAATGTGCCCTCGCCTCTTGTTGGCCCATCTCCATACTGCGTCAGGAAACCCTCCTGCACAAAGTGGACAAAAACTGACCCCTCTCAGGGACTTGAACTATAGCTTTTCCAGTCAATATTTGTAAAGTTAAAGTCCCCCATAACAACTACCCTGTTACATTCGCTCCGTAACAGTTTTAACAACACCAGGTTAAAGTCTAACATGTTTATTTGGTAGCAAATACCATTAGCTTTCGAAGCGCTGCTCCTTCGTCAGATGTAGTGGAAATGTGCTCTCAAACAGGGCACAGAGACACAAAATCAAGTTACAGAATACTGATTAGAATGCAAATCTCTGCAGCCAACCAGTTCTTAAAGATACAGACAATGTGAGTGGAGGAGGGAGCATGAAGCACAGGTTAAAGAGATGTGTATTGTCTCCAGACAGGACAGCCAGCAAGTCCAGGAGGCAAGCTTTGGGGGTTACTGATAGTGTGACTGATGCGCGATAAATCACACGGGAGGCAGGATGTACCCGGGAAATAAAGGCTTTTATTGCCAACAATAACGGAGCTACTATATACAATATACAATCCCAGACTAAAGGGTCACCAGGCAGAGCAGTGACCTTTATACCTCTTCCGGAAGGCGGAGCCAACTGGGGTTTACCATAGGACTATATTAACAGGTAGAACAGCCCAACCCTAACCCCAACAGTAACATATCTACAGACTCATAGTATTGGCCAGTCCATGGCTCAGCACTCCTGGTGGGAACCAACAATGGTTCACCACATTCACCCCTCCTTTTAAAACAAAGGCGGGCGGGGCACAAAAAAAACAGAACAATTGTTCATCTGTCTATAAGTTCAATCGTTTTGGGGGACCGCACTGTCGCTGTGACCCCTCAACACCGGCGATGACACCGGTTCAGACAATCGCGGTGATCTTCTCTCCAAGGCGGTGTCCAGTGACTCCTCCAGTTCCGCACGGGCCGGTAGACCACGAGGTGGTGACAATCCGCTGGACTCGAGCACGCCTCGAGGTGGCGACAATCTCCTGGACTCAGGCAAGCTGTACACGGGACTAAGAGGGTTAAGTGGTGGTCCCGATACTGCCCGCGCCGTGTCAAGAGAAGAGATAATGATCGGGGGGTCCCTAACTGGGGGTGTGGGAGCGACTGGGGTTTCCAAAACCCCTGCTGGCGCCAGATCTCGAATCGAGACCGTGTCCTCTCGCCCGTCAGGATATGCCACATAGGCATGTTGAGGGTTGGCGTGGAGGAGATTGACCTGTTCAACCAAAGGGTCGGACTTGCGGGTCCTAACATGCCGCCACAGGATGACAGGTCCTGAGTACGTCAACCAAGATGGTAATGAGGTCCCAGAGGAAGACTTCCTAGGGAATGAAAACATTCTCTCATCAGGAGTAGCGTTGGTTGCCGTACACAGGAGTGAACGTATGGAGTGGAGCGCATCAGGGAGTACCTCTTGCCAACGGGAGACTGGAAGACCTTGAGACCTCAACGTCAGTAAGACAGTCTTCCAGACTGTAGCATTCTTTCGTTCAACCTGTCCGTTACCTCTTGGGTTGTAGCTCGTGGTTCTACTGGAGGCAATCCCATAAGAGAGCAGGTATTGCCTCATGTGGTCGCTCATGAGCGACGAGCCCCTACCGCTGTGGATATAACAGGGGTACCCGATCAGGGTGAAAAGATGACGAAATGCCTTGATAACCGTCGCAGCGGTCATATCAGAACAGGGAATGACAAAAGGGAATCGTGAGTACTCATCAATCACATTGAGGAAGTACACGTTCCGATCTGTCGAGGGAAGGGGGCCCTTGAAGTCCACACTCAGTCTTTCGAAAGGAAAGGTGGCCTTAATGAGGTGTGCCCTGTCAGGTCGGTAGAAGTGCGGTTTGCATTCCGCGCATACCTGGCAGCTTCTGGTTATGGACCTGACATCCTCCACCGAGTACGGTAGATTCCGGGCCTTCAGAAAGTGGAAGAGCCGAGTGACCCCCGGATGGCAGATATCATTGTGGAGAGCCTGTAATCGATTCTCCTGCACACGAGCGCATGTTCCATGCGACAGGGCGTCCGAGGGCTCGTTGAGCTTCCCTGGACGGTACATGATATCATAATTGTAGGTGGAGAGTTCGATTCTCCACCTCAAGATTTTATCATTCTTGATCTTACCCCGTAACGTGTTGTTGAACATGAACGCCACGGACCGCTGGTCCGTGATCAGGGTGAACCGTTTTCCCGCCAAGTAATGGCGCCAATGCCGAACGGCCTCTCCAATGGCCTGGGCCTCCTTTTCCACCGCAGAGTGCCGAAGTTCAGGGCCTTGGAGGGTGCGAGAGAAAAAGGCGACGGGCCTGCCAGCCTGGTTAAGTGTGGCGGCCAGGGCAAAATCAAATGCATCACTCTCCACCTGGAAGGGGATGGACTCATCAATAGCGTGCATCGTGGCTTTCGCGATGTTGGCTTTTATTCCTGCAAAGGCTAAGCGAGCCTCTGTTGTTAGGGGAAAGGAGGTAGACTTGATGAGCGGACGGGCTTTGTCCGCGTAATTGGGAACCCACTGTGCATAGTATGAGAAGAAGCCTAAGCATCTTCTCAGTGCCTTGATGCTAGTGGGCAGTGGGAGTTCGAGGAGGGGACGCATACGGTCTGGATCAGGGCCAAGGACCCCGTTTTCCACCACGTATCCGAGGATAGCTAGGTGACGCGTGCGAAATAAACACTTCGCCCTGTTGTAGGTCAGATTCAGGCGAGATGCCGTGCGTAAGAATGTAAGAAGGTTGGCATCGTGGTCCTGCTGGTCATGGCCGCAGATGGTGACATTATCCAGCTACGGGAAGGTAGCCCGCAGCCCGGTCTGGTCCACCATTCGGTCCATAGCACGCTGGAAGACCGAGACCCCATTCGTGACACCAAAGGGAACCCTTAAAAAGTGGTACAGGCGACCATCCGCCTCAAAGGCCGTGTATTGTCGGTCCTCTGGGCGAATGGGGAGCTGGTGGTAAGCAGGCTTTAAGTCAATGGTGGAGAACACCCTGTACTGCGCAATCTGATTGACCATGTCAGATATGCGCGGGATCCAGCTGCGTGTACCTGTTAATGGTCTGACTATAGTCTATGACCATCCGGGGTTTGTTCCCATTCTTAACCACCACGACTTGCGCTCTCCATGGACCAGCTCTAGGTTGGATGATCCCCTCCTTGAGGAGCCGCTGAACTTCAGATCGAATGAAGATCCGATCTTCAGCGCTGTAACGCCTGCTCTTTGTTGCGATGGGCTTGCAGCCTGGCACGAGATTCTGGAATAGGGAGGGTGTGGTAATCCTGAGCGTCGAGAGACTACATGTGGAACGCGTTGGGCAATTTAGAGGCTGCAGTGCTCCCACTGAAAGCGGAGGGAGTGGCCCATCGTACTGCAGGGTTACACTCTTCAGGTGGACCATAAAATCTAGTCCTAGGAGTATCGGCGCGCAAAGGTGCGGTAACACAAGGAGCCTGAAGCTCTCGTAAACCGTGCCCTGCACCGTCAGGTTGACCACGCAGCTCCCTAGCACGGTGACAGAACGGGACCTTGACGCCATCGAAATTGTCTGCTTGACAGTCCGAATCCGGAGACCGCACCGCTTCACGGTGTCAGGGTGAATGAAGCTCTCCGTGCTCCCGCTGTCAAACAAACAATAAATCTGTCGTCCGTTTACCTGTATGTCCATCATGGACTTGTCGAGTCTGTGAGGCTTGGCCAGGGTCCAGGATGATTGACGCCACCGTTGGATCGTGCGTGCAACTGCAGGCAGCTGAGATGGTTGATGACGGCCCCTGCTGGTCATTTGCGGTCGGTGCCGACCAAAATGGCTGCCCCCATAGGTCGCACGTGGTCGATGGCGCCAAAAACGGCGGCCCCTGCAGGTCACACGTGTCTTGCGACTCCGTCGTTAGGAATGGCGACGCTCTGGAATCGCACGTGGTGGAAGACCTCGAAGACGCAGAAGACAAGGAGGCCGGCTCCGTGGAATCACACGCCGCGCTGCTGTGTTTGGAGGGTGGTTTGGTCCGGCATACTTTGGAATAATGCCCCTTCTTGCCACAGGCGGAGCACAATACCGCTTTAGCTGGACATCGCTGCCAAGGGTGTTTCACCCCCCCACAGAAGTAACACCGCGGGCCGCCTGGAGCTGCTGCCGTCGTCAGGTCCGAGGCTGGAAACGCAATCACGCAGTTTTTCGAAACCGCTGAATAAAGTGGAGTCTGCGGCTGCACCTGCCACAATGTCCCCACGCGGTCATCGGGGTACATCTCCAGACTTTTGGAGGCCGTTTCTAGAGCGTCAGCTAATTCTACGGTTTTAGTGAGGTCGAGGTTACCTTGCTCTAGCAGCCGAAGGCGAATGTACGACGAGCCGATTCCCGCCACGAACGCATCTCGAACGAGGTCGCTCATATACTGGGCTGCTGACAATGGCTTCCAGTTGCAGGCTCTGGCTAGCTGCTGAATTTCACACAGTTACTTTTCCGTCATTTCGCCGGGCTGCCGCCGTCGAGTGGCTAGAAGGTGTCGAGCATGGATCTCATTCGGCGGTTTGTTGTATCGCTTTTTGAGAATCTCGCTGGCCCCTTTGTAGTCTTGGGCCTCACGGATCGCTAAGTATACAGTGTCGCTTCCCTCGTGTGGAGGACCCGCAGTCTGTCGGCGTCGTTTTGAACCGCTGTGGAGGCGTCGAGGTAATCTTGGAAACACTTCAACCAATGGTCGAAAGTGTTCGATGCTCCCGCCGCACGTGGGTCCAACGTAAGCCGCTCGGGTTTCAGCATTTGCTCCATGGTTTTCTTTTGTTTTTGTCAAAGAACAGGAGAACTGTAGATTGACTGTAGATGAAATGAGATGTGTTTGCACACTCTTGTCACGTTAATTCTCAATGCTTTATTTTCTTATTAACATTTATTTTTCTTGTTCGACAGATTTGATTATCTGCTGCAACAGACCGAGCTTTTTGCCCACTTTATCCAACCTGCTGCACAGAAAACTCCAACGTCTCCTTTAAAGATGAAACCCGGGCCCCCTCGATTAAAGAAACATGAGAAACAGACGCTTCTGTCGGTTGGACAGTAAGATATATTCCAGGCAATGTGTTTTTGGATTCATGATGCAAATTCTGAGAAATTTCAACTTGGAAAGTGTTCCTGGCGTTTGAAGGCCAAAGAGGCGTTAATATTGGGGTCAAAGTAGAATGGTGGAAGTAAAGCTTTCATTCCTCGTTGAGGTTTTGGGGCCTCGGCTTTCAGTGATTTGGATATAACTCTTTACTGCTTCATCCAGATTTGCAGACGAGGTTAGGAGCAACCACAAATTGGGATCATATGATGGAGTTGCAAAGAGGGCACAGCCCAGTGAGTGGGCAAAGCTGTGGCAAATGTAGTTCAGTGTGGAGAAGTGTGAGGCCACCCACTTTGAAACTGAGAAAGGCAAATCTAAGTGTTTTCGACAAGAGAGGTTAGTTGTGGAGGAGCAAAAGAGATTTGAGTTTCCATATATACAAATAACACTATATTACTGCGCTGTTACAAAAGATAATGGAATATGCCAAGAGGAAGATGGCACTTATCTCAAAATAGATTGGGATGAAAAAATGAGGAAGTTGTACAGAGCCTTGGTGAAACCTCAGCTGGAGAACTGCCTTTGGTTCTGGGCAACGAACCTCAGGAAAGTAATATTAGTCTGGCACCGGGATGCTATCTGGTCTTAGTGTCAGGTTATGGGAACATAACATGTTCCGTCAATCTGGCTTTCATTCTGTTGAGTTTAGAGTATTAAAGAGTGACCAAATTGAGGAGTTTAAAATGATTGGGGGATTTGATAGGGTAGATACAGAGACTAATTTCTTTTGAGGGAAATCTGGTTCAAGGGGGCACATCTTAATATTAGAACGAGGTTAGTTAGGATTGAAAGTGAGGGCTATTTCGTTCACTTGGTGGAAAGGTCTGCCCCAAATGGCTATGTGTGTTAAATTTTCTGAATGGATTTTTTTCTTTGTTGGCTGCACTATCAAGTGATACGAAGCAACAGCAGGCATGATTTAATTGAATAAACAGATGTCTGAGCTTGCATGGCCTACACCTTTTCTCTGCGTTTTTAAATTTGAAACAGCATCTTAGTCACCAAGTGTTCAAATATCCTGCATCCGTATAACAGGCGTGGAATTCCTGTCAACCTTGCATTAAAAACACTGATGTTATTAAATGTGTCACATGTATGATTGAAGAGTCTGTTGACAACCATTGGCACAAAAGATTATACATGTGTAATTACCTAATTAAATTAAAAAGTACGAATATGTTGTGTAATCTACCAGGGTCTTGGGAGAGTATTTACATAACAGTAGATTTCAAAGTTTATATTTGGAATTAACTTTAAATTAAAACAATGGCCACCTGCATGAATTGCAATTTTGAATCTTAGTTCAATAACATGCTGTACGTAGGGCATGGTGGCACAGTAGTTAGGGTGGCAGTGTGGCAGTGGTTAGCACTACTGCCTCACAGCGCCAGGGACCCAGGTTCGATTCCCGGCTTGGGTCACTGTTGGTATAGAGTTTGCACATTCTCCCAGTGTCTGCGTGGGTTTACTCCGGGTGCTCCGGTTTCATCCCGCAGTCCAAAGATTAGGGTTAGGTGAATTGGCCATGCTAAATTGCCCCTTAGTGTCAGGGGAACTAGCGAGGGTACATGCATGGCATTATGGGGATAGGGTCTGGGTGGGATTGAGGCCGGTGCAGACTCCATTTGCCAAATGGCCTCTTTCTGCACTTTAGGATTCTATGTACTAATCTTCACCACAAAAGTGATGCACAATCTCCAAAATAATTTGTACGGTGCTGTTTATTCTGAAGTGATTGTGGATTTGAAATTGACTGCAGTAACAGCTCTTTTAAAATGGTTTGGAAAGTAATAGTAACCCCTCGCACAAAACTATTCACTTTTGATTCTTAGCTATTGGCATCGTCGTACGGAACAGGAAGAGGATGAAGAGCTACTGTCAGAAAACAGCAAGACAACCAATGTCTGCACAAGGTTTGAAGAATTCACATCATGTGCGTAAAGCCATTTTATTCATTATTTCATACATGAGTTAATGTAGCTCAGTATTCATTACCTTTTCCCAATTGCTTTCACATTTTCAGTCACCATTCATCGATGTGCAGTGTTCAATCTTGTCAAAATTAGACTGGTGGGATCATTTGAGACTGTTGTAATTAAATCTCCAAAAACAGCACCTCCCGTTCTCCTGGTTTAATTGGCTGTGTTTATTGGCATGAGGGGTCTTTTTATTGGAACAATCTACGAATGCCGACAGACACCACGGACTCACTCCAGCCTAACTTGTAATCTGACATCATATTTTCTGGCTGGATATTGTCGATATTGAGTATTTTGAGGTCAGATTCAGCATGAATAAAATGCAGGGTAAAGCTCAAAGATCTCCCTCATGCCAGTATGACATGTATTTCATATATCAGCCTTTCACCTTGCTCTTTGTTTTGTTCAGCTCTGCCCTCTCAACCAGTGCTCCCAAGGACCTCAGTTGAAACTGCTCCAACTTATTTTTCATGGGGTCCTAGCAGCCATTTTAACATGTTAGTGTGCGCTACATGAAAAGGAACCATCTGTTTTCATGAGGAATAATTGGATTATCATACAGATTGCGTACATGTAACATGATGTCCTTTTGGTGTTGAGAATCATGTATAATCAGTTCCTTACCCTATGAAATGGTGAGTAGAATGATCTGTTCTCCCAAATGGCATTTCCCCAATCAAAGAACAAAGAAAAGTACAGCACAAGTCAGGCCCTCCAGCCCTCCCAGCCTGTGCCAATCATGATGCCCTCACTAAAATAAAGAAAAACCCTTCTATCCTTATTTGGGTCAGTATCCCTCTATTCCCTCCCTATTCATTTACCCGTTGAGATGCCTCTTAAATGTTGTTAATGTGCCTGCTTCCATCACCTCCCCTGGTAGTGCATTCCAGGCACCCACCACTCTGTGAGAAACTTCCCCCACACATCTCCCTTAAATTTTACCCTTCTCACCTTGAACCTGCGCCCCCTTGTAATTAACACTTCCACCCTTGGTAAAAAGCTTCTGACTATCCATCCTGCCTATGCCTCTCATCATTGTGTCCACCTCTATCAGGTCTGTCCTCAGCCTCTGTCTTTCCAATGAAAACAATCCTAGTTTACTCAACCTCTCCTCATAGCCAACAGCCTTGAGACCAGGCAACATCCTGGTGAACCTTCTTTGCACTCTCTCCAAAGCTTCCACGTCCTTCTGGCAGTGTGATGACCAGAACTGCACGCAATGCTCCAAATACTCATAAAATATTCAAAATCCCAGTAATGTCCATGCAATGATTTCTTACAAAGCAGTCAAAGCCCAGTAAACTGGGTCCTCACCATCATTCCTTCTCTCTACCCTCCCAATCTTGCTCATACTTGCCTTAGTGAAGTTTCGGTGCTCTGTTTAACAGTTTATGTTTCTGTATATACTTTGGCCTTGTTTTATTGGTCAATTTAACTGCTATAGAATGGTAGTAGTCGTGGTGAAAATCACCACCTTTGTTTTGGAGCCTGCGTCTGAACGCTGACATTCTTTATGCAAACATTGAGACCCTAATACCAAATGGATTGTGCTGCTTGCTTTTTGTTGTCTCAAGCTGTCATGGTGCTTTCAGTTCAATGGTTCCTGAAACAGTAATACTTTTCCTTTTGGTCATGGCACTGATTGCATTTCCCCTTGAGCTGTATTCTGTGCAGACTCTTGCAACGGTTGAAGGCTCTAAATGTTTGGGGTCTCTTCCACAGATGTAAAAGGAGGGAAACTCCGCGACTATCAGATCCGTGGACTGAATTGGCTGATTTCTTTATCTGAGAATGGCATTAATGGTGTCCTGGCAGATGAAACGGTATGAATACACATTGATTGTAGACATAACAATTGTTTGGTGTAGGCATGTGAGATGTTTAGTTTAAAGGATTTAATAAGATAAATGTCTTTGTAGTGTACTGGTTATCACGTTCGCCTAACCTGAAAGGCTCCCGGTTCAAAACGGGGTGAAGCATTCATTATATATATTCAAAAGGCGGCTCGGTAAAGCACTTGGGGTGAATGGGATCAAAGGTTATTGGGGGGCGGGGGAGCAGGATGAGGCTATTGAGTTGGATGATCCGCCATGATCGTAATGAATGGCGGAGCAGGCTCGAAGGGCCAAATGGCCTCCTCCTGCTCCGATCTTCGATGTTTCTAAAGAGGGAACAAGTATCTTCTCCCGGATGTTCGAGGGTGTAGCATTCAAAGATTAGCGGAAAACTGGAACGTTTGTTTTCTCCTCTTTCCTGCCAAAACCTAAGTGGAACTGATTCGCTTCAGATCAGCAATGATCTTGTTGAATGGCGGGGCAGGCTCGAAGGGCCAGATGACCTACTCCTGCTCCTATTTCTTATGTTCTAAGTGGCCGCAGTCTGTGTATTAATTTGTCCACCTGCCCACATTTTGTGAGCACTATATTCAGCAGATGTGTGCCGATGCAGAGTCCAATTGGTGATGTCTGCTCCTCTAACCCTTCAAACTGCTATTGACCATTCCTGATGCTCAGTGTCACATCTGCCTTACACTGCGAAGCGTATTTAACATGCTTGATGTTTCCTTGAGAAAAACTGTCACCTTGTGTCACAATTCTAAACTTACATTAAAAGCATGCTGGGGTGAGAGCTTACTTTATAGAGTCATAGAAGTTTACAGCACGGAAACAGTCCCTTCGTCCCAACTTCTCCATGCCGCCCTTTTTTTTTAACCCCCTATTCTAATCCCGATCGCCCGCATTTGCCCCATATCCCTTTCTTCCCATCGCACCCATGTAACTGTCTAAATGCTTTTTAAAAGACAACATTGTACCCGCCTCTACTACTACCCCTGGCAGCTTGTTCCAGACACTCACCACCCTCTGTGTGAAAACATTGCACCTCTGGACACTTTTGTATCTCTCCCCTCTCACCTTAAACCTATGCCCTCTTGTTTTCGACTCCCCTACCTTTGGGAAAAGATATTGACTATCTCGCTGATCTGTGTCCCTCATTATTTTATGGACTTCTATAAGATCACCCCTCAGCCTCCTACGCTCCAGGGAAAAAAGTCCCAGTCTATCCAGACTCTCCTTATAACTCAATCCATCAAGTCCAGGTCGCATCCTAGTAAATCTTTTCTGCACTCTTTCTAGTTTCTAGTATCCTTTCTATAATAGGGTGACCAGAATTGTACACAGTATTCCAAGTGTGGCCTTTCCAATGTCTTGCCCAACTTTAACAAGACGTCCCGACTCCTGTATTCAATGTTCTGACCGATGAAACCAAGCATGCCGAATGCCTTTTTCACCACTCTGTCCATCTGTGACTCCACTTTGAAGGAGCTATGAACCTGTACCCCTAGACCTCTTTGTTCTGTAACTCTCCCCAACGCCCTACCATTAACTGAGTAAGTCCTGCCCTGGTTCAATCTACCAAAATGCATCACCTCGCATTTGTCTAAATTAAACTCCATGTGCCATTCGTCAACCCATTGGCCCAATTGATCAAGATAATTGGAGATAACCTTCCGCACTGTCCACCATGCCACCAATCTTGGTGTTATCTGCAAACGTACTAACCATGCCCCCTATATTCTCATCCAAGTCATTAATAAGAACAAAGAACAAAGAACAGTGCAGCACAGGAAACAGGCCCTTCGGCCCTCCAAGCCTGTGCCGCTCATTGGTCCAACTAGACCACTCGTTTGTGTCCCTCCATTCCCAGGCTGCTCATGTGACTATCCAGGTAAGTCTTAAACGATGTCAGCGTGCCTGCCTCCACCACCCTACTTGGCAGCGCATTCCAGGCCCCCACCACTCTCTGTGTAAAAAACGTCCTTCTGATATCTGAGTTATACTTCGCCCCTCTCAGCTTGAGCCCGTGACCCCTCGTGATCGTCACCTCCGACCTGGGAAAAAGCTTCCCACCGTTCATCCTATCGATACCCTTCATAATTTTGTACACCTCTATTAGGTCTCCCCTCATTCTCCGTCTGTCCAGGGAGAACAAGCCCAGTTTACCCAATCTCTCCTCATAGCTAAGACCCTCCATACCAGGCAACATCCTGGTAAACCTTCTCTGCACTCTCTCTAACGCCTCCAGGTCCTTCTGGTAGTGCGGCGACCAGAACTGGAAGCAGTACTCCAAATTTGGCCTAACCAGCGTTCTATACAGCTGCATCATCAGACTCCAGCTTTTATATTCTATACCCCGTCCTATAAAGGCAAGCGTACCATATGCCTTCCTCATCACCTTCTCCACCTGTGCTGCCATTTTGAAGGATTTGTGGACTTGCACACCGAGGTCCCTCTGTGTTTCTATACTCTTGATGGCTCTGCCATTTATTGTATAACTCCCTCCGACATTAATTCTTCCAAAATGCATCACCTCGCAGTTATCTGGATTAAATTCCATCTGCCATTTCTCCACCCAATTTTCCAGCCTATCTATATCCTGCTGTATTGTCCGACAATGTTCATCACTATCTGCAAGTCCAGCCATCTTCGTGTCATCCGAAAACCTGATGATAACACCAGTTACACCTTCTTCCAAATCATTATATATATCACAAATAGCAGAGATTCCAGTACAGAGCCCTGTGGAACACCACTGGTCACAGACCTCCAGCCGGAAAAAAACCCTTCGAATGCTACCCTCTGTCTCCTGTGGCCAAGCCAGTTGTCTACCCATCTAGCCACCTCTCCTTGTATCCCATGAGCCTTAAACTTCTTAACCAACCTGCCATGAGGGACTTTGTCAAATGCCTTACTGAAATCCATAAAGACGACATCCACAGCCCTTCCTTCGTCAGCCATTTTTGTCATTTCCTCAAAAAACTCCACCAAATTTGTAAGGCACGACCTCCCTCTTTCAAATACTGCATCAGAATCCGAGACCAATAGACTGTAATGTTGCACTAAAGGATCGTAATCTGAGTAAAATAGACTGCAATGTTCCAATAAAGGATCAGAATTTGAGAACAACAGATTGTGATGTTCCAATCGTTGATCAGAATCTGAGAACAATGGACCGGGATATTACAATGATGGATCAGAACCTGTGAACAGTAGACTATAATGTTCCAATACTGGATCAGAATCTGAGAGCAATAGTCTGCAATGTTCCAATACTGGATCGGACTCTGGGAACAAGCGGCTGTAATGTTCCAAGACTGGTTCAGACTCTGAGAATAAAACAGACTGCAACTTTCCAATAATGGATCAGTTTCTGTGAACAAGAGGTTGTAATGTTCCAATACTCGATCAGAATCTGAGAACAATACACTGCAAAGTTCGAAAAGTGGATCGGACTCTGAGAAACATAGGTGTAATGTTCCAATACTGGGTCAGAATCAGAGAATATTGAGCTGCAATGTTCCAATCCTGGTTCAGAGTCTGTGAACAATGGAAAGGGTTGTTCCAATTATGGATCAGAATCTCAGAACAATACACTGAATTGTTCCAATACTGGATCGAAATCTGAGAACAATAGACTGCAATGGTCCAATAATGGATCAGAATCTGAGAACAATAGACTGTAAAGTTCCAATACTGGATCAGAGTCTGAGAAAAATAGTCTATAATGTTCCAATAATGGATCAGAATCTGAGATCAATAGACTGCAAAGTTTCAGTCCTGCGTCAGAATCTGAGAAAAAGAGACTGCAATGTTCCAATACAGGATCAGAATGTTGGAACAGTGGTCCGGGTTGTTCCAATACCGGATCAGAATCTGAGACAAATAGACTGCAATGTTCCAATAATGTATGAGAATTTGAGAACAACAGACTGTGATGTTCCAATCGTTGATCAGAAGTTGAGATCAATAGACTGCAAAGTTCCAATACTGGATCAGTATCTGGAAACAATGGACCAGGATGTTCCAATAATGGATCATATTCGGAGAACAATACCTTGTCAAACGCCTTACTAAAATCCATGTATATGACATCAGCTGCCCTACCTTCATCACCACACTTAGTTACCTCCTCAAAAAATTCAATCAAATTTGTGAGGCACGACTTGCCCTTCACGAATCCGTGCTGACTATCCCGGATTAATCCGCATCTTTCGAAATGGTCGTAAATCCCATCCCTAAGGACCTTTTCCATCAATTTACCAACCACCGAAGTAAGACTAACCGGTCTATAATTACCAGGGTCATTTCTATTCCCTTTCTTAAACAGAGGAACAACATTTGCCATTCTCCAGTCCTCTGGCACCATCCCCGTGGACAGTGAGGACCCAAAGATCAAAGCCAAAGGCTCTGCAATCTCATCCCTTGCCTCCCAAAGAATCCTAGGATATATTTCATCAGGCCCAGGGGACTTATCGACCTTCAGTTTATTCAAAACTGCCAGGACATCCTCCCTCCGAACATCTATTTCCTCAAGCCTATTAGCCTGTAACACCTTCTCTTCCTCAAAAACATGGCCCCTCTCCTTGGTGAACACTGAAGAAAAGTATTCATTCATCACCTCACCTCCCTCTACTGACTCCATACACAAGTTCCCACTACTGTCCTTGACCGGCCCTAACCTCACCCTGGTCATTCTTTTATTCCTCACATAAGAGTAAAAAGCCTTGGGGTTCTCCTTGATCTGACCCGCCAAGGACTTCTCATGCCCCCTCCAAGCTCTCCTAAACCCCTTTTTCAGCTCGTTCCTTGCGAACTTGTAACCCTCAATCGAGCCATCTGAACCTTGTTTCCTCATCCCTACATAAGCTTACCTCTTCCTTTTCACAAGACATTCCACCTCTTTCGTGAACCATGGTTCCCTCATTCGGCCATTTCCTCCCTGCCTGACAGGGACATACCTATCAAGGACACCCAGTATTTGCCTAATCGCATCGGAATGACCTCTCCCCCAATTTTAAACCTTGCCCTGTCGTACGGCCCTATCCCTCTCCATTGCAATAACAAAAGACACCGAATTGTGGTCACTATCTCCAAAGTGCTCTCCCACAACGAAATCTAACACTTGGCCCGGTTCATTTCCCAGTACCAAATCCAATGTGGCCTCACCTCTTGTCGGCCTATCCACATATTGTGTCAGGAAACCCTCCTGCACACACTGCACAAAAACTGCCCCATCCGAACTATTTGACCTACAAAGGTTCCAATCAATATTTCCAATCCATTCCGACTCCGTTCATGTGGCTATCTCGATAAGTCTTAAAGATTCCCAGTGTGTCCGCCTCCACCACCTTGCCCGGCAGCGCATTCCAGGCCCCACCACCCTCTGTGTAAAATACGTCCTTTTGATATCCGTGTTAAACCTGCCCCCCCCCCCCCCCCCCCACACCCCTCACCTTGAACCTATGACCCCTCGTGAACGTCACCACCGACCTGGGAAAAAGCTTCCCACCGTTCACCCTATCTATGCCTTTCATAATTTTATACACCTCTATTAGGTCATCCCTCATCCGCCGTCTTTCCAGTGAGAACAACCCCAGTTTATCCCTGCTCCTTATCCACTCTGTCCATGTTCCTCATAATCTTGAACACCTCGATCAGGTTGCCCCTCAGTCTTCTCTGCTCCAACGAAAACTGCTCAAGCCTATCCAACCTCTCTTCATAAAACCGAGAGATAGAGGAACAGATTCCGGCCATTCGGCCCATCGAGTCTGCTCCGCCATTCAATCATGGCTGATATGATTCTCATCCCCATTCTCCTGCCTTCTCCTCATGACCCTTGATTCATTTATTGATCAAAAACCTATCTATCTCTGTCTTAAACACACTCAATAACCTGGCCTCCACAGCCCTCTGTGGCAACGAATTCCACAGATTCACCACTCTCTGGCTGAAGAAATTCCTCCTTATCTCCGTTTTAAAGGATCGTCCCTTTACCCTGAGTTGTGCCCTCTGGTTCTAGTTTTTCCTACGAGTGGAAACATCCTCTCCATGTCCACTCTATCCAGGCCTCGCAGTATCCTGTAAGTTTCAATAAGATCCCCCTCATCCTTCTAAACTCCAACGAGTACAGATCCAGAGTCTTCAACCGTTCCTCATCCGACAAGCTCTTCATTCCAGGGATCATTCTTGTGAACTTCGTCTGGATCCTTTTCGAGGCCAGCACATCCTTCCTCAGATACTGGGCCCAAAACCACTCACAATACTCCAAATAGAGCCTTATACAGCCTCAGAAGTCCATCCCTGCTCTTGTATTCCAGCCCTCTATACATGAATGCTAACATTGCATTTGTCTTCCTGACTGCTAACTGAACATTGAAGAAAAACCTGGACGGGTTCATGTATGAGAGGGTGTGGAGGGATATGGTCCAAGTGCAGGTCAGTGGGACTAGGCAAAAAATGTTTCGGCACAGACAAGAAGGGCCAAAAGGCCTGTTTCTGAGCTGTAATTTTTTATGGTTCTATGAACCTACACGTTAACCTTAAGAGAATCTTGAAGAAGGTGTCCCTAGTCCTTTTGTGCTTCTCATTGCCTTAGCATTTCCCCAATTAGAAAACAGTCTATGCCTCCATTTCTCCTTCCAATGTTTATAATCTCACACTTTTCCACGTTATATTCCATCTGCCACTACTTTGCCCACTCTCCCAGCCTATCCAAGTCCTTGTGCAGTCCCCCTGCTTCCTCAATACTATCTCTCCCTCTGCATAACTTTCCATCATCTGCAAACTTGGCAACAGTGGCTTCATTTCGTTCTTCCAAATCGTTAATGTGTATTGTGAAAAGTTGTGGTCCCAGCACCGACCACTGAGGCACACCACTAGTCAACGGCTGCCATCCTGAAAAAGACCCGTTTATCCCCACTCTCTGCCTTCTGCCAGTCAGCCAATCCTCTATCCATGCCAGGATCTTACCCTTAGCACCACGGGCACTTAACTGATTGAAAAGTCTCCGATGTGGCACCTTGTCAAAGGCCTTTTGGAAATCCAAATAAATCAGGTCCACTGGTTCTCCTTTATCTAACTTCCTTGTTACCTCCTCAAAGAACATTAACAGATTTGTCAGACATGACCTCCCCTTGACAAAGCCGTGCTGACTCAGTCCTACTTTATCATGGACTTCCAAGTACTCTGCAATCTCATCTTTAATAATGGACTCTAAAATCTTGCCAATGAACGAAGTCAGTCTAACCGGCCTATAATTTCCCATCTGCTGCCTCCCTCCCTTCTTAAACAGCGCTGTTACATCAGCTAATTTCCAATCCTCTGGTACCTTCCCTCCCTCCAGTGATTCTTTTGCTTTTATGCTGTTCTTTCCTTTCCTCGTCAGCCATGGAAGATTCGTCCTCTCCTTAGCAGGTTTCCTCCTCCTTGGGATGAATTTCTGTTGTGCCTCCCGAATAACCCCCCACCACGGAAAACTCCTGTAATTGCCGTTCCACTGTCTCCCCTGCTCGGCTCCCTTTCCAATCAACTCTGGCCAGCTCCTCCCTCATGTCTTTGCAGTTACCTTTATTTAATTGTCATATTCTTGCATCTGATTCCAGTTTCTCCCTTTCAAACTGCAGGGTAAATTCCATCATATTGTGGTCGCTGCTCTCTCAGGGTCACTTCACCTTAAGTTCCCTAATCAAATCTGCCTCATTACACATCACCAACTCCAGAATTCCCGTTTCCCTAGTAGGCTCTGTCACAAACTGCTCCAAAAAAGCATCTCTTAGACATTCCACAAATTCCTTTTCTTGGGACCCACTACCTACCGGATTTTCCCAGGCCACCTGCATATTGAAGTCGCCCATAATTATTGTAATAACGCCTTTTTATGTGCCTTTTCTATCTCCAGATTTATTTTCTGCCCCTCATCCTGACTACTGCTCGGAGGCCTGTACATAACTCCCATCAGGGTCTTTTTACCATTGTTTCTCCTGAACTCTACCCACAGAGTTTCTCTGCCTTCTGATCCTGTATCGCTTCTTGCTATTGATTTAACGCCATTCCTTCCGAACAATGCAACCCCGCCCCCTTTGCCCATCTGCCTGCCCTTCCAATAAGACACCTATCTTTGGATATTTAGATGCCAGCCCTGATCCCCTTGCAGCCACGTCTCTGTGATGCCCACAACATCGGAGCGGCCAATTTCAATGTGCGCAACAAGCTCATTGACCTTGATTGATAAACTGCACGCATTGAGGTCCAACACCCTCAGTCCCGCATTGAGGTCCAACACCCTCAGTCCCGCATTGAGGTCCAACACCCTCAGTCCCGCATTGAGGTACAACACCCTCAGTCCCGCATTGAGGTACAACACCCTCAGTCCCGCATTGAGGTCCAACACCCTCAGTCCCGCATTGAGGTCCAACACCCTCAGTCCCGCATTGACCACCTCCCTTCTCATTCCTGGCACCTTTTTTTTGCTCTGCCTGAGGTTAGATTCCTGCCACCTTGTATACTCTCTGTTCTATTATGTGGGAGGCCAGGGAGGCCTGGTATCAACAACTCCTCCGCTGATGGAGGGGACAGGGAACTCGACATTGGTTACTGACGACCGGCGGGAAGACGATCAAACGTTGGTGGGTTCATCGAGGCTTCACTCACCAGAGAGGATCTTAAAACTGGCCCCAGTCCCCAGGCATCAACCCCCAAGGGGTTGTCACTCCCCCTGATCAGGTCTATGTGAGATGGACAGAAGTATCAGGAATGAACTATGGGCTGTATTATGTTGTAAATATGCTGTGGATTCTGCACAAAGCCTGGATGAAGTGAATAGAGAAAAATGTTCGCAAATGGTTTCAAATGCTGTTGCTGTACCGGGCGGGGGGTGTGGGGATGGGCGGGAGAGGTGTTACTTACAGGGGAGAGTGTTATATATGTTGGGGCTTTCTTTCAGTGAACGGGCCATGTGATCTCAGGTGTGGGGTGAGCTATTGGGATCCTCCCAGATTGGGCAGTCAATAGTTGGAGTGTTGTGTGAACAGATGTAATAAAGAGTTGTGTCCCTGACACCTGACTCTGGAGTCGATATTGAAGAGAATCCTCAGAACCACAGGACATAAACAAACAGTCTCGATCCCAGTGCTGTACAACTCCACCAGTAGCTTCAATCCTCTATGTCCCCATCTCACACTCTCCTCAAGGTGCTGACTGTCTGTCCCAGTGTCCCTCTCACACTCTCCTCAAGGTGCTGACTGTCTGTCCCAGTGTCCCAGTGTCCCAATCTCACACTCTCCTCAAGGTGCTGACTGGCTGTCGCGGTGTCCCAGTGTCCCTCTCACACTCTCCTCAAGGTGCTGACTGTCTGACCCAGTGTCCCTCTCACACTCTCCTCAAGGTGCTGACTGTCTGTCCTGATGTCCCAGTGTCCCTCTCACACTCTCCTCAAGCTGCTATCTGTCCCAGTGTCCCTCTCACACTCTCCTCAAGGTGCTGACTGCCTGTCCCGGTGTCCCAGTGTCCCTCTCCCACACTCCTCAAGGAGCTGACTGTCTGTCCCAGTGTCCCTCTCACACTCTCCTCAAGGTGCTGACTTTCTGTCCCGGTGTCCCAGTGTCCCTCGCCCACTCTGCTCAAGGTGCTGACTGTCTGTCCCAGTGTCCCAGTGTCCCTCTCACACTCTCCTCAATGTGCTGACTGTCTGTCCCAGTGTCCCTCTCACACTCTCCTCAAGGTGCTGACTGTCTGTCCCGGTGTCCCAGTGTCCCTCGCCCACTCTGCTCAAGGTGCTGACTGTCTGTCCCAGTGTCCCAGTGTCCCTCTCACACTCTCCTCAATGTGCTGACTGTCTGTCCCAGTGTCCCTCTCACACTCTCCTCAAGGTGCCGACTGGCTGTCGCGGTGTCCCAGTGTCCCCCTCTCCCACACTCCTCAAGGTACTGACTGTCTGTCCCAGTGTCTCCCTCTCACACTCTCCTCAAGGTGCTGACTGTCTGACCCAGTGTCCCTCTCACACTCTCCTCAAGGTGCTGACTGTCTGTCCTCGTGTCCCAGTGTCCCTCTCACACTCTCCTCAAGCTGCTATCTGTCCCAGTGTCCCTCTCACACTCTCCTCAAGGTGCTGACTGCCTGTCCCGGTGTCCCAGTGTCCCTCTCCCACACTCCTCAAGGAGCTGACTGTCTGTCCCAGTGTCCCTCTCACACTCTCCTCAAGGTGCTGACTGTCTGTCCCGGTGTCCCAGTGTCCCTCGCCCACTCTGCTCAAGGTGCTGACTGTCTGTCCCAGTGTCCCAGTGTCCCTCTCACACTCTCCTCAATGTGCTGACTGTCTGTCCCAGTGTCCCTCTCACACTCTCCTCAAGGTGCTGACTGTCGGTCCCAGTGTCCCAGTGTCCCAATCTCACACTCTCCTCAAGGTGCTGACTGTCTGTCGCGGTGTCCCAGTGCCCCACTCTCCCACACTCCTCAAGGTGCTGACTGTCTGTCCCAGTGTCCCCCTCTCACACTCTCCTCAAGGTGCTGACTGTCTGACCAAGTGTCCCTCTCACACTCTCCTCAAGGTGCTGACTGTCTGTCCTGGTGTCCCAGTGTCCCTCTCACACTCTCCTCAAGGTGCTATCTGTCCCAGTGTCCCTCTCACACTCTCCTCAAGGTGCTGACTGTCTGTCCCGGTGTCCCAGTGTCCCTCTCCCACTCTCCTCAAGGAGCTGACTGTCTGTCCCAGTGTCACTCTCACACTCTCCTCAAGGTGCTGACTGTCTGTCCCGGTGTCCCAGTGTCCCTCTCCCACTCTCCTCAAGGTGCTGACTGTCTGTCCCAGTGTCCCAGTGTCCCTCTCACACTCTCCTCAAGGTGCTGACTCTCTGTCCCAGTGTCCCAGTATCCCTCTCACACTCTCCTCAAGGTGCTGACTGTCTGTCCCGGTGTCCCTGTGTCCCTCTCACACTCTCCTCAAGGTGCTGACTGTCTGTCCCAGTGTCCCAGTGTCCCTCTCACACTCTCCTCAAGGTGCCGACTGTCTGTGCCGGTGTCCCAGGGTCCCCCTCTCACACTCTCCTCAAGGTGCTGACTGTCTGTCCCGGTGTCCCTCTCACACTCTCCTCAAGGTGCTGACTGTCTGCCCCAGTGTCCCTCTCACACTCTCCTCAAGGTGCTGACTGCCTTTCCCAGTGTCCCTCTCACATTCTCCTCAAGGTGCTGTCTGTCTGTCCCTGTGTCCCAGTGTCCCTCTCCCACTCTCCTCAAGGTGCTGACTGTCTGTCCCGGTGTCCCAGTGTCCCTCTCACACTTTCCTCAAGGTGCTGACTGTCTGTCCCGGTGTCCCAGTGTCCCTCTCACACTTTCCTCAAGGTGCTGACTGTCTGTCCCAGTGTCCCTCTCACACTCTCCTCAAGGTGCTGACTGTCTGTCCCGACGTCCCAATGTCCCTCTCACACTCTCCTCAAGGTGCTGACTGTCTGTCCCAGTGTCCCTCTCTCACTCTCCTCAAGGTGCTGACTGTCTGTCCCAGTGTCCCAGTGTCCCTCTCACACTCTCCTCAAGGTGCTGACTCTCTGTCCCAGTGTCCCAGTGTCCCTCTCACACTCTCCTCAAGGTGCTGACTGTCTGTCCCAGTGTCCCAGTGTACCTCTCACACTCTCCTCAAGGTGCTGACTGTCTGTCCCAGTGTCCCAGTGTCCCTCTCACACTCTCCTCAAGGTGCTGACTGTCTGTCCCAGTGTCCCAGTGTCCCTCTCACACTCTCCTCAAGGTGCTGACTGTCTGTCCCAGTGTACCTCTCACACTCTCCCCAAGGTGCTGACTGTCTGTCCCAGTGTCCCAGTGTACCTCTCACACTCTCCTCAAGGTGCTGACTGTCTGTCTCAGTGTCCCAGTGTCCCTCTCACACTCTCCTCAATGTGCTGACTGTCTGTCCCAGTGTCCCTCTCACACTCTCCTCAAGGTGCTGACTGTCTGTCCCGGTGTCCCAGTGTCCCTCGCCCACTCTGCTCAAGGTGCTGACTGTCTGTCCCAGTGTCCCAGTGTCCCTCTCACACTCTCCTCAATGTGCTGACTGTCTGTCCCAGTGTCCCTCTCACACTCTCCTCAAGGTGCTGACTGGCTGTCGCGGTGTCCCAGTGTCCCCCTCTCCCACACTCCTCAAGGTACTGACTGTCTGTCCCAGTGTCTCCCTCTCACACTCTCCTCAAGGTGCTGACTGTCTGACCCAGTGTCCCTCTCACACTCTCCTCAAGGTGCTGACTGTCTGTCCTCGTGTCCCAGTGTCCCTCTCACACTCTCCTCAAGCTGCTATCTGTCCCAGTGTCCCTCTCACACTCTCCTCAAGGTGCTGACTGCCTGTCCCGGTGTCCCAGTGTCCCTCTCCCACACTCCTCAAGGAGCTGACTGTCTGTCCCAGTGACCCTCTCACACTCTCCTCAAGGTGCTGACTGTCTGTCCCGGTGTCCCAGTGTCCCTCGCCCACTCTGCTCAAGGTGCTGACTGTCTGTCCCAGTGTCCCAGTGTCCCTCTCACACTCTCCTCAATGTGCTGACTGTCTGTCCCAGTGTCCCTCTCACACTCTCCTCAAGGTGCTGACTATCGGTCCCAGTGTCCCAGTGTCCCAATCTCACACTCTCCTCAAGGTGCTGACTGTCTGTCGCGGTGTCCCAGTGCCCCCCTCTCCCACACTCCTCAAGGTGCTGACTGTCTGTCCCAGTGTCCCCCTCTCACACTCTCCTCAAGGTGCTGACTGTCTGACCAAGTGTCCCTCTCACACTCTCCTCAAGGTGCTGACTGTCTGTCCTGGTGTCCCAGTGTCCCTCTCACACTCTCCTCAAGGTGCTATCTGTCCCAGTGTCCCTCTCACACTCTCCTCAAGGTGCTGACTGTCTGTCCCGGTGTCCCAGTGTCCCTCTCCCACTCTCCTCAAGGAGCTGACTGTCTGTCCCAGTGTCACTTTCACACTCTCCTCAAGCTGCTGACTGTCTGTCCCGGTGTCCCAGTGTCCCTCTCCCACTCTCCTCAAGGTGCTGACTGTCTGTCCCAGTGTCCCAGTGTCCCTCTCACACTCTCCTCAAGGTGCTGACTCTCTGTCCCAGTGTCCCAGTGTCCCTCTCACACTCTCCTCAAGGTGCCGACTGTCTGTGCCGGTGTCCCAGGGTCCCCCTCTCACACTCTCCTCAAGGTGCTGACTGTCTGTCCCGGTGTCCCTCTCACACTCTCCTCAAGGTGCTGACTGTCTGCCCCAGTGTCCCTCTCACACTCTCCTCAAGGTGCTGACTGCCTGTCCCAGTGTCCCTCTCACATTCTCCTCAAGGTGCTGTCTGTCTGTCCCTGTGTCCCAGTGTCCCTCTCCCACTCTCCTCAAGGTGCTGACTGTCTGTCCCGGTGTCCCAGTGTCCCTCTCACACTTTCCTCAAGGTGCTGACTGTCTGTCCCAGTGTCCCTCTCACACTCTCCTCAAGGTGCTGACTGTCTGTCCCGACGTCCCAATGTCCCTCTCACACTCTCCTCAAGGTGCTGACTGTCTGTCCCAGTGTCCCTCTCTCACTCTCCTCAAGGTGCTGACTGTCTGTCCCAGTGTCCCAGTGTCCCTCGCACACTCTCCTCAAGGTGCTGACTCTCTGTCCCAGTGTCCCAGTGTCCCTCTCACACTCTCCTCAAGGTGCTGACTGTCTGTCCCAGTGTCCCAGTGTACCTCTCACACTCTCCTCAAGGTGCTGACTGTCTGTCCCAGTGTCCCAGTGTCCCTCTCACACTCTCCTCAAGGTGCTGACTGTCTGTCCCAGTGTCCCAGTGTCCCTCTCACACTCTCCTCAAGGTGCTGACTGTCTGTCCCAATGTCCCAGTGTACCTCTCACACTCTCCCCAAGGTGCTGACTGTCTGTCCCAGTGTCCCAGTGTACCTCTCACACTCTCCTCAAGGTGCTGACTGTCTGTCCCGGTATCCCAGTGCCCCTCTCACACTCTCCTCAAGGTGCTGACTGTCTGTCCCAGTGTCCCTCTCCCACTCTCCTCAAGATGCTGACTGTCTGTCCCAGTGTCCCAGTGTCCCTCTCAAACTCTGCTCAAGGTGCTGACTGTCCGTCCCGACGTCCCAGTGTCCCTCTCACACTCTCCGCAAGGTGCTGACTGTCTGTCCCAGTGTCCCTCTCACACTCTCCTCAAGGTGCTGACTGTCTGTCCCAGTGTCCGTCTCACACTCTCCTCAAGGTGCTGACTGTCTGTCCCAGTGTCCCAGTGTACCTCTCACACTCTCCGCAAGGTGCTGACTGTCTGTCCCGGTATCCCAGTGCCCCTCTCACACTCTCCTCAAGGTGCTGACTGTCTGTCCCAGTGTCCCTCTCACACTCTCCTCAAGGTGCTGTCTGTCTGTCCCTGTGTCCCAGTGTCCCTCTCCCACTCTCCTCAAGGTGCTGACTGTCCCGGTGTCCCAGTGTCCCTCTCACACTCTCCTGAAGGTGCTGACTGTCTGTCCCAGTGTCCCTCTCACACTCTCCTCAAGCTGCTGACTGTCTGTCCCAGTGTCCCTCTCACACTCTCCTCAAGGTGCTGACTGTCTGTCCCAGTGTCCCAGTGTCCCTCTCCCACTCTCCTCAAGGTGCTGACTGTCCCGGTCTCCCAGTGTCCCTCTCCCACACTCCTCAAGGTGCTGACTGTCTGACCCAGTGTCCCTCTCACACTCTCCTCAAGGTGCTGACTGTCTGTCCCGGTGTCCCAGTGTCCCTCTCCCACTCTCCTCAAGGTGCTGACTGTCTGTCCCAGTGTCCCAGTGTCCCTCTCACACTCTCCTCAAGGTGCTGACTGTCTGTCCCAGTGTCCCAGTGTCCCTCTCCCACTCTCCTCAAGGTTCTGACTGGCTGTCGCGGTGTCCCAGTGTCCCTCTCACACTCTCCTCAAGGTGCTGACTGTCCCGGTCTCCCAGTGTCCCTCTCCCACACTCCTCAAGGTGCTGACTGTCTGTCCCAGTGTTCCCCATATCACACTCTCCTCAAGGTGCTGACTGTCTGACCCAGTGTCCCTCTCACACTCTCCTCAAGGTGCTGACTGTCTGTCCCGGTGTCCCAGTGTCCCTCTCCCACTCTCCTCAAGGTGCTGACTGTCTGTCCCAGTGTCCCAGTGTCCCTCTCACACTCTCCTCAAGGTGCTGACTGTCTGTCCCAGTGTCCCTCTCACACTCTCCTCAAGGGGCTGACTGTCTGTCCCAGTGTCCCAGTGTCCCAATCTCACACTCTCCTCAAGGTGCTGACTGTCTGTCGCGGTGTCCCAGTGCCCCCCTCTCCCACACTCCTCAAGGTGCTGACTGTCTGTCCCAGTGTCCCCCTCTCACACTCTCCTCAAGGTGCTGACTGTCTGACCCAGTGTCCCTCTCACACTCTCTTCAAGGTGCTGACTGTCTGTCCTGGTGTCCCAGTGTCCCTCTCACACTCTCCTCAAGGTGCTATCTGTCCCAGTGTCCCTCTCACACTCTCCTCAAGGTGCTGACTGTCTGTCCCAGTGTCCCAGTGTCCCTCTCCCACTCTCCTCAAGGAGCTGACTGTCTGTCCCAGTGTCCCTCTCACACTCTCCTCAAGGTGCTGACTGTCTATCCCGGTGTCCCAGTGTCCCTCTCCCACTCTCCTCAAGGTGCTGACTGTCTGTCCCAGTGTCCCAGTGTCCCTCTCACAATCTCCTCAAGGTGCTGACTGTCTGTCCCAGTGTCCCAGTGTCCCTCTCACACTCTCCTCAAGGTGCTGACTGTCTGTCCCGGTGTCCCAGTGTCCCGCTCACACTCTCCTCAAGGTGCTGACTGTCTGTCCCAGTGTCCCAGTGTCCCTCTCACACTCTCCTCAAGGTGCCGACTGTCTGTGCCGGTGTCCCAGGGTCCCCCTCTCACACTCTCCTCAAGGTGCTGACTGTCTGTCCCACTGTCCCCCTCTCACACTCTCCTCAAGGTGCTGACTGTCTGTCCCGGTGTCCCTCTCACACTCTCCTCAAGGTGCTGACTGTCCGCCCCAGTGTCCCTCTCACACTCTCCTCAAGGTGCTGACTGTCTGTCCCGGTGTCCCAGTGTCCCTCTCACACTCTCCTCAAGGTGCTAACTGTCTGTCCCGGTGCCCCAGTGTCCCTCTCACACACTCCTCAAGGTGCTGACTGTCTGTCCCACTGTCCCCCTCTCACACTCTCCTCAAGGTGCTGACTGTCTGTCCCAGTGTCCCTCTCACACTCTCCTCAAGGTGCTGACTGTCTGTCCCGGTGTCCCTCTCACACTCTCCTCAAGGTGCTGACTGTCTGTCCCAGTGTCCCAGTGTCCCTCTCACACTCTCCTCAAGGTGCTGACTGTCTGTCCCAGTGTCCCAGCGTCCCTCTCACACTCTCCTCAAGGTGCTGACTGTCTGTCCCAGTGTCCCAGTGTCCCTCTCACACTCTCCTCAAGGTGCTGACTGTCTGTCCCAGTGTCCCTCTCACACTCTCCTCAAGGTGCTGTCTGTCTGTCCCTGTGTCCCAGTGTCCCTCTCCCACTCTCCTCAAGGTGCTGACTGTCTGTCCCGGTGTCCCAGTGTCCCTCTCACACTTTCCTCAAGGTGCTGACTGTCTGTCCCGGTGTCCCAGTGTCCCTCTCACACTTTCCACAAGGTGCTGACTGTCTGTCCCAGTGTCCCTCTCACACTCTCCTCAAGGTGCTGACTGTCTGTCCCAGTGTCCCAGTGTCCCTCTCACACTCTCCTCAAGGTGCTGACTGTCTGTCCCAGTGTCCCAGCGTCCCTCTCACACTCTCCTCAAGGTGCTGACTGTCTGTCCCAGTGTCCCAGTGTCCCTCTCACACTCTCCTCAAGGTGCTGACTGTCTGTCCCAGTGTCCCTCTCACACTCTCCTCAAGGTGCTGACTGTCTGTCCCAATGTCCCAGTGTACCTCTCACACTCTCCCCAAGGTGCTGACTGTCTGTCCCAGTGTCCCAGTGTACCTCTCACACTCTCCTCAAGGTGCTGACTGTCTGTCCCGGTATCCCAGTGCCCCTCTCACACTCTCCTCAAGGTGCTGACTGTCTGTCCCAGTGTCCCTCTCCCACTCTCCTCAAGATGCTGACTGTCTGTCCCAGTGTCCCAGTGTCCCTCTCAAACTCTGCTCAAGGTGCTGACTGTCCGTCCCGACGTCCCAGTGTCCCTCTCACACTCTCCGCAAGGTGCTGACTGTCTGTCCCAGTGTCCCTCTCACACTCTCCTCAAGGTGCTGACTGTCTGTCCCAGTGTCCGTCTCACACTCTCCTCAAGGTGCTGACTGTCTGTCCCAGTGTCCCAGTGTACCTCTCACACTCTCCGCAAGGTGCTGACTGTCTGTCCCGGTATCCCAGTGCCCCTCTCACACTCTCCTCAAGGTGCTGACTGTCTGTCCCAGTGTCCCTCTCACACTCTCCTCAAGGTGCTGTCTGTCTGTCCCTGTGTCCCAGTGTCCCTCTCCCACTCTCCTCAAGGTGCTGACTGTCCCGGTGTCCCAGTGTCCCTCTCACACTCTCCTGAAGGTGCTGACTGTCTGTCCCAGTGTCCCTCTCACACTCTCCTCAAGCTGCTGACTGTCTGTCCCAGTGTCCCTCTCACACTCTCCTCAAGGTGCTGACTGTCTGTCCCAGTGTCCCAGTGTCCCTCTCCCACTCTCCTCAAGGTGCTGACTGTCCCGGTCTCCCAGTGTCCCTCTCCCACACTCCTCAAGGTGCTGACTGTCTGACCCAGTGTCCCTCTCACACTCTCCTCAAGGTGCTGACTGTCTGTCCCGGTGTCCCAGTGTCCCTCTCCCACTCTCCTCAAGGTGCTGACTGTCTGTCCCAGTGTCCCAGTGTCCCTCTCACACTCTCCTCAAGGTGCTGACTGTCTGTCCCAGTGTCCCAGTGTCCCTCTCCCACTCTCCTCAAGGTGCTGACTGGCTGTCGCGGTGTCCCAGTGTCCCTCTCACACTCTCCTCAAGGTGCTGACTGTCCCGGTCTCCCAGTGTCCCTCTCCCACACTCCTCAAGGTGCTGACTGTCTGTCCCAGTGTTCCCCATATCACACTCTCCTCAAGGTGCTGACTGTCTGACCCAGTGTCCCTCTCACACTCTCCTCAAGGTGCTGACTGTCTGTCCCGGTGTCCCAGTGTCCCTCTCCCACTCTCCTCAAGGTGCTGACTGTCTGTCCCAGTGTCCCAGTGTCCCTCTCACACTCTCCTCAAGGTGCTGACTGTCTGTCCCAGTGTCCCTCTCACACTCTCCTCAAGGGGCTGACTGTCTGTCCCAGTGTCCCAGTGTCCCAATCTCACACTCTCCTCAAGGTGCTGACTGTCTGTCGCGGTGTCCCAGTGCCCCCCTCTCCCACACTCCTCAAGGTGCTGACTGTCTGTCCCAGTGTCCCCCTCTCACACTCTCCTCAAGGTGCTGACTGTCTGACCCAGTGTCCCTCTCACACTCTCTTCAAGGTGCTGACTGTCTGTCCTGGTGTCCCAGTGTCCCTCTCACACTCTCCTCAAGGTGCTATCTGTCCCAGTGTCCCTCTCACACTCTCCTCAAGGTGCTGACTGTCTGTCCCAGTGTCCCAGTGTCCCTCTCCCACTCTCCTCAAGGAGCTGACTGTCTGTCCCAGTGTCCCTCTCACACTCTCCTCAAGGTGCTGACTGTCTGTCCCGGTGTCCCAGTGTCCCTCTCCCACTCTCCTCAAGGTGCTGACTGTCTGTCCCAGTGTCCCAGTGTCCCTCTCACAATCTCCTCAAGGTGCTGACTGTCTGTCCCAGTGTCCCAGTGTCCCTCTCACACTCTCCTCAAGGTGCTGACTGTCTGTCCCGGTGTCCCAGTGTCCCGCTCACACTCTCCTCAAGGTGCTGACTGTCTGTCCCAGTGTCCCAGTGTCCCTCTCACACTCTCCTCAAGGTGCCGACTGTCTGTGCCGGTGTCCCAGGGTCCCCCTCTCACACTCTCCTCAAGGTGCTGACTGTCTGTCCCACTGTCCCCCTCTCACACTCTCCTCAAGGTGCTGACTGTCTGTCCCGGTGTCCCTCTCACACTCTCCTCAAGGTGCTGACTGTCCGCCCCAGTGTCCCTCTCACACTCTCCTCAAGGTGCTGACTGTCTGTCCCGGTGTCCCAGTGTCCCTCTCACACTCTCCTCAAGGTGCTAACTGTCTGTCCCGGTGCCCCAGTGTCCCTCTCACACACTCCTCAAGGTGCTGACTGTCTGTCCCACTGTCCCCCTCTCACACTCTCCTCAAGGTGCTGACTGTCTGTCCCAGTGTCCCTCTCACACTCTCCTCAAGGTGCTGACTGTCTGTCCCGGTGTCCCTCTCACACTCTCCTCAAGGTGCTGACTGTCTGTCCCAGTGTCCCAGTGTCCCTCTCACACTCTCCTCAAGGTGCTGACTGTCTGTCCCAGTGTCCCAGCGTCCCTCTCACACTCTCCTCAAGGTGCTGACTGTCTGTCCCAGTGTCCCAGTGTCCCTCTCACACTCTCCTCAAGGTGCTGACTGTCTGTCCCAGTGTCCCTCTCACACTCTCCTCAAGGTGCTGTCTGTCTGTCCCTGTGTCCCAGTGTCCCTCTCCCACTCTCCTCAAGGTGCTGACTGTCTGTCCCGGTGTCCCAGTGTCCCTCTCACACTTTCCTCAAGGTGCTGACTGTCTGTCCCGGTGTCCCAGTGTCCCTCTCACACTTTCCACAAGGTGCTGACTGTCTGTCCCAGTGTCCCTCTCACACTCTCCTCAAGGTGCTGACTGTCTGTCCCAGTGTCCCAGTGTCCCTCTCACACTCTCCTCAAGGTGCTGACTGTCTGTCCCAGTGTCCCAGTGTCCCTCTCACACTCAACCCAAGGTGCGGACTGTCTGTCCCAGTGTCCCAGTGTACCTCTCACAGTCTCCTCAAGGTGCTGACTGTCTGTTCCAGTGTCCCAGTGTCCCTCTCACACTCTCCTCAAGGTGCTGACTGTCTGTCCCAGTGTCCCAATGTCCCTCTCACACTCTCCTCAAGGTGCTGAATGTCTGTCCCAGTGTCCCAGTGTACCTCTCACACTCTCCGCAAGGTGCTGACTGTCTGTCCCGGTATCCCAGTGCCCCTCTCACACTCTCCTCAAGGTGCTGACTGTCTGTCCCAGTGTCCCTCTCACACTCTCCTCAAGGTGCTGTCTGTCTGTCCCTGTGTCCCAGTGTCCCTCTCCCACTCTCCTCAAGGTGCAGACTGTCCCGGTGTCCCAGTGTCCCTCTCACACTCTCCTCAAGGTGCTGACTGTCTGTCCCAGTGTCCCTCTCACACTCTCCTCAAGCTGCTGACTGTCTGTCCCAGTGTCCCTCTCACACTCTCCTCAAGGTGCTGACTGTCTGTTCCAGTGTCCCAGTGTCCCTCTCACACTCTCCTCAAGGTGCTGACTGCCTGTCCCAGTGTCCCAGTGTCCCTCTCACACTCTCCTCAAGGTGTTGACTGTCTGTCCCAGTGTCCCAGTGTCCCTCTCACACTCTCCTCAAGGTGCTGACTGTCTGTCCCGGTGTCCCAGTGTCCCTCTCCCACACTCCTCAAGGAGCTGACTGTCTGTCCCAGTGTCCCTCTCACACTCTCCTCAAGGTGCTGACTGTCTGACCCAGTGTCCCTCTCACACTCTCCTCAAGGTGCTGACTGTCTGTCCTGGTGTCCCAGTGTCCCTCTCACACTCTCCTCAAGCTGCTATCTGTCCCAGTGTCCCTCTCACACTCTCCTCAAGGTGCTGACTGCCTGTCCCGGTGTCCCAGTGTCCCTCTCCCACACTCCTCAAGGAGCTGACTGTCTGTCCCAGTGTCCCTCTCACACTCTCCTCAAGGTGCTGACTTTCTGTCCCGGTGTCCCAGTGTCCCTCGCCCACTCTGCTCAAGGTGCTGACTGTCTGTCCCAGTGTCCCAGTGTCCCTCTCACACTCTCCTCAATGTGCTGACTGTCTGTCCCAGTGTCCCTCTCACACTCTCCTCAAGGTGCTGACTGTCTGTCCCGGTGTCCCAGTGTCCCTCGCCCACTCTGCTCAAGGTGCTGACTGTCTGTCCCAGTGTCCCAGTGTCCCTCTCACACTCTCCTCAATGTGCTGACTGTCTGTCCCAGTGTCCCTCTCACACTCTCCTCAAGGTGCTGACTGGCTGTCGCGGTGTCCCAGTGTCCCCCTCTCCCACACTCCTCAAGGTACTGACTGTCTGTCCCAGTGTCTCCCTCTCACACTCTCCTCAAGGTGCTGACTGTCTGACCCAGTGTCCCTCTCACACTCTCCTCAAGGTGCTGACTGTCTGTCCTCGTGTCCCAGTGTCCCTCTCACACTCTCCTCAAGCTGCTATCTGTCCCAGTGTCCCTCTCACACTCTCCTCAAGGTGCTGACTGCCTGTCCCGGTGTCCCAGTGTCCCTCTCCCACACTCCTCAAGGAGCTGACTGTCTGTCCCAGTGTCCCTCTCACACTCTCCTCAAGGTGCTGACTGTCTGTCCCGGTGTCCCAGTGTCCCTCGCCCACTCTGCTCAAGGTGCTGACTGTCTGTCCCAGTGTCCCAGTGTCCCTCTCACACTCTCCTCAATGTGCTGACTGTCTGTCCCAGTGTCCCTCTCACACTCTCCTCAAGGTGCTGACTGTCGGTCCCAGTGTCCCAGTGTCCCAATCTCACACTCTCCTCAAGGTGCTGACTGTCTGTCGCGGTGTCCCAGTGCCCCCCTCTGCCACACTCCTCAAGGTGCTGACTGTCTGTCCCAGTGTCCCCCTCTCACGCTCTCCTCAAGGTGCTGACTGTCTGACCAAGTGTCCCTCTCACACTCTCCTCAAGGTGCTGACTGTCTGTCCTGGTGTCCCAGTGTCCCTCTCACACTCTCCTCAAGGTGCTATCTGTCCCAGTGTCCCTCTCACACTCTCCTCAAGGTGCTGACTGTCTGTCCCGGTGTCCCAGTGTCCCTCTCCCACTCTCCTCAAGGAGCTGACTGTCTGTCCCAGTGTCACTCTCACACTCTCCTCAAGGTGCTGACTGTCTGTCCCGGTGTCCCAGTGTCCCTCTCCCACTCTCCTCAAGGTGCTGACTGTCTGTCCCAGTGTCCCAGTGTCCCTCTCACACTCTCCTCAAGGTGCTGACTCTCTGTCCCAGTGTTCCCCATATCACACTCTCCTCAAGGTGCTGACTGTCTGACCCAGTGTCCCTCTCACACTCTCCTCAAGGTGCTGACTGTCTGTCCCGGTGTCCCAGTGTCCCTCTCCCACTCTCCTCAAGGTGCTGACTGTCTGTCCCAGTGTCCCAGTGTCCCTCTCACACTCTCCTCAAGGTGCTGACTGTCTGTCCCAGTGTCCCTCTCACACTCTCCTCAAGGTGCTGACTGTCCCGGTCTCCCAGTGTCCCTCTCCCACACTCCTCAAGGTGCTGACTGTCTGTCCCAGTGTTCCCCATATCACACTCTCCTCAAGGTGCTGACTGTCTGACCCAGTGTCCCTCTCACACTCTCCTCAAGGTGCTGACTGTCTGTCCCGGTGTCCCAGTGTCCCTCTCCCACTCTCCTCAAGGTGCTGACTGTCTGTCCCAGTGTCCCAGTGTCCCTCTCACACTCTCCTCAAGGTGCTGACTGTCTGTCCCAGTGTCCCTCTCACACTCTCCTCAAGGGGCTGACTGTCTGTCCCAGTGTCCCAGTGTCCCAATCTCACACTCTCCTCAAGGTGCTGACTGTCTGTCGCGGTGTCCCAGTGCCCCCCTCTCCCACACTCCTCAAGGTGCTGACTGTCTGTCCCAGTGTCCCCCTCTCACACTCTCCTCAAGGTGCTGACTGTCTGACCCAGTGTCCCTCTCACACTCTCTTCAAGGTGCTGACTGTCTGTCCTGGTGTCCCAGTGTCCCTCTCACACTCTCCTCAAGGTGCTATCTGTCCCAGTGTCCCTCTCACACTCTCCTCAAGGTGCTGACTGTCTGTCCCAGTGTCCCAGTGTCCCTCTCCCACTCTCCTCAAGGAGCTGACTGTCTGTCCCAGTGTCCCTCTCACACTCTCCTCAAGGTGCTGACTGTCTGTCCCGGTGTCCCAGTGTCCCTCTCCCACTCTCCTCAAGGTGCTGACTGTCTGTCCCAGTGTCCCAGTGTCCCTCTCACAATCTCCTCAAGGTGCTGACTGTCTGTCCCAGTGTCCCAGTGTCCCTCTCACACTCTCCTCAAGGTGCTGACTGTCTGTCCCGGTGTCCCAGTGTCCCGCTCACACTCTCCTCAAGGTGCTGACTGTCTGTCCCAGTGTCCCAGTGTCCCTCTCACACTCTCCTCAAGGTGCCGACTGTCTGTGCCGGTGTCCCAGGGTCCCCCTCTCACACTCTCCTCAAGGTGCTGACTGTCTGTCCCACTGTCCCCCTCTCACACTCTCCTCAAGGTGCTGACTGTCTGTCCCGGTGTCCCTCTCACACTCTCCTCAAGGTGCTGACTGTCCGCCCCAGTGTCCCTCTCACACTCTCCTCAAGGTGCTGACTGTCTGTCCCGGTGTCCCAGTGTCCCTCTCACACTCTCCTCAAGGTGCTAACTGTCTGTCCCGGTGCCCCAGTGTCCCTCTCACACACTCCTCAAGGTGCTGACTGTCTGTCCCACTGTCCCCCTCTCACACTCTCCTCAAGGTGCTGACTGTCTGTCCCAGTGTCCCTCTCACACTCTCCTCAAGGTGCTGACTGTCTGTCCCGGTGTCCCTCTCACACTCTCCTCAAGGTGCTGACTGTCTGTCCCAGTGTCCCAGTGTCCCTCTCACACTCTCCTCAAGGTGCTGACTGTCTGTCCCAGTGTCCCAGCGTCCCTCTCACACTCTCCTCAAGGTGCTGACTGTCTGTCCCAGTGTCCCAGTGTCCCTCTCACACTCTCCTCAAGGTGCTGACTGTCTGTCCCAGTGTCCCTCTCACACTCTCCTCAAGGTGCTGTCTGTCTGTCCCTGTGTCCCAGTGTCCCTCTCCCACTCTCCTCAAGGTGCTGACTGTCTGTCCCGGTGTCCCAGTGTCCCTCTCACACTTTCCTCAAGGTGCTGACTGTCTGTCCCGGTGTCCCAGTGTCCCTCTCACACTTTCCACAAGGTGCTGACTGTCTGTCCCAGTGTCCCTCTCACACTCTCCTCAAGGTGCTGACTGTCTGTCCCAGTGTCCCAGTGTCCCTCTCACACTCTCCTCAAGGTGCTGACTGTCTGTCCCAGTGTCCCAGTGTCCCTCTCACACTCAACCCAAGGTGCTGACTGTCTGTCCCAGTGTCCCAGTGTACCTCTCACAGTCTCCTCAAGGTGCTGACTGTCTGTTCCAGTGTCCCAGTGTCCCTCTCACACTCTCCTCAAGGTGCTGACTGTCTGTCCCAGTGTCCCAATGTCCCTCTCACACTCTCCTCAAGGTGCTGAATGTCTGTCCCAGTGTCCCAGTGTACCTCTCACACTCTCCGCAAGGTGCTGACTGTCTGTCCCGGTATCCCAGTGCCCCTCTCACACTCTCCTCAAGGTGCTGACTGTCTGTCCCAGTGTCCCTCTCACACTCTCCTCAAGGTGCTGTCTGTCTGTCCCTGTGTCCCAGTGTCCCTCTCCCACTCTCCTCAAGGTGCAGACTGTCCCGGTGTCCCAGTGTCCCTCTCACACTCTCCTCAAGGTGCTGACTGTCTGTCCCAGTGTCCCTCTCACACTCTCCTCAAGCTGCTGACTGTCTGTCCCAGTGTCCCTCTCACACTCTCCTCAAGGTGCTGACTGTCTGTTCCAGTGTCCCAGTGTCCCTCTCACACTCTCCTCAAGGTGCTGACTGCCTGTCCCAGTGTCCCAGTGTCCCTCTCACACTCTCCTCAAGGTGTTGACTGTCTGTCCCAGTGTCCCAGTGTCCCTCTCACACTCTCCTCAAGGTGCTGACTGTCTGTCCCGGTGTCCCAGTGTCCCTCTCCCACACTCCTCAAGGAGCTGACTGTCTGTCCCAGTGTCCCTCTCACACTCTCCTCAAGGTGCTGACTGTCTGACCCAGTGTCCCTCTCACACTCTCCTCAAGGTGCTGACTGTCTGTCCTGGTGTCCCAGTGTCCCTCTCACACTCTCCTCAAGCTGCTATCTGTCCCAGTGTCCCTCTCACACTCTCCTCAAGGTGCTGACTGCCTGTCCCGGTGTCCCAGTGTCCCTCTCCCACACTCCTCAAGGAGCTGACTGTCTGTCCCAGTGTCCCTCTCACACTCTCCTCAAGGTGCTGACTTTCTGTCCCGGTGTCCCAGTGTCCCTCGCCCACTCTGCTCAAGGTGCTGACTGTCTGTCCCAGTGTCCCAGTGTCCCTCTCACACTCTCCTCAATGTGCTGACTGTCTGTCCCAGTGTCCCTCTCACACTCTCCTCAAGGTGCTGACTGTCTGTCCCGGTGTCCCAGTGTCCCTCGCCCACTCTGCTCAAGGTGCTGACTGTCTGTCCCAGTGTCCCAGTGTCCCTCTCACACTCTCCTCAATGTGCTGACTGTCTGTCCCAGTGTCCCTCTCACACTCTCCTCAAGGTGCTGACTGGCTGTCGCGGTGTCCCAGTGTCCCCCTCTCCCACACTCCTCAAGGTACTGACTGTCTGTCCCAGTGTCTCCCTCTCACACTCTCCTCAAGGTGCTGACTGTCTGACCCAGTGTCCCTCTCACACTCTCCTCAAGGTGCTGACTGTCTGTCCTCGTGTCCCAGTGTCCCTCTCACACTCTCCTCAAGGTGCTGACTGCCTGTCCCGGTGTCCCAGTGTCCCTCTCCCACACTCCTCAAGGAGCTGACTGTCTGTCCCAGTGTCCCTCTCACACTCTCCTCAAGGTGCTGACTGTCTGTCCCGGTGTCCCAGTGTCCCTCGCCCACTCTGCTCAAGGTGCTGACTGTCTGTCCCAGTGTCCCAGTGTCCCTCTCACACTCTCCTCAATGTGCTGACTGTCTGTCCCAGTGTCCCTCTCACACTCTCCTCAAGGTGCTGACTGTCGGTCCCAGTGTCCCAGTGTCCCAATCTCACACTCTCCTCAAGGTGCTGACTGTCTGTCGCGGTGTCCCAGTGCCCCCCTCTCCCACACTCCTCAAGGTGCTGACTGTCTGTCCCAGTGTCCCCCTCTCACGCTCTCCTCAAGGTGCTGACTGTCTGACCAATTGTCCCTCTCACACTCTCCTCAAGGTGCTGACTGTCTGTCCTGGTGTCCCAGTGTCCCTCTCACACTCTCCTCAAGGTGCTATCTGTCCCAGTGTCCCTCTCACACTCTCCTCAAGGTGCTGACTGTCTGTCCCGGTGTCCCAGTGTCCCTCTCCCACTCTCCTCAAGGAGCTGACTGTCTGTCCCAGTGTCACTCTCACACTCTCCTCAAGGTGCTGACTGTCTGTCCCGGTGTCCCAGTGTCCCTCTCCCACTCTCCTCAAGGTGCTGACTGTCTGTCCCAGTGTCCCAGTGTCCCTCTCACACTCTCCTCAAGGTGCTGACTCTCTGTCCCAGTGTCCCAGTATCCCTCTCACACTCTCCTCAAGGTGCTGACTGTCTGTCCCGGTGTCCCTGTGTCCCTCTCACACTCTCCTCAAGGTGCTGACTGTCTGTCCCAGTGTCCCAGTGTCCCTCTCACACTCTCCTCAAGGTGCCGACTGTCTGTGCCGGTGTCCCAGGGTCCCCCTCTCACACTCTCCTCAAGGTGCTGACTGTCTGTCCCGGTGTCCCTCTCACACTCTCCTCAAGGTGCTGACTGTCTGCCCCAGTGTCCCTCTCACACTCTCCTCAAGGTGCTGACTGCCTGTCCCAGTGTCCCTCTCACATTCTCCTCAAGGTGCTGTCTGTCTGTCCCTGTGTCCCAGTGTCCCTCTCCCACTCTCCTCAAGGTGCTGACTGTCTGTCCCGGTGTCCCAGTGTCCCTCTCACACTTTCCTCAAGGTGCTGACTGTCTGTCCCGGTGTCCCAGTGTCCCTCTCACACTTTCCTCAAGGTGCTGACTGTCTGTCCCAGTGTCCCTCTCACACTCTCCTCAAGGTGCTGACTGTCTGTCCCGACGTCCCAATGTCCCTCTCACACTCTCCTCAAGGTGCTGACTGTCTGTCCCAGTGTCCCTCTCTCACTCTCCTCAAGGTGCTGACTGTCTGTCCCAGTGTCCCAGTGTCCCTCTCACACTCTCCTCAAGGTGCTGACTCTCTGTCCCAGTGTCCCAGTGTCCCTCTCAAACTCTCCTCAAGGTGCTGACTGTCTGTCCCAGTGTCCCACTGTACCTCTCACACTCTCCTCAAGGTGCTGACTGTCTGTCCCAGTGTCCCAGTGTCCCTCTCACACTCTCCTCAAGGTGCTGACTGTCTGTCCCAGTGTCCCAGTGTCCCTCTCACACTCTCCTCAAGGTGCTGACTGTCTGTCCCAGTGTACCTCTCACACTCTCCCCAAGGTGCTGACTGTCTGTCCCAGTGTCCCAGTGTACCTCTCACACTCTCCTCAAGGTGCTGACTGTCTGTCTCAGTGTCCCAGTGTCCCTCTCACACTCTCCTCAATGTGCTGACTGTCTGTCCCAGTGTCCCTCTCACACTCTCCTCAAGGTGCTGACTGTCTGTCCCGGTGTCCCAGTGTCCCTCGCCCACTCTGCTCAAGGTGCTGACTGTCTGTCCCAGTGTCCCAGTGTCCCTCTCACACTCTCCTCAATGTGCTGACTGTCTGTCCCAGTGTCCCTCTCACACTCTCCTCAAGGTGCTGACTGGCTGTCGCGGTGTCCCAGTGTCCCCCTCTCCCACACTCCTCAAGGTACTGACTGTCTGTCCCAGTGTCTCCCTCTCACACTCTCCTCAAGGTGCTGACTGTCTGACCCAGTGTCCCTCTCACACTCTCCTCAAGGTGCTGACTGTCTGTCCTCGTGTCCCAGTGTCCCTCTCACACTCTCCTCAAGCTGCTATCTGTCCCAGTGTCCCTCTCACACTCTCCTCAAGGTGCTGACTGCCTGTCCCGGTGTCCCAGTTTCCCTCTCCCACACTCCTCAAGGAGCTGACTGTCTGTCCCAGTGACCCTCTCACACTCTCCTCAAGGTGCTGACTGTCTGTCCCGGTGTCCCAGTGTCCCTCGCCCACTCTGCTCAAGGTGCTGACTGTCTGTCCCAGTGTCCCAGTGTCCCGCTCACACTCTCCTCAATGTGCTGACTGTCTGTCCCAGTGTCCCTCTCACACTCTCCTCAAGGTGCTGACTATCGGTCCCAGTGTCCCAGTGTCCCAATCTCACACTCTCCTCAAGGTGCTGACTGTCTGTCGCGGTGTCCCAGTGCCCCCCTCTCCCACACTCCTCAAGGTGCTGACTGTCTGTCCCAGTGTCCCCCTCTCACACTCTCCTCAAGGTGCTGACTGTCTGACCAAGTGTCCCTCTCACACTCTCCTCAAGGTGCTGACTGTCTGTCCTGGTGTCCCAGTGTCCCTCTCACACTCTCCTCAAGGTGCTATCTGTCCCAGTGTCCCTCTCACACTCTCCTCAAGGTGCTGACTGTCTGTCCCGGTGTCCCAGTGTCCCTCTCCCACTCTCCTCAAGGAGCTGACTGTCTGTCCCAGTGTCACTCTCACACTCTCCTCAAGGTGCTGACTGTCTGTCCCGGTGTCCCAGTGTCCCTCTCCCACTCTCCTCAAGGTGCTGACTGTCTGTCCCAGTGTCCCAGTGTCCCTCTCACACGCTCCTCAAGGTGCTGACTCTCTGTCCCAGTGTCCCAGTGTCCCTCTCACACTCTCCTCAAGGTGCCGACTGTCTGTGCCGGTGTCCCAGGGTCCCCCTCTCACACTCTCCTCAAGGTGCTGACTGTCTATCCCGGTGTCCCTCTCACACTCTCCTCAAGGTGCTGACTGTCTGCCCCAGTGTCCCTCTCACACTCTCCTCAAGGTGCTGACTGCCTGTCCCAGTGTCCCTCTCACATTCTCCTCAAGGTGCTGTCTGTCTGTCCCTGTGTCCCAGTGTCCCTCTCCCACTCTCCTCAAGGTGCTGACTGTCTGTCCCGGTGTCCCAGTGTCCCTCACACACTTTCCTCAAGGTGCTGACTGTCTGTCCCGGTGTCCCAGTGTCCCTCTCACACTTTCCTCAAGGTGCTGACTGTCTGTCCCAGTGTCCCTCTCACACTCTCCTCAAGGTGCTGACTGTCTGTCCCGACGTCCCAATGTCCCTCTCACACTCTCCTCAAGGTGCTGACTGTCTGTCCCAGTGTCCCTCTCTCACTCTCCTCAAGGTGCTGACTGTCTGTCCCAGTGTCCCAGTGTCCCTCGCACACTCTCCTCAAGGTGCTGACTCTCTGTCCCAGTGTCCCAGTGTCCCTCTCACACTCTCCTCAAGGTGCTGACTGTCTGTCCCAGTGTCCCAGTGTACCTCTCACACTCTCCTCAAGGTGCTGACTGTCTGTCCCAGTGTCCCAGTGTCCCTCTCACACTCTCCTCAAGGTGCTGACTGTCTGTCCCAGTGTCCCAGTGTCCCTCTCACACTCTCCTCAAGGTGCTGACTGTCTGTCCCAATGTCCCAGTGTACCTCTCACACTCTCCCCAAGGTGCTGACTGTCTGTCCCAGTGTCCCAGTGTACCTCTCACACTCTCCTCAAGGTGCTGACTGTCTGTCCCGGTATCCCAGTGCCCCTCTCACACTCTCCTCAAGGTGCTGACTGTCTGTCCCAGTGTCCCTCTCCCACTCTCCTCAAGATGCTGACTGTCTGTCCCAGTGTCCCAGTGTCCCTCTCAAACTCTCCTCAAGGTGCTGACTGTCCGTCCCGACGTCCCAGTGTCCCTCTCACACTCTCCGCAAGGTGCTGACTGTCTGTCCCAGTGTCCCTCTCACACTCTCCTCAAGGTGCTGACTCTCTGTCCCAGTGTCCGTCTCACACTCTCCTCAAGGTGCTGACTGTCTGTCCCAGTGTCCCAGTGTACCTCTCACACTCTCCGCAAGGTGCTGACTGTCTGTCCCGGTATCCCAGTGCCCCTCTCACACTCTCCTCAAGGTGCTGACTGTCTGTCCCAGTGTCCCTCTCACACTCTCCTCAAGGTGCTGTCTGTCTGTCCCTGTGTCCCAGTGTCCCTCTCCCACTCTCCTCAAGGTGCTGACTGTCCCGGTGTCCCAGTGTCCCTCTCACACTCTCCTGAAGGTGCTGACTGTCTGTCCCAGTGTCCCTCTCACACTCTCCTCAAGCTGCTGACTGTCTGTCCCAGTGTCCCTCTCACACTCTCCTCAAGGTGCTGACTGTCTGTCCCAGTGTCCCAGTGTCCCTCTCCCACTCTCCTCAAGGTGCTGACTGTCCCGGTCTCCCAGTGTCCCTCTCACACTCTCCTCAAGGTGCTGACTGGCTGTCGCGGTGTCCCAGTGTCCCCCTCTCCCACACTCCTCAAGGTGCTGACTGTCTGACCCAGTGTCCCTCTCACACTCTCCTCAAGGTGCTGACTGTCTGTCCCGGTGTCCCAGTGTCCCTCTCCCACTCTCCTCAAGGTGCTGACTGTCTGTCCCAGTGTCCCAGTGTCCCTCTCACACTCTCCTCAAGGTGCTGACTGTCTGTCCCAGTGTCCCAGTGTCCCTCTCCCACTCTCCTCAAGGTGCTGACTGGCTGTCGCGGTGTCCCAGTGTCCCTCTCACACTCTCCTCAAGGTGCTGACTGTACCGGTCTCCCAGTGTCCCTCTCCCACACTCCTCAAGGTGCTGACTGTCTGTCCCAGTGTTCCCCATATCACACTCTACTCAAGGTGCTGACTGTCTGACCCAGTGTCCCTCTCACACTCTCCTCAAGGTGCTGACTGTCTGTCCCGGTGTCCCAGTGTCCCTCTCCCACTCTCCTCAAGGTGCTGACTGTCTGTCCCAGTGTCCCAGTGTCCCTCTCACACTCTCCTCAAGGTGCTGACTGTCTGTCCCAGTGTCCCTCTCACACTCTCCTCAAGGGGCTGACTGTCTGTCCCAGTGTCCCAGTGTCCCAATCTCACACTCTCCTCAAGGTGCTGACTGTCTGTCGCGGTGTCCCAGTGCCCCCCTCTCCCACACTCCTCAAGGTGCTGACTGTCTGTCCCAGTGTCCCCCTCTCACACTCTCCTCAAGGTGCTGACTGTCTGACCCAGTGTCCCTCTCACACTCTCTTCAAGGTGCTGACTGTCTGTCCTGGTGTCCCAGTGTCCCTCTCACACTCTCCTCAAGGTGCTATCTGTCCCAGTGTCCCTCTCACACTCTCCTCAAGGTGCTGACTCTCTGTCCCAGTGTCCCAGTGTCCCTCTCCCACTCTCCTCAAGGAGCTGACTGTCTGTCCCAGTGTCCCTCTCACACTCTCCTCAAGGTGCTGACTGTCTGTCCCGGTGTCCCAGTGTCCCTCTCCCACTCTCCTCAAGGTGCTGACTGTCTGTCCCAGTGTCCCAGTGTCCCTCTCACAATCTCCTCAAGGTGCTGACTGTCTGTCCCAGTGTCCCAGTGTCGCTCTCACACTCTCCTCAAGGTGCTGACTGTCTGTCCCGGTGTCCCAGTGTCCCGCTCACACTCTCCTCAAGGTGCTGACTGTCTGTCCCAGTGTCCCAGTGTCCCTCTCACACTCTCCTCAAGGTGCCGACTGTCTGTGCCGGTGTCCCAGGGTCCCCCTCTCACACTCTCCTCAAGGTGCTGACTGTCTGTCCCACTGTCCCCCTCTCACACTCTCCTCAAGGTGCTGACTGTCTGTCCCGGTGTCCCTCTCACACTCTCCTCAAGGTGCTGACTGTCCGCCCCAGGGTCCCTCTCACACTCTCCTCAAGGTGCTGACTGTCTGTCCCGGTGTCCCAGTGTCCCTCTCACACTCTCCTCAAGGTGCTAACTGTCTGTCCCGGTGCCCCAGTGTCCCTCTCACACACTCCTCAAGGTGCTGACTGTCTGTCCCACTGTCCCCTCTCACACTCTCCTCAAGGTGCTGACTGTCTGTCCCAGTGTCCCTCTCACACTCTCCTCAAGGTGCTGACTGTCTGTCCCGGTGTCCCTCTCACACTCTCCTCAAGGTGCTGACTGTCTGTCCCAGTGTCCCAGTGTCCCTCTCACACTCTCCTCAAGGTGCTGACTGTCTGTCCCAGTGTCCCAGCGTCCCTCTCACACTCTCCTCAAGGTGCTGACTGTCTGTCCCAGTGTCCCAGTGTCCCTCTCACACTCTCCTCAAGGTGCTGACTGTCTGTCCCAGTGTCCCTCTCACACTCTCCTCAAGGTGCTGTCTGTCTGTCCCTGTGTCCCAGTGTCCCTCTCCCACTCTCCTCAAGGTGCTGACTGTCTGTCCCGGTGTCCCAGTGTCCCTCTCACACTTTCCTCAAGGTGCTGACTGTCTGTCCCGGTGTCCCAGTGTCCCTCTCACACTTTCCACAAGGTGCTGACTGTCTGTCCCAGTGTCCCTCTCACACTCTCCTCAAGGTGCTGACTGTCTGTCCCAGTGTCCCAGTGTCCCTCTCACACTCTCCTCAAGGTGCTGACTGTCTGTCCCAGTGTCCCAGTGTCCCTCTCACACTCAACCCAAGGTGCTGACTGTCTGTCCCAGTGTCCCAGTGTACCTCTCACAGTCTCCTCAAGGTGCTGACTGTCTGTTCCAGTGTCCCAGTGTCCCTCTCACACTCTCCTCAAGGTGCTGACTGTCTGTCCCAGTGTCCCAATGTCCCTCTCACACTCTCCTCAAGGTGCTGACTGTCTGTCCCAGTGTCCCAGTGTACCTCTCACACTCTCCGCAAGGTGCTGACTGTCTGTCCCGGTATCCCAGTGCCCCTCTCACACTCTCCTCAAGGTGCTGACTGTCTGTCCCAGTGTCCCTCTCACACTCTCCTCAAGGTGCTGTCTGTCTGTCCCTGTGTCCCAGTGTCCCTCTCCCACTCTCCTCAAGGTGCAGACTGTCCCGGTGTCCCAGTGTCCCTCTCACACTCTCCTCAAGGTGCTGACTGTCTGTCCCAGTGTCCCTCTCACACTCTCCTCAAGCTGCTGACTGTCTGTCCCAGTGTCCCTCTCACACTCTCCTCAAGGTGCTGACTGTCTGTTCCAGTGTCCCAGTGTCCCTCTCACACTCTCCTCAAGGTGCTGACTGCCTGTCCCAGTGTCCCAGTGTCCCTCTCACACTCTCCTCAAGGTGTTGACTGTCTGTCCCAGTGTCCCTCTCACACTCTCCTCAAGGTGCTGACTGTCTGTCCCGGTGTCCCAGTGTCCCTCTCCCACACTCCTCAAGGAGCTGACTGTCTGTCCCAGTGTCCCTCTCACACTCTCTTCAAGGTGCTGACTGTCTGTCCCGGTGTCCCAGTGTCCCTCTCCCACTCTCCTCAAGGTGCTGACTGTCTGTCCCAGTGTCCCATTGTCCCTCTCACACTCTCCTCAAGGTGCTGACTGTCTGTCCCAGTGTCCCTCTCACACTCTCCTCAAGGGGCTGACTGTCTGTCCCAGTGTCCCAATCTCACACTCTCCTCATGGTGCTGACTGTCTGTCGCGGTGTCCCAGTGCCCCCCTCTCCCACACTCCTCAAGGTGCTGACTGTCTGTCCTAGTGTCCCCCTCTCACACTCTCCTCAAGGTGCTGACTGTCTGACCCAGTGTCCCTCTCACACTCTCTTCAAGGGGCTGACTGTCTGTCCTGGTGTCCCAGTGTCCCTCTCACACTCTCCTCAAGGTGCTATCTGTCCCAGTGTCCCTCTCACACTCTCCTCAAGGTGCTGACTGTCTGTCCCGGTGTCCCAGTGTCCCTCTCCCACTCTCCTCAAGGAGCTGACTGTCTGTCCCAGTGGCCCTCTCACACTCTCCTCAAGGTGCTGACTGTCTGTCCCGGTGTCCCAGTGTCCCTCTCCCACTCTCCTCAAGGTGCTGACTGTCTGTCCCAGTGACCCAGTGTCCCTCTCACACTCGCCTCAAGGTGCTGACTGTCTGTCCCGGTGTCCCAGTGTCCCTCTCCCACTCTCCTCAAGGTGCTGACTGTCTGTCCCAGTGACCCAGTGTCCCTCTCACACTCTCCTCAAGGTGCTGACTGTCTGTCCCGGTGTCCCAGTGTCCCTCTCACACTCTCCTCAATGTGCTGACTGTCTGTCCCAGTGTCCCAGTGTCCCTCTCACACTCTCCTGAAGGTGCCGACTGTCTGTGCCGGTGTCCCAGGGTCCCCCTCTCACACTCTCCTCAAGGTGCTGACTGTCTGTCCCACTGTCCCCCTCTCACACTCTCCTCAAGGTGCTGACTGTCTGTCCCGGTGTCCCTCTCACACTCTCCTCAAGGTGCTGACTGTCTGCCCCAGTGTCCCTCTCACACTCTCCTCAAGGTGCTTACTGTCTGTCCCGGTGTCCCAGTGTCCCTCTCACACTCTCCTCAAGGTGCTGACTGTCTGTCCCGGTGCCCCAGTGTCCCTCTCACACACTCCTCAAGGTGCTGACTGTCTGTCCCACTGTCCCCCTCTCACACTCTCCTCAAGGTGCTGACTGTCTGTCCCAGTGTCCCTCTCACACTCTCCTCAAGGTGCTGACTGTCTGTCCCGGTGTCCCTCTCACACTCTCCTCAAGGTGCTGACTGTCTGTCCCAGTGTCCCAGTGTCCCTCTCACACACTCCTCAAGGTGCTGACTGTCTGTCCCAGTGTCCCAGTGTCCCTCTCACACTCTCCTCAAGGTGCTGACTGTCTGTCCCAGTGTCCCAGTGTCCCTCTCACACTCTCCTCAAGGTGCTGACTGTCTGTCCCAGTGTCCCTCTCACACTCTCCTCAAGGTGCTGTCTGTCTGTCCCTGTGTCCCAGTGTCCCTCTCCCTCTCTCCTCAAGGTGCTGACTGTCTGTCCCGGTGTCCCAGTGTCCCTCTCACACTTTCCTCAAGGTGCTGACTGTCTGTCCCGGTGTCCCAGTGTCCCTCTCACACTTTCCTCAAGGTGCTGACTGTCTGTCCCAGTGTCCCTCTCACACTCTCCTCAAGGTGCTGACTGTCTGTCCCAGTGTCCCAGTGTCCCTCTCACACTCTCCTCAAGGTGCTGACTGTCTGTCCCAGTGTCCCAGTGTCCCTCTCACACTCAACCCAAGGTGCTGACTGTCTGTCCCAGTGTCCCAGTGTACCTCTCACAGTCTCCTCAAGGTGCTGACTGTCTGTTCCAGTGTCCCAGTGTCCCTCTCACACTCTCCTCAAGGTGCTGACTCTCTGTCCCAGTGTCCCAGTGTACCTCTCACACTCTCCGCAAGGTGCTGACTGTCTGTCCCGGTATCCCAGTGCCCCTCTCACACTCTCCTCAAGGTGCTGTCTGTCTGTCCCTGTGTCCCAGTGTCCCTGTCCCACTCTCCTCAAGGTGCTGACTGTCCCGGTGTCCCAGTGTCCCTCTCACACTCTCCTCAAGGTGCTGACTGTCTGTCCCAGTGTCCCTCTCACACTCTCCTCAAGCTGCTGACTGTCTGTCCCAGTGTCCCTCTCACACTCTCCTCAAGGTGCTGACTGTCTGTCCCAGTGTCCCAGTGTCCCTCTCCCACTCTCCTCAAGGTGCTGACTGTCCCGGTGTCCCAGTGTCCCTCTCACACTCTCCTCAAGGTGCTGACTGGCTGTCGCGGTGTCCCAGTGTCCCTCTCACACTCTCCTCAAGGTGCTGACTGGCTGTCGCGGTGTCCCAGTGTCCCTCTCCCACACTCCTCACGGTGCTGACTGTCTGTCCCAGTGTCCCCCTCTCACACTCTCCTCAAGGTGCTGACTGTCTGACCCAGTGTCCCTCTCACACTCTCCTCAAGGTGCTGACTGTCTGTCCTGGTGTCCCAGTGTCCCTCTCACACTCTCCTCAAGTTGCTATCTGTCCCAGTGTCCCTCTCACACTCTCCTCAAGGTGCTGACTGTCTGTCCCGGTGTCCCAGTATCCCTCTCCCACACTCCTCAAGGAGCTGACTGTCTGTCCCAGTGTCCCTCTCACACTCTCCTCAAGGTGCTGACTGTCTGTCCCGGTGTCCCAGTGTCCCTCTCCCACTCTCCTCAAGGTGCTGACTGTCTGCCCCAGTGTCCCATTGTCCCTCTCACACTCTCCTCAAGGTGCTGACTGTCTGTCCCAGTGTCCCTCTCACACTCTCCTCAAGGGGCTGACTGTCTGTCCCAGTGTCCCAGTGTCCCAATCTCACACTCTCCTCAAGGTGCTGACTGTCTGTCGCGGTGTCCCAGTGCCCCCCTCTCCCACACTCCTCAAGGTGCTGACTGTCTGTCCCAGTGTCCCCCTCTCACACTCTCCTCAAGGTGCTGACTGTCTGACCCAGTGTCCCTCTCACACTCTCTTCAAGGTGCTGACTGTCTGTCCTGGTGTCCCAGTGTCCCTCTCACACTCTCCTCAAGGTGCTATCTGTCCCAGTGTCCCTCTCACACTCTCCTCAAGGTGCTGACTGTCTGTCCCGGTGTCCCAGTGTCCCTCTCCCACTCTCCTCAAGGAGCTGACTGTCTGTCCCCGTGTCCCTCTCACACTCTCCTCAAGGTGCTGACTGTCTGTCCCGGTGTCCCAGTGTCCCTCTCCCACTCTCCTCAAGGTGCTGACTGTCTGTCCCAGCGTCCCAGTGTCCCTCTCACACTCGCCTCAAGGTGCTGACTGTCTGTCCCAGTGTCCCAGTGTCCCTCTCACACTCTCCTCAAGGTGCTGACTGTCTGTCCCGGTGCCCCAGTGTCCCTCTCACACACTCCTCAAGGTGCTGACTGTCTGCCCCACTGTCCCCCTCTCACACTCTCCTCAAGGTGCTGACTGTCTGTCCCAGTGTCCCTCTCACACTCTCCTCAAGGTGCTGACTGTCTGTCCCGGTGTCCCTCTCACACTCTCCTCAAGGTGCTGACTGTCTGTCCCAGTGTCCCAGTGTCCCTCTCACACACTCCTCAAGGTGCTGACTGTCTGTCCCAGTGTCCCAGTGTCCCTCTCACACTCTCCTCAAGGTGCTGACTGTCTGTCCCAGTGTCCCAGTGTCCCTCTCACACTCTCCTCAAGGTGCTGACTGTCTGTCCCAGTGTCCCTCTCACACTCTCCTCAAGGTGCTGTCTGTCTGTCCCTGTGTCCCAGTGTCCCTCTCCCTCTCTCCTCAAGGTGCTGACTGTCTGTCCCGGTGTCCCAGTGTCCCTCTCACACTTTCCTCAAGGTGCTGACTGTCTGTCCCGGTGTCCCAGTGTCCCTCTCACACTTTCCTCAAGGTGCTGACTGTCTGTCCCAGTGTCCCTCTCACACTCTCCTCAAGGTGCTGACTGTCTGTCCCAGTGTCCCAGTGTCCCTCTCACACTCTCCTCAAGGTGCTGACTGTCTGTCCCAGTGTCCCAGTGTCCCTCTCACACTCAACCCAAGGTGCTGACTGTCTGTCCCAGTGTCCCAGTGTACCTCTCACAGTCTCCTCAAGGTGCTGACTGTCTGTTCCAGTGTCCCAGTGTCCCTCTCACACTCTCCTCAAGGTGCTGACTGTCTGTCCCAGTGTCCCAGTGTACCTCTCACACTCTCCGCAAGGTGCTGACTGTCTGTCCCGGTATCCCAGTGCCCCTCTCACACTCTCCTCAAGGTGCTGTCTGTCTGTCCCTGTGTCCCAGTGTCCCTGTCCCACTCTCCTCAAGGTGCTGACTGTCCCGGTGTCCCAGTGTCCCTCTCACACTCTCCTCAAGGTGCTGACTGTCTGTCCCAGTGTCCCTCTCACACTCTCCTCAAGCTGCTGACTGTCTGTCCCAGTGTCCCTCTCACACTCTCCTCAAGGTGCTGACTGTCTGTCCCAGTGTCCCAGTGTCCCTCTCCCACTCTCCTCAAGGTGCTGACTGTCCCGGTGTCCCAGTGTCCCTCTCACACTCTCCTCAAGGTGCTGACTGGCTGTCGCGGTGTCCCAGTGTCCCTCTCACACTCTCCTCAAGGTGCTGACTGGCTGTCGCGGTGTCCCAGTGTCCCTCTCCCACACTCCTCACGGTGCTGACTGTCTGTCCCAGTGTCCCCCTCTCACACTCTCCTCAAGGTGCTGACTGTCTGACCCAGTGTCCCTCTCACACTCTCCTCAAGGTGCTGACTGTCTGTCCTGGTGTCCCAGTGTCCCTCTCACACTCTCCTCAAGGTGCTATCTGTCCCAGTGTCCCTCTCACACTCTCCTCAAGGTGCTGACTGTCTGTCCCGGTGTCCCAGTATCCCTCTCCCACACTCCTCAAGGAGCTGACTGTCTGTCCCAGTGTCCCTCTCACACTCTCCTCAAGGTGCTGACTGTCTGTCCCGGTGTCCCAGTGTCCCTCTCCCACTCTCCTCAAGGTGCTGACTGTCTGCCCCAGTGTCCCATTGTCCCTCTCACACTCTCCTCAAGGTGCTGACTGTCTGTCCCAGTGTCCCTCTCACACTCTCCTCAAGGGGCTGACTGTCTGTCCCAGTGTCCCAGTGTCCCAATCTCACACTCTCCTCAAGGTGCTGACTGTCTGTCGCGGTGTCCCAGTGCCCCCCTCTCCCACACTCCTCAAGGTGCTGACTGTCTGTCCCAGTGTCCCCCTCTCACACTCTCCTCAAGGTGCTGACTGTCTGACCCAGTGTCCCTCTCACACTCTCTTCAAGGTGCTGACTGTCTGTCCTGGTGTCCCAGTGTCCCTCTCACACTCTCCTCAAGGTGCTATCTGTCCCAGTGTCCCTCTCACACTCTCCTCAAGGTGCTGACTGTCTGTCCCGGTGTCCCAGTGTCCCTCTCCCACTCTCCTCAAGGAGCTGACTGTCTGTCCCCGTGTCCCTCTCACACTCTCCTCAAGGTGCTGACTGTCTGTCCCGGTGTCCCAGTGTCCCTCTCCCACTCTCCTCAAGGTGCTGACTGTCTGTCCCAGCGTCCCAGTGTCCCTCTCACACTCGCCTCAAGGTGCTGACTGTCTGTCCCAGTGTCCCAGTGTCCCTCTCACACTCTCCTCAAGGTGCTGACTGTCTGTCCCGGTGTCCCAGTGTCCCTCTCACACTCTCCTCAAGGTGCTGACTGTCTGTCCCAGTGTCCCAGTGTCCCTCTCACACTCTCCTCAAGGTGCCGACTGTCTGTGCCGGTGTCCCAGGGTCCCCCTCTCACACTCTCCTCAAGGTGCTGACTGTCTGTCCCACTGTCCCCCTCTCACACTCTCCTCAAGGTTCTGACTGTCTGTCCCGGTGTCCCTCTCACACTCTCCTCAAGGTGCTGACTGTATGCCCCAGTGTCCCTCTCACACTCTCCTCAAGGTGCTGACTGTCTGTCCCGGTGTCCCAGTGTCCCTCTCACACTCTCCTCAAGGTGCTGACTGTCTGTCCAGGTGCCCCAGTGTCCCTCTCACACACTCCTCAAGGTGCTGACTGTCTGTCCCAGTGTCCCAGTGTCCCTCTCACACTCTCCTCAAGGTGCTGACTGTCTGTCCCAGTGTCCCAGTGTCCCTCTCACACTCTCCTCAAGGTGCTGACTGCCTGTCCCAGTGTCCCAGTGTCCCTCTCACACTCTCCTCAAGGTGCTGACTGTCTGTCCCAGTGTCCCTCTCACACTCTCCTCAAGGTGCTGACTGTCTGTCCCGGTGTCCCTCTCACACTCTCCTCAAGGTGCTGACTGTCTGTCCCAGTGTCCCAGTGTCCCTCTCACACTCTCCTCAAGGTGCTGACTGTCTGTCCCAGTGTCCCAGTGTCCCTCTCACACTCTCCTCAAGGTGCTGACTGCCTGTCCCAGTGTCCCAGTGTCCCTCTCACACTCTCCTCAAGGTGCTGACTGTCTGTCCCAGTGTCCCTCTCACACTCTCCTCAAGGTGCTGTCTGTCTGTCCCTGTGTCCCAGTGTCCCTCTCCCACTCACCTCAAGGTGCTGACTGTCTGTCCCGGTGTCCCAGTGTCCCACTCACACTTTCCTCAAGGTGCTGACTGTCTGTCCCGGTGTCCCAGTGTCCCTCTCACACTTTCCTCAAGGTGCTGACTGTCTGTCCCAGTGTCCCCCTCACACTCTCCTCAAGGTGCTGACTGTCTGTCCCAGTGTCCCAGTGTCCCTCTCACACTCTCCTCAAGGTGCTGACTGTCTGTCCCAGTGTCCCAGTGTCCCTCTCACAATCTCCCCAAGGTGCTGACTGTCTGTCCCAGTGTCCCAGTGCACCTCTCACAGTCTCCTCAAGGTGCTGACTGTCTGTTCCAGTGTCCCAGTGTCCCTCTCACACTCTCCTCAAGGTGCTGACTGTCTGTCCCAGTGTCCCAGTGTCCCTCTCACACTCTCCTCAAGGTGCTGACTGTCTGTCCCAGTGTCCCAGTGTACCTCTCACACTCTCCCCAAGGTGCTGACTGTCTGTCCCAGTGTCCCAGTGTACCTCTCACACTCTCCTCAAGGTGCTGACTGTCTGTCCCGACGTCCCAGTGTCCCTCTCACACTCTCCGCAAGGTGCTGACTGTCTGTCCCAGTGTCCCTCTCACACTCTACTCAAGGTGCTGACTGTCTGTCCCAGTGTCCCTCTCACACTCTCCTCAACGTGCTGACTGTCTGTCCCAGTGTCCCACTGTACCTCTCACACTCTCCCCAAGGTGCTGACTGTCTGTCCCGGTATCCCAGTGCCCCTCTCACACTCTCCTCAAGGTGCTGACTGTCTGTCCCAGTGTCCCTCTCCCACTCTCCTCAAGGTGCTGACTGTCCCGGTGTCCCAGTGTCCGTCTCACACTCTCCTCAAGGTGCTGACTGTCTGTCCCAGTGTCCCTCTCACGCTCTCCTCAAGGTGCTGACTGTCTGACCCAGTGTCCCTCTCACACTCTCCTCAAGGTGCTGACTGTCTGTCCTGGTGTCCCAGTGTCCCTCTCACACTCTCCTCAAGGTGCTATCTGTCCCAGTGTCCCTCTCGCACTCTCCTCAAGGTGCTGACTGTCTGTCCCGGTGTCCCAGTGTCCCTCTCCCACTCTCCTCAAGGAGCTGACTGTCTGTCCCAGTGTCCCTCTCACACTCTCCTCTAGGTGCTGACTGTCTGTCCCGGTGTCCCAGTGTCCCTCTCCCACTCTCCTCAAGGTGCTGACTGTCTGTCCCAGTGTCCCAGTGTCCCTATCACACTCTCCTCAAGGTGCTGACTGTCTGTCCCAGTGTCCCAGTGTCCCTCTCACACTCTCCTCAAGGTGCTGACTGTCTGTCCCGGTGTCCCAGTGTCCCTCTCACACTCTCCTCAAGGTGCTGACTGTCTGCCCCAGTGTCCCAGTGTCCCTCTCACACTCTCCTCAAGGTGCTGACTGTCTGCCCCAGTGTCCCAGTGTCCCTCTCACACTCTCCTCAAGGTGCTGACTGTCTGTCCCAGTGTCCCAGTGTCCCTCTCACACTCTCCTCAAGGTGCTGACTGTCTGTTCCAGTGTCCCAGTGTCCCTCTCACACTCTCCTCAAGGTGCTGACTGTCTGCCCCAGTGTCCCAGTGTCCCTCTCACACTCTCCTCAAGGTGCTGACTGTCTGTCCCAGTGTCCCATTGTACCTCTCACAATCTCCCCAAGGTGCTGACTGTCTGTCCCAGTGTCCCAGTGTACCTCTCACACTCTCCTCAAGGTGCTGACTATCTGTCCCGGTATCCCAGTGCGCCTCTCACACTCTCCTCAAGGTGCTGACTGTCTGTCCCAGTGTCCCTCACCCACTCTCCTCAAGGTGCTGACTGTCTGTCCCAGTGTCCCAGTGTCCCTCTCACACTCTCCTCAAGGTGCTGACTGTCTGTCCCGACGTCCCAGTGTCCCTCTCACACTCTCCTCAAGGTGCTGACTGTCTGTCCCAGTGTCCCTCTCACACTCTCCTCAAGGTGCTGACTGTCTGTCCCAGTGTCCCAGTGTACCTCTCACACTCTCCCCAAGGTGCTGACTGTCTGTCCCCTTATCCCAGTGCCCCTCTCACACTCTCCTCAAGGTGCTGACTGTCTGTCCCAGTGTCCCTCTCCCACTCTCCTCAAGGTGCTGACTGTCCCGGTGTCCCAGTGTCCCTCTCACACTCTCCTCAAGGTGCTGACTGTCTGTCCCAGTGTCCCTCTCACACTCTCCTCAAGGTGCTGACTGTCTGTCCCAGTGTCCCAGTGTCCCTCTCACACTCTCCTCAAGGTGCTGACTGTCTGTCCCAGTGTCCCAGTGTCCCTCTCACACTCAACCCAAGGTGCTGACTGTCTGTCCCAGTGTCCCAGTGTACCTCTCACAGTCTCCTCAATTTGCTGACTGTCTGTTCCAGTGTCCCAGTGTCCCTCTCACACTCTCCTCAAGGTGCTGACTGTCTGTCCCAGTGTCCCAGTGTACCTCTCACACTCTCCGCAAGGTGCTGACTGTCTGTCCCGGTATCCCAGTGCCCCTCTCACACTCTCCTCAAGGTGCTGTCTGTCTGTCCCTGTGTCCCAGTGTCCCTGTCCCACTCTCCTCAAGGTGCTGACTGTCCCGGTGTCCCAGTGTCCCTCTCACACTCTCCTCAAGGTGCTGACTGTCTGTCCCAGTGTCCCTCTCACACTCTCCTCAAGCTGCTGACTGTCTGTCCCAGTGTCCCTCTCACACTCTCCTCAAGGTGCTGACTGTCTGTCCCAGTGTCCCAGTGTCCCTCTCCCACTCTCCTCAAGGTGCTGACTGTCCCGGTGTCCCAGTGTCCCTCTCACACTCTCCTCAAGGTGCTGACTGGCTGTCGCGGTGTCCCAGTGTCCCTCTCACACTCTCCTCAAGGTGCTGACTGGCTGTCGCGGTGTCCCAGTGTCCCTCTCCCACACTCCTCACGGTGCTGACTGTCTGTCCCAGTGTCCCCCTCTCACACTCTCCTCAAGGTGCTGACTGTCTGACCCAGTGTCCCTCTCACACTCTCCTCAAGGTGCTGACTGTCTGTCCTGGTCTCCCAGTGTCCCTCTCACACTCTCCTCAAGGTGCTATCTGTCCCAGTGTCCCTCTCACACTCTCCTCAAGGTGCTGACTGTCTGTCCCGGTGTCCCAGTATCCCTCTCCCACACTCCTCAAGGAGCTGACTGTCTGTCCCAGTGTCCCTCTCACACTCTCCTCAAGGTGCTGACTGTCTGTCCCGGTGTCCCAGTGTCCCTCTCCCACTCTCCTCAAGGTGCTGACTGTCTGCCCCAGTGTCCCATTGTCCCTCTCACACTCTCCTCAAGGTGCTGACTGTCTGTCCCAGTGTCCCTCTCACACTCTCCTCAAGGGGCTGACTGTCTGTCCCAGTGTCCCAGTGTCCCAATCTCACACTCTCCTCAAGGTGCTGACTGTCTGTCGCGGTGTCCCAGTGCCCCCCTCTCCCACACTCCTCAAGGTGCTGACTGTCTGTCCCAGTGTCCCCCTCTCACACTCTCCTCAAGGTGCTGACTGTCTGTCCCAGTGTCCCAGTGTACCTCTCACACTCTCCTCAATGTGCTGACTGTCTGTCCCAGTGTCCCAGTGTCCCTCTCACACTCTCCTCAAGGGGCTGACTGTCTGTCCCAGTGTCCCAGTGTCCCTCTCACACTCTCCTCAAGGTGCTGACTGTCTGTCCCAGTGTCCCAGTGTACCTCTCACACTCTCCCCAAGGTGCTGACTGTCTGTCCCAGTGTCCCAGTGTACCTCTCACACTCTCCTCAAGGTGCTGACTGTCTGTCCCGGTATCTCAGTGCCCCTCTCACACTCTCCTCAAGGTGCTGACTGTCTGTCCCAGTGTCCCTCTCCCACTCTCCTCAAGGTGCTGACTGACTGTCCCAGTGTCGCAGTGTCCCTCTCACACTCTCCTCAAGGTGCTGACTGTCTGTCCCGACGTCCCAGTGTCCCTCTCACACTCTCCGCAATGTGCTGACTGTCTGTCCCAGTGTCCCTCTCACACTCTCCTCAAGGTGCTGACTGTCTGTCCCAGTGTCCCTCTCACACTCTCCTCAAGGTGCTGACTGTCTGTCCCAGTGTCCCAGTGTCCCTCTCACACTCTCCTCAAGGTGCTGAATGTCTGTCCCAGTATCCCAGTGTCCCTCTCACACTCTCCTCAAGGTGCTGTCTGTCTGTCCCTGTGTCCCAGTGTCCCTCTCCCACTCTCCTCAAGGTGCTGACTGTCTGTCCCGGTGTACCAGTGTCCCTCTCACACTTTCCTCAAGGTGCTGACTGTCTGTCCCGGTGTCCCACTGTCCCTCTCACACTTTCCTCAATGTGCTGACTGTCTGTCCCAGTGTCCCTCTCACACTCTCCTCAAGGTGCTGACTGTCTGTCCCGACGTCCCCATGTCCCTCTCACACTCAACTCAAGGTGCTGACTGTCTGTCCCAGTGTCCCTCTCTCACTCTCCTCAAGGTGCTGACTGTCTGTCCCAGTGTCCCAGTGTCCCTCTCACACTCTCCTCAAGGTGCTGACTGTCTGTCCCAGTATCCCTCTCACACTCTCCCCAAGGTGCTGACTGTCTGTCCCAGTGTCCCAGTGTACCTCTCACACACTCCTCAAGGTGCTGACTGTCTGTCCCAGTGTCCCAGTGTCCCTCTCACACTCTCCTCAAGGTGCTGACTGTCTGTCCCAGTGTCCCAGTGTCCCTCTCACACTGTCCTCAAGGTGCTGACTGTCTGTCCCAGTGTCCCAGTGTACCTCTCACACTCTCCCCAAGGTGCTGACTGTCTGTCCCAGTGTCCCAGTGTACCTCTCACACTCTCCTCAAGGTGCTGACTGTCTGTCCCGGTATCTCAGTGCCCCTCTCACACTCTCCTCAAGGTGCTGACTGTCTGTCCCAGTGTCCCTCTCCCACTCTCCTCAAGGTGCTGACTGTCTGTCCCAGTGTCCCAGTGTCCCTCTCACACTCTCCTCAAGGTGCTGACTGTCTGTCCCGACGTCCCAGTGTCCCTCTCACACTCTCCGCAAGGTGCTGACTGTCTGTCCCAGTGTCCCTCTCACACTCTCCTCAAGGTGCTGACTGTCTGTCCCAGTGTCCCTCTCACACTCTCCTCAAGGTGCTGACTGTCTGTCCCAGTGTCCCAGTGTACCTCTCACACTCTCCCCAAGGTGCTGACTGTCTGTCCCAGTGTCCCAGTGTACCTCTCACACTCTCCTCAAGGTGCTGACTGTCTGTCCCGACGTCCCAGTGTCCCTCTCACACTCTCCGCAAGGTGCTGACTGTCTGTCCCGGTGTCCCAGTGTCCCTCTCCCACTCTCCTCAAGGTGCTGACTGTCTGTCCCGGTGTCCCAGTGTCCCTCTCCCACTCTCCTCAAGGAGCTGACTGTCTGTCCCAGTGTCCCTCTCACACTCTCCTCTAGGTGCTGACTGTCTGTCCCGGTGTCCCAGTGTCCCTCTCCCACTCTCCTCAAGGTGCTGAATGTCTGTCCCAGTGTCCCAGTGTCCCTATCACACTCTCCTCAAGGTGCTGACTGTCTGTCCCAGTGTCCCAGTGTCCCTCTCACACTCTCCTCAAGGTGCTGACTGTCTGTCCCGGTGTCCCAGTGTCCCTCTCACACTCTCCTCAAGGTGCTGACTGTCTGCCCCAGTGTCCCAGTGTCCCTCTCACACTCTCCTCAAGGTGCTGACTGTCTGCCCCAGTGTCCCAGTGTCCCTCTCACACTCTCCTCAAGGTGCTGACTGTCTGTCCCAGTGTCCCAGTGTCCCTCTCACACTCTCCTCAAGGTGCTGACTGTCTGTTCCAGTGTCCCAGTGTCCCTCTCACACTCTCCTCAAGGTGCTGACTGTCTGCCCCAGTGTCCCAATGTCCCTCTCACACTCTCCTCAAGGTGCTGACTGTCTGTCCCAGTGTCCCATTGTACCTCTCACAATCTCCCCAAGGTGCTGACTGTCTGTCCCAGTGTCCCAGTGTACCTCTCACACTCTCCTCAAGGTGCTGACTATCTGTCCCGGTATCCCAGTGCGCCTCTCACACTCTCCTCAAGGTGCTGACTGTCTGTCCCAGTGTCCCTCACCCACTCTCCTCAAGGTGCTGACTGTCTGTCCCAGTGTCCCAGTGTCCCTCTCACACTCTCCTCAAGGTGCTGACTGTCTGTCCCGACGTCCCAGTGTCCCTCTCACACTCTCCTCAAGGTGCTGACTGTCTGTCCCAGTGTCCCTCTCACACTCTCCTCAAGGTGCTGACTGTCTGTCCCAGTGTCCCAGTGTACCTCTCACACTCTCCCCAAGGTGCTGACTGTCTGTCCCCTTATCCCAGTGCCCCTCTCACACTCTCCTCAAGGTGCTGACTGTCTGTCCCAGTGTCCCTCTCCCACTCTCCTCAAGGTGCTGACTGTCCCGGTGTCCCAGTGTCCCTCTCACACTCTCCTCAAGGTGCTGAATGTCTGTCCCAGTGTCCCTCTCACACTCTCCTCAAGGTGCTGACTGTCTGTCCCAGTGTCCCAGTGTCCCTCTCACACTCTCCTCAAGGTGCTGACTGTCTGTCCCAGTGTCCCAGTGTCCCTCTCACACTCAACCCAAGGTGCTGACTGTCTGTCCCAGTGTCCCAGTGTACCTCTCACAGTCTCCTCAATTTGCTGACTGTCTGTTCCAGTGTCCCAGTGTCCCTCTCACACTCTCCTCAAGGTGCTGACTGTCTGTCCCAGTGTCCCAGTGTACCTCTCACACTCTCCGCAAGGTGCTGACTGTCTGTCCCGGTATCCCAGTGCCCCTCTCACACTCTCCTCAAGGTGCTGTCTGTCTGTCCCTGTGTCCCAGTGTCCCTGTCCCACTCTCCTCAAGGTGCTGACTGTCCCGGTGTCCCAGTGTCCCTCTCACACTCTCCTCAAGGTGCTGACTGTCTGTCCCAGTGTCCCTCTCACACTCTCCTCAAGCTGCTGACTGTCTGTCCCAGTGTCCCTCTCACACTCTCCTCAAGGTGCTGACTGTCTGTCCCAGTGTCCCAGTGTCCCTCTCCCACTCTCCTCAAGGTGCTGACTGTCCCGGTGTCCCAGTGTCCCTCTCACACTCTCCTCAAGGTGCTGACTGGCTGTCGCGGTGTCCCAGTGTCCCTCTCACACTCTCCTCAAGGTGCTGACTGGCTGTCGCGGTGTCCCAGTGTCCCTCTCCCACACTCCTCACGGTGCTGACTGTCTGTCCCAGTGTCCCCCTCTCACACTCTCCTCAAGGTGCTGACTGTCTGACCCAGTGTCCCTCTCACACTCTCCTCAAGGTGCTGACTGTCTGTCCTGGTCTCCCAGTGTCCCTCTCACACTCTCCTCAAGGTGCTATCTGTCCCAGTGTCCCTCTCACACTCTCCTCAAGGTGCTGACTGTCTGTCCCGGTGTCCCAGTATCCCTCTCCCACACTCCTCAAGGAGCTGACTGTCTGTCCCAGTGTCCCTCTCACACTCTCCTCAAGGTGCTGACTGTCTGTCCCGGTGTCCCAGTGTCCCTCTCCCACTCTCCTCAAGGTGCTGACTGTCTGCCCCAGTGTCCCATTGTCCCTCTCACACTCTCCTCAAGGTGCTGACTGTCTGTCCCAGTGTCCCTCTCACACTCTCCTCAAGGGGCTGACTGTCTGTCCCAGTGTCCCAGTGTCCCAATCTCACACTCTCCTCAAGGTGCTGACTGTCTGTCGCGGTGTCCCAGTGCCCCCCTCTCCCACACTCCTCAAGGTGCTGACTGTCTGTCCCAGTGTCCCCCTCTCACACTCTCCTCAAGGTGCTGACTGTCTGACCCAGTGTCCCTCTCACACTCTCTTCAAGGTGCTGACTGTCTGTCCTGGTGTCCCAGTGTCCCTCTCACACTCTCCTCAAGGTGCTATCTGTCCCAGTGTCCCTCTCACACTCTCCTCAAGGTGCTGACTGTCTGTCCCGGTGTCCCAGTGTCCCTCTCCCACTTTCCTCAAGGAGCTGACTGTCTGTCCCCGTGTCCCTCTCACACTCTCCTCAAGGTGCTGACTGTCTGTCCCGGTGTCCCAGTGTCCCTCTCCCACTCTCCTCAAGGTGCTGACTGTCTGTCCCAGCGTCCCAGTGTCCCTCTCCCACACTCCTCAAGGTGCTGACTGTCTGTCCCAGTGTCCCCCTCTCACACTCTCCTCAAGGTGCTGACTGTCTGTCCCAGTATCCCTCTCACACTCTCCTCAAGGTGCTGACTGTCTGTCCCAGTGTCCCAGTGTCCCTCTCACACTCTCCTCAAGGTGCTGACTGTCTGTTCCAGTGTCCCAGTGTCCCTCTCACACTCTCCTCAAGGTGCTGACTGTCTGTCCCGACGTCCCAGTGTCCCTCTCACACTCTCCGCAATGTGCTGACTGTCTGTCCCAGTGTCCCTCTCACACTCTCCTCAAGGTGCTGACTGTCTGTCCCAGTGTCCCTCTCACACTCTCCTCAAGGTGCTGACTGTCTGTCCCAGTGTCCCAGTGTCCCTCTCACACTCTCCTCAAGGTGCTGAATGTCTGTCCCAGTATCCCAGTGTCCCTCTCACACTCTCCTCAAGGTGCTGTCTGTCTGTCCCTGTGTCCCAGTGTCCCTCTCCCACTCTCCTCAAGGTGCTGACTGTCTGTCCCGGTGTACCAGTGTCCCTCTCACACTTTCCTCAAGGTGCTGACTGTCTGTCCCGGTGTCCCACTGTCCCTCTCACACTTTCCTCAATGTGCTGACTGTCTGTCCCAGTGTCCCTCTCACACTCTCCTCAAGGTGCTGACTGTCTGTCCCGACGTCCCCATGTCCCTCTCACACTCAACTCAAGGTGCTGACTGTCTGTCCCAGTGTCCCTCTCTCACTCTCCTCAAGGTGCTGACTGTCTGTCCCAGTGTCCCAGTGTCCCTCTCACACTCTCCTCAAGGTGCTGACTGTCTGTCCCAGTATCCCTCTCACACTCTCCCCAAGGTGCTGACTGTCTGTCCCAGTGTCCCAGTGTACCTCTCACACACTCCTCAAGGTGCTGACTGTCTGTCCCAGTGTCCCAGTGTCCCTCTCACACTCTCCTCAAGGTGCTGACTGTCTGTCCCAGTGTCCCAGTGTCCCTCTCACACTGTCCTCAAGGTGCTGACTGTCTGTCCCAAAGTCCCAGTGTACCTCTCACACTCTCCCCAAGGTGCTGACTGTCTGTCCCAGTGTCCCAGTGTACCTCTCACACTCTCCTCAAGGTGCTGACTGTCTGTCCCGGTATCTCAGTGCCCCTCTCACACTCTCCTCAAGGTGCTGACTGTCTGTCCCAGTGTCCCTCTCCCACTCTCCTCAAGGTGCTGACTGTCTGTCCCAGTGTCCCAGTGTCCCTCTCACACTCTCCTCAAGGTGCTGACTGTCTGTCCCGACGTCCCAGTGTCCCTCTCACACTCTCCGCAAGGTGCTGACTGTCTGTCCCAGTGTCCCTCTCACACTCTCCTCAAGGTGCTGACTGTCTGTCCCAGTGTCCCTCTCACACTCTCCTCAAGGTGCTGACTGTCTGTCCCAGTGTCCCAGTGTACCTCTCACACTCTCCCCAAGGTGCTGACTGTCTGTCCCAGTGTCCCAGTGTACCTCTCACACTCTCCTCAAGGTGCTGACTGTCTGTCCCGACGTCCCAGTGTCCCTCTCACACTCTCCGCAAGGTGCTGACTGTCTGTCCCGGTGTCCCAGTGTCCCTCTCCCACTCTCCTCAAGGTGCTGACTGTCTGTCCCGGTGTCCCAGTGTCCCTCTCCCACTCTCCTCAAGGAGCTGACTGTCTGTCCCAGTGTCCCTCTCACACTCTCCTCTAGGTGCTGACTGTCTGTCCCGGTGTCCCAGTGTCCCTCTCCCACTCTCCTCAAGGTGCTGAATGTCTGTCCCAGTGTCCCAGTGTCCCTATCACACTCTCCTCAAGGTGCTGACTGTCTGTCCCAGTGTCCCAGTGTCCCTCTCACACTCTCCTCAAGGTGCTGACTGTCTGTCCCGGTGTCCCAGTGTCCCTCTCACACTCTCCTCAAGGTGCTGACTGTCTGCCCCAGTGTCCCAGTGTCCCTCTCACACTCTCCTCAAGGTGCTGAATGTCTGCCCCAGTGTCCCAGTGTCCCTCTCACACTCTCCTCAATGTGCTGACTGTCTGTCCCAGTGTCCCAGTGTCCCTCTCACACTCTCCTCAAGGTGCTGACTGTCTGTTCCAGTGTCCCAGTGTCCCTCTCACACTCTCCTCAAGGTGCTGACTGTCTGCCCCAGTGTCCCAATGTCCCTCTCACACTCTCCTCAAGGTGCTGACTGTCTGTCCCAGTGTCCCATTGTACCTCTCACAATCTCCCCAAGGTGCTGACTGTCTGTCCCAGTGTCCCAGTGTACCTCTCACACTCTCCTCAAGGTGCTGACTATCTGTCCCGGTATCCCAGTGCGCCTCTCACACTCTCCTCAAGGTGCTGACTGTCTGTCCCAGTGTCCCTCACCCACTCTCCTCAAGGTGCTGACTGTCTGTCCCAGTGTCCCAGTGTCCCTCTCACACTCTCCTCAAGGTGCTGACTGTCTGTCCCGACGTCCCAGTGTCCCTCTCACACTCTCCTCAAGGTGCTGACTGTCTGTCCCAGTGTCCCTCTCACACTCTCCTCAAGGTGCTGACTGTCTGTCCCAGTGTCCCAGTGTACCTCTCACACTCTCCCCAAGGTGCTGACTGTCTGTCCCCTTATCCCAGTGCCCCTCTCACACTCTCCTCAAGGTGCTGACTGTCTGTCCCAGTGTCCCTCTCCCACTCTCCTCAAGGTGCTGACTGTCCCGGTGTCCCAGTGTCCCTCTCACACTCTCCTCAAGGTGCTGACTGTCTGTCCCAGTGTCCCTCTCACACTCTCCTCAAGGTGCTGACTGTCTGTCCCAGTGTCCCAGTGTCCCTCTCACACTCTCCTCAAGGTGCTGACTGTCTGTCCCAGTGTCCCAGTGTCCCTCTCACACTCAACCCAAGGTGCTGACTGTCTGTCCCAGTGTCCCAGTGTACCTCTCACAGTCTCCTCAATTTGCTGACTGTCTGTTCCAGTGTCCCAGTGTCCCTCTCACACTCTCCTCAAGGTGCTGACTGTCTGTCCCAGTGTCCCAGTGTACCTCTCACACTCTCCGCAAGGTGCTGACTGTCTGTCCCGGTATCCCAGTGCCCCTCTCACACTCTCCTCAAGGTGCTGTCTGTCTGTCCCTGTGTCCCAGTGTCCCTGTCCCACTCTCCTCAAGGTGCTGACTGTCCCGGTGTCCCAGTGTCCCTCTCACACTCTCCTCAAGGTGCTGACTGTCTGTCCCAGTGTCCCTCTCACACTCTCCTCAAGCTGCTGACTGTCTGTCCCAGTGTCCCTCTCACACTCTCCTCAAGGTGCTGACTGTCTGTCCCAGTGTCCCAGTGTCCCTCTCCCACTCTCCTCAAGGTGCTGACTGTCCCGGTGTCCCAGTGTCCCTCTCACACTCTCCTCAAGGTGCTGACTGGCTGTCGCGGTGTCCCAGTGTCCCTCTCACACTCTCCTCAAGGTGCTGACTGGCTGTCGCGGTGTCCCAGTGTCCCTCTCCCACACTCCTCACGGTGCTGACTGTCTGTCCCAGTGTCCCCCTCTCACACTCTCCTCAAGGTGCTGACTGTCTGACCCAGTGTCCCTCTCACACTCTCCTCAAGGTGCTGACTGTCTGTCCTGGTCTCCCAGTGTCCCTCTCACACTCTCCTCAAGGTGCTATCTGTCCCAGTGTCCCTCTCACACTCTCCTCAAGGTGCTGACTGTCTGTCCCGGTGTCCCAGTATCCCTCTCCCACACTCCTCAAGGAGCTGACTGTCTGTCCCAGTGTCCCTCTCACACTCTCCTCAAGGTGCTGACTGTCTGTCCCGGTGTCCCAGTGTCCCTCTCCCACTCTCCTCAAGGTGCTGACTGTCTGCCCCAGTGTCCCATTGTCCCTCTCACACTCTCCTCAAGGTGCTGACTGTCTGTCCCAGTGTCCCTCTCACACTCTCCTCAAGGGGCTGACTGTCTGTCCCAGTGTCCCAGTGTCCCAATCTCACACTCTCCTCAAGGTGCTGACTGTCTGTCGCGGTGTCCCAGTGCCCCCCTCTCCCACACTCCTCAAGGTGCTGACTGTCTGTCCCAGTGTCCACCTCTCACACTCTCCTCAAGGTGCTGACTGTCTGTCCCAGTGTCCCAGTGTACCTCTCACACTCTCCTCAATGTGCTGACTGTCTGTCCCAGTGTCCCAGTGTCCCTCTCACACTCTCCTCAAGGGGCTGACTGTCTGTCCCAGTGTCCCAGTGTCCCTCTCACACTCTCCTCAAGGTGCTGACTGTCTGTCCCAGTGTCCCAGTGTACCTCTCACACTCTCCCCAAGGTGCTGACTGTCTGTCCCAGTGTCCCAGTGTACCTCTCACACTCTCCTCAAGGTGCTGACTGTCTGTCCCGGTATCTCAGTGCCCCTCTCACACTCTCCTCAAGGTGCTGACTGTCTTTCCCAGTGTCCCTCTCCCACTCTCCTCAAGGTGCTGACTGACTGTCCCAGTGTCCCAGTGGCCCTCTCACACTCTCCTCAAGGTGCTGACTGTCTGTCCCGACGTCCCAGTGTCCCTCTCACACTCTCCGCAATGTGCTGACTGTCTGTCCCAGTGTCCCTCTCACACTCTCCTCAAGGTGCTGACTGTCTGTCCCAGTGTCCCTCTCACACTCTCCTCAAGGTGCTGACTGTCTGTCCCAGTGTCCCAGTGTCCCTCTCACACTCTCCTCAAGGTGCTGAATGTCTGTCCCAGTATCCCAGTGTCCCTCTCACACTCTCCTCAAGGTGCTGTCTGTCTGTCCCTGTGTCCCAGTGTCCCTCTCCCACTCTCCTCAAGGTGCTGACTGTCTGTCCCGGTGTACCAGTGTCCCTCTCACACTTTCCTCAAGGTGCTGACTGTCTGTCCCGGTGTCCCACTGTCCCTCTCACACTTTCCTCAATGTGCTGACTGTCTGTCCCAGTGTCCCTCTCACACTCTCCTCAAGGTGCTGACTGTCTGTCCCGACGTCCCCATGTCCCTCTCACACTCAACTCAAGGTGCTGACTGTCTGTCCCAGTGTCCCTCTCTCACTCTCCTCAAGGTGCTGACTGTCTGTCCCAGTGTCCCAGTGTCCCTCTCACACTCTCCTCAAGGTGCTGACTGTCTGTCCCAGTATCCCTCTCACACTCTCCCCAAGGTGCTGACTGTCTGTCCCAGTGTCCCAGTGTACCTCTCACACACTCCTCAAGGTGCTGACTGTCTGTCCCAGTGTCCCAGTGTCCCTCTCACACTCTCCTCAAGGTGCTGACTGTCTGTCCCAGTGTCCCAGTGTCCCTCTCACACTGTCCTCAAGGTGCTGACTGTCTGTCCCAGTATCCCAGTGTACCTCTCACACTCTCCCCAAGGTGCTGACTGTCTGTCCCAGTGTCCCAGTGTACCTCTCACACTCTCCTCAAGGTGCTGACTGTCTGTCCCGGTATCTCAGTGCCCCTCTCACACTCTCCTCAAGGTGCTGACTGTCTGTCCCAGTGTCCCTCTCCCACTCTCCTCAAGGTGCTGACTGTCTGTCCCAGTGTCCCAGTGTCCCTCTCACACTCTCCTCAAGGTGCTGACTGTCTGTCCCGACGTCCCAGTGTCCCTCTCACACTCTCCGCAAGGTGCTGACTGTCTGTCCCAGTGTCCCTCTCACACTCTCCTCAAGGTGCTGACTGTCTGTCCCAGTGTCCCTCTCACACTCTCCTCAAGGTGCTGACTGTCTGTCCCAGTGTCCCAGTGAACCTCTCACACTCTCCCCAAGGTGCTGACTGTCTGTCCCGGTATCCCAGTGCCCCTCTCACACTCTCCTCAAGGTGCTGACTGTCTGTCCCAGTGTCCCTCTCACACTCTCCTCAAGGTGCTGTCTGTCTGTCCCTGCGTCCCAGTGTCCCTCTCCCACTCTCCTCAAGGTGCTGACTGTCCCGGTGTCCCAGTGTCCCTCTCAAACTCTCCTCAAGGTGCTGACTGTCTGTCCCAGTGTCCCTGTCACACTCTCCTCAAGGTGCTGACTGTCTGTCCCAGTGTCCCTCTCACACTCTCCTCAAGGTGCTGACTGTCTGTCCCAGTGTCCCTCTCACACTCTCCTCAAGGTGCTGACTGTCTGTCCCAGTGTCCCTCTCACACTCTCCTCAAGGTGCTGACTGTCTGTCCCAGTGTCCCTCTCACACTCTCCTCAAGGTGCTGACTGTCTGTCCCAGTGTCACAGTGTACCTCTCACACTCTCCCCAAGGTGCTGACTGTCTGTCCCGGTATCCCAGTGTCCCTCTCACACTCTCCTCAAGGTGCTGACTGTCTGTCCCAGTGTCCCTCTCACACTCTCCTCAAGGTGCTGTCTGTCTGTCCCTGTGTTCCAGTGTCCCTCTCCCACTCACCTCAAGGTGCTGACTGTCCCGGTGTCCCAGTGTCCCTCTCACACTCTCCTCAAGGTGCTGACTGTCTGTCCCAGTGTCCCAGTGTCCCTCTCACACTCTCCTCAAGGTGCTGACTGTCTGTCCCAGTGTCCCAGTGTCCCTCTCACACTCTCCCCAAGGTGCTGACTGTCTGTCCCAGTGTCCCAGTGTACCTCTCACACTCTCCTCAAGGTGCTGACTGTCTGTTCCAGTGTCCCAGTGTCCCTCTCACACTCTCCTCAAGGTGCTGACTGTCTGTCCCAGTGTCCCAGTGTCCCTCTCACACTCTCCTCAAGGTGCAGACTGTCTGTCCCAGTGTCCCGGTGTACCTCTCACACTCTCCCCAAGGTGCTGACTGTCTGTCCCAGTGTCCCAGTGTCCCTCTCCCACTCTCCTCAAGGTGCTGACTGTCTGTCCCGGTATCCCAGTGCCCCTCTCACACTCTCCTCAATGTGCTGACTCTCTGTCCCAGTGTCCCTCTCCCACTCTCCTCAAGGTGCTGACTGTCTGTCCCAGTGTCCCTCTCACACTCTCCTCAAGGTGCTGACTGTCTGTCCCGACATCCCAGTGTCCCTCTCACACTCTCCTCAAGGTGCTGACTGTCTGTCCCAGTGTCCCTCTCACACTCTCCTCAAGGTGCTGACTGTCTGTCCCAGTGTCCCAGTGTACCTCTCACACTCTCCCCAAGGTGCTGACTGTCTGTCCCGGTATCCCAGTGCCCCTCTCACTCTCTCCTCAAGGTGCTGACTGTCTGTCCCAGTGTCCCTCTCCCACTCTCCTCAAGGTGCTGACTGTCCCGGTGTCCCAGTGTCCCTCTCACACTCTCCTCAAGGTGCTGACTGTCTGTCCCAGTGTCCCTCTCACACTCTCCTCAAGGTGCTGACTGCCTGTCCCAGTGTCCCTCTCACACTCTCCTCAAGGTGCTGACTGTCTGTCCCAGTGTCCCAGTGTCCCTCTCCCACTCTCCTCAAGGTGCTGACTGTCCCGGTGTCCCAGTGTCCCTCTCACACTCTCCTCAAGGTGCTGACTGTCTGACCCAGTGTCCCTCTCACACTCTCCTCAAGGTGCTGATTGTCTGTCCTGGTGTCCCAGTGTCCCTCTCCCACTCTCCTCAATGTGCTGACTGTCTGTCCCAGTGTCCCAGTGTCCCTCTCACACTCTCCTCAAGGTGCTGACTGTCTGTTCCAGTGTCCCAGTGTCCCTCTCACACTCTCCTCAAGGTGCTGACTGTCTGCCCCAGTGTCCCAATGTCCCTCTCACACTCTCCTCAAGGTGCTGACTGTCTGTCCCAGTGTCCCATTGTACCTCTCACAATCTCCCCAAGGTGCTGACTGTCTGTCCCAGTGTCCCAGTGTACCTCTCACACTCTCCTCAAGGTGCTGACTATCTGTCCCGGTATCCCAGTGCGCCTCTCACACTCTCCTCAAGGTGCTGACTGTCTGTCCCAGTGTCCCTCACCCACTCTCCTCAAGGTGCTGACTGTCTGTCCCAGTGTCCCAGTGTCCCTCTCACACTCTCCTCAAGGTGCTGACTGTCTGTCCCGACGTCCCAGTGTCCCTCTCACACTCTCCTCAAGGTGCTGACTGTCTGTCCCAGTGTCCCTCTCACACTCTCCTCAAGGTGCTGACTGTCTGTCCCAGTGTCCCAGTGTACCTCTCACACTCTCCCCAAGGTGCTGACTGTCTGTCCCCTTATCCCAGTGCCCCTCTCACACTCTCCTCAAGGTGCTGACTGTCTGTCCCAGTGTCCCTCTCCCACTCTCCTCAAGGTGCTGACTGTCCCGGTGTCCCAGTGTCCCTCTCACACTCTCCTCAAGGTGCTGACTGTCTGTCCCAGTGTCCCTCTCACACTCTCCTCAAGGTGCTGACTGTCTGTCCCAGTGTCCCAGTGTCCCTCTCACACTCTCCTCAAGGTGCTGACTGTCTGTCCCAGTGTCCCAGTGTCCCTCTCACACTCAACCCAAGGTGCTGACTGTCTGTCCCAGTGTCCCAGTGTACCTCTCACAGTCTCCTCAATTTGCTGACTGTCTGTTCCAGTGTCCCAGTGTCCCTCTCACACTCTCCTCAAGGTGCTGACTGTCTGTCCCAGTGTCCCAGTGTACCTCTCACACTCTCCGCAAGGTGCTGACTGTCTGTCCCGGTATCCCAGTGCCCCTCTCACACTCTCCTCAAGGTGCTGTCTGTCTGTCCCTGTGTCCCAGTGTCCCTGTCCCACTCTCCTCAAGGTGCTGACTGTCCCGGTGTCCCAGTGTCCCTCTCACACTCTCCTCAAGGTGCTGACTGTCTGTCCCAGTGTCCCTCTCACACTCTCCTCAAGCTGCTGACTGTCTGTCCCAGTGTCCCTCTCACACTCTCCTCAAGGTGCTGACTGTCTGTCCCAGTGTCCCAGTGTCCCTCTCCCACTCTCCTCAAGGTGCTGACTGTCCCGGTGTCCCAGTGTCCCTCTCACACTCTCCTCAAGGTGCTGACTGGCTGTCGCGGTGTCCCAGTGTCCCTCTCACACTCTCCTCAAGGTGCTGACTGGCTGTCGCGGTGTCCCAGTGTCCCTCTCCCACACTCCTCACGGTGCTGACTGTCTGTCCCAGTGTCCCCCTCTCACACTCTCCTCAAGGTGCTGACTGTCTGACCCAGTGTCCCTCTCACACTCTCCTCAAGGTGCTGACTGTCTGTCCTGGTCTCCCAGTGTCCCTCTCACACTCTCCTCAAGGTGCTATCTGTCCCAGTGTCCCTCTCACACTCTCCTCAAGGTGCTGACTGTCTGTCCCGGTGTCCCAGTATCCCTCTCCCACACTCCTCAAGGAGCTGACTGTCTGTCCCAGTGTCCCTCTCACACTCTCCTCAAGGTGCTGACTGTCTGTCCCGGTGTCCCAGTGTCCCTCTCCCACTCTCCTCAAGGTGCTGACTGTCTGCCCCAGTGTCCCATTGTCCCTCTCACACTCTCCTCAAGGTGCTGACTGTCTGTCCCAGTGTCCCTCTCACACTCTCCTCAAGGGGCTGACTGTCTGTCCCAGTGTCCCAGTGTCCCAATCTCACACTCTCCTCAAGGTGCTGACTGTCTGTCGCGGTGTCCCAGTGCCCCCCTCTCCCACACTCCTCAAGGTGCTGACTGTCTGTCCCAGTGTCCACCTCTCACACTCTCCTCAAGGTGCTGACTGTCTGTCCCAGTGTCCCAGTGTACCTCTCACACTCTCCTCAATGTGCTGACTGTCTGTCCCAGTGTCCCAGTGTCCCTCTCACACTCTCCTCAAGGGGCTGACTGTCTGTCCCAGTGTCCCAGTGTCCCTCTCACACTCTCCTCAAGGTGCTGACTGTCTGTCCCAGTGTCCCAGTGTACCTCTCACACTCTCCCCAAGGTGCTGACTGTCTGTCCCAGTGTCCCAGTGTACCTCTCACACTCTCCTCAAGGTGCTGACTGTCTGTCCCGGTATCTCAGTGCCCCTCTCACACTCTCCTCAAGGTGCTGACTGTCTTTCCCAGTGTCCCTCTCCCACTCTCCTCAAGGTGCTGACTGACTGTCCCAGTGTCCCAGTGGCCCTCTCACACTCTCCTCAAGGTGCTGACTGTCTGTCCCGACGTCCCAGTGTCCCTCTCACACTCTCCGCAATGTGCTGACTGTCTGTCCCAGTGTCCCTCTCACACTCTCCTCAAGGTGCTGACTGTCTGTCCCAGTGTCCCTCTCACACTCTCCTCAAGGTGCTGACTGTCTGTCCCAGTGTCCCAGTGTCCCTCTCACACTCTCCTCAAGGTGCTGAATGTCTGTCCCAGTATCCCAGTGTCCCTCTCACACTCTCCTCAAGGTGCTGTCTGTCTGTCCCTGTGTCCCAGTGTCCCTCTCCCACTCTCCTCAAGGTGCTGACTGTCTGTCCCGGTGTACCAGTGTCCCTCTCACACTTTCCTCAAGGTGCTGACTGTCTGTCCCGGTGTCCCACTGTCCCTCTCACACTTTCCTCAATGTGCTGACTGTCTGTCCCAGTGTCCCTCTCACACTCTCCTCAAGGTGCTGACTGTCTGTCCCGACGTCCCCATGTCCCTCTCACACTCAACTCAAGGTGCTGACTGTCTGTCCCAGTGTCCCTCTCTCACTCTCCTCAAGGTGCTGACTGTCTGTCCCAGTGTCCCAGTGTCCCTCTCACACTCTCCTCAAGGTGCTGACTGTCTGTCCCAGTATCCCTCTCACACTCTCCCCAAGGTGCTGACTGTCTGTCCCAGTGTCCCAGTGTACCTCTCACACACTCCTCAAGGTGCTGACTGTCTGTCCCAGTGTCCCAGTGTCCCTCTCACACTCTCCTCAAGGTGCTGACTGTCTGTCCCAGTGTCCCAGTGTCCCTCTCACACTGTCCTCAAGGTGCTGACTGTCTGTCCCAGTATCCCAGTGTACCTCTCACACTCTCCCCAAGGTGCTGACTGTCTGTCCCAGTGTCCCAGTGTACCTCTCACACTCTCCTCAAGGTGCTGACTGTCTGTCCCGGTATCTCAGTGCCCCTCTCACACTCTCCTCAAGGTGCTGACTGTCTGTCCCAGTGTCCCTCTCCCACTCTCCTCAAGGTGCTGACTGTCTGTCCCAGTGTCCCAGTGTCCCTCTCACACTCTCCTCAAGGTGCTGACTGTCTGTCCCGACGTCCCAGTGTCCCTCTCACACTCTCCGCAAGGTGCTGACTGTCTGTCCCAGTGTCCCTCTCACACTCTCCTCAAGGTGCTGACTGTCTGTCCCAGTGTCCCTCTCACACTCTCCTCAAGGTGCTGACTGTCTGTCCCAGTGTCCCAGTGAACCTCTCACACTCTCCCCAAGGTGCTGACTGTCTGTCCCGGTATCCCAGTGCCCCTCTCACACTCTCCTCAAGGTGCTGACTGTCTGTCCCAGTGTCCCTCTCACACTCTCCTCAAGGTGCTGTCTGTCTGTCCCTGCGTCCCAGTGTCCCTCTCCCACTCTCCTCAAGGTGCTGACTGTCCCGGTGTCCCAGTGTCCCTCTCAAACTCTCCTCAAGGTGCTGACTGTCTGTCCCAGTGTCCCTGTCACACTCTCCTCAAGGTGCTGACTGTCTGTCCCAGTGTCCCTCTCACACTCTCCTCAAGGTGCTGACTGTCTGTCCCAGTGTCCCTCTCACACTCTCCTCAAGGTGCTGACTGTCTGTCCCAGTGTCCCTCTCACACTCTCCTCAAGGTGCTGACTGTCTGTCCCAGTGTCCCTCTCACACTCTCCTCAAGGTGCTGACTGTCTGTCCCAGTGTCACAGTGTACCTCTCACACTCTCCCCAAGGTGCTGACTGTCTGTCCCGGTATCCCAGTGTCCCTCTCACACTCTCCTCAAGGTGCTGACTGTCTGTCCCAGTGTCCCTCTCACACTCTCCTCAAGGTGCTGTCTGTCTGTCCCTGTGTTCCAGTGTCCCTCTCCCACTCACCTCAAGGTGCTGACTGTCCCGGTGTCCCAGTGTCCCTCTCACACTCTCCTCAAGGTGCTGACTGTCTGTCCCAGTGTCCCAGTGTCCCTCTCACACTCTCCTCAAGGTGCTGACTGTCTGTCCCAGTGTCCCAGTGTCCCTCTCACACTCTCCCCAAGGTGCTGACTGTCTGTCCCAGTGTCCCAGTGTACCTCTCACACTCTCCTCAAGGTGCTGACTGTCTGTTCCAGTGTCCCAGTGTCCCTCTCACACTCTCCTCAAGGTGCTGACTGTCTGTCCCAGTGTCCCAGTGTCCCTCTCACACTCTCCTCAAGGTGCAGACTGTCTGTCCCAGTGTCCCGGTGTACCTCTCACACTCTCCCCAAGGTGCTGACTGTCTGTCCCAGTGTCCCAGTGTCCCTCTCCCACTCTCCTCAAGGTGCTGACTGTCTGTCCCGGTATCCCAGTGCCCCTCTCACACTCTCCTCAATGTGCTGACTCTCTGTCCCAGTGTCCCTCTCCCACTCTCCTCAAGGTGCTGACTGTCTGTCCCAGTGTCCCTCTCACACTCTCCTCAAGGTGCTGACTGTCTGTCCCGACATCCCAGTGTCCCTCTCACACTCTCCTCAAGGTGCTGACTGTCTGTCCCAGTGTCCCTCTCACACTCTCCTCAAGGTGCTGACTGTCTGTCCCAGTGTCCCAGTGTACCTCTCACACTCTCCCCAAGGTGCTGACTGTCTGTCCCGGTATCCCAGTGCCCCTCTCACTCTCTCCTCAAGGTGCTGACTGTCTGTCCCAGTGTCCCTCTCCCACTCTCCTCAAGGTGCTGACTGTCCCGGTGTCCCAGTGTCCCTCTCACACTCTCCTCAAGGTGCTGACTGTCTGTCCCAGTGTCCCTCTCACACTCTCCTCAAGGTGCTGACTGCCTGTCCCAGTGTCCCTCTCACACTCTCCTCAAGGTGCTGACTGTCTGTCCCAGTGTCCCAGTGTCCCTCTCCCACTCTCCTCAAGGTGCTGACTGTCCCGGTGTCCCAGTGTCCCTCTCACACTCTCCTCAAGGTGCTGACTGTCTGACCCAGTGTCCCTCTCACACTCTCCTCAAGGTGCTGATTGTCTGTCCTGGTGTCCCAGTGTCCCTCTCCCACTCTCCTCAAGGTGCTATCTGTCCCAGTGTCCCTCTCACACTCTCCTCAAGGTGCTGACTGTCTGTCCCGGTGTCCCAGTGTCCCTCTCCCACTCTCCTCAAGGAGCTGACTGTCTCTCCCAGTGTCCCTCTCACACTCTCCTCTATGTGCTGACTGTCTGACCCGGTGTCCCAGTGTCCCTCTCCCACTCTCCTCAAGGTGCTGACTGTCTGTCCCAGTGTCCCAGTGTCCCTCTCACACTCTCCTCAAGGTGCTGACTGTCTGTCCCAGTGTCCCAGTGTCTCTAGCATACTCTCCTCAAGGTGCTGACTGTCTGTCCCAGTGTCCCAGTGTCCCTCTCACACTCTCCTCAAGGTGCCGACTGTCTGTGCCGGTGTCCCAGTGTCCCTCTCACACTCTCCTCAAGGTGCTGACTGTCTGTCCCAGTGTCCCTCTCACACTCTCCTCAAGGTGCCGACTGTCTGTGCCGGTGTCCCAGTGTCCCTCTCCCACTCTCCTCAAGGTGCTGACTGTCTGTCCCAGTGTCCCTCTCACACTCTCCTCAAGGTGCTGACTGTCTGTCCCAGTGTCCCAGTGTACCTCTTACACTCTCCCCAAGGTGCTGGCTGTCTGTCCCAGTGTCCCAGTGTCCCTCTCACACTCTCCTCAAGGTGCCGACTGTCTGTGCCGGTGTCCCAGTGTCCCTCTCACACTCTCCTCAAGGTGCTGACTGTCTGTCCCAGTGTCCCTCTCACACTCTCCTCAAGGTGCCGACTGTCTGTGCCGGTGTCCCAGGGTCCCCCTCTCACACTCTCCTCAAGGTGCTGACTGTCTGTCCCACTGTCCCCCTCTCACACTCTCTTCAAGGTGCTGACTGTCTGTCCCGGTGTCCCTCTCACACTCTCCTCAAGGTGCTATCTGTCCCAGTGTCCCTCTCACACTCTCCTCAAGGTGCTGACTGTCTGTCCCGGTTGTCCCAGTGTCCCTCTCCCACTCTCCTCAAGGAGCTGACTGTCTGTCCCAGTGTCCCTCTCACACTCTCCTCTATGTGCTGACTGTCTGTCGCGGTGTCCCAGTGTCCCTCTCCCACTCTCCTCAAGGTGCTGACTGTCTGTCCCAGTGTCCCAGTGTCCCTCTCACACTCTCCTCAAGGTGCTGACTGTCTGTCCCAGTGTCCCAGTGTCCCTAGCATACTCTCCTCAAGGTGCTGACTGTCTGTCCCAGTGTCCCAGTGTCCCTCTCACACTCTCCTCAAGGTGCCGACTGTCTGTGCCGGTGTCCCAGTGTCCCTCTCACACTCTCCTCAAGGTGCTGACTGTCTGTCCCAGTGTCCCAGTGTCCCTCTCACACTCTCCTCAAGGTGCCGACTGTCTGTGCCGGTGTCCCAGGGTCCCCCTCTCACACTCTCCTCAAGGTGCTGACTGTCTGTCCCACTGTCCCCCTCTCACACTCTCTTCAAGGTGCTGACTGTCTGTCCCGGTGTCCCTCTCACACTCTCCTCAAGGTGCTGACTGTCTGTCCCGGTGTCCCAGTGTCCCTCTCACACTCTCCTCAAGGTGCTGACTGTCTGTCCCGGTGCCCCAGTGTCGCTCTCACATACTCCTCAAGGTGCTGACTGTCTGTCCCACTGTCCCCCTCTCACACTCTCCTCAAGGTGCTGACTGTCTGTCCCAGTGTCCCTCTCACACTCTCCTCAAGGTGCTGACTGTTTGTCCCGGTGTCCCTCTCACACTCTCCTCAAGGTGCTGACTGCCTGTCCCAGTGTCCCAGTGTCCCTCTCACACTCTCCTCAAGGTGCTGACTGTCTGTCCCAGTGTCCCAGTGTCCCTCTCATACTCTCCTCAAGGTGCTGACTGTCTGTCCCAGTGTCCCTCTCACACTCTCCTCAAGGTGCTGACTGTCTGTCCCAGTGTCCCTCTCACACTCTCCCCAAGGTGCTGACTGTCTGTCCCAGTGTCCCAGTGTACCTCTCACACTCTCCTCAAGGTGCTGACTGTCTGTCCCAGTGTCCCAGTGTCCCTCTCACACTCTCCTCAAGGGGCTGACTGTCTGTCCCAGTGTCCCAGTGTCCCTCTCACACTCTCCTCAAGGTGCTGACTGTCTGTCCCAGTGTCCCAGTATACCTCTCACACTCTCCCCAAGGTGCTGACTGTCTGTCCCAGTGTCCCAGTGTACCTCTCACACTCTCCTCAAGGTGCTGACTGTCTGTCCCGGTATCTCAGTGCCCCTCTCACACTCTCCTCAAGGTGCTGACTGTCTGTCCCAGTGTCCCTCTCCCACTCTCCTCAAGGTGCTGACTGACTGTCCCAGTGTCCCAGTGTCCCTCTCACACTCTCCTCAAGGTGCTGAATGTCTGTCCCAGTATCCCAGTGTCCCTCTCACACTCTCCTCAAGGTGCTGTCTGTCTGTCCCTGTGTCCCAGTGTCCCTCTCCCACTCTCCTCAAGGTGCTGACTGTCTGTCCCGGTGTACCAGTGTCCCTCTCACACTTTCCTCAAGGTGCTGACTGTCTGTCCCGGTGTCCCACTGTCCCTCTCACACTTTCCTCAATGTGCTGACTGTCTGTCCCAGTGTCCCTCTCACACTCTCCTCAAGGTGCTGACTGTCTGTCCCGACGTCCCCATGTCCCTCTCACACTCAACTCAAGGTGCTGACTGTCTGTCCCAGTGTCCCTCTCTCACTCTCCTCAAGGTGCTGACTGTCTGTCCCAGTGTCCCAGTGTCCCTCTCACACTCTCCTCAAGGTGCTGACTGTCTGTCCCAGTATCCCTCTCACACTCTCCCCAAGGTGCTGACTGTCTGTCCCAGTGTCCCAGTGTACCTCTCACACACTCCTCAAGGTGCTGACTGTCTGTCCCAGTGTCCCAGTGTCCCTCTCACACTCTCCTCAAGGTGCTGACTGTCTGTCCCAGTGTCCCAGTGTCCCTCTCACACTGTCCTCAAGGTGCTGACTGTCTGTCCCAGTATCCCAGTGTACCTCTCACACTCTCCCCAAGGTGCTGACTGTCTGTCCCAGTGTCCCAGTGTACCTCTCACACTCTCCTCAAGGTGCTGACTGTCTGTCCCGGTATCTCAGTGCCCCTCTCACACTCTCCTCAAGGTGCTGACTGTCTGTCCCAGTGTCCCTCTCCCACTCTCCTCAAGGTGCTGACTGTCTGTCCCAGTGTCCCAGTGTCCCTCTCACACTCTCCTCAAGGTGCTGACTGTCTGTCCCGACGTCCCAGTGTCCCTCTCACACTCTCCGCAAGGTGCTGACTGTCTGTCCCAGTGTCCCTCTCACACTCTCCTCAAGGTGCTGACTGTCTGTCCCAGTGTCCCTCTCACACTCTCCTCAAGGTGCTGACTGTCTGTCCCAGTGTCCCAGTGAACCTCTCACACTCTCCCCAAGGTGCTGACTGTCTGTCCCGGTATCCCAGTGCCCCTCTCACACTCTCCTCAAGGTGCTGACTGTCTGTCCCAGTGTCCCTCTCACACTCTCCTCAAGGTGCTGTCTGTCTGTCCCTGCGTCCCAGTGTCCCTCTCCCACTCTCCTCAAGGTGCTGACTGTCCCGGTGTCCCAGTGTCCCTCTCAAACTCTCCTCAAGGTGCTGACTGTCTGTCCCAGTGTCCCTGTCACACTCTCCTCAAGGTGCTGACTGTCTGTCCCAGTGTCCCTCTCACACTCTCCTCAAGGTGCTGACTGTCTGTCCCAGTGTCCCTCTCACACTCTCCTCAAGGTGCTGACTGTCTGTCCCAGTGTCCCTCTCACACTCTCCTCAAGGTGCTGACTGTCTGTCCCAGTGTCCCTCTCACACTCTCCTCAAGGTGCTGACTGTCTGTCCCAGTGTCACAGTGTACCTCTCACACTCTCCCCAAGGTGCTGACTGTCTGTCCCGGTATCCCAGTGTCCCTCTCACACTCTCCTCAAGGTGCTGACTGTCTGTCCCAGTGTCCCTCTCACACTCTCCTCAAGGTGCTGTCTGTCTGTCCCTGTGTTCCAGTGTCCCTCTCCCACTCACCTCAAGGTGCTGACTGTCCCGGTGTCCCAGTGTCCCTCTCACACTCTCCTCAAGGTGCTGACTGTCTGTCCCAGTGTCCCAGTGTCCCTCTCACACTCTCCTCAAGGTGCTGACTGTCTGTCCCAGTGTCCCAGTGTCCCTCTCACACTCTCCCCAAGGTGCTGACTGTCTGTCCCAGTGTCCCAGTGTACCTCTCACACTCTCCTCAAGGTGCTGACTGTCTGTTCCAGTGTCCCAGTGTCCCTCTCACACTCTCCTCAAGGTGCTGACTGTCTGTCCCAGTGTCCCAGTGTCCCTCTCACACTCTCCTCAAGGTGCAGACTGTCTGTCCCAGTGTCCCGGTGTACCTCTCACACTCTCCCCAAGGTGCTGACTGTCTGTCCCAGTGTCCCAGTGTCCCTCTCCCACTCTCCTCAAGGTGCTGACTGTCTGTCCCGGTATCCCAGTGCCCCTCTCACACTCTCCTCAATGTGCTGACTCTCTGTCCCAGTGTCCCTCTCCCACTCTCCTCAAGGTGCTGACTGTCTGTCCCAGTGTCCCTCTCACACTCTCCTCAAGGTGCTGACTGTCTGTCCCGACATCCCAGTGTCCCTCTCACACTCTCCTCAAGGTGCTGACTGTCTGTCCCAGTGTCCCTCTCACACTCTCCTCAAGGTGCTGACTGTCTGTCCCAGTGTCCCAGTGTACCTCTCACACTCTCCCCAAGGTGCTGACTGTCTGTCCCGGTATCCCAGTGCCCCTCTCACTCTCTCCTCAAGGTGCTGACTGTCTGTCCCAGTGTCCCTCTCCCACTCTCCTCAAGGTGCTGACTGTCCCGGTGTCCCAGTGTCCCTCTCACACTCTCCTCAAGGTGCTGACTGTCTGTCCCAGTGTCCCTCTCACACTCTCCTCAAGGTGCTGACTGCCTGTCCCAGTGTCCCTCTCACACTCTCCTCAAGGTGCTGACTGTCTGTCCCAGTGTCCCAGTGTCCCTCTCCCACTCTCCTCAAGGTGCTGACTGTCCCGGTGTCCCAGTGTCCCTCTCACACTCTCCTCAAGGTGCTGACTGTCTGACCCAGTGTCCCTCTCACACTCTCCTCAAGGTGCTGATTGTCTGTCCTGGTGTCCCAGTGTCCCTCTCCCACTCTCCTCAAGGTGCTATCTGTCCCAGTGTCCCTCTCACACTCTCCTCAAGGTGCTGACTGTCTGTCCCGGTGTCCCAGTGTCCCTCTCCCACTCTCCTCAAGGAGCTGACTGTCTCTCCCAGTGTCCCTCTCACACTCTCCTCTATGTGCTGACTGTCTGACCCGGTGTCCCAGTGTCCCTCTCCCACTCTCCTCAAGGTGCTGACTGTCTGTCCCAGTGTCCCAGTGTCCCTCTCACACTCTCCTCAAGGTGCTGACTGTCTGTCCCAGTGTCCCAGTGTCTCTAGCATACTCTCCTCAAGGTGCTGACTGTCTGTCCCAGTGTCCCAGTGTCCCTCTCACACTCTCCTCAAGGTGCCGACTGTCTGTGCCGGTGTCCCAGTGTCCCTCTCACACTCTCCTCAAGGTGCTGACTGTCTGTCCCAGTGTCCCTCTCACACTCTCCTCAAGGTGCCGACTGTCTGTGCCGGTGTCCCAGTGTCCCTCTCCCACTCTCCTCAAGGTGCTGACTGTCTGTCCCAGTGTCCCTCTCACACTCTCCTCAAGGTGCTGACTGTCTGTCCCAGTGTCCCAGTGTACCTCTTACACTCTCCCCAAGGTGCTGGCTGTCTGTCCCAGTGTCCCAGTGTCCCTCTCACACTCTCCTCAAGGTGCCGACTGTCTGTGCCGGTGTCCCAGTGTCCCTCTCACACTCTCCTCAAGGTGCTGACTGTCTGTCCCAGTGTCCCTCTCACACTCTCCTCAAGGTGCCGACTGTCTGTGCCGGTGTCCCAGGGTCCCCCTCTCACACTCTCCTCAAGGTGCTGACTGTCTGTCCCACTGTCCCCCTCTCACACTCTCTTCAAGGTGCTGACTGTCTGTCCCGGTGTCCCTCTCACACTCTCCTCAAGGTGCTATCTGTCCCAGTGTCCCTCTCACACTCTCCTCAAGGTGCTGACTGTCTGTCCCGGTTGTCCCAGTGTCCCTCTCCCACTCTCCTCAAGGAGCTGACTGTCTGTCCCAGTGTCCCTCTCACACTCTCCTCTATGTGCTGACTGTCTGTCGCGGTGTCCCAGTGTCCCTCTCCCACTCTCCTCAAGGTGCTGACTGTCTGTCCCAGTGTCCCAGTGTCCCTCTCACACTCTCCTCAAGGTGCTGACTGTCTGTCCCAGTGTCCCAGTGTCCCTAGCATACTCTCCTCAAGGTGCTGACTGTCTGTCCCAGTGTCCCAGTGTCCCTCTCACACTCTCCTCAAGGTGCCGACTGTCTGTGCCGGTGTCCCAGTGTCCCTCTCACACTCTCCTCAAGGTGCTGACTGTCTGTCCCAGTGTCCCAGTGTCCCTCTCACACTCTCCTCAAGGTGCCGACTGTCTGTGCCGGTGTCCCAGGGTCCCCCTCTCACACTCTCCTCAAGGTGCTGACTGTCTGTCCCACTGTCCCCCTCTCACACTCTCTTCAAGGTGCTGACTGTCTGTCCCGGTGTCCCTCTCACACTCTCCTCAAGGTGCTGACTGTCTGTCCCGGTGTCCCAGTGTCCCTCTCACACTCTCCTCAAGGTGCTGACTGTCTGTCCCGGTGCCCCAGTGTCGCTCTCACATACTCCTCAAGGTGCTGACTGTCTGTCCCACTGTCCCCCTCTCACACTCTCCTCAAGGTGCTGACTGTCTGTCCCAGTGTCCCTCTCACACTCTCCTCAAGGTGCTGACTGTTTGTCCCGGTGTCCCTCTCACACTCTCCTCAAGGTGCTGACTGCCTGTCCCAGTGTCCCAGTGTCCCTCTCACACTCTCCTCAAGGTGCTGACTGTCTGTCCCAGTGTCCCAGTGTCCCTCTCATACTCTCCTCAAGGTGCTGACTGTCTGTCCCAGTGTCCCTCTCACACTCTCCTCAAGGTGCTGACTGTCTGTCCCAGTGTCCCTCTCACACTCTCCCCAAGGTGCTGACTGTCTGTCCCAGTGTCCCAGTGTACCTCTCACACTCTCCTCAAGGTGCTGACTGTCTGTCCCAGTGTCCCAGTGTCCCTCTCACACTCTCCTCAAGGGGCTGACTGTCTGTCCCAGTGTCCCAGTGTCCCTCTCACACTCTCCTCAAGGTGCTGACTGTCTGTCCCAGTGTCCCAGTATACCTCTCACACTCTCCCCAAGGTGCTGACTGTCTGTCCCAGTGTCCCAGTGTACCTCTCACACTCTCCTCAAGGTGCTGACTGTCTGTCCCGGTATCTCAGTGCCCCTCTCACACTCTCCTCAAGGTGCTGACTGTCTGTCCCAGTGTCCCTCTCCCACTCTCCTCAAGGTGCTGACTGACTGTCCCAGTGTCCCAGTGTCCCTCTCACACTCTCCTCAAGGTGCTGACTGTCTGTCCCGACGTCCCAGTGTCCCTCTCACACTCTCCGCAATGTGCTGACTGTCTGTCCCAGTGTCCCTCTCACACTCTCCTCAAGGTGCTGACTGTCTGTCCCAGTGTCCCAGTGTCCCTCTCACACTCTCCCCAAGGTGCTGACTGTCTGTCCCAGTGTCCCAGTGTACCTCTCACACTCTCCCCAAAGTGCAGACTGTCTGTCCCGGTATCCCAGTGCCCCTCTCACACTCTCCTCAAGGTGCTGACTGTCTGTCCCAGTGTCCCTCTCACACTCTCCTCAAGGTGCTGTCTGTCTGTCCCTGTGTCCCAGTGTCCCTCTCCCACTCTCCTCAAGGTGCTGACTGTCCCGGTGTCCCAGTGTCCCTCTCACACTCTCCTCAAGGTGCTGACTGTCTGTCCCAGTGTCCCAGTGTCCCTCTCACACTCTCCTCAAGGGGCTGACTGTCTGTCCCAGTGTCCCAGTGTCCCTCTCACACTCTCCCCAAGGTGCTGACTGTCTGTCCCAGTGTCCCAGTGTACCTCTCACACTCTCCTCAAGGTGCTGACTGTCTGTTCCAGTGTCCCAGTGTCCCTCTCACACTCTCCTCAAGGTGCTGACTGTCTGTCCCAGTGTCCCAGTGTCCCTCTCACACTCTCCTCAAGGTGCTGACTGTCTGTCCCAGTGTCCCAGTGTACCTCTCACACTCTCCCCAAGGTGCTGACTGTCTGTCCCAGTGTCCCAATGTACCTCTCACACTCTCCTCAAGGTGCTGACTGTCTGTCCCGGCATCCCAGTGCCCCTCTCACACTCTCCTCAAGGTGCTGACTGTCTGTCCCAGTGGCCCTCTACCACTCTCCTCAAGGTGCTGACTGTCTGTCCCAGTGTCCCAGTGTCCCTCTCACACTCTCCTCAAGGTGCTGACTGTCTGTCCCGACGTCCCAGTGTCCCTCTCACACTCTCCGCAAGGTGCTGACTGTCTGTCCCAGTGTCCCAGTGTACCTCTCACACTCTCCCCAAGGTGCTGACTGTCTGTTCCTGTATCCCAGTGCCCCTCTCACACTCTCCTCAAGGTGCTGACTGTCTGTCCCAGTGTCCCTCTCCCACTCTCCTCAAGGTGCTGACTGTCCCGGTGGCCCAGTGTCCCTCTCACACTCTCCTCAAGGTGCTGACTGTCTGTCCCAGTGTCCCTCTCACACTCTCCTCAAGGTGCTGACTGTCTGTCCCAGTGTCCCTCTCACACTCTCCTCAAGGTGCTGACTGTCTGTCCCAGTGTCCCAGTGTCCCTCTCCCACCCTCCTCAAGGTGCTGACTGTCCCGGTGTCCCAGTTTCCCTCTCACACTCTCCTCAAGGTGCTGACTGTCTGACCCAGTGTCCCTCTCACACTCTCCTCAAGGTGCTGACTGTCTGTCCTGGTGTCCCAGTGTCCCTCTCACACTCTCCTCAAGGTGCTATCTGTCCCAGTGTCCCTCTCACACTCTCCTCAAGGTGCTGACTGTCTGTCCTGGTGTCCCAGTGTCCCTCTCCCACTCTCCTCAAGGAGCTGACTGTCTGTCCCAGTCTCCCTCTCACACTCTCCTCTAGGTGCTGACTGTCTCTCCCGGTGTCCCAGTGTCCCTCTCCCACTCTCCTCAAGGTGCTGACTGTCTGTCCCAGTGTCCCCGTGTCCCTCTCACACTCTCCTCAAGGTGCTGACTGTCTGTCCCAGTGTCCCAGTGTCCCTCTCACACTCTCCTCAAGGTGCTGACTGTCTGTCCCGGTGTCCCAGTGTCCCTCTCACACTCTCCTCAAGGTGCTGACTGTCTGTCCCAGTGTCCCAGTGTCCCTCTCACACTCTCCTCAACGTGCCGACTGTCTGTGCCGGTGTCCCAGGGTCCCCCTCTCACACTCTCCTCAAGGTGCTGACTGTCTGTCCCACTGTCCCCCTCTCACACTCTCCTCAAGGTGCTGACTGTCTGTCCCAGTGTCCCTCTCACACTCTCCTCATGGTGCTGACTGTCTGTCCCGGTGTCCCTCTCACACTCTCCTCAAGGTGCTGACTGCCTGTCCCAGTGTCCCAGTGTCCCTCTCACACTCTCCTCAAGGTGCTGACTGTCTGTCCCAGTGTCCCAGTGTCCCTCTCACACTCTCCTCAAGGTGCTGACTGTCTGTCCCAGTATCCCAGTGTCCCTCTCACACTCTCCTCAAGGTGCTGTCTGTCTGTCCCTGTGTCCCAGTGTCCCTCTCCCACTCTCCTCAAGGTGCTGACTGTCTGTCCCGGTGTACCAGTGTCCCTCTCACACTTTCCTCAAGGTGCTGACTGTCTGTCCCGGTGTCCCACTGTCCCTCTCACACTTTCCTCAATGTGCTGACTGTCTGTCCCAGTGTCCCTCTCACACTCTCCTCAAGGTGCTGACTGTCTGTCCCGACGTCCCAATGTCCCTCTCACACTCTCCTCAAGGTGCTGACTGTCTGTCCCAGTGTCCCTCTCTCACTCTCCTCAAGGTGCTGACTGTCTGCCCAAGTGTCCCAGTGTCCCTCTCACACTCTCCTCAAGGTGCTGACTGTCTGTCCCAGTGTCCCTCTCACACTCTCCCCAAGGTGCTGACTGTCTGTCCCAGTGTCCCCGTGTACCTCTCACACTCTCCTCAAGGTGCTGACTGTCTGTCCCAGTGTCCCAGTGTCCCTCTCACACTCTCCTCAAGGTGCTGACTGTCTGTCCCAGTGTCCCAGTGTCCCTCTCACACTCTCCTCAAGGTGCTGACTGTCTGTCCCAGTGTCCCAGTGTACCTCTTACACTCTCCCCAAGGTGCTGGCTGTCTGTCCCAGTGTCCCAGTGTACCTCTCACACTCTCCTCAAGGTGCTGACTGTCTGTCCCGGTATCTCAGTGCCCCTCGCACACTATCCTCAAGGTGCTGACTGTCTGTCCCAGTGTCCCTCTCCCACTCTCCTCAAGGTGCTGACTGTCTGTCCCAGTGTCCCAGTGTCCCTCTCACACTCTCCTCAATGTGCTGACTGTCTGTCCCGACGTCCCAGTGTCCCTCTCACACTCTCCGCAAGGTGCTGACTGTCTGTCCCAGTGTCCCTCTCACACTCTCCTCAAGGTGCTGACTGTCCCAGTGTCCCTCTCACACTCTCCTCAAGGTGCTGACTGTCTGTCCCAGTGTCCCAGTGTACGTCTCACACTCTCCCCAAGGTGCTGACTGTCTGTTCCGGTATCCCAGTGCCCCTCTCACACTCTCCTCAAGGTGCTGACTGTCTGTCCCAGTGTCCCTCTCACACTCTCCTCAAGGTGCTGTCTGTCTGTCCCTGTGTCCCAGTGTCCCTCTCCCACTCTCCTCAAGGTGCTGACTGTCCCGGTGTCCCAGTGTCCCTCTCACACTCTCCTCAAGGTGCTGACTGTCTGTCCCAGTGTCCCTGTCACACTCTCCTCAAGGTGCTGACTGTCTGTCCCAGTGTCCCTCTCACACTCTCCTCAAGGTGCTGACTGTCTGTCCCAGTGTCCCTCTCACACTCTCCTCAAGGTGCTGACTGTCTGTCCCAGTGTCCCTCTCACACTCTCCTCAAGGTGCTGACTGTCTGTCCCAGTGTCCCAGTGTCCCTCTCCCACTCTCCTCAAGGTACTGACTGTCCCGGTGTCCCAGTGTCCCTCTCACACTCTCCTCAAGGTGCTGACTGGCTGTCGCGGTGGCCCAGTGTCCCCCTCTCCCTCACTCCTCAAGGTGCTGACTGTCTGTCCCAGTGTCCCCCTCTCACACTCTCCTCAAGGTGCTGACTGTCTGACCCAGTGTCCCTCTCACACTTTCCTCAAGGTGCTGACTGTCTGTCCCAGTGTCCCAGTGTCCCTCTCACACTCTCCTCAAGGTGCTGACTGTCTGTCCCAGTGTCCCTCTCTCATTCTCCTCAAGGTGCTGACTGTCTGTCCAAGTGTCCCAGTGTCCCTCTCACACTCTCCTCAAGGTGCTGACTGTCTGTCCCAGTGTCCATCTCACACTCTCCCCAAGGTGCTGACTGTCTGTCCCAGTGTCCCAGTGTACCTCTCACACTCTCCTCAAGGTGCTGACTGTCTGTCCCAGTGTCCCAGTGTCCCTCTCACACTCTCCTCAAGGTGCTGACTGTCTGTCCCAGTGTCCCAGTGTCCCTCTCACACTCTCCTCAAGGTGCTGACTGTCTGTCCCAGTGTCCCAGTGTACCTCTTACACTCTCCCCAAGGTGCTGGCTGTCTGTCCCAGTGTCCCAGTGTACCTCTCACACTCTCCTCAAGGTGCTGACTGTCTGTCCCGGTATCTCAGTGCCCCTCTCACACTCTCCTCAAGGTGCTGACTGTCTGTCCCAGTGTCCCTCTCCCACTCTCCTCAAGGTGCTGACTGTCTGTTCCAGTGTCCCAGTGTCCCTCTCACACTCTCCTCAAGGTGCTGACTGTCTGTCCCGACGTCCCAGTGTCCCTCTCACACTCTCCGCAAGGTGCTGACTGTCTGTCCCAGTGTCCCTCTCACACTCTCCTCAAGGTGCTGACTGTCTGTCCCAGTGTCCCTCTCACACTCTCCTCAAGGTGCTGACTGTCTGTCCCAGTGTCCCTCTCACACTCTCCTCAAGGTGCTGACTGTCTGTCCCAGTGTACCAGTGTACGTCTCACACTCTCCCCAAGGTGCTGACTGTCTGTCCCGGTATCCCAGTGCCCCTCTCACACTCTCCTCAAGGTGCTGACTGTCTGTCCCAGTGTCCCTCTCACACTCTCCTCAAGGTGCTGTCTGTCTGTCCCTGTGTCCCAGTGTCCCTCTCCCACTCTCCTCAAGGTGCTGACTGTCCCGGTGTCCCAGTGTCCCTCTCACACTCTCCTCAAGGTGCTGACTGTCTGTCCCAGTGTCCCTGTCACACTCTCCTCAAGGTGCTGACTGTCTGTCCCAGTGTCCCTCTCACACTCTCCTCAAGGTGCTGACTGTCTGTCCCAGTGTCCCTCTCACACTCTCCTCAAGGTGCTGACTGTCTGTCCCAGTGTCCCTCTCACACTCTCCTCAAGGTGCTGACTGTCTGTCCCAGTGTCCCAGTGTCCCTCTCCCACTCTCCTCAAGGTGCTGACTGTCCCGGTGTCCCAGTGTCCCTCTCACACTCTCCTCTAGGTGCTGACTGGCTGTCGCGGTGGCCCAGTGTCCCCCTCTCCCACACTCCTCAAGGTGCTGACTGTCTGTCCCAGTGTCCCCCTCTCACACTCTCCTCAAGGTGCTGACTGTCTGACCCAGTGTCCCTCTCACACTTTCCTCAAGGTGCTGACTGTCTGTCCCAGTGTCCCAGTGTACCTCTCACACTCTCCTCAAGGTGCTGACTGTCTGTCCCAGTGTCCCAGTGTCCCTCTCACACTCTCCTCAAGGTGCTGACTGTCTGTCCCAGTGTCCCAGTGTACCTCTCACACTCTCCCCAAGGTGCTGACTGTCTGTCCCAGTGTCCCAGTGTACCTCTCACACTCTCCTCAAGGTGCTGACTGTCTGTCCCGGTATCTCAGTGCCCCTCTCACACTCTCCTCAAGGTGCTGACTGTCTGTCCCATTGTCCCTCTCCCACTCTCCTCAAGGTGCTGACTGTCTGTCCCAGTGTCCCAGTGTCCTTCTCACACTCTCCTCAAGGTGCTGACTGTCTGTCCCGACGTCCCAGTGTCCCTCTCACACTCTCCGCAAGGTGCTGACTGTCTGTCCCAGTGTCCCTCTCACACTCTCCTCAAGGTGCTGACTGTCTGTCCCAGTGTCCCTCTCACACTCTCCTCAAGGTGCTGACTGTCTGTCCCAGTGTCCCTCTCACACTCTCCTCAAGGTGCTGACTGTCTGTCCCAGTGTCCCAGTGTCCCTCTCCCACTCTCCTCAAGGTGCTGACTGTCCCGGTGTCCCAGTGTCCCTCTCACACTCTCCTCAAGGTGCTGACTGTCTGACCCAGTGTCCCTCTCACACTCTCCTCAAGGTGCTGACTGTCTGTCCTGGTGTCCCAGTGTCCCTCTCCCACTCTCCTCAAGGTGCTATCTGTCCCAGTGTCCCTCTCACACTCTCCTCAAGGTGCTGACTGTCTGTCCCGGTTTCCCAGTGTCCCTCTCCCACTCTCCTCAAGGAGCTGACTGTCTGTCCCAGTGTCCCTCTCACACTCTCCTCTATGTGCTGACTGTCTGTCCCGGTGTCCCAGTGTCCCTCTCCCACTCTCCTCAAGGTGCTGACTGTCTGTCCCAGTGTCCCAGTGTCCCTCTCACACTCTCCTCAAGGTGCTGACTGTCTGTCCCAGTGTCCCAGTGTCCCTATCATACTCTCCTCAAGGTGCTGACTGTCTGTCCCAGTGTCCCAGTGTCCCTCTCACACTCTCCTCAAGGTGCCGACTGTCTGTGCCGGTGTCCCAGTGTCCCTCTCACACTCTCCTCAAGGTGCTGACTGTCTGTCCCAGTGTCCCAGTGTCCCTCTCACACTCTCCTCAAGGTGCCGACTGTCTGTGCCGGTGTCCCAGGGTCCCCCTCTCACACTCTCCTCAAGGTGCTGACTGTCTGTCCCACTGTCCCCCTCTCACACTCTCTTCAAGGTGCTGACTGTCTGTCCCGGTGTCCCTCTCACACTCTCCTCAAGGTGCTGACTGTCTGTCCCGGTGTCCCAGTGTCCCTCTCACACTCTCCTCAAGGTGCTGACTGTCTGTCCCGGTGCCCCAGTGTCGCTCTCACATACTCCTCAAGGTGCTGACTGTCTGTCCCACTGTCCCCCTCTCACACTCTCCTCAAGGTGCTGACTGTCTGTCCCAGTGTCCCTCTCACACTCTCCTCAAGGTGCTGACTGTTTGTCCCGGTGTCCCTCTCACACTCTCCTCAAGGTGCTGACTGCCTGTCCCAGTGTCCCAGTGTCCCTCTCACACTCTCCTCAAGGTGCTGACTGTCTGTCCCAGTGTCCCAGTGTCCCTCTCATACTCTCCTCAAGGTGCTGACTGTCTGTCCCAGTGTCCCAGTGTCCCTCTCACACTCTCCTCAAGGTGCTGACTGTCTGTCCCAGTGTCCCTCTCACACTCTCCCCAAGGTGCTGACTGTCTGTCCCAGTGTCCCAGTGTACCTCTCACACTCTCCTCAAGGTGCTGACTGTCTGTCCCAGTGTCCCAGTGTCCCTCTCACACTCTCCTCAAGGGGCTGACTGTCTGTCCCAGTGTCCCAGTGTCCCTCTCACACTCTCCTCAAGGTGCTGACTGTCTGTCCCAGTGTCCCAGTGTACCTCTCACACTCTCCCCAAGGTGCTGACTGTCTGTCCCAGTGTCCCAGTGTACCTCTCACACTCTCCTCAAGGTGCTGACTGTCTGTCCCGGTATCTCAGTGCCCCTCTCACACTCTCCTCAAGGTGCTGACTGTCTGTCCCAGTGTCCCTCTCCCACTCTCCTCAAGGTGCTGACTGACTGTCCCAGTGTCCCAGTGTCCCTCTCACACTCTCCTCAAGGTGCTGACTGTCTGTCCCGACGTCCCAGTGTCCCTCTCACACTCTCCGCAATGTGCTGACTGTCTGTCCCAGTGTCCCTCTCACACTCTCCTCAAGGTGCTGACTGTCTGTCCCAGTGTCCCTCTCACACTCTCCTCAAGGTGCTGACTGTCTGTCCCAGTGTCCCAGTGTACCTCTCACACTCTCCCCAAAGTGCAGACTGTCTGTCCCGGTTTCCCAGTGCCCCTCTCACACTCTCCTCAAGGTGCTGACTGTCTGTCCCAGTGTCCCTCTCACACTCTCCTCAAGGTGCTGACTGTCTGTCCCGGTGTCCCAGTGTCCCCCTCCCACTCTCCTCAAGGTGCTGACTGTCCCGGTGTCCCAGTGTCCCTCTCACACTCTCCTCAAGGTGCTGACTGTCTGTCCCAGTGTCCCAGTGTCCCTCTCACACTCTCCTCAAGGGGCTGACTGTCTGTCCCAGTGGCCCAGTGTCCCTCTCACACTCTCCCCAAGGTGCTGACTGTCTGTCCCAGTGTCCCAGTGTACCTCTCACACTCTCCTCAAGGTGCTGACTGTCTGTTCCAGTGTCCCAGTGTCCCTCTCACACTCTCCTCAAGGTGCTGACTGTCTGTCCCAGTGTCCCAGTGTCCCTCTCACACTCTCCTCAAGGTGCTGACTGTCTGTCCCGGCATCCCAGTGCCCCTCTCACACTCTCCTCAAGGTGCTGACTGTCTGTCCCAGTGTCCCTCTCCCACTCTCCTCAAGGTGCTGACTGTCGGTCCCAGTGTCCCAGTGTCCCTCTCACACTCTCCTCAAGGTGCTGACTGTCTGTCCCGACGTCCCAGTGTCCCTCTCACACTCTCCGCAAGGTGCTGACTGTCTGTCCCAGTGTCCCTCTCGCACTCTCCTCAAGGTGCTGACTGTCTGTCCCAGTGTCCCTCTCACACTCTCCTCAAGGTGCTGACTGTCTGTCCCAGTGTCCCAGTGTACCTCTCACACTCTCCCCAAGGTGCTGCCTGTCTGTCCCAGTGTCCCAGTGTCCCTCTCACACTCTCCTCAAGGTGCTGACTGTCTGTCCCGACGTCCCAGTGTCCCTCTCACACTCTCCGCAAGGTGCTGACTGTCTGTCCCAGTGTCCCTCTCGAACTCTCCTCAAGGTGCTGACTCTCTGTCCCAGTGTCCCTCTCACACTCTCCTCAAGGTGCTGACTGTCTGTCCCAGTGTCCCAGTGTCCCTCTCACACTCTCCTCAAGGTGCTGACTGTCTGTCCCGACGTCCCAGTGTCCCTCTCACACTCTCCGCAAGGTGCTGACTGTCTGTCCCAGTGTCCCTCTCGCACTCTCCTCAAGGTGCTGACTGTGTGTCCCAGTGTCCCTCTCACACTCTCCTCAAGGTGCTGACTGTCCCGGTGTCCCAGTGTCCCTCTCACACTCTCCTCAAGGTGCTGACTGTGTCCCAGTGTCCCTCTCACACTCTCCTCAAGGTGCTGACTGTCTGTCCCAGTGTCCCTCTCACACTCTCCTCAAGGTGCTGACTGTCTGTCCCAGTGTCCCAGTGTCCCTCTCCCACTCTCCTCAAGGTGCTGACTGTCCCGGTGTCCCAGTTTCCCTCTCACACTCTCCTCAAGGTGCTGACTGTCTGACCCAGTGTCCCTCTCACACTCTCCTCAAGGTGCTGACTGTCTGTCCTGGTGTCCCAGTGTCCCTCTCACACTCTCCTCAAGGTGCTATCTGTCCCAGTGTCCCTCTCACACTCTCCTCAAGGTGCTGACTGTCTGTCCTGGTGTCCCAGTGTCCCTCTCCCACTCTCCTCAAGGAGCTGACTGTCTGCCCCAGTGTCCCTCTCACACTCTCCTCTAGGTGCTGACTGTCTGTCCCGGTGTCCCAGTGTCCCTCTCCCACTCTCCTCAAGGTGCTGACTGTCTGTCCCAGTGTCCCCGTGTCCCTCTCACACTCTCCTCAAGGTGCTGACTGTCTGTCCCAGTGTCCCAGTGTCCCTCTCACACTCTCCTCAAGGTGCTGACTGTCTGTCCCGGTGTCCCAGTGTCCCTCTCACACTCTCCTCAAGGTGCTGACTGTCTGTCCCAGTGTCCCAGTGTCCCTCTCACACTCTCCTCAAGGGGCTGACTGTCTGTCCCAGTGTCCCAGTGTCCCTCTCACACTCTCCCCAAGGTGCTGACTGTCTGTCCCAGTGTCCCAGTGTACCTCTCACACTCTCCTCAAGGTGCTGACTGTCTGTTCCAGTGTCCCAGTGTCCCTCTCACACTCTCCTCAAGGTGCTGACTGTCTGTCCCAGTGTCCCAGTGTCCCTCTCACACTCTCCTCAAGGTGCTGACTGTCTGTCCCGGCATCCCAGTGCCCCTCTCACACTCTCCTCAAGGTGCTGACTGTCTGTCCCAGTGTCCCTCTCCCACTCTCCTCAAGGTGCTGACTGTCTGTCCCAGTGTCCCAGTGTCCCTCTCACACTCTCCTCAAGGTGCTGACTGTCTGTCCCGACGTCCCAGTGTCCCTCTCACACTCTCCGCAAGGTGCTGACTGTCTGTCCCAGTGTCCCTCTCGCACTCTCCTCAAGGTGCTGACTGTCTGTCCCAGTGTCCCTCTCACACTCTCCTCAAGGTGCTGACTGTCTGTCCCAGTGTCCCAGTGTACCTCTCACACTCTCCCCAAGGTGCTGACTGTCTGTCCCAGTGTCCCTCTCACACTCTCCTCAAGGTGCTGACTGTCTGTCCCGACGTCCCAGTGTCCCTCTCACACTCTCCGCAAGGTGCTGACTGTCTGTCCCAGTGTCCCTCTCGCACTCTCCTCAAGGTGCTGACTGTCTGTCCCAGTGTCCCTCTCACACTCTCCTCAAGGTGCTGACTGTATGTCCCAGTGTCCCAGTGTCCCTCTCACACTCTCCTCAAGGTGCTGACTGTCTGTCCCGACGTCCCAGTGTCCCTCTCACACTCTCCGCAAGGTGCTGACTGTCTGTCCCAGTGTCCCTCTCGCACTCTCCTCAAGGTGCTGACTGTGTGTCCCAGTGTCCCTCTCACACTCTCCTCAAGGTGCTGACTGTCCCGGTGTCCCAGTGTCCCTCTCACACTCTCCTCAAGGTGCTGACTGTGTCCCAGTGTCCCTCTCACACTCTCCTCAAGGTGCTGACTGTCTGTCCCAGTGTCCCTCTCACACTCTCCTCAAGGTGCTGACTGTCTGTCCCAGTGTCCCAGTGTCCCTCTCCCACTCTCCTCAAGGTGCTGACTGTCCCGGTGTCCCAGTTTCCCTCTCACACTCTCCTCAAGGTGCTGACTGTCTGACCCAGTGTCCCTCTCACACTCTCCTCAAGGTGCTGACTGTCTGTCCTGGTGTCCCAGTGTCCCTCTCACACTCTCCTCAAGGTGCTATCTGTCCCAGTGTCCCTCTCACACTCTCCTCAAGGTGCTGACTGTCTGTCCTGGTGTCCCAGTGTCCCTCTCCCACTCTCCTCAAGGAGCTGACTGTCTGCCCCAGTGTCCCTCTCACACTCTCCTCTAGGTGCTGACTGTCTGTCCCGGTGTCCCAGTGTCCCTCTCCCACTCTCCTCAAGGTGCTGACTGTCTGTCCCAGTGTCCCCGTGTCCCTCTCACACTCTCCTCAAGGTGCTGACTGTCTGTCCCAGTGTCCCAGTGTCCCTCTCACACTCTCCTCAAGGTGCTGACTGTCTGTCCCGGTGTCCCAGTGTCCCTCTCACACTCTCCTCAAGGTGCTGACTGTCTGTCCCAGTGTCCCAGTGTCCCTCTCACACTCTCCTCAAGGTGCCGACTGTCTGTCCCACTGTCCCCCTCTCACACTCTCCTCAAGGTGCTGACTGTCTGTCCCAGTGTCCCTCTCACACTCTCCTCATGGTGCTGACTGTCTGTCCCGGTGTCCCTCTCACACTCTCCTCAAGGTGCTGACTGCCTGTCCCAGTGTCCCAGTGTCCCTCTCACACTCTCCTCAAGGTGCTGACTGTCTGTCCCAGTGTCCCAGTGTCCCTCTCACACTCTCCTCAAGGTGCTGACTGTCTGTCCCAGTATCCCAGTGTCCCTCTCACACTCTCCTCAAGGTGCTGTCTGTCTGTCCCTGTGTCCCAGTGTCCCTCTCCCACTCTCCTCAAGGTGCTGACTGTCTGTCCCGGTGTACCAGTGTCCCTCTCACACTTTCCTCAAGGTGCTGACTGTCTGTCCCGGTGTCCCACTGTCCCTCTCACACTTTCCTCAATGTGCTGACTGTCTGTCCCAGTGTCCCTCTCACACTCTCCTCAAGGTGCTGACTGTCTGTCCCGACGTCCCAATGTCCCTCTCACACTCTCCTCAAGGTGCTGACTGTCTGTCCCAGTGTCCCTCTCTCACTCTCCTCAAGGTGCTGACTGTCTGTCCAAGTGTCCCAGTGTCCCTCTCACACTCTCCTCAAGGTGCTGACTGTCTGTCCCAGTGTCCCTCTCACACTCTCCCCAAGGTGCTGACTGTCTGTCCCAGTGTCCCAGTGTACCTCTCACACTCTCCGCAAGGTGCTGACTGTCTGTCCCAGTGTCCCAGTGTCCCTCTCACACTCTCCTCAAGGTGCTGACTGTCTGTCCCAGTGTCCCAGTGTCCCTCTCACACTCTCCTCAAGGTGCTGACTGTCTGTCCCAGTGTCCCAGTGTACCTCTTACACTCTCCCCAAGGTGCTGGCTGTCTGTCCCAGTGTCCCAGTGTACCTCTCACACTCTCCTCAAGGTGCTGACTGTCTGTCCCGGTATCTCAGTGCCCCTCTCACACTCTCCTCAAGGTGCTGACTGTCTGTCCCAGTGTCCCTCTCCCACTCTCCTCAAGGTGCTGACTGTCTGTCCCAGTGTCCCAGTGTCCCTCTCACACTCTCCTCAAGGTGCTGACTGTCTGTCCCGACGTCCCAGTGTCCCTCTCACACTCTCCGCAAGGTGCTGACTGTCTGTCCCAGTGTCCCTCTCACACTCTCCTCAAGGTGCTGACTGTCTGTCCCAGTGTCCCTCTCACACTCTCCTCAAGGTGCTGACTGTCTGTCCCAGTGTCCCAGTGTACGTCTCACACTCTCCCCAAGGTGCTGACTGTCTGTCCCGGTATCCCAGTGCCCCTCTCACACTCTCCTCAAGGTGCTGACTGTCTGTCCCAGTGTCCCTCTCACACTCTCCTCAAGGTGCTGTCTGTCTGTCCCTGTGTCCCAGTGTCCCTCTCCCACTCTCCTCAAGGTGCTGACTGTCCCGGTGTCCCAGTGTCCCTCTCACACTCTCCTCAAGGTGCTGACTGTCTGTCCCAGTGTCCCTGTCACACTCACCTCAAGGTGCTGACTGTCTGTCCCAGTGTCCCTCTCACACTCTCCTCAAGGTGCTGACTGTCTGTCCCAGTGTCCCTCTCACACTCTCCTCAAGGTGCTGACTGTCTGTCCCAGTGTCCCTCTCACACTCTCCTCAAGGTGCTGACTGTCTGTCCCAGTGTCCCAGTGTCCCTCTCCCACTCTCCTCAAGGTGCTGACTGTCCCGGTGTCCCAGTGTCCCTCTCACACTCTCCTCAAGGTGCTGACTGGCTGTCGCGGTGGCCCAGTGTCCCCCTCTCCCTCACTCCTCAAGGTGCTGACTGTCTGTCCCAGTGTCCCCCTCTCACACTCTCCTCAAGGTGCTGACTGTCTGACCCAGTGTCCCTCTCACACTTTCCTCAAGGTGCTGACTGTCTGTCCCAGTGTCCCAGTGTACCTCTCACACTCTCCTCAAGGTGCTGACTGTCTGTCCCAGTGTCCCAGTGTCCCTCTCACACTCTCCTCAAGGTGCTGACTGTCTGTCCCAGTGTCCCAGTGTCCCTCTCACACTCTCCTCAAGGTGCTGACTGTCTGTCCCAGTGTCCCTCTCTCACTCTCCTCAAGGTGCTGACTGTCTGTCCAAGTGTCCCAGTGTCCCTCTCACACTCTCACAAGGTGCTGACTGTCTGTCCCAGTGTCCCTCTCACACTCTCCCCAAGGTGCTGACTGTCTGTCCCAGTGTCCCAGTGTACCTCTCACACTCTCCTCAAGGTGCTGACTGTCTGTCCCAGTGTCCCAGTGTCCCTCTCACACTCTCCTCAAGGTGCTGACTGTCTGTCCCAGTGTCCCAGTGTCCCTCTCACACTCTCCTCAAGGTGCTGACTGTCTGTCCCAGTGTCCCAGTGTACCTCTTACACTCTCCCCAATGTGCTGGCTGTCTGTCCCAGTGTCCCAGTGTACCTCTCACACTCTCCTCAAGGTGCTGACTGTCTGTCCCGGTATCTCAGTGCCCCTCTCACACTCTCCTCAAGGTGCTGACTGTCTGTCCCAGTGTCCCTCTCCCACTCTCCTCAAGGTGCTGACTGTCTGTCCCAGTGTCCCAGTGTCCCTCTCACACTCTCCTCAAGGTGCTGACTGTCTGTCCCGACGTCCCAGTGTCCCTCTCACACTCTCCGCAAGGTGCTGACTGTCTGTCCCAGTGTCCCTCTCACACTCTCCTCAAGGTGCTGACTGTCTGTCCCAGTGTCCCTCTCACACTCTCCTCAAGGTGCTGACTGTCTGTCCCAGTGTCCCAGTGTACGTCTCACACTCTCCCCAAGGTGCTGACTGTCTGTCCCGGTATCCCAGTGCCCCTCTCACACTCTCCTCAAGGTGCTGACTGTCTGTCCCAGTGTCCCTCTCACACTCTCCTCAAGGTGCTGTCTGTCTGTCCCTGTGTCCCAGTGTCCCTCTCCCACTCTCCTCAAGGTGCTGACTGTCCCGGTGTCCCAGTGTCCCTCTCACACTCTCCTCAAGGTGCTGACTGTCTGTCCCAGTGTCCCAGTGTCCCTCTCACACTCTCCTCAAGGTGCTGACTGTCTGTCCCGACGTCCCAGTGTCCCTCTCACACTCTCCGCAAGGTGCTGACTGTCTGTCCCAGTGTGCCTCTCGCACTCTCCTCAAGGTGCTGACTGTCTGTCCCAGTGTCCCTCTCACACTCTCCTCAAGGTGCTGACTGTCTGTCCCAGTGTCCCAGTGTACCTCTCACACTCTCCCCAAGGTGCTGACTGTCTGTCCCTGTATCCCAGTGCCCCTCTCACACTCTCCTCAAGGTGCTGACTGTCTGTCCCAGTGTCCCTCTCCCACTCTCCTCAAGGTGCTGACTGTCCCGGTGTCCCAGTGTCCCTCTCACACTCTCCTCAAGGTGCTGACTGTCTGTCCCAGTGTCCCTCTCACACTCTCCTCAAGGTGCTGACTGTCTGTCCCAGTGTCCCTCTCACACTCTCCTCAAGGTGCTGACTGTCTGTCCCAGTGTCCCAGTGTCCCTCTCCCACTCTCCTCAAGGTGCTGACTGTCCCGGTGTCCCAGTTTCCCTCTCACACTCTCCTCAAGGTGCAGACTGTCTGACCCAGTGTCCCTCTCACACTCTCCTCAAGGTGCTGACTGTCTGTCCTGGTGTCCCAGTGTCCCTCTCACACTCTCCTCAAGGTGCTATCTGTCCCAGTGTCCCTCTCACACTCTCCTCAAGGTGCTGACTGTCTGTCCTGGTGTCCCAGTGTCCCTCTCCCACTCTCCTCAAGGAGCTGACTGTCTGTCCCAGTGTCCCTCTCACACTCTCCTCTAGGTGCTGACTGTCTGTCCCGGTGTCCCAGTGTCCCTCTCCCACTCTCCTCAAGGTGCTGACTGTCTGTCCCAGTGTCCCCGTGTCCCTCTCACACTCTCCTCAAGGTGCTGACTGTCTGTCCCAGTGTCCCAGTGTCCCTCTCACACTCTCCTCAAGGTGCTGACTGTCTGTCCCGGTGTCCCAGTGTCCCTTTCACACTCTCCTCAAGGTGCTGACTGTCTGTCCCAGTGTCCCAGTGTCCCTCTCACACTCTCCTCAAGGTGCCGACTGTCTGTCCCACTGTCCCCCTCTCACACTCTCCTCAAGGTGCTGACTGTCTGTCCCAGTGTCCCAGTGTCCCACTCACACTCTCCTCAAGGTGCTGACTGTCTGTCCCAGTGTCCCAGTGTACCTCTTACACTCTCCCCAAGGTGCTGGCTGCCTGTCCCAGTGTCCCAGTGTACCTCTCACACTCTCCTCAAGGTGCTGACTGTCTGTCCCGGTATCTCAGTGCCCCTCTCACACTCTCCTCAAGGTGCTGACTGTCTGTCCCAGTGTCCCTCTCCCACTCTCCTCAAGGTACTGACTGTCTGTCCCAGTGTCCCAGTGTCCCTCTCACACTCTCCTCAAGGTGCTGACTGTCTGTCCCGACGTCCCAGTGTCCCTCTCACACTCTCCGCAAGGTGCTGACTGTCTGTCCCAGTGTCCCTCTCACACTCTCCTCAAGGTGCTGACTGTCTGTCCCAGTGTCCCTCTCACACTCTCCTCAAGGTGCTGACTGTCTGTCCCAGTGTCCCAGTGTACGTCTCACACTCTCCCCAAGGTGCTGACTGTCTGTCCCGGTATCCCAGTGCCCCTCTCACACTCTCCTCAAGGTGCTGTCTGTCTGTCCCTGTGTCCCAGTGTCCCTCTCCCACTCTCCTCAAGGTGCTGACTGTCCCGGTGTCCCAGTGTCCCTCTCACACTCTCCTCAAGGTGCTGACTGTCTGTCCCAGTGTCCCAGTGTCCCTCTCACACTCTCCTCAAGGTGCTGACTGTCTGTCCCGACGTCCCAGTGTCCCTCTCACACTCTCCGCAAGGTGCTGACTGTCTGTCCCAGTGTGCCTCTCGCACTCTCCTCAAGGTGCTGACTGTCTGTCCCAGTGTCCCTCTCACACTCTCCTCAAGGTGCTGACTGTCTGTCCCAGTGTCCCAGTGTACCTCTCACACTCTCCCCAAGGTGCTGACTGTCTGTCCCTGTATCCCAGTGCCCCTCTCACACTCTCCTCAAGGTGCTGACTGTCTGTCCCAGTGTCCCTCTCCCACTCTCCTCAAGGTGCTGACTGTCCCGGTGTCCCAGTGTCCCTCTCACACTCTCCTCAAGGTGCTGACTGTCTGTCCCAGTGTCCCTCTCACACTCTCCTCAAGGTGCTGACTGTCTGTCCCAGTGTCCCTCTCACACTCTCCTCAAGGTGCTGACTGTCTGTCCCAGTGTCCCAGTGTCCCTCTCCCACTCTCCTCAAGGTGCTGACTGTCCCGGTGTCCCAGTTTCCCTCTCACACTCTCCTCAAGGTGCAGACTGTCTGACCCAGTGTCCCTCTCACACTCTCCTCAAGGTGCTGACTGTCTGTCCTGGTGTCCCAGTGTCCCTCTCACACTCTCCTCAAGGTGCTATCTGTCCCAGTGTCCCTCTCACACTCTCCTCAAGGTGCTGACTGTCTGTCCTGGTGTCCCAGTGTCCCTCTCCCACTCTCCTCAAGGAGCTGACTGTCTGTCCCAGTGTCCCTCTCACACTCTCCTCTAGGTGCTGACTGTCTGTCCCGGTGTCCCAGTGTCCCTCTCCCACTCTCCTCAAGGTGCTGACTGTCTGTCCCAGTGTCCCCGTGTCCCTCTCACACTCTCCTCAAGGTGCTGACTGTCTGTCCCAGTGTCCCAGTGTCCCTCTCACACTCTCCTCAAGGTGCTGACTGTCTGTCCCGGTGTCCCAGTGTCCCTCTCACACTCTCCTCAAGGTGCTGACTGTCTGTCCCAGTGTCCCAGTGTCCCTCTCACACTCTCCTCAAGGTGCCGACTGTCTGTCCCACTGTCCCCCTCTCACACTCTCCTCAAGGTGCTGACTGTCTGTCCCAGTGTCCCAGTGTCCCACTCACACTCTCCTCAAGGTGCTGACTGTCTGTCCCAGTGTCCCAGTGTACCTCTTACACTCTCCCCAAGGTGCTGGCTGCCTGTCCCAGTGTCCCAGTGTACCTCTCACACTCTCCTCAAGGTGCTGACTGTCTGTCCCGGTATCTCAGTGCCCCTCTCACACTCTCCTCAAGGTGCTGACTGTCTGTCCCAGTGTCCCTCTCCCACTCTCCTCAAGGTACTGACTGTCTGTCCCAGTGTCCCAGTGTCCCTCTCACACTCTCCTCAAGGTGCTGACTGTCTGTCCCGACGTCCCAGTGTCCCTCTCACACTCTCCGCAAGGTGCTGACTGTCTGTCCCAGTGTCCCTCTCACACTCTCCTCAAGGTGCTGACTGTCTGTCCCAGTGTCCCTCTCACACTCTCCTCAAGGTGCTGACTGTCTGTCCCAGTGTCCCAGTGTACGTCTCACACTCTCCCCAAGGTGCTGACTGTCTGTCCCGGTATCCCAGTGCCCCTCTCACACTCTCCTCAAGGTGCTGACTGTCTGTCCCAGTGTCCCTCTCACACTCTCCTCAAGGTGCTGTCTGTCTGTCCCTGTGTCCCAGTGTCCCTCTCCCACTCTCCTCAAGGTGCTGACTGTCCCGGTGTCCCAGTGTCCCTCTCACACTCTCCTCAAGGTGCTGACTGTCTGTCCCAGTGTCCCTGTCACACTCTCCTCAAGGTGCTGACTGTCTGTCCCAGTGTCCCTCTCACACTCTCCTCAAGGTGCTGACTGTCTGTCCCAGTGTCCCTCTCACACTCTCCTCAAGGTGCTGACTGTCTGTCCCAGTGTCCCTCTCACACTCTCCTCAAGGTGCTGACTGTCTGTCCCAGTGTCCCAGTGTCCCTCTCCCACTCTCCTCAAGGTGCTGACTGTCCCGGTGTCCCAGTGTCCCTCTCACACTCTCCTCAAGGTGCTGACTGGCTGTCGCGGTGGCCCAGTGTCCCCCTCTCCCACACTCCTCAAGGTGCTGACTGCCTGTCCCAGTGTCCCCCTCTCACACTCTCCTCAAGGTGCTGACTGTCTGACCCAGTGTCCCTCTCACACTTTCCTCAAGGTGCTGACTGTCTGTCCCAGTGTCCCAGTGTACCTCTCACACTCTCCTCAAGGTGCTGACTGTCTGTCCCAGTGTCCCAGTGTCCCTCTCACTCTCTCCTCAAGGTGCTGACTGTCTGTCCCAGTGTCCCAGTGTACCTCTCACACTCTCCCCAAGGTGCTGACTGTCTGTCCCAGTGTCCCAGTGTACCTCTCACACTCTCCTCAAGGTGCTGACTGTCTGTCCCGGTATCTCAGTGCCCCTCTCACACTCTCCTCAAGGTGCTGACTGTCTGTCCCAGTGTCCCTCTCCCACTCTCCTCAAGGTGCTGACTGTCTGTCCCAGTGTCCCAGTGTCCCTCTCACACTCTCCTCAAGGTGCTGACTGTCTGTCCCGACGTCCCAGTGTCCCTCTCACACTCTCCGCAAGGTGCTGACTGTCTGTCCCAGTGTCCCTCTCACACTCTCCTCAAGGTGCTGACTGTCTGTCCCAGTGTCCCTCTCACACTCTCCTCAAGGTGCTGACTGTCTGTCCCAGTGTCCCTCTCACACTCTCCTCAAGGTGCTGACTGTCTGTCCCAGTGTCCCAGTGTCCCTCTCCCACTCTCCTCAAGGTGCTGACTGTCCCGGTGTCCCAGTGTCCCTCTCACACTCTCCTCAAGGTGCTGACTGTCTGACCCAGTGTCCCTCTCACACTCTCCTCAAGGTGCTGACTGTCTGTCCTGGTGTCCCAGTGTCCCTCTCCCACTCTCCTCAAGGTGCTATCTGTCCCAGTGTCCCTCTCACACTCTCCTCAAGGTGCTGACTGTCTGTCCCGGTGTCCCAGTGTCCCTCTCCCACTCTCCTCAAGGAGCTGACTGTCTGTCCCAGTGTCCCTCTCACACTCTCCTCTATGTGCTGACTGTCTGTCCCGGTGTCCCAGTGTCCCTCTCCCACTCTCCTCAAGGTGCTGACTGTCTGTCCCAGTGTCCCAGTGTCCCTCTCACACTCTCCTCAAGGTGCTGACTGTCTGTCCCAGTGTCCCAGTGTCCCTATCATACTCTCCTCAAGGTGCTGACTGTCTGTCCCAGTATCCCAGTGTCCCTCTCACACTCTCCTCAAGGTGCCGACTGTCTGTGCCGGTGTCCCAGTGTCCCTCTCACACTCTCCTCAAGGTGCTGACTGTCTGTCCCAGTGTCCCAGTGTCCCTCTCACACTCTCCTCAAGGTGCCGACTGTCTGTGCCGGTGTCCCAGGGTCCCCCTCTCACACTCTCCTCAAGGTGCTGACTGTCTGTCCCACTGTCCCCCTCTCACACTCTCTTCAAGGTGCTGACTGTCTGTCCCGGTGTCCCTCTCACACTCTCCTCAAGGTGCTGACTGTCTGTCCCGGTGTCCCAGTGTCCCTCTCACACTCTCCTCAAGGTGCTGACTGTCTGTCCCGGTGCCCCAGTGTCGCTCTCACATACTCCTCAAGGTGCTGACTGTCTGTCCCACTGTCCCCCTCTCACACTCTCCTCAAGGTGCTGACTGTCTGTCCCAGTGTCCCTCTCACACTCTCCTCAAGGTGCTGACTGTTTGTCCCGGTGTCCCTCTCACACTCTCCTCAAGGTGCTGACTGCCTGTCCCAGTGTCCCAGTGTCCCTCTCACACTCTCCTCAAGGTGCTGACTGTCTGTCCCAGTGTCCCAGTGTCCCTCTCATACTCTCCTCAAGGTGCTGACTGTCTGTCCCAGTGTCCCTCTCACACTCTCCTCAAGGTGCTGACTGTCTGTCCCAGTGTCCCTCTCACACTCTCCCCAAGGTGCTGACTGTCTGTCCCAGTGTCCCAGTGTACCTCTCACACTCTCCTCAAGGTGCTGACTGTCTGTCCCAGTGTCCCAGTGTCCCTCTCACACTCTCCGCAAGGGGCTGACTGTCTGTCCCAGTGTCCCAGTGTCCCTCTCACACTCTCCTCAAGGTGCTGACTGTCTGTCCCAGTGTCCCAGTGTACCTCTCACACTCTCCCCAAGGTGCTGACTGTCTGTCCCAGTGTCCCAGTGTACCTCTCACACTCTCCTCAAGGTGCTGACTGTCTGTCCCGGTATCTCAGTGCCCCTCTCACACTCTCCTCAAGGTGCTGACTGTCTGTCCCAGTGTCCCTCTCCCACTCTCCTCAAGGTGCTGACTGACTGTCCCAGTGTCCCAGTGTCCCTCTCACACTCTCCTCAAGGTGCTGACTGTCTGTCCCGACGTCACAGTGTCCCTCTCACACTCTCCGCAATGTGCTGACTGTCTGTCCCAGTGTCCCTCTCACACTCTCCTCAAGGTGCTGACTGTCTGTCCCAGTGTCCCAGTGTACCTCTCACACTCTCCCCAAAGTGCAGACTGTCTGTCCCGGTTTCCCAGTGCCCCTCTCACACTCTCCTCAAGGTGCTGACTGTCTGTCCCAGTGTCCCTCTCACACTCTCCTCAAGGTGCTGACTGTCTGTCCCGGTATCCCAGTGTCCCTCTCCCACTCTCCTCAAGGTGCTGACTGTCCCGGTGTCCCAGTGTCCCTCTCACACTCTCCTCAAGGTGCTGACTGTCTGTCCCAGTGTCCCAGTGTCCCTCTCACACTCTCCTCAAGGGGCTGACTGTCTGTCCCAGTGTCCCAGTGTCCCTCTCACACTCTCCCCAAGGTGCTGACTGTCTGTCCCAGTGTCCCAGTGTACCTCTCACACTCTCCTCAAGGTGCTGACTGTCTGTTCCAGTGTCCCAGTGTCCCTCTCACACTCTCCTCAAGGTGCTGACTGTCTGTCCCAGTGTCCCAGTGTCCCTCTCACACTCTCCTCAAGGTGCTGACTGTCTGTCCCAGTGTCCCAGTGTACCTCTCACACTCTCCCCAAGGTGCTGACTGTCTGTCCCAGTGTCCCAGTGTACCTCTCACACTCTCCACAAGGTGCTGACTGTCTGTCCCGGCATCCCAGTGCCCCTCTCACACTCTCCTCAAGTTGCTGACTGTCTGTCCCAGTGTCCCTCTCCCACTCTCCTCAAGGTGCTGACTGTCTGTCCCAGTGTCCCAGTGTCCCTCTCACACTCTCCTCAAGGTGCTGACTGTCTGTCCCGACGTCCCAGTGTCCCTCTCACACTCTCCGCAAGGTGCTGACTGTCTGTCCCAGTGTCCCTCTCGCACTCTCCTCAAGGTGCTGACTGTCTGTCCCAGTGTCCCTCTCACACTCTCCTCAAGGTGCAGACTGTCTGTCCCAGTGTCCCAGTGTACCTCTCACACTCTCCCCAAGGTGCTGACTGTCTGTCCCTGTATCCCAGTGCCCCTCTCACACTCTCCTCAAGGTGCTGACTGTCTCTCCCAGTGTCCCTCTCCCACTCTCCTCAAGGTGCTGACTGTCCCGGTGTCCCAGTGTCCCTCTCACACTCTCCTCAAGGTGCTGACTGTCTGTCCCAGTGTCCCTCTCACACTCTCCTCAAGGTGCTGACTGTCTGTCCCAGTGTCCCTCTCACACTCTCCTCAAGGTGCTGACTGTCTGTCCCAGTGTCCCAGTGTCCCTCTCCCACTCTCCTCAAGGTGCTGACTGTCCCGGTGTCCCAGTTTCCCTCTCACACTCTCCTCAAGGTGCTGACTGTCTGACCCAGTGTCCCTCTCACACTCTCCTCAAGGTGCTGACTGTCTGTCCTGGTGTCCCAGTGTCCCTCTCACACTCTCCTCAAGGTTCTATCTGTCCCAGTGTCCCTCTCACACTCTCCTCAAGGTGCTGACTGTCTGTCCTGGTGTCCCAGTGTCCCTCTCCCACTCTCCTCAAGGAGCTGACTGTCTGTCCCAGTGTCCCTCTCACACTCTCCTCTAGGTGCTGACTGTCTGTCCCGGTGTCCCAGTGTCCCTCTCCCACTCTCCTCAAGGTGCTGACTGTCTGTCCCAGTGCCCCCGTGTCCCTCTCACACTCTCCTCAAGGTGCTGACTGTCTGTCCCAGTGTCCCAGTGTCCCTCTCACACTCTCCTCAAGGTGCTGACTGTCTGTCCCGGTGTCCCAGTGTCCCTCTCACACTCTCCTCAAGGTGCTGACTGTCTGTCCCAGTGTCCCACTGTCCCTCTCACACTCTCCTCAAGGTGCCGACTGTCTGTCCCACTGTCCCCCTCTCACACTCTCCTCAAGGTGCTGACTGTCTGTCCCAGTGTCCCTCTCACACTCTCCTCATGGTGCTGACTGTCTGTCCCGGTGTCCCTCTCACACTCTCCTCAAGGTGCTGACTGCCTGTCCCAGTGTCCCAGTGTCCCTCTCACACTCTCCTCAAGGTGCTGACTGTCTGTCCCAGTGTCCCAGTGTCCCTCTCACACTCTCCTCAAGGTGCTGACTGTCTGTCCCAGTATCCCAGTGTCCCTCTCACACTCTCCTCAAGGTGCTGTCTGTCTGTCCCTGTGTCCCAGTGTCCCTCTCCCACTCTCCTCAAGGTGCTGACTGTCTGTCCCGGTGTACCAGTGTCCCTCTCACACTTTCCTCAAGGTGCTGACTGTCTGTCCCGGTGTCCCACTGTCCCTCTCACACTTTCCTCAATGTGCTGACTGTCTGTCCCAGTGTCCCTCTCACACTCTCCTCAAGGTGCTGAATGTCTGTCCCGACGTCCCAATGTCCCTCTCACACTCTCCTCAAGGTGCTGACTGTCTGTCCCAGTGTCCCTCTCTCACTCTCCTCAAGGTGCTGACTGTCTGTCCAAGTGTCCCAGTGTCCCTCTCACACTCTCCTCAAGGTGCTGACTGTCTGTCCCAGTGTCCCTCTCACACTCTCCCCAAGGTGCTGACTGTCTGTCCCAGTGTCCCAGTGTACCTCTCACACTCTCCGCAAGGTGCTGACTGTCTGTCCCAGTGTCCCAGTGTCCCTCTCACACTCTCCTCAAGGTGCTGACTGTCTGTCCCAGTGTCCCAATGTCCCTCTCACACTCTCCTCAAGGTGCTGACTGTCTGTCCCAGTGTACCAGTGTACCTCTTACACTCTCCCCAAGGTGTTCGCTGTCTGTCCCAGTGTCCCAGTGTACCTCTCACACTCTCCTCAAGGTGCTGACTGTCTGTCCCGGTATCTCAGTGCCCCTCTCACACTCTCCTCAAGGTGCTGACTGTCTGTCCCAGTGTCCCTCTCCCACTCTCCTCAAGGTGCTGACTGTCTGTCCCAGTGTCCCAGTGTCCCTCTCACACTCTCCTCAAGGTGCTGACTGTCTGTCCCGACGTCCCAGTGTCCCTCTCACACTCTCCGCAAGGTGCTGACTGTCTGTCCCAGTGTCCCTCTCACACTCTCCTCAAGGTGCTGACTGTCTGTCCCAGTGTCCCAGTGTACGTCTCACACTCTCCCCAAGGTGCTGACTGTCTGTCCCGGTATCCCAGTGCCCCTCTCACACTCTCCTCAAGGTGCTGACTGTCTGTCCCAATGTCCCTCTCACACTCTCCTCAAGGTGCTGTCTGTCTGTCCCTGTGTCCAAGTGTCCCTCTCCCACTCTCCTCAAGGTGCTGACTGTCCCGGTGTCCCAGTGTCCCTCTCACACTCTCCTCAAGGTGCTGACTGTCTGTCCCAGTGTCCCTGTCACACTCTCCTCAAGGTGCTGACTGTCTGTCCCAGTGTCCCTCTCACACTCTCCTCAAGGTGCTGACTGTCTGTCCCAGTGTCCCTCTCACACTCTCCTCAAGGTGCTGACTGTCTGTCCCAGTGTCCCTCTCACACTCTCCTCAAGGTGCTGACTGTCTGTCCCAGTGTCCCAGTGTCCCTCTCCCACTCTCCTCAAGGTGCTGACTGTCCCGCTGTCCCAGTGTCCCTCTCACACTCTCCTCAAGGTGCTGACTGGCTGTCGCGGTGGCCCAGTGTCCCCCTCTCCCTCACTCCTCAAGGTGCTGACTGTCTGTCCCAGTGTCCCCCTCTCACACTCTCCTCAAGGTGCTGACTGTCTGACCCAGTGTCCCTCTCACACTTTCCTCAAGGTGCTGACTGTCTGTCCCAGTGTCGCAGTGTACCTCTCACACTCTCCTCAAGGTGCTGACTGTCTGTCCCAGTGTCCCAGTGTCCCTCTCACACTCTCCTCAAGGTGCTGACTGTCTGTCCCAGTGTCCCACTGTCCCTCTCACACTCTCCTCAAGGTGCTGACTGTCTGTCCCAGTGTCCCTCTCTCACTCTCCTCAAGGTGCTGACTGTCTGTCCAAGTGTCCCACTGTCCCTCTCACACTCTCCTCAAGGTGCTGACTGTCTGTCCCAGTGTCCCTCTCACACTCTCCCCAAGGTGCTGACTGTCTGTCCCAGTGTCCCAGTGTCCCTCTCACACTCTCCTCAAGGTGCTGACTGTCTGTCCCGGTGTCCCAGTGTCCCTCTCCCACTCTCCTCAAGGTGCTGACTGTCCCGGTGTCCCAGTGTCCCTCTCACACTCTCCTCAAGGTGCTGACTGTCTGTCCCAGTGTCCCAGTGTCCCTCTCACACTCTCCTCAAGGGGCTGACTGTCTGTCCCAGTGTCCCAGTGTCCCTCTCACACTCTCCCCAAGGTGCTGACTGTCTGTCCCAGTGTCCCAGTGTACCTCTCACACTCTCCTCAAGGTGCTGACTGTCTGTTCCAGTGTCCCAGTGTCCCTCTCACACTCTCCTCAAGGTGCTGACTGTCTGTCCCAGTGTCCCAGTGTCCCTCTCACACTCTCCTCAAGGTGCTGACTGTCTGTCCCAGTGTCCCAGTGTACCTCTCACACTCTCCCCAAGGTGCTGACTGTCTGTCCCAGTGTCCCAGTGTACCTCTCACACTCTCCACAAGGTGCTGACTGTCTGTCCCGGCATCCCAGTGCCCCTCTCACACTCTCCTCAAGTTGCTGACTGTCTGTCCCAGTGTCCCTCTCCCACTCTCCTCAAGGTGCTGACTGTCTGTCCCAGTGTCCCAGTGTCCCTCTCACACTCTCCTCAAGGTGCTGACTGTCTGTCCCGACGTCCCAGTGTCCCTCTCACACTCTCCGCAAGGTGCTGACTGTCTGTCCCAGTGTCCCTCTCGCACTCTCCTCAAGGTGCTGACTGTCTGTCCCAGTGTCCCTCTCACACTCTCCTCAAGGTGCAGACTGTCTGTCCCAGTGTCCCAGTGTACCTCTCACACTCTCCCCAAGGTGCTGACTGTCTGTCCCTGTATCCCAGTGCCCCTCTCACACTCTCCTCAAGGTGCTGACTGTCTCTCCCAGTGTCCCTCTCCCACTCTCCTCAAGGTGCTGACTGTCCCGGTGTCCCAGTGTCCCTCTCACACTCTCCTCAAGGTGCTGACTGTCTGTCCCAGTGTCCCTCTCACACTCTCCTCAAGGTGCTGACTGTCTGTCCCAGTGTCCCTCTCACACTCTCCTCAAGGTGCTGACTGTCTGTCCCAGTGTCCCAGTGTCCCTCTCCCACTCTCCTCAAGGTGCTGACTGTCCCGGTGTCCCAGTTTCCCTCTCACACTCTCCTCAAGGTGCTGACTGTCTGACCCAGTGTCCCTCTCACACTCTCCTCAAGGTGCTGACTGTCTGTCCTGGTGTCCCAGTGTCCCTCTCACACTCTCCTCAAGGTTCTATCTGTCCCAGTGTCCCTCTCACACTCTCCTCAAGGTGCTGACTGTCTGTCCTGGTGTCCCAGTGTCCCTCTCCCACTCTCCTCAAGGAGCTGACTGTCTGTCCCAGTGTCCCTCTCACACTCTCCTCTAGGTGCTGACTGTCTGTCCCGGTGTCCCAGTGTCCCTCTCCCACTCTCCTCAAGGTGCTGACTGTCTGTCCCAGTGCCCCCGTGTCCCTCTCACACTCTCCTCAAGGTGCTGACTGTCTGTCCCAGTGTCCCAGTGTCCCTCTCACACTCTCCTCAAGGTGCTGACTGTCTGTCCCGGTGTCCCAGTGTCCCTCTCACACTCTCCTCAAGGTGCTGACTGTCTGTCCCAGTGTCCCACTGTCCCTCTCACACTCTCCTCAAGGTGCCGACTGTCTGTCCCACTGTCCCCCTCTCACACTCTCCTCAAGGTGCTGACTGTCTGTCCCAGTGTCCCTCTCACACTCTCCTCATGGTGCTGACTGTCTGTCCCGGTGTCCCTCTCACACTCTCCTCAAGGTGCTGACTGCCTGTCCCAGTGTCCCAGTGTCCCTCTCACACTCTCCTCAAGGTGCTGACTGTCTGTCCCAGTGTCCCAGTGTCCCTCTCACACTCTCCTCAAGGTGCTGACTGTCTGTCCCAGTATCCCAGTGTCCCTCTCACACTCTCCTCAAGGTGCTGTCTGTCTGTCCCTGTGTCCCAGTGTCCCTCTCCCACTCTCCTCAAGGTGCTGACTGTCTGTCCCGGTGTACCAGTGTCCCTCTCACACTTTCCTCAAGGTGCTGACTGTCTGTCCCGGTGTCCCACTGTCCCTCTCACACTTTCCTCAATGTGCTGACTGTCTGTCCCAGTGTCCCTCTCACACTCTCCTCAAGGTGCTGAATGTCTGTCCCGACGTCCCAATGTCCCTCTCACACTCTCCTCAAGGTGCTGACTGTCTGTCCCAGTGTCCCTCTCTCACTCTCCTCAAGGTGCTGACTGTCTGTCCAAGTGTCCCAGTGTCCCTCTCACACTCTCCTCAAGGTGCTGACTGTCTGTCCCAGTGTCCCTCTCACACTCTCCCCAAGGTGCTGACTGTCTGTCCCAGTGTCCCAGTGTACCTCTCACACTCTCCGCAAGGTGCTGACTGTCTGTCCCAGTGTCCCAGTGTCCCTCTCACACTCTCCTCAAGGTGCTGACTGTCTGTCCCAGTGTCCCAATGTCCCTCTCACACTCTCCTCAAGGTGCTGACTGTCTGTCCCAGTGTACCAGTGTACCTCTTACACTCTCCCCAAGGTGTTCGCTGTCTGTCCCAGTGTCCCAGTGTACCTCTCACACTCTCCTCAAGGTGCTGACTGTCTGTCCCGGTATCTCAGTGCCCCTCTCACACTCTCCTCAAGGTGCTGACTGTCTGTCCCAGTGTCCCTCTCCCACTCTCCTCAAGGTGCTGACTGTCTGTCCCAGTGTCCCAGTGTCCCTCTCACACTCTCCTCAAGGTGCTGACTGTCTGTCCCGACGTCCCAGTGTCCCTCTCACACTCTCCGCAAGGTGCTGACTGTCTGTCCCAGTGTCCCTCTCACACTCTCCTCAAGGTGCTGACTGTCTGTCCCAGTGTCCCAGTGTACGTCTCACACTCTCCCCAAGGTGCTGACTGTCTGTCCCGGTATCCCAGTGCCCCTCTCACACTCTCCTCAAGGTGCTGACTGTCTGTCCCAATGTCCCTCTCACACTCTCCTCAAGGTGCTGTCTGTCTGTCCCTGTGTCCAAGTGTCCCTCTCCCACTCTCCTCAAGGTGCTGACTGTCCCGGTGTCCCAGTGTCCCTCTCACACTCTCCTCAAGGTGCTGACTGTCTGTCCCAGTGTCCCTGTCACACTCTCCTCAAGGTGCTGACTGTCTGTCCCAGTGTCCCTCTCACACTCTCCTCAAGGTGCTGACTGTCTGTCCCAGTGTCCCTCTCACACTCTCCTCAAGGTGCTGACTGTCTGTCCCAGTGTCCCTCTCACACTCTCCTCAAGGTGCTGACTGTCTGTCCCAGTGTCCCAGTGTCCCTCTCCCACTCTCCTCAAGGTGCTGACTGTCCCGCTGTCCCAGTGTCCCTCTCACACTCTCCTCAAGGTGCTGACTGGCTGTCGCGGTGGCCCAGTGTCCCCCTCTCCCTCACTCCTCAAGGTGCTGACTGTCTGTCCCAGTGTCCCCCTCTCACACTCTCCTCAAGGTGCTGACTGTCTGACCCAGTGTCCCTCTCACACTTTCCTCAAGGTGCTGACTGTCTGTCCCAGTGTCGCAGTGTACCTCTCACACTCTCCTCAAGGTGCTGACTGTCTGTCCCAGTGTCCCAGTGTCCCTCTCACACTCTCCTCAAGGTGCTGACTGTCTGTCCCAGTGTCCCACTGTCCCTCTCACACTCTCCTCAAGGTGCTGACTGTCTGTCCCAGTGTCCCTCTCTCACTCTCCTCAAGGTGCTGACTGTCTGTCCAAGTGTCCCACTGTCCCTCTCACACTCTCCTCAAGGTGCTGACTGTCTGTCCCAGTGTCCCTCTCACACTCTCCCCAAGGTGCTGACTGTCTGTCCCAGTGTCCCAGTGTACCTCTCACACTCTCCTCAAGGTGCTGACTGTCTGTCCCAGTGTCCCAGTGTCCCTCTCTCACTCTCCTCAAGGTGCTGACTGTCTGTCCCAGTGTCCCAGTGTCCCTCTCACACTCTCCTCAAGGTGCTGACTGTCTGTCCCAGTGTCCCAGTGTACCTCTTACACTCTCCCCAAGGTGCTGGCTGTCTGTCCCAGTGTCCCAGTGTACCTCTCACACTCTCCTCAAGGTGCTGACTGTCTGTCCCGGTATCTCAGTGCCCCTCTCACACTCTCCTCAATGTGCTGACTGTCTGTCCCAGTGTCCCTCTCCCACTCTCCTCAAGGTGCTGACTGTCTGTCCCAGTGTCCCAGTGTCCCTCTCACACTCTCCTCAAGGTGCTGACTGTCTGTCCCGACGTCCCAGTGTCCCTCTCACACTCTCCGCAAGGTGCTGACTGTCTGTCCCAGTGTCCCTCTCACACTCTCCTCAAGGTGCTGACTGTCTGTCCCAGTGTCCCTCTCACACTCTCCTCAAGGTGCTGACTGTCTGTCCCAGTGTCCCAGTGTACGTCTCACACTCTCCCCAAGGTGCTGACTGTCTGTCCCGGTATCCCAGTGCCCCTCTCACACTCTCCTCAAGGTGCTGACTGTCTGTCCCAGTGTCCCTCTCACACTCTCCTCAAGGTGCTGTCTGTCTGTCCCTGTGTCCCAGTGTCCCTCTCCCACTCTCCTCAAGGTGCTGACTGTCCCGGTGTCCCAGTGTCCCTCTCACACTCTCCTCAAGGTGCTGACTGTCTGTCCCAGTGTCCCAGTGTCCCTCTCACACTCTCCTCAAGGTGCTGACTGTCTGTCCCGACGTCCCAGTGTCCCTCTCACACTCTCCGCAAGGTGCTGACTGTCTGTCCCAGTGTCCCTCTCGCACTCTCCTCAAGGTGCTGACTGTCTGTCCCAGTGTCCCTCTCACACTCTCCTCAAGGTGCTGACTGTCTGTCCCAGTGTCCCAGTGTACCTCTCACACTCTCCCCAAGGTGCTGACTGTCTGTCCCTGTATCCCAGTGCCCCTCTCACACTCTCCTCAAGGTGCTGACTGTCTGTCCCAGTGTCCCTCTCCCACTCTCCTCAAGGTGCTGACTGTCCCGGTGTCCCAGTGTCCCTCTCACACTCTCCTCAAGGTGCTGACTGTCTGTCCCAGTGTCCCTCTCACACTCTCCTCAAGGTGCTGACTGTCTGTCCCAGTGTCCCTCTCACACTCTCCTCAAGGTGCTGACTGTCTGTCCCAGTGTCCCAGTGTCCCTCTCCCACACTCCTCAAGGTGCTGACTGTCCCGGTGTCCCAGTTTCCCTCTCACACTCTCCTCAAGGTGCTGACTGTCTGACCCAGTGTCCCTCTCACACTCTCCTCAAGGTGCTGACTGTCTGTCCTGGTGTCCCAGTGTCCCTCTCACACTCTCCTCAAGGTGCTATCTGTCCCAGTGTCCCTCTCACACTCTCCTCAAGGTGCTGACTGTCTGTCCTGGTGTCCCAGTGTCCCTCTCCCACTCTCCTCAAGGAGCTGACTGTCTGTCCCAGTGTCCCTCTCACACTCTCCTCTAGGTGCTGACTGTCTGTCCCGGTGTCCCAGTGTCCCTCTCCCACTCTCCTCAAGGTGCTGACTGTCTGTCCCAGTGTCCCCGTGTCCCTCTCACACTCTCCTCAAGGTGCTGACTGTCTGTCCCAGTGTCCCAGTGTCCCTCTCACACTCTCCTCAAGGTGCTGACTGTCTGTCCCGGTGTCCCAGTGTCCCTCTCACACTCTCCTCAAGCTGCTGACTGTCTGTCCCAGTGTCCCAGTGTCCCTCTCACACTCTCCTCAAGGTGCCGACTGTCTGTCCCACTGTCCCCCTCTCACACTCTCCTCAAGGTGCTGACTGTCTGTCCCAGTGTCCCTCTCACACTCTCCTCATGGTGCTGACTGTCTGTCCCGGTGTCCCTCTCACACTCTCCTCAAGGTGCTGACTGCCCGTCCCAGTGTCCCAGTGTCCCTCTCACACTCTCCTCAAGGTGCTGACTGTCTGTCCCAGTGTCCCAGTGTCCCTCTCACACTCTCCTCAAGGTGCTGACTGTCTGTCCCAGTATCCCAGTGTCCCTCTCACACTCTCCTCAAGGTGCTGACTGTCTGTCCCGGTGTACCAGTGTCCCTCTCACACTTTCCTCAAGGTGCTGACTGTCTGTCCCGGTGTCCCACTGTCCCTCTCACACTTTCCTCAATGTGCTGACTGTCTGTCCCAGTGTCCCTCTCACACTCTCCTCAAGGTGCTGACTGTCTGTCCCGACGTCCCAATGTCCCTCTCACACTCTCCTCAAGGTGCTGACTGTCTGTCCCAGTGTCCCTCTCTCACTCTCCTCAAGGTGCTGACTGTCTGTCCAAGTGTCCCAGTGTCCCTCTCACACTCTCCTCAAGGTGCTGACTGTCTGTCCCAGTGTCCCTCTCACACTCTCCCCAAGGTGCTGACTGTCTGTCCCAGTGTCCCAGTGTACCTCTCACACTCTCCTCAAGGTGCTGACTGTCTGTCCCAGTGTCCCAGTGTCCCTCTCACACTCTCCTCAATGTGCTGACTGTCTGTCCCAGTGTCCCAGTGTCCCTCTCACACTCTCCTCAAGGTGCTGACTGTCTGTCCCAGTGTCCCAGTGTACCTCTTACACTCTCCCCAAGGTGCTGGCTGTCTGTCCCAGTGTCCCAGTGTACCTCTCACACTCTCCTCAAGGTGCTGACTGTCTGTCCCGGTATCTCAGTGCCCCTCTCACACTCTCCTCAAGGTGCTGACTGTCTGTCCCAGTGTCCCTCTCCCACTCTCCTCAAGGTGCTGACTGTCTGTCCCAGTGTCCCAGTGTCCCTCTCACACTCTCCCCAAGGTGCTGACTGTCTGTCCCGACGTCCCAGTGTCCCTCTCACACTCTCCGCAAGGTGCTGACTGTCTGTCCCAGTGTCCCTCTCACACTCTCCTCAAGGTGCTGACTGTCTGTCCCAGTGTCCCTCTCACACTCTCCTCAAGGTGCTGACTGTCTGTCCCAGTGTCCCAGTGTACGTCTCACACTCTCCCCAAGGTGCTGACTGTCTGTCCCGGTATCCCAGTGCCCCTCTCACACTCTCCTCAAGGTGCTGACTGTCTGTCCCAGTGTCCCTCTCACACTCTCCTCAAGGTGCTGTCTGTCTGTCCATGTGTCCCAGTGTCCCTCTCCCACTCTCCTCAAGGTGCTGACTGTCTGTCCCAGTGTCCCAGTGTCCCTCTCACACTCTCCTCAAGGTGCTGACTGTCTGTCCCGACGTCCCAGTGTCCCTCTCACACTCTCCGCAAGGTGCTGACTGTCTGTCCCAGTGTCCCTCTCACACTCTCCTCAAGGTGCTGACTGTCTGTCCCAGTGTCCCTCTCACACTCTCCTCAAGGTGCTGACTGTCTGTCCCAGTGTCCCAGTGTACGTCTCACACTCTCCCCAAGGTGCTGACTGTCTGTCCCGGTATCCCAGTGCCCCTCTCACACTCTCCTCAAGGTGCTGACTGTCTGTCCCAGTGTCCCTCTCACACTCTCCTCAAGGTGCTGTCTGTCTGTCCCTGTGTCCCAGTGTCCCTCTCCCACTCTCCTCAAGGTGCTGACTGTCCCGGTGTCCCAGTGTCCCTCTCACACTCTCCTCAAGGTGCTGACTGTCTGTCCCAGTGTCCCAGTTTCCCTCTCACACTCTCCTCAAGGTGCTGACTGTCTGTCCCGACGTCCCACTGTCCCTCTCACACTCTCCGCAAGGTGCTGACTGTCTGTCCCAGTGTCCCTCTCGCACTCTCCTCAAGGTGCTGACTGTCTGTCCCAGTGTCCCTCTCACACTCTCCTCAAGGTGCTGACTGTCTGTCCCAGTGTCCCAGTGTACCTCTCACACTCTCCCCAAGGTGCTGACTGTCTGTCCCTGTATCCCAGTGCCCCTCTCACACTCTCCTCAAGGTGCTGACTGTCTGTCCCAGTGTCCCTCTCCCACTCTCCTCAAGGTGCTGACTGTCCCGGTGTCCCAGTGTCCCTCTCACACTCTCCTCAAGGTGCTGACTGTCTGTCCCAGTGTCCCTCTCACACTCTCCTCAAGGTGCTGACTGTCTGTCCCAGTGTCCCTCTCACACTCTCCTCAAGGTGCTGACTGTCTGTCCCAGTGTCCCAGTGTCCCTCTCCCACACTCCTCAAGGTGCTGACTGTCCCGGTGTCCCAGTTTCCCTCTCACACTCTCCTCAAGGTGCTGACTGTCTGACCCAGTGTCCCTCTCACACTCTCCTCAAGGTGCTGACTGTCTGTCCTGGTGTCCCAGTGTCCCTCTCACACTCTCCTCAAGGTGCTATCTGTCCCAGTGTCCCTCTCACACTCTCCTCAAGGTGCTGACTGTCTGTCCTGGTGTCCCAGTGTCCCTCTCCCACTCTCCTCAAGGAGCTGACTGTCTGTCCCAGTGTCCCTCTCACACTCTCCTCTAGGTGCTGACTGTCTGTCCCGGTGTCCCAGTGTCCCTCTCCCACTCTCCTCAAGGTGCTGACTGTCTGTCCCAGTGTCCCCGTGTCCCTCTCACACTCTCCTCAAGGTGCTGACTGTCTGTCCCAGTGTCCCAGTGTCCCTCTCACACTCTCCTCAAGGTGCTGACTGTCTGTCCCGGTGTCCCAGTGTCCCTCTCACACTCTCCTCAAGGTGCTGACTGTCTGTCCCAGTGTCCCAGTGTCCCTCTCACACTCTCCTCAAGGTGCCGACTGTCTGTCCCACTGTCCCCCTCTCACACTCTCCTCAAGGTGCTGACTGTCTGTCCCAGTGTCCCTCTCACACTCTCCTCATGGTGCTGACTGTCTGTCCCGGTGTCCCTCTCACACTCTCCTCAAGGTGCTGACTGCCCGTCCCAGTGTCCCAGTGTCCCTCTCACACTCTCCTCAAGGTGCTGACTGTCTGTCCCAGTGTCCCAGTGTCCCTCTCACACTCTCCTCAAGGTGCTGACTGTCTGTCCCAGTATCCCAGTGTCCCTCTCACACTCTCCTCAAGGTCCTGACTGTCTGTCCCGGTGTACCAGTGTCCCTCTCACACTTTCCTCAAGGTGCTGACTGTCTGTCCCGGTGTCCCACTGTCCCTCTCACACTTTCCTCAATGTGCTGACTGTCTGTCCCAGTGTCCCTCTCACACTCTCCTCAAGGTGCTGACTGTCTGTCCCGACGTCCCAATGTCCCTCTCACACTCTCCTCAAGGTGCTGACTGTCTGTCCCAGTGTCCCTCTCTCACTCTCCTCAAGGTGCTGACTGTCTGTCCAAGTGTCCCAGTGTCCCTCTCACACTCTCCTCAAGGTGCTGACTGTCTGTCCCAGTGTCCCTCTCACACTCTCCCCAAGGTGCTGACTGTCTGTCCCAGTGTCCCAGTGTACCTCTCACACTCTCCTCAAGGTGCTGACTGTCTGTCCCAGTGTCCCAGTGTCCCTCTCACACTCTCCTCAATGTGCTGACTGTCTGTCCCAGTGTCCCAGTGTCCCTCTCACACTCTCCTCAAGGTGCTGACTGTCTGTCCCAGTGTCCCAGTGTACCTCTTACACTCTCCCCAAGGTGCTGGCTGTCTGTCCCAGTGTCCCAGTGTACCTCTCACACTCTCCTCAAGGTGCTGACTGTCTGTCCCGGTATCTCAGTGCCCCTCTCACACTCTCCTCAAGGTGCTGACTGTCTGTCCCAGTGTCCCTCTCCCACTCTCCTCAAGGTGCTGACTGTCTGTCCCAGTGTCCCAGTGTCCCTCTCACACTCTCCCCAAGGTGCTGACTGTCTGTCCCGACGTCCCAGTGTCCCTCTCACACTCTCCGCAAGGTGCTGACTGTCTGTCCCAGTGTCCCTCTCACACTCTCCTCAAGGTGCTGACTGTCTGTCCCAGTGTCCCTCTCACACTCTCCTCAAGGTGCTGACTGTCTGTCCCAGTGTCCCAGTGTACGTCTCACACTCTCCCCAACGTGCTGACTGTCTGTCCCGGTATCCCAGTGCCCCTCTCACACTCTCCTCAAGGTGCTGACTGTCTGTCCCAGTGTCCCTCTCACACTCTCCTCAAGGTGCTGTCTGTCTGTCCATGTGTCCCAGTGTCCCTCTCCCACTCTCCTCAAGGTGCTGACTGTCCCGGTGTCCCAGTGTCCCTCTCACACTCTCCTCAAGGTGCTGACTGTCTGTCCCAGTGTCCCTGTCACACTCTCCTCAAGGTGCTGACTGTCTGTCCCAGTGTCCCACTCACACTCTCCTCAAGGTGCTGACTGTCTGTCCCAGTGTCCCTCTCACACTCTCCTCAAGGTGCTGACTGTCTGTCCCAGTGTCCCTCTCACACTCTCCTCAAGGTGCTGACTGTCTGTCCCAGTGTCCCAGTGTCCCTCTCCCACTCTCCTCAAGGTGCTGACTGTCCCGGTGTCCCAGTGTCCCTCTCACACTCTCCTCAAGGTGCTGACTGGCTGTCGCGGTGGCCCAGTGTCCCCCTCTCCCTCACTCCTCAAGGTGCTGACTGTCTGTCCCAGTGTCCCCCTCTCACACTCTCCTCAAGGTGCTGACTGTCTGACCCAGTGTCCCTCTCACACTTTCCTCAAGGTGCTGACTGTCTGTCCCAGTGTCCCAGTGTACCTCTCACACTCTCCTCAAGGTGCTGACTGTCTGTCCCAGTGTCCCAGTGTCCCTCTCACACTCTCCTCAAGGTGCTGACTGTCTGTCCCAGTGTCCCAGTGTCCCTCTCACACTCTCCTCAAGGTGCTGACTGTCTGTCCCAGTGTCCCTCTCTCACTCTCCTCAAGGTGCTGACTGTCTGTCCAAGTTTCCCAGTGTCCCTCTCACACTCTCCTCAAGGTGCTGACTGTCTGTCCCAGTGTCCCTCTCACACTCTCCCCAAGGTGCTGACTGTCTGTCCCAGTGTCCCAGTGTACCTCTCACACTCTCCTCAAGGTGCTGAATGTCTGTCCCAGTGTCCCAGTGTCCCTCTCACACTCTCCTCAAGGTGCTGACTGTCTGTCCCAGTGTCCCAGTGTCCCTCTCACACTCTCCTCAAGGTGCTGACTGTCTGTCCCAGTGTCCGAGTGTACCTCTCACACTCTCCCCAAGGTGCTGGCTGTCTGTCCCAGTGTCCCAGTGTACCTCTCACACTCTCCTCAAGGTGCTGACTGTCTGTCCCGGTATCTCAGTGCCCCTCTCACACTCTCCTCAAGGTGCTGACTGTCTGTCCCAGTGTCCCAGTGTCCCTCTCACACTCTCCTCAAGGTGCTGACTGTCTGTCCCAGTGTCCCAGTGTCCCTCTCACACTCTCCTCAAGGTGCTGACTGTCTGTCCCAGTGTCCCAGTGTACCTCTTACACTCTCCGCAAGGTGCTGGCTGTCTGTCCCAGTGTCCCAGTGTACCTCTCACACTCTCCTCAAGGTGCTGACTGTCTGTCCCGGTATCTCAGTGCCCCTCTCACACTCTCCTCAAGGTGCTGACTGTCTGTCCCAGTGTCCCTCTCCCACTCTCCTCAAGGTGCTGACTGTCTGTCCCAGTGTCCCAGTGTCCCTCTCACACTCTCCTCAAGGTGCTGACTCTCTGTCCCGACGTCCCAGTGTCCCTCTCACACTCTCCGCAAGGTGCTGACTGTCTGTCCCAGTGTCCCTCTCACACTCTCCTCAAGGTGCTGACTGTCTGTCCCAGTGTCCCTCTCACACTCTCCTCAAGGTGCTGACTGTCTGTCCCAGTGTCCCAGTGTACGTCTCACACTCTCCCCAAGGTGCTGACTGTCTGTCCCGGTATCCCAGTGCCACTCTCACACTCTCCTCAAGGTGCTGACTGTCTGTCCCAGTGTCCCTCTCACACTCTCCTCAAGGTGCTGTCTGTCTGTCCCTGTGTCCCAGTGTCCCTCTCCCACTCTCCTCAAGGTGCTGACTGTCCCGGTGTCCCAGTGTCCCTCTCACACTCTCCTCAAGGTGCTGACTGTCTGTCCCAGTGTCCCAGTGTCCCTCTCACACTCTCCTCAAGGTGCTGACTGTCTGTCCCGACGTCCCAGTGTCCCTCTCACACTCTCCGCAAGGTGCTGACTGTCTGTCCCAGTGTCCCTCTCGCACTCTCCTCAAGGTGCTGACTGTCTGTCCCAGTGTCCCTCTCACACTCTCCTCAAGGTGCTGACTGTCTGTCCCAGTGTCCCAGTGTACCTCTCACACTCTCCCCAAGGTGCTGACTGTCTGTCCCTGTATCCCAGTGCCCCTCTCACACTCTCCTCAAGGTGCTGACTGTCTGTCCCAGTGTCCCTCTCCCACTCTCCTCAAGGTGCTGACTGTCCCGGTGTCCCAGTGTCCCTCTCACACTCTCCTCAAGGTGCTGACTGTCTGTCCCAGTGTCCCTCTCACACTCTCCTCAAGGTGCTGACTGTCTGTCCCAGTGTCCCTCTCACACTCTCCTCAAGGTGCTGACTGTCTGTCCCAGTGTCCCAGTGTCCCTCTCCCACTCTCCTCAAGGTGCTGACTGTCCCGGTGTCCCAGTTTCCCTCTCACACTCTCCTCAAGGTGCTGACTGTCTGACCCAGTGTCCCTCTCACACTCTCCTCAAGGTGCTGACTGTCTGTCCTGGTGTCCCAGTGTCCCTCTCACACTCTCCTCAAGGTGCTTTCTGTCCCAGTGTCCCTCTCACACTCTCCTCAAGGTGCTGACTGTCTGTCCTGGTGTCCCAGTGTCCCTCTCCCACTCTCCTCAAGGAGCTGACTGTCTGTCCCAGTGTCCCTCTCACACTCTCCTCTAGGTGCTGACTGTCTGTCCCGGTGTCCCAGTGTCCCTCTCCCACTCTCCTCAAGGTGCTGACTGTCTGTCCCAGTGTCCCCGTGTCCCTCTCACACTCTCCTCAAGGTGCTGACTGTCTGTCCCAGTGTCCCAGTGTCCCTCTCACACTCTCCTCAAGGTGCTGACTGTCTGTCCCGGTGTCCCAGTGTCCCTCTCACACTCTCCTCAAGGTGCTGACTGTCCCAGTGTCCCTCTCACACTCTCCTCAAGGTGCCGACTGTCTGTCCCACTGTCCCCCTCTCACACTCTCCTCAAGGTGCTGACTGTCTGTCCCAGTGTCCCTCTCACACTCTCCTCATGGTGCTGACTGTCTGTCCCGGTGTCCCTCTCACACTCTCCTCAAGGTGCTGACTGCCCGTCCCAGTGTCCCAGTGTCCCTCTCACACTCTCCTCAAGGTGCTGACTGTCTGTCCCAGTGTCCCAGTGTCCCTCTCACACTCTCCTCAAGGTGCTGACTGTATGTCCCAGTATCCCAGTGTCCCTCTCACACTCTCCTCAAGGTGCTGTCTGTCTGTCCCTGTGTCCCAGTGTCCCTCTCCCACTCTCCTCAAGGTGCTGACTGTCTGTCCCGGTGTACCAGTGTCCCTCTCACACTTTCCTCAAGGTGCTGACTGTCTGTCCGGGTGTCCCACTGTCCCTCTCACACTTTCCTCAATGTGCTGACTGTCTGTCCCAGTGTCCCTCTCACACTCTCCTCAAGGTGCTGACTGTCTGTCCCGACGTCCCAATGTCCCTCTCACACTCTCCTCAAGGTGCTGACTGTCTGTCCCAGTGTCCCTCTCTCACTCTCCTCAAGGTGCTGACTGTCTGTCCAAGTGTCCCAGTGTCCCTCTCACACTCTCCTCAAGGTGCTGACTGTCTGTCCCAGTGTCCCTCTCACACTCTCCCCAAGGTGCTGACTGTCTGTCCCAGTGTCCCAGTGTACCTCTCACACTCTCCTCAAGGTGCTGACTGTCTGTCCCAGTGTCCCAGTGTCCCTCTCACACTCTCCTCAAGGTGCTGACTGTCTGTCCCAGTGTCCCAGTGTCCCTCTCACACTCTCCTCAAGGTGCTGACTGTCTGTCCCAGTGTCCCAGTGTACCTCTTACACTCTCCCCAAGGTGCTGGCTGTCTGTCCCAGTGTCCCAGTGTACCTCTCACACTCTCCTCAAGGTGCTGACTGTCTGTCCCGGTATCTCAGTGCCCCTCTCACACTCTCCTCAAGGTGCTGACTGTCTGTCCCAGTGTCCCTCTCCCACTCTCCTCAAGGTGCTGACTGTCTGTCCCAGTGTCCCAGTGTCCCTCTCACACTCTCCTCAAGGTGCTGACTGTCTGTCCCGACGTCCCAGTGTCCCTCTCACACTCTCCGCAAGGTGCTGACTGTCTGTCCCAGTGTCCCTCTCACACTCTCCTCAAGGTGCTGACTGTCTGTCCCAGTGTCCCTCTCACACTCTCCTCAAGGTGCTGACTGTCTGTCCCAGTGTCCCAGTGTACGTCTCACACTCTCCCCAAGGTGCTGACTGTCTGTCCCGGTATCCCAGTGCCCCTCTCACACTCTCCTCAAGGTGCTGACTGTCTGTCCCAGTGTCCCTCTCACACTCTCCTCAAGGTGCTGTCTGTCTGTCCCTGTGTCCCAGTGTCCCTCTCCCACTCTCCTCAAGGTGCTGACTGTCCCGGTGTCCCAGTGTCCCTCTCACACTCTCCTCAAGGTGCTGACTGTCGGTCCCAGTGTCCCTGTCACACTCTCCTCAAGGTGCTGACTGTCTGTCCCAGTGTCCCACTCACACTCTCCTCAAGGTGCTGACTGTCTGTCCCAGTGTCCCTCACACACTCTCCTCAAGGTGCTGACTGTCTGTCCCAGTGTCCCTCTCACACTCTCCTCAAGGTGCTGACTGTCTGTCCCACTGTCCCAGTGTCCCTCTCCCACTCTCCTCAAGGTGCTGACTGTCCCGGTGTCCCAGTGTCCCTCTCACACTCTCCTCAAGGTGCTGACTGGCTGTCGCGGTGGCCCAGTGTCCCCCTCTCCCTCACTCCTCAAGGTGCTGACTGTGTGTCCCAGTGTCCCCCTCTCACACTCTCCTCAAGGTGCTGACTGTCTGACCCAGTGTCCCTCTCACACTTTCCTCAAGGTGCTGACTGTCTGTCCCAGTGTCCCAGTGTACCTCTCACACTATCCTCAAGGTGCTGACTGTCTGTCCCAGTGTCCCAGTGTCCCTCTCACACTCTCCTCAAGGTGCTGACTGTCTGTCCCAGTGTCCCAGTGTCCCTCTCACACTCTCCTCAAGGTGCTGACTGTCTGTCCCAGTGTCCCTCTCTCACTCTCCTCAAGGTGCTGACTGTCTGTCCAAGTGTCCCAGTGTCCCTCTCACACTCTCCTCAAGGTGCTGACTGTCTGTCCCAGTGTCCCTCTCACACTCTCCCCAAGGTGCTGACTGTCTGTCCCAGTGTCCCAGTGTACCTCTCACACTCTCCTCAAGGTGCTGACTGTCTGTCCCAGTGTCCCAGTGTCCCTCTCACACTCTCCTCAAGGTGCTGACTGTCTGTCCCAGTGTCCCAGTGTCCCTCTCACACTCTCCTCAAGGTGCTGACTGTCTGTCCCAGTGTCCCAGTGTACCTCTTACACTCTCCCCAAGGTGTTGGCTGTCTGTCCCAGTGTCCCAGTGTACCTCTCACACTCTCCTCAAGGTGCTGACTGTCTGTCCCGGTATCTCAGTGCCCCTCTCACACTCTCCTCAAGGTGCTGACTGTCTGTCCCAGTGTCCCTCTCCCACTCTCCTCAAGGTGCTGACTGTCTGTCCCAGTGTCCCAGTGTCCCTCTCACACTCTCCCCAAGGTGCTGACTGTCTGTCCCGACGTCCCAGTGTCCCTCTCACACTCTCCGCAAGGTGCTGACTGTCTGTCCCAGTGTCCCTCTCACACTCTCCTCAAGGTGCTGACTGTCTGTCCCAGTGTCCCTCTCACACTCTCCTCAAGGTGCTGACTGTCTGTCCCAGTGTCCCAGTGTACGTCTCACACTCTCCCCAAGGTGCTGACTGTCTGTCCCGTTATCCCAGTGCCCCTCTCACACTCTCCTCAAGGTGCTGACTGTCTGTCCCAGTGTCCCTCTCACACTCTCCTCAAGGTGCTGTCTGTCTGTCCATGTGTCCCAGTGTCCCTCTCCCACTCTCCTCAAGGTGCTGACTGTCCCGGTGTCCCAGTGTCCCTCTCACACTCTCCTCAAGGTGCTGACTGTCTGTCCCAGTGTCCCTGTCACACTCTCCTCAAGGTGCTGACTGTCTGTCCCAGTGTCCCTCTCACACTCTCCTCAAGGTGCTGACTGTCTGTCCCAGTGTCCCTCTCACACTCTCCTCAAGGTGCTGACTGTCTGTCCCAGTGTCCCTCTCACACTCTCCTCAAGGTGCTGACTGTCTGTCCCAGTGTCCCAGTGTCCCTCTCCCACTCTCCTCAAGGTGCTGACTGTCCCGGTGTCCCAGTGTCCCTCTCACACTCTCCTCAAGGTGCTGACTGGCTGTCGCGGTGGCCCAGTGTCCCCCTCTCCCACACTCCTCAAGGTGCTGACTGTCTGTCCCAGTGTCCCCCTCTCACACTCTCCTCAAGGTGCTGACTGTCTGACCCAGTGTCCCTCTCACACTTTCCTCAAGGTGCTGACTGTCTGTCCCAGTGTCCCAGTGTACCTCTCACACTCTCCTCAAGGTGCTGACTGTCTGTCCCAGTGTCCCAGTGTCCCTCTCACACTCTCCTCAAGGTGCTGACTGTCTGTCCCAGTGTCCCAGTGTACCTCTCACACTCTCCCCAAGGTGCTGACTGTCTGTCCCAGTGTCCCAGTGTACCTCTCACACTCTCCTCAAGGTGCTGACTGTCTGTCCCGGTATCTCAGTGCCCCTCTCACACTCTCCTCAAGGTGCTGACTGTCTGTCCCAGTGTCCCTCTCCCACTCTCCTCAAGGTGCTGACTGTCTGTCCCAGTGTCCCAGTGTCCCTCTCACACTCTCCTCAAGGTGCTGACTGTCTGTCCCGACGTCCCAGTGTCCCTCTCACACTCTCCGCAAGGTGCTGACTGTCTGTCCCAGTGTCCCTCTCACACTCTCCTCAAGGTGCTGACTGTCTGTCCCAGTGTCCCTCTCACACTCTCCTCAAGGTGCTGACTGTCTGTCCCAGTGTCCCAGTGTACCTCTCACACTCTCCCCAAGGTGCTGACTGTCTGTCCCGGTATCCCAGTGCCCCTCTCACACTCTCCTCAAGGTGCTGACTGTCTGTCCCAGTGTCCCTCTCACACACTCCTCAAGGTGCTGTCTGTCTGTTCCTGTGTCCCAGTGTCCCTCTCCCACTCTCCTCAAGGTGCTGACTGTCCCGGTGTCCCAGTGTCCCTCTCACACTCTCCTCAAGGTGCTGACTGTCTGTCCCAGTGTCCCTGTCACACTCTCCTCAAGGTGCTGACTGTCTGTCCCAGTGTCCCTCTCACACTCTCCTCAAGGTGCTGACTGTCTGTCCCAGTGTCCCTCTCACACTCTCCTCAAGGTGCTGACTGTCTGTCCCAGTGTCCCAGTGTCCATCTCCCACTCTCCTCAAGGTGCTGACTGTCCCGGTGTCCCAGTGTCCCTCTCACACTCTCCTCAAGGTGCTGACTGGCTGTCGCGGTGGCCCAGTGTCCCCCTCTCCCACACTCCGCAAGGTGCTGACTGTCTGTCCCAGTGTCCCACTCTCACAATCTCCTCAAGGTGCTGACTGTCTGACCCAGTGTCCCTCTCACACTGTCCTCAAGGTGCTGACTGTTTGTCCTGGTGTCCCAGTGTCCCTCTCACACTCTCCTCAAGGTGCTATCTGTCCCAGTGTCCCTCTCACACTCTCCTCAAGGTGCTGACTGTCTGTCCCGGTGTCCCAGTGTCCCTCTCCCACACTCCGCAAGGAGCTGACTGTCTGTCCCAGTGTCCCTCTCACCCTCTCCTCAAGGTGCTGACTGTCTGTCCCGGTGTCCCAGTGTCCCTCTCACACTTTCCTCAATGTGCTGACTGTCTGTCCCAGTGTCCCAGTGTCCCTCTCACACTCTCCTCAAGGTGCTGACTGTCTGTCCCAGTGTCCCTCTCACACTCTCCTCAAGGTGCTGACTGTCTGTCCCTGTGTCCCAGTGTCCCAATCTCACACTCTCCTCAAGGTGCTGACTGTGTGTCGCGGTGTCCCAGTGCCCCCCTCTCCCACACTCCTCAAGGTGCTGACTGTCTGTCCCAGTTTCCCCCTCTCACACTCTCCTCAAGGTGCTGACTGTCTGACCCAGTGTCCCTCTCACACTCTCCTCAAGGTGCTGACTGTCTGTCCTGGTGTCCCAGTGTCCCTCTCACACTCTCCTCAAGGTGCTATCTGTCCCAGTGTCCCTCTCACACTCTCCTCAAGGTGCTGACTGTCTGTCCCGGTGTCCCAGTGTCCCTCTCCCACTCTCCTCAAGGAGCTGACTGTCTGTCCCAGTGTCCCTCTCACACTCTCCTCAAGGTGCTGACTGTCTGTCCCAGTGTCCCTCTCCCACTCTCCTCAAGGTGCTGACTGTCTGTCCCAGTGTCCCAGTGTCCCTCTCACACTCTCCTCAAGGTGCTGACTGTCTGTCCCAGTGTCCCAGTGTCCCTCTCACACTCTCCTCAAGGTGCTGACTGTCTGTCCCGGTGTCCCAGTGTCCCTCTCACACTCTCCTCAAGGTGCTGACTGTCTGTCCCAGTGTCCCAGTGTCCCTCTCACACTCTCCTCAAGGTGCCGACTGTCTGTGCCGGTGTCCCAGGGTCCCCCTCTCACACTCTCCTCAAGGTGCTGTCTGTCTGTCCCACTGTCCCCCTCTCACACTCTCCTCAAGGTGCTGACTGTCTGTCCCGGTGTCCCTCTCACACTCTCCTCAAGGTGCTGACTGTCTGCCCCAGTGTCCCTCTCACACACTCCTCAAGGTGCTGACTGTCTGTCCCGGTGTCCCAGTGTCCCTCTCACACTCTCCTCAAGGTGCTGACTGTCTGTCCCGGTGCCCCAGTGTCCCTCTCACACACTCCTCAAGGTGCTGACTGTCTGTCACACTGTCCCCCTCTCACACTCTCCTCAAGGTGCTGACTGTCTGTCCCAGTGTCCCTCTCACACTCTCCTCAAGGTGCTGACTGTCTGTCCCGGTGTCCCTCTCACACTCTCCTCAAGGTGCTGACTGTCTGTCCCAGTGTCCCAGTGTCCCTCTCACACTCTCCTCAAGGTGCTGACTGTCTGTCCCAGTGTCCCAGTGTCCCTCTCACACTCTCCTCAAGGTGCTGACTGTCTGTCCCAGTGTCCCAGTGTCCCTCTCACACTCTCCTCAAGGTGCTGACTGTCTGTCCCAGTGTCCCTCTCCCACTCTCCTCAAGGTGCTGACTGTCTGTCCCGGTGTCCCAGTGTCCCTCTCACACTTTCCTCAAGGTGCTGATTGTCTGTCCCGGTGTCCCAGTGTCCCTCTCACACTTTCCTCAAGGTGCTGACTGTCTGTCCCAGTGTCCCTCTCACACTCTCCTCAATGTGCTGACTGTCTGTCCCAGTGTCCCAGTGTCCCTCTCACACTCTCCTCAAGGTGCTGACTGTCTGTCCCAGTGTCCCAGTGTCCCCCTCACACTCTCCCCAAGGTGCTGACTGTCTGTCCCAGTGTCCCAGTGTACCTCTCACACTCTCCTCAAGGTGCTGACTGTCTGTCCCAGTGTCCCAGTGTCCCTCTCACACTCTCCTCAAGGTGCTGACTGTCTGTCCCAGTGTCCCAGTGTCCCCCTCACACTCTCCCCAAGGTGCTGACTGTCTGTCCCAGTGTCCCAGTGTACCTCTCACACTCTCCTCAAGGTGCTGCCTGTCTGTTCCAATGTCCCAGTGTCCCTCTCACACTCTCCTCAAGGTGCTGACTGTCTGTCCCGGTGTCCCAGTGTCCCTCTCACACTCTCCTCAAGGTGCTGACTGTCTGTCCCAGTGTCCCAGTGTCCCTCTCACACTCTCCTCAAGGTGCCGACTGTCTGTGCCGGTGTCCCAGGGTCCCCCTCTCACACTCTCCTCAAGGTGCTGTCTGTCTGTCCCACTGTCCCCCTCTCACACTCTCCTCAAGGTGCTGACTGTCTGTCCCGGTGTCCCTCTCACACTCTCCTCAAGGTGCTGACTGTCTGCCCCAGTGTCCCTCTCACACACTCCTCAAGGTGCTGACTGTCTGTCCCGGTGTCCCAGTGTCCCTCTCACACTCTCCTCAAGGTGCTGACTGTCTGTCCCGGTGCCCCAGTGTCCCTCTCACACACTCCTCAAGGTGCTGACTGTCTGTCACACTGTCCCCCTCTCACACTCTCCTCAAGGTGCTGACTGTCTGTCCCAGTGTCCCTCTCACACTCTCCTCAAGGTGCTGACTGTCTGTCCCGGTGTCCCTCTCACACTCTCCTCAAGGTGCTGACTGTCTGTCCCAGTGTCCCAGTGTCCCTCTCACACTCTCCTCAAGGTGCTGACTGTCTGTCCCAGTGTCCCAGTGTCCCTCTCACACTCTCCTCAAGGTGCTGACTGTCTGTCCCAGTGTCCCAGTGTCCCTCTCACACTCTCCTCAAGGTGCTGACTGTCTGTCCCACTGTCCCTCTCCCACTCTCCTCAAGGTGCTGACTGTCTGTCCCGGTGTCCCAGTGTCCCTCTCACACTTTCCTCAAGGTGCTCACTGTCTGTCCCGGTGTCCCAGTGTCCCTCTCACACTTTCCTCAAGGTGCTGACTGTCTGTCCCAGTGTCCCTCTCACACTCTCCTCAAGGTGCTGACTGTCTGTCCCAGTGTCCCTCTCACACTCTCCTCAAGGTGCTGACTGTCTGTCCCAGTGTCCCAGTGTCCCTCTCCCACTCTCCTCAAGGTGCTGACTGTCCCGGTGTCCCAGTGTCCCTCTCACACTCTCCTCAAGGTGCTGACTGGCTGTCGCGGTGGCCCAGTGTCCCCCTCTCCCACACTCCTCAAGGTGCTGACTGTCTGTCCCAGTGTCCCACTCTCACAATCTCCTCAAGGTGCTGACTGTCTGATCCAGTGTCCCTCTCACACTGTCCTCAAGGTGCTGACTGTTTGTCCTGGTGTCCCAGTGTCCCTCTCACACTCTCCTCAAGGTGCTATCTGTCCCAGTGTCCCTCTCACACTCTCCTCAAGGTGCTGACTGTCTGTCCCGGTGTCCCAGTGTCCCTCTCCCACACTCCGCAAGGAGCTGACTGTCTGTCCCAGTGTCCCTCTCACCCTCTCCTCAAGGTGCTGACTGTCTGTCCCGGTGTCCCAGTGTCCCTCTCACACTTTCCTCAATGTGCTGACTGTCTGTTCCAGTGTCCCAGTGTCCCTCTCACACTCTCCTCAAGGTGCTGACTGTCTGTCCCAGTGTCCCTCTCACACTCTCCTCAAGGTGCTGACTGTCTGTCCCTGTGTCCCAGTGTCCCAATCTCACACTCTCCTCAAGGTGCTGACTGTGTGTCGCGGTGTCCCAGTGCCCCCCTCTCCCACACTCCTCAAGGTGCTGACTGTCTGTCCCAGTTTCCCCCTCTCACACTCTCCTCAAGGTGCTGACTGTCTGACCCAGTGTCCCTCTCACACTCTCCTCAAGGTGCTGACTGTCTGTCCTGGTGTCCCAGTGTCCCTCTCACACTCTCCTCAAGGTGCTATCTGTCCCAGTGTCCCTCTCACACTCTCCTCAAGGTGCTGACTGTCTGTCCCGGTGTCCCAGTGTCCCTCTCCCACTCTCCTCAAGGAGCTGACTGTCTGTCCCAGTGTCCCTCTCACACTCTCCTCAAGGTGCTGACTGTCTGTCCCAGTGTCCCTCTCCCACTCACCTCAAGGTGCTGACTGTCTGTCCCAGTGTCCCAGTGTCCCTCTCACACTCTCCTCAAGGTGCTGACTGTCTGTCCCAGTGTCCCAGTGTCCCTCTCACACTCTCCTCAAGGTGCTGACTGTCTGTCCCGGTGTCCCAGTGTCCCTCTCACACTCTCCTCAAGGTGCTGACTGTCTGTCCCAGTGTCCCAGTGTCCCTCTCACACTCTCCTCAAGGTGCCGACTGTCTGTGCCGGTGTCCCAGGGTCCCCCTCTCACACTCTCCTCAAGGTGCTGTCTGTCTGTCCCACTGTCCCCCTCTCACACTCTCCTCAAGGTGCTGACTGTCTGTCCCGGTGTCCCTCTCACACTCTCCTCAAGGTGCTGACTGTCTGCCCCAGTGTCCCTCTCACACACTCCTCAAGGTGCTGACTGTCTGTCCCGGTGTCCCAGTGTCCCTCTCACACTCTCCTCAAGGTGCTGACTGTCTGTCTCGGTGCCCCAGTGTCCCTCTCACACACTCCTCAAGGTGCTGACTGTCTGTCACACTGTCCCCCTCTCACACTCTCCTCAAGGTGCTGACTGTCTGTCCCAGTGTCCCTCTCACACTCTCCTCAAGGTGCTGACTGTCTGTCCCGGTGTCCCTCTCACACTCTCCTCAAGGTGCTGACTGTCTGTCCCAGTGTCCCAGTGTCCCTCTCACACTCTCCTCAAGGTGCTGACTGTCTGTCCCAGTGTCCCAGTGTCCCTCTCACACTCTCCTCAAGGTGCTGACTGTCTGTCCCAGTGTCCCAGTGTCCCTCTCACACTCTCCTCAAGGTGCTGACTGTCTGTCCCAGTGTCCCTCTCACACTCTCCTCAAGGTGATGTCTGTCTGTCCCTGTGTCCCAGTGTCCCTCTCCCACTCTCCTCAAGGTGCTGACTGTCTTTCCCGGTGTCCCAGTGTCCCTCTCACACTTTCCTCAAGGTGCTGATTGTCTGTCCCGGTGTCCCAGTGTCCCTCTCACACTTTCCTCAAGGTGCTGACTGTCTGTCCCAGTGTCCCTCTCACACTCTCCTCGATGTGCTGACTGTCTGTCCCAGTGTCCCAGTGTCCCTCTCACACTCTCCTCAAGGTGCTGACTGTCTGTCCCAGTGTCCCAGTGTCCCCCTCACACTCTCCCCAAGGTGCTGACTGTCTGTCCCAGTGTCCCAGTGTACCTCTCACACTCTCCTCAAGGTGCTGACTGTCTGTCCCAGTGTCCCAGTGTCCCTCTCACACTCTCCTCAAGGTGCTGACTGTCTGTCCCAGTGTCCCAGTGTCCCCCTCACACTCTCCCCAAGGTGCTGACTGTCTGTCCCAGTGTCCCAGTGTACCTCTCACACTCTCCTCAAGGTGCTGCCTGTCTGTTCCAATGTCCCAGTGTCCCTCTCACACTCTCCTCAAGGTGCTGACTGTCTGTCCCGGTGTCCCAGTGTCCCTCTCACACTCTCCTCAAGGTGCTGACTGTCTGTCCCAGTGTCCCAGTGTCCCTCTCACACTCTCCTCAAGGTGCCGACTGTCTGTGCCGGTGTCCCAGGGTCCCCCTCTCACACTCTCCTCAAGGTGCTGTCTGTCTGTCCCACTGTCCCCCTCTCACACTCTCCTCAAGGTGCTGACTGTCTGTCCCGGTGTCCCTCTCACACTCTCCTCAAGGTGCTGACTGTCTGCCCCAGTGTCCCTCTCACACACTCCTCAAGGTGCTGACTGTCTGTCCCGGTGTCCCAGTGTCCCTCTCACACTCTCCTCAAGGTGCTGACTGTCTGTCCCGGTGCCCCAGTGTCCCTCTCACACACTCCTCAAGGTGCTGACTGTCTGTCACACTGTCCCCCTCTCACACTCTCCTCAAGGTGCTGACTGTCTGTCCCAGTGTCCCTCTCACACTCTCCTCAAGGTGCTGACTGTCTGTCCCGGTGTCCCTCTCACACTCTCCTCAAGGTGCTGACTGTCTGTCCCAGTGTCCCAGTGTCCCTCTCACACTCTCCTCAAGGTGCTGACTGTCTGTCCCAGTGTCCCAGTGTCCCTCTCACACTCTCCTCAAGGTGCTGACTGTCTGTCCCAGTGTCCCAGTGTCCCTCTCACACTCTCCTCAAGGTGCTGACTGTCTGTCCCACTGTCCCTCTCCCACTCTCCTCAAGGTGCTGACTGTCTGTCCCGGTGTCCCAGTGTCCCTCTCACACTTTCCTCAAGGTGCTGACTGTCTGTCCCGGTGTCCCAGTGTCCCTCTCACACTTTCCTCAAGGTGCTGACTGTCTGTCCCAGTGTCCCTCTCACACTCTCCTCAAGGTGCTGACTGTCTGTCCCAGTGTCCCAGTGTCCCTCTCACACTCTCCTCAAGGTGCTGACTGTCTGTCCCAGTGTCCCAGTGTCCCTCTCACACTCTCCCCAAGGTGCTGACTGTCTGTCCCAGTGTCCCAGTGTACCTCTCACACTCTCCTCAAGGTGCTGCCTGTCTGTTCCAATGTCCCAGTGTCCCTCTCACACTCTCCTCAAGGGGCTGACTGTCTGTCCCAGTGTCCCAGTGTCCCTCTCCCACTCTCCTCAAGGTGCTGACTGTCCCGGTGTCCCAGTGTCCCTCTCACACTCTCCTCAAGGTGCTGACTGTCTGTCCCAGTGTCCCAGTGTCCCTCTCCCACTCTCCTCAAGGTGCTGACTGTCCCGGTGTCCCAGTGTCCCTCTCCCACTCTCTTCAAGGTGCTGACTGTCTGTCCCGGTGTCCCAGTGTCCCTCTCACACTCTCCTCAAGGTGCTGACTGTCTGTCCCGGTGTCCCAGTGTCCCCCATCTCACACTCTCCTCAAGGTGCTGACTGCCTGTCCCGGTGTCCCAGTGTCCCTCTCCCACTCTCCTCAAGTTGCTGACTGTCTTTCCCAGTGTCCCAGTGTCCCTCTCACACTCTCCTGAAGGTGCTGACTTTCTGTACCAGTGTCCCAGTGTACCACTCACACTCTCCTCAAGGTGCTGACTCTCTGTCCCGGTATCCCAGTGCCCCTCTCACACTCTCCTCAAGGTGCTGACTGTCTGTCCCAGTGTCCCTCTCACACTCTCCTCAAGGTGCTGACTGTCTGTCCCGGTATCCCATTGCCCCTCTCACACTCTCCTCAAGGTGCTGCTGACTCTGTTCAGGTGTCCCGATGTCCCTCTCACACTCTCCTCAAGGTGCTGCTGACTCTGTTCAGGTGTCCCGGTATCCTTCTCCCACACACTCCTCAACTCACCCTTGCCTCCTTACAACCTCACAACAGAAAACGCTGAGAAAGTTTGATGTGAAGCTTCATGATCAGGTTCTTCTGTACATAGCACGGAGAGATAGTTCTATCTGAAGCCTCAGATTGCACTGGACATAACACTGAGAGATAGTTCTATCTGAAGGCTCAAATTGTACTGTACATAACACTGAGAGATAGTTCTATCTGAAGCCTCAGATTGTACTGTACATAACACTGAGATATAGTTCTATCTGAAGCCTCAGATTGTACTGTACATAACTCTGAGAGATAGTTCTATCTGAAGCCTCAGATTGTACTGTACATAACACTGAGAGATAGTTCTATCTGAAGCTTCAGATTGTACTGTACATAACACTGAGAGATAGTTCCATCTGAAGCCTCAGATTTTACTGTACATAACACTGAGAGATAGTTCTATCTGAAGCTTCAGACTGTACTGTACGTAACATTGACAGATAGTTCTATCTGAATCCTCAGATTGTCCTGTACATAACACTGAGAGATAGTTCTATCTGAAGCTTCAGACTGTACTGTACATAACACTGAGAGATAGTTCTATCTGAAGCCTCAGATTGTGCTGTACATAACACTGAGAGAAAGTTCTATCTGAATCCTCAGATTGTCCTGTACATAACACTGAGAGATAGTTCTATCTGAAGCTTCAGACTGTACTGTACGTAACACTGAGAGATAGTTCTATCTGAATCCTCAGATTGTACTGTACATAACTCTGAGAGATAGTTCTATCTGAAGCCTCAGATTGTACTGTGCATAACACTGAGAGATAGTTCTATCTGAAGCTTCAGATTGTACTGTACATAACACTGAGAGATAGTTCCATCTGAAGCCTCAGATTTTACTGTACATAACACTGAGAGATAGTTCTATCTGAAGCTTCAGACTGTACTGTACGTAACACTGACAGATAGTTCTATCTGAATCCTCAGATTTTCCTGTACATAACACTGAGAGATAGTTCTATCTGAAGCTTCAGACTGTACTGTACATAACACTGAGAGAAAGTTCTATCTGAATCCTCAGATTGTCCTGTACATAACACTGAGAGATAGTTCTATCTGAAGCTTCAGACTGTACTGTACGTAACACTGACAGATAGTTCTATCTGAATCCTCAGATTGTCCTGTACATAACACTGAGAGATAGTTCTATCTGAAGCTTCAGACTGTACTGTACATAACACTGAGAGATTGTTCTATCTGAAGCTTCAGACTGTACTGTACATAACACTGAGAGATAGTTCTATCTGAAGCTTCAGATTTTACTGTACGTAACACTGACAGATAGTTCGATCTGAATCCTCAGATTGTCCTGTACATAACACTGAGAGATAGTTCTATCTGAAGCTTCAGACTGTACTGTACATAACACTGAGAGATAGTTCTATCTGATGACTCGAGCTAAGACTGTACTGTACGTAATGCTGAGAGATTGATCCGTGTGAAGTCCTATACTAAGATTGTTCTGTCCATGAGCTGTACATAAGATCTGCTACAACCTGGATTAAGCAGACTATATCAACCCTGATTGACGTTAACTTCATCTAAAAACCACGACCATGATCCCCATCAGACAATAAGATATAAGAGCAGAATGAGGCCATTGGGCCCGTTGAGCCGGCTCCACCATTCAATTCTGGCTGATAAGTTTCTCAAACCCATTCTCCTGCTGTCTCCCCGTAACCCTTGATCGCTGTACCAGTCAAGAACCTATTTATCTCTTTATTAAATACAGTCAATGATCTGGCCTCCACAGCCTTGTGTGGCAATGAATTTCACAGATTCACCACCCTCTGGCTGAAGAAATTCCTCCTCGTCTCAGTTCTGAAGTAAGAAGTCTCACAACAGCAGGTTAAAGTCCCACAGGTTTATTTCGAATCACGAGCTTTCGGAACGCTGCTCCTTCATCAGGTGAGTGGGAAACTGGTGTTGTGAGACTTCTTACTGCGCACACCCCAGTCCAACACCGCCATCTCCACATCACATTTCTAAAGGGCCATCCCTTCCCTCTGAGTCTGTGCCCTCGGGTCCAAGTCTCCCCAACTAATGGAAACATCTTCCCCAAGTGCACTCTATCCAGGCCTTTCATTATTCTGTAAGTTTCAATGTGATCCCCTTCCTCATACTTCCAAACTGCATCGAGTGTGGACCCCCAGTCCTCAGACGCTCCTCATGCGTCAAGTCTTTCATTCCCCGGATCATTCTTGTGAACCTGCTCTGAACCCTCTCCAAGGCCAGCACATCCTTCCTTAGATACGGGGACCACAATTGCTGACAATATTCTGAATGCGGTCAGACCAGTGTCTTATAAACCCTCAGCAGTACACCCCTGCTTTTCTATTCTCGTCGTCTCAAAATTAACACGAGCAGAGTGATCTCTGCTATATCGAATTAATATTGACCCTACATTATTTCCAACTTTCCATCCCTCCCTGACCCTCAACACCCCATCGAGGCTGTAACTGTTCTATTTTGGGTATAAAAAGTGTTGGGTTGAAGGGGGTTAAGTGAAGCTCTTTGTTCAGTGACTGGAATTGATGTGAGTCTCCATGGATCCGATTAGTGTGCCTGGAGGGATTTCCCTCTTCTATTAATAAGGGATTCCGTTCAATGTGTTGTCCCATTGAGTCAGCGGGAGCAGCAACTTCGATACCAACAGGGATCAGCGGCTGTGGAGAGAGAGGGAGGGAGAGGAGAGATCAGAATCTGGGAGCAATGGATTGGAGTCTTCCAACAATGGATCAGAATCTGGGAACAATGAACCGGAATGTTTCAACAATGGATCAGAATCTGGGAACATTGGATTGGAATCTTCCAACAATGGATCAGAATCTGGGAACAATGGATTGGAATGTTCCAACCAAGGACAGGAGTTTATTCTATTGGATTTCTTGGTTTACTGCTGATTATTGGATGCCATCAACTTATCGGATTGAATGTCTACTGTTCGTGATTCAATGTTTTTACTATCCCCTCCTGGCGATTGTTGGTGTTCCGGGTAAGTCTCTGGCTGGAATTGGACCGGCCCGACCGCCACGGGAATCGGTGCAGGCGAGGGGCGGAGAATGGGAAGGTCTGTTGAACACGGGTGGGATTTTGCAGCTTGGGGAAGAGTGAGGCTGGAAAGTCCCGTCCCTTGTGTCCAGTTCCTAATTCTAGAAAGGCTGTTTCACTGTATTGATTTTCCTGTCATTTCCTGTACTGGGTTTGCTGCTCTTGGTGAATCTCTGTATCCGGTTATTAATTCTTTCAGCCACTGACAATTGTCTCAGGGTCTATGGGCTGGGATGTCTTCTGAGTGCTGTGACTTTCCATAGACATGTGACCTCAAACACTATTCCTTCGTGTGTAAAATATTGAGACAGAATCCTTTTCACACTCTGCATATAACACCAGTTCACCCACCCAATCACCAGGCCACAGAATTAATTTTATTGGTCATATCTGCACAGCAGGATCTCACAGAGACAAAACATATTTCATTAAATTTGAAATTTATTAATCAGTGTCACAAGTGTGCGAACATTAACATTGCAATGAAGTTACTATAAAAATCCCCGAGTCACCACACTCCAGTGCCTGTTCAGGTACACTGAGGGAAAATTTAGCACGGCCAATGCACCCAACCAGCACAACTTTCAGATAGTGGGAGGAAACTGGAGCACCCGGAGGAAACCCACGCAGACATGGGGAGAACATGCAGAACCTGCACAGACAGTGGCCAAGCCTGCAATTGAACCAGGACCTCTGGTGCTGTGAGGCAGCAATGCTATCCCCTGTGCTACCACAATCTCTCCGAGAGCAACAGGAACACAAACACACAGACACACCCAAACACACATACATTAATACACACATTTGTTGATCGAAGCAATCAGATTTCGACACTTACTCCCACTCACACACAAATTCAAGAACCAAAATTGCTGCAACACTCCAGAATAACGCACACTTAGGAACACTCGTCAGGTCCTCTGTTGCTCACACACAAACACGCACACACACACATGCATACTGGTACAGACAATATAGACACACGCAACACACACACGGTAGGGGGTAGGGCAGGATAACAGCTACTCCCTGTCCATTGATGGTGGGGTGATCAAGTAAAACCGCGTGACAGCCTGGAACTCAGGTCCACGTCCCATTTCTCACCTCTTGCAACCTTCCCCGGCAATGGATAAACAGCGGATTCAGTCTCCTGCCCATTTCCGGCAAGAGGCTGAATAAAATATTTCAATCTATTTTAACACAAATTTCAATGAAATTAGCGAGCCTGGGATGGAATTGTGCGCCACACTTGCCTTTGCAGCCTCACCGGGAGAGGTTGGGTCCGGTGAGGAAAGCAGTTGGCCACATGTATGAGGACGAGTCATGATGACCTCGCCGGGAGAACTGAAGGCCATTGAGGGCAGCGGGCAAGGTCGAGGGCAAAGGTAGGTGCCCCTTGGGCAATGCCCACCGGGCAGTACCAGGGAGTGGGGCATGAGGTGGCGGGGTCTACAGGGGCGGAGACTGAAGGCAGCGGGGCCGACTCTGAACGGAGTTGCTGGGTCGGAGAGGGTCACGTTACCATTCTGCCCGCTGTCTGTGGGGTGGGGTGGTCCCCGCTGCCACTCTGCACGTGATTGTTGGAGGCAGGGAGGGGGGCATCACTGCCTCTCTGCATGCACAGTGGGTAGGGGGGGGTCTCGCTGCCTCTCTGCATGCACAGTGGGGTAGGAAGGGGGTCTCGTTGCCTCCCTGCATGCACACTGGGGTAGGGAGGGGGTCCCGCTGCCTGTCTGCATGTACAGTGGGGTAGGGAGGGTCTCTCTGCCTCTCTGCATGCACAGTTGGGTAGGGAGGGGTCTCGCTGCCTCTCTCCATGGACAGTGGGGTAGGGTGGGGGTCTCGCTGCGTCTCTGCATGGACAGTGGGGTAGTGAGGGGTTCTCGCTGCCTCTCTGCATGCACAGTGGGGTAGGGAGGGGTCTCGCTGCCTCTCTGCATGCACAGTGGGGTAGGGAGGGGGATCTTGCTGCCTCTCTGCATGCACAGTGGGGTAGGGAGGGGGTCTCGCTGCCTCTCTGCATGCACAGTGGGTTAGGGAGTGGTGCCCTGCTGACACTCTGCATGCAATTGATGTGGGGGAATGGTGGGTGATTGGTCCAGGTGGTGGGGAGGGGGCTGGGTCTATATCTGGTCGGGGGCTGCTCAGAAAGAGCTGAGGACCCCCGGACTACCTGGGGGCAGCTGCTGTGTTGAAGCGAGCTGCAGCAGCAGAGAGCTGACAGGTGTCTCTCTCAGACCAGGCAGCTCACTGCTGGCTGCAATTGCGCATTTGCAACCAGATAGGTTTGGGAGGTGGTGGGTATCCCAGCCAGCGCTGTGAGAGCTGCAAGTGATGGGGCCACTGATGTGGGAGGTCCAACAGCCATCGAGTTTTAACCGCACAAAATGAGGCCATTCGGCCATTATGTCTGAACTGGTCATCAAACACCTATCCAATCCAATCCCATTTTCCAGCACTCGATCCACAGCCTTGTCATAGAGTTTACAGAATGGAAAGAGGACTGCCCATTCTTTTTAAACCCCTAAACTAATCCCAATTGCCCACATTTGCCCCATATCCCTCTATACCCATCGTGCCCATTCAACTATCTAAACGCTTTTTTAAAAATAAAATTGTACCCGCCTCTCCTACTGCCTCTGGCAGCTCGTTCCAGACACTCACCACCCTCTGTGCGAAAAAATTGCCCCTCTGGTCCCTTTTGTATCTCTCCCCTCTCACCTTAAACCTGTGCCCTCTAGTTTTAGACTCCCCTACCTTTGGGAAAAGGTATTATTTTATAGACCTCTATAAGATCACCCCTCTGCCTCCTGCGCTCCAGAGAAAAAAGTCCCAGTCTATTCAGCCTCTCCTTATAACTCAATCCATCAAGTCCCGGGAGCATCCTAGTAAATCTTTTCTGCACTCGTTCTAGTTTAATAATTATATGCTCTGGCGTTTGAGTTGCTGATCGAAATGCCTCTTGTGGTTGTTCCCGCTTCTACCATCCTTTCAGGCCGTGAGCTGCAGATCCCAGCACCCTGTGGATGGAAACATTTTCCCTCAAATCCACACAAACATCTGCCCTTTACCTTAAATCCACGCCCCTCTGGTTATTGACACCTCTACTAAAGGGAAAAAGTTTCTTCCTATCTATGTGCCACATAATTTTGTACATATCACTCAGATCCCCCCCCCCCGCCCCCACCTGAAAGCATTCCCCACCACGACCCACTACACCCACTCCACCTCCAGCCGTCTCTGCTCTAAGGTAAAAAACCCAGCCTAACCAGCCTCTCCGCATAGCTGAAACTCTCCAGCCCAGGCAGCATCCTGGTGAATCTCCTCTCCACCGTCTCCAGTGTAATCACATCCTTCCTGTAGTGTGATGACCAGAGCTGTGCACAGTTCTCTTGCTCTGGTCTAACCAGCGTTTTATAAACTTCCATCATCACCTCCCAGCTCTTATATTCTATGCTGCGGCTGCTAAAGGCAAGTATCCTACATGTTGTCTTAACCACCTCATCTACCTGTCTTGCTGCTTTTAGGGATCCACATATCTGCAGCCCAAATTCATTCTGGTCCTCTGCACTTCCTCAGACTCGACCGGACATGGTACATTTCCTTGCCCGGATAGTCGTCCCAAATGCATGGCGTCACATTCGTCAGGTGTAAATTACATTTGCCCATTTGCCCAGCCTTTCAGTTTCCTCAGCACGGTGGCACAGTGGTTAGCACTGCTGCCCCACAGCGCCAGGGACGTGTGTTCAATTTCTGTCTTGGAACACATCTGTGTGGAGTTTGCACATTCTCCCCGTGTCTGCATGGGTTTCCCCTGGGTGCTCCAGTTTCCGCCCACAGTCGGAAGACTTGTGGGTTAGGTGGATTGGCCAGGATATACTGGACTTACTGTCAGGGATAATTGCTTGGGTAAATGCATGGGGTTCAGGGGATATCGCCTGGGTGGGATTGTGCTCAGTGCAGACTCGATGGGCTGAATGGCCTCCTTCAGCACTGTAGGGTTCTATGATTCCTGTAATCTAAGGCTTTCCTCCTCAATATTTACCACACCACCAATTTTTGTATCATCTGCAAACTTACTGATCATACCCCACACATTCATGTCTCGACCATCAATGTACACTCCAAACAGCAAGGGACCCAGCATCGATCGCTGTGGAACCCCACTGAACACAGGCTTGCAGTCACAAAATCAACCTGCCACCATCACCCTCTGCCCTCTGCCACTCAGCCAATTTTGAATATAATTTACCAAATTGACCTGGTTCCAGTCGGAATCACTTCCTTGTTCAGTCTCCCATATTTGTCAAAAGCTTTTCTGAAGAACACGTAGACTACATCGACTGCACTTCCCTCATCTCCTCATCCAGTCACCTCCTCAATATATTCCAGCGAATTGTTAGACATGATCTCCCCCTGTCAAAGGAATGCTGACTATTGTTCATAAATCCTTACCTCTCGAAGTGGAGATTAATTCTTTCCTTCAAATTGTTTTCCAATTATTTCCCTATCACGGATATGGTGATGGTGGTGTCCTGGCCGTGATCTTGGATATCTCCAGGGCACCTTGCCGGTTGGCAGTATGGCACAGTGGTTAGCACTGCTGCCTCACAGCATCAGGGATCCCATTTCAATTTCTGGGATTCCATCAGCACCAGTGAAGCTTTTTTTTTACTTTGTTCCATTCTCACATCTCGCCTGTTGGGATTTCTCCTATTACAAGAACGTGTGGTGTTCCTCTGGAAAGAATCCACTGTGAGCAAGTCCAGTTTCTCGCAGCTCCCCAATGTCCACATTCAGCCTTGTAAATTCAGTCTCGATCACAGCCGTCCCGTGTACATCATCAACCTGCATAAGTTCATTGGTAAGTTCAGGGCACATCGTGCTGATGTTTCAGCTTGAGATACAAAAGACTGATTTGATTTGGTTTATTATTTTCACATATAATAAATATGTGATCCAAGCCGGGAATCGAACTCAGGTCCCTGTGAGACAGCAGTGCTAACCATTGTGCCACCATGCTGCCAACTCAGGAACAGCTTCTTCTCTGCTGCCATCTGACGTTTTAATGGACCCACATCGTATTAAGATGATCTTATTCTACACCCTAGCTCTGAGTCCAACATTACATTCTGCACTCTCTAAATTCTCTATGTTCAGGGTTACAGTGTTACAGAATTCAGTGTTGGGCCAGGGAGATGGTGTCTGTGGACCTGTTGGGGAGGTAGGTGAACTGTAGTGTATCCAGGCAATCTGGGAGGCCGGAATTGATTCATGCCATGACGAACCTTTTGATGCATTTCATAACATTGGATACACAGTGAAAAGTGTTGTTGCTTGAGTGCCATCCAGACAAAGCATACTGTACATAGAGAAGGAGAGAGGGCAGAATGTAATGTTGCAGTCATAGCTAGGATGTAGTAAAATATCATCTTAATGCAATGTGGGTCCATTCAAACGTCTGATGGCAGCAGAGAAGCTGTTCCTGAGTCGGCAGCATGGTGGCACAATGGTTAGCGCTGCTGTCTCACAGGAACCTGAGTTCGATTCCTGGCTTGGATCACTGTCTGTGTGGAATTTGCACATTCTACCCGTGTCTGCATGGGTTTGCTCCGGATGCTGCGGTTTTCACCCACAGTCCAAAATGTGCAGGTTAGGTTGATTGGCCATGTTAACTGCCCATTAGCGTCCTGGGATATGTATGTTTGGGGGATTAGCAGGGTACATATGTGGGACTTTGGGGATAGGGCCTGGGTGGGATTGTTGTCGGTGTAGACTCGATGGGTCAAATGGCCCCCTTCTGCACTGTAGTGATTCTATGAGTCGGTTGGTCCATGACCTCACACATTTTTTATCTTTTTCTCTGATGGAACAAGTGAGAAGAGTTTATGTCCGTGGTGTGCTATTCCTGAATTGTGCTCAGTGCAGACTCGATGGGCTGAATGGCCTCCTTCTGCACTGTAGGATTCTATGATTCCTGTAATCTAAGGCTTTCCTCCTCAATATTTACCACACCACCAATTTTTGTATCATCTGCAAACTTACTGATCACACCTCACACATTCATGTCTGGACCATCAATGTACACTACAAACAGCTTTTGTGAGGCAACGGGACGTTTAGACAGAGTTAATGAGTGCGATGTTAGTTTGAGTGATGGACTGGTCTGCATTGACCAAGCTTTGAAGTTTCTCGCAGTCTTGGACAGAGCAGGAGCCATACCAAGCTAGAATGTTGTTTATGGTGCATCTGTAAAAGTTGGTGTACTCACAGCTGACATGCCAAATGTCTGTAAACCTCTGAGAAAATAGAGGCGTTCGGAGACTTTTTTAATTATAGGGACGTCATGGAGGAACCAGGAAAGGTGTTTCGTGATGTGGACCCTAAAACGTGAAGCTCTCGACTATTTCAACTTCATCCCATTGATGTAGATCGGGGCATGGACTCCACTAGGCTTCCAGAAGTCGATTTGCTTTGTTGACATTGAGGAAGAGATTATTGTTGTCGCTCCAGTTCACCAGATTCTCTGTCTCTTCCTCCGACCCACTGCAGGTGTCATCAGCAAACTTGGAAATGGAGTTGGAGGGGAATTTGGCCACACAGTCACCAGTGTATAAGGAGTATAGTAAGGGGCTGAGGACGCAGCCTTACGGCGCACCGCTTTTCAGGATGATTGTGAAGGAGATGTTGTTGATTGTCCTTAATTTTGCTGTCTATGGATTAGGAAGTTGAGGATCCAATTGCAGAGGCAGGAGCCAAGCCCAGGGCCACGGACTTTGGACATGAGTTTCGTAGGACTAATGGTGTTGCAGGCTGAGCTGTAGTTGATAAACACGAGTCTGTGTTCCAGGGTTCACTGTCGGGCCAGGGAGATGGCATTGTGGACCTGTTGTGGATGTCGGTGAACTGTCGTGGATCCAGGCAATCTGGGAAGCCGGAACTGATTCATACCATGACTAACCTTTTGATGTATTTCATAATATTGGACATCAGAGTCACCGGACGATAGGCATTAAGGCAGCCTGCTTGGCTTTTCCTTTGGAACTGGCCTTTGTTTGAGTTTTACCTGGTGCATAGATTGGCAACCTTCCTGCCGAGAGAGGACAGATGCAGCTGCACTGGTCCAGTAGACCAACGTGGGACAGCAGTAATCGCACTGAGCATTATGGACGATAGCGATTCGCTGAACATTGAAGCTTTCTCCCACTCTTGAAAGCAAACACTGGAAGTTGTGTTCTGTGCCAATCGAGTGTGAGATTACTATTTTTTCCTGTGTTGCGCTAACAGTGGCCACAATGCTGTGATCTCCTCTCCAGGGTACAGTTCTGTGTAAATATAATGAGATTCTGTGCTGTCAAGACATCAGGATCTCCCTCTGCCAATTGTTAGTATTGTCCAGAGGCAAGGGTCAAACCAGCCCTCTTTGGTACCAGCACTGATGCAGGGGTTGTCAGTAAACTGTCTGAGAGACGACAGATTACCATCTACAGGACTCCAGTCTGGATTTTCTGTCAGGGTTTACTCCCTCATCCTTGTAGCTGAGTGAGGGTCAATGTTGTGGACTCTCCGGAAAGCTCTCTCCCAAATGTATACCACTGTGTTGCTACCATGGACTGCACGGTGACACAGTGGTTAGCACTGCTGACTCACAGCGTCTGGGACCTGGGTTCAATTCCAGGCTTGGGTCACTGTCTGTGTGGAGTTTGGACCTGCTCCCCGTGTTTGTGTGGGTTTCCTCCGGATGCTCCACTTTCCTCTCACACTGCAAAAGACATGATGGATTTTTTAAAAAAAGATTGAAGTGATTTTATGTGTGTACATTCTTTTTTATTTCAACCCATCCTCAGTCCAAATGGTAACATCTTTCCCTGAATCCTGTCTAATTTTATTCTTTATTTCCCTTCCTGACAGTGAACATAATCACAATTGTGACACTGACGAGCAGAAACTGTGGTCTGTCCAAATGTGTGACTCGTTACCTGGTGGCCATGTCAGTGGGGGATGTGCTGGTCGTTATCCTCGACCTGATATTCAGACACATTCCCATTCTTTATTGGGAACAGTTTTATTTCCTGCACTGGGTCCCCGTGTGTAACATCCACGCCGTCCTGCTTTATGCAGCCACTGACTGTTCTGTCTGGTTCACCGTCACATTCACCTTTGATCGATTTGTGGCCATTTGCTGCCCCAAGCTGAAGAGTAAATATTGCAGTGAGAAATCGTCGGCTGTGGTTCTGGGAACAGTGACGGTGCTGAGCTGTTTAAAGAACATTTTCTGGTATTTTATGTTATTAAATAGATATCGGCTGATGAACTACCCCTGGTTTTGTGATGTCACAGAGGATGTGATGGGATCTCCGGTCTGGACAACAATCGAGTTCCTCCACCACATTCTAACCCCGGCTGTCCCGTTCGCCCTGATTCTGCTGCTCAACGTTTTCACCGTCAGACACATTTTAATGAGCAGCAGAGCCCGCAGGAGACTCCGGACTCACAGCAGTGGGGAGAATCCCAGAGACCCAGAGATGGAGAGTCGCAGGAAATCCATCATTTTACTGTTTGTTATCTCAGCCAATTTCATCCTCTTATGGTCGACATTAATGGTTTATTCTATATGTTCTCGGATGTATTATTTGGACTATCGGCCGGTCTGGTTAGATTACTATGTTATGGAATTTGGTTTCATGTTGCAACTCACAAGTTGTTGTACAAACACTGCCATTTATGCTGTGACACAGACTCACTTCAGGCAGCAGCTGAAAAATCTGCTGACAGCTCCCCTTACTGCAATTCTTCAACTCATTCGACCCTGACAGGAAACTACAACTACAAGACCCCTGACTCTTTCTAATGGACTTTCAAATATAAATAACGAGCAGCCTCACAGAGACAGAGAGAGTGACAGATAAAGAGAGAGAGAGGGCAGTGAGAGCAAAACTGGGAGTGATAGAGAGACGGAGGTTGACAGAGAGAGGGAAGGGTACAAATACATGGAGCGTGACACAGTTTGAAAGAGTTTCTAACAGATACAGGGAGGAAACAGAGAGAGAGAAATAAAAAGGACAGAGACAGATAGGGACTCTCAGAGCGAGAAAAACAGGGATAGAGATTGGGGGAAATGGGGAGGGAGATGGACAGGGAATGAGAAAGGGAGACAGAGGGAGACAGATGGCAGAATGTAATGAGAGAGGGAGACTAAGACGGAAAGGGAGACAGAAAGAGAGGCAGAGAGAAACAGAGACAGAGACAGAGAGCGTCAGCGAATTTGAAACAGTGAGACTGAAGGAGTACAATGGACACAGCAAGAGCAAAAGACAGAGCGAAGTAGAGAGAGAGAGAAAGACAGAGAAATAAGAAAAGGGCGACAGAGAAGGAGAGGGAGGAGGAGAGTGAGACTGAGGGGGAGGAGGAGACACAGAGGAAGAGTGTAGAGAGCAGATGAATGAGGGAGATGCAGAGAGACAGTAAGAGACACAGAGAAACAGGCAGATATATATATATATATATATATATACACAGAGAGAGAGAGAGATACAGAGAGGGATGCACAGAAAGACAGAAAGAGACAGAGAGAGAGACAGACTTAATGACTTTAACGATAACCATCAGGTGGAGTTATTGGAATATGAGCTCCCTGATTGAGACAGTTAATGCTGTCCAATCCGGGAGCCCTGCAGACGTATATAATATGGTGTGTCTCGGTTACCGGAAGTCAGGGTGTGTACACTCTGGGTGTGGATGTGATGGACTGGTGGTTTTATCACTACACTATTAATACAGAAACTCAGCTAAAGTTCTGTGCACCCGGGTTCGAATCCCGTCACAGCAGATGGTGGAATTTGAATAAATATATCTGGAATTCAGAATCAGCTGGTGACCATAAAACCAGTGTCGATTTTCGGAAAAACCCATCTGGTTCACCAATGTCCCAGGGAAGGAAATCTGTCGTCCTTGTGTGGTCAGGACTAAATGTGACTCAAAGTGGTTGACACTTAATTGCCCTCTGAACATGGGCAACTCGGGATGGGCAATAAATGCTGGCCGGCCAGTGACACCCAAGTCCCAAGAGTGAACACAAATACTTTGTACTGGGAAATTTTAAACAAACGGTAAACTGTTTCTCACAGCTGGATAAATACCCAATCCCTCTGATCGAGGACTTAGCTTCAAAGCTGGCAGGAGGATTCTTGTTTCCAATTATGAACTTATTCACGTGCACTTATACTGACAGCTAGATGAGGTTTCCCAGCGATATTCAACAATTCATACTCAGAGGAAGTTTAACATTTATAAAGTGTCAAATGTAGGCTGACATTAACACTGCAATGAAGTTAATGTGAAAATCGCCGAGTCGCCACACACTGGTGCCTGTTCGGGTCACACTGAGAGAGAATTTAGCATGGACACTGCACCTACCCAGCACGTCTTTCAGACAGTGGGAGGAAACCAGAGAAACCAGAGTAAACCCACGCAGATACGGAGAGAATGTGCAGACTCCGCACAGACAATGACCCAAGCCAGGAATTGAACCCACGTCTCTGGCGTTATGAGGCAGCAGCGCTAACCACTGTGACACCTCGTCTACGGTGATAGTTTGGGCAAAGAAATTCCAGAAGGACCTGCATGACGGTGCAGCCCATAATATTGGCCCATATCCAGCTGTGGGCTTTATTACTGTCCGCCTACCATTATTGATTGGAACACCTTCCAGGATGCCGAGTCGTTCAGGTCGGTGCCTTGAGTTGGCTACGATTAACAGACACTTGTCATATTCCCAATGGAAGAGACGGTAATCATGAACTTTCTCAAAACTCTCCCAGTGGCAGCCAATAATATTCGGCTGTGGACGTAAGATTCCCCATTCCTGAATGAATTGAAGCAGCGAGTGCTGATGGGGGAATCCAAAAGGCCGTTACAGCCTGAATTGCACCCATATTGGAATGGCAGACAGCAGCTGACTGTGGAAGATGGTACACTCCTGTGGGGTTCTAGAGTGTCATCCTGAGCCAGGGTCACCATCCCATGGTGAACATTACCATGGCCACCCAGGAGTGGCAAACTGAACATCCTCCAAGTTGCCATGTCTGGTGGCCAGGTATGGATACGAATATTTGCCCGTTGGTCAGTGTTGAGAATATCAACAAGGACAGAAGTACCACCAATTACTACTCTTCACACTTGGGAATAGCCAGGACATCCGTAGACGTGGCTGCACATGGACAGTGCCGGTCCGTTCATGGGGTCTATGTTCCTGTAATGGTAGATGCTGATTCAAAATGGATGGCCGTGCACAGGGTGAGTTACTCAAACACAAGGACAAGAGTGGAGAAACTTCACACCTCTTTCATGATACCCGGGATCCCGCAGGTGTTTGTTTGTGAAAATGGACCACCCTTCATCAGCCAGGAATTTGTGCATTCGATGAAGTTGGACAGAATTTGACACGTTAGGGCAGTGTCATATTACCCATCATCCAACGGCCTGGCAGCAAGAGCGGCCCAAACAGTAAAAGCAGGTTCAAAATACCATCCCTCAGTCTCTTTGGACACCAAACCATCCAGATTTCATCTTCAATCACAGAATGACACCCTCCAACCTCCCCCCGACCTCCCCTCTTCAACAACTGGAATAGCCCCAGCAGAGTTGGTCATAGGAAGTTCACTCCACCCAGTGTTAAGTCCTTCTGAGGGCGAGAGCGAACACCCAGTGCCGTTCCCACCAGCCGGGAGAGGCACCTAAAGGCAGGTGATAGGTTATTGGTAAAGAATCATGGCAATGGATCCGCGTGGTTATGAGGCACGGTCGAGTCTGGAACAGGGCCAGTTTCCTATCAAGTCCGCTTGGGAGATACCATCCTATGGGAATGCTTCAATCATCTACAAGCCATGAAGCCCCAGGCCGTGCAGGAAAAATCAATTCCCAGCAGACCGGGAACTTTGGAAAGAATTCCAGGCTCTCCGGCTCCTGTTCTCCATCTCCGCCAATGGGAACATCGGAGTCTGAAATGGACACAGTGGGTTTAGCCTCCCGATCACATTGTCATTTGATAAAGGGAACTCGGGCCATATGCTCATGGTGGAAGAGGCGAGCTCCGGTCTGCTGAACCCCACTCACTTCCGAGGCTGAGCAGCAGGAACCGGACCCAGCATTGAAACTCCAAAAAAGGCTTCCAAGGTGGTCAGCCCTCGGCGGTTACTCAGACCTAGAGGGGGAGGGGGGGGCAGTGACTTCAATCAGGTTCATGAGTTGGACACGGGCAAATATAAACTACCAAACTGACGCCTGTGACATGTGCCCACTCAGGGAGCTCCACAGAGTGCAAGCTGCAGTGAGTGAAGCACTGAGAGCTGGGGTAAGTGTGGGAGTTTAGGCAAGTGGGTGGAGAGGTATTGCTGTGTCTTGTGTCCCTTACTGCCCGGCCCCTTACGGCCAGGTCCAGTGTGGGTAGGTGTCACCCAGACATTACAGTTCAGAAAGTGACGTCAGCAGATGTGTTTACTGAGACTTTCAGAAGGCTTTCGACAAGGTCTCACATAGCAGACTGCCATGTAAAGTGAAAGCACATGGGATTACAGGCAATGTTTTGAGACGGATAGAAAGCTGGTTCACTGATAGAAAGCAAAGAGTTGGCAATAAATGGGCCTTTCTCTGATTAGCAGTCAGTGTCTCGTGGGGTACCGCAGGAATCTGTGCACGGACCCCAACTGCTCACATTATATATTAATTATTCTGAAAATGGAACTAAATGTATCATCTCCAAATTTGCAGATGATAAAAGGTGTGTGAGGGTGAGCTGTGAGAAACATGCAGACATGCTTCAGTGTGATTTGAACAGGCTCAATGTGTGGGCACGTGCAAAGCAGTTGCAGTAAAATGTGGGTAAATGTGAGGTTATCCACTTTAGCATCAATAATAGGAAGACAGATTATTATTTGAATGGGTGTAAATTGAGAGAGGCCTTGGTGTCCGTATGCATCAGTAAGTGAAAGTCAGCGCGCATGTACAACCGGCAGGAAAGAAGAGAACTGTAATGCTGCCCTTTATAGGGATACGATTGGAGTACAGGAAGAGAGATGTGTCACTGCAGTTGTACAGGGCATTGCTGAGGCCACACTTCGAGTACTGTGTGCAGTTTTGGTGTCCTTATCTGAGGAAGGATATCCTCGCTCTCGAGGGAGTACAGCGAATGTTTACCAGGATGATTCCTGGGATGGCAAGTCTGTGATATGAAGAGAGACTCAGTCGGTTAGGGCTTTATTCATTGCAGTTCATTAGAGTGAAACATATATTATTGGACCATGTTTAGACAGGGTAGATTCAGAAAGAATGTTCCTGATGATCAGGGAGTTGAGGACTAGGGTTCATGGTTTGAGGATAAGCATCAACCTTTTAGAACAGAGGTGAGGAGAAATTTCTCCACTCTGATGATCTATGGACTTCGCTACCACAGAAAGTAGCTGAGGCCAAAACCTTTCGTGATTTCAGGAAGAAATTATGTATCGCTCTTGGGGCTAAAGTGCTCACGGGATGTGGGAGCAAGGGATGGTCAGGATATTGAAGTTGATGATGATCCCTGATCAAACTGAATGTCGGAGCTGGGTCGAAGGGCCGAATGGCCTGCTCCTGCTGTTCCTATATTTCAATGTTTCTATGATTGTGAAGCTGAGGTGAGTCTGCACACGGTGTGAATCTGAACATGATCCGAGTCCGAACCTTGTGTGAATCTGAACAGCGTCTCTGTCTGAACCTGGGTGGGTCTGAACCTGGCGCGGGGCCTCTCGACAAGATTGCCAGTATTCCACTTGCCTTCCTAACTGCCGATTCAACCTGCAGGTTAACCTTTAGAGAATCTTGAACAAGGCCTCCCAAATTCCTTTGTGCATCTGATTTCCGAAGCATATCCCCATTTAGAAAATAGTCTATGCCTCCATTCCTCCTTCCAAAGAGCATAACCTCACACTTTTCCTCATTGTATTCCATCTGCCCCCTCTTTATCCACTGTCCTAACCTGTCCAAGTCCTTCTGCAGCCCTCCTCCTCCCCCTCCCACTTCAGCAATACTCCCTGTCCCTCTGCATATCATTGTATCATCACCAAACTTAGCAACAGTGCCTTCATTTCGTTTTTCCAAATTATTAATGTGTATTGTGAAAAGTTGTGGTCGCAGCACCGACCCCTGAGGCGCGCCACTTGTCACCGGCTGCCATCCTGAAAGAAGATCCCTTCATCCCCACTCTCTGCCTTCTGCCAGTCAGCCAATCCTCTATCCATGCCAGGATCTTACCCTCAACACCATTGACACTTAACTTATATCACAGTCTCCTATGCTGCGCCTTATCAAAGAAAGATCACCACCAATGCCACCACAATTTCCTCAGCTATGTCTTTAAGAAACCTGGGGTGTACTCCATCCGGTCCAGGTGATTTATCCACCCACAGACCTTTCAGTTTCCCCAGAACACTTTCCTGAGTGATGGCCACTACACCCACCTGTGTCCCCCGACTCTCCTGGAGCTCTGGCATCCCACTGGTGTCTTCAACCGTGAAGACTGATGCAAACTATTCAGTTCCTCTGCCATTTCTTTGTTTCCTATTATTCGTTCTCCAGCCTCATTTTTCAGTGATCCAATGGGTATTTTTGCCTCTCTCTTAACTTATATTGGAAAACCTCCTCCTCTCCTCTTTTATAATACAAGCTTGCTTTCACTCATATTTCATCTTCTCCCCTCTTATTGCTTTTTTAAGTTGTCCTCTGCTCGCTTCCCAATCTTCTGCCTTCCCACTAATCCTTGCCACTAAGGATGCTTTCCCTTTTGTGTTTTTGCTGTCCTTTCCTTCCCCGTCAGCCATAGATTCCTCGTCCTCCCTGTGGCATGTTGCCTCCTCCTTGGGATGAATTCCTGTTGTGCCTCCCAAATAACTCTCAAGAACTCCTGTCATTGCTGTTCCACTGTCTCCCCTGCTCGGCTCCCTTTACAATCAACTCTGGCCAGCTCCACCTTCATGTCCTTGTAGTTATCTTTATTTAATTCAAATACCTTTACATCTGATGCCAGGTTCTTCCTCTCAAACTGCAGGGTAAATTCTATCATATTGTGGTCACTCCTCCCGAAGGGTTCCTTCACCTTCAGTTCCCTAATCAAGTCTGCCTCATTACACATCGCCAAATCCAGAATTGCCTGTTCTGTAGTAGGCTCTGTCACAAGCTGCTCTAAAAACCCTCTCTTAGACATTCCACAAATTCCTTTTCTTGGGATCCACGACAGACCTGATTTTCCCAGTCCACCTTAGAATCTTAGAAACCTACATATTGAAGTCCCCCATGATTATTGTAACAGTGCCTTTTATATCTCCTGATGTATTTTCTGCCCCTCCTTCTCTCACTATCCTCATCCCTACCCTCAGACTGTACTTTACCCTTTACCTCCGCCAATCAGACACGATGTTTACATTTGAAGGCCAGTTTCCAATGTTCAAAGTCTCTCTATTTTTCCCTTGCCTCCTTTCTCCCTTTTGCCTGTAATTCAGATTGATTCAATGATTTTGCTTGCTGTTCCTCCCTTTCCTTTTCTTTTCCCTGTAATTCAAATAGTTTTAATTATTTTTTATATTGAGTCACTTTCATTTGTAACTGAATTTCCAACGATTCTGACTGAGCTTCTGACAATTCCAAATGTTGTGCTATTGCCACAATTATCTCTCCTTTCTGTACTCTGTCAGGCAATGTCAACTGCAATGCGTTTCCAATTCCAAAAGCTTTGCTTTAGTCACTATCTGTCAGGTAACTTGCGTGACTTCCTCCAACCGCAGAAACCTCTGAGCCTCTGAAAGAGACATTAATCCAAACCACACTCCCTATCTAAACTGGAATACAACACCTGAAAAGAAAACACAAATCTGCTCACCGCTCACTGTCTGAGTTCACCAATCCCAAATCAATCCAGAAATACAGGTTTCAATCCCGGAGCCCCCTGTTGTTCTCAGTCAGGTTGGATACTCCCAGTTGTTCCATGAAGCTCGAGTGACCTGTAACTCTTTACCTTGAATCTGGCTAGAAGGAGCATGGGAGGTTTCACTTCAGGTATGAGTGAACTGACCCACGAGGAACTCTTATTCAAAACAAAGTTTCATTAAGAATATTGTTGACATGTATAGTAAGACAATTAGCAAGAACTTTTAACAATTACAAACAAGAAACACAACAACCACGATAATGTACAACTCTGAAGGAAATATCTCTAGTGTGCTCCAACCAAAGCCAACATCCAATCCACAAAACCCTCCAAATCACCACAATACAGCAGAGGTTAATGCCGAATTATTACACGTGTCCAGCCTCCTGGGCTGAATGCTCAAAATCCCTTGAGAAACTCAGCAGAGGTTGTAGTCGAGTCTGTTCCACAAAACACAGCCTTTTCAAAAGAGAAGGACAGGGAGAGGGAGAGAGATTGCTTCTGAGCTTGCTGCTAAACTGCTTCCCAAAACAAAACTAAAAGATCAAGAGAAAACCACCACCTGACTGCCACAGCTTATCTACACCTCCATGGAAGCTGCACGATTTAAACAAAATTGCTTAAAGGTCCACTCACATGACAACATTAACACTCTCACTCTCAACTCAGCACTCCCCATTACCCCAAGACTCTCTCTCTCACACCAACACTATCCTGTCACTTCAACACACTCCCTCACCTCAACACCCCCCCGCTCACCTCAATACTCCCCTTCCCCTCTCTACACAATCTCTATCACACAGACATGACACCCTTTCTCCTCAACACTATCCGTCTCGCTTCTAAGTTCTCCCTCTCACATTTACATTGTCCCATAGAGGGTTAACATCAATTCCTCTCACCAGAACACGCGCTCTCAATTCAACACTCCCCCAATCAACACAACTCTCCCCCTCCCACCTTAACATGTTCCCCCCTCACATCAATCCTCCCGCTCACTTCTACATTACCACACGCACCACAACACTACCCATCTCATCTCGACGCTCCTCACCTCAAGATCCCCAAGATATGAATTTCCCGTCCCACACCGCATGGGAGTCGGAGCAGATGGGCACAGACCGTGTCAAGATCCAATTACCTCTGGTGGGATTATCCGAATTTGGGGAGAGCGCGGGGCCAAATCCTACACTCTGTCTCACATCAACATTCTCCCTCTCTCATATCAGCTCCCTTCTCATCTCAGCACTCTGTCTCGCCTCAGCTCCCGCCATCTCATTTTAACTTTCCCCCTCACCTCAACAAACTCCCCCTCATCTCAATGCACCGCCTCTCAACTCATCACTCTCCCCCTCACTTCCATAATAAACTTTCACTCCACACACAGCCCCCCACTCCACACAACTCAAACATCCGCCCGCTGTCCCTGCCCTGGGTGTGTTTGCTGGGGAAATTGCAGATGGAGTTTTATCTTGTGTTTCCCCGATGCTACACCTGTCCCTGCAGATGCAGAAATAACCTGATTCTTATTGGAACCAGGTATTTAGGAACAGCAGTGACCGCACTCTCCTTTCACAACCTGCACAGATACATTACTGAATTGCTCTGATTGTCAATACACATCCAGGTGCATGGCTAACCTCATCCCTACTGCCTTTACCTTCCAGGTGTATCACCGACTTCATTCTTATTACCAACTGACAAACAGATACATCACTGACCTCACTCTTATTGTCGCTACTGATTCCCTGCGACCCCCACGTTACAAAATATAAGTTTGTTCCTCCACGAATACACTTGGTTTAAATAATTGCGGAACAGAGCATCTATTTCAGGTCAAGCAGAGGTGGCAGTGTGGGAGCATGGTGCTCAATATCAGAATTATCTGTATCAATATCTGACTGCTCAGAGACCGGAATTAAAATAAATGTATTCACTGCATGTGAAACATGTATAAAATGATATGCATTAAAAAGTTACTGCTGGTGTTCAGTGACTGGAACTAATGTTATTCACCTTGAGATCTCTATAAATGTACCTCTTCTGTTCTGTACAGTCAGTTGGAGAAACGGATTTCGAAATGTTTTTCAATTAGATTGTATAAGATCTCCACATGCATTTTCACAAATTCCCTCAATAAATCCCCAGCTGAATTTAACAAGGCAATACCCACCAATTGAATTCTGGTTTTCACTCTGCGTGAGATGTCAGCACCTCCGGGAATGTCACCCCGCTTGGTTAACGCTGACACACAGACTCACTGTTACTGGGAGATATTGCAAAGTGTTCTTGTGTTGGATCGGGTCATCTCACTGTCCCAATACTGCAAACAATCACAATATGGAACGGGTTCTCACTTCTACACGGGACAATTATTCCCCATTTGGCATTGATTGCAACCAGTTGATCAATCTGATTTACTTTACTGGGGCAGTTTTCACCTGGCCTTCATCAATCGAGGGATTGAGTTTCGGAGTCCGGGGATAATGATGCAGCTTTATATGACCCTCGTCAGACCCCACTTGGAGTACTGTGCTCAGTTCTGGTCGCCTCATTACAGGAGGGACGTGGAAATTATTGAAAGGGTGCAGAGAATATTTAGAAGGATGTTGCCTGGATTGGTTGGCATGCCTCATGAGGATATGTTGAGAGAGCTCGGTCTTTTCTCCTTGGAGAGAAGAAGGATGAGAGGTGACCTGATAGAGGTATACAAGATGTTGAGTGGTATAGATCAGGTGGACTCTCAGAGGCTTTTTCCCAGGGCTGAAATGGCTGCTACGAGAGGACACAGGTTAAAGGTGCTGGGGAATAGGTACAGAGGAGATGTGAGGGGTAAGTTTTGCACTCAGAGGGTGGTGGGTGAGTGGAATCGGCTGCCGTCAGTGGTGGTGGAGGCAAACTCGATGGGGTCTTTTAAGAGACTCCTGGATGAGTACATGGGACTTAATAGGATTGAGGGTTCTGGGTAAGCCTATATATAAGCCTCGGTCGGTAGGGACATGACCGGCGCAACTTGTGGGCCGAAGGGCCTGTTTGTGCTGTAGCTTTTCTATGTTCTATACAACAGAAAATGTTTGCAATTAATTCATTCGAATTCCCAAATGTCTGAACTGTATTTAGGAAAGATCTGAAGGAGTATTTCACAAACTATAACAACAAATTATCAGAAGACCGTTATTATGAAAGCACGTGTGGAAAATATCAATATCAGTGAGGCTGCCCTGGGATTACTTCATGGACAGTGATGGAAACGTGTTTGATACAGAAGATACACGTCCCTTTTATCAGCCTGTTTGAATTGGCAGTGCAGCAAGACCACACACTTTACCCAGTGCTGTCCCTATCCTTGGAAATGTTCAATGGAAGCACAATTTACAGTAACCCAATGGCAAATGCAGAAACATGGTTCAGAATGGGGTTCGACACAGAGTAAACACCCTTTGCAGTGAACTATTCAATGGGACACTGCAGAGTGAGCTTTGCTCTGTCTGCAATCCCGTGTGGAACTGTTCTGGGAGGGTTTCAGAGGACAGTATCAAGAGGAGATGTATCTGTATTGAACTTTGCTTTACCCATATCTGGGATTTTTTTCCCATCAAACACTCCCAAGACATGTACAGCACGGGGTTAGATACGGAGTAAAGCTCCCTCTGCCCCTGTCAAAAACTTCCAGGAAAGCTGCAGTACATGAAGAGATGGGGAATAAAGTTTCTTTCCAGCATCCATATAGAAATAGGAGAAGTATTAGGCGGTTTGCAGCTCTCGCCTGCACCTCCAATCTATTTAATATATCGGGAGCGTACAAGTATATGCATCTCTCTTACACGTGCGCTCGAGTTCCTGATGGGACAGTGCAGAGAGATTTTCTGTGTACCTTACCCTGTGCTGCTCCTGCTCAGGTCTTTAGTGTTTGGACCGTGTATGTGGACATTTTTTGTGCATCTCACCCTTGCTACAACTTCACTGGAGTTCTTGGTGAAACAGTGTGATGGGAGGTTTCTGGAAATCTCAGCCTGAGCTGCATCTGAACTCTCACAAGTTGCATCTGTCTTGGGAGAGTTTGATGGGGACATTCTAGAGGGAGATTTATTCTACATTTAACCACGTACTGTCCCTATCCTGGGTATCCTGGGAGTGTTTGATGAGGACACTGTAGAGAGAGGTTTATTATGTATCTACCCCCCCCCCCCACCCCGGCCAATGCTGTAGCTGTTCTGGGTGGTGCAGAGGGAATTTTACCGTGTGAATGTTTGATGGGCACAGTCTTAAATTTACTCTATGTCTCTCCCCATGCTGTACACGTCCTGGGAGTGTTTGATGGGGACATTGATGGGGGAAATTTACTCTGTATCTCACCCCGTCCAGTACCTGTCATGTACGTTGCCCGTCTCCCAAGTTAGCATGGCTAATCCAACTAACTCCCACATCTTTGGAGTGTGGGAGGAAATGAGAGCACACAGAGGATTCCCACGCAGACAGGGGAGAACGTGCGCACTCCACACAGAGAGTGACCCGAGGCTGGAATCAAACCCGGGTCTTTGGCGCCATGAGGCAGCAGCGCCAACCAGTGTGTTACAGAACCTCACCCCTCACCACAAAATTCCCCTCTCACCTCCACACTCCCACTGTCACCTCCACACTCCCACTGTCACCTCCACACTCCCACTGTCACCTCAACACTCCCCCCCCCTCACCTCCACACTCCCACTGTCACCTCCACACTCCCACTGTCACCTCAACACTCCCACTGTCACCTCCACACTCCCACTGTCACCTCCACACTACCCCCTCTCACCTCCACACTCGCACTGTCACCTCCACACTCCCCAACTCTCGCCTCGACGCTCTCCCCCTCTCGCCTCAACGCTCTCCCCCTCTCGGCTCAGCGCTCTCCCGCCCTCGCCTCAGCGCTCTCCCGCCCTCGCCTCAACGCTCCCCCCTCTCGCCTCAACACTCTCCCCCTCTCGCCTCAACACTCTCCCCCTCTCGCCTCAACACTCTCCCCCTCTCGCCTCAACGCTCTCCCCCTCTCGCCTCAACGCTCTCCCCCTCTCGCCTCAACGCTCTCCCCCTCTCGCCTCAACGCTCTCCCCCTCTCGCCTCAACGCTCTCCCCCTCTCGCCTCAACGCTCTCCCCCTCTCGCCTCAACGCTCTCCCCCTCTCGCCTCAACGCTCTCCCCCTCTCGCCTCAACGCTCTCCCCCTCTCGCCTCAACGCTCTCCCCCTCTCGCCTCAACGCTCTCCCCCTCTCGCCTCAGCGCTCTCCCCCTCTCGCCTCAGCGCTCTCCCCCTCTCGCCTCAGCGCTCCCCCCCTCCCGCCTCAACGCTCTCCCACTCTCGCCTCAACGCTCTCCCCCTCTCGCCTCAACGCTCTCCCCCTCTCGCCTCAACGCTCTCCCCCTCTCGCCTCAACGCTCTCCCCCTCTCGCCTCAACGCTCTCCCCCTCTCGCCTCAACGTTCCCCCCTCTCGCCTCAACGCTCCCCCCTCTCGCCTCAACACTCTCCCCCTCTCGCCTCAACACTCTCCCCCTCTCGCCTCAACACTCTCCCCCTCTCGCCTCAACACTCTCCCCCTCTCGCCTCAACACTCTTCCCCTCTCGCCTCAACACTCTCCCCCTCTCGCCTCAACACTCTCCCCCTCTCGCCTCAACACTCTCCCCCTCTCGCCTCAACACTCTCCCCCTCTCGCCTCAACACTCTCCCCCTCTCGCCTCAACTCTCTCCCCCTCTCGCCTCAACACTCTCCCCCTCTCGCCTCAACACTCTCCCCCTCTCGCCTCAACACTCTCCCCCTCTCGCCTCAACACTCTCCCCCTCTCGCCTCAACACTCTCCCCCTCTCGCCTCAACACTCTCCCCCTCTCGCCTCAACACTCTCCCCCTCTCGCCTCAACACTCTCCCCCTCTCGCCTCAACACTCTCCCCCTCTCGCCTCAACACTCTCCCCCTCTCGCCTCAACACTCTCCCCCTCTCGCCTCAACACTCTCCCCCTCTCGCCTCAACACTCTCCCCCTCTCGCCTCAACACTCTCCCCCTCTCGCCTCAACACTCTCCCCCTCTCGCCTCAACACTCTCCCCCTCTCGCCTCAACACTCTCCCCCTCTCGCCTCAACACTCTCCCCCTCTCGCCTCAACACTCTCCCCCTCTCGCCTCAACACTCTCCCCCTCTCGCCTCAACACTCTCCCCCTCTCGCCTCAACACTCTCCCCCTCTCACCTGTACACACTGTGTATATCACCCTCTGCGATACCTACACTGGAGATTCGTGTTTGGACAGTGTAGAGGGAGATAGTTTGTGTATCTGGGCCTGTGCTGCATCTACAATGAGGGTATTTGATGGGAGTGTAGAGGCAGCTTATCCTTGTAAATGTCCGATGGGCGCAAGCTTACGGATATCGAGCCTGAAGGTTGCCTGACTAAGTTGAACCTTCACTTTAGCAGCCATGAGACAGCCTGGTCACACAGTTAAGATGGGGTGGGATTGACACTGGACCTCTGTAGCTGGCATTGGAGTGTTTTATGGGATGTTGCAGATGATGTTTGCTCCGTGTTTAAGGGCTGTCACCGTTCCCTCCGCACTCTGGCTGGCAGCGTGAGGGGACAGACTGACTTCGCACCTAATCCCTGCAGTAAATATCCTGGGAGTGTTTGTTGGATCAGTGTGTAATCTTATAACACCATGTTGTTCCCCTCTCATCTGAAAGCTCCATCCTCACATCAACACACTCCCTCTCACCTCAGCAACCGCCTCTCACCTAAACTCCCACCGTCCACAGCAACACCCCTCACCTCAACACTGACTCTCTCACCTCAAAATTCCCCTTCACCTCAACACTCTCTCTCTCACCCCACTCACATCAAAAATAGGATTGACCTTGTGAGTTCCTTCAATCTTTCTGATCCTAGGCTGCCATTAACAGCATAAAGTTTCACTGTGCACCGTCCGTCTGTTCCTCCAGGAATACCCGAGTGTTAAATAATTTCTGAATAGAGCATCTATTTCAGGTCAGGGAAAGGTAGCGGCGTTGAAGCATGATGCTAAATACCAGCATTAACTATACCAATGTCTGATTTCTCCATGTCCCGTGTTATATTGATTTGGGTGAGAATTTAGGAGGCATGGTTAGTAAGATTGCAGATGACACCAAGATTGGTGGCATAGTGGACAGTGAAGGTTATCTCCGATTGCAACGGGATCTTGATCAATTGGGCCAGTGGGCTGACAAATGGCAGATGAAGTTTAATTTAGATAAATGCGAGATGATGCATTTTGGTAGATGGAATCAGGGCAGGATTTACTGAGTTAATGGTTGGGCGTTGGGGAGAGTTACAGAACAAAGAAATCTAGAGCGGGGGTAAGGGAAATACAGACATTGACAGCAAAACAGAGGTGTGGGTTGAAGTGAGATGGTGGGATGAGACACAGGATCTGCGGGGGGGGGGGGGGGGGGGGGCGGGGGTGTCCAGTGTGGGCTCAGAACAAAGAACAATAAAGCACAGGAACAGGCCCTTCGGCCCTTCAAGCCTGCCCCGATCTATTCCCAGTCTGTTAGAACCGAGAACCAGAGAACATTACAGCACAGAAACAGACGTTTTGGCTCTTCTTGTCTGTGCCGAACCATTTTTCTGCCAAGTCCCACTGACCTGCACCTGGACCATGTCCCTCCACACCCCGCTCATCCATGTACCTGTCCAAGTCTTTCTTAAATGGTAAAAGTGAGCCCGCATTCACCACTTCATCTGACAGCTCATTGCACACTCCCACCACTCTCTGTGTGAAGAAGCCCCCCCTAAAATTCCCTTCAAACTTTTCCCCTTCACCCTTAACCCATGCCCTCTAGTTTTTTTCTCCCCGAGCGTCAGTGGAAAAAGCCTGCTTCCATTCACTCTATCTATATCCATCATAATTTTATACACCTCTATCAATTGAACAAAGAACAATACAGCTCAGGAACAGGCCCTTCGGCCCTCCAAGCCCGTGCTGCTCCCTGGTCCAAACGAGACCATTCTTTTGTATCCCTCCATTCCCACTCCGTTTATGTGGCTATCTAGATAAGTCTTAAACGTTCCCAGTGTGTCCGCCTCCACCACATTGCCCGGCAGCGCATTCCAGGCCCCCACCACCCTCTGTAAAATACGTCCTTCTGATATCCGTGTTAAACCTCCCCCCCTTTACCTTGAACTTATGACCTCTCGTGAACGTCACCACAGACCTGGGGAAAAGCTTCCCACCGTTCACCCTATCTATGCCTTTCATAATTTTATACACGTCTATTAAGTCTCCCCTCATCCTCCGTCTTTCCAGGGAGAACAACCCCAGTTTACCGAATCTCTCCTCATAACTAAGCCCTTCCATAACAGGTAACATCCTGGTAAACCTCCTCTGTACTCTCTCCAAAGCCTCCACGTCCTTCTGGTAGTGTGGCAACCAGAACTGGACGCAGTATTCCAAATGTGGCCGAACCAACGTTCTATCCATCTGCAACATCAGACCCCAACTTTTATACTCTATGCCCCGTCCTATAAAGGCAAGCATGCCATATGCCTTCTTCACCACCTTCTCCACCTGTGACGTCACCTTCAAGGATCTGTGGACTTGCACACCCAGGTCCCTCTGCGTATCTACGCCCTTTATGGTTCTGCCATTTATCGTATAGCTCCTCCCTATGTTAGTTCCACCAAAATGCATCACTTCGCATTCATCAGTATTGAACTCCATCTGCCATTTCTTTGCCCAAATTTCCAGCCTATCTATATCCTTCTGTAGTTTCTGACAATGCTCCTCACTATCTGCAAGTCCTGCCAATTTTGTGTCGTCCGCAAACTTACTGATCACCCCAGTTACACCTTCTTCCAGATCGTTTATATAAATCACAAACAGCAGAGGTCCCAATACAGAGCCCTGCGGAACACCACCCCTCACAGGCCTCCAGCCGGAAAAAGACCCTTCCACTACCACCCTCTGTCTTCTGTGACCAAGCCAGTGCTCCACCCATCTAGCCACCTCCCTCTTTATCCCATGTGATCCAACCTTTTTCACCAGCCTACCATGAGGGACTTTGTCAAACGCTTTACTAAAGTCCATATAGACGACATCCACGGCCCTTCCCTCGTCAACCATTCTCGTCACTTGTTCAAAAAACTCCACCAGGTTAGTGAGGCATGACCTCCCTCTCACAAAACCATGCTGACTATCGTGAATGAGTTTATTCCTTTCTAATTGCGCATACATCCTATCTCTAAGAATCTTCTCCAACAAGTTCCCTACCACGGACGTATAGCTCACCGGCCCATAATTACCCGGGTTATCCTTTCTACCCTTCTTAAATAACGGGACCACATTAGCTATCCTCCAATCCTCTGGGACCTCACCTGTGTCCAGTGACGAGACAAAGATTTGCGTCAGAGGCCCAGCGATTTCATCTCTCGTCTCCCTGAGCAGCCTTGGATCGATTCCTTCAGGCCCTGGGGATTTGGCAGTCTTTATATTCTCTAACAAATCTAACACTTCCTCCCTTGTAATGGAGATTTTCTCCAACGGTTCAACACTCCCCTCCGAGACACTCCCAGTCAACACATCCCTCTCCTTTGTGAATACCGTCGCAAAGTATTCATTTAGGATCTCCCCTACTTCTTTGGGCTCCAAGCATAATTCACCACTTTTGTCCCTGAGAGGTCCGATTTTTTCCCTGACAACTCTTTTGTTCCTAACGTATGAATAAAATGCCTTGGGATTCTCCTTAATCCTGTCTGCCATGGCCATTTCGTGACTCCTTTTTGCCCTTCTAATTCCCCGTTTGAGTTCTTTCCTACTTTCTTTGTTCTCCTCCAGAGCTCCCTCCGTTTTTAATGCCTGGACCTAACATACGCCTCTCTTTTCTTTTTGACCAGTCCCTCAATTTCCCTGGTTATCCACGGTTCTCAAATCCTACCCTTCCTATCCTTCTGTTTTATAGGCACATGCATGTCCTGCAGCCCTAACAACTGTTCCTTAAAAGACTCCCACATGCCAGATGTGGATTTACCCTCAAACAGCCTCTCCCAATCAAGAGCTGCCAATGTCTGCCTAATCCCACTAAAGTTAGCCTTCCCCCAATCCAACACCTTGCCCTTGGGACACCACTCATCCTTTTCCATCACTCTCCTAAAGCTAACAGAATTGTGGTCACTATTTGCCACATGTTCCCCAACCGAAACTTTGAAGACCTGACCGGGCTCATTTCCCAGTACTAGGTCCAGTATAGCCCCCTCTCTAGTCGGGCTATCTACATATTGTTCCAAAGAACCCTCCTGTACGCATTTTACAAATTCCTCCCCATTCAGAGTCCCAGCTCTCAGCGATTTCCAGTCTTTCCCAGGGAAATTGAAGTCTCCCACTGCAACAACCCTATGTTTCCTGCACCTATCCAGTATCTCCTGACATATCTGTTCTTCCACTTCACTTGGGCTGTTGGGGGGGCCTTTAGTATACCCCCAACATAGTGACTGCGCCCTTCCTGTTTCTGAGCTCCACCCAGAGTGACGCGTTACACGACCGCTCTGAATTGTCTTCCCTCTGCACCGCTGTAATATGCTCTCCAACGAATACTGCTACTCCCCCACCTCTTTTGGCCCCTCCTCTGTCTCGCCTAAAACACTTGTACCCCGTAATATCAGCTGCCAGTCCTGTCCCTCTTTCAACCAAATCTCTGTCACGGCAACCACATCCAAATTCCCTTGAGCATTAAGGCCCTAAGTTCGTCTGTCTTACCTGCTACGCTCCTTGCATTGAAGTATCAGCACTCCAGACCTCCAGGCCCAGTGAGGTCATCCTCCCCCAGAGTGCTCTTCTTCTTTGCCAGCCTTGACCCTGCCCCAAGCTCGTCCCCAGCCTCTACACTTGTAGACCTAATATTTTGATCCCCACCCCCCCTGCCATACTAGTTTAAACCCCCCCGAACTGCACTAGCAAAACTCCCAGCCAGGATATTCGTGCCCTTCCAACTTAGTTGCGACCCGTCCTTCTTGTACAGGTGCCATCCTCTCCTGAAAACTTCCCATTGATCTAGGAAAATGAAGCCCTCCCTCCTGGACCAGTCCTTTAGCCAAGCATTCAATTGTACTAACTTCCTATTCTCAGCCTCACTGGCACGCGAGGCTAACCTCCCCTCATTTGTCTCTGCTCCAGGGAATAAAGTCCTAACCTATTCAACCTTTCTCTGTAACTCAGTTTCTCAAGTCCCGGCAACATCCTTGTAAACCTTCTCTGCACTCTTTCAACCTTATTCATACCCTTCCTGTAATTAGGTGACCAAAACTGCTCACAATACTCTAAATTCGGCCTCACCAATGTCTCATACAACCTCACCATAACATTCCAACTCTTATACTCAAGACTTTGATTTGTAAAGGCCAATGTACCAAAAACATTCTTTACGGCCTTAACTACCTGTGACGCCACTTTTATGTATTATGGATCTATATTCCCAGATCCCTCAGTTCCACTGCACTCTTCAGTGTCCTACCATTTACCTTGTATGTTCTACCTTAGTTTGTCCTTCCAAAGTGCAACACTTCACACTTGTCTGCGTTAAACTCCATCTGCCATTTTGCAGCCCATTTTGCGAGCAAATCCCTCTGCAAGCTTTGAAAACCTTCCTCACTGTCCACGACACCTCCAATCTTTGTATCGTCAGCAAATTTGCTGATCCAATTTACCACATTATCATCCAGATCATTGAATTAGATGACAAACAGCAATGGACCCAGCACTGATCCCTGTGGCACACCACTAGTCACAGGCCTCCACTCAGAGAAGCAATCCTCCACTAGCACTCTCTGGCTTCTTCCATTGAGCCAGTGTCTAAGCAAGTTTACGACCTCTCCATGTTTCCCTAGCGACTGAACCTTCCTAAGTAACCTCCCATGTGGGACTTTGTCAAAGGCCTTACTGAATTCCATGTAGACAACATCCACCGCCTTCCCTTCATCCACTTTCCTGGTAACCTCCTCGAAAATATCTAATAGATTGGTCAAACATGACCTACCACGCACAAAGCCATGTTGACTCTCCCTAATAAGTCCCTGTCTATCCAATTATTTGTAGATCCTATCTCTTAGTACTCCTTCCATTAATTTACCTCCTGCTGACGTCAAACTTACCGGCCTATAATTTCCCGCATTACGTTTTGAGCCTTTTTTAAACAACGGAACAACATGAGTTACCCTCCAATCATCCAGCAACTCACCCCATGGATACGAACATTTTAAATATATCTTCCAGGGCCCCTGAAATTTCAACACTAGACTCCTTCAAGGTCCGAGGGAATACCCTGTCCGGTCCTGGGGATTTATCTCCTCTGAATTGCCTCGAGACAGCAAGCACCTCCTCCCCTTTAATCTGTATAGGTTCCATGACCTCCCTACTTATTTGCCTTATTTCCATAGACTCCATGCCCGTTTCCTTCGTAAATATCTTTTGGTTCCGTACACAGCCGACCACTCTGATCTTCAAGAGGACCAATTTTATCCCTTACTACCCTTTTGCTCATAATACACCTGTAGAAGCTCTTCGGATTATCCTTCACCTTGTCTGCCAAAGCAACCTCATATCTTCTTTTCGCCCTCCTGATTTCTTTCTTAAGTAGTTTCTTGCACTTTTTATACTCCTCAAGCATCTTATTTGCTCCCTGTTGCCTATACATGTCACACATCTCTCTCTTCTTCTTCATCAGAGTTCCAATATCCCTCGAGAACCAAAGTTCCTGATTCTTATTCACTTTGCCTTTAATCCTGACAAGAACAGACAAACTCTGCACTCTCAAAATTTCTCCTTTGAAGGCCTCCCACTTACCAATCACACCCTTGCCAGAGAAGAGCCTGTCTCAATCCTCACTTTTTAGATCCTTTCTCATTTCTTCAAATTCGTCCGTTTTCCGGTTTAGAACCTCAACCCGAGGACCAGATCTATCTTTATCCATGATCAAGAACAAAACAAACAATGATACAGCACAGGAACAGGCCCTTCGGCCCTCCAAGCCCGCGCCGCTCCCTGGTCCAAACTAGACCATTCTTTTGTATCCCTCCATTCCCACTCCGTTCATGTTGCTATCTAGATAATTCTTAAACGTTCCCAGTGTGTCCGCCTCCACCACATTGCCCGGCAGCACAGTCCAGGCCCCCACAACCCTCTGTGTAAAATACGTCCTTCTGATATCCCTGTTAAACCTCCCCCCCTTCACCTTGAACCTATGACCCCTGGTAAACGTCACCACCAACCTGGGAAAAAGCTTCACACCGTTCACCCTATCGATGCCTTTCATAATTTTATACACCTCTATCAGTTCACCCCTCATCCTCCATCTTTCCAGTGAGAACAACCCCAGTTTACCCAATCTCTCCTCATAACTAAGCCCCTCCATACCAGGCAACATTCTGGTAAACCTCCTCTGCACTCTCTCGAACGCCTCCACGTCCTTCTGGTAGTGTGGCGACCAGAACTGGACGCAGTACTCCAAATGCGGCTGAACCAACGTTCTGTACAACTGCAACATCAGACCCCAACTTTTATACTCTATGCCCCGTCCTATTATGGCAAGCATGCCATATGCCTTCTTCACCACCTTCTCCACCTGTGACATCACCTTCAAGGATCTGTGGACTTGCACACCCAGGTCCCTCTGCGCATCTACACCCTTTATGGTTCTGCCATTTATCGTATAGCTCCTCCCTATGTTAGTTCCACCAAAATGCATCACTTCGCATTTATCTGGATTGAACTCCATCTGCCATTTCTTTGCCCAGATTTCCAGCCTATCTATATCCTTCTGTAGCCTCTGACAATGTTCCTCACTATCTGCATGTCCAGCTATTTTCGTGTCGTCCGCAAACTTACTGATCACCCCAGTTACACCTTCTTCCAGATCGTTTATATAAATCACAAACAGCAGAGGTCCCAATACAGAGCCCTGCGGAACACCACTAGTCACAGGCCTCCAGCAGGAAAAAGACCCTTACACGACCACCCTCTGTCTTCTGTGACCCAGCCAGTTCTCCACCCATCTAGCCACCTCCCCCTTTATCCCATGAAATCCAATCTTTTGCACCAACCTGCCATGAGAGACTTTTTCAAACGCTTTACTAAAGTCCATATCGACGACATCCACGGCCCTTCCCTCGTCAACCATTCTAGTCACTTGTTCAAAAATCTCCACCAGGTTAGTGAGGCATGACCTCCCTCTCACAAAACCATGCTGACTATCGTGAATGAGTTTATTCCTTTCTAAATGCGCATACATCCTATCTCGAAGAATCTTCTCCAACAAGTTCCCTACCACGGACGTCAAGCTCACCGGCCTATAATATCCTGGGTCATCCTTCCTACCCTTCTTAAATAACGGGACCACATTAGCTATCCTCCAATCCTCTGGGACCTCACCTGTGTCCACTGACGAGACAAAGATTTGCGTCAGAGGCCCAGCGATTTCATCTCTCGTCTCCCTGAGCAGCCTTGGATAGATTCCATCAGGCCCTGGGGAAGTGTCAGTCTTTATATTCCCTAAAAAAACCGAACACTTCCTCCCTTGTAATGGAGATTCTCTCCAACGGGTCAACAGTCCCCTCCGAGACACTCCCAATCAACACATCCCTCTCCTTTGTGAATACCGACGCAAAGTATTCATTTAGGATCTCAAGTTGAAACTAATGGCGTTATGATCACTGGAAACAAAGTGTTCCCCTGCACACACTTCCGTCACTTGTCCTAACTCGTTTCCTAAAAGGAAATCTAATTTTGCATCCTCTCTGATTGGGACCTCTATATCTTGATTTTGAAAATTTTCCTGAACACATTTTACAAGCTCGAACCCGTCTAGACCTTTAACAGTATGGGAGTCCCAATCTATATGTGGAAAATTAAAATCCTCTCCGATCACAACTTTATGTTTCCTGCAGTTGTCTGCTATCTCTCTGCAGATTTGCTCCTCCAATTCTCGCTGACTACTGGGTGGTCTAGAATACACCCCCATGAATGTGGTCATACCACCCATATGGCCTCGGTCGACAAACCCTCTAATCTGTCATGCCTGAGCACTGCTGTAACATTTTCCCTGACGAACAATACCACCCCCCCCCCACCCTTCATCCCTCTGCCTCTATCACGTCTGAAACATCGGAACCCTGGAACATTGAGCTGCCAGTCCTGCCCCTCCTGCAGCCAAGTTTCACTAATGGCTATAATGTCATATTTCCAAGTGTCATTCCACGCCTTCAGCTCATCTGCCTTCTCCACAATACTCCTGGCATTGAAATAGACACACCTCAGAAGATTATTACCACCACACAAAACCCTTCTATTTGTGATATTTCATGAACTATTAACATCATTTACTTTCACCCCAGCTCCACTATCTGCTCTGGCACTCTGGTTCCCATCCCCCTGCAAATCTAGTTTAAACCCTCCCCAATAACACTGGCAAACCACCCTGCAAGTATATTGGTCCCCTTGTAGTTCAGGTGTAATCCGTCTCTCTTGTACAGGTCCCACCTGCCCCAGAAGAGGTCCCAATGACCTAGAAAGCTGAAACCCTGCCCCCTACACCAGTTCCTCAGCCACGTGTTCATCCGCCCGAGCATCCTACTCTTACCCTCACTGGCACGTGGCACAGGTAGCAATCATGTGGTGCTGTTCATGTGGCTATCTAGATAAGTCTTAAATGATCCTAGCGTGTCTGCCTCAACCAACTTGCTTGGTAGAACATTCCAGGCCCCCACCACCCTCTGTGTAAAATACATCCCCCGCATATCTGTCTTGAACCTTGCTCCCCTTACCTGAACTTGTGACCCCTTGTGTTTGTCATTTCTGACCTGGGAAAATGTTTCCACCTGTTCACCCTATCTATGCCCTTCATAATTTAGAAAACTTCTATTAGGTCGTCCCTCAACCTCCGTCTTTCCAGGGAGAACAACCGCAGTTTACTCAATCTCTCCTCATAACTAATACCCTCCATCCCAGGCAACATCCTGGTAAACCTCCTCTGTACTCTGTCCAAAGCCTCCACGTCCTTCTGGTAGTGTGGCGACCAGAACTGGACGCAGTATTCCAAATGCGGCCGAACCAACGTTCTATCGAACCGCAACATCAGACCCCAACTTTTATAATCTATGCTGCGTCCAATAAAGGCAAGCATGCCATATGCCGTATTCACTACCTTCTCCACCTGTGCTGCCACCTTTCAGGACCTGTGGAGTTATGGACTCAGTGCCCAGCTCCCTGTCTCTGGAGAACAGTCTCAGTCACAGCCCTCTGGGATTCCTGATTTACAGAATTAAACAACTAAATAAACAAATAAATAAATGTTGGGAGGCTGATTTTTAAAAGTCTCCAAGGAATGGACACAGCTTGTTCCCAGTTTAAAGAGAGGAGTTTATCTCTTTCTGTGACTGAGATGTTGTCTATTCAGACTCGGAATATACGTGGCGTTCAGCGTCTGGGTGGGAGGATTACACCAGGCATGAAGCTGGGAGAATTACATTTCTCCCCTTTGTCCCATCCGGATATCGTCAAATTATTGCCCATGGGATCTGGCTGTGCATCAATAACCAGCTGCCTTTCCCGAACTCCAACTTGTAAACACGCAAATTTAAAATGGAACTGGCTCAGTGACTGTAAAACACTTGGGAAGGAGGAGGGAGGGATGAAATTAAAATTCCCTGGCCTTGGAAATGGCTTGTTCCCAATTCCAGAGTCCGGATTGTGTTTTTAGATGGGGTGGTGTGAATTGGAGAATGGCCAGGGGCAGGGGGTCAGGACAGGGGTTTAATATCACTGCCTCTGTCACTCCAGCTTTCAGGATTGTTGTGTTTCACTGGAGTGGAACGATTCCTGCTCTTTGCACCAAGGTTTAATGCAGCCTCTGTGACCAGGCCTCAATTCAAGCCCTAATCTCACAGGGCCCTCAGGAAGCCTCCTCCATTTGCTTCATCCCCAAACAGTGTCTGTGCTAAATTGGATGGGATGAATGATTCAATAAAAACTGTAGCAGCCTCTTTAATTCTTCTTTTGGGATGTTATTGAGGGTTTTACTCGCTCTCTCGCTCTCTCTCTGCGTCCCTTTATGTATCTTTGTGATTGAAGGAAATGAAGGAAAGGTGACAGAGAGAGAGATTGTGAAAACAGTGGTGGAAATGTGGTTTCTTCACAGATTCCAACATGACAACAAATGCAGCAGAAACAGGTGGAGAGAGAGAGAGAGGGAGAGGAGAAACGAGGCGGATGTGGAAACAGCTGGATGTGGTGGGTGAAACTGAGGCTGTTAGTGGGAGGGGCTTCAATGAGGGACACACCCTCCATTTTAATTCTGAGGGTCGTGTTGGGATCGTGTCTCAGTCTCTTTTTCCCACGCTCTCTCAGTCTGATTCTCTGTCAGTCTCAGTCTCTCTCTCTCAGTCTGATTCTCTGTCAGTCTCAGTCTCTCTCTCAGTCTGATTCTCTGTCAGTCTCAGTCTCTCTCTCAGTCTGATTCTCTGTCAGTCTCAGTCTCTTTTTCCCACGCTCTCTCAGACTGATTCTCTGTCAGTCTCAGTCTCTCTCTCTCAGTCTGATTCTCTGTCAGTCTCAGTCTCTCTCTCAGTCTGATTCTCTGTCAGTCTCAGTCTCTCTCTCAGTCTGATTCTCTGTCAGTCTCAATCTCTCTCTCAGTCTGATTCTCTGTCAGTCTCAGTCTCTCTCTCTCAGTCTGATTCTCTGTCAGTCTCAATCTCTCTCTCAGTCTGATTCTATCTCTGTCTGTCACATTCTCTTTCTCTCTGCCTCATTCTCTCTGCCTGTCGATGTCTGTAAACATTTACTCAAAAATAAAATATTTCCAATTTATATGCCTGCTGTCATTTTCGACATTAGAGCAATCCTGCAGAAACTGAGAGAGAGAAAGATCCACTGTGAGAAAGCTGAATTTTAATAATCCCACTATTTTGGTGATCTTTGTGTACACAGGGTGATTGCAGAATTCCAAAATTACAATACTGAGGTCACATTATACGCTGCACCAGGAGAAAACCCCTGCAGACACGGAGAGAACGTGAAAACTCCACACAGACAGTGACCAAAGCCGAGAATCGAACGCAATTCACTTGCGCTGTGAGGCAGCAGTGTTAACCCACTGTGCCACTGTGTCACTGTGAGACAGCAGTGTTAACCCACTGTGTAACCGTGTCACTGTGAGGCAGCAGTGTTAACCCACTGTGTCACCGTGTCACTGTGAGACAGCAGTGTTAACCCACTGTGTCACCGTGTCACTGTGAGGCAGCAGTGTTAACCCACTGTGTCACCGTGTCACGGTGAGGCAGCAGTGTTAACCCACTGTGTCACCGTGTCACTGTGAGACAGCAGTGTTAACCCACTGTGTCACCGTGTCACTGTGAGGCAGCAGTGTTAACCCACTGTGTCACCGTGTCACTGTGAGACAGCAGTGTTAACCCACTGTGTCACCGTGTCACTGTGAGGCAGCAGTGTTAACCCACTGTGTCACCGTGTCACTGTGAGGCAGCAGTGTTAACCCACTGTGTCACCGTGAGGCAGCAGTGTTAACCCACTGTGTCACCGTGTCGCTGTGAGGCAGCAGTGTTAACCCACTGTGTCACCGTGTCACTGTGAGGCAGCAGTGTTAACCCACTGTGCCACCCTGTCATGATGAGGGAGCAGTGTTCACCCACTGTGCCACCGTGTCACTGTGAGGCAGCAGTGTTAACCCACTGTGTCACCGTGAGGCAGCAGTGTTAACCCACTGTGTCACCGTGTCGCTGTGAGGCAGCAGTGTTAACCCACTGTGTCACCGTGTCGCTGTGAGACAGCAGTGTTAACCCACTGTGTCACCGTGTCGCTGTGAGGCAGCAGTGTTAACCCACTGTGCCACCCTGTCATGATGAGGGAGCAGTGTTCACCCACTGTGTCACCGTGTCGCTGGGAGACAGCAGTGTTAACCCACTGTGTCACCGTGTCACTGTGAGGCAGCAGTGTTAACCCACTGTGTCACCGTGTCACTGTGAGGCAGCAGTGTTAACCCACTGTGTCACCGTGTCGCTGTGAGACAGCAGTGTTAACCCACTGTGTCACCGTGTCACTGTGAGACAGCAGTGTTAACCCACTGTGTCACCGTGTCGCTGTGAGGCAGCAGTGTTAACACACAGTGTCACCGTGTCGCTGTGAGGCAGCAGTGTTAACACACAGTGTCACCGTGTCACTGTGAGGCAGCAGTGTTAACCCACTGTGTCACCGTGTCGCTGTGAGACAGCAGTGTTAACCCACTGTGTCACCGTGTCGCTGTGAGGCAGCAGTGTTAACCCACTGTGTCACCGTGTCGCTGTGAGGCAGCAGTGTTAACACCCTGTGTCACCGTGTCGCTGTGAGACAGCAGTGTTAACACACAGTGTCACCGTGTCACTGTGAGACAGCAGTGTTAACCCACTGTGTCACTGTGTCGCTGTGAGGCAGCAGTGTTAACCCACTGTGTCACCGTGTCGCTGTGAGGCAGCAGTGTTAACCCACTGTGTCACCGTGTCACTGTGAGGCAGCAGTGTTAACCCACTGTGTCACCGTGTCACTGTGAGACAGCAGTGTTAACCTACTGTGTCACCGTGCCGCTGTGAGGCAGCAGTGTTAACCCACTGTGTCACCGTGTCGCTGTGAGGCAGCAGTGTTAACCCACTGTGTCACCGTGTCACTGTGAGGCAGCAGTGTTAACCCACTGTGTCACCGTGTCGCTGTGAGACAGCAGTGTTAACCCACTGTGCCACCGTGTCACTGTGAGGCAGCAGTGTTAACCCACTGTGTCACCGTGTCGCTGTGAGGCAGCAGTGTTAACCCACTGTGTCACCGTGTCACTGTGAGGCAGCAGTGTTAACCCACTGTGTCACCGTGTCGCTGTGAGACAGCAGTGTTAACCCACTGTGTCACCGTGTCACTGTGAGGCAGCACTGTTAACCCACTGTGCCACCGTGTCACTGTAAGGCAGTAGTGTTAACCCACAGTGCTACCGTGTCACTGTGAGGCAGCAGTGTTAACCCACTGTGTCACCGTGTCACTGTGAGGCAGCACTGTTAACCCACTGTGCCACCGTGTCACTGTAAGGCAGTAGTGTTAACCCACAGTGCTACCGTGTCACTGTGAGGCAGCAGTGTTAACCCACTGTGTCACCGTGTCACTGTGAGACAGCAGTGTTAACCACTGTGTCACCGTGTCACTGCGAGGCAGCAGTGTTAACCCACTGTGCTACCGTGTCACTGTGAGGCAGCAGTGTTAACCCACTGTGTCACCCTGTCACTGTGAGGCAGCAGTGTTAACCCACTGTGTCACCGTGTCACTGTGAGACAGCACTGATAACCACTGTGTCACCGTGTCACTGCGAGGCAGCAGTGTTAACCCACTGTGCTACCGTGTCACTGTGAGGCAGCAGTGTTAACCCACTGTGCCACCGTGTCACTGTGAGACAGCAGTGTTAACCCACTGTGTCACCGTGTCACTGTGAGGCAGCAGTGTTAACCCACTGTGTCACCGTGTCACTGTGAGACAGCAGTGTTAACCCACTGTGTCACTGTGAGGGAGCAGTGTTAACCCACTGTGCCACCGTGTCACTGTGAGACAGCAGTGTTAACCCACTGTGTCACCGTGTCACTGTGATGCAGCAGTGTTAACCCACTGTGTCACCGTGTCACTGTGACACAGCAGTGTTAACCCACTGTGTCACCGTGTCACTGTGAGGCAGCAGTGTTAACCCACTGTGTCACCGTGTCACTGTGAGACAGCAGTGTTAACCCACTGTGCCACCGTGTCACTGTGAGACAGCAGTGTTAACCCACTGTGCCACCGTGTCACTGTGAGACAGCATTGTTAACCCACTGGGTCACCGTGTCACTGTGAGACAGCAGTGTTAACCACTGTGTCACCGTGTCACTGTGAGGCAGCAGTGTTAACCACTGTGTCACCGTGTCACTGTGAGGGAGCAGTGTTAACTCACTGTGCCACCGTGTCACTTTGAGACAGCAGTGTTAACCCACTGTGTCACCGTGTCACTGTGAGACAGCAGTGTTAACCCACTGTGTCACCGTGTCACTGTGAGGCAGCAGAGTTAACCCACTGTGTCACCGTGTCACTGTGAGGCAGCAGTGTTAACCCACTGTGCCACCGTGTCACTGTGAGACAGCAGTGTTAACCCACTGTGTCACCGTGTCACTGTGAGGCAGCAGTGTTAACCCACTGTGTCACCGTGTCACTGTGAGGCAGCAGTGTTAACCCACTGTGCCACCGTGTCACTGTGAGACAACAGTGTTAACCCACTGTGTCACCGTGTCACTGTGAGGCAGCAGTGTTAACCCACTGTGCCACTGTGTCACTGTGAGACAGCAGTGTTAACCCACTGTGCCACCGTGTCATTGTGAGAGAGCAGTGTTAACCTACTGTGTCACCGTGTCACTGTGAGACAGCAGTGTTAACCTACTGTGTCACCGTGTCACTGTGAGGCAGCAGTGTTAACCCACTGTGTCACCGTGTCACTGTGAGACAGCAGTGTTAACCCATTGTGTCACCGTGTCACTGTGAGACAGCAGTGTTAACCCACTGTGTCACCGTGTCACTGTGAGGCAGCAGTGTTAACCCACTGTGTCACCGTGTCACTGTGAGGCAGCAGTGTTAACCACTGTGCCACCGTGTCACTGTGAGGCAGCAGTGTTAACCCACTGTGTCACCGTGTCACTGTGAGGCAGCAGTGTTAACCCACTGTGTCACCGTGTCACTGTGAGGCAGCAGTGTTAACCCACTGTGTCACCGTGTCACTGTGAGGCAGCAGTGTTAACCCACTGTGTCACCGTGTCACTGTGAGGCAGCAGTGTTAACCCACTGTGTCACCGTGTCACTGTGACACAGCAGTGTTAACCCACTGTGTCACCGTGTCACTGTGAGGCAGCAGTGTTAACCCACTGTGTCACCGTGTCACTGTGAGACAGCAGTGTTAACCCACTGTGTCACCGTGTCGCTGTGAGACAGCAGTGTTAACCCACTGTGTCACCGTGTCACTGTGAGGCAGCAGTGTTAACCCACTGTGTCACCGTGTCACTGTGAGACAGCAGTGTTAACCCACTGTGTCACCGTGTCACTGTGAGACAGCAGTGTTAACCCATTGTGTCACCGTGTCACTGTGAGACAGCAGTGTTAACCCAGTGTGTCATCGTGTCACTGTGAGGCAGCAGTGTTAACCCACTGTGTCACCGTGTTACTGTGAGCAGCAGTGTTAACCCACTGTGTCACCGTGTCACTGTGAGGCAGCAGTGTTAACCCACTGTGTCACCGTGTCACTGTGACGCAGCAGTGTTAACCCACTGTGTCACCGTGTCACTGTGAGGCAGCAGTGTTAACCCACTGTGTCACCGTGTCACTGTGAGGCAGCAGTGTTAACCCACTGTGTCACCGTGTCACTGTGAGGCAGCAGTGTTAACCCACTGTGTCACCGTGTCGCTGTGAGACAGCAGTGTTAACCCACGGTTGTCACCGTGTCGCTGTGAGGCAGCAGTGTTAACCCACTGTGTCACCGTGTCACTGTGAGGCAGCAGTGTTAACCCACTGTGTCACCGTGTCAACCCACTGTGTCACCGTGTCACTGTGAGACAGCAGTGTTAACCCACTGTGTCACCGTGTCACTGTGAGACAGCAGTGTTAACCCACTGTGTCACCGTGTCACTGTGAGACAGCAGTGTTAACCCACTGTGTCACCGTGTCACTGTGAGACAGCAGTGTTAACCCACTGTGTCACCGTGTCACTGTGAGGCAGCAGTGTTAACCACTGTCTCACCGTGTCACTGTGAGGCAGCAGTGTTAACCCACTGTGTCACCGTGTCACTGTGAGGCAGCAGTGTTAACCCACTGTTTCACCGTGTCACTGTGAGGCAGCAGTGTTAACCCACTGTGTCACCGTGTCACTGTGAGGCAGCAGTGTTAACCCACTGTGTCAACGTGTCACTGTGAGGCAGCAGTGTTAACCCACTGTGTCACCCGTGTCACTGTGAGGCAGCAGTGTTAACCCACTGTGCCCTTGAACAAAATGGCTTGCTATGCAATTTGGGAGGGCAGCTAAGAGTCAGACATGTTGCTGTGGCTCTGGAATGGCATGTAGACCAGACCAGGTAAGGACGACAGATTTCCGTCTCTGAAGGGCATGAGTGAAGCAGGGGGAGGATGAAGGTGTGGAGAGAGAAATTGAGAGTGCGAGGGAGTGATAGTGAAGAGAGTGATGGGGACAGGAAAGAGTGCGAGGGAACACAAGAAATTGATTGAAAGCAAAGCAAAGCAAAGCAAGGGGGGGGGGGGCGGGTGCAGTGAAAAAAGACACAGAGTCTCCAGTGTGAGCTCAGTTCTCAGCTCCCACTCTTTGGAAAAAAGCCTCAGCCACAACCCACTGGGATTCCTGAATCATAGAAATAAACAAATGAATGGTGGGAGGCTGATTTCCAGACCAGACCACATCCTGGTAAATCTTTTCTATTCCCTCTCCAAAGCCTCCACATCCTTGTGCTGGTGTGGCGACCAGAATTGAACACTATATTCCAAGTGCAGTCTAACTAAGGTTCTATAAAGCTGCAACACGACTTGCCAATTTTTAAACTCAATACCCTGGCCGATGAAGGCAAGCATGCCGCATGCCTTCTTGACTACCTTCTCCCCCTGCATTGCCACTTTCAGTGACCTGTGTACCTGTACACCCAGATCCCTCTCCCTATCAATACTCTGAAGGGTTCTGCCATTTACTGTAAGTTTCCTATCTGTGTTAGACCTTCCAAAATGCATTACTTCACATTTGTCCGGACGAAACTCCATCTGCCACCTCTCTGCCCAAGTCTTGGACTGATCGATATCCTGCTGTATCCTCTGATGGTCCTCATCGCTATCCACAAATCCACCAACCTTTGTGTCATCAGCAAACTTACCTTCCCCCACCACCCCTCATCCCTTGCCCCCCGCAACCCCTCACCCCCTCCCCACAACCTTCAACCCCCCCCACAACCCCTCATCCCCTCCCCACAACCTCTCGCACCCTTCAACCCCTCCCCCTTGCCCCACTTCCCCCCACAACTCGCCCCCTCAATACCAATTGAGTCCAATCAATGTACTTGGACTATCAGCGACGATCCCTTGTGTATTGATGTGTTTGTCCAGAAGCTTCTTCAATCAGAGAGTCCCTGCCTCCAGCAGCCACTCAGGCAGCGAGTTCCAGATTTGCAACACAGTCTGCTCAACAATCTGTCATGATGTGGAGATGCCGGCGTTGGACTGGGGAAAACACAGTAAGAAGTTTAACAACACCAGGTTAAAGTCCAACAGGTTTATTTGGTAGCAAAAGCCACACAAGCTTTCGGAGCTGCAAGCCCCTTCTTCAGCCCCCCTCAACATTGTCCCCACATCCCCTCTGAAACACTCTCACCTTTAACCTCTGCCCTTTGGTCAAACCCAGACCAAGATGGCACTGGGCATGCGCTCTCCTGACATTGCCCCTCACAAACATGGCACTGGGCATACGCTCACTTCACATTGCCCCTCACAAAGATGGCGGCGGCGCAGGCGCACAGCCCCGCTGGAAGCATGGCGGCGGTGAACTCGGGGCAGAAACGGGGAACAATACTGGGCTCCCGCTGGGTCCAAACGGGGAACCGGCGATTTCATTCTCTGAGTTTCCGCTGTACACAAACCTGGTTATGAATCCTCTCCGCCCACCCGCCGGATCCATCGCTCCCCCCGAACCGCCATTCCACTCACTGCACATCAAATCACCCATCGCTATCCCGCACACTGCGCATGCTCCACTCCCAGCCCCGCCTCTCATTCACTCCGATTGGTTGGAGGACCAGCCCCTCCTGCTCGGTAATCCAGTCCCGCCCCCTTCTCCTCCTATTGGTCCGGAGCTGCCGTCAATCAGCCGGGCATTGTGACGGTGTGAGATGGTGGGCGGGGCCACAGCACCAGGTTAAAGGTCAACAGGTCTATTTGGCAGCACAAGACACGAGCTTTCGGAGCACTGCTCCTTGATCAGGGGAGTGGGAGATGTGTTCACAAACAGGGCCGACAGAGACAATAACTCAATTTACACAATAACGGTTGGAATGTGAGTCTTCGGGGAAGCGTTCTCCAAGGCTGCCTTCACCACACACGACAGCGCAGAGTCACTGAGCAGAGACTGATAGTCAAGTTCCACACACATGAGGACGGCCCCAACCGCCATCGTGGGTTCATGTCACACTATCTGGATGACCTGGATGAGGAAGTGGAGGGATGGGTTGGTAAGTTTGCCGACGACACGAAGGTTGGTGGGGTTGTGGATAGTCTGGAGGGATGTCAGAAGTTACAGAGGGACATAGATAGGATGCAACACTGGGCGGAGAAGTGGCAGATGGACTTCAACCCAGATAAATGCGTCGTGGTCCATTTTGGCAGGTCAAATGGGATGAAGGAGTACAATATAAAGGGAAAGACTCTGAGTACGGTAGAGGATCAGAAGGACCTTGGGGTCCGGGTCCATAGGACTCTAAAATTGGCCCCGCAGGTGGAGGAGGTGGTTAAGAAGGCGTATGGTGTGCTGGCCTTTATCAATCGAGGGATTGAGTTCAGGAGTCCGGGGATAATGATGCAGCTATATAAGACCCTCGTCAGACCCCACTTGGAGTACTGTGCTCAGTTCTGGTTGCTTCATGACAGGAAGGATGTGGAAAAGATTGAAAGGGTGCAGAGGCGATTTACAAGGATGTTGCCTGGATTGAGTGGCATGTCATTTGAGGTTAGGCTGAGGGAGCTCGGTCTTTTCTCCTTGGAGAGACGTAGGATGAGAGGAGACCTAATAGAGGTATACAAGGTGTTGAGAGGCTCAGAGGCTTTTTCCCAGGGTGGAAATGGCTGCTATGAGAGGACACAGGTTCAAGTTGCGGGGGGGGGGGGGGGGGTAGGTACTGGGGAAATGTTAGGGGCAGTTTTTTCACACAGAGGGTGGTGGGCGAGTGGAATCGGCTGCCGTCAGTGGTGATGGAGGCAAACTCAATAGGGTCTTTTAAGAGACTCCTGGATGAGTACATGGGACTTAATAGGATGGAGGGTTATAGGTAGGCCTAAAAGGTAGGGATATGTTCGGCAAAACTTGTGGGGCCGAAGGGCCTGTTTTGTGCTGTAGTTTTCTATGTTTCTATCTGTAACCCCCACGACTTGCCTGGCCTTGCAGAATCTCACTAACTGTCCTGTCTGGAGACAATACACATCTTTCACCGCTGCTTAACCCTCTCTCCACTCACATTGTCTGTACCTTTCAGACTTGCTTACCTGTAAAGACTCACATTCCAACCGTTATAATGCACTGGCTAAAGCCATACACAGTAAGATGTTTAACAACACCAGGTTAAAGTCCAACAGGTTTATTTGGTAGCAAAAGCCACACAAGCTTTCGGAGCTCCAAGCCCCTTCTTCAGGTGAGTGGAAATTCTGTTCACAGACAGGGCTTATAAAGACACAGACTCAATTTTCATGAATAATGGTTGGAATGCGAATACTTACAGCTAATCAAGTCTTTAAGATACAAAGAACGTGAGTGGAGAGAGCATTAAGACAGGCTAAAAAGATGAGTATTGTCTCCAGACAAGACAGCCAGTGAAACTTTGCAGGTCCAGGCAAGCTGTGGGGGCTACAAATAGTGTGACATGAACCCAATATCCCGGTTGAGGCCGTCCTCGTGTGTGGGGAACTTGGCTATCGTTTTCTGCTCAGCGACTCTGCGCTGTCGTGTGTCGTGAAGGCCGCCTTGGAGAACGCTAACCTGAAGATCCAAGGCTGAATGCCCGTGACTGCTGAAGTACATAAACATTAGGAGAGAAACAGTCAGTAACACAGGGTGCTGGGGGAGAGGGGTTACTGAGTGACAGTGTGAGGGAGCTGTATTAACATCAGTAGAGATACAGTCAGTAACACAGGGTGCTGGGGAGAGGGGTTACAGAGTGACAGTGTGAGGGAGCTGGATTAACATCAGTACCGATACAGTCAGTAACACAGGGTGCTGGGGGAGAGGGGTTACTGAGTGACAGTGTGAGGGAGCTGGATTAACATCAGTACAGATACAGTCAGTAACACAGGGAGCTGGGGGAGAGGGGTTACTGAGTGACAGTGTGAGAGAGCTGGATTAACATCAGTACAGATACAGTCAGTAACACAGGGTGCTGGGGGAGAGGGGTTACTGAGTGACAGTGTGAGGGAGCTGGATTAACATCAGTACAGATACAGTCAGTAACACAGGGTGCTGGGGGAGAGGGGATACTGAGTGACAGTGTGAGGGAGCTGGATTAACATCAGTACAGATACAGTCAGTAACACAGGGTGCTGGGGAAGAGGGGTTACTGAGTGACAGTGTGAGGGAGCTGGATTAACATCAGTCGAGATACAGTCAGTAACACGGCGCTGGGGAGAGGGGTTACTGAGTGACAGTGTGAGGGAACTGGATTAACATCAGTAGAGATACAGTCAGTAACACAGGGTGCTGGGTGGAGAGGGGTTACTGAGTGACAGTGTGAGGGAGCTGGATTAACATCAGTAGAGATACAGTCAGTAACACAGGGTGCTGGGGGGAGAGGGTTACTGAGTGACAGTGTGAGGGAGCTGGATTAACATCAGTACAGATACAGTCAGTAACACAGGGTGCTGGGGGAGAGGGGTTACTTGGTGACACTGAGGGAGCTGGATTAACATGAGTAGAGACACAGTCAGTAACACAGGGTGCTGGGGAGAGGGGTTACTGAGTGATAATTTGAGGGAGTTGGAGTAACATCAGGAGAGATACAGTCAGGAACACAGGGTGCTGGGGGAGGGGGTTACTGAGTGACAGTGTGAGGGAGCTGTATTAACATCAGTAGAGATACAGTCAGTAACACAGGGTGCTGGGGAGAGGGGTTACAGAGTGACAGTGTGAGGGACTGGATTAACATCAGTACAGATACAGTCAGTAACACAGGTGCTGGGGGAGAGGGGTTACTGAGTGACAGTGTGAGGGAGCTGGATTAACATCAGTACAGATACAGTCAGTAACACAGGGTGCTGGGGGAGAGGGGTTACTGAGTGACAGTGTGAGGGAGCTGGATTAACATCAGTACAGATACAGTCAGTACCACAGGGAGCTGGGGGAGAGGGGTTACTGAGTGACAGTGTGAGAGAGCTGGATTAACATCAGTACAGATACAGTCAGTAACACAGGGTGCTGGGGGAGAGGGGTTACTGAGTGACAGTGTGAGGGAGCTGAATTAACATCAGTACAGATACAGTCAGTAACACAGGGTGCTGGGGGAGAGGGGATACTGAGTGACAGTGTGAGGGAGCTGGATTAACATCAGTACAGACACAGTCAGTAACACAGGGTGCTGGGGGGAGAGGGTTTACTGAGTGACAGTGTGAGGGAGCTGGATTAACATCAGTACAGATACAGTCAGTAACACAGGGTGCTGGGGAGGAGGGTTACTGAGTGACAGTGTGAGGGAGCAGGACTAACATCAGTAGATATACAGTCAGTAACACAGGGTGCTGGGGAAGAGGGGTTACTGAGTGACAGTGTGAGGGAGCTGGATTAACATCAGTAGAGATACAGTCAGTAACACAGGGTGCTGGGTGGAGAGGGGTTACTGAGTGACAGTGTGAGGGAACTGGATTAACATCAGTAGAGATACAGTCAGTAACACAGGGTGCTGGGTGGAGAGGGGTTACTGAGTGACAGTGTGAGGGAGCTGGATTAACATCAGTAGAGATACAGTGAGTAACACAGGGTGCTGGGGGGAGAGGGTTACTGAGTGACAGTGTGAGGGAGCAGGATTAACATCAGTACAGATACAGTCAGTAACACAGGGTGCTGGGGGAGAGGGGTTACTTGGTGACACTGAGGGAGCTGGATTAACATGAGTAGAGACACAGTCAGTAACACAGGGTGCTGGGGAGAGGGGTTACTGAGTGACAGTGTGAGGGAGCTGGATTAACATCAGTACAGACACAGTCAGTAACACAGGGTGCTGGGGGAGAGGGGTTACTGAGTGACAGTGTGAGGGAGCTTTATTAACATCAGTACAGATACAGTCAGTAACACAGGGTGCTGGGGGAGAGGGGTTACTTGGTGACACTGAGGGAGCTGGATTAACATCAGTACAGATACAGTCAGTAACACAGGGTGCTGGGGGAGAGGGGTTACTGAGTGACAGTGTGTGGGACCTGGATTAACATCAGTACAGATACAGTCAGTAACACAGGGTGCTGGGGGGAGAGGGGTTACTAAGTGACAGTGTGAGGGAGCTGGACTAACATCAGTACAGATACAGTCAGTAACACAGTGGCTGGAGAAGGGGGGGCGACTGAGTGTGAGGGAGCTGGATTAACATCAGTACAGATACAGTCAGTAACACAGGGTGCTGGGGGAGAGGGGTTACTGAGTGACAGTGTGAGGGAGCTGGGTTAACATCAGTTGAACAAAGAACAAAGAACAATACAGCACAGGAACAGGCCCTTCGGCCCTCCAAGCCCGTGCCGCTCCCTGGTCCAAACTAGATCATTCTGTTGTATCCCTCCATTCCCACTCCGTTCATGTGGCTATCTCGATAAGTCTTAAACGTTCCCAGTGTGTCCGCCTCCACCACCTTGCCTGGCAGCGCATTCCAGGCCCCCACCACCCTCTGTGTAAAATATGTCCTTCTGATATCTGTGTTAAACCTCCCCCCACTTCACCTTGAACCTGTGACCCCTCGTCAACGTCACCACCGACCTGGGGAAAAGCTTCCCACCGTTCACCCTATCTGTGCCTTTCATAATTTTATACACCTCTATTCAGTCTCCCCTCATCCTCCGTCTTTCCAGGGAGAACAACCCCAGTTTACCCAATCTCTCCTTATAACTAAGCCCCTCCATACGAGGCAACATCCTGGAAACCTCCTCTGTACTCTCTCCAAAGCCTCCACGTCCTTCTGGTAGTGTGGCGACCAGAACTGGACGCAGTATTACAAATGCGGCCGAACCAACGTTCTATACATCTGCAACATCAGACCCCAACTTTTATACTCGATGCCCCGTCCTATAAAGGCAAGCATGCCATATGCCTTCTTCACCAGCTTCTCCCCCTGTGACGTTAACTTGAAGGATCTGTGGAATTGCACACCCAGAGATACAGTGAGGAACACAGGGTGCTGGGGGAGAGGGGATACTGAGTGACAGTGTGAGGGAGCTGGATTAACATCAGTACAGATACAGTCAGTAACACAGGGTGTGTAAGGGAAATTGTACTGGATATTGTATGAGTTTAGTATGAAATTCAGATTCACTTGTAAGGGAAATTGTACTGGATATTGTATGAGTTTAGTATGGAATTCAGATTCATAGGTTTTAGTGAAATAATAAAGCAGATTTAGATAAGTAGTGAAAATGGATATGTAACCTAAAATAACTTCGTGTGACCTAATATAATCAAGTGTAGTCGATATGATCAAAGTGGAGAAACTAGAGAAGTAATATAGCAATCACTAAATAAGGAAAGCAGACAATAGTCACTTAAGAAAACAAGGAAGACTGCTCGGTGGTTCAACTTAATAGTGGACCATAAATCAGCAGAGAGAATGTCTTTTCTTCTAAACACATTAGTGGACCATAAATTAGCAGAGAGAATGTCTTTTTCTTCTAAACACATTCGGCCTTAGCTTACAAAACCACGATTATTGTACAAACAGAAAAGTTCAGATAAGAGCAAGAGTTATAACCACCATGGTTTAAGAGACAACGAGATATAACAGGGAGCGACCAATTGCAAAGAAAACAGATAAAGGGTCAACTAAAACTAATGGTGGCCAAAGAAAGGTCGGGCTGTAGGGTAAGATAACAACCAAGGACAGGCTGTAAAAGGGAGAGGAGGATCTTGAGATATGAGGCTGAAATGTACATAAAAGAGTGTAAGCCCAAGGGCTCTTTGGAGTGTTCCGGACGTTCCCGACTTTATCTCTTGTGCTGAGAAATAAAGTCTATTGCTTGGAAGATCGCTGCTCAGACTCTCTGTTTTAATTGATGTGAATAAATTGTCGTCCTGGGGAACCACGACAAAATTGGCGCTGCTTAGCAGGGTTGGTGAGAGATCGCCCAGAAAAGCATCTGGAAGGAGTGGCGGAGACGGTGGTCCAACCGGAACCGAGAAGTCCCCAGCCGGCCTTCTGTCAACAAGGTAAGCAGACTTGCATGCATGTAAATCCTTGTTGTCAGAAAGGGGTTTTCTCGAGGCCCGGTGCGCCCGGCTCTCTGCTGGTCCTGGATCTCCCCAACCCAAAAAGATATCCTGCACAGGTAAAACCAAATTGTGTAAAAATTTTGAGAGACTGAGTCTGATCCGAAGAGCAGAATTTTTGCATGCAAAAGCGCGCTGCGAATACTGTATTGTCTGTGAGTGGGTAAAAAGTGAGACGGGAAAAAGGCCGAAAGCTAAAGTAATGCAATTAGGTTAAGTCAAGCGGTTTGGAGCGGGTTTTTCAGGTCACGACTTGCCCAGAAGAGAGTAAGTGTGGGAAAATCTGCCAGTCCAAACCTACCCAGGACCTCGGGTAAGGGACGTCAACCGAGAGGGAGAGAGATCAGTGAGAGATCACTCTCTGACCTAATACAGTAGCCAAAAGCACAGGAGTGGATTTTAACCACAGGAAAGGGGAGTAGCAGCTAGAATAGAGGAAGTAAAAGACCAATTTGAACAAACTGGTCTGAGAAAACAGCGTGAAGGACAGAAATAAGAGAGAGAGTCGGAATATAGGTAGGGTAATAACTAACAACTTGAAAAATTACCCTGACAAAACTGCCTGGTGACAAGATTGAAAATAACTAATCTTTGAAAAATAACAAAAACGGAAGCAACACTGGATTGGAAAAAGATTACACACATAATTAACTTAGAGGAGATAAAGAATGAGTGGCCGTATGTAAATTGGGAAAGAGTAGTCGATAGGAATTGGATAGACGAAATAAAATTGGAAACCCTAGAGAAATTAATAAAGGGATCTGACCGATACAGGATTCTCATACACATAGACGAGCAAGTGAAAACCTACTACCCTCTGGCCCGGGAGAGGAAGATAGTGCCGGGACAGGGGACTACGGGGAAGTGGATATCAGGACCCCGGTTAGAATTACAGATATTGGCAAAAGAAATCCAAAGGAAAGGTAAACAGGGGACTGAGCACGGAAAAACAATACAGCAAGTAATAATCACTGTGATACCTAACTCTGACGGACTAAGTGACAAAAATTGCGACAGTGATCCAAAAAGACGAGTAATGGCGCACCAAGTTAAGACACCAGTGGAGATATTAGGGGATAAGTTCCCAGCCCTTAGGGGAGATATAGAACACGTCTCTAAAAAATGGGCCAAAAGAACAAATAAGACCAATACACAGTGGCCGGAGGAAGGCACATGGTCCATAGAGAGGTGTGAGGACCAGAAGGGAATGATAAAGAACTATAAGATTAAGGATAAATCGAGCAAAAGAAGGGAGAAGCGAGAAAAGGAGTTAGAGATATTAGCCCTATTCCAACAAGAAGGGAAAGAGAGAAGAGGGGTATGGAGGGGAGGTAGAATGCAGATGCCAGTACAACTTGAGGAAAAAGCAAAATTGGAAGATCCAAACGTAGCCCCACCCCCATACTTAGAGAAACAGAGCTCCACGGGACTGTACCCAGTTATATCAGGCACAATGAATTTTGAGGGAGAATATGACATAGAACAGATGACGAAGGAGGAATGGGCACGAAAGGAGGGAGAAAAGAAACAAGGTATAGAGGAAGCAGCTAGGAAAACAGAAGAGGTTTTGGAGGAGCTGAATCTCAGGAGGAAGGAGTTAGAGGATGAAGTAAAGGTGGTAGAACTTTTGGAATGGGCAAAGAAGGTAATGGAAAAGGAAAAAGAACGAGAAGAGGGAGGAGAAAATGTTAGAAATAAATATGAGGGGAAAACAGGAAATGATTTTTGCGAGTATGCAAGTGAGACATCACAAGGATGGAGGTGGAAGCACCCAGAGGAAGGTAGAATGGCGAGAGAGACGGAAGGAGAAACAGAAGAGAGTAGTGAAGACGAAGGGAGGCAATCAATGTTAGGGGTGCAAAGAAAATCAAGGCGGGAAAGGCACCCACCTGTAAAGTTTCCAGATGTGGATAGGAGAGGGAAAAGGGTATTCCCGGTGATTCTGAAGGGTGGCAGACCGCAGTATATCCCTTGGTCAGGTCAGGATTTGCCTAATTTAATTAATGAATTACCCAATATTTTGGATGGGGCTGGAAGGTGGATTGGACAGTTGGAGGCGGGAATGGTGGGAAAAAGGATGGCACTGGGCGACATCAAAGCTCTCCTGACAAAGGTGCTAGGAATGGACCAAATGGCGGAAGTAATGAGACGTGCTGGCATCCCGACCGCAGCTTATGACCCAGCGGTGGATGGGACACTAATGGACCAGTACCGCCAAGTCATCTGGCAGGCACTGCGGGATATGTACCCCAATCGAATGGATGTAAAAACCCTAAAGGGAGAGCCACTGGGTGAGGAGGAGAATGCAGCGGTGTATGTGGAGAATCAATTAAAAAGGTGGAGAAGGGACACGGAGAGGGACATTCTAATAGACCCACTGACCAACTCCATGTTCCGGGCTGCAATCCTAGAGGGCTTGCCAGCCCCAGCTAAGACAAGGCTGGAGGAAGTGGTGGGCTTGGACTCAAAAAATTACCGAGAGTTTGTGGATTATGTTGCCCATGCAGTAGAGAGACATCGCAAAGATGAAAAGAATGCAGACAAACAGCTGAAGGAGGTACAACGTAAACTCCTTCAGGCACAGTTGGAGGAGATCAAAAGCAAGGATAAACTGAAGGCAAAAGAGGATCTCGCACCCAGAAAAATAGCACCAATGATGGTGGAGCAAAAGCCAGAGGAAATACCTGCACTAATCAAAGGGGGGAGCGGAGATGGAGGCCAGCCCGTCATAACCTATAACATTTCTGCCTTCCCACTGTCCATGAACCCAGGAGCCTATGGCCTAAATTATCAAAACCCATACGCCCTGCAAAGTCAGACTGACTGGAATAGAAATGGGAAAGGACAGGGAGGTGGTAGGCCACCCTATCAGAATCAGAGAGGACAGGGACAGGTTAATCATCAGACTCCGAGACAGGGACCACTGCCTGGCCCTTCAGGTGTGTGTTGGGGGTGCGGGGAGGCAGGGCACATAAAAAGGAATTGCCCGCGGAATTTCCCCAGACAGGGAGAAAACCAGCAGCAGACAGGCCAACAACTGATCCAAGGATCGCCAAACAGCATCCCGATGTTTCAAGGGCCGGTAAACCATCAGAATTCCCCATAGGGAGGCCCAGGGAACCCGAAATGGTAGGACAGTACGTACAGATAACAGAAACTGCAGAGCAGGAACCTATAGTTAACGTTAGAGTAGGAGGGATCGAGGTCCCCATGATGATAGACACCGGCGCCACATGTACGTGCATGCAAACGAAATATGCGGATCACTTACCATTGTCAAACCAGTTTGTAAAAACTGTGGGGTTCTCGGGGAAAGTAACATTAGCTCGAATGACGACGCCGGTGCCTGTTACCATTGGAAATAAGACAACCCATGTACCTATTTTAGTATGTGATAAAACTCCTTTAAATCTATTGGGAAGGGATGCAATCCTAGGTTTAGGACTGAAATTAGAATGCACTGAACAAGGAATTGATTTGATGGGAATGTATCCACTTGAAATACCAGGAAAGGAAGGGGTTAATGTATATTGGTTGGGAGATATAGAGGAACAAGTTAAAAAACAGATATGGGAAGTTTGGGGAAAGCTTATAAACACTTGGGTTCCACAAGCCAAATGGCCAAGAACAGAATTACACAGTACAATGATATTTGATGAAGGGCAGGAACCTGAGATACAGGAGAAATGGGAAAGGGAGGCGGGACGAGAACAGGAAATAAAGTCAGGAAGTATTTTAATCGGACTAGAGGGAGTAGCCCTCACCATTGTTAGGAATGAATGGGTTAACAAATGGTTCTCTGTATCTGGGGCGGAGCCACATGTCACATTGAAAGTGAATCCGGGATACAGATCAAAAGACCTAGGACCAATGGTGTTGAGAGCACAAGATTTAGAATTTGTCCAGACAGACAATGTAGATATTTGGACGTCCAGCAATGGACAAATGACGAAAATAATTTTGGATGTTAAAATGCTTGGGAAACCGAAGCAGATAACAATAGGAGTTCAAATTGAGAAACAGGAACTGGAGTGGAGAGAGAGGTTAGAGCAGGATTTGAACTCCCTCCCGCAGGAGTTGTGGTCCAGACAGGACACGGATGTAGGGAGGGTCAAAAACGCTAATCCAGTTGAAGTCAGATTAAAGATAGGACGTCAGGGGCCGTATAGGCCGCAATACCCAATCAAGACAGAAGCAATTGAAGGAATTAGAGGGACAATTAAGGGATTGATAGAAGCAGGGGTATTAAAAGAAACCCGGAGCAGGTGTAATACACCGCTACTACCAGTGAAAAAGGCGGACGGAGAAAAATGGAGATTGGTGCATGACCTAAGGGCAATTAATGAGGTAGTGGAAGATATGCCAGCAGAGGTTCCAAACCCTTACACCTTGATGACAAATATACCACCTGAAAGTAGATGGTTTACTGTAATAGACCTATGTTCGGCATTTTTTAGTGTGCCACTCGCTCAAGAAAGTCAGTATCTCTTTGCATTTACGTACGAGGGGAAACAATACACATACAATAGGATGCCCCAAGGATTTAAACATTCCCCACATGTATTCAATCAGGTGTTGAGAGCAGATTTAGAAGGAATACAGTTGGAAGGAACACTGATACAATATGTGGATGATTTATTATTATGCACAGGAACACAAGAACAATGCAGGAAGGATAGTTTAAAACTATTGGAAAGACTAGCAGAAGGGGGCCATAAAGTTTCCAGGAAAAAGCTGCAGCTGTGCCAGAAAAAGGTAGAATACTTGGGGAGAGAAATATCAGCAGGACAGAAGGAGATAGCTTCACAGCAAATAGAAGCAGTACTAAAAGTTCCGAAACCACGGACGGTGGGACAAATGATGACATTTTTGGGAATGACAGGATTCAGTTCAGAATGGGTGGAAAGCTATGCCGAAAAAACGCAGGCACTACGAAAGATAATGAAGGAGGCAGGGTGTGACGAATTAAAAGCCAAACTAAAATGGGATAAAGATGCTTCAGACGCATTTGAAAACGTGAAAAGAGAAATGGCACAGGCACCAGCATTGGCTTTACCGACCTATGACAAACCCTTTGACTTATTTGTGAGTAACAGAGAAGCCGGATTTGCTACAGCAATGTTAATGCAGGAAAATTGCAAGGGTAGACGAAGGCAGGCTGTAGCATATTACAGTACCAAGCTAGACGACGTAGCGATGGGATACCCTCCGTGCTATCAAGGCCTGGCAGCAGCTTGGTGGGCGTACGAAAAGGCAGCCACGGTCACAATGGGATATCCGATAAACATACAGGTATACCATAAGGTAGCTGAATTGATTGAGCAAGGAAAATTTGTGCTGACACCTGCTAGGATCCATCATTATCGAATGCTAACCACATTTCCAGATATCACGATAATAAAGTGCAACAGAGTAAATCCAGCTGATTACATGCCATTACCTCATGAAGGAGAAGAACATGAATGCTTAAGAGAAGCAAAAACATTTATGAAACTGAGAAAAGGTTTAAGAGCAGAGGGACTAGTGACAGAAGGGAAAAGGATACTGTATGTAGATGGCTCATGTTACAGGGATCACTTAGGAAACCACGCAGGCTATGCCATAGTTGAACAGAAAGGGGAAACACTTGAAGTCATAGAAGCAGAGAAATGTGAACAGCCCTGTTCAGCCCAACTGGCAGAACTTAAAGCATTGACCAGAGCATGTGAGCTAGCAAACGGGGAAGCATTGGAAATTTATACTGATTCGGCCTATGCCCACGGGGTCTGCCATCTGTTCGGGGCAATATGGAAGCAAAGGGGATTTATGAAAAGCGGAGGAAGACCAATACAACACGAAGGTCAAATCAGGGCTTTAATAAGGGCCATGATGGGTCCAAGGGAATTAGCCATAATTAAGTGTCAGGCGCATAAAAAGGGAGCAGACAGCATCACACAGGGAAACACCAAAGCCGACAAGGCAGCTAAAGAAGCGTCAGGATGCATTGAGGCTACGATAGCCCCAGTAGAAATTGCAAGGCCGCACCCAGGGCCAGGTACGGGGGATATCGAACCTCAGATCACATTAGAGGATGTAGCACAGTTACAGGAGGAAACCTCTGTAGCTGAAAAGGTAATGTGGAAAGATAGAGGAGCACTACAGGGACAACAGGACAGGATATGGAGAAATGGGGAGGGATAAGTCATAGCACCCACATCATTACTAACCGTACTAATTAGCGAAGCGCATGGAGTGGACCACTGTGCAAGAGGAGAAGTGGCTAGAAAGATCAAGAAGGAAGGATTCTGGTCACCATACCTGCAAAACTCGATTGACTACATACTGAGTCATTGTGAGGTGTGTGCTCAGAATAACATCAGGAAGGGCATTACTGCCCCAATAGGGCATATACCCATTCCTGAAGGACCATTTAAACATCTATGCATGGACTATGTGGATATGGGAAAGGTGGTAAGAGGGAAAAGATACATGCTAGTGATTATTGATAGATTCAGCAGATGGATAGAAGCAACGCCATCCAAAGATCAAGGATCTGGAACGGTGATTAACTTCCTGTCAAAAGAAATTATCCCAAGATTTGGCATACCCACGCAATTAAGTTCAGACAATGGATCTGCTTTTATAGGAAGGGCACTGAGAGAGACACTCTCGGCACTCCGAATAAAGCAGAAGTTTGGATGCGTATATCACCCTCAATCCCAAGGAATGGTGGAGAGAGCAAACGGGACCCTTAAGGCTAAAATAAGCAAAATTTGCAATGAAACAGGGAAACACTGGATAGATGCTCTGCCATTGGCTCTAATGCAATACAGGAGTCAGGAAAACAGAATCACACATTTGAGCCCACATGAAATGATGACAGGAAGAGTAATGCCGGTACCTAAGATCAGGGGATCAGGAGGTCCTACGCTAGAATGTTTAGATCAAAGCACAAAAGAATATATACAACAATTAACTGTTATACATAGAACTATATTTGAACAGGAAAAAGCCAAGGAGGAGGAGAATCCGGTAACAGAACATCAGATCAAGCCTGGAGATCGAGTATACATCAGAAAGTTCCGGAGACGTTGGAACGAACCGAGACGAGAAGGACCGTTTGAAGTCACCAAAGTGTCTCCCACGGCGTTGCAAGTAGAAGGCAGTACACTGTGGTATCACTTGAACCATTGTACCAGAACGGTACCAGGGGTAGGGGAGAGAAGGGAAATTGAAGAAGTACACAGAGTGGATAGAAGTGATAGTGAGGAAGAAATAGAAATACACGGGGAGAATCGTGGGGAGGAGGAACAGAGCCAAGGAAGAACAAAAAGAATAGAGGATGATGAAAGTAGTTCTGTACATGAGCTGGCTGATGATACAAATGCCCAGCCTGAGCATATTAGTCAAGGTGCCGAGGGAGGTGAGGACAGGGAAGGGGCCCCATTCCCCACCTGGGACTTGGAAAATATTTCCCTTAGGGACTTCAGTGACCCATAGAAAAGGAGAATGGGATACAGAAGACATAAGGGTGCAGAATCAGGAAGATAGAGTATTAAGACGAACAAAACGTGAACGATTAGTGAGCACAAATACTATTTGGGGAAAAGCGCAGAAAAACAAATGGTGGAAATGGGCTGAGTATACAGGTCAGAAAAACAGTGATGGGAAAGAGTGTGTAGTATGTGCATCAGAGAAACCTAACACCCAAGTAACTGATATACCATGGGGATCAGGAGACTGTAGAACCAGGAAACAAAGCTGGAGAAAGGAAAATTGCCGTCCATATACCACACATATACGGTATCATATGATAGGGAATCGGAACTACTCGTATGAGAAGATAAACTGTTCCGGATCCGCATGTGCTAACCTTTGTAAAGGTAAGCCGCCGTTGTGTCAATACCACTGCATCCTGTTTGCTGGGGTAAAAAAGGGCATCTACAGCTTGACCCACAGATGTCCAAAGTGGCCAAAAACGGCAGTGGACGCGGTCCCAAAGGAATGGAGTGTAGAGCCCAACTTACAAATCCAAGATTGCTATTGAAGGGAAAGTAGCACAGGAAGTAGTGTGGGAAATTACACAGGAGAGTGTGAAAGGATTTGGAATATAACCGATGTTCTTAGTCTGATCATCTCAGAAGGGGGATGGACACCCCCTCCTTATGTGTTAAGACTATCAAGAAAATCAACTGGCCGATCTCTGGTGGCTTTGTGGCCCGGAGAAAGGGCTATTGGCAAAACTACCACAGAATTGGAAGGGACTATGTGCCCGAGTTATGCTTGCCCAGAGCACTGTGATACTACCGGTGGAAAGAAAAATTAAATCACAAAGAATTAAGAGGGCATATACCCCTGACCCTACGATAAAATTGGACGCAATCGGACAGCCCCGCGGCATCCCGAATGAGTTCAAAGCTAGGAACGAAATAGCTGCAGGGTTTGAATCCCTCTTTGTTTGGATCACACCCAGCAAGAATACTGAGTGGATCAATTACATCTATTATAATCAGCAGAGGTTTATTAATTATACGAATGATGCCCTGGAGGCCTTAGGAGAGCAGTTGGATGCGACCAGCAAAATGGCGTGGCAAAATCGACAGGCGTTAGATTGGCTCCTGGCAGAGAAAGGAGGAGTGTGTGTTATGTTTGGGGATCAGTGCTGCACATTTATCCCTAATAACACTAATCCAGAGGGGTCATTTACACAAGCCATGAATAAGTTAAGAAATCTTAAGAAAGAAGTGAAAGAAAATGCTGGGTTTGGGCATGAGGTATGGAGTTGGCTGGACAGAATATTAGGAAGATGGGGGGCGTGGTTTGCCAAAGCTGGAGCTGTAGCAATCGCAACAATAATCATTCTGGGATTGATATTTTGTTGTTTTTTACCCGCCCTGAGATCCTTCCTTACCAGAATGGCAGTGCGGCAGATGGTGACGCGGGTGCTAAGCAGCTCACGCTCAAGAGAAAAAACAGAGGAATGGGAAAATCTTGAGCCGCCCCCGCTGAGTGGATTCACAATGACCTTGGTCGAAGTTGAAACTCGTCACTCTGTAAAATAACTACAATAGTGGAAGATCACCTTGTGGAAACAACAGCACCTTGCCGAAGTCCGCGCGAAACCAGGAGAACTTAGTCTGTACACAGGAATCAGTCTTTTTCCCTTCCCTAGACAAGAGTGGGAAGGTTTTTGGCTGATGACTGTCAGGGGCAGGCAATCTGGAGGAGCAACGCAAAAATCAGAACCGGGATAGACAAATTATGATAAAGTTAGAATAGGGACACTGATCCCTGACCAAAATATTCGGCTCCTCCACATCGCCTGGGAAAAGTGATTAAAATAAAATACAAATGGGATTGAGCAAGGGGATTATTTGAGCTTGATAATTGGGATGAGGCTAGGGAATAGCCTCAAAGGGGGGACTTGTAAGGGAAATTGTACTGGACATTGTATGAGTTTAGTATGGAATTCAGATTCACAGGTTTTAGTAAAATGAGATAGCAGATTTAGGTGAGTAGTGAGATGGGTATATAACCTAAAGTAACCTCGTGTGACCCGACCTAATATAATCAAGTGGTGGTTCAACTTAATAGTGGACCATAAACCAGCAGAGAGAATGTTTTCTCTTCTAAACACATTAGTGGACCATAAGTCAGCAGAGAGAGTGTCTTTTCTTCTAAACACATTAGTGGACCATAAGTCAGCAGAGAGAGTGTCTTTTCTTCTAAACACATTAGTGGACCATAAATCAGCAGGGGGGATGTCTTTTCTTCTAAACACATTCGCCTTAGCCTACAAAACCACGATTATTGTACAAACAGAAATGTTCAGATAAGAGCAAGAGTTATAACCACCATGGTTTAAGAAACGAAGAGATATAACAGTGAACGACCGATTGCAAAGAAAACAGATAAAGGGTCAACTAAAAATAATGGTGGCCAAAGAAAGGTCGGGCTGTAGGGTAAGATAACAACCAAGGACAGGCTGTAAAAGGGAGAGGAGGATCTTGAGATATGAGGCTGAAATGTACATAAAAGAGTGTAAGCCCAAGGGCTCTTTGGAGTGTTCCGGACGTTCCCGGCTTTATCGCTTGTGCTGAGAAATAAAGTCTACTGCTTGGAAGATCGCTGCTCAGACTCTCTGTTTTAAACCGATGTGAACTAATTGTCGTCCTGGGGAACCACGACACCTCCCACAGTAACCTGGGGTACATCCCATCCGGACCTGGCGACTTATCTATCTTGATGCCATTCAAAGATTCCAGCACAACCTCTTTGTTAAAGTCCACATACTCAATCTTTTCAGTCCACCGCAAGCCCACAGTACATCCACCCATGTCCTTCTCCTCTGTGAAAACCGAGACAAAATTCTCATTAAGCACCTCTGCCATTTCTACTGGTTCCGTACTGATTTTCCCGCCTTCACGTTTTATCGGCCCTGTACCTTCATGTCTCATCCTTTTACTCTTCACATATTTATTTAATGCCTTAGGGTGTTAAAGTATGAGCTAAAATAAAAGTTCTGATGAAGGGTCATCCTGACTCAAAACTTTGGCTCGATTCTCTTTTCATTTGGAGGCCCACACTGTCTGTAATTTACACACAGTAAAACAACAACCTGAGTTGTTGTCTTGTCCTGCCAGGTGGGTGCAGGAGAACCAGTGGGACTCGCCCAACAGAGATGGAGAGCTGGAAGCAGTGTTAGAGAGCACACTGCTCTCACCTGTCTTACTGTTATCAATTTGACATTACAATTGATATTTAATCTCGTGGATCCGATCTAGAATCCTCAGCATATTGGATCAGGTTATAAATCAGTAATTTCCAAATATGTATATATAAAACCACTCGATAGCAAATCTCTTGTTCAGAGATTTTGGTTGAACCCAGAATAAAACTATCAGTAAGTTTAGCGGCTTGATTCTATAAATGGCACAGGATGGACCATTGCAAGTGTTTTTGCCAAACTATGGTTTCTAAAGTTTGCCCTTTGAAACCGATTATCTGATCATTCTCTGAATAAAAATGTTGCACCATCTGAAATAAACAATCCAAGTTCAACTGATTAAAAGGGAGGTGCAAATCCTCCAGAAGTTTCACACTTCATTATTCAACCAACATTTAAATACAGTAACAGGAGGCAATTATTCTGCCCCTTGAGCCTATTCCTCTATTTAATTATATTTTGCCTCATCTGCATCTTAACTCCATTTACCCTGAGTAGATGTCATCCTCGATAAGGACAGTTGACGATGACCTGCCATTGATTCACTTCACTTGTCATCCTGAGTTAATGAAATTCTGAGCATCTTCTTGAATAACTCCATTGGGCCAGAATCTGGTGTCTCAGTTGCTGGTTTACAATAATAAATGTAACTGGAGTGTTAGTGCTCATTGCCCAGCAGCTGCAGCCATTGTTGCTCAGAGATCATTCAGTTTGGAAGTTAAATGGTTAATCTCCATGTACAGAAACAGTCCTTCTCTCAGCTCATTGACAAGGAACTGGCTCCTGGGCTCTGGGGTGAAACCACAAATATCAGGAAATCAATGTTTGCTCAAAATTCCGAAGTCCCAGTTGGAATTTGTTTCTTATCATTTGACTGATTTACTGAACATCGCTGGAACAAGAAGAGTTAAAGTAAAATTTCAAATGAAACTTGTTGACAGTTGAATTAGCCGCAGGTTGTCAAACTGGTTGAATTTGATGCCTGGAATGGGGCCGCTCCCTTCTCTGCAGTAAGTGGGGAATGTTTAAATTGAATTCCATGCTGAGGATGGGCAGCAGCTTTCACACAGAGGGTAAAGCTGTGAGCCTCACTGAAAAGGGAGACGATCACATTTCCAATTTGTTTCATTTCAGCAAGTTGCAAGAAATTTCTATCTCATTGATGCAGAGGATCAGGGATAGAAATTACACAGACTACACAGAAATGAAGAGACAGGGATTTTTTGCAGACAGAAGATAAGATTAATGCAACTTCTTACATTTAATGCCTTGACCAATATTCTGTATATGCAGCTTGTCCTGGATTCCAACATATCTCTGTTTCTTTGGTCTCTCTTTCCCCAATCCATCCATTGATTGTGTATTTCATCGGCTTATTTGCCTTTTCTAAATGCGTTACCTCACACTACTCTGAGGTCCCAGGAGGGGATTCCAATACCCAGTGGGTTTCTTGATGTCTGCCTGACAGGACACCAGGGTCCGCCCCCCAGGTGTCCATCTCCATGTTGTTAAACTTGTTATCAGCTAAGCTTTCTGCAGGATCTCTTGGTGACAGAAAGTCTGGCCCGAACTGGGCTTCTAACAATAGACCGATGCATTTCAATGAGGTGCCATGATCTCCTGCTCAGGCTCAAGTAGAGTGTAACGACCTTTGATGGGTGGTTGATGGTTCAGGCCCAGACACATTTGTGTATTGTACAATTGGCCTGCCTGCGGTGTGACTCTGTTTGATTTCAATGTGCCCAATTCTTTAATTTAGGATATCCAATTTAATGAGCCTTAAAACTAGGCCCTGTTTATATCACCACATTCCCTCCACTTCTACCATATCCAGCCCTTTCATTATCTTCTTGGCCTCTATAAGATCATCCCTCAGCCTTCTAAACTCCAACGAGTACAAACCCAATCTGCTCAATCTCTCCTCATAACACCGTCTGTTACTGACGGTATCTCTACTAATGTTAATTCAGCACCCTCGCACAGTCTCTGAGTAACCCCTCTCCCCCAGCACCCTGTGTTACTGACTGTATCTGTACTGATGTTAATCCACCTCCCTCACACTGTCACTCAGTAACCCCTCTCCCCGCAGCACCCAGTGTTACTGACTGTATCTGTACTGATGTTAGTCCAGCTCCCTCACACTGTCACTCAGTAACCCCTTTCCCCCAGCACCCTGTGTTACTGACTGTATCTCCACTGATGTCAATTCAACTCTCTCACACTGTCACTCAGTAACCCCTCTCCCCGCAGCACCCAGTGTTACTGACTGTATCTGTACTGATGTTAGTCCAGCTCCCTCACACTGTCACTCAGTAACCCCTTTCCCCCAGCACCCTGTGTTACTGACTGTATCTCCACTGATGTCAATTCAACTCTCTCACACTGTCACGCTGTAACACCTCATCCCCAGCACCCTGTGCTGTTGACTGTATATCGACTGATGTTAATCCAGCTCCCTCACACTGTCACTCAGGAACCCCTCTCCCCCAGCACCCTGTGTTACTGACTGCATCTGTACTGATGTTAATCCAGCTCCCTCATACTGTCACTCAGTATCCCCTCTCCCCCAGCACCCTGTGTTGCTGACTGAATCTGTACTGATGGTAATCCAGCCCCCTCACACTGTCATTCAGTATCCCCTCTCCCCCAGCACCCAGTGTTACTGACTGTATCTTGACTGATGTTAGTTCAGCTCCCTCACACTGTCACTCAGTAACCACTCTCCCCCAGCACCCTGCGTTACTGACTGTGTCTGTACTAATGTTAATCCAGCTCCCTCACACTGTCACTCAGTCACCCCTCTCCCCCCAGCACCTGTGTTACTGACTGTGTCTCTATTGATGTTAATCCAGCTCCCACACATTGTCACTCAGTAACCCCTCTCCCCCCAACACCCTGTGTTACTGACTTTATCTGCACTGATGTTAAAACCAGCTCCCTCACACTGTCACTCAGTAAACCCTCTCCCCCTAGCACCCTGTGTTACTGACTGTATCTGCACTGATGTTATACCAGCTCCCTCACACTGTCACTCAGTATCCCCTCTCCCCCAGCACCCTGTGTTACTGACTGTGTCTCTAATGCTGTTAATCCAGCTCCAATACATTGTCACTCAGTAACCCCTCTCCTCCCAGCATCCTGTGTTCCTGACTGTATCTGTACTAATGTTAATCCTGCTCCCTCACACTGTCACTCAGGAACCCCTCTCCCCCCAGCACCCTGTGTTACTGACTGTATCTGCACTGATGTTAAACCAGCTCCCTCACACTGTCACTCAGTAACCCCTCTCCCCCAGCACACTGTGTTACTGACTGTATCTGTACTGATGTTAATCCAGCTCCCTCACACTGTCACTCAGTAACCCCTCTCCCCCAGCACCCTGTGTTACTGACTGTGTCTGTACTGATGTTAATCCAGCTCCCTCACACTGTCACTCAGTAACCCCTCTCCCCAAGCACCCTGTGTTACTGACTGTATCTGTACTGATGTTAATCCAGCTCCCTCACACTGTCACTCTGTAACCCATCTCCCCCAGCACCCTGTGTTACTGACTGTATCTGTACTAATGTTAATCCAGCTCCCTCACACTGTCACTCAGTAACCCCTCTCCCCCAGCACCCTGTGTTACTGACTGTATCTGTACTGATGTTAATCCAGCTCCCTCACACTGTCACTCAGTAACCCCTCTCCCCAAGCACCCTGTGTTACTGACTGTATCTGTACTGATGTTAATCCAGCTCCCTCACACTGTCACTCTGTAACCCATCTCCCCCAGCACCCTGTGTTACTGACTGTATCTGTACTAATGTTAATCCAGCTCCCTCACACTGTCACTCAGTAACTCCTCTCCCCCCAGCACCCTGTGTTACTGACTGTGTCTGTACTGATGCTAATCCAGCTCCCTCACACTGTCACTCAGTAACCCCTCTCCCCCAGCACCCTGTGTTACTGACTGTATCTTGACTGATGTTAGTCCAGCTCCCTCACACTGTCACTCAGTAACTCCTCTTCCCAGCATCCTGTGTTGCTGACTGTATCTCAACTGATGTTAGCACAGCTCCCTCACACTGACACTCAGTCGCACCCCTACTCCAGCCCCTGTGTTACTGACTGTATCTGTACTAATGTTAATCCAGCTCCCTCACACTGTCACTCAGTCACCCCTCTCCCCCCAGCACCTGTGTTACTGACTGTGTCTCTATTGATGTTAATCCAGCTCCCACACATTGTCACTCAGTAACCCCTCTCCCCCCAGCACCCTGTGTTACTGACTTTATCTGCACTGATGTTAAAACCAGCTCCCTCACACTGTCACTCAGTAACCCCTCTCCCCCCAGCACCCTGTGTTACTGACTGTATCTGTACTGATGTTAATCCAGCTCCCTCACACTGTCACTCAGTATCCCCTCTCCCCCAGCACCCTGTGTTACTGACTGAATCTGTACTGATGTTAACCCAGATCCCTCACACTGTGACTGAGTAATCCCTCTCCCCCAGCACCCTGTGTTCCTGACTGTATCTCGACTGATGTTAATCCAGCTCCCTCACACTGTCACTTAGTAACCCTCTTCCCCAGCACCCTGTGTTACTGACTGTATCTGTACTGATGTTAATCCAGCTCCCTCACACTGTCACTCAGTAATCCCTTCCCCCCAGCACCCTATGTTCCTGACTGTATCTGTACTGATGTTAATCCAGCTCCCTCACACTGTCATTCAGTAACTCCTCTCCCCCCAGCACTCTGTGTTACTGACTGTGTCTGTACTGATGTTAATCCAGCTCCCTCACACTGTCACTCAGTAGCCCCTCTCCCCCCAGCACCCTGTGTTCCTGACTGTATCTTGACTGATGTTAGTCCAGCTCCCTCACACTGTCACTCAGTAACCCCTTTTCCCAGCACCCTGTGTTACTGACTGTATCTCGACTGATGTTAGTACAGCTCCCTCACACTGTCACTCAGTCACGCCTCTCCCCCCAGCACCTGTGTTACTGACTGTGTCTCTAATGATGTTAATCCAGCTCCAACACATTGTCACTCAGTAACCCCTCTCCCCCCAGCATCCTGTGTTGCTGACTGTATCTGCACTGACGTTAAACCAGCTCCCTCACACTGTCACTCAGCAACCCCTCTCACCCCAGCACCCTGTGTTAGTGACTGTATCTGCACTGATGTTAAACCAGCTCCCTCACACTGTCACTCAGTAACCCCTCTCCCCCAGCACACTGTGTTACTGACTGTATCTGTACTGATGTTAATCCAGCTCCCTCACACTGTCACTCAGTAACCCCTCTCCCCAAGCACCCTGTGTTACTGACTGTGTCTGTACTGATGTTAATCCAGCTCCCTCACACTGTCACTCTGTAACCCCTCTCCCCCAGCATCCTGTGTTCCTGACTGTATCTGTACTGATGTTAATCCAGCTCCCTCACACTGTCACTCAGTAACCCCTCTCCCCAGCACCCTGTGTTACTGACTGTGTCTGTACTGATGTTAATCCAGCTCCCTCACACTGTCACTCAGTAACCCCTCTCCCCCAGCACCCTGTGTTACTGACTGTATCTTGACTGATGTTAGTCCAGCTCCCTCACACTGTCACTCAGTAACCCCTTTTCCCAGCACCCTGTGTTACTGACTGTATCTCTACTGATGTTAGTACAGCTCCCTCACACTGTCACTCAGTCACCCCTCTCCCCCCAGCACCTGTGTTACTGACTGTGTCTCTAACGATGTTAACCCAGCTCCCACACATTGTCACTCAGTAACCCCTCTCCCCCCAGCACCCTGTGTTACTGACTGTATCTGCACTGATGTTAAACCAGCTCCCTCACACTGTCACTCAGTAACCCCTCTCCCCCAGCACCCTGTGTTACTGATTTATTCTCTTCTGATGTTAATCCAGCTCCCTCACACTGTCACTCAGTAACCCTCTTCCCCAGCACCCTGTGTTACTGACTGTATCTGTACTGATGTTAATCCAGCTCCCTCACACTGTCACTCAGTAACCCCTCTCCCCCAGCACCCTGTGTTCCTGACTGTATCTGTACTGATGTTAATCCAGCTCCCTCACACTGTCACTCAGTAACCCCTCTCCCCGCAGCACCCTGTGTTGCTGACTGTATCTGTACTGATGTTAATCCAGATACCTCACACTGTCACTCAGTAACCCCTCTCCCCGCAGCACCCTGTGTTACTGACTGTTTCTCTCCTCATGTTTCTGCACTTCAGCAGTCACGGGCATTCAGCCTTGGATCTTCAGGTAAGCGTTCTCCAAGGCGGCCTTCACGACACACGACAGCGCAGAGTCGCTGAGCAGAAACTGATAGCCAAGTTCCGCACACACGAGGACGGCCTCAACCGGGATATTGGGTTCATGTCACACTATTTGTAACTCCCACAGTTGCCTAGACCTGCAACGTTTCACTGGCTGTCTTGTCTGGAGACAATACACATCTTTTTAGTCTGTCTTAATGCTCTCTCCACTCACGTTCTTTGTCTCTTAAAGACTGGATTAGCTGTAAGTATTCGCATTCCAACCATTACTCATGTAAATTGAGTCTGTGTCTTTATAAGCCCTGTCTGTGAACAGAATTCCCACTCACCTGAAGAAGGGGCTTGGAGCTCCGAAAGCTTGTGTGGCTTTTGCTACCAAATAAACCTGTTGGACTTTAACCTGGTGTTGTTAAACCTCTTACTGTGTTTGGCTTTAGCCAGTGCATTATAACGGTTGGAATGCGAGTCTTTACAGGTAAGCAAGTCTGAAAGGTACAGACAATGTGAGTGGAGAGAGGGTTAAGCAGCGGTGAAAGATGTGTATTGTCTCCAGACAGGACAGTTAGTGAGATTCTGCAAGGCCAGGCAAGTCGTGGGGGTTACAGATAGAAACATAGAAAACTACAGCACAAAACAGGCCCTTCGGCCCCACAAGTTTTGCCGAACATAACCCTACCTTTTAGGCCTACCTATGACCCTCCATTCTATTAAGTCCCATGGACTCATCCAGGAGTCTCTTAAAAGACCCTATTGAGTTTGCCTCCATCACCACTGACGGCAGCCGATTCCACTCACCCACCACCCTCTGTGTGAAAAACTTCCCCCTAACATTTCCCCAGTACCTACCGCCCCCCCCCCCCCCCCAGCAACTTAAACCTGTGTCCTCTCATAGCAGCCATTTCCACCCTGGGAAAAAGCCTCTCAACATCTTATATACCTCTATTAGGTCTTCTCTCATCCTCCATCTCTCCAAGGAGAAAAGACCGAGCTCCCTCAGCCTATCCTCATAAGGCATGCCACTCAATCCAGGCAACATCCTTGTAAATCTCCTCTGCACCCTTTCAATCTTTTCCACATCCTTCCTGTAATGAGGCGACCAGAACTGAGCACAGTACTCCAAGTGGGGTCTGACGAGGGACTTATGTAGCTGCATCATTATCGCCGGTCTCCGGAACTCAATTCCTCGACTGATAAAGGCCAGCACACCATACGCCTTCTTAACCTCCTCCTCCACCTGCAGGGCCAATTTTAGAGTCCTATGGACCCGGACCCCAAGGTCCTTCTGACCCTCCTCAGTACTGAGAGTCTTTCCCTTTATATTGTACTCCTTCATCCCATTCGACCTGCCAAAATGGACCACGACGCATTTATCTGGGTTGAAGTCCATCTGCCACTTGTCCGCCCAGTCTTGCATCCTATCTATGTCCCTCTGTAACTTCTGACATCCCTCCAGACTATCCACAACCCCACCAACCTTCGTGTTGTCGGCAAACTTGCCAACCCATCCCTCCACTTCCTCATCCAGGTCATCCAGATAGTGTGACATGAACCCAAGATGGCGGTTGGGGCCGTCCTCATGTGTGTGGAACTTGACTATCAGTCTCTGCTCAGTGACTCTGCGCTGGCGTGTGTGGTGAAGGCAGCCTTGGAGAACGCTTCCCCGAAGACTCACATTCCAACCATTATTGTGTAAATTGAGTTAGTGTCTCTGTCGGCCCTGTTTGTGAACACATCTCCCACTCCCCTGATCAAGGAGCAGTGCTCCGAAAGCTCATGTCTTGTGCTGCCAAATCGACCTGTTGACCTTTAACCTGGTGCTGTTGCCCCGCCCACCATCTCACACCGTCACAATGCCCGGCTGATTGACGGCAGCTCCGGACCAATAGGAGGAGAAGGGGGCGAGACTGGAGGACCGAGCGGGAGGGGCTGGTCCTCCAACCAATCGGAGTGAATGAGGGGCGGGGCTGGGAGTGGAGCATGCGCAGTGTGCGGGATGGCAATGGGTATGATGTCAGTGAGTGGAATGGCGGCTCGGGGGGAGCGATGGATCCGGCGGGTGGGCGGAGAGGATTCATAACCAGGTTTGTGTACAGCGGAAACTCAGAGAATGAAATCGCCGGTTCCCCGTTTGGACCCAGCGGGAGCCCAGTATTGTTCCCCGTTTCTGCCCCGAGTTCACCGCCGCCATGTTTCCAGCGGGGCTGTGCGCCTGTGCTGCCGCCATCTTTGTGAGGGGCAATGTGAAGTGAGCGTATGCCCAGTGCCATGTTTGTGACGGGCAATGTCAGGAGAGCGCATGCCTAGTGCCATCTTGGTCTGGGTTTGACCAAAGGGCAGAGGTTAAAGGTGAGAGTGTTTCAGAGGGGATGTGGGGACAATGTTGAGGGGGGCTGAAGAAGGGGCTTGCAGCGCCGAAAGCTTGTGTGGCTTTTGCTACCAAATAAACCTGTTGGACTTTAACCTGGTGTTGTTAAACTTCTTACTGTGTTTACCCCAGTCCAACGCCGGCATCTCCACATCATGACAGAATGTTGAGCAGACTGTGTTGCAAATCTGGAACTCGCTGCCTGAGTGGCTGCTGGAGGCAGGGACTCTCTGATTGAAGAAGCTTCTGGACAAACACATCAATACACAAGGTATCGTCGCTGATAGTCCAAGTACATTGATTGGACTCAATTGGTATCGAGGGGGCGAGTTGTGGGGGGAAGTGGGGCAAGGGGGAGGGGTTGAAGGGTGCGAGAGGTTGTGGGGAGGGGATGAGGGGTTGTGGGGGGGGGGGTTGAAGGGTGTGAGAGGTTGTGGGGAGGGGGTGAGGGGTTGCGGAGGGCAAGGGATGAGGGGTGGTGGGGGAAGGTAAGTTTGCTGATGACACAAAGGTTGGTGGATTTGTGGATAGCGATGAGGACCATCAGAGGATACAGCAGGATATCGATCAGTCCAAGACTTGGGCAGAGAGGTGGCAGATGGAGTTTCGTCCGGACAAATGTGAAGTAATGCATTTTGGAAGGTCTAACACAGATAGGAAACTTACAGTAAATGGCAGAACCCTTCAGAGTATTGATAGGCAGAGGGATCTGGGTTTACAGGTACACAGGTCACTGAACGTGGCAATGCAGCTGGAGAAGGTAGTGAAGAAGGCATACGGCATGCTTGCCTTCATCGGCCGGGGCATTGAGTTTAAAAATTGGCAAGTCGTGTTGCAGCTTTATAGAACCTTAGTTAGACCGCACTTGGAATATAGTGTTCAATTCTGGTCGCCACACCAGCACAAGGATGTGGAGGCTTTGGAGTGGGAATAGAAAAGATTTACCAGGATGTGGTCTGGTCTGGAAATCAGCCTCCCACCATTCATTTGTTTATTTCTATGATTCAGGAATCCCAGTGGGTTGTGGCTGAGGCTTTTTTCCAAAGAGTGGGAGCTGAGAACTGAGCTCACACTGGAGACTCTGTGTCTTTTTTCACTGCACTGCCCCCCCTTGCTTTGCTTTCAATCAATTTCTTGTGTTCCCTCGCACTCTTTCCTGTCCCCATCACTCTCTTCACTCTTCATCCTCCCCCTGCTTCACTCATGCCCTTCAGAGACGGAAATCTGCCGTCCTTACCTGGTCTGGTCTACATGCCATTCCAGAGCCACAGCAACATGTCTGACTCTTAACTGTCCTCCCAAATTGCATAGCAAGCCATTTTGTTCAAGGGCACAGTGGGTAAACTCTGCTGCCTCACAGTGGCACGGTGACACAGTGAGTTAACACTGCTGCCTCACAGTGGCACGGTGACACAGTGAGTTAACACTGCTGCCTCACAGTGACACGGTGACACAGTGGGTTAACACTGCTGCCTCACGGTGGCACAGTGGGTTAACACTGCTGCCTCACAGCGACACGGTGACACAGTGGGTTAACACTGCTGTCTCACAGCGACACGGTGACACAGTGGGTTAACACTGCTCCCTCACAGTGACACAGTGGGTTAACACTGCTGCCTCACAGTGACACGGTGACACAGTGGGTTAACACTGCTGCCTCACAGCGACACGGTGACACAGTGGGTTAACACTGCTCCGTCACAGTGACACAGTGGGTTAACACTGCTGCCTCACAGTGACACGGTGACACAGTGGGTTAACACTGCTGTCTCACAGTGACACGGTGACACAGTGGGTTAACACTGCTGCCTCACAGCGACACGGTGACACAGTGGGTTAACACTGCTGCCTCACAGTGACACGGTGACACAGTGGGTTAACACTGCTGCCTCACAGCGACACGGTGACACAGTGGGTTAACACTGCTCCCTCACAGTGACACAGTGGGTTAACACTGCTGCCGCACAGTGACACGGTGACACAGTGGGTTAACACTGCTGCCTCACAGTGACACGGTGACACAGTGGGTTAACACTGCTCCGTCACAGTGACACAGTGGGTTAACACTGCTGCCTCACAGTGACACGGTGACACAGTGGGTTAACACTGCTGTCTCACAGTGACACGGTGACACAGTGGGTTGACACGGTGACACAGTGGGTTAAAACTGCTGCCTCAAAGTGACACGGTGTACACAGTGGGTTAACACTGCTGCCTCACAGCGACACGGTGACACAGTGGGTTAACACTGCTGCCTCACAGTGACACGGTGACACAGTGGGTTAACACTGCTGTCTCACAGCGACACGGTGACACAGTGGGTTAACACTGCTGTCTCACAGTGACACGGTGACACAGTGGGTTAACACTGCTGCCTCACAGTGACACGGTGACACAGTGGGTTAACACTGCTGTCTCACAGCGACACAGTGGGTTAACACTGCTGCCTCACAGTGACACGGTGACACAGTGGTTAACACTGCTGCCTCACAGTGACACGGTGGCACAGTGGGTTAACACTGCTGCCTCACAGTGACACGGTGACACAGTGGGTTAACACTGCTGCCTCACAGCGACACGGTGACACAGTGGGTTAACACTGCTCCCTCACAGTGACACAGTGGGTGAACACTGCTGCCTCACAGTGACACGGTGACACAGTGGGTAACACTGCTGCCTCATAGCGACACGGTGACACAGTGGGTTAACACTGCTCGCTCACAGTGACACAGTGGGTTAACACTGCTGCCTCACAGTGACACGGTGACACAGTGGGTTAACACTGCTGCCTCACAGTGACACGGTGACACAGTGGGTTAACACTGCTGTCTCACAGTGACACGGTGACACAGTGGGTTAACACTGCTGCCTCACAGCGACACGGTGACACAGTGGGTTAACACTGCTGCCTCACAGTGACACGGTGACACAGTGGGTTAACACTGCTGCCTCACAGCGACACGGTGACACAGTGGGTTAACACTGCTCCCTCACAGTGACACAGTGGGTTAACACTGCTGCCGCACAGTGACACGGTGACACAGTGGGTTAACACTGCTGCCTCACAGTGACACGGTGACACAGTGGGTTAACACTGCTCCGTCACAGTGACACAGTGGGTTAACACTGCTGCCTCACAGTGACACGGTGACACAGTGGGTTAACACTGCTGTCTCACAGTGACACGGTGACACAGTGGGTTGACACGGTGACACAGTGGGTTAAAACTGCTGCCTCAAAGTGACACGGTGTACACAGTGGGTTAACACTGCTGCCTCACAGCGACACGGTGACACAGTGGGTTAACACTGCTGCCTCACAGTGACACGGTGACACAGTGGGTTAACACTGCTGTCTCACAGCGACACGGTGACACAGTGGGTTAACACTGCTGTCTCACAGTGACACGGTGACACAGTGGGTTAACACTGCTGCCTCACAGTGACACGGTGACACAGTGGGTTAACACTGCTGTCTCACAGCGACACAGTGGGTTAACACTGCTGCCTCACAGTGACACGGTGACACAGTGGTTAACACTGCTGCCTCACAGTGACACGGTGGCACAGTGGGTTAACACTGCTGCCTCACAGTGACACGGTGACACAGTGGGTTAACACTGCTGCCTCACAGCGACACGGTGACACAGTGGGTTAACACTGCTCCCTCACAGTGACACAGTGGGTGAACACTGCTGCCTCACAGTGACACGGTGACACAGTGGGTAACACTGCTGCCTCATAGCGACACGGTGACACAGTGGGTTAACACTGCTCGCTCACAGTGACACAGTGGGTTAACACTGCTGCCTCACAGTGACACGGTGACACAGTGGGTTAACACTGCTGCCTCACAGCGACACGGTGACACAGTGGGTTAACACTGCTCCCTCACAGTGACACAGTGGGTTAACACTGCTGCCTCACAGTGACACGGTGACACAGTGGGTTAACACTGCTGCCTCACAGCGACACGGTGACACAGTGGGTTAACACTGCTCCGTCACACTGACACAGTGGGTTAACACTGCTGCCTCACAGTGACACGGTGACACAGTGGGTTAACACTGCTGTCTCACAGTGACACGGTGACACAGTGGGTTGACACGGTGACACAGTGGGTTAAAACTGCTTCCTCAAAGTGACACGGTGTACACAGTGGGTTAACACTGCTGCCTCACAGCGACACGGTGACACAGTGGGTTAACACTGCTGTCTCACAGTGACACGGTGACACAGTGGGTTAACACTGCTGTCTCACAGCGACACGGTGACACAGTGGGTTAACACTGCTGTCTCACAGTGACACGGTGACACAGTGGGTTAACACTGCTGCCTCACAGTGACACGGTGACACAGTGGGTTAACACTGCTGTCTCACAGCGACACAGTGGGTTAACACTGCTGCCTCACAGTGACACGGTGACACAGTGGTTAACACTGCTGCCTCACAGTGACACGGTGGCACAGTGGGTTAACACTGCTGCCTCACAGTGACACGGTGACACAGTGGGTTAACACTGCTGCCTCACAGCGACACGGTGACACAGTGGGCTAACACTGCTCCCTCACAGTGACACAGTGGGTGAACACTGCTGCCTCACAGTGACACGGTGACACAGTGGGTTAACACTGCTGCCTCACAGCGACACGGTGACACAGTGGGTTAACACTGCTCCGTCACAGTGACACAGTGGGTTAACACTGCTGCCTCACAGTGACACAGTGGGTTAACACTGCTGTCTCACAGCGACACGGTGACACAGTGGGTTAACACTGCTGTCTCACAGTGACACGGTGACACAGTGGGTTAACACTGCTGCCTCACAGTGACACGGTGACACAGTGGGTTAACACTGCTGTCTCACAGTGACACGGTGACACAGTGGGTTAACACTGCTGTCTCACAGCGAAACGGTGACACAGTGGGTTAACACTGCTGTCTCACAGTGACACGGTGACACAGTGGGTTAACACTGCTGTCTCACAGTGACACGGTGACACAGTGGTTAACACTGCTGCCTCACAGTGACACGGTGGGTTAACACTGCTGCCTCACAGTGACACGGTGACACAGTGGGTTAACACTGCTGTCTCACAGTGACACGGTGACACAGTGGTTAACACTGCTGCCTCACAGTGACACGGTGACACAGTGGGTTAACACTGCTGCCTCACAGTGACACGGTGACACAGTGGGTTAACACTGCTGTCTCACAGTGACACGGTGACACAGTGGGTTAACACTGCTGCCTCACAGTGACACGATGAGACAGTGGGTTAAAACTGCTGCCTCACATTGACACGGTGACACAGTGGGTTAACACTGCTGTCTCACAGTGACACGGTGACACAGTGGTTAACACTGCTGCCTCACAGTGACACGGTGACACAGTGGGTTAACACTGCTGTCTCACAGTGACACGGTGACACAGTGGTTAACACTGCTGCCTCACAGTGACACGGTGACACAGTGGGTTAACACTGCTGCCTCACAGTGACACGGTGACACAGTGGGTTAACACTGCTGTCTCACAGTGACACGGTGACACAGTGGGTTAACACTGCTGCCTCACAGTGACACGATGAGACAGTGGGTTAAAACTGCTGCCTCACATTGACACGGTGACACAGTGGGTTAACACTGCTGTCTCACAGTGACACGGTGACACAGTGGTTAACACTGCTGCCTCACAGTGACACGGTGACACAGTGGGTTAACACTGCTGTCTCACAGTGACACGGTGACACAGTGGTTAACACTGCTGTCTCACAGCGACACGGTGACACAGTGGGTTAACACTGCTGTCTCACAGTGACACGGTGACACAGTGGGTTAACACTGCTGCCTCACAGTGACACGGTGACACAGTGGGTTAACACTGCTGTCTCATAGCGACACAGTGGGTTAACACTGCTGCCTCACAGTGACACGGTGACACAGTGGTTAACACTGCTGCCTCACAGTGACACGGTGGCACAGTGGGTTAACACTGCTGCCTCACAGTGACACGGTGACACAGTGGGTTAACACTGCTGCCTCACAGCGACACGGTGACACAGTGGGTTAACACTGCTCCCTCACAGTGACACAGTGTTTGAACACTGCTGCCTCACAGTGACACGGTGACACAGTGGGTTAACACTGCTGCCTCACAGCGACACGGTGACACAGTGGGTTAACACTGCTCCGTCAGAGTGACACAGTGGGTTAACACTGCTGCCTCACAGTGACACAGTGGGTTAACACTGCTGTCTCACAGTGACACGGTGACACAGTGGGTTAACACTGCTGTCTCACAGTGACACGGTGACACAGTGGGTTAAAACTGCTGCCTCACAGTGACACGATGACACAGTGGGTTAACACTGCTGCCTCACAGCGACACGGTGACACAGTGGGTTTACACTGCTGTCTCACAGTGACACGGTGACACAGTGGGTTAACACTGCTGCCTCACAGTGACACGGTGACACAGTGGGTTTACACTGCTGCCTCACAGTGACACGGTGACACAGTGGGTTATCACTGCTGCCTCACAGTGACACGGTGGGTTAAAACTGCTGCCTCACAGTGACACGGTGACACAGTGGGTTAACACTGCAGTCTCACAGTGACACGGTGACACAGTGGTTAACACTGCTGCCTCACAGTGACACGGTGACACAGTGGGTTAACACTGCTGCCTCACAGTGACACGGTGACACAGTGGGTTAACACTGCTGTCTCACAGTGACACGGTGACACAGTGGGTTAACACTGCTGCCTCACAGTGACACGGTGACACAGTGGATTAACACTGCTGCCTCACAGTGACATGGTGACACAGTGGGTTAGCACTGCTGCCTCACAGTGACATGGTGACACAGTGGGTTAACACTGCTGCCTCACAGCGACACGCTGACACAGTGGGTTAACACTGCTGCCTCACAGTGACACGGTGACACAGTGGGTTAACACTGCTGCCTCACAGTGACACGGTGACACAGTGGGTTAAAACTGCTGCCTCACATTGACATGGTGACACAGTGGGTTAACACTGCTGCCTCACAGTGACACAGTGGGTTAACACTGCTGCCTCACAGTGACACGGTGACACAGTGGTTAACACTGCTGCCTCACAGTGACACGGTGGCACAGTGGGTTAACACTGCTGCCTCACAGTGACATGGTGACACAGTGGGTTAACACTGCTGCCTCACAGTGACATGGTGGCACAGTGGGTTAACACTGCTGCCTCACAGTGACATGGTGACACAGTGGGTTAACACTGCTGCCTCACAGTGACACGGTGACACAGTGGGTTAACACTGCTGCCTCACAGCAACACGGTGACACAGTGGGTTAACACTGCTCGCTCACAGTGACACAGTGGGTTAACACTGCTGCCTCACAGTGACACGGTGACACAGTGGGTTTACACTGCTGCCTCACAGTGACACGGTGACACAGTGGGTTAACACTGCTGTCTCACAGTGACATGGTGACACAGTGGGTTAACACTGCTGCCTCACAGTGACACGCTGACACAGTGGGTTAACACTGCTGCCTCACGGTGACACGGTGACACAGTGGGTTAACACTGCTGTCTCACAGCGACACGGTGACACAGTGGGTTAACACTGCTGTCTCACAGTGACACGGTGACACAGTGGGTTAACACTGCTCCCTCACAGTGACACGGTGACACAGTGGGTTAACACTGCTGCCTCACAGCGACACGATGACACAGTGGGTTAACACTGCTGTCTCACAGTGACACGGTGACACAGTGGGTTAACACTGCTGCCTCACAGTGACACGGTGACACAGTGGGTTAACACTGCTGCCTCACAGTGACACGGTGACACAGTGGGTTAACACTGCTGTCTCACAGTGACACGGTGACACAGTTGGTTAACACTGCTGCCTCACGGTGACACGGTGACACAGTGGGTTAACACTGCTGCCTCACAGTGACACGGTGACACAGTGGGTTAACACTGCTGCCTCACAGTGACACGCTGACACAGTGGGTTAACACTGCTGCCCCACAGTGACACGGTGACACAGTGGGTTAACACTGCTGTCTCACAGTGACACGGTGACACAGTGGGTTAACACTGCTGCCTCACAGTGACACGATGAGACAGTGGGTTAAAACTGCTGCCTCACATTGACACGGTGACACAGTGGGTTAACACTGCTGCCTCACAGTGACACGGTAGCACAGTAGGTTAACACTGCTGTCTCACAGTGTCACGGTGACACAGTGGGTTAACACTGCTGTCTCACAGCGACACGGTGACACAGTGGGTTAACACTGCTGTCTCACAGTGACACGGTGACACAGTGGGTTAACACTGCTGCCTCACAGTGACACGGTGACACAGTGGGTTAACACTGCTGTCTCACAGCGACACAGTGGGTTAACACTGCTGCCTCACAGTGACACGGTGACACAGTGGTTAACACTGCTGCCTCACAGTGACACGGTGGCACAGTGGGTTAACACTGCTGCCTCACAGTGACACGGTGACACAGTGGGTTAACACTGCTGCCTCACAGCGACACGGTGACACAGTGGGTTAACACTGCTCCCTCACAGTGACACAGTGGGTGAACACTGCTGCCTCACAGTGACACGGTGACACAGTGGGTTAACACTGCTCCCTCACAGTGACACAGTGGGTGAACACTGCTGCCTCACAGCGACACGGTGACACAGTGGGTTAACACTGCTCCGTCAGAGTGACACAGTGGGTTAACACTGCTGCCTCACAGTGACACAGTGGGTTAACACTGCTGTCTCACAGTGACACGGTGACACAGTGGGTTAACACTGCTGTCTCACAGTGACACGGTGACACAGTGGGTTGACACGGTGACACAGTGGGTTAAAACTGCTGCCTCACAGTGACACGGTGACAAAGTGGGTTAACACTGCTGCCTCACAGCGACACGATGACACAGTGGGTTAACACTGCTGTCTCACAGTGACACGGTGACACAGTGGGTTAACACTGCTGTCTCACAGTGACACGGTGACACAGTGGGTTAACACTGCTGCCTCACAGTGACACGGTGACACAGTGGGTTATCACTGCTGCCTCACAGTGACACGGTGGGTTAAAACTGCTGCCTCACAGTGACACGGTGACACAGTGGGTTAACACTGCTGTCTCACAGTGACACGGTGACAGAGTGGTTAACACTGCTGCCTCACAGTGACACGGTGACACAGTCGGTTTACACTGCTGCCTCACAGTGACACGGTGACACAGTGGGTTCACACTGCTGCCTCACAGTGACACGGTGACACAGTGGGTTAACACTGCTGCCTCACAGCGACACGGTGACACAGTGGGTTAACACTGCTCCCTCACAGTGACACAGTGTTTGAACACTGCTGCCTCACAGTGACACGGTGACACAGTGGGTTAACACTGCTGCCTCACAGCGACACGGTGACACAGTGGGTTAACACTGCTCCGTCAGAGTGACACAGTGGGTTAACACTGCTGCCTCACAGTGACACAGTGGGTTAACACTGCTGCCTCACAGTGACACAGTGGGTTAACACTGCTGTCTCACAGTGACACGGTGACACAGTCGGTTAACACTGCTGTCTCACAGTGACACGGTGACACAGTGGGTTGACACGGTGACACAGTGGGTTAAAACTGCTGCCTCACAGTGACACGATGACACAGTGGGTTAACACTGCTGCCTCACAGCGACACGGTGACACAGTGGGTTAACACTGCTGTCTCACAGTGACACGGTGACACAGTGGGTTAACACTGCTGTCTCACAGTGACACGGTGACACAGTGGGTTTACACTGCTGCCTCACAGTGACACGGTGACACAGTGGGTTATCACTGCTGCCTCACAGTGACACGGTGGGTTAAAACTGCTGCCTCACAGTGACACGGTGACACAGTGGGTTAACACTGCAGTCTCACAGTGACACGGTGACACAGTGGTTAACACTGCTGCCTCACAGTGACACGGTGACACAGTGGGTTAACACTGCTGCCTCACAGTGACACGGTGACACAGTGGGTTAACACTGCTGTCTCACAGTGACACGGTGACACAGTGGGTTAACACTGCTGCCTCACAGTGACACGGTGACACAGTGGATTAACACTGCTGCCTCACAGTGACATGGTGACACAGTGGGTTAGCACTGCTGCCTCACAGTGACATGGTGACACAGTGGGTTAACACTGCTGCCTCACAGCGACACGCTGACACAGTGGGTTAACACTGCTGCCTCACAGTGACACGGTGACACAGTGGGTTAACACTGCTGCCTCACAGTGACACGGTGACACAGTGGGTTAAAACTGCTGCCTCACATTGACATGGTGACACAGTGGGTTAACACTGCTGCCTCACAGTGACACAGTGGGTTAACACTGCTGCCTCACAGTGACACGGTGACACAGTGGTTAACACTGCTGCCTCACAGTGACACGGTGGCACAGTGGGTTAACACTGCTGCCTCACAGTGACACGGTGACACAGTGGGTTAACACTGCTGCCTCACAGCAACACGGTGACACAGTGGGTTAACACTGCTCGCTCACAGTGACACAGTGGGTTAACACTGCTGCCTCACAGTGACACGGTGACACAGTGGGTTTACACTGCTGCCTCACAGTGACACGGTGACACAGTGGGTTAACACTGCTGTCTCACAGTGACATGGTGACACAGTGGGTTAACACTGCTGCCTCACAGTGACACGCTGACACAGTGGGTTAACACTGCTGCCTCACGGTGACACGGTGACACAGTGGGTTAACACTGCTGTCTCACAGCGACACGGTGACACAGTGGGTTAACACTGCTGTCTCACAGTGACACGGTGACACAGTGGGTTAACACTGCTCCCTCACAGTGACACGGTGACACAGTGGGTTAACACTGCTGCCTCACAGTGACACGGTGGCACAGTGGTTAACACTGCTGTCTCACAGTGACACGGTGACACAGTGGGTTAACACTGCTGCCTCACAGTGACACGGTGACACAGTGGGTTAACACTGCTGCCTCACAGTGACACGGTGGCACAGTGGGTTAACACTGCTGCCTCACAGTGACACGGTGACACAGTGGGTTAACACTGCTGCCTCACGGTGACACGGTGACACAGTGGGTTAACACTGCTGCCTCACAGTGACACGGTGACACAGTGGGTTAACACTGCTGCCTCACAGTGACACGCTGACACAGTGGGTTAACACTGCTGCCTCACAGTGACACGGTGACACAGTGGGTTAACACTGCTGCCTCACGGTGACACGGTGACACAGTGGGTTAACACTGCTGTCTCACAGCGACACGGTGACACAGTGGGTTAACACTGCTGTCTCACAGTGACACGGTGACACAGTGGGTTAACACTGCTCCCTCACAGTGACACGGTGACACAGTGGGTTAACACTGCTGCCTCACAGTGACACGGTGACACAGTGGTTAACACTGCTGTCTCACAGTGACACGGTGACACAGTGGGTTAACACTGCTGCCTCACAGTGACACGGTGACACAGTGGTTAACACTGCTGCCTCACAGTGACACGGTGGCACAGTGGGTTAACACTGCTGCCTCACAGTGACACGGTGACACAGTGGGTTAACACTGCTGCCTCACGGTGACACGGTGACACAGTGGGTTAACACTGCTGCCTCACAGTGACACGGTGACACAGTGGGTTAACACTGCTGCCTCACAGTGACACGCTGACACAGTGGGTTAACACTGCTGCCTCACAGTGACACGGTGACACAGTGGGTTAACACTGCTGTCTCACAGTGACACGGTGACACAGTGGGTTAACACTGCTGCCTCACAGTGACACGATGAGACAGTGGGTTAAAACTGCTGCCTCACATTGACACGGTGACACAGTGGGTTAACACTGCTGCCTCACAGTGACACGGTAGCACAGTAGGTTCACACTGCTGGCTCACAGTGTCACGGTGACACAGTGGGTTAACACTGCTGTCTCACAGCGACACGGTGACACAGTGGGTTAACACTGCTGTCTCACAGTGACACGGTGACACAGTGGGTTAACACTGCTGCCTCACAGTGACACGGTGACACAGTGGGTTAACACTGCTGTCTCACAGCGACACAGTGGGTTAACACTGCTGCCTCACAGTGACACGGTGACACAGTGGTTAACACTGCTGCCTCACAGTGACACGGTGGCACAGTGGGTTAACACTGCTGCCTCACAGTGACACGGTGACACAGTGGGTTAACACTGCTGCCTCACAGAGACACGGTGACACAGTGGGTTAACACTGCTCCCTCACAGTGACACAGTGGGTGAACACTGCTGCCTCACAGTGACACGGTGACACAGTGGGTTAACACTGCTGCCTCACAGCGACACGGTGACACAGTGGGTTAACACTGCTCCGTCAGAGTGACACAGTGGGTTAACACTGCTGCCTCACAGTGACACAGTGGGTTAACACTGCTGTCTCACAGTGACACGGTGACACAGTGGGTTAACACTGCTGTCTCACAGTGACACGGTGACACAGTGGGTTCACACGGTGACACAGTGGGTTAAAACTGCTGCCTCACAGTGACACGGTGACAAAGTGGGTTAACACTGCTGCCTCACAGTGACACGGTGACACAGTGGGTTAACACTGCTGTCTCACAGTGACACGGTGACACAGTGGGTTAACACTGCTGTCTCACAGTGACACGGTGACACAGTGGGTTAACACTGCTGCCTCACAGTGACACGGTGACACAGTGGGTTATCACTGCTGCCTCACAGTGACACGGTGGGTTAAAACTGCTGCCTCACAGTGACACGGTGACACAGTGGGTTAACACTGCTGTCTCACAGTGACACGGTGACACAGTGGTTAACACTGCTGCCTCACAGTGACACGGTGACACAGTCGGTTTACACTGCTGCCTCACAGTGACACGGTGACACAGTGGGTTAACACTGCTGTCTCACAGTGACATGGTGACACAGTGGGTTAACACTGCTGCTTCACAGTGACACGCTGACACAGTGGGTTAGCACTGCTGCCTCACAGTGACACGATGAGACAGTGGGTTAAAACTGCTGCCTCACATTGACACGGTGACACAGAGGGTTAACACTGCTGCCTCACAGTGACACGGTAGCACAGTAGGTTAAAACTGCTGTCTCACAGTGACACGGTGACACAGTGGGTTAACACTGCTGTCTCACAGCGACACGGTGACACAGTGGGTTAACACTGCTGTCTCACAGTGACACGGTGACACAGTGGGTTAACACTGCTGCCTCACAGTGACACGGTGACACAGTGGTTAACACTGCTGCCTCACAGTGACACGGTGGCACAGTGGGTTAACACTGCTGCCTCACAGTGACACGGTGACACAGTGGGTTAACACTGCTGCCTCACAGCGACACGGTGACACAGTGGGTTAACACTGCTGTCTCACAGTGACACGGTGACACAGTGGGTTAACACTGCTGCCTCACAGTGACACGGTGACGCAGTGGTTTAACACTGCTCCCTCACAGTGACACAGTGTTTGAACACTGCTGCCTCACAGTGACACGGTGACACAGTGGGTTAACACTGCTGCCTCACAGCGACACGGTGACACAGTGGGTTAACACTGCTCCGTCAGAGTGACACAGTGGGTTAACACTGCTGCCTCACAGTGACACAGTGGGTTAACACTGCTGTCTCAGAGTGACACGGTGACACAGTGGGTTAACACTGCTGTCTCACAGTGACACGGTGACACAGTGGGTTGACACGGTGACACAGTGGGTTAAAACTGCTGCCTCACAGCGACACGGTGACACAGTGGGTTAACACTGCTGTCTCACAGTGACACGGTGGGTTAACACTGCTGTCTCAGAGTGACACGATGACACAGTGGGTTAACACTGCTGTCTCACAGTGACACGGTGACACAGTGGGTTAACACTGCTGTCTCACAGTGACACGGTGACACAGTGGGTTTACACTGCTGCCTCACAGTGACACGGTGACACAGTGGGTTATCACTGCTGCCTCACAGTGACACGGTGGGTTAAAACTGCTGCCTCACAGTGACACGGTGACACAGTGGGTTAACACTGCAGTCTCACAGTGACACGGTGACACAGTGGTTAACACTGCTGCCTCACAGTGACACGGTGACACAGTCGGTTAACACTGCTGCCTCACAGTGACACGGTGACACAGTGGGTTAACACTGCTGTCTCACAGTGACACGGTGACACAGTAGGTTAACACTGCTGCCTCACAGTGACACGGTGACACAGTGGGTTAGCACTGCTGCCTCACAGTGACACGGTGACACAGTGGGTTAACACTGCTGTCTCACAGTGACACGGTGACACAGTGGGTTAACACTGCTGCCTCACAGTGACATGGTGACACAGTGGGTTAGCACTGCTGCCTCACAGTGACATGGTGACACAGTGGGTTAACACTGCTGTCTCACAGTGACACGGTGACACAGTGGGTTAACACTGCTGCCTCACAGTGACACGGTGACACAGTGGTTAACACTGCTGCCTCACAGTGACACGGTGGCACAGTGGGTTAACACTGCTGCCTCACAGTGACACGATGAGACAGTGGGTTAAAACTGCTGCCTCACATTGACAGGGTGGCACAGTGGGTTAACACTGCTGCCTCACAGTGACACGGTGACACAGTGGGTTAACACTGCTGCCTCACAGTGACACGGTGGCACAGTGGGTTAACACTGCTGCCTCACAGTGACACGGTGACACAGTGGGTTAACACTGCTGCCTCACAGCAACACGGTGACACAGTGGGTTAACACTGCTCGCTCACAGTGACACAGTGGGTTAACACTGCTGCCTCACAGTGACACGGTGACACAGTGGGTTAACACTGCTGCCTCACAGTGACACGGTGACACAGTGGGGTTACACTGCTGCCTCACAGTGACACGGTGACACAGTGGGTTAACACTGCTGCCTCACAGCAACACGGTGACACAGTGGGTTAACACTGCTCGCTCACAGTGACACAGTGGGTTAACACTGCTGCCTCACAGTGACACGGTGACACAGTGGGTTTACACTGCTGCCTCACAGTGACACGGTGACACAGTGGGTTAACACTGCTGTCTCACAGTGACATGGTGACACAGTGGGTTAACACTGCTGCCTCACAGTGACACGGTGACACAGTGGGTTAACACTGCTGCCTCACATTGACACGGTGACACAGTGGGTTAACACTGCTGCCTCACAGTGACACGGTGACACAGTGGGTTAAAACTGCTGTCTCACATTGACACGGTGACACAGTGGGTTAACACTGCTGCCTCACAGTGACACGGTAGCACAGTAGGTTAACACTGCTGCCTCACAGTGACACGATGAGACAGTGGGTTAAAACTGCTGCCTCACATTGACACGGTGACACAGTGGGTTAAAACTGCTGCCTCACATTGACACGGTGACACAGTGGGTTAACACTGCTGCCTCACAGTGACACGGTAGCACAGTAGGTTAACACTGCTGCCTCACAGTGACACGATGAGACAGTGGGTTAAAACTGCTGCCTCACATTGACACGGTGACACAGTGGTTAACACTGCTGCCTCACAGTGACACGGGGACACAGTGGGTTAACACTGCTGTCTCACAGTGACACGGTGACACAGTGGGTTAACACTGCTGCCTCACAGTGACACGGTGACACAGTGGGTTAACACTGCTGTCTCACAGCGACACAGTGGGTTAACACTGCTGCCTCACAGTGACACGGTGACACAGTGGTTAACACTGCTGCCTCACAGTGACACGGTGGCACAGTGGGTTAACACTGCTGCCTCACAGCGACACGGTGACACAGTGGGTTAACACTGCTCCCTCACAGTGACACAGTGGGTGAACACTGCTGCCTCACAGTGACACGGTGACACAGTGGGTTAACACTGCTCCGTCAGAGTGACACAGTGGGTTAACACTGCTGCCTCACAGTGACACAGTGGGTTAACACTGCTGTCTCACAGTGACACGGTGACACAGTGGTTTAACACTGCTGTCTCACAGTGACACGGTGACACAGTGGGTTAACACTGCTGCCTCACAGTGACACGGTGGGTTAACACTGCTGCCTCACAGTGACACAGTGGGTTAACACTGCTGTCTCACAGTGACACGGTGACACAGTGGGTTAACACTGCTGTCTCACAGTGACACGGTGACACAGTGGGTTGACACGGTGACACAGTGGGTTAAAACTGCTGCCTCACAGTGACACGGTGACAAAGTGGGTTAACACTGCTGCCTCACAGCGACACGGTGACACAGTCGGTTAACACTGCTGCCTCACAGTGACACGGTGACACAGTGGGTTAACACTGCTGTCTCACAGTGACACGGTGACACAGTGGGTTAACACTGCTGTCTCACAGTGACACGGTGACACAGTGGGTTAACACTGCTGCCTCACAGTGACACGGTGACACAGTGGGTTATCACTGCTGCCTCACAGTGACACGGTGACACAGTGGGTTAACACTGCTGTCTCACAGTGACACGGTGACACAGTGGGTTAACACTGCTGTCTCACAGTGACACGGTGACACAGTGGGTTAACACTGCTGCCTCACAGTGACACGGTGACACAGTGGGTTATCACTGCTGCCTCACAGTGACACGGTGGGTTAAAACTGCTGCCTCACAGTGACACGGTGACACAGTGGGTTAACACTGCTGTCTCACAGTGACACGGTGACACAGTGGTTAACACTGCTGCCTCACAGTGACACGGTGACACAGTGGGTTAACACTGCTGCCTCACGGTGACACGGTGACACAGTGGGTTAACACTGCTGTCTCACAGTGACACGGTGACACAGTGGTTAACACTGCTGCCTCACAGTGACACGGTGACACAGTGGGTTAACACTGCTGTCTCACAGTGACACGGTGACACAGTCGGTTTACACTGCTGCCTCACAGTGACACGGTGACACAGTGGGTTAACACTGCTGTCTCACAGTGACACGGTGACACAATGGGTTAACACTGCTGTCTCACAGTGACATGGTGACACAGTGGTTAACACTGCTGCCTCACAGTGACACGGTGGCACAGTGGGTTAACACTGCTGCCTCACAGTGACACGGTGACACAGTGGGTTAACACTGCTGCCTCACAGTGACACGGTGACACAGTGGGTTAACACTGCTGTCTCACAGTGACACGGTGACACAGTCGGTTTACACTGCTGCCTCACAGTGACACGGTGACACAGTGGGTTAACACTGCTGTCTCACAGTGACACGGTGACACAGTGGGTTAACACTGCTGCCTCACAGTGACACGGTGACACAGTGGTTAACACTGCTGCCTCACAGTGACACGGTGGCACAGTGGGTTAACACTGCTGCCTCACAGTGACACGGTGACACAGTGGGTTAACACTGCTGCCTCACAGCAACACGGTGACACAGTGGGTTAACACTGCTCGCTCACAGTGACACAGTGGGTTAACACTGCTGCCTCACAGTGACACGGTGACACAGTGGGTTAACACTGCTGCCTCACAGCGACACGGTGACACAGTGGGTTAACACTGCTCCCTCACAGTGACACAGTGGGTTAACACTGCTGCCTCACAGTGACACGGTGACACAGTGGGTTAACACTGCTGTCTCACAGTGACACAGTTGGTTAACACTGCTGCCTCACAGTGACACGGTGACACAGTGGGTTAACACTGCTGCCTCACAGTGACACGGTGACACAGTGGGTTAACACTGCTGCCTCACAGCGACACGGTGACACAGTGGGTTAACACTGCTCCCTCACAGTGACACAGTGGGTGAACACTGCTGCCTCACAGTGACACGGTGACACAGTGGGTTAACACTGCTGCCTCACAGCGACACAGTGACACAGTGGGTTAACACTGCTCCGTCACAGTGACACAGTGGGTTAACACTGCTGCCTCACAGTGACACAGTGGGTTAACACTGCTGTCTCACAGCGACACGGTGACACAGTGGGTTAACACTGCTGTCTCACAGTGACACGGTGACACAGTGGGTTAACACTGCTGCCTCACAGTGACACGGTGGGTTAACACTGCTGCCTCACAGTGACACGGTGACACAGTGGGTTAACACTGCTGTCTCACAGTGACACGGTGACACAGTGGGTTAACACTGCTGCCTCACAGTGACACGGTGACACAGTGGGTTAACACTGCTGTCTCACAGTGACACGGTGACACAGTGGGTTAACACTGCTGCCTCACAGTGACACGGTGACACAGTGGGTTAACACTGCTGTCTCACAGTGACACGGTGACACAGTGGTTAACACTGCTGCCTCACAGTGACACGGTGGGTTAACACTGCTGCCTCACAGTGACACGGTGACACAGTGGGTTAACACTGCTGTCTCACAGTGACACGGTGACACAGTGGTTAACACTGCTGCCTCACAGTGACACGGTGACACAGTGGGTTAACACTGCTGCCTCACAGTCACACGGTGACACAGTGGGTTAACACTGCTGTCTCACAGTGACACGGTGACACAGTGGGTTAACACTGCTGCCTCACAGTGACACGGTGACACAGTGGGTTAACACTGCTGTCTCACAGTGACACGGTGACACAGTGGGTTAACACTGCTGCCTCACAGTGACACGATGAGACAGTGGGTTAAAACTGCTGCCTCACGTTGACACGGTGACACAGTGGGTTAACACTGCTGTCTCACAGTGACACGGTGACACAGTGGTTAACACTGCTGCCTCACAGTGACACGGTGACACAGTGGGTTAACACTGCTGTCTCACAGTGACACGGTGACACAGTGGTTAACACTGCTGCCTCACAGTGACACGGTAGCACAGTAGGTTAAAACTGCTGTCTCACAGTGACACGGTGACACAGTGGGTTAACACTGCTGTCTCACAGCGACACGGTGACACAGTGGGTTAACACTGCTGTCTCACAGTGACACGGTGACACAGTGGGTTAACACTGCTGCCTCACAGTGACACGGTGACACAGTGGGTTAACACTGCTGTCTCACAGCGACACAGTGGGTTAACACTGCTGCCTCACAGTGACACGGTGACACAGTGGTTAACACTGCTCTCTCACAGTGACACGTTGGCACAGTGGGTTAACACTGCTGCCTCACAGTGACACGGTGGCACAGTGGGTTAACACTGCTGCCTCACAGTGACACGGTGACACAGTGGGTTAACACTGCTGCCTCACAGCGACACGGTGACACAGTGGGTTAACACTGCTCCCTCACAGTGACACAGTGTTTGAACACTGCTGCCTCACAGTGACACGGTGACACAGTGGGTTAACACTGCTGCCTCACAGCGACACGGTGACACAGTGGGTTAACACTGCTCCGTCAGAGTGACACAGTGGGTTAACACTGCTGCCTCACAGTGACACAGTGGGTTAACACTGCTGTCTCACAGTGACACGGTGACACAGTGGGTTAACACTGCTGTCTCACAGTGACACGGTGACACAGTGGGTTGACACGGTGACACAGTGGGTTAAAACTGCTGCCTCACAGTGACACGATGACACAGTGGGTTAACACTGCTGCCTCACAGCGACACGGTGACACAGTGGGTTAACACTGCTGTCTCACAGTGACACGGTGACACAGTGGGTTAACACTGCTGTCTCACAGCGACACGGTGACACAGTGGGTTAACACTGCTGTCTCACAGTGACACGGTGACACAGTGGGTTAACACTGCTGCCTCACAGTGACACGGTGACACAGTGGGTTAACACTGCTGTCTCACAGCGACACAGTGGGTTAACACTGCTGCCTCACAGTGACACGGTGACACAGTGGTTAACACTGCTGCCTCACAGTGACACGGTGGCACAGTGGGTTAACACTGCTGCCTCACAGTGACACGGTGACACAGTGGGTTAACACTGCTGCCTCACAGCGACACGGTGACACAGTGGGTTAACACTGCTCCGTCAGAGTGACACAGTGGGTTAACACTGCTGCCTCACAGTGACACAGTGGGTTAACACTGCTGTCTCACAGTGACACGGTGACACAGTGGGTTAACACTGCTGTCTCACAGTGACACGGTGACACAGTGGGTTGACACGGTGACACAGTGGGTTAAAACTGCTGCCTCACAGTGACACGATGACACAGTGGGTTAACACTGCTGCCTCACAGCGACACGGTGACACAGTGGGTTAACACTGCTGTCTCACAGTGACACGGTGACACAGTGGGTTAACACTGCTGTCTCACAGTGACACGGTGACACAGTGGGTTTACACTGCTGCCTCACAGTGACACGGTGACACAGTGGGTTATCACTGCTGCCTCACAGTGACACGGTGGGTTAAAACTGCTGCCTCACAGTGACACGGTGACACAGTGGGTTAACACTGCAGTCTCACAGTGACACGGTGACACAGTGGTTAACACTGCTGCCTCACAGTGACACGGTGACACAGTGGGTTAACACTGCTGCCTCACAGTGACACGGTGACATAGTGGGTTAACACTGCTGTCTCACAGTGACACGGTGAAACAGTGGGTTAACACTGCTGCCTCACAGTGACACGGTGACACAGTGGTTAACACTGCTGCCTCACAGTGACACGGTGGCACAGTGGGTTAACACTGCTGCCTCACAGTGACATGGTGACACAGTGGGTTAACACTGCTGCCTCACAGCAACACGGTGACACAGTGGGTTAACACTGCACGCTCACAGTGACACAGTGGGTTAACACTGCTGCCTCACAGTGACACGGTGACACAGTGGGTTTACACTGCTGCCTCACAGTGACACGGTGACACAGTGGGTTAACACTGCTGTCTCACAGTGACACGGTGACACAGTGGGTTAACACTGCTGTCTCACAGTGACATGGTGACACAGTGGGTTAACACTGCTGCCTCACAGTGACACGCTGACACAGTGGGTTAACACTGCTGCCTCACGGTGACACGGTGACACAGTGGGTTAACACTGCTGTCTCACAGCGACACGGTGACACAGTGGGTTAACACTGCTGTCTCACAGTGACACGGTGACACAGTGGGTTAACACTGCTCCCTCACAGTGACACGGTGACACAGTGGGTTAACACTGCTGTCTCACAGCGACACGGTGACACAGTGGGTTAACACTGCTGTCTCACAGTGACACGGTGACACAGTGGGTTAACACTGCTGCCTCACAGTGACACGGTGACACAGTGGGTTAACACTGCTGCCTCACAGTGACACGGTGACACAGTGGGTCAACACTGCTGTCTCACAGCGACACAGTGGGTTAACACTGCTGCCTCACAGTGACACGGTGACACAGTGGTTAACACTGCTGCCTCACAGTGACACGGTGGCACAGTGGGTTAACACTGCTGCCTCACAGTGACACGGTGACACAGTGGGTTACCACTGCTGCCTCACAGCGACACGGTGACACAGTGGGTTAACACTGCTCCCTCACAGTGACACAGTGGGTGAACACTGCTGCCTCACAGTGACACGGTGACACAGTGGGTTAACACTGCTCCCTCACAGTGACACAGTGGGTGAACACTGCTGCCTCACAGCGACACGGTGACACAGTGGGTTAACACTGCTCCGTCAGAGTGACACAGTGGGTTAACACTGCTGCCTCACAGTGACACAGTGGGTTAACACTGCTGTCTCACAGTGACACGGTGACACAGTGGGTTAACACTGCTGTCTCACAGTGACACGGTGACACAGTGGGTTAACACTGCTGCCTCACAGTGACACGGTGACACAGTGGGTTATCACTGCTGCCTCACAGTGACACGGTGGGTTAAAACTGCTGCCTCACAGTGACACGGTGACACAGTGGGTTAACACTGCTGTCTCACAGTGACACGGTGACACAGTGGTTAACACTGCTGCCTCACAGTGACACGGTGACACAGTCGGTTTACACTGCTGCCTCACAGTGACACGGTGACACAGTGGGTTAACACTGCTGTCTCACAGTGACATGGTGACACAGTGGGTTAACACTGCTGCTTCACAGTGACACGATGAGACAGTGGGTTAAAACTGCTGCCTCACATTGACACGGTGACACAGAGGGTTAACACTGCTGCCTCACAGTGACACGCTGACACAGTGGGTTAACACTGCTGCCTCACAGTGACACGATGAGACAGTGGGTTAAAACTGCTGCCTCACATTGACACGGTGACACAGAGGGTTAACACTGCTGCCTCACAGTGACACGGTAGCACAGTAGGTTAAAACTGCTGTCTCACAGTGACACGGTGACACAGTGGGTTAACACTGCTGTCTCACAGCGACACGGTGACACAGTGGGTTAACACTGCTGTCTCACAGTGACACGGTGACACAGTGGGTTAACACTGCTGCCTCACAGTGACACGGTGACACAGTGGGTTAACACTGCTGCCTCACAGCGACACGGTGACACAGTGGGTTAACACTGCTCCCTCACAGTGACACAGTGTTTGAACACTGCTGCCTCACAGTGACACGGTGACACAGTGGGTTAACACTGCTGCCTCACAGCGACACGGTGACACAGTGGGTTAACACTGCTCCGTCAGAGTGACACAGTGGGTTAACACTGCTGCCTCACAGTGACACAGTGGGTTAACACTGCTGTCTCACAGTGACACGGTGACACAGTGGGTTAACACTGCTGTCTCACAGTGACACGGTGACACAGTGGGTTGACACGGTGACACAGTGGGTTAAAACTGCTGCCTCACAGTGACACGGTGACAAAGTGGGTTAACACTGCTGCCTCACAGCGACACGGTGACACAGTGGGTTAACACTGCTGTCTCACAGTGACACGGTGACACAGTGGGTTAACACTGCTGTCTCACAGTGACACGGTGACACAGTGGGTTATCACTGCTGCCTCACAGTGACACGGTGGGTTAAAACTGCTGCCTCACAGTGACACGGTGACACAGTGGGTTAACACTGCTGTCTCACAGTGACACGGTGACACAGTGGTTAACACTGCTGCCTCACAGTGACACGGTGACACAGTCGGTTTACACTGCTGCCTCACAGTGACACGGTGACACAGTGGGTTAACACTGCTGCCTCACAGTGACACGGTGACACAGTGGGTTAACACTGCTGCCTCACAGCGACACGGTGACACAGTGGGTTAACACTGCTCCCTCACAGTGACACAGTGTTTGAACACTGCTGCCTCACAGTGACACGGTGACACAGTGGGTTAACACTGCTGCCTCACAGCGACACGGTGACACAGTGGGTTAACACTGCTCCGTCAGAGTGACACAGTGGGTTAACACTGCTGCCTCACAGTGTCACAGTGGGTTAACACTGCTGCCTCACAGTGACACAGTGGGTTAACACTGCTGTCTCACAGTGACACGGTGACACAGTGGGTTAACACTGCTGTCTCACAGTGACACGGTGACACAGTGGGTTGACACGGTGACACAGTGGGTTAAAACTGCTGCCTCACAGTGACACGATGACACAGTGGGTTAACACTGCTGCCTCACAGCGACACGGTGACACAGTGGGTTAACACTGCTGTCTCACAGTGACACGGTGACACAGTGGGTTTACACTGCTGCCTCACAGTGACACGGTGACACAGTGGGTTATCACTGCTGCCTCACAGTGACACGGTGGGTTAAAACTGCTGCCTCACAGTGACACGGTGACACAGTGGGTTAACACTGCTGCCTCACAGTGACACGGTGACACAGTGGTTAACACTGCTGCCTCACAGTGACACGGTGGCACAGTGGGTTAACACTGCTGCCTCACAGTGACACGGTGACACAGTGGGTTACCACTGCTGCGTCACAGCGACACGGTGACACAGTGGGTTAACACTGCTCCCTCACAGTGACACAGTGGGTGAACACTGCTGCCTCACAGTGACACGGTGACACAGTGGGTTAACACTGCTCCCTCACAGTGACACAGTGGGTGAACACTGCTGCCTCACAGCGACACGGTGACACAGTGGGTTAACACTGCTCCGTCAGAGTGACACAGTGGGTTAACACTGCTGCCTCACAGTGACACAGTGGGTTAACACTGCTGTCTCACAGTGACACGGTGACACAGTGGGTTAACACTGCTGTCTCACAGTGACACGGTGACACAGTGGGTTAACACTGCTGCCTCACAGTGACACGGTGACACAGTGGGTTATCACTGCTGCCTCACAGTGACACGGTGGGTTAAAACTGCTGCCTCACAGTGACACGGTGACACAGTGGGTTAACACTGCTGTCTCACAGTGACACGGTGACACAGTGGTTAACACTGCTGCCTCACAGTGACACGGTGACACAGTCGGTTTACACTGCTGCCTCACAGTGACACGGTGACACAGTGGGTTAACACTGCTGTCTCACAGTGACATGGTGACACAGTGGGTTAACACTGCTGCTTCACAGTGACACGATGAGACAGTGGGTTAAAACTGCTGCCTCACATTGACACGGTGACACAGAGGGTTAACACTGCTGCCTCACAGTGACACGCTGACACAGTGGGTTAATACTGCTGCCTCACAGTGACACGATGAGACAGTGGGTTAAAACTGCTGCCTCACATTGACACGGTGACACAGAGGGTTAACACTGCTGCCTCACAGTGACACGGTAGCACAGTAGGTTAAAACTGCTGTCTCACAGTGACACGCTGACACAGTGGGTTAACACTGCTGCCTCACAGCGACACGGTGACACAGTGGGTTAACACTGCTGTCTCACAGTGACACGGTGACACAGTGGGTTAACACTGCTGTCTCACAGCGACACGGTGACACAGTGGGTTAACACTGCTGTCTCACAGTGACACGGTGACACAGTGGGTTAACACTGCTGCCTCACAGTGACACGGTGACACAGTGGGTTAACACTGCTGTCTCACAGCGACACAGTGGGTTAACACTGCTGCCTCACAGTGACACGGTGACACAGTGGTTAACACTGCTGCCTCACAGTGACACGGTGGCACAGTGGGTTAACACTGCTGCCTCACAGTGACACGGTGACACAGTGGGTTAACACTGCTGCCTCACAGCGACACGGTGACACAGTGGGTTAACACTGCTCCGTCAGAGTGACACAGTGGGTTAACACTGCTGCCTCACAGTGACACAGTGGGTTAACACTGCTGTCTCACAGTGACACGGTGACACAGTGTGTTAACACTGCTGTCTCACAGTGACACGGTGACACAGTGGGTTGACACGGTGACACAGTGGGTAAAAACGGCTGCCTCACAGTGACACGATGACACAGTGGGTTAACACTGCTGCCTCACAGCGACACGGTGACACAGTGGGTTAACACTGCTGTCTCACAGTGACACGGTGACACAGTGGGTTAACACTGCTGTCTCACAGTGACACGGTGACACAGTGGGTTTACACTGCTGCCTCACAGTGACACGGTGACACAGTGGGTTATCACTGCTGCCTCACAGTGACACGGTGGGTTAAAACTGCTGCCTCACAGTGACACGGTGACACAGTGGGTTAACACTGCAGTCTCACAGTGACACGGTGACACAGTGGTTAACACTGCTGCCTCACAGTGACACGGTGACACAGTGGGTTAACACTGCTGCCTCACAGTGACACGGTGACACAGTGGGTTAACACTGCTGTCTCACAGTGACACGGTGACACAGTGGGTTAACACTGCTGCCTCACAGTGACACGGTGACACAGTGGTTAACACTGCTGCCTCACAGTGACACGGTGGCACAGTGGGTTAACACTGCTGCCTCACAGTGACATGGTGACACAGTGGGTTAACACTGCTGCCTCACAGCAACACGGTGACACAGTGGGTTAACACTGCTCGCTCACAGTGACACAGTGGGTTAACACTGCTGCCTCACAGTGACACGGTGACACAGTGGGTTTACACTGCTGCCTCACAGTGACACGGTGACACAGTGGGTTAACACTGCTGTCTCACAGTGACACGGTGACACAGTGGGTTAACACTGCTGTCTCACAGTGACATGGTGACACAGTGGGTTAACACTGCTGCCTCACAGTGACACGCTGACACAGTGGGTTAACACTGCTGCCTCACGGTGACACGGTGACACAGTGGGTTAACACTGCTGTCTCACAGCGACACGGTGACACAGTGGGTTAACACTGCTGTCTCACAGTGACACGGTGACACAGTGGGTTAACACTGCTCCCTCACAGTGACACGGTGACACAGTGGGTTAACACTGCTGTCTCACAGCGACACGGTGACACAGTGGGTTAACACTGCTGTCTCACAGTGACACGGTGACACAGTGGGTTAACACTGCTGCCTCACAGTGACACGGTGACACAGTGGGTTAACACTGCTGCCTCACAGTGACACGGTGACACAGTGGGTTAACACTGCTGTCTCACAGTGACACGGTGACACAGTGGGTTAACACTACTGCCTCACAGTGACACGGTTACACAGTGGGTTAACACTGCTGCCTCACGGTGACACGGTGACACAGTGGGTTAACACTGCTGCCTCACAGTGACACGGTGACACAGTGGGTTAACACTGCTGCCTCACAGTGACACGCTGACACAGTGGGTTAACACTGCTGCCTCACAGTGACACGGTGACACAGTGGGTTAACACTGCTGTATCACAGTGACACGGTGACACAGTGGGTTAACACTGCTGCCTCACAGTGACACGATGAGACAGTGGGTTAAAACTGCTGCCTCACATTGACACGGTGACACAGTGGGTTAACACTGCTGCCTCACAGTGACACGGTGACACAGTGGGTTGACACGGTGACACAGTGGGTTAAAACTGCTGCCTCACAGTGACACGATGACACAGTGGGTTAACACTGCTGCCTCACAGCGACACGGTGACACAGTGGGTTAACACTGCTGTCTCACAGTGACACGGTGACACAGTGGGTTTACACTGCTGCCTCACAGTGACACGGTGACACAGTGGGTTATCACTGCTGCCTCACAGTGACACGGTGGGTTAAAACTGCTGCCTCACAGTGACACGGTGACACAGTGGGTTAACACTGCTGCCTCACAGTGACACGGTGACACAGTGGTTAACACTGCTGCCTCACAGTGACACGGTGGCACAGTGGGTTAACACTGCTGCCTCACAGTGACACGGTGACACAGTGGGTTACCACTGCTGCGTCACAGCGACACGGTGACACAGTGGGTTAACACTGCTCCCTCACAGTGACACAGTGGGTGAACACTGCTGCCTCACAGTGACACGGTGACACAGTGGGTTAACACTGCTCCCTCACAGTGACACAGTGGGTGAACACTGCTGCCTCACAGCGACACGGTGACACAGTGGGTTAACACTGCTCCGTCAGAGTGACACAGTGGGTTAACACTGCTGCCTCACAGTGACACAGTGGGTTAACACTGCTGTCTCACAGTGACACGGTGACACAGTGGGTTAACACTGCTGTCTCACAGTGACACGGTGACACAGTGGGTTAACACTGCTGCCTCACAGTGACACGGTGACACAGTGGGTTATCACTGCTGCCTCACAGTGACACGGTGGGTTAAAACTGCTGCCTCACAGTGACACGGTGACACAGTGGGTTAACACTGCTGTCTCACAGTGACACGGTGACACAGTGGTTAACACTGCTGCCTCACAGTGACACGGTGACACAGTCGGTTTACACTGCTGCCTCACAGTGACACGGTGACACAGTGGGTTAACACTGCTGTCTCACAGTGACATGGTGACACAGTGGGTTAACACTGCTGCTTCACAGTGACACGATGAGACAGTGGGTTAAAACTGCTGCCTCACATTGACACGGTGACACAGAGGGTTAACACTGCTGCCTCACAGTGACACGCTGACACAGTGGGTTAATACTGCTGCCTCACAGTGACACGATGAGACAGTGGGTTAAAACTGCTGCCTCACATTGACACGGTGACACAGAGGGTTAACACTGCTGCCTCACAGTGACACGGTAGCACAGTAGGTTAAAACTGCTGTCTCACAGTGACACGCTGACACAGTGGGTTAACACTGCTGCCTCACAGCGACACGGTGACACAGTGGGTTAACACTGCTGTCTCACAGTGACACGGTGACACAGTGGGTTAACACTGCTGTCTCACAGCGACACGGTGACACAGTGGGTTAACACTGCTGTCTCACAGTGACACGGTGACACAGTGGGTTAACACTGCTGCCTCACAGTGACACGGTGACACAGTGGGTTAACACTGCTGTCTCACAGCGACACAGTGGGTTAACACTGCTGCCTCACAGTGACACGGTGACACAGTGGTTAACACTGCTGCCTCACAGTGACACGGTGGCACAGTGGGTTAACACTGCTGCCTCACAGTGACACGGTGACACAGTGGGTTAACACTGCTGCCTCACAGCGACACGGTGACACAGTGGGTTAACACTGCTCCGTCAGAGTGACACAGTGGGTTAACACTGCTGCCTCACAGTGACACAGTGGGTTAACACTGCTGTCTCACAGTGACACGGTGACACAGTGTGTTAACACTGCTGTCTCACAGTGACACGGTGACACAGTGGGTTGACACGGTGACACAGTGGGTAAAAACGGCTGCCTCACAGTGACACGATGACACAGTGGGTTAACACTGCTGCCTCACAGCGACACGGTGACACAGTGGGTTAACACTGCTGTCTCACAGTGACACGGTGACACAGTGGGTTAACACTGCTGTCTCACAGTGACACGGTGACACAGTGGGTTTACACTGCTGCCTCACAGTGACACGGTGACACAGTGGGTTATCACTGCTGCCTCACAGTGACACGGTGGGTTAAAACTGCTGCCTCACAGTGACACGGTGACACAGTGGGTTAACACTGCAGTCTCACAGTGACACGGTGACACAGTGGTTAACACTGCTGCCTCACAGTGACACGGTGACACAGTGGGTTAACACTGCTGCCTCACAGTGACACGGTGACACAGTGGGTTAACACTGCTGTCTCACAGTGACACGGTGACACAGTGGGTTAACACTGCTGCCTCACAGTGACACGGTGACACAGTGGTTAACACTGCTGCCTCACAGTGACACGGTGGCACAGTGGGTTAACACTGCTGCCTCACAGTGACATGGTGACACAGTGGGTTAACACTGCTGCCTCACAGCAACACGGTGACACAGTGGGTTAACACTGCTCGCTCACAGTGACACAGTGGGTTAACACTGCTGCCTCACAGTGACACGGTGACACAGTGGGTTTACACTGCTGCCTCACAGTGACACGGTGACACAGTGGGTTAACACTGCTGTCTCACAGTGACACGGTGACACAGTGGGTTAACACTGCTGTCTCACAGTGACATGGTGACACAGTGGGTTAACACTGCTGCCTCACAGTGACACGCTGACACAGTGGGTTAACACTGCTGCCTCACGGTGACACGGTGACACAGTGGGTTAACACTGCTGTCTCACAGCGACACGGTGACACAGTGGGTTAACACTGCTGTCTCACAGTGACACGGTGACACAGTGGGTTAACACTGCTCCCTCACAGTGACACGGTGACACAGTGGGTTAACACTGCTGTCTCACAGCGACACGGTGACACAGTGGGTTAACACTGCTGTCTCACAGTGACACGGTGACACAGTGGGTTAACACTGCTGCCTCACAGTGACACGGTGACACAGTGGGTTAACACTGCTGCCTCACAGTGACACGGTGACACAGTGGGTTAACACTGCTGTCTCACAGTGACACGGTGACACAGTGGGTTAACACTACTGCCTCACAGTGACACGGTTACACAGTGGGTTAACACTGCTGCCTCACGGTGACACGGTGACACAGTGGGTTAACACTGCTGCCTCACAGTGACACGGTGACACAGTGGGTTAACACTGCTGCCTCACAGTGACACGCTGACACAGTGGGTTAACACTGCTGCCTCACAGTGACACGGTGACACAGTGGGTTAACACTGCTGTATCACAGTGACACGGTGACACAGTGGGTTAACACTGCTGCCTCACAGTGACACGATGAGACAGTGGGTTAAAACTGCTGCCTCACATTGACACGGTGACACAGTGGGTTAACACTGCTGCCTCACAGTGACACGGTAGCACAGTAGGTTAACACTGCTGTCTCACAGTGTCACGGTGACACAGTGGGTTAACACTGCTGTCTCACAGCGACACGGTGACACAGTGGGTTAACACTGCTGTCTCACAGTGACACGGTGACACAGTGGGTTAACACTGCTGCCTCACAGTGACACGGTGACACAGTGGGTTAACACTGCTGTCTCACAGCGACACAGTGGGTTAACACTGCTGCCTCACAGTGACACGGTGACACAGTGGTTAACACTGCTGCCTCACAGTGACACGGTGGCACAGTGGGTTAACACTGCTGCCTCACAGTGACACGGTGACACAGTGGGTTACCACTGCTGCCTCACAGCGACACGGTGACACAGTGGGTTAACACTGCTCCCTCACAGTGACACAGTGGGTGAACACTGCTGCCTCACAGTGACACGGTGACACAGTGGGTTAACACTGCTCCCTCACAGTGACACAGTGGGTGAACACTGCTGCCTCACAGCGACACGGTGACACAGTGGGTTAACACTGCTCCGTCAGAGTGACACAGTGGGTTAACACTGCTGCCTCACAGTGACACAGTGGGTTAACACTGCTGTCTCACAGTGACACGGTGACACAGTGGGTTAACACTGCTGTCTCACAGTGACACGGTGACACAGTGGGTTAACACTGCTGCCTCACAGTGACACGGTGACACAGTGGGTTATCACTGCTGCCTCACAGTGACACGGTGGGTTAAAACTGCTGCCTCACAGTGACACGGTGACACAGTGGGTTAACACTGCTGTCTCACAGTGACACGGTGACACAGTGGTTAACACTGCTGCCTCACAGTGACACGGTGACACAGTCGGTTTACACTGCTGCCTCACAGTGACACGGTGACACAGTGGGTTAACACTGCTGTCTCACAGTGACATGGTGACACAGTGGGTTAACACTGCTGCTTCACAGTGACACGATGAGAAAGTGGGTTAACACTGCTGCCTCACAGTGACACGCTGACACAGTGGGTTAACACTGCTGCCTCACAGTGACACGATGAGACAGTGGGTTAAAACTGCTGCCTCACATTGACACGGTGACACAGAGGGTTAACACTGCTGCCTCACAGTGACACGGTAGCACAGTAGGTTAAAACTGCTGTCTCACAGTGACACGGTGACACAGTGGGTTAACACTGCTGTCTCACAGCGACACGGTGACACAGTGGGTTAACACTGCTGTCTCACAGTGACACGGTGACACAGTGGGTTAACACTGCTGCCTCACAGTGACACGGTGACACAGTGGGTTAACACTGCTGCCTCACAGCGACACGGTGACACAGTGGGTTAACACTGCTCCCTCACAGTGACACAGTGTTTGAACACTGCTGCCTCACAGTGGCACGGTGACACAGTGGGTTAACACTGCTGCCTCACAGCGACACGCTGACACAGTGGGTTAACACTGCTCCGTCAGAGTGACACAGTGGGTTAACACTGCTGCCTCACAGTGACACAGTGGGTTAACACTGCTGTCTCACAGTGACACGGTGACACAGTGGGTTAACACTGCTGTCTCACAGTGACACGGTGACACAGTGGGTTGACACGGTGACACAGTGGGTTAAAACTGCTGCCTCACAGTGACACGGTGACAAAGTGGGTTAACACTGCTGCCTCACAGCGACACGGTGACACAGTGGGTTAACACTGCTGTCTCACAGTGACACGGTGACACAGTGGGTTAACACTGCTGTCTCACAGTGACACGGTGACACAGTGGGTTAACACTGCTGCCTCACAGTGACACGGTGACACAGTGGGTTATCACTGCTGCCTCACAGTGACACGGTGGGTTAAAACTGCTGCCTCACAGTGACACGGTGACACAGTGGGTTAACACTGCTGTCTCACAGTGACACGGTGACACAGTGGTTAACACTGCTGCCTCACAGTGACACGGTGACACAGTCGGTTTACACTGCTGCCTCACAGTGACACGGTGACACAGTGGGTTAACACTGCTGCCTCACAGTGACACGGTGACACAGTGGGTTAACACTGCTGCCTCACAGCGACACGGTGATACAGTGGGTTAACACTGCTCCCTCACAGTGACACAGTGTTTGAACACTGCTGCCTCACAGTGACACGGTGACACAGTGGGTTAACACTGCTGCCTCACAGCGACACGGTGACACAGTGGGTTAACACTGCTCCGTCAGAGTGACACAGTGGGTTAACACTGCTGCCTCACAGTGACACAGTGGGTTAACACTGCTGCCTCACAGTGACACAGTGGGTTAACACTGCTGTCTCACAGTGACACGGTGACACAGTGGGTTAACACTGCTGTCTCACAGTGACACGGTGACACAGTGGGTTGACACGGTGACACAGTGGGTTAAAACTGCTGCCTCACAGTGACACGATGACACAGTGGGTTAACATTGCTGCCTCACAGCGACACGGTGACACAGTGGGTTAACACTGCTGTCTCACAGTGACACGGTGACACAGTGGGTTTACACTGCTGCCTCACAGTGACACGGTGACACAGTGGGTTATCACTGCTGCCTCACAGTGACACGGTGGGTTAAAACTGCTGCCTCACAGTGACACGGTGACACAGTGGGTTAACACTGCTGCCTCACAGTGACACGGTGACACAGTGGTTAACACTGCTGCCTCACAGTGACACGGTGGCACAGTGGGTTAACACTGCTGCCTCACAGTGACACGGTGACACAGTGGGTTACCACTGCTGCCTCACAGCGACACGGTGACACAGTGGGTTAACACTGCTCCCTCACAGTGACACAGTGGGTGAACACTGCTGCCTCACAGTGACACGGTGACACAGTGGGTTAACACTGCTCCCTCACAGTGACACAGTGGGTGAACACTGCTGCCTCACAGCGACACGGTGACACAGTGGGTTAACACTGCTCCGTCAGAGTGACACAGTGGGTTAACACTGCTGCCTCACAGTGACACAGTGGGTTAACACTGCTGTCTCACAGTGACACGGTGACACAGTGGCTTAACACTGCTGTCTCACAGTGACACGGTGACACAGTGGGTTAACACTGCTGCCTCACAGTGACACGGTGACACAGTGGGTTATCACTGCTGCCTCACAGTGACACGGTGACACAGTGGGTTAACACTGCTGTCTCACAGTGACACGGTGACACAGTGGTTAACACTGCTGCCTCACAGTGACACGGTGACACAGTCGGTTTACACTGCTGCCTCACAGTGACACGGTGACACAGTGGGTTAACACTGCTGTCTCACAGTGACATGGTGACACAGTGGGTTAACACTGCTGCTTCACAGTGACACGATGAGACTGTGGGTTAAAACTGCTGCCTCACATTGACACGGTGACACAGAGGGTTAACACTGCTGCCTCACAGTGACACGCTGACACAGTGGGTTAACACTGCTGCCTCACAGTGACACGATGAGACAGTGGGTTAAAACTGCTGCCTCACATTGACACGGTGACACAGAGGGTTAACACTGCTGCCTCACAGTGACACGGTAGCACAGTAGGTTAAAACTGCTGTCTCACAGTGACACGGTGACACAGTGGGTTAACACTGCTGTCTCACAGCGACACGGTGACACAGTGGGTTAACACTGCTGTCTCACAGTGACACGGTGACACAGTGGGTTAACACTGCTGCCTCACAGTGACACGGTGACACAGTGGGTTAACACTGCTGCCTCACAGCGACACGGTGACACAGTGGGTTAACACTGCTCCCTCACAGTGACACAGTGTTTGAACACTGCTGCCTCACAGCGACACGGTGACACAGTGGGTTAACACTGCTCCGTCAGAGTGACACAGTGGGTTAACACTGCTGCCTCACAGTGACACAGTGGGTTAACACTGCTGTCTCACAGTGACACGGTGACACAGTGGGTTAACACTGCTGTCTCACAGTGACACGGTGACACAGTGGGTTGACACAGTGACACAGTGGGTTAAAACTGCTGCCTCACAGTGACACGGTGACAAAGTGGGTTAACACTGCTGCCTCACAGCGACACGGTGACACAGTGGGTTAACACTGCTGTCTCACAGTGACACGGTGACACAGTGGGTTAACACTGCTGTCTCACAGTGACACGGTGACACAGTGGGTTAACACTGCTGCCTCACAGTGACACGGTGACACAGTGGGTTATCACTGCTGCCTCACAGTGACACGGTGGGTTAAAACTGCTGCCTCACAGTGACACGGTGACACAGTGGGTTAACACTGCTGTCTCACAGTGACACGGTGACACAGTGGTTAACACTGCTGCCTCACAGTGACACGGTGACACAGTCGGTTTACACTGCTGCCTCACAGTGACACGGTGACACAGTGGGTTAACACTGCTGGCTCACAGTGACACGGTGACACAGTGGGTTAACACTGCTGCCTCACAGCGACACGGTGACACAGTGGGTTAACACTGCTCCCTCACAGTGACACAGTGTTTGAACACTGCTGCCTCACAGTGACACGGTGACACAGTGGGTTAACACTGCTGCCTCACAGCGACACGGTGACACAGTGGGTTAACACTGCTCCGTCAGAGTGACACAGTGGGTTAACACTGCTGCCTCACAGTGACACAGTGGGTTAACACTGCTGCCTCACAGTGACACAGTGGGTTAACACTGCTGTCTCACAGTGACACGGTGACACAGTGGGTTAACACTGCTGTCTCACAGTGACACGGTGACACAGTGGGTTGACACGGTGACACAGTGGGTTAAAACTGCTGCCTCACAGTGACACGATGACACAGTGGGTTAACACTGCTGCCTCACAGCGACACGGTGACACAGTGGGTTAACACTGCTGTCTCACAGTGACACGGTGACACAGTGGGTTTACACTGCTGCCTCACAGTGACACGGTGACACAGTGGGTTATCACTGCTGCCTCACAGTGACACGGTGGGTTAAAACTGCTGCCTCACAGTGACACGGTGACACAGTGGGTTAACACTGCAGTCTCACAGTGACACGGTGACACAGTGGTTAACACTGCTGCCTCACAGTGACACGGTGACACAGTGGGTTAACACTGCTGCCTCACAGTGACACGGTGACACAGTGGGTTAACACTGCTGCCTCACAGTGACACGGTGACACAGTGGTTAACACTGCTGCCTCACAGTGACACGGTGACACAGTGGGTTAACACTGCTGCCTCACAGTGACACGGTGACACAGTGCATTAACACTGCTGCCTCACAGTGACATGGTGACACAGTGGGTTAGCACTGCTGCCTCACAGTGACATGGTGACACAGTGGGTTAACACTGCTGCCTCACAGCGACACGCTGACACAGTGGGTTAACACTGCTGCCTCACAGTGACACGGTGACACAGTGGGTTAACACTGCTGCCTCACAGTGACACGGTGACACAGTGGGTTAAAACTGCTGCCTCACATTGACATGGTGACACAGTGGGTTAACACTGCTGCCTCACAGTGACACAGTGGGTTAACACTGCTGCCTCACAGTGACACGGTGACACAGTGGTTAACACTGCTGCCTCACAGTGACACGGTGGCACAGTGGGTTAACACTGCTGCCTCACAGTGACACGGTGACACAGTGGGTTAACACTGCTGCCTCACAGTGACACGGTGACACAGTGGGTTAACACTGCTGCCTCACAGTGACACAGTGGGTTAACACTGCTGCCTCACAGTGACACGGTGACACAGTGGGTTAACACTGCTCGCTCACAGTGACACAGTGGGTTAACACTGCTGCCTCACAGTGACACGGTGACACAGTGGGTTTACACTGCTGCCTCACAGTGACACGGTGACACAGTGGGTTAACACTGCTGTCTCACAGTGACATGGTGACACAGTGGGTTAACACTGCTGCCTCACAGTGACACGGTGACACAGTGGGTTAACACTGCTGTCTCACAGTGACACGGTGACACAGTGGGTTAACACTGCTCCCTCACAGTGACACGGTGACACAGTGGGTTAACACTGCTGCCTCACAGTGACACGGTGACACAGTGGTTAACACTGCTGTCTCACAGTGACACGGTGACACAGTGGGTTAACACTGCTGCCTCACAGTGACACGGTGACACAGTGGGTTAACACTGCTGTCTCACAGTGACACGGTGACACAGTGGGTTAACACTGCTGCCTCACGGTGACACGGTGACACAGTGGGTTAACACTGCTGCCTCACAGTGACACGGTGACACAGTGGGTTAACACTGCTGCCTCACAGTGACACGCTGACACAGTGGGTTAACACTGCTGCCTCACAGTGACACGGTGACACAGTGGGTTAACACTGCTGTCTCACAGTGACACGGTGACACAGTGGGTTAACACTGCTGCCTCACAGTGACACGATGAGACAGTGGGTTAGAACTGCTGCCTCACATTGACACGGTGACACAGTGGGTTAACACTGCTGCCTCACAGTGACACGGTAGCACAGTAGGTTAACACTGCTGTCTCACAGTGTCACGGTGACACAGTGGGTTAACACTGCTGTCTCACAGCGACACGGTGACACAGTGGGTTAACACTGCTGTCTCACAGTGACACGGTGACACAGTGGGTTAACACTGCTGCCTCACAGTGACACGGTGACACAGTGGGTTAACACTGCTGTCTCACAGCGACACAGTGGGTTAACACTGCTGCCTCACAGTGACACGGTGACACAGTGGTTAACACTGCTGCCTCACAGTGACACGGTGGCACAGTGGGTTAACACTGCTGCCTCACAGTGACACGGTGACACAGTGGGTTAACACTGCTGCCTCACAGCGACACGGTGACACAGTGGGTTAACACTGCTCCCTCACAGTGACACAGTGGGTGAACACTGCTGCCTCACAGTGACACGGTGACACAGTGGGTTAACACTGCTGCCTCACAGCGACACGGTGACACAGTGGGTTAACACTGCTCCGTCAGAGTGACACAGTGGGTTAACACTGCTGCCTCACAGTGACACAGTGGGTTAACACTGCTGTCTCACAGTGACACGGTGACACAGTGGGTTAACACTGCTGTCTCACAGTGACACGGTGACACAGTGGGTTGACACGGTGACACAGTGGGTTAAAACTGCTGCCTCACAGTGACACGGTGACAAAGTGGGTTAACACTGCTGCCTCACAGCGACACGGTGACACAGTGGGTTAACACTGCTGTCTCACAGTGACACGGTGACACAGTGGGTTAACACTGCTGTCTCACAGTGACACGGTGACACAGTGGGTTAACACTGCTGCCTCACAGTGACACGGTGACACAGTGGGTTATCACTGCTGCCTCACAGTGACACGGTGGGTTAAAACTGCTGCCTCACAGTGACACGGTGACACAGTGGGTTTACACTGCTGCCTCACAGTGACACGGTGACACAGTGGGTTAACACTGCTGTCTCACAGTGACATGGTGACACAGTGGGTTAACACTGCTGCCTCACAGTGACACGGTGACACAGTGGGTTAACACTGCTGTCTCACAGTGACACGGTGACACAGTGGGTTAACACTGCTCCCTCACAGTGACACGGTGACACAGTGGGTTAACACTGCTGCCTCACAGTGACACGGTGACACAGTGGTTAACACTGCTGCCTCACAGTGACACGGTGACACAGTGGGTTAACACTGCTGCCTCACAGTGACACGGTGACACAGTGCATTAACACTGCTGCCTCACAGTGACATGGTGACACAGTGGGTTAGCACTGCTGCCTCACAGTGACATGGTGACACAGTGGGTTAACACTGCTGCCTCACAGCGACACGCTGACACAGTGGGTTAACACTGCTGCCTCACAGTGACACGGTGACACAGTGGGTTAACACTGCTGCCTCACAGTGACACGGTGACACAGTGGGTTAAAACTGCTGCCTCACATTGACATGGTGACACAGTGGGTTAACACTGCTGCCTCACAGTGACACAGTGGGTTAACACTGCTGCCTCACAGTGACACGGTGACACAGTGGTTAACACTGCTGCCTCACAGTGACACGGTGGCACAGTGGGTTAACACTGCTGCCTCACAGTGACACGGTGACACAGTGGGTTAACACTGCTGCCTCACAGTGACACGGTGACACAGTGGGTTAACACTGCTGCCTCACAGTGACACAGTGGGTTAACACTGCTGCCTCACAGTGACACGGTGACACAGTGGGTTAACACTGCTCGCTCACAGTGACACAGTGGGTTAACACTGCTGCCTCACAGTGACACGGTGACACAGTGGGTTTACACTGCTGCCTCACAGTGACACGGTGACACAGTGGGTTAACACTGCTGTCTCACAGTGACATGGTGACACAGTGGGTTAACACTGCTGCCTCACAGTGACACGGTGACACAGTGGGTTAACACTGCTGTCTCACAGTGACACGGTGACACAGTGGGTTAACACTGCTCCCTCACAGTGACACGGTGACACAGTGGGTTAACACTGCTGCCTCACAGTGACACGGTGACACAGTGGTTAACACTGCTGTCTCACAGTGACACGGTGACACAGTGGGTTAACACTGCTGCCTCACAGTGACACGGTGACACAGTGGGTTAACACTGCTGTCTCACAGTGACACGGTGACACAGTGGGTTAACACTGCTGCCTCACGGTGACACGGTGACACAGTGGGTTAACACTGCTGCCTCACAGTGACACGGTGACACAGTGGGTTAACACTGCTGCCTCACAGTGACACGCTGACACAGTGGGTTAACACTGCTGCCTCACAGTGACACGGTGACACAGTGGGTTAACACTGCTGTCTCACAGTGACACGGTGACACAGTGGGTTAACACTGCTGCCTCACAGTGACACGATGAGACAGTGGGTTAGAACTGCTGCCTCACATTGACACGGTGACACAGTGGGTTAACACTGCTGCCTCACAGTGACACGGTAGCACAGTAGGTTAACACTGCTGTCTCACAGTGTCACGGTGACACAGTGGGTTAACACTGCTGTCTCACAGCGACACGGTGACACAGTGGGTTAACACTGCTGTCTCACAGTGACACGGTGACACAGTGGGTTAACACTGCTGCCTCACAGTGACACGGTGACACAGTGGGTTAACACTGCTGTCTCACAGCGACACAGTGGGTTAACACTGCTGCCTCACAGTGACACGGTGACACAGTGGTTAACACTGCTGCCTCACAGTGACACGGTGGCACAGTGGGTTAACACTGCTGCCTCACAGTGACACGGTGACACAGTGGGTTAACACTGCTGCCTCACAGCGACACGGTGACACAGTGGGTTAACACTGCTCCCTCACAGTGACACAGTGGGTGAACACTGCTGCCTCACAGTGACACGGTGACACAGTGGGTTAACACTGCTGCCTCACAGCGACACGGTGACACAGTGGGTTAACACTGCTCCGTCAGAGTGACACAGTGGGTTAACACTGCTGCCTCACAGTGACACAGTGGGTTAACACTGCTGTCTCACAGTGACACGGTGACACAGTGGGTTAACACTGCTGTCTCACAGTGACACGGTGACACAGTGGGTTGACACGGTGACACAGTGGGTTAAAACTGCTGCCTCACAGTGACACGGTGACAAAGTGGGTTAACACTGCTGCCTCACAGCGACACGGTGACACAGTGGGTTAACACTGCTGTCTCACAGTGACACGGTGACACAGTGGGTTAACACTGCTGTCTCACAGTGACACGGTGACACAGTGGGTTAACACTGCTGCCTCACAGTGACACGGTGACACAGTGGGTTATCACTGCTGCCTCACAGTGACACGGTGGGTTAAAACTGCTGCCTCACAGTGACACGGTGACACAGTGGGTTAACACTGCTGTCTCACAGTGACACGGTGACACAGTGGTTAACACTGCTGCCTCACAGTGACACGGTGACACAGTCGGTTTACACTGCTGCCTCACAGTGACACGGTGACACAGTGGGTTAACACTGCTGTCTCACAGTGACATGGTGACACAGTGGGTTAACACTGCTGCTTCACAGTGACACGATGAGACAGTGGGTTAAAACTGCTGCCTCACAGTGACACGGTGACACAGTGGGTTGACACGGTGACACAGTGGGTAAAAACGGCTGCCTCACAGTGACACGATGACACAGTGGGTTAACACTGCTGCCTCACAGCGACACGGTGACACAGTGGGTTAACACTGCTGTCTCACAGTGACACGGTGACACAGTGGGTTAACACTGCTGTCTCACAGTGACACGGTGACACAGTGGGTTTACACTGCTGCCTCACAGTGACACGGTGACACAGTGGGTTATCACTGCTGCCTCACAGTGACACGGTGGGTTAAAACTGCTGCCTCACAGTGACACGGTGACACAGTGGGTTAACACTGCAGTCTCACAGTGACACGGTGACACAGTGGTTAACACTGCTGCCTCACAGCGACACGGTGACACAGTGGGTTAACACTGCTGCCTCACAGTGACACGGTGACACAGTGGGTTAACACTGCTGTCTCACAGTGACACGGTGACACAGTGGGTTAACACTGCTGCCTCACAGTGACACGGTGACACAGTGGTTAACACTGCTGCCTCACAGTGACACGGTGGCACAGTGGGTTAACACTGCTGCCTCACAGTGACATGGTGACACAGTGGGTTAACACTGCTGCCTCACAGCAACACGGTGACACAGTGGGTTAACACTGCTCGCTCACAGTGACACAGTGGGTTAACACTGCTGCCTCACAGTGACACGGTGACACAGTGGGTTTACACTGCTGCCTCACAGTGACACGGTGACACAGTGGGTTAACACTGCTGTCTCACAGTGACACGGTGACACAGTGGGTTAACACTGCTGTCTCACAGTGACATGGTGACACAGTGGGTTAACACTGCTGCCTCACAGTGACACGCTGACACAGTGGGTTAACACTGCTGCCTCACGGTGACACGGTGACACAGTGGGTTAACACTGCTGTCTCACAGCGACACGGTGACACAGTGGGTTAACACTGCTGTCTCACAGTGACACGGTGACACAGTGGGTTAACACTGCTCCCTCACAGTGACACGGTGACACAGTGGGTTAACACTGCTGTCTCACAGCGACACGGTGACACAGTGGGTTAACACTGCTGTCTCACAGTGACACGGTGACACAGTGGGTTAACACTGCTGCCTCACAGTGACACGGTGACACAGTGGGTTAACACTGCTGCCTCACAGTGACACGGTGACACAGTGGGTTAACACTGCTGTCTCACAGTGACACGGTGACACAGTGGGTTAACACTACTGCCTCACAGTGACACGGTTACACAGTGGGTTAACACTGCTGCCTCACGGTGACACGGTGACACAGTGGGTTAACACTGCTGCCTCACAGTGACACGGTGACACAGTGGGTTAACACTGCTGCCTCACAGTGACACGCTGACACAGTGGGTTAACACTGCTGCCTCACAGTGACACGGTGACACAGTGGGTTAACACTGCTGTCTCACAGTGACACGGTGACACAGTGGGTTAACACTGCTGCCTCACAGTGACACGATGAGACAGTGGGTTAAAACTGCTGCCTCACATTGACACGGTGACACAGTGCTTTAACACTGCTGCCTCACAGTGACACGGTAGCACAGTAGGTTAACACTGCTGTCTCACAGTGTCACGGTGACACAGTGGGTTAACACTGCTGTCTCACAGCGACACGGTGACACAGTGGGTTAACACTGCTGTCTCACAGTGACACGGTGACACAGTGGGTTAACACTGCTGCCTCACAGTGACACGGTGACACAGTGGGTTAACACTGCTGTCTCACAGCGACACAGTGGGTTAACACTGCTGCCTCACAGTGACACGGTGACACAGTGGTTAACACTGCTGCCTCACAGTGACACGGTGGCACAGTGGGTTAACACTGCTGCCTCACAGTGACACGGTGACACAGTGGGTTACCACTGCTGCCTCACAGCGACACGGTGACACAGTGGGTTAACACTGCTCCCTCACAGTGACACAGTGGGTGAACACTGCTGCCTCACAGTGACACGGTGACACAGTGGGTTAACACTGCTCCCTCACAGTGACACAGTGGGTGAACACTGCTGCCTCACAGCGACACGGTGACACAGTGGGTTAACACTGCTCCGTCAGAGTGACACAGTGGGTTAACACTGCTGCCTCACAGTGACACAGTGGGTTAACACTGCTGTCTCACAGTGACACGGTGACACAGTGGGTTAACACTGCTGTCTCACAGTGACACGGTGACACAGTGGGTTAACACTGCTGCCTCACAGTGACACGGTGACACAGTGGGTTATCACTGCTGCCTCACAGTGACACGGTGGGTTAAAACTGCTGCCTTACAGTGACACGGTGACACAGTGGGTTAACACTGCTGTCTCACAGTGACACGGTGACACAGTGGTTAACACTGCTGCCTCACAGTGACACGGTGACACAGTCGGTTTACACTGCTGCCTCACAGTGACACGGTGACACAGTGGGTTAACACTGCTGTCTCACAGTGACATGGTGACACAGTGGGTTAACACTGCTGCTTCACAGTGACACGATGAGACAGTGGGTTAACACTGCTGCCTCACAGTGACACGCTGACACAGTGGGTTAACACTGCTGCCTCACAGTGACACGATGAGACAGTGGGTTAAAACTGCTGCCTCACATTGACACGGTGACACAGAGGGTTAACACTGCTGCCTCACAGTGACACGGTAGCACAGTAGGTTAAAACTGCTGTCTCACAGTGACACGGTGACACAGTGGGTTAACACTGCTGTCTCACAGCGACACGGTGACACAGTGGGTTAACACTGCTGTCTCACAGTGACACGGTGACACAGTGGGTTAACACTGCTGCCTCACAGTGACACGGTGACACAGTGGGTTAACACTGCTGCCTCACAGCGACACGGTGACACAGTGGGTTAACACTGCTCCCTCACAGTGACACAGTGTTTGAACACTGCTGCCTCACAGTGGCACGGTGACACAGTGGGTTAACACTGCTGCCTCACAGCGACACGGTGACACAGTGGGTTAACACTGCTCCGTCAGAGTGACACAGTGGGTTAACACTGCTGCCTCACAGTGACACAGTGGGTTAACACTGCTGTCTCACAGTGACACGGTGACACAGTGGGTTAACACTGCTGTCTCACAGTGACACGGTGACACAGTGGGTTGACACGGTGACACAGTGGGTTAAAACTGCTGCCTCACAGTGACACGGTGACAAAGTGGGTTAACACTGCTGCCTCACAGCGACACGGTGACACAGTGGGTTAACACTGCTGTCTCACAGTGACACGGTGACACAGTGGGTTAACACTGCTGTCTCACAGTGACACGGTGACACAGTGGGTTAACACTGCTGCCTCACAGTGACACGGTGACACAGTGGGTTATCACTGCTGCCTCACAGTGACACGGTGGGTTAAAACTGCTGCCTCACAGTGACACGGTGACACAGTGGGTTAACACTGCTGTCTCACAGTGACACGGTGACACAGTGGTTAACACTGCTGCCTCACAGTGACACGGTGACACAGTCGGTTTACACTGCTGCCTCACAGTGACACGGTGACACAGTGGGTTAACACTGCTGCCTCACAGTGACACGGTGACACAGTGGGTTAACACTGCTGCCTCACAGCGACACGGTGACACAGTGGGTTAACACTGCTCCCTCACAGTGACACAGTGTTTGAACACTGCTGCCTCACAGTGACACGGTGACACAGTGGGTTAACACTGCTGCCTCACAGCGACACGGTGACACAGTGGGTTAACACTGCTCCGTCAGAGTGACACAGTGGGTTAACACTGCTGCCTCACAGTGACACAGTGGGTTAACACTGCTGCCTCACAGTGACACAGTGGGTTAACACTGCTGTCTCACAGTGACACGGTGACACAGTGGGTTAACACTGCTGTCTCACAGTGACACGGTGACACAGTGGGTTGACACGGTGACACAGTGGGTTAAAACTGCTGCCTCACAGTGACACGATGACACAGTGGGTTAACACTGCTGCCTCACAGCGACACGGTGACACAGTGGGTTAACACTGCTGTCTCACAGTGACACGGTGACACAGTGGGTTTACACTGCTGCCTCACAGTGACACGGTGACACAGTGGGTTATCACTGCTGCCTCACAGTGACACGGTGGGTTAAAACTGCTGCCTCACAGTGACACGGTGACACAGTGGGTTAACACTGCTGCCTCACAGTGACACGGTGACACAGTGGTTAACACTGCTGCCTCACAGTGACACGGTGGCACAGTGGGTTAACACTGCTGCCTCACAGTGACACGGTGACACAGTGGGTTACCACTGCTGCCTCACAGCGACACGGTGACACAGTGCGTTAACACTGCTCCCTCACAGTGACACAGTGGGTGAACACTGCTGCCTCACAGTGACACGGTGACACAGTGGGTTAACACTGCTCCCTCACAGTGACACAGTGGGTGAACACTGCTGCCTCACAGCGACACGGTGACACAGTGGGTTAACACTGCTCCGTCAGAGTGACACAGTGGGTTAACACTGCTGCCTCACAGTGACACAGTGGGTTAACACTGCTGTCTCACAGTGACACGGTGACACAGTGGGTTAACACTGCTGTCTCACAGTGACACGGTGACACAGTGGGTTAACACTGCTGCCTCACAGTGACACGGTGACACAGTGGGTTATCACTGCTGCCTCACAGTGACACGGTGACACAGTGGGTTAACACTGCTGTCTCACAGTGACACGGTGACACAGTGGTTAACACTGCTGCCTCACAGTGACACGGTGACACAGTCGGTTTACACTGCTGCCTCACAGTGACACGGTGACACAGTGGGTTAACACTGCTGTCTCACAGTGACATGGTGACACATTGGGTTAACACTGCTGCTTCACAGTGACACGATGAGACAGTGGGTTAAAACTGCTGCCTCACATTGACACGGTGACACAGAGGGTTAACACTGCTGCCTCACAGTGACACGCTGACACAGTGGGTTAACACTGCTGCCTCACAGTGACACGATGAGACAGTGGGTTAAAACTGCTGCCTCACATTGACACGGTGACACAGAGGGTTAACACTGCTGCCTCACAGTGACACGGTAGCACAGTAGGTTAAAACTGCTGTCTCACAGTGACACGGTGACACAGTGGGTTAACACTGCTGTCTCACAGCGACACGGTGACACAGTGGGTTAACACTGCTGTCTCACAGTGACACGGTGACACAGTGGGTTAACACTGCTGCCTCACAGTGACACGGTGACACAGTGGGTTAACACTGCTGCCTCACAGCGACACGGTGACACAGTGGGTTAACACTGCTCCCTCACAGTGACACAGTGTTTGAACACTGCTGCCTCACAGCGACACGGTGACACAGTGGGTTAACACTGCTCCGTCAGAGTGACACAGTGGGTTAACACTGCTGCCTCACAGTGACACAGTGGGTTAACACTGCTGTCTCACAGTGACACGGTGACACAGTGGGTTAACACTGCTGTCTCACAGTGACACGGTGACACAGTGGGTTGTCACGGTGACACAGTGGGTTAAAACTGCTGCCTCACAGTGACACGGTGACAAAGTGGGTTAACACTGCTGCCTCACAGCGACACGGTGACACAGTGGGTTAACACTGCTGTCTCACAGTGACACGGTGACACAGTGGGTTAACACTGCTGTCTCACAGTGACACGGTGACACAGTGGGTTAACACTGCTGCCTCACAGTGACACGGTGACACAGTGGGTTATCACTGCTGCCTCACAGTGACACGGTGGGTTAAAACTGCTGCCTCACAGTGACACGGTGACACAGTGGGTTAACACTGCTGTCTCACAGTGACACGGTGACACAGTGGTTAACACTGCTGCCTCACAGTGACACGGTGACACAGTCGGTTTACACTGCTGCCTCACAGTGACACGGTGACACAGTGGGTTAACACTGCTGCCTCACAGTGACACGGTGACACAGTGGGTTAACACTGCTGCCTCACAGCGACACGGTGACACAGTGGGTTAACACTGCTCCCTCACAGTGACACAGTGTTTGAACACTGCTGCCTCACAGTGACACGGTGACACAGTGGGTTAACACTGCTGCCTCACAGCGACACGGTGACACAGTGGGTTAACACTGCTCCGTCAGAGTGACACAGTGGGTTAACACTGCTGCCTCACAGTGACACAGTGGGTTAACACTGCTGCCTCACAGTGACACAGTGGGTTAACACTGCTGTCTCACAGTGACACGGTGACACAGTGGGTTAACACTGCTGTCTCACAGTGACACGGTGACACAGTGGGTTGACACGGTGACACAGTGGGTTAAAACTGCTGCCTCACAGTGACACGATGACACAGTGGGTTAACACTGCTGCCTCACAGCGACACGGTGACACAGTGGGTTAACACTGCTGTCTCACAGTGACACGGTGACACAGTGGGTTTACACTGCTGCCTCACAGTGACACGGTGACACAGTGGGTTATCACTGCTGCCTCACAGTGACACGGTGGGTTAAAACTGCTGCCTCACAGTGACACGGTGACACAGTGGGTTAACACTGCAGTCTCACAGTGACACGGTGACACAGTGGTTAACACTGCTGCCTCACAGTGACACGGTGACACAGTGGGTTAACACTGCTGCCTCACAGTGACACGGTGACACAGTGGGTTAACACTGCTGCCTCACAGTGACACGGTGACACAGTGGTTAACACTGCTGCCTCACAGTGACACGGTGACACAGTGGGTTAACACTGCTGCCTCACAGTGACACGGTGACACAGTGGATTAACACTGCTGCCTCACAGTGACATGGTGACACAGTGGGTTAGCACTGCTGCCTCACAGTGACATGGTGACACAGTGGGTTAACACTGCTGCCTCACAGCGACACGCTGACACAGTGGGTTAACACTGCTGCCTCACAGTGACACGGTGACACAGTGGGTTAACACTGCTGCCTCACAGTGACACGGTGACACAGTGGGTTAAAACTGCTGCCTCACATTGACATGGTGACACAGTGGGTTAACACTGCTGCCTCACAGTGACACAGTGGGTTAACACTGCTGCCTCACAGTGACACGGTGACACAGTGGTTAACACTGCTGCCTCACAGTGACACGGTGGCACAGTGGGTTAACACTGCTGCCTCACAGTGACACTGTGACACAGTGGGTTAACACTGCTGCCTCACAGTGACACGGTGACACAGTGGGTTAACACTGCTGCCTCACAGTGACACAGTGGGTTAACACTGCTGCCTCACAGTGACACGGTGACACAGTGGGTTAACACTGCTCGCTCACAGTGACACAGTGGGTTAACACTGCTGCCTCACAGTGACACGGTGACACAGTGGGTTTACACTGCTGCCTCACAGTGACACGGTGACACAGTGGGTTAACACTGCTGTCTCACAGTGACATGGTGACACAGTGGGTTAACACTGCTGCCTCACAGTGACACGGTGACACAGTGGGTTAACACTGCTGTCTCACAGTGACACGGTGACACAGTGGGTTAACACTGCTCCCTCACAGTGACACGGTGACACAGTGGGTTAACACTGCTGCCTCACAGTGACACGGTGACACAGTGGTTAACACTGCTGTCTCACAGTGACACGGTGACACAGTGGGTTAACACTGCTGCCTCACAGTGACACGGTGACACAGTGGGTTAACACTGCTGTCTCACAGTGACACGGTGACACAGTGGGTTAACACTGCTGCCTCACGGTGACACGGTGACACAGTGGGTTAACACTGCTGCCTCACAGTGACACGGTGACACAGTGGGTTAACACTGCTGCCTCACAGTGACACGCTGACACAGTGGGTTAACACTGCTGCCTCACAGTGACACGGTGACACAGTGGGTTAACACTGCTGTCTCACAGTGACACGGTGACACAGTGGGTTAACACTGCTGCCTCACAGTGACACGATGAGACAGTGGGTTAAAACTGCTGCCTCACATTGACACGGTGACACAGTGGGTTAACACTGCTGCCTCACAGTGACACTGTAGCACAGTAGGTTAACACTGCTGTCTCACAGTCTCACGGTGACACAGTGGGTTAACACTGCTGTCTCACAGCGACACGGTGACACAGTGGGTTAACACTGCTGTCTCACAGTGACACGGTGACACAGTGGGTTAACACTGCTGCCTCACAGTGACACGGTGACACAGTGGGTTAACACTGCTGTCTCACAGCGACACAGTGGGTTAACACTGCTGCCTCACAGTGACACGGTGACACAGTGGTTAACACTGCTGCCTCACAGTGACACGGTGGCACAGTGGGTTAACACTGCTGCCTCACAGTGACACGGTGACACAGTGGGTTAACACTGCTGCCTCACAGCGACACGGTGACACAGTGGGTTAACACTGCTCCCTCACAGTGACACAGTGGGTGAACACTGCTGCCTCACAGTGACACGGTGACACAGTGGGTTAACACTGCTGCCTCACAGCGACACGGTGACACAGTGGGTTAACACTGCTCCGTCAGAGTGACACAGTGGGTTAACACTGCTGCCTCACAGTGACACAGTGGGTTAACACTGCTGTCTCACAGTGACACGGTGACACAGTGGGTTAACACTGCTGTCTCACAGTGACACGGTGACACAGTGGGTTGACACGGTGACACAGTGGGTTAAAACTGCTGCCTCACAGTGACACGGTGACAAAGTGGGTTAACACTGCTGCCTCACAGTGACACGGTAGCACAGTGGGTTAACACTGCTGCCTCACAGTGACACGGTGACACAGTGGTTAACACTGCTGTCTCACAGTGACACGGTGACACAGTGGGTTAACACTGCTGCCTCACAGTGACACGGTGACACAGTGGTTAACACTGCTGTCTCACAGTGACACGGTGGCACAGTGGGTTAACACTGCTCCCTCACAGTGACACAGTGGGTTAACACTGCTGTCTCACGGTGACACAGTGGGTTAACACTGCTGTCTCACAGTGACACGGTGACACAGTGGTTAACACTGCTGCCTCACAGTGACACGGTGACACAGTGGGTTAACACTGCTGCCTCACAGTGACACGGTAGCACAGTGGGTTAACACTGCTGCTTCACAGTGACACGGTGACACAGTGGTTAACACTGCTGTCTCACAGTGACACGGTGACACAGTGGGTTAACACTGCTGCCTCACTGTGACACGGTGGCACAGTGGGTTAACACTGCTGCCTCACAGTGACACGGTGACACAGTGGGTTAACACTGCTGCCTCACAGTGACACGGTGACACAGTGGGTTAACACTGCTGTCTCACAGTGACACGGTGACACAGTGGGTTAACACTGCTGCCTCACAGTGACACGGTGACAGTGGGTTAACACTGCTGTCTGACGGCGACACGGTGAGACAGTGGTTAACACTGCTGTCTCACAGTGACACGGTGACACAGTGGGTTAACACTGCTGCCTCACAGTGACACGGTGACACAGTGGGTTAACACTGCTGCCTCACAGTGACACGGTGACAGTGGGTTAACACTGCTGTCTGACAGCCACAAGGTGACACAGTTCTTAACACTGCTGTCTCACAGTGACACGGTGACACAGTGGATTAACACTGCTGCCTCACAGTGACACGGTGACAAAGTGGGTTAACACTGCTGTCTCACAGTGACACGCTGACACAGTGGGTTAACACTGCTGTCTCACAGTGACACGGTGACACAGTGGGTTAACACTGCTGCCTCACAGCGACACGGTGACACAGTGGGTTAACACTGCTGCCTCACAGCGACACGGTGACACAGTGGGTTAACACTGCTGCCTCACAGTGACACGGTGGCACAGTGGGTTAACACTGCTGCCTCACAGTGACACGGTGACACAGTGGGTTAACACTGCTGTCTCACAGTGACACGCTGACACAGTGGGTTAACACTGCTGTCTCACAGTGACACGGTGACACAGTGGGTTAACACTGCTGCCTCACAGCGACACGGTGACACAGTGGGTTAACACTGCTGCCTCACAGCGACACGGTGACACAGTGGGTTAACACTGCTGCCTCACAGTGACACGGTGGCACAGTGGGTTAACACTGCTGCCTCACAGTGACACGGTTACACAGTGGGTTAACACTGCTGTCTCACAGTGGCACAGTGGCACAGTGGGTTAACACTGCTGCCTCACAGCGCCAGTGAATTGCGTTCGATTCTCGGCTTTGGTCACTGTCTGTGTGGAGTTTTCACGTTCTCTCCGTGTCTGCAGGGGTTTCCTCCGGGTGCAGCATATAATGTGACCTCAGTATTGTAATTTTGGAATTCTGCAATCACCCTGCGTACACAAAGATCACCAAAATAGTGGGATTTTTCAAATTCAGCTTCCTCACAGTGGATCTTTCTCTCTCCCAGTTTCTGCAGGATTGCTGTAATGTCGAAAATGACAGCAGGCACATAAATTGGAAATATTTTATTTTTGAGTAAATGTTTACAGACATCGACAGGCAGAGAGAATGAGGCAGAGAGAAAGAGAATGTGACAGACAGAGATAGAATAAGACTGAGAGAGAGACTGAGACTGACAGAGAATCAGACTGAGAGAGAGATTGAGACTGACAGAGAATCAGACTGAGAGAGCGTGGGAAAAAGAGACTGAGACGCGATCCCAACACGACCCTCAGAATTAAAATGGAGGTATTGTCCCTCATTGAAGCCCCCTCCCACTAACAGCCTCAGTTTAACCCACCACATCCAGCTGTTTCTACATCCGCCTCGTTTCTCCTCTCCCTCTCTCTCTCTCTCCACCTGTTTCTGCTGCATTTGTTGTCATGTTGGAATCTGTGAAGAAACCACATTTCCACCACTGTTTTCACAATCTCTCTCTCTGTCACCTTTCCTTCATTTCCTTCAATCACAAAGATACATAAAGGGACGCAGAGAGAGAGAGAGAGAGCCAGTAAAACCCTCAATAACATCCCAAAAGAAGAATTAAAGAGGCTGCTACAGTTTTTATTGAATCAGTCATCCCATCCAATTTAGCACAGACACTGTTTGGGGATGAAGCAAATGGAGGAGGCTTCCTGAGGGCCCTGTGAGATTAGGGCTTGAATTGAGGCCTAGTCACAGAGGCTGCATTAAACCTTGGTGCAAAGAGCAGGAATCGTTCCACTCCAGTGAAACACAACAATCCTGAAAGCTGGAGTGACAGAGGCAGTGATATTAAACCCCTGTCCTGACCCCCTGCCCCTGGCCATTCTCCAATTCACACCACCCCATCTAAAAACACAATCCGGACTCTGGAATTGGGAACAAGCCATTTCCAAGGCCGGGGAATTTTAATTTCATCCCTCCCTCCTCCTTCCCAAGTGTTTTACAGTCACTGAGCCAGTTCCATTTTAGATTTGCGTGTTTACAAGTTGGAGTTGAGGAAAGGCAGCTGGTTATTGATGCACAGCCAGATCCCATGGGCAATAATTTGACGATATCCGGATGGGACAAAGGGGAGAAATGTAATTCTCCCAGCTTCATGCCTGGTGTAATCCTCCCACCCAGACACTGAACGCCACGTATATTCCGAGTCTGAATAGACAACATCTCAGTCACAGAAAGAGATAAACTCCTCTCTTTAAACTGGGAACAAGCTGTGTCCATTCCTTGGAGACTTTTTAAAATCAGCCTCCCAACATTTATTTATTTGTTTATTTACTTGTTTAATTCTGTAAATCAGGAATCCCAGAGGGCTGTGACTGAGACTGTTCGCCAGAGACAGGGAGCTGGGCACTGAGTCCATAACTCCACAGGTCCTTAAAGGTGACGTCACAGGTGGAGAAGGTAGTGAATACGGCATATGGCATGCTTGCCTTTATTGGACGCAGCATAGATTATAAAAGTTGGGGTCTGATGTTGCGGTTCTATAGAACGTTGGCTCGGCCACATTTGGAATACTGCGTCCAGTTCTGGTCGCCACACTACCAGAAGGACCTGGAGGCTTTGGACAGTGTACAGAGGAGGTTTACCAGGATGTTGCCTGGGATGGAGGGTATTAGCTATGAGGAGAGATTGAGTAAACTGGGGTTGTTCTCCCTGGAAAGACGGAGGTTGAGGGGCGACCTAATAGAAGTTTTCAAAATTATGAAGGGCATAGATAGGGTGAACAGGTGGAAACATTTTCCCAGGTCAGAAATGACAAACACAAGGGGTCACAAGTTCAGGTAAGGGGAGCAAGGTTCAATACAGATATACGGGGGATGTATTTTACACAGAGGGTGGTGGGGGCCTGGAATGTTCTACCAAGCAAGTTGGTTGAGGCAGACACGCTAGGATCATTTAAGATTTATCTCGATAGCCACATGAACAGCACCACATGATTGCTACCTGTGCCACGTGCCAGTGAGGGTAAGAGTAGGATGCTCGGGCGGATGAACACGTGGCTGAGGAACTGGTGTAGGGGGCAGGGTTTCAGATTTCTAGGTCATTGGGACCTCTTCTGGGGCAGGTGGAACCTGTACAAGAGAGACGGGTTACACCTGAACTACAAGGGGACCAATATACTTGCAGGTTGGTTTGCCAGTGTTATTGGAGAGGGTTTAAACTAGATTTGCAGGGGGATGGGAACCAGAGTGCCAGAGCAGATAGTGGAGCTGGGGTGAAAGTAAATGATGTTAATCGTTCATGAAATATCACAAATAGAAGGGTTGTGTGTGGTGGTAATAATCTTCTGAGGTGTGTCTCTTTCAATGCCAGGAGTATTGTGGGGAAGGCAGATGAGCTGAAGCCGTGGAATGACACATGGAAATATGACATTTTAGCCATGAGTGAAACTTGGCTGCAGGAGGGGCAGGACTGGCAGCTCAATGTTCCAGGGTTCCGATGTTTCAGACGTGATAGAGGCAGAGGGATGAAGGGTGGGGGGTTGGTATTGCTAGTCAGGGAAAATGATACAGCAGTGCTCAGGCAGGACAGATTAGAGGGTTTGTCGACCGAGGCCATATGGGTGGTATGACCACATTCATGGGGGTGTGTTATAGACCACCCAATAGTCAGCGAGAATTGGAGGAGCAAATCTGCAGAGAGATAGCAGACAACTGCAGGAAACATAAAGTTGTGATCGGAGGGGATTTTAATTTTCCACATGTAGATTGGGACTCCCATACTGTTAAAGGTCTCGACGGGTTAGAGTTTGTAAAATGTATTCAGGAAAATTTTCTAAATCAATATATAGAGGTACCAATCAGAGAGGATGTAAAATTAGATTTCCTATTAGGAAACGAGTTAGGACAAGGGACAGAAGTGTGTGTAGGGGAACACTTTGGTTCCAGTGATCATAACGCCATTAGTTTCAACTTGAGATCCTAAATGAATACTTTGCGTCGGTATTCACAAAGGAGAGGGATGTGTTGACTGGGAGTGTCTCGGAGGGGACTGTTGACCCGTTGGAGAGAATCTCCATTACAAGGGAGGAAGTGTTAGGTTTTTTTAGGGAATATAAAGACTGACAAATCCCCAGGGCCTGATGGAATCTGTCCAATGCTGCTCAGGGAGACGAGAGATGAAATCGCTGGGCCTCTGACGCAAATCTTTGTCTCGTCACTGGACGCAGGTGAGGTCCCAGAGGATTGGAGGATAGCGAATGTGGTCCCGTTATTTAAGAAGGGTAGGAAGGATAACCCAGGATATTATAGGTCGGTGAGCTTGACGTCCGTGGTCGGGAACTTGTTGGAGAAGATTCTTAGAGATAGGATGTATGCGCATTTAGAAAGGAATAAACTCATTAACGATAGTCAGCATGGTTTTGTGAGAGGGAGGTCATGCCTCACTGACCTGGTGGAGTTTTTTGAAGAAGTGACGAGAATGGTTGGCGAGGGAAGGGCCGTGGATGTCGTCTATATGGACTTTAGTAAAGCGTTTGAAAAAGTCTCTCATGACAGGTTGGTGCAAAAGATTGGATTTCATGGGATAAAGGGGGAGGTGGCTAGATGGATGGAGAATTGGCTGGGTCACAGAAGACAGAGGGTGGTAGTGGAAGGGTCTTTTTCCGACTGGAGGCCTGTGACTAGTGGTGTTCCGCAGGGCTCTGTATTGGGACCTCTGCTGTTTGTGATTTATATAAACGATCTGGAAGAAGGTATAACTGGGGTGATCAGTAAGTTTGCGGACGACACGAAATGGCTGGACATGCAGAAAGTGAGGAACATTGTCAGAGGCTACAGAAGGATATAGATAGGCTGCAAATTTGGGCAAAGAAATGGCAGATGGAGTTCAAGCCTGATGAATGCGAAGTGATGCATTTTGGTGGAACTAACGTAGGGAGGAGCTGTACGATAAATGGCAGAACCATGAAGGGTGTAGATACGCAGAGGGACCTGGGTGTGCAAGTCCACAGATCCTTGAAGGTGATGTCACAGGTGGAGAAGTTGTTAAATAAGGCATATGGCATGCTTGCCTTAATAGGACGGTGCATAGAGTATAAAAGTTGGGGTCTGATGTTGCAGTTGTACAGAACGTTGGTTCAGCCGCATTTGGAATACTGCGTCCAGTTCTGGTCGCCACACTACCAGAAGGACGTGAAGGCTTCAGAGAAAGTGCAGAGGAGGTTTACCAGGATGGTACCTGTTATGGAAGGGTTAGTTATGAGGAGAGATTGGGTAAACTGGGGTTGTTCTCCCTGGAAAGACGGAGGATGAGGGGAGACTTAATAGAGGTGTATAAAATTATGAAAGGCATAGATAGGGTGAACGGTGGGAAGCTTTTCCCCAGGTCGGTGGTGATGTTCACGAGAGGTTATAAGTTCAAGGTGAAGGGGGGAGGTTTAACACGGATATCAGAAGGACGTATTTTACACAGGGTGGTGGGGGCCTGGAATGCGCTGCCGGGCAAGGTGGTGGAGGCGGACACACTGGGAACGTTTAAGACTTATCTAGACAGCTATATGAACGGAGTGGGAATGGAGGGATACAAAAGAATGGTCTCGTTTGGACCAGGGAGCAGCACGGGCTTGGAGGGCCGAAGGGCCTGTTCCTGTGCTTTATTGTTCTTTGTTCTGAGCCCACACTGGGCACCCCCCCCCCCCCCGCAGATCCTGTGTCTCATCCCACCATCTCACTTCAACCCACACCTCTGTTTTGCTGTCAATGTCTGTATTTCCCTTACCCCCGCTCTAGATTTCTTTGTTCTGTAACTCTCCCCAACGCCCGACCATTAACTCAGTAAATCCTGCCCTGATTCCATCTACCAAAATGCATCATCTCGCATTTATCTAAATTAAACTTCATCTGCCATTTGTCAGCCCACTGGCACAATTGATCAAGATCCCGTTGCAATCGGAGATAACCTTCACTGTCCACTATGCCACCAATCTTGGTGTCATCTGCAAACTTACTAACCATGCCTCCTAAATTCTCACCCAAATCAATGTAACACAGGACATGGAGAAATCAGACATTGGTATAGTTAATGCTTGTATTTGGATCATGCTTCAACGCCGCTACCTTTCCCTGACCTGAAATAGATGCTCTATTCAGAAATTATTTAACACTCGGGTATTCCTGGAGGAACAGACGGACGGTGCACAGTGAAACTTTATGCTGTTAATGGCAGCCTAGAATCAGAAAGATTGAAGGAACTCACAAGGTCAATCCTATTTTTGATGTGAGTGGGGTGAGAGAGAGAGTGTTGAGGTGAAGGGGAATTTTGAGGTGAGAGGGTCAGTGTTGAGGTGAGGGGTGTTGCTGTGGACGGTGGGAGTTGAGGTGAGAGGCGGTTACTGAGGTGAGAGGGAGTGTGTTGGTGTGAGGAGGGAGCTTTCAGATGAGAGGGGAACAACATGGTGTTATATCAATACACACTGATCCAACAAACACTCCCAGGATATTTACTGCAGGGATTAGGTGCGAAGTCAGTCTGTCCCCTCACGCTGCCAGCCAGAGTGCGGAGGGAAAGGTGACAGCCCTTAAACACGGAGCAAACATCATCTGCAACATCCCATAAAACACTCCAATGTCAGCTACAGAGGTCCAGTGTCAATCCCACCCCGTCTTAACTGTGTGACCAGGCTGTCTCATGGCTGCTAAAGTGAAGGTTCAACTTAGTCAGGCAACCTTCAGGCTCGATATCCGTAAGCTTGCGCCCATCGGACATTTACAAGGATTAGCTGCCTCTACACTCCCATCAAATACCCTCATTGTAGATGCAGCACAGGCCCAGATACACAAACTATCTCCTTCTACACTGTCCAAACACGAATCTCCAGTGTAGGTATAGCAGAGGGTGATATACACAGTGTGTTCAGGTGAGAGGCGGAGAGTGTTGAGGCGAGAGGGGGAGAGTGTTGAGGCAAGAGGGGGAGAGTGTTGAGGCGAGAGGGGGAGAGTGTTGAGGTGAGAGGCGGAGAGTGTTGAGGCGAGAGGGGGAGAGTGTTGAGGCGAGAGGGGGAGAGTGTTGAGGCGAGAGGGGGAGAGTGTTGAGGCGAGAGGGGGAGAGTGTTGAGGCGAGAGGGGGAGAGCGTTGAGGCGAGAGGGGGAGAGCGTTGAGGCGAGAGGGGGAGAGCGTTGAGGCGAGAGGGGGAGAGCGTTGAGGCGAGAGGGGGAGAGCGTTGAGGCGAGAGGGGGGGAGCGCTGAGGCAAGAGGGGGAGAGCGTTGAGGCGAGAGGGGGAGAGCGTTGAGGCGAGAGGGGGAGAGCGTTGAGGCGAGAGGGGGAGAGCGTTGAGGCGAGAGGGGGAGAGCGTTGAGGCGAGAGGGGGAGAGCGTTGAGGCGAGAGGGGGAGAGCGTTGAGGCGAGAGGGGGAGAGCGTTGAGGCGAGAGGGGGAGAGCGTTGAGGCGAGAGGGGGAGAATGTTGAGGATAGAGGGGGAGAGCGTTGAGGCGAGAGGGGGGAGCGTTGAGGCGAGAGGGGGAGAGCGTTGAGGCGAGAGGGGGAGAGAGTTGAGGCGAGAGGGGGAGAGCGTTGAGGCGAGAGGGGGGAGCGTTGAGGCGAGAGGGGGAGAGTGTTGAGGCGAGAGGGGGAGAGTGTTGAGGCGAGAGGGGGAGAGTGTTGAGGCGAGAGGGGGAGAGCGTTTTGGCGAGAGGGGGAGAGCGTTGAGGCGAGGGGGGGGAGCGTTGAGGCGAGGGGGGAGCGTTGAGGCGAGGGGGGAGCGTTGAGGCGAGAGGGGGGAGCGTTGAGGCGAGAGGGGGGAGCGATGAGGCGAGAGGGGGGAGCGTTGAGGCGAGAGGGGGGAGCGTTGAGGCGAGAGGGGGGGGAGCGTGGAGGCGAGAGGGGGGGAGCGTGGAGGCGCGAGGGGGGGAGCGTGGAGGCGAGAGGGGGGAGCGTGGAGGCGAGAGGGGGGAGCGTGGAGGCGAGAGGGGGGAGCGTGGAGGCGAGAGGGGGGAGCGTGGAGGCGAGAGGGGGGAGCGTTGAGGCGACAGTGGGAGCGTTGAGGCGAGAGGGGGGAGCGTTGAGGCGACAGTGGGAGTGTGGAGGTGAGAGGGGGAGTGTGGAGGTGAGAGGGGAATTTTGTGGTGGGGGTGAGGTTCTGTAACACACTGGTTGGCGCTGCTGCCTCATGGCGCCAAAGACCCGGGTTTGATTCCAGCCTCGGCTCACTCTCTGTGTGGAGTGTGCACGTTGTCCCCTGTCTCCGTGGGAATCCTCTGTGTGCTCTCATTTCCTCCCAGACTCCAAAGATGTGGGAGTTAGTTGGATTAGCCATGCTAACTTGGGAGACGGGCAACGTACAGGACAGGTACTGGACGGGGTTAGATACAGAGTAAATTTCCCCCATCAATGTCCCCATCAAACACTCCCAGGACGTGTACAGCATGGGGATAGACACAGAGTAAATTTAAGACTGTGCCCATCAAACATTCACACGGTAAAATTCCCTCTGCACCACCCAGAACAGCTACAGCATTGGCCGGGGTGGGGGGTAGATACATAATAAACCTCTCTCTACAGTGTCCTCATCAAACACTCCCAGGATACCCAGGATAGGGACAGTACGTGGTTAAATGTAGAATAAATCTCCCTCTATAATGTCCCCATCAAACTCTCCCAAGACAGATGCAACCAGTGTGAGTTCAGATGCAGCTCAGGCTGAGATTTCCAGAAACCTCCCATCACACTGTTTCACCAAGAACTCCAGTGAAGGGGTAGCAAGGGTGAGATACACAAAAAATGTCTGCATACACGATCCAAACACTAAAGACCTGAGCAGGAGCAGCACAGGGTAAGGTACACAGAAAATCTCTCTACACTGTCCCATCAGGAACTCGAGCGCAGGTGGACACAGAGATACATATAGTTCTGCTCTCCCTGTATATTGCCAGAAAAAACTCCCAGATATGGGTGAAGCAAAGTTCAATACAGATACATCTCCTCTTGATACTGCCCTCTGAAACCCTCCCAGAACAGTTACACACGGAATTGCAGACAGAGCAAAGCTCACTCTGCAGTGTCCCATTGAATAGTTCACTGCAAAGAGTGTTTACTCTGTGTCGAACCCCATTCTGAACCATGTTTCTGCATTTGCCATTGGGTTACTGTAAATTGTGCTCCCATTGAACATTTCCAAGGATTGGGACAGCACTGGGTAAAGTATATGGTCTTGCTGCACTGCTAATTCAAACAGGCTGATAAAAGGGACGTGTGTCTTCTGTATCAAACACGTTTCCATCACTGTCCATGAAGTAATCCCAGGGCAGCCTCACTGATATTGATATTTTCCACACGTGCTTTCATAATAACTGTCTTCTGTTAATTTGTTGTTATAGTTTGTGAAATACTCCTTCAGATCTTTCCTAAATACAGTTCAGACACTTGGGAATTCGAATGAATTAATTGCAAACATTTTCTGTTGTAAAGAACATAGAAAAGCTACAGCACAAACAGGCCCTTCGGCCCACAAGTTGCGCCGGTCATGTCCCTACCTACCTCGGCTTATATATCGGCTTACCTAGAACCCTCAATCCTATTAAGTCCCATGTACTCATCCAGGAGTCTCTTAAAATACCCCATCGAGTTTGCCTCCACCACCACTGACGGCAGCCGATTCCACTCACCCACCACCCTCTGAGTGCAAAACCTACCCCTCACATCTCCTCTGTAGCTATTCCCCAGCACCTTTAACCTGTGTCCTCTCGTAGCAACCATTTCAGCCCTGGGAAAAAGCCTCTGTGAGTCCACCTGATCTATACCACTCAACATCTTGTATACCTCTATCAGGTCACCTCTCATCCTTCATCTCTCCAAGGAGAAAATACCGAGCTCTCTCAACATATCCTCATGAGGCATGCCAACCAATCCAGGCAACATCCTTGTCAATCTTCTCTGCACCCTTTCAATAATTTCCACGTCCGTCCTGTAATGAGGCGACCAGAACTGAGCACAGTACTCCAAGTGGGGTCTGACGAGGGTCTTATAAAGCTGCATCATTATCCCTGGACTCCGAAACTCAATCCCTCGATTGATGAAGGCCAGGTGAAAACTGCCCCAGTGAAGTAAATCAGATTGATCAACTGATTGCAATCAATGCCAAATGGGGAATAATTGTCCTGTGTGGAAGTGAGAACCCGTTCCATATTGTGATTGTTTGCAGTATTGGGACAGTGAGATGACCCGATCCAACACAAGAACACTTTGCAATATCTCCCAGTAACAGTGAGTCTGTGTGTCAGCGTTAACCAAGCGGGGTGACATTCCCGGAGGTGCTGACATCTCACGCAGAGTGAAAACCAGAATTCAATTGGTGGGGATTGCCTTGTTAAATTCAGCTGGGGATTTATTGAGGGAATTTGTGAAAATGCATGTGGAGATCTTATACAATCTAATTGAAAAACATTTCGAAATCCGTTTCTCCAACTGACTGTACAGAACAGAAGAGGTACATTTATAGAGATCTCAAGGTGAATAACATTCGTTCCAGTCACTGAGCACCAGCAGTAACTTTTTAATGCATATCATTTTATACATGTTTCACATGCATAGAACATAGAACATAGAACAGTACAGCACAGAACAGGCCCTTCGGCCCACGATGTTGTGCCGAGCTTTATCTGAAACCAAGATCAAGCTATCCCACTCCCTATCATCCTGGTGTGCTCCATGTGCCTATCCAATAACCGCTTAAATGTTTCTAAAGTGTCTGACTCCACTATCACTGCAGGCAGTCCATTCCACACCCCAACCACTCTCTGCGTAAAGAACCTACCTCTGATATCCGTCCTGTATCTCCCACCACGAACCCTATAGTTATGCCCCCTTGTAATAGCTCCATCCACCCGAGGAAATAGTCTTTGAACGTTCACTCTATCTATCCCCTTCATCATTTTATACACCTCTATTAAGTCTCCCCTCAGCCTCCTCCGCTCCAGAGAGAACAGCCCTAGCTCCCTCAACCTTTCCTCATATGACCTACCCTCCAAACCAGGCAGCATCCTGGTAAATCTCCTCTGCACTCCTTCCAGCGCTTCCACATCCTTCCTATAGTGAGGTGACCAGAACTGCACACAATATTCCAAATGTGGTCTCACCAAGGTCCTGTACAGTTGCAGCATAACCCCACGGCTCTTAAACTCCAACCCCCTGTTAATAAAAGCTAACACACTACAGGCCTTCTTCACAGCTCTATCCACTTGACTGGCAACCTTTAGAGATCTGTGGATATGGACCCCAAGATCTCTCTGTTCCTCCACAGTCTTCAGAACCCTACCTTTGACCCTGTAATCCACATTTAAATTTGTCCTACCAAAATGAATCACCTCACATTTATCAGGGTTAAACTCCATTTGCCATTTTTCAGCCCAGCTTTGCATCCTATCTATGTCTCTTTGCAGCCTACAACAGCCCTCCACCTCATCCACTACTCCACCAATCTTGGTGTCATCAGCAAATTTACTGATCCACCCTTCAGCCCCCTCCTCTAAGTCATTAATAAAAATCACAAAGAGCAGAGGACCAAGCACTGATCCCTGCGGCACACCGCTAGCAACCTGCCTCCAATCCGAAAATTTTCCATCGACCACCACCCTCTGTCTTCGGTCAGACAGCCAGTTGCCTATCCAATCGGCCAACTTTCCCTCTATCCCACACCTCCTCACTTTCATCATAAGCCGACCATGGGGGACCCTATCAAACGCCCGACCAAAATCCATGTATATGACATCAACTGCCCTACCCTCATCAACACACTTAGTTACCTCCTCAAAAAATTCTATCAAATTTGTGAGGCACGACTTGCCCTTCACGAATCCGTGCTGACTATCTCGGATTAATCCGCATCTTTCTAAATGGTCGTAAATCCCATCCCTAAGGACCCTTTCCATCAATTTACCAACCACCGAAGTAAGACTAACCGGTCTATAATTACCAGGGTCATTTCTATTCCCTTTCTTAAACAGAGGAACAACATTCGCCATTCTCCAGTCCTCTGGCACCATCCCCGTGGACAGCGAGGACCCAAAGATCAACGCCAAAGGCTCTGCAATCTCATCCCTTGCCTCCCAAAGAATGCTAGGATACATTTCATCAGGCCCAGGGGACTTATCGACCTTCAGTTTATTCAAAACTGCCAAGACATCCAGTGAATATATTTATTTTAATTCCGGTCTCTGAGCAGTCAGATACAGATAATTCTGATATTTAGCACCATGCTCCCACACTGCCACCTCTGCTTGACCTGAAATAGATGCTCTGTTCCGCAATTATTTAAACCAAGTGTATTCGTGGAGGCACAAACTTACATTCTGCATTCAAACTTTATGTTGTTGAGATCAGCCCATGATCAGAATGATTGAAGGAGCTGAAGGTTTTTGAGACAGTTTGTTTGTGTGACGCTGCTGCTGTGTTGCCTTTCTTCGTTTTGTAACGTGGGGGTCGCAGGGAATCAGTAGCGACAATAAGAGTGAGGTCAGTGATGTATCTGTTTGTCAGTTGGTAATAAGAATGAAGTCGGTGATACACCTGGAAGGTAAAGGTAGTAGGGATGAGGTTAGCCATGCACCTGGATGTGTATTGACAATCAGAGCAATTCAGTAATGTATCTGTGCAGGATGTGAAAGGAGAGTGCGGTCACTGCTGTTCCTAAATACCTGGTTCCAATAAGAATCAGGTTATTTCTGCATCTGCAGGGACAGGTGTAGCACAGAGGAAACACAAGATTAAACTCCATCTGCAATTTCCCCAGCAAACACACCCAGGGCAGGGACAGCGGGCGGATGTTTGAGTTGTGTGGAGTGGGGGCTGTGTGTGGAGTGAAAGTTTATTATGGAAGTGAGGGGGAGAGTGATGAGATGAGAGGCGGTGTATTGAGATGAGGGGGAGTGTGTTGAGGTGAGGGGAAAAGTTAAAATGAGATGGCGGGAGCTGAGGCGAGACAGAGTGCTGAGATGAGAAGAGAGCTGATATGAGAGAGGGAGAATGTTGATGTGAGACAGAGTGTAGGATTTGGCCCCGCGCTCTCCCCAAATTCGGATAATCCCACCAGAGGTAATTGGATCTTGACACGGTCTCTGCCCATCTGCTCCGACTCCCATGCGGTGTGGGACGGGAAATTCATATCTTGGGGATCTTGAGGTGAGGAGCGTCGAGATGAGATGGGTAGTGTTGTGGTGCGTGGGGTAATGTCGAGGTGAGCGGGAGGATTGATGTGAGGAGGGAACATGTTAAGGTGAGAGGGGGAGAGTTGTGTTGATTGGGGGAGTGTTGAATTGAGAGCGCGTGTTCTGGTGAGAGGAATTGATGTTAACCCTCTATGGGACAATGTAAATGTGAGAGGGAGAACTTAGAAGCGAGACGGATCGTGTTGAGGCGAAAGGGTGTAATGTCTGTGTGATAGAGATTGTGTAGAGAGGGGAAGGGGAGTATTGAGGTGAGCGGGGGTGTGTTGAGGTGAGGGTGTGTGTTGACGTGACAGGATAGTGTTGGTGTGAGAGAGAGAGTGTTGGGGTAATGGGGAGTGCTGAGTTGAGAGTGAGAGTGTTAATGTTGTCATGTGAGTGGACCTTTAAGCAATTTTGTTTAAATCGTGCAGCTTACATGGAGGTGGAGCTAAGCTGTGGCAGTCAGGTGGTGGTTTTCTTTTGGTCTTTTAGTTTAGTTTTGGGAAGCAGTTTTGCAGCAAGCTCAGAAGCAATCTCTCTCCCTCTCCCTGTCCTTCTCTTTTGAAAAGGCTGTGTTTTGTGGAACAGACTCGACTGCAACCTCTGCTGAGTTTCTCAAGGGATTTTGAGCATTCAGCCCAGGAGGCTGGACACGTGTAATAATTCGGCATTAACCTCTGCTGTATTGTGGTGATTTGGAGGGTTTTGTGGATTGGATGTTGGCTTTGGTTGGAACACACCAGAGATATTTCCTTCAGAGTTGTACATTATCGTGGTTGTTATGTTTCTTGTTTGTAATTGTTAAAAGTTCTTGCTAATTGTCTTACTACACATGTCAACAATATTCTCAATTAAACTTTGTATTGAATAATAGTTCTTCGTGGGTCTGTTCACTCCCACCTGAAGTGAAACCTCTCGTGCTCCTTCTAGCCAGATTCAAGGTAAAGAGTTACAGGTCACTCGAGCTTCATGGAACAACTGGGAGTATCCAACCTGACTGAGAACAACTGGGGGCTCCGGGATTGAAACCTGTATTTCTTGATTGATTTTGGATTAGTGAACTCAAAGACAGTGAGCGCTGAGCAGATTTGTGTTTTCTTTTCAGGTGTTGTATTCCAGTTTAAATAGGGAGTGTGGTTTGGATTAATGTCTCTTTCAGAGGCTCAGAAGTTTCTGCGGGTGGAGGAAGTCACGCAAGTTACCTGACAGATAGTGACTAAAGCAAAGCTTGTGGAATTGGAAACACATTCCAGTTGACATTGTCTGACAGAGTACAGAAAGGAGAGATAATTGTGGCAATAGCACAACATTTGGAATTGTCAGAAGCTCAGTCAGCATCGTTGGAAATTCAGTTACAAATGAAAGTGACTCAATATAAAAAATAATTAAAACTATTTGAATTACAGGGAAAAGAAAAGGAAAGGGAGGAACAGCAAGCAAAATAATTGAATCAATCTGAATTACAGGCAAAAGGGAAAAAGGAGGCAAGGGAAAAATAGAGAGACTTTGAACATTGGAAACTGGCCTTCAAGTGTAAACATCGTGTCTGATTGGCGGAGGTAAAGGGTAAAGTACAGTCTGAGGGTAGGGATGAGGATAGTGAGAGAATGAGGGGCAGAAAATACATCAGGAGATAGAAAAGGCAATGTTACAATAATCATGGGAGACTTCAATATGTCGGTTTCTAAGATTCTAAGGTGGACTGGGAAAATCAGGGAGGTCGTGGATCCCAAGAAAAGGAATTTGTGGAATGTCTAAGAGATGGTTTTTGGAGCAGCTTGTGACAGAGCCTACTACAGAACAGGCAATTCTGGATTTGGCGATGTGTAATGAGGCAGACTTGATTAGGGAACTTAAGGTGAAGGAACCCTTAGGGAGGAGTGACCACAATATGATAGAATTTACCCTGCAGTTTGAGAGGAAGAACCTGGAATCAGATGTAAAGGTATTTGAATTAAATAAGGATAACTACAAGGACATGAAGGTGGAGCTGGCCAGAGTTGATTGGAAAGGGAGCCGAGCAGGGGAGACAGTGGAACAGCAATGGCAGGAGTTATTGAGAGTTATTTGGGAGGCACAACAGAAATTCATCCCAAGGAGGAGGAAACATGCCACAGGGAGGACGAGGAATCCATGGCTGACGGGGAAGCCAAGGACAGCAAAAACACAAAAGGGAAAGCATCCTTAGTGGCAAGGATTAGTGGGAAGGCAGAAGATTGGGAAGCGAGCAGAGGACAACTTAAAAAAGCAATAAGAGGGGAGAAGATGAAATATGAGTGTAAGCGAGCTTGTATTATAAAAGAGGAGAGGAGGAGATTTTCCAATATATAAAAGTTAAGAGAGAGGCAAAAATAGCCATTGGATCACTGAAAAATGAGGCTGGAGAAGGAATAATAGGAAACAAAGAAATGGCGGAGGAACTGAATAGTTTGCATCAGTCTTCACGGTTGAAGACACCAGTGGGATGCCAGAGCTCCAGGAGATTATGAAGGGTAGAGATAGGGTGAACAGTGGGAAGCTTTTTCCCAGGTCGGAGGTGACGATCACGAGGGGTCACGGGCTCAAGCTGAGAGGGGCGAAGTATAACTCAGTCATCAGAGGGACGTTTTTTACACAGAGGGTGGTGGGGGCCTGGAATGCGCTGCCAAGTAGGGTGGTGGAGGCAGGCACGCTGACATCGTTTAAGACTTACCTGGATAGTCACATGAGCAGCCTGGGAATGGAGGGATACAAACGATTGGTCTAGTTGGACCAAGGAGCGGCACAGGCTTGGAGGGCCGAAGGCCTGTTTCCTGTGCTGTACTGTTCTTTGTTCTTTGTTCTTTGAGAGTCGGGGGACACAGGTGGGTGTAGTGGCCATCACTCAGGAGAAGGTTCTGGGGAAACTGAAAGGTCTGTGGGGGGATAAATCACCTGGACCGGATGGAGTACACCCCAGGGTTCTTAAAGACATAGCTGAGGAAATTGTGGTGGCATTGGTGGTGATCTTTCATTGATAAGGCACAGCATAGGAGACTGTTATATAAGTTAAGTGTCAATGGTGTTGAAGGTAAGATCCTGGCATGGATAGAGGATTGGCTGACTGGCAGAAGGCAGAGAGTGGGGATGAAGGGATCTTCTTTCAGGATGGCAGCTGGTGACAAGTGGTGCGCCTCAGGGGTCGGTGCTGGGACCACAACTTTTCACAATACACATTAATAATTTGGAAAAACGAAATGAAGGCACTGTTGCTAAGTTTGGTGATGATGCAATGATATGCAGAGGGAGAGGGAGTATTGCGGAAGTGGGAGGGGGGAGGAGGAGGGCTGCAGAAGGACTTGGACAGGTTAGGACAGTGGATAAAGAGGGGGCAGATGGAATACAAGGAGGAAAAGTGTGCGGTTATGCACTTTGGAAGGAGGAATGGAGGCAGAGATTATTTTCTAAATGGGGAAATGCTTAGAAAATCAGATGCACAAAGGAATTTGGGAGGCCTTGTTCAAGATTCTAGAAGGTTAGCCTGCAGGTTGAATCGGCAGTTAGGAAGGCAAGTGGAATACTGGCAATCATGTCGAGAGGCCCCGCACCAGGTTCAGACCCACCCAGGTTCAGACAGAGACGCTGTTCAGATTCACACAAGGTTCAGACTCGGATCATGTTCAGATTCACACCGTGTACAGACTCACCTCAGCTTCACAATCATAGAAACATTGAAATATAGGAACAGCAGGAGCAGGCCATTCGGCCCTTCGACCCAGCTCCGACATTCAGTTTGATCATGGATCATCATCAACTTCAATATCCTGACCATCCCTTGCTCCCACATCCCGTGATCACTTTAGCCCCAAGAGCGATACATAATTTCTTCCTGAAATCACGAAAGGTTTTGGCCTCAGCTACTTTCTGTGGTAGCGAAGTCCAGAGATCATCAGAGTGGAGAAATTTCTCCTCACCTCTGTTCTAAAAGGTTGATGCTTATCCTCAAACCATGAACCCGAGTCCTCAACTCCCTGAGCATCAGGAACATTCTTTCTGAATCTACCCTGTCTAAACATGGTCCAATATTATATGTTTCACTCTAATGAACTGCAATGAATAAAGCCCTAACCGACTTAGTCGCTCTTCATATCACAGGCTTGCCATCCCAGGAATCAGCCTGGTAAACATTCGCTGTACTCCCTCGATAGCGAGGATATCCTTCCTCAGATAAGGACACCAAAACTGCACACAATACTCGAAGTGTGGCCTCAGCAATGCCCTGTACAACTGCAGTGACACATCTCTCTTCCTGTACTCCAATCTTATCCCTATGAAGGGCAGCATTACAGTTGTCTTCTTTACTGCCTGTTGTACATGCGCGCTTACTTTCACTGACTGATGCATACGGACACCAAGGTCTCGCTGAGTATCCACCTCTCTCAATTTACACCCATTCAAATAATAATCTGCCTTCCTGTTATTGATGCTAAATTGGATAACCTCACATTTATCCACATTTTACTGCAACTGCTTTGCACATGCCCACACATTGAGTCTGTTCAAATCACACTGAAGCATGTCTGCATGTTTCTCACAGCTCACCCTCACACACCTTTTATCATCTGCAAATTTGGAGATGATACATTTAGTTCCATTTTCAGAATAATTAATATATAATGTGAACAGTTGGGGTCCGTGCACAGATTCCTGCAGAACCCCACTAGACACTGACTGCTAATCAGAAAAAGGCCCATTTATTGCCAACTCTTTGCTTTCTATCAGTGAACCAGCTTTCTATCCGTCTCAAAACATTGCCTGTAATCCCATGTGCTTTCACTTTACATGGCAGTGTGCGATGTGAGACCTTGTCGAAAGCCTTCTGAAAGTCTCAATAAACACATCTGCTCACGTCACTTTCTGAACTGTAATGTCTGGGGGACACCTACCCGCCCTGGACCTGGCCGTAAGGGACCGGGCAGTAAGGGACACAAGACACAGCAATACCTCTCCACCCACTTCCCTAAACTCCCACACTTACCCCAGCTCTCAGTGCTTCACTCTCTGCAGCTTGCACTCTGTGGAGCTCCCTGAGTGGGCACATTTCACAGTCCTCAGTTTGGTAGTTTATATTTGCCCGTGTCCAACTCATGAACCTGATTGAAGTCACTGCACCCCCTCCCCCTCTAGGTCTGAGTAACCGCCGAGGGCTGAACACCTTGGAAGCCTTTTTTGGAGTTTCAATACTGGGTCTGGTTCCTGTTGCTCAGCCTCGGAAGTGAGTGGGGTTCAGCAGACCGGAGCTCGCCTCTTCCACCGTGAGCGTGTGGCCCGAGTTCCCTTTATCGGGTGACAATGTGATCGAGAGGCTAAACCCACTGTGTCCATTTCAGACTCCGAGGTTCCCACTGGCGGAGATGAGGAACAGGAGCCGGAGTGCCTGGAATTCTTTCCAAAGTTCCCGGTCTGCTGGGAATTGCTTTTTCCTGCACGGCTTGGGGCTTCATGGCTTGTAGATGATTGAAGCATTCCCATAGGATGGTATCTCCCAAGCGGACTTGATAGGAAACTGGCCCTGTTCCAGACTCGACCGTGCCTCATAACCACGTGGACCCATTGCCATGATTCTTTACCAATAACCTATCACTTGCCTTTAGGTGCCTCTCCCGGCTGGTGGGAACGGCACTGGGTGTGAGCTCCCGCCCTCAGAAGGTCAGACTTAACACTGGGCGGAGTGAACTTCCCATGACCAACGCTGCTGGGGCTATTCCAGTTGTTGAAGAGGGGAGGTCGGGGGGTGGTTGGGGGGGTGTCATTCTGTAATTGAAGATGAAATCTGGATGGTTTGGTGTCCAAAGAGACTGAGGGATGGTATTTTGAACCTGCTTTTACTGTTTGGGCCGCTCTTTCTGCCAGGCCATTGGATGATGGGTAATATGACACTGTAAGAAGTTTAACAACACCAGGTTAAAGTCCAACAGGTTTATTTGGTAGCAAAAGTGGCTTTTGCTACCAAATAAACCTGTTGGACTCGAACCTGGTGTTGTTAAACTTCTTACTGTGTTTACCCCAGTCCAACGCCGGCATCTCCACATCATAATATGACACTGCCCAAACGTGTCAAATTCTGTCCAACTTCATCGAATGCACAAATTCCTGGCTGATGAAGAGTGGTTTATTTTCAGGAACTAACATTTCCGGGATCCCGGGTGTCATGAAAGAGGTGTGAAGTTTCTCCACTCTTGTCCTTGTGTTTGAGTAACTCACCCTGTGTACGGCCATCCATTTTGAATCAGCATCTACCATTTCAGGAACATAGACCCCATGAACGGACCGGCACTCTCCGTGTGCAGCCACGTCTCCGGATGTCCTGGCCATTCCCAAGTGTGAAGAGTAGTAATTGGTGGTACTTCTGCCCTTGTTGATATTGTCAACACTGACCCACGGGCAAATATTCGTAGCCATACCTGGCCACCAGACATGGCAACTGTTTGTTATTTATATTTGAAAGTCCAATAGAAAGAGTCAGGGGTCTTGTAGTTGTAGTTTCCTCTCAGGGTCTAATGAGTTGAAGAATTGCAGTAAGGCGATATTTCAGCAGATTTATTAGCTGCTGCCTGAAGTGAGTCTGTGTCACAGCATAAATGGCAGTGTTTGTACAACAACTTGTGAGTTGCAACATGAAACCAAATTCCAGAACATAGAAATCTAACCATACCGACCGATTGCCCAAATAATACATCCGACTCCATATAGAATAAACCATTAATGTCGACCATAAGAGGATGAAATTGGCTGAGATAACAAACAGTAAAATGATGGATTTCCTGCGACTCTCCATCTCAGGGTCTCTGGGATTCTCCCCACTGCTGTGAGTCCGGAGTCTCCTGCGGGCTCTGCTGCTCATTAAAATGTGTCTGACGGTGAAAACGTTGAGCAGCAGAATCAGGACGAACGGGACAGTCGGGGTTAGAATGTTGTGGAGGAACTCGATTGTTGTCCAGACCGGAGATTCCACAACATCCATTGTGACATCACAAAACCAGGGGTCGTTCACCAGCCGATATCTATTTAATAACATAAAATACCAGAAGATGTTCTTTAAACAGCTCAGCACCGTCACTGTTCCCAGAACCACAGCCGCCGATTTCTCACTGCAATATTTACTCTTCAGCTTGGGGCAGCAAATGGCCACAAATCGATCAAAGGTGAAAGTGACGGTGAACCAGACAGAACAGTCAGTGGCTGCATAAAGCAGGACGGCGTGGATGTGACACACGGGGAGCGACAGCAGGAAATAAAACTGTTCCCAATAAAGAATGGGAATGTGTCTGAATATCAGGTCGAGGATAACGACCAGCAGATCCCCCGCTGACATGGCCACCAGGTAACGAGTCACACATTTGGACAGACCACAGTTTCTGCTCGTCAGTGTCACAATTGTGATTATGTTCACTGTCAGGAAGGGAAATAAAGAATAAAATTAGACAGGATTCAGGGAAAGAAGTTACCATTTGGACTGAGGATGGGTTAAAATAAAAAAGAATGTACACACATAAAATCACTTAAATCTTTTTTAAAAATCCAGCACGTGTTTTGCAGTGTGAGAGGAAAGTGGAGCATCCGGAGGAAACCCACACAGACACGGGGAGAAGGTCCAAACTCCACACAGACAGTGACCCAAGCCTGGAATTGAACCCAGGTCCCTGACGCTGTGAGTCAGCAGTGCTAACCACTGTGTCACCGTGCTGCTCCATGGTAGCAACACAGTGGTATACATTTGGGAGAGAGCTTTCCGGAGAGTCCACAACATTGACCCTCACTCAGCTACAAGGATGACGGAGTAAACCCTGACAGAAAATCCAGACTGGAGTCCTGGAGATGGTAATCTGTCGTCTCTCAGACAGTTTACTGACAACCCCTGCAACAGAGCTGGTACCAAAGAGGGCTGGTTTGACCCTTGCCTCTGGACAATACTAACAATTGGCAGAGGGAGATCCTGATGCCTTGACAGCACAGAATCTCTATTATATTTACACAGAACTGTACCCTGGAGAGGAGATCACAGCATTGTGGCCACTGTTAGCGCAACACAGGAAAAAATAGTAATCTCACACTCGATTGGCACAGAACACAACTTCCAGTGTTTGCTTTCAAGAGTGGGAGAAAGCTTCAGGGTTCAGCGAATAGCTATCGTCCATAATGCTCAGTGCAATCACTGCTGTCCCACGTTGGTCTACTGGGCCAGTGCAGCTGCATGAGTCCTCTCTCGGCAGGAAGGTTGCCAATCTATGCACCAGGTAAAACTCAAACAAAGGCCAGTACCAAAGGAAAAGCCAAGCAGGCTGCCTTAATGCCTATCGTCCGGTGACTCTGATGTCCAATATTATGAAATGCATCAAAAGGTGAGTCATGGCATGAATCAGTTCCGGCTTCCCAGATTGCCTGGATCCACGACAGTTCACCGACATCCACAACAGGTCCACAATGCCATCTCCCTTGGCCAGACAGTGAACCCTGGAACACAGACTCGTGTTTATCAACGACAGCTCAGCCTGCAACACCATTAGTCCTACGAAACTCATGTCCAAAGTCCGTGGCCCTGGGCTTGGCTCCTGCCTCTGCAATTGGATCCTGAACTTCCGAATCCATAGACAGCAAAATTAAGGACAATCAACTACATCTCCTCCACAATCATCCTGAACAGCGGTGCCCCGTAAGGCTGCGTCCTCAGCCCCTTACTATACTCCTTATACACTGGTGACTGTGTGGCCAAATTCCCCTGCAACTCGATTTCCAAGTTTGCTGATGACACCTGCAGTGGGTCGGAGGAAGAGACAGAGAATCTGGTGAACTGGGGCGACAACAATAATCTCCTCCTCAATGTCAACAAAGCAAATTGACTTTTGGAAGCCTAGTGGAGTACATGCCCCGATCTACATCAATGGGAAAAAGTTGAAATAGTCGAGAGCTTCACGTTTTAGGGTCCACATCACGAAAAACCTTTCCTGGTTCCTCCATGACGTCCCTATCATTAAAAAAGTCTCCGAACGCCTCTATTTTCTCAGAGGTTTACGGACATTTTGCATGTCAGCTGTGACTACATCAACTTTTTACAGATGCACCATAAATAACATTCTAGCTTGGTATGGCTCCTGCTCTGTCCAGGACTGCGAGAAACTTCAAACCTTGGTGAATGCAGACCAGTCCATCACTCAAACCAACCTCCCACTCATTAACTCTGTCCAAACATCCCGTTACCTTGCAAAAGCAACCAGCCTAATTCAGGAATAGCGCACCACGGACATCAACTCTTCCCACGTCTTCCACCAGAGAAAAAGATAAAAAATGTGTGAGGACATGGACCAACCGACTCATAGAATCATAGAAACACTACAGTGCAGAAGGGGGCCATTTGACCCATCGAGTCTACACCGACAACAATCCCACCCAGGCCCTAATCCCAAAGTCCCACATATGTACCCTGCTAATCCCCGAAACATACATATCCCAGGACGCTAATGGGCAGTTAACATGGCCAATCAACCTAACCTGCACATTTTGGACTGTGGGTGAAAACCGCAGCATCCAGAGCAAACCCATGCAGACACGGGTAGAATGTGCAAATTCCACACAGACCGTGATCCAAGCCAGGAATCAAACTCAGGTTCCTGTGAGACAGCAGCGCTAACCATTGTGCCACCATGCTGCCGACTCAAGAACAGCTTCTCTGCTGCCATCAGACGTTTGAATGGACCCACATTGCATTAAGATGATCTTTTACTTCATCCTCGCTATGACTGCAACATTACATTCTGCCCTCTCTCCTTCTCTATGTACAGTATGCTTTGTCTGTATGGCACTCAAGCAACAACACTTTTCACTGTATATCCAATGTTATGAAATGCATCAAAAGGTTAGTCATGACATGAATCAATTCCGGCCTCCCAGATTGCCTGGATACACTTCAGTTCACCTCCCACCCCAACAGGTCTACAGACACCATCTCCCTGGCCTAACACTGAACTCCGTAACACTGTAACCCTGAACATAGAGAAGGAGAGAGTGCAGAATGTAATGTTGGACTCAGAGCTAGGGTGTAGAATAAGATCATCTGAATGCGATGTGGGTCCATTAAAACGTCAGATGGCAGCAGAGAAGAAGCTGTTCTTGGGTCGGCAGCATGGTGGCACAATGGTTAGCACTGCTGTCTCACAGGGACCTGAGTTCGATTCCCGGCTTGGATCACATATTTATTATATGCGAAAATAATAAACCAAATCAATTCAAATCAAATCAGTCTTTCACACCTCAAGCTGAAACATCAGCACGATGTGCCCTGACCTGACCAATGAACTTATGCAGGTTGATGATGTACACGGGACGTCTGTGATCGAGACTGAATTTACAAGGCTGAATGTGGACATTGGGGAGCTGCGAGAAACTGGACTTGCTCACAGTGGATTCTTTCCAGAGGAACACCACACGTTCTTGTAATCGGAGAAATCCCATCAGGCGAGATGTGAGAATGGAACAAAGTAAGAAAAAAAGCTTCACTGGTGCTGATGGAATCCCAGGAATTGAAATGGGATCCCTGATGCTGTGAGGCAGCAGTGCTAACCACTGTGCCATACTGCCATCCTGCAAGGTGCCCTGGAGATATCCAAGATCACGGCCAGGACACCATCATCACCATATCCGTAATAGGGAAATGATTGGAAAACAATCTGAGGGACAGAATTAATCTCCACTTCGAGAGGTAAGGATTTATGAACAATAGTCAGCGTGCCTTTGACAGGGGGAGATCATGTCTAACAATTCGCTGGAATATATTGAGGAGGTGACTGGATGAGGATATGAGGGAAGTGAAGTCGATGTAGTCTACGTGTTCTTCAGAAAAGCTTTTGACAAATATGGAAGACTGAACAAGGACGTGATTCCGACTGGAACCAGGTCAATTTGGTAAATTATACTCAAAATGGCTGAGTGGCAGAGGGTGGTGGTGGAAGGTTGTTTTTGTGACTGCAAGCCTGTGTTCAGTGGGGTTCCACAGGGATCGATGCTGGGTCCCTTGCTGTTTGTAGTGTACATTGATGGTCTGGACATGAATGTGTGAGGTGTGATCAGTAAGTTTGCAGATGATACAAAAATTGGTGGTGTGGTAAATATTGAGGAGGAACGCCTTAGATTACAGGAATCATAGAATCCTACAGTGCAGAAGGAGGCCATTCAGCCCATCGAGTCTGCATTGAGCACAATCCCACCCAGGCGATATCCCCTGAACCCCATGCATTTACTCAAGCAATTCTCCCTGACAGTAAGTCCAGTATATCCTGGCCAATCCATCAAACCCACAAGTCTTCCGACTGTGGGCGGAAACTGGAGCACCCAGAGGAAACCCATGCAGACACGGGGAGAATGTGCAAACTCCACACAGATGTGGTCCAAGCCAGAAATTGAACACACGTCCCTGGTGCTGTGGGGCAGCAGTGCTAACCACTGTGCCACCGTGCTGAGGAAACTGAAAGGCTGGTCAAATGGGCAAATGAAATTTACACCTGACGAATGTGAGGCCATGCATTTGGGACGACTATCCGGGCAAGGAAATGTACCATGTCCGGTCAAGTCTGAGGAAGTGCAGAGGACCAGAATGAATTTGGGGTGCATATATATGGATCCCTAAAAGCAGCAAGACAGGTAGATGAGTTGGTTAAGACGACATGTAGGATACTTGCCTTTCGCAGCCGCAGCATAGAATATAAGAGCTGGGAGGTGATGATGGAAATGTATAAAACGCTGGTTAGACCAGAGCAAGAGAACTGTGTACAGCTCTGGTCATCACACTACAGGAAGGATGTGATTACACTGGAGACGGTGGAGAGGAGATTCACCAGGATGCTCCCTGGGCTGGAGAGTTTCAGCTATGAGGAGAGGCTGGTTAGGCTGGGTTTTCTACCTTAGAGCAGAGACGGCTGGAGGTGGAGTGGGTGTAGTGGGGGTGGTGGGGAATGCTTTCAGGTGGGGGCGGGGGGGGGGCGGGGGGGAACTGAGTGATATGAACAAAATTATGTGGCACACGGATAGGAAGAAACCTTTTCCCTTTAGGAGAGGTGTCAATAACCAGAGGGGCGTGGATTTAAGGTAAAGGGCAGATTTTTGTGTGGATTGGAGGGAAAATGTTTCCATCCACAGGGTGCTGGGATCTGCAGCTCACGACCTGAAAGAATGGTAGAAGCGGGAACAACCACAAGAGGCATTGAGATCAGCAACTCAAATGCCAGAGCATGTAATTATTAAACTAGAAAGAATGCAGGAAAGATTTACGTGGATGCCACTGGGACTTGATGGATAGAGTTATAAGGAGAGGCTGAATAGACTGGGACTTTTTCCCCTGGAGCGTAGGAGGCTGAGGGGTTAACTTATAGAGGTCTATAAAATAATGAAGGGCACAGATCAGCTCGATAGTCAATATCTTTTCCTAAAGGTAGGGGAGTCTAAAACGAGGCGGCATAGATTTAAGGTGAGAGGGGAAAGATACAAAATGGTCCAGAGGGGCAATTTTATCACACAGAGGGTGGTGAGTGTCTGGAACGAGCTGTCAGAGGCAGTAGTAGAGGCGGGTACAATTTTATTCTTTAAAAAGCGTTTAGAAAGTTAAATGGGCACGATGGGTAGAGAGGGATATGGGGCAAATGTGGGCAATTGGGATTAGTTTAGGGGTTTAAAAAGAAAGGGCAGCATGGATAAGATGGGCCGAAGGGCCTGTTTCCATTCTGTAAACTCTATGACAAGGCTGTGGATCGAGTGCTGGAAAATGGGATTCGATTGGATAGGTGTTTGATGACCAGTTCAGAAATAATGGCCGAATGGCCTCATTTCGTGCTGTTAAAACTCGATGGCTGTTCGTCCACCCACAGCAGTGGCCCCATCACTTGCAGCTCGCACAGCGCTGGCTGGGATACCCACTACCTCCCAAACCTATCTGGTTGCAAATACGCAATTGCAGCCAGCAGTGAGCTGCCTGGTTTGAGAGAGACAGCGGTCAGCTCTCTGCTGCTGCAGCTCGCTTCAACACAGCAGCTGCCCCCAGGTAGTCCGGGGGTGCTCAGCTCTTTCTGAGCAGCCCCCGACCAGATATAGACCCAGCCCCCTCCCCACCACCTGGACCAATCACCGCCCCTTCCCCCACACCAATTGCATGCAGAGTGTCAGCAGGGCACGTCTCCCAACCCACTGTGCATGCAGAGAGGCAGCGAGATCCCCTGCCTACCCCACTGTGCATGCAGAGAGGCAGCGAGAACCCTTCCTACCCCACTGTGCATGCAGAGAGGCAGCGACAACCCTCCCTACCCCACTGTGCATGCAGAGAGGCAGCTAAACCCGCTCCCTACCCCACTGTGCATGCAGAGTGGCAGCGAGACCCCCTCCCTACCCCACTGTGCATGCAGAGAGGCAGTGAGAACCCCTCCCTACCCCCACTGTCCATGCAGAGAGGCAGTGATGTCCCCCTCCCTCCCAACACCAATCGCGTGCAGAGTGGCAGCGGGGACCACCCCATCCCACAGTCAGCGGGCAGAGTGGTAACGGGACCCTCTCCGACCCAGCAACTACGTTCAGAGTCGGCCCCGCTACCTTCATGCTCCGCCCCTGTAGACCCCACCACCTCATTCCCCAGTCCCTCGTACTGCCCGGTGGGCATTGCCCAAGGGGCACCTACCTTTGCCCTCGACCTTGCCCGGTGCCCTCAAAGGCCTTCAGTTCTCCCGGCGAGGTCATCATGACTCGTCCTCATACATGTGGCCAGCTGTTTTCCTCACCGGACCCAACCTCTCCCGGTGAGGCTGCAAAGGCAAGTGTGGCGCACAATTCCATCCCAGGCTCGCTAATTTCATTTAAATTTGTTTTAAAATAGATTGAAATAATTTATTCAGCCTCTTGCCGGAAATGGGCAGGAAACTGAATCCGCTGTTTATCCATTGCCGGTGAAGGTTGCAAGAGGTGAGAAATGGGACGTGGACCTGAGTTCCAGGCTGTCACGCGGTTTTACTTGATCACCCCACCATCAATGGACAGGGAGTAGCTGTTATCCTGCCCCCCTACCGTGTGTGTGTTGCGTGTGTCTATATTGTCTGTCCCAGTATGCATGTGTGTGTGCGTGTTTGTGTGTGAGCAACAGAGTACCTGACGAGTGTTCCTAAGTGTGCGTTATTCTGGAGTGTTGCAGCAATTTTGGTTCTTGAATTTGTGTGTGAGTGGGAGTAAGTGTCTAAATCTGATTGCTTCTATCAACAAATGTGTATATTAATGTATGTGTGTTTGGGTGTGTCTGTGTGTTTGTGTTCCTGTTGCTCTCGGAGAGCTTGTGGTGGCACAGGGGATAGCATTGCTGCCTCACAGCACCAGAGGTCCTGGTTCAATTGCAGGCTTGGCCACTGTCTGTGCAGATTCTGCATGTTCTCCCCATGTCTGCGTGGGTTTCCTCCGTGTGCTCCAGTTTCCTCCCACTATCTGAAAGTTGTGCTGGTTGGGTGCATTGGCCGTGCTAAATTCTCCCTCAGTGTACCTGAACAGGCGCTGGAGTGTGGTGACTCGGGGATTTTTATAGTAACTTCATTGCCATGTTAATGTTCGCATACTTGTGACACTGATGAATAAATTTCAAATTTAATGAAATATGTTTTCTCTCTGTGAGATCCTGCTGTGCAGATATGACCAATAAAATTGTTATATGCAGAAGGTGAAAAGGATTCTGTCTCAATCTTTTACGCACGAAGGAATAGTGTTTGAGGTCACATGTCTATGGAAAGTCACAGCACTCAGAAGACATCCCAGCCCATAGGCCCTGCGACAATTGTCAGTGGCTGAAAGAATTAATAACCGGATACAGAGATTCAACAAGTGCAGCAAACCCAGTACAGTAAATGACAAGAAAATCAAAACAGTAAAACAGCCTTTCTAGAATTAGGAACTGGACACAGGGGACGGGACTTTCCAGCCTCACTCTTCCCCAAGCTGCAAAATCCCACCCGTGTTCAACAGACCTTCCCATTCTCCGCCCCTCGCCTGCACCGATTCCCGTGGCGGTCGGGCCGGTCCAATTCCAGCCAGAGACTTACCCGGAACACCAACAATCGCCAGGAGGGGATAGTAAAAACATTGAATCACGAACAGTAGATATCGAATCCGATCAGCTGATGTCAACCACCAATAATAATCAGTAATCCAAGAAATCCAATAGAATAAACTCCTGTCCTTGGTTGGAACATTCCGGTTCATTGTTCCCGGATTCCGATCCATTGTCGAAACATTCCAATCCATTGTTCCCAGATTCTGATCCATTGTCGAAACATTCCGGTTCATTGTTCCCAGATTCTGATCCATTGTTGAAACATTCCAATCCATTGTTCCCAGATTCTGATCCATTGTCGAAACATTCCGGTTCATTGCTCCCAGAGTCTGATCTCTCCTCTCCCTCCCTCTCTCTCCACAGCCGCTGATCTCTGTTAGTGTCGGAGTTGCCGCTCCCGCTGACTCAATGGGACAACACATTGAACGGAATCCCTTATTAATAGAAGAGGGAAATCCCTCCAGGCACACTAATCGGATCCATGGAGACTCACATCAATTCCAGTCACTAAACAAACAGCTTCACTTAACCCCCTTCAACCCAACACTTTTTATCCCCAACGTAGAACAGTTACAGCCTGGATGGGGTGTTGAGGGTCAGGGAGGGATGGAAAGTTGGAAACAATGTAGGGTCAATATAAATTCGATATAGCAGAGATCACTCGGCTAGTGTTAATTTTGAGATGACGAGAATACAAAAGCAGGGGTGTACTGCTGAGGGCTTATAAGACACTGGTCTGACCGCATTCAGAATATTGTCAGCAATTTTGGACCCCGTATCTAAGGAAGGATGTGCTGGCCTTGGAGAGGGTCCAGAGCAGGTTCACAAGAATGATCCGGGGAATGAAAGACTTGACGCATGAGGAGCGTCTGAGGACTGGGGGTCCATACTCGATGCAGTTTGGAAGTATGAGGAAGGGGATAACATTGAAACTTACAGAATAATGAAAGGCCTGGATAGAGTGCACTTGGGGAAGATGTTTCCATTAGTTGGGGAGACTTGGACCCGAGGGCACAGACTCAGAGGGAAGGGATGGCCCTTTAGAAATGTGATGTGGAGATGGCGGTGTTGGACTGGGGTGTGCGCAGTAAGAAGTCTCACAACACCAGTTTCCCACTCACCTGATGAAGGAGCAGCGTTCCGAAAGCTCGTGATTCGAAATAAACCTGTGGGACTTTAACCTGCTGTTGTGAGACTTCTTCCTTCAGAACTGAGACGAGGAGGAATTTCTTCAGCCAGAGGGTGGTGAATCTGTGGAATTCATTGCCACACAAGGCTGTGGAGGCCAGATCATTGACTGTATTTAATAAAGAGATAAATAGGTTCTTGACTAGTACAGCGATCAAGGGTTCCGGGGAGAAAGCAGGAGAATGGGTTTGAGAAACTTATCAGCCAGAATTCAATGGTGGAGCCGGCTCGACGGGCCGAATGGCCTCATTCTGCTCTTATATCTTATTGTCTGATGGGTATCATGGTCGTGGTTTTTAGATGAAGTTAACGTCAATCAGGGTTGATATAGTCTGCTTAATCCAGGTTGTAGCAAATCTTATGTACAGCTCATGGACAGAACAATCTTAGTATAGGACTTCACACGAATCAATCTCTCAGCATTACGTACAGTACACTCTTAGCTCAAGTCATCAGATAGAACTATCTCTCAGTGTTATGTACAGTACAATCTGAGGATTCAGAAGAACTTTCTCTCACTGGTATGCACAGTACAATCTTTGGCTTCAGATAGGACTATCTCTCAGTGTTATGTACAGTACAACCTGAGGCTTCAGACAGAACTATCTCTCAGTGTTATGAACAGTACAATCTGAGGCTTCAGATAGAACTATCTCTCAGTGTTATGTACAGTACAATCTGAGGCTTCAGATAGAACTATCTCTCAGTGTTACGTATTTTATTCTTAAATTCATCTTTTTATTGCCCAGAACTGAAGAGTCCCTTCTGCTGGATGAACATGGAATACCGAGGGGGGTGGGGTGTTTATTTGGGGTGTGGGTGAGGGTAGGGCGTGTGGGGCTGTCCCATACGGGGCACCGTCTGCACCTTTCAAATAAAATCCAAAGTTACAAGAGTTTTTTCCCCCTCCTAATGTTTTCATTGAAACTATGATCTGATGTCAGGGATTGAAATCAGTTTGTCAGATGGTCGCAGGCACAGCACAATTCTCCAGTAGAATAGGCCTTCTGGAAAATCGCCGGGTAAACCCTTAACTATCAGGGGTGCAACAAGTACGATAATACCCAGCCCCCCCCTTCCCATTACCAGTCAGCACCCCCCCCCCTCTATACCGCCCTCCAGCCCATGCTCCAATCCATTACTAATTAAAACTCTGTCTCCTCAAATTTACCATGTCCCAGCATCCACTGCACTCCGAGGTAATGAATTCCACAGATTCACAACCCATTGAGAGCAGTAATTTCTCCCCATGTCTGTTTTAAATCTGCTGCCCCTTTCCCGTAAGATGCCCTACATTGTTCTACACTGTGATTCCTGATAGGCTGCTTTATACCACTCCCACTACAGTGGCACAGTGGTTAGCACTGCTGCCTCACAGCGACAGGGACCTGGGTTCGATTCCCGGCTTGGGTCACTGTCTGTGTGGAGTCTCCACGTTCTCCCCTTGCCTGCATGAGTTTTCTCCGGGCGCTCCGGTTTCAATCCAAAGTCCCATAGAAGTGCTGGTTAGGTACATTGGCCATGCTAAATATTCCCTCAGTGTTAACCAAACAGGCGCCGGAGTGTAGCAACTGTGGGATTTTCACAGTAACTTCATTGCAGTGTTGATGTAAGCCGACTTGTGACACGAATAAATAACCATTATACTTATTGACTGATGCTTGAATGTTAAACCTCCCGATACAATCAGCACTTGTTTACACAGCAAAAACAATCCTATTCCAAGAGATAATTGGGAGAATGAACATCGAAGGGCCTGTTCCTCTGCAGCACTTTTCTTTGTTCTTAAGGCATAAATATCTTTAAGCACGTTGATTTTGAAATAATTTTATCCAAGATTTAACATAAATCTGTCTTCTTCACATCAGGTTATGGATCTGACATTTATGGTAAGAAAAATATCCTTCAGTTCAGTTCCTGTTGTTCAACTCCTCCAAAACAGTCAGTAACACAGGGTGCTGGGGGGAGAGGGGTTACTGAGTGACAATGTGTTGGAGCTGGATTAACATCATTAGAGACACAGTCAGTAACACAGGTGCTGGGGGAGAGGGGTGACTGAGTGACAGTGTGAGGGAGCTGGATTAACATTAGTACAGATACAGTCAGTAACACAGGGTGCTGGGGGAGAGGGGTTACAGAGTGACAGTGTGAGGGAGCTGGATTAACATCAGTACAGGTACAGTCAGTAACACAGGGGCTGGAGTAGGGGGGCGACTGAGTGGAAGTGTGAGGGAGCTGGACTAACATCAGTGGAGATACAGTCAGTAACACAGGATGCTTGGAAGAGGGGTTACTGAGTGACAGTGTGAGGGAGCTGGACTAACATCAGTCAAAATACAGTCAGTAACAGAGGGTGCTGGGGGAGAGGGGCTACTGAGTGACAGCGTGAGGGAGCTTAATTAACATCAGTACAGACACAGTCAGTAACACAGGGTGCTGGGGGAGAGGGGTTACTGAGTGACAGTGTGAGGGAGCTGGATTAACATCAGTGCAGATACAGGCAGTAACACAGGGTGCTGGGGGAGAGGGTTTACTCAGTCACAGTGTGAGGGAGCTGGATTAACATCAGTACAGATACAGTCAGTAACACAGGGTGCTGGGGGAGAGGGTTTAATCAGTCACAGTGTGAGGGAGCTGGATTAACATCAGTACAGACACAGTTAGTAACACAGGGTGTTGGGGGAGAGGGGCTACTGAGTGACAGTGTGAGGGAGCTGGATTAACATCAGTACAGACACAGTCTGTAACACAGGGTGCTGGGGGAGAGAGGTTACTGAGTGACAGTGTGAGGGAGCTGGATTAACATCAGTGCAGATACAGTCAGTAACACAGGGTGCTGGGGGAGAGGGTTTACTCAGTCACAGTGTGAGGGAGCTGGATTAACATCAGTACAGATACAGTCAGTAACACAGGGTGCTGGGGGAGATGGGATACTGAGTGACAGTGTGAGGGAGCTGCATTAACATCTGTACAGACACAGTCAGTAACACAGGGTGCTGGGCGGACAGAGGTTACTGAATTACAGTGTGAGGGAGTTGCATGAACATCAGTACAGACACAGTAAGTAACACAGGGTGCTGGGGGGAGAGGGGTTACTGAATGACAGTGTGAGGGAGCTGCATTAACATCAGTACAGATTCAGTCAGTAACACAGGGTGCTGGGGTAGAGGGGATACTGAGTGACAGTGTGAGGGAGCTGGTTTAACATCAGTGCAGATACAGTCAGTAACACAGGGTGCTGGGGGGAGAGGGGTTGCTGAGTGACAGTGTGAGGGAGCTGGTTTAACATCAGTGCAGATACAGTCAGTAACACAGGCTGCTGGGGGGAGAGGGGTTACTGAGTGACAATGTGTTGGAGCTGGATTAACATCAGTACAGATACAGTCAGTAACACAGGGTGCTGGGGGAGAGGGGTTACTGAGTGACAATGTGTTGGAGCTGGATTAACATCATTAGAGACACAGTCAGTAACACAGGTGCTGGGGGGAGAGGGGTGACTGAGTGACAGTGTGAGGGAGCTGTACTAACATCAGTCAAGATACAGTCAGTAACACAGGGTGCTGGGGGAGAGGGGTTACTGAGTGACAGTGTGAGGGAGCAGGATTAACATCAGTACAGACACAGTCAGTAACACAGGGTGCTGGGGGAGAGGGGTTACTGAGTGACAGTGTGAGGGAGCTGTATTAACATTAGTACAGATACAGTCAGTAACACAGGGTGCTGGGGGAGAGGGGTTACAGAGTGACAGTGTGAGGGAGCTGGATTAACATCAGTACAGATACAGTCAGGAACACAGGGTGCTGGGGGAGAGGGGTTACAGAGTGACAGTGTGAGGGAGCAGGATTAAAATCAGCACAGACACAGTCAGTAACACAGGGTGCTGGGGGAGATGGGTTACTGAGTGACAGTGTGAGGGAGCTGGATTAACATCAGTACAGATACAGTCAGTAACACAGGGGCTGGAGTAGGGGGGCGACTGAGTGGCAGTGTGAGGGAGCTGTACTAACATCAGTGGAGATACAGTCAGTAACACAGGGTGCTGGGGGAGAGGGGTTACTGAGTGACAGTGTGAGGGAGCTGGATTAACATTAGTACAGATACAGTCAGTAACACAGGGTGCTGGGGGAGATGGGTTACAGAGTGACAGTGTGAGGGAGCTGGATTAACATCAGTACAGACACAGTCAGTAACACAGGGTGCTGGGGGAGAGGCGTTACTGAGTGACAGTGTGAGGGAGCTGGATTAACATCAGTGCAGATACAGTCAGTAACACAGGGTGCTGGGGGAGAGGGTTTACTCAGTCACAGTGTGAGGGAGCTGGATTAACATCAGTACAGATAGTGAGTAACACAGGGTGCTGGGGGAGAGGGGTTACAGAGTGACAGTGTGAGGGAGCTGGATTAACATCAGTACAGATACAGTCAGTAACACAGGGTGCTGGGGGAGAGGGATTACTCAGTCACAGTGTGAGGGAGCTGGATTAACATCAGTACAGACACAGTCTTTAACACAGGGTGCTGGGGGAGAGGGGTTACTGAGTGACAGTGTGAGGGGGCTGGATTAACATCAGTGCAGATACAGTCAGGAGCACAGGGTGCTGGGGAGAGGGGTTACTGAGTGGCAGTGTGAGGGAGCTGGATTAACATCAGTAATGATAGTCAGTAACACAGGGTGCTGGGGGAGAGGGGTTACAGAGTGACAGTGTGAGGGAGCTGCATTAACATCAGTACAGACACAGTCAGTAACACAGGGTGCTGGGGGAGAGGGGTTCCTGAGTGACAGTGTGAGGGAGCTGGATTAACATCAGTACAGACACAGTCTGTAACACAGGGTGCTGGGGGAGAGGGGTTACTGAGTGACAGTGTGAGGGAGCTGGATTAACATCAGTGCAGATACAGTCAGTAACACAGGGTGCTGGGGGAGAGGGTTTACTCAGTCACAGTGTGAGGGAGCTGGATTAACATCGGTACAGATACAGTCAGTAACACAGGGTGCTGGGGAAGAGGGTTAGTGAGTCACAGTGTGAGGGAGCTGGATTAACATCAGTAGAGATACAGTCAGTAACACAGGGTGCAGGGGGAGAGGGATTACTCAGTCACAGTGTGAGGGAGCTGGATTAACATCAGTACCGATTCAGTCAATAACACAGGGGTCTGGGGGAGATGGGACACTGAGTGACAGTGTGAGGGAGCTGGATTAACATCAGTACAGATACAGTCAGTAACACAGGGTGCTGGGGGAGAGGGGTTACTGAATTACAGTGTGAGGGAGTTGCATTAACATCAGTACAGATTCAGTCAATAACACAGGGGTCTGGGGGAGATGGGACACTGAGTGACAGTGTGAGGGAGCTGGATTAACATCAGTACAGACACAGTCAGTAACACAGGGTGCTGTGGGGAGAGGGGTTACTGAATGACAGTGTGAGGGAGCTGCATTAACATCAGTACAGATTCAGTCAGTAACACAGGGTGCTGGGGTAGAGGGGATACTGAGTGACAGTGTGAGGGAGCTGGTTTAACATCAGTGCAGATACAGTCAGTAACACAGGGTGCTGGGGGGAGAGGGGTTGCTGAGTGACAGTGTGAGGGAGCTGGTTTAACATCAGTGCAGATACAGTCAGTAACACAGGCTGCTGGGGGAGAGGGGTTACTGAGTGACAGTGTGAGGGAGCTGGATTAACATCAGTACAGATACAGTCAGTAACACAGGGTGCTGGGGGAGAGGCGTTACTGAGTGACAGTGTGAGGGAGCTGGATTAACATCAGTACAGATACAGTCAGTAACACAGGGTGCTGGGGGAGAGGGGTTACTGAGTGACAATGTGTTGGAGCTGGATTAACATCATTAGAGACACAGTCAGTAACACAGGTGCTGGGGGGAGAGGGGTGACTGAGTGACAGTGTGAGGGAGCTGTACTAACATCAGTCAAGATACAGTCAGTAACACAGGGTGCTGGGGGAGAGGGGTTACTGAGTGACAGTGTGAGGGAGCAGGATTAACATCAGTACAGACACAGTCAGTAACACAGGGTGCTGGGGGAGAGGGGTTACTGAGTGACAGTGTGAGGGAGCTGGATTAAGATTAGTACAGATACAGTCAGTAACACAGGGTGCTGGGGGAGAGGGGTTACAGAGTGACAGTGTGAGGGAGCTGGATTAACATCAGTACAGATACAGTCAGGAACACAGTGTGCTGGGGGAGAGGGGTTACAGAGTGACAGTGTGAGGGAGCTGGATTAACATCAGTACAGACACAGTCAGTAACACAGGGTGCTGGGGGAGAGGGGTTACTGAGTGACATTGTGAGGGAGCTGGATTAACATCAGTACAGACACAGTCAGTAACACAGGGTGCTGGGGGAGAGGGGATACTGAGTGACAGTGTGAGGGAGCTGGATTAACATCAGGACAGATACAGTCAGTAACACAGGGGCTGGAGTAGGGGGGCGACTGAGTGGCAGTGTGAGGGAGCTGTACTAACATCAGTAGAGATACAGTCAGTAACACAGGGTGCTGGGGGAGAGGGGTTACTGAGTGACAGTGTGAGGGAGCTGGATTAACATCAGTACAGACACAGTCAGTAACGCAGTGTGCTGGGGGAGAGGGGTTACTGAGTGACAGTGTGAGGGAGCTGGATTAACATTAGTACAGATACTGTCAGTAACACAGGGTGCTGGGGGAGATGGGTTACAGAGTGACAGTGTGAGGGAGCTGGATTAACATCAGTACAGATACAGTCAGTAACACAGGGTGCTGGGGAGGAGGGTTAGTGAGTGACAGTGTGAGGGAGCTGGACTAACATCAGTACAGATACAGTCAGTAACACAGGGTGCTGGGGAAGAGGGTTAGTGAGTGACAGTGTGAGGGAGCTGGATTAACATCAGTACAGATACAGTCAGTAACACAGGGTGCTGGGGGAGAGGGATTACTCAGTCACAGTGTGAGGGAGCTGGATTAACATCAGTACCGATTCAGTCAATAACACAGGGGTCTGGGGGAGATGGGATACTGAGTGACAGTGTGAGGGAGCTGCATTAACATCAGTACAGACACAGTCAGTAACACAGGGTGCTGGGGGAGAGGGGTTACAGAGTGACAGTGTGAGGGAGCTGGATTAACATCAGTACAGACACAGTCAGTAACACAGGGTGCTGGGGGGACAGGGGTTACTGAATTACAGTGTGAGGGAGCTACATTAACATCAGTACAGATACAGTCAGTAACACAGGGTGCTGGGGGAGAGGGGATACTGAGTGACAGTGTGAGGGAGCTGGTTTAACATCAGTGCAGATACAGTCAGTAGCACAGGGTGCTGGGGGGAGAGGGGTTGCTGAGTGACAGTGTGAGGGAGCTGGTTTAACATCAGTGCAGATACAGTCAGTAACACAGGGTGCTGGGGGTAGAGGGGTTACTGAGTGACAATGTGTTGGAGCTGGATTAACATCATTAGAGACACAGTCAGTAACACAGGTGCTGAGGGGAGAGGGGTGACTGAGTGACAGTGTGAGGGAGCTGTACTAACATCAGTCAAGATACAGTCAGTAACACAGGGTGCTGGGGCAGAAGGGTTCCTGAGTGACAGTGTGAGGGAGCTGGATTAACATCAGTACAGACACAGTCAGTAACACAGGGTGCTGGGGGAGAGGGGTTACTGAGTGACAGTGTGAGGGAGCTGGATTAACATTAGTACAGATACAGTCAGTAACACAGGGTGCTGGGGGAGAGGGGTAACAGAGTGACAGGGTGAGGGAGCTGGATTAACATCAGTACAGATACAGTCAGGAACACAGGGTGCTGGGGGAGAGGGGTTCCTGAGTGACAGTGTGAGGGAGCTGGATTAACATCAGTACAGATACAGTCAGGAACACAGTGTGCTGGGGGAGAGGGGTTACTGAGTGACAGAGTGAGGGAGCTGGATTAACATCAGTACAGACACAGTCTGTAACACAGGGTGCTGGGGGAGAGGGGTTACTCAGTCACAGTGTGAGGGAGCTGGATTAACATCAGTACAGATACAGTCAGTAACACAGGGTGCTGGGGAAGAGGGTTAGTGAGTCACAGTGTGAGGGAGCTGGATTAACATCAGTAGAGATACAGTCAGTAACACAGGGTGCTGGGGGAGAGGGATTACTCAGTCACAGTGTGAGGGAGCTGGATTAACATCAGTACCGATTCAGTCAATAACACAGGGGTCTGGGGGAGATGGGATACTGAGTGACAGTGTGAGGGAGCTGCATTAACATCAGTACAGACACAGTCAGTAACACAGGGTGCTGGGGGGAGAGGGGTTACAGAGTGACAGTGTGAGGGAGCTACATTAACATCAGTACAGATTCAGTCAGTAACACAGGGTGCTGGGGTAGAGGGGATACTGAGTGACAGTGTGAGGGAGCTGGTTTAACATCAGTGCAGATACAGTAAGTAACACAGGGTGCTGGGGGGAGAGGGGTTGCTGAGTGACAGTGTGAGGGAGCTGGTTTAACATCAGTGCAGATACAGTCAGTAACACAGGGTGCTGGGGGGAGAGGGGTTACTGAGTGACAATGTGTTGGAGCTGGATTAACATCATTAGAGACACAGTCAGTAACACAGGTGCTGGGGGGAGAGGGGTGACTGAGTGACAGTGTGAGGGAGCTGTACTAACATCAGTCAAGATACAGTCAGTAACACAGGGTGCTGGGGGAGAGGGGTTACTGAGTGACAGTGTGAGGGAGCTGCATTAACATCAGTACAGATACAGTCAGTAACACAGGGTGCTGGGGGAGAGGGGTTACTGAATTACAGTGTGAGGGAGCTGCATTAACATCAGTACAGATACAGTCAGTAACACAGGGTGCTGGGGTAGAGGGGATACTGAGTGACAGTGTGAGGGAGCTGGTTTAACATCAGTGCAGATACAGTCAGTAGCACAGGGTGCTGGGGGAGAGGGGTTGCTGAGTGACAGTGTGAGGGAGCTGGTTTAACATCAGTGCAGATACAGTCAGTAACACAGGGTGCTGGGGGTAGAGGGGTTACTGAGTGACAATGTGTTGGAGCTGGATTAACATCATTAGAGACACAGTCAGTAACACAGGTGCTGGGGGGAGAGGGGTGACTGAGTGACAGTGTGAGGGAGCTGTACTAACATCAGTCAAGATACAGTCAGTAACACAGGGTGCTGGGGCAGAGGGGTTCCTGAGTGACAGTGTGAGGGAGCTGGATTAACATCAGTACAGACACAGTCAGTAACACAGGGTGCTGGGGGAGAGGGGTTACTGACTGACAGTGTGAGGGAGCTGGATTAACATTAGTACAGATACAGTCAGTAACACAGGGTGCTGGGGGAGAGGGGTAACAGAGTGACAGTGTGAGGGAGCTGGATTAACATCAGTACAGATACAGTCAGTAACACAGGGGGCTGGGGGAGAGGGGGTTACTGAGTGACAGTGTGAGGGTGCTGGATTAACATCAGTACAGATACAGTCAGTAACACAGGGGATGGAGTTGGGGGGCGACTGAGTGGCAGTGTGAGGGAGCTGTACTAACATCAGTAGAGATACAGTCAGTAACACAGGGTGCTGGGGGAGAGGGGTTACTGAGTGATAGTGTGAGGGAGCTGGATTAACATTAGTACAGATACAGTCAGTAACACAGGGTGCTGGGGGAGATGGGTTACAGAGTGGCAGGGTGAGGGAGCTGGATTAACATCAGTACAGATACAGTCAGGAACACAGGGTGCTGGGGGAGAGGGGTTCCTGAGTGACAGTGTGAGGGAGCTGGATTAACATCAGTACAGATACAGTCAGTAACACAGTGTGCTGGGGGAGAGGGGTTACTGAGTGACAGAGTGAGGGAGCTGGATTAACATCAGTACAGACACAGTCTGTAACACAGGGTGCTGGGGGAGAGGGGTTACTCAGTCACAGTGTGAGGGAGCTGGATTAACATCAGTACAGATACAGTCAGTAACACAGGGTGCTGGGGAAGAGGGTTAGTGAGTCACAGTGTGAGGGAGCTGGATTAACATCAGTAGAGATACAGTCAGTAACACAGGGTGCTGGGGGAGAGGGATTACTCAGTCACAGTGTGAGGGAGCTGGATTAACATCAGTACCGATTCAGTCAATAACACAGGGGTCTGGGGGAGATGGGATACTGAGTGACAGTGTGAGGGAGCTGCATTAACATCAGTACAGACACAGTCAGTAACACAGGGTGCTGGGGGGAGAGGGGTTACAGAGTGACAGTGTGAGGGAGCTACATTAACATCAGTACAGATTCAGTCAGTAACACAGGGTGCTGGGGTAGAGGGGATACTGAGTGACAGTGTGAGGGAGCTGGTTTAACATCAGTGCAGATACAGTAAGTAACACAGGGTGCTGGGGGGAGAGGGGTTGCTGAGTGACAGTGTGAGGGAGCTGGTTTAACATCAGTGCAGATACAGTCAGTAACACAGGGTGCTGGGGGGAGAGGGGTTACTGAGTGACAATGTGTTGGAGCTGGATTAACATCATTAGAGACACAGTCAGTAACACAGGTGCTGGGGGGAGAGGGGTGACTGAGTGACAGTGTGAGGGAGCTGTACTAACATCAGTCAAGATACAGTCAGTAACACAGGGTGCTGGGGGAGAGGGGTTACTGAGTGACAGTGTGAGGGAGCTGGATTAACATCATTACAGACACAGTCAGTAACACAGGGTGCTGGGGGAGAGGGGTTACTGAGTGACAGTGTGAGGGAGCTGGATTAACATTAGTACAGATACAGTCAGTAACACAGAGTGCTGGGGGAGAGGGGTTACAGAGAGACAGTGTGAGGGAGCTGGATTAACATCAGTACAGATACAGTCAGGAACACAGGGTGCTGGGGGAGAGGGTTTACTCAGTCACTGTGTGAGGGAGCTGGATTAACATCAGTACAGACACAGTCAGTAACACAGGGTGCTGGGGGAGAGGCGTTACTGAGTGACAGTGTGAGGGAGCTGGATTAACATCAGTACAGATACAGTCAGTAACACAGTGTGCTGGGAGAGAGGGGTTACTGAGTGACAGTGTGAGGGAGCTGGATTAACATCAGTACAGACACAGTCAGTAACACAGGGTGCTGGGGCAGAGGGGTTACTGAGTGACCGTGTGAGGGAGCTGGATTAACATCAGTGCAGATACAGTCAGTAACACAGGGTGCTGGGGGAGAGGAGTTACTGAGTGATAGTCTCAGGGATCAGGATTAACATCAGTACAGATACAGTCAGTAACACAGGGTGCTGGGGGGAGAGGGGTTACTGAGTGACAGTGTGAGGGAGCTGGATTAACATCAGTACAGATACAGTCAGGAACACAGGGTGCTGGGGGAGAGGGGTTACAGAGTGACAGTGTGAGGGAGCTGGATTAACATCAGTACAGATTCAGTCAGTAACACAGGGTGCTGGGGGAGAGGGGTTACAGAGTGACAGTGTGAGGGAGCTGGATTAACATCAGTACAGATACAGTCAGGAACAAAGGGTGCTGGGGGGAGAGGGATTACTGAGTGACAGTGTGAGGGAGCTGTACTAACATCAGTCAAGATACAGTCAGTAACACAGGGTGCTGGGGGAGAGGGGTTACTGAGTGACAGTGTGAGGGAGCAGGATTAACATCAGTTCAGACACAGTCAGTAACACAGGGTGCTGGGGGAGAGGGGTTACTGAGTGACGGCGTGAAGGAGCTGGATTAACATTAGTACAGATACAGTCAGTAACAAAGCGTGCTGGGGGAGAGGGGTTACAGAGTAACAGTGTGAGGGAGCTGGATTAACATCAGTACAGATACAGTCAGGAACACAGGGTGCTGGGGGAGAGGGGTTACAGAGTGACAGTGTGAGGGAGCTGGATTAACATCAGTACAGACACAGTCAGTAACACAGTGTGCTGGGGGAGAGGGGTTACTGAGTGACAGTGTGAGGGAGCTGGATTAACATCAGTTCAGATACAGTCAGTAACACAGGGTGCTGGGGGAGAGGGGCGACTGAGTGGCAGTGTGAGGGAGCTGTACTAACATCAGTAGAGATACAGTCAGTAACACAGGGTGCTGGGGGAGAGGGGATACTGAGTGACAGTGTGAGGGAGCTGGATTAACATCAGTACAGACACAGTCAGTAACACAGTGTGCTGGGGGAGAGGGGTTACTGAGTGACAGTGTGAGGGAGCTGGATTAACATTAGTACAGATACTGTCAGTAACACAGGGTGCTGGGGGAGATGGGTTACAGAGTGACAGTGTGAGGGAGCTGGAATAACATCAGTACAGATACAGTCAGGAACACAGGGTGCTGGGGGAGAGGGGGTCCTGAGTGACAGTGTGAGGGAGCTGGATTATCATCAGTACAGATTCAGTCAGTAACACAGTGTGCTGGGGGAGAGGGGTTACTGAGTGACAGTGTGAGGGAGCTGGATTAACATCAGTACAGACACAGTCTGTAACACAGGGTGCTGGGGGAGAGGGGTTACTGAGTGACAGTGTGAGGGAGCTGGATTAACATCAGTGCAGATACAGTCAGTAACACAGGGTGCTGGGGGAGAGGGTTTACTCAGTCACAGTGTGAGGGAGCTGGATTAACATCAGTACAGATACAGTCTTTAACACAGGGTGCTGGGGAAGAGGGTTAGTGAGTGACAGTGTGAGGGAGCTGGATTAACATCAGAAGAGATACAGTCAGTAACACAGGGTGCTGGGGGAGAGGGATTCCTCAGTCACAGTGTGAGGGAGCTGGATTAACATCAGTACAGATACAGTCAGTAACACAGGGTGATGGGGGGGAGATGGGATACTGAGTGACAGTGTGAGGGAGCTGCATTAACATCAGTGCAGACACAGTCAGTAACACAGGGTGCTGGGGGGAGAGGGGTTACAGAATGACAGTGTGAGGGAGCTGCATTAACATCAGTACAGATTCAGTCAGTAACACAGGGTGCTGGGGGAGAGGGGTGACTGAGTGACAGTGTGAGGGAGCTGTACTAACATCAGTCAAGATACAGTCAGTAACACAGGGTGCTGGGGCAGAGGGGTTACTGAGTGACAGTGTGAGGGAGCTGGATTAACATTAGTACAGATACAGTCAGTAACACAGGGTGCTGGGGGAGAGGGATTACTGAGTGACAGTGTGAGGGAGCTGGTTTAACATCAGTGCAGATACAGTCAGTAACACAGGGTGCTGGGGGAGAGGGATTACTGAGTGACAGTGTGAGGGAGCTGGTTTAACATCAGTGCAGATACAGTCAGTAACACAGGGTGCTGGGGGGAGAGGGGTTGCTGAGTGGCAGTGTGAGGGAGCTGCATTAACATCAGTACAGATACAGTCAGTAACACAGGGTGCTGGGGGAGAGGGATTACTGAGTGACAGTGTGAGGGAGCTGGTTTAACATCAGTGCAGATACAGTCAGTAACACAGGGTGCTGGGGGAGAGGGGTGACTGAGTGACAGTGTGAGGGAGCTGTACTAACATCAGTCAAGATACAGTCAGTAACACAGGGTGCTGGGGCAGAGGGGTTACTGAGTGACAGTGTGAGGGAGCTGGATTAACATTAGTACAGATACAGTCAGTAACACAGGGTGCTGGGGGAGAGGGGTTACAGAGTGACAGTGTGAGGGAGCTGGATTAACATCAGTACAGATACAGTCAGTAACACAGGGTGCTGGGGGAGAGGGGTTCCTGAGTGACAGTGTGAGGGAGCTGGATTAACATCAGTACAGACACAGTCAGTAACACAGGGTGCTGGGGGAGAGGGGTTACTGAGTGACAGTGTGAGGGAGCTGGATTAACATTAGTCCAGATACAGTCAGTAACACAGTGTGCTGGGGGAGATGGGTTACAGAGTGACAGTGTGAGGCAGCTGGATTAACATCAGTACAGATACAGTCAGGAACACAGGGTGCTGGGGGAGAGGGGTTCCTGAGTGACAGTGTGAGGGAGCTGGATTAACATCAGTACAGCTACAGTCAGTAACACAGTGTGCTGGGGGAGAGGGGTTACTGAGTGACAGTGTGAGGGAGCTGGATTAACATCAGTACAGATACAGTCAGTAACACAGGGTGCTGGGGAAGAGGGTTAGTGAGTGACAGTGTGAGGGAGCTGGATTAACATCAGTAGAGATACAGTCAGTAACACAGGGTGCTGGGGGAGAGGGATTGCTCAGTCACAGTGTGAGGGAGCTGGATTAACATCAGTACCGATTCAGTCAATAACACAGGGGTCTGGGGGAGATGCGATACTGAGTGACAGTGTGAGGGAGCTGCATTAACATCAGTACAGACACAGTCAGTAACACAGGGTGCTGGGGGGAGAGGGGTTACAGAATGACATTGTGAAGGAGCTACATTAACATCAGTACAGATTCAGTCAGTAACACAGGGTGCTGGGGTAGAGGGGATACTGAATGACAGTGTGAGGGAGCTGGTTTAACATCAGTGCAGATACAGTCAGTAACAGAGGGTGCTGGGGGGAGAGGGGTTGCTGAGTGACAGTGTGAGGGAGCTGGTTTAACATCAGTGCAGATACAGTCAGTAACACAGGGTGCTGGGGGAGAGGGGTTACTGAGTGACAGTGTGAGGGAGCTGGATTAACATCAGTACAGACACAGTCAGTAACACAGGGTGCTGGGGGAGAGGGGTTACTGAGTGACAGTGTGAGGGAGCTGGATTAACATTAGTACAGATACAGTCAGTAACACAGAGTGCTGGGGGAGAGGGGTTACTGAGTGACAGTGTGAGGGAGCTGGATTAACATTAGTACAGATACAGTCAGTAACACAGGGTGCTGGGGGAGAGGGATTACTGAGTGACAGTGTGAGGGAGCTGGTTTAACATCAGTGCAGATACAGTCAGTAACACAGGGTGCTGGGGGAGAGGGATTACTGAGTGACAGTGTGAGGGAGCTGGTTTAACATCAGTGCAGATACAGTCAGTAACACAGAGTGCTGGGGGGAGAGGGGTTGCTGAGTGGCAGTGTGAGGGAGCTGGATTAACATCAGTACAGATACAGTCAGTAACACAGGGTGCTGGGGGAGAGGGATTACTGAGTGACAGTGTGAGGGAGCTGGTTTAACATCAGTGCAGATACAGTCAGTAACACAGGGTGCTGGGGGAGAGGGGTGACTGAGTGACAGTGTGAGGGAGCTGTACTAACATCAGTCAAGATACAGTCAGTAACACAGGGTGCTGGGGCAGAGGGGTTACTGAGTGACAGTGTGAGGGAGCTGGATTAACATTAGTACAGATACAGTCAGTAACACAGGGTGCTGGGGGAGAGGGGTTACAGAGTGACAGTGTGAGGGAGCTGGATTAACATCAGTACAGATACAGTCAGTAACACAGGGTGCTGGGGGAGAGGGGTTCCTGAGTGACAGTGTGAGGGAGCTGGATTAACATCAGTACAGACACAGTCAGTAACACAGGGTGCTGGGGGAGAGGGGTTACTGAGTGACAGTGTGAGGGAGCTGGATTAACATTAGTCCAGATACAGTCAGTAACACAGTGTGCTGGGGGAGATGGGTTACAGAGTGACAGTGTGAGGCAGCTGGATTAACATCAGTACAGATACAGTCAGGAACACAGGGTGCTGGGGGAGAGGGGTTCCTGAGTGACAGTGTGAGGGAGCTGGATTAACATCAGTACAGATACAGTCAGTAACACAGTGTGCTGGGGGAGAGGGGTTACTGAGTGACAGTGTGAGGGAGCTGGATTAACATCAGTACAGATACAGTCAGTAACACAGGGTGCTGGGGAAGAGGGTTAGTGAGTGACAGTGTGAGGGAGCTGGATTAACATCAGTAGAGATACAGTCAGTAACACAGGGTGCTGGGGGAGAGGGATTGCTCAGTCACAGTGTGAGGGAGCTGGATTAACATCAGTACCGATTCAGTCAATAACACAGGGGTCTGGGGGAGATGCGATACTGAGTGACAGTGTAAGGGAGCTGCATTAACATCAGTACAGACACAGTCAGTAACACAGGGTGCTGGGGAGAGAGGGGTTACAGAATGACAGTGTGAAGGAGCTACATTAACATCAGTACAGATTCAGTCAGTAACACAGGGTGCTGGTGTAGAGGGGATACTGAATGACAGTGTGAGGGAGCTGGTTTAACATCAATGCAGATACAGTCAGTAACAGAGGGTGCTGGGGGGAGAGGGGTTGCTGAGTGACAGTGTGAGGGAGCTGGTTTAACATCAGTGCAGATACAGTCAGTAACACAGGGTGCTGGGGGAGAGGGGTTACTGAGTGACAGTGTGAGGGAGCTGGATTAACATCAGTACAGACACAGTCAGTAACACAGGGTGCTGGGGGAGAGGGGTTACTGAGTGACAGTGTGAGGGAGCTGGATTAACATTAGTACAGATACAGTCAGTAACACAGAGTGCTGGGGGAGAGGGGTTACAGAGTGACAGTGTGAGGGAGCTGGATTAACATCAGTACAGATACAGTCAGGAACACAGGGTGCTGGGGGAGAGGGGTTACAGAGTGACAGTGTGAGGGAGCTGGATTAACATCAGTACAGACACAGTCAGTAACACAGGGTGCTGGGGGAGAGGGGTTACTGAGTGACAGTGTGACGGAGCTGGATTAACATCAGTACAGATACAGTCAGTAACACAGGGGCTGGAGTCGGGCGACTGAGTGGCAGTGTGAGGGAGCTGTACTAACATCAGTAGAGATACAGTCAGTAACACAGGGTGCTGGGGGAGAGGGGTTACTGAGTGACAGTGTGAGGGAGCTGGATTAACATTAGTACAGATGCAGTCAGTAACACAGGGTGCTGGGGGAGATGGGTTACAGACTGACAGTGTGAGGGAGCTGGATTAACATCAGTACAGATACAGTCAGGAACACAGGGTGCTGGGGGAGAGGGGTTACAGAGTGACAGTGTGAGGGAGCTGGATTAACATCAGTACAGACACAGTCAGTAACACAGGGTGCTGGGGGAGAGGCGTTACTGAGTGACAGTGTGAGGGAGCTGGATTAACATCAGTACAGATACAGTCAGTAACACAGTGTGCTGGGAGAGAGGGGTTACTGAGTGACAGTGTGAGGGAGCTGGATTAACATCAGTACAGACACAGTCAGTAACACAGGGTGCTGGGGGAGAGGGGTTACTGAGTGACCGTGTGAGGGAGCTGGATTAACATCAGTGCAGATACAGTCAGTAACACAGGGTGCTGGGGGAGAGGGGTTACTGAGTGATAGTCTCAGGGATCTGGATTAACATCAGTACAGATACAGTCAGTAACACAGGGTGCTGGGGGGAGAGGGGTTACTGAGTGACAGTGTGAGGGAGCTGGATTAACATCAGTACAGATGCAGTCAGTAACACAGGGTGCTGGGGGAGAGGGTTTACTCAGTCACAGAGTGAGGGAGCTGGATTAACATCAGTACAGATAGTCAGTAACACAGGGTGCTGGGGGAGAGGGGTTACAGAGTGACAGCGTGAGGGAGCTGGATTAACATCAGTACAGATTCAGTCAGTAACACAGGGTGCTGGGGGAGAGGGGTTACAGAGTGACAGTGTGAGGGAGCTGGATTAACATCAGTACAGATACAGTCAGGAACACAGGGTGCTGGGGGGAGAGGGATTACTGAGTGACAGTGTGAGGGAGCTGGATTAACATCCGTACAGATACAGTCAGTAACACAGGTTGCGGGGAAGAGGGTTACTGAGTGACAGTGTGAGGGAGCTGGATTAACATCAGTCGAGATACAGTCAGGAACACAGGGTGCTGGGAGAGAGGGGTTACTGAGTGACAGTGTGAGGGAGCTGGATTAACATCAGTACAGACACAGTCAGTAACACAGGGTGCTGGGGGAGAGGGGTTACAGAGTGACAGTGTGAGGGAGCTGGATTAACATCAGTACAGACACAGTCAGTAACACAGGGTGCAGGGGGAGAGGGGTTACTGAGTGACAGTGTGAGGGAGCTGGAGTAACATCAGTACAGACACAGTCAGTAACACAGGGTGCTGGGGGAGAGGGATTACTGAGTGACAATGTGAGGGAGCTGGATTAACATCAGTGCAGATACAGTCAGTAACACAGGGTGCTGGGGGAGAGGGTTTACTCAGTCACAGTGTGAGGGAGCTGGATTAACATCAGTGCAGATAGTCAGTAACACAGGGTGCTGGGGGAGACGGGTTACTGAGTGACAGTGTGAGGGAGCTGGATTAACATCAGTACAGACACAGTCAGCAACACAGGGTGCTGGGGGACAGGGGATACTGAGTGACAGTGTGAGGGAGCTGCATTAACATCAGTACAGACACAGTCAGTAACACAGGGTGCTGGGGGGAGAGGGGATACTGAATGATAGTGTGAGGGTGCTGGATTACCATCAGTACAGATTCAGTCAGTAACACAGGGTGCTGGGGGAGAGGGGATACTGAGTGACAGTGTGAGGGAGCTGGATTAACATCAGTACAGATACAGTCAGTAACACAGGGCGCTGGGGGAGAGGGGTTACTGAGTGACGGTGTGAGGGAGCTGGATTAACATCAGTCGAGATACAGTCCACAGCACAGGGTGCTGGGGGAGAGGTGTTACAGCGTGACAGTGTGAGAGAGTTGAATTGACATCAGTGGAGATACAGTCAGTAACACAGGGTGCTGGGGGAAAGGGGTTACTGAGTGACAGTGTGAGGGAGCTGGATTAACATCAGTCGAGATACAGTCCACAGCACAGGGTGCTGGGGGAGAGGTGTTACAGCGTGACAGTGTGAGGGAGCTGGATTAACATCAGTACAGATACAGTCAGTAACACTGGGTGCTGCGGGAAAGGGGTTACTGAGTGACAGTGTGAGGGAGGTGGATTAACATCAGTACAGATACAGTCAGTAACACTGGGTGCTGCGGGGAGAGGGGTTACTCAGAGACTGTGCGAGGGTGCTGAATTAACATTAGTAGAGATACCGTCAGTAACACACGGTGTTATGAGGAGAGATTGAGCAGATTGGGTTTGTACTCGTTGGAGTTTAGAAGGCTGAGGGATGATCTTATAGAGGCCTATAAGATAATGAAAGGGCTGGATATGGTAGAAGTGGAGGGAATGTGGTGATATAAACAGGGCCTAGTTTTAAGGCTGATAAAATTGGATATCCTAAATTAAAGAATTGGGCACATTGAAATCAAACACAGTCACACCAAAGGCAGGCCAATTGTACAATACACAAATGTGTCTGGGCCTGACCCATCAACCACCCATCAAAGGTCGTTACACTCTACTTGAGACTTAGCAGGAGATCATGGCACCTCATTGAAATGCATCGGTCTATTGTTAGAAGCCCAGATCGGGCCAGACTTTCTGTCACCAAGAGATCCTGCAGAAAGCTTACCTGATAACAAGTTTAACAACATGGAGATGGACACCTGGGGGGCGGACCCTGGTGTCCTGTCAGGCAGACACCAAGAAACCCACTGGGTATTGGAACCCCCTCCTGGGACCTCAGAGTAGTGTGAGGTAACGCATTTAGAAAAGGCAAATAAGCCGATGAAATACACAATAAATTGCTGGATTGGGGAAAGAGAGGCCAAAGAAACAGAGATATGTTGGAATCCAGGACAAGTTGCATATACAGAATATTGGTCAAGGCATTAAATGTAAGAAGTTACATTAATCTTATCTTCTGTCTGCAAAAAATCCCTGTCTCTTCATTTCTGTGTAGTCTGTGTAATTTCTATCCCTGATCCTCTGCATCAATGAGATAGAAATTTCTTGCAACTTGCTGAAATGAAACAAATTGGAAGTGTGATTGTCTCCCTTTTCAGTGAGGCTCACAGCTTTACCCTCTGTGTGAAAGCTGCTGCCCATCCTCAGCATGGAATTCAATTTAAACATTCCCCACTTACTGCAGAGAAGGGAGCGGCCCCATTCCAGGCATCAAATTCAACCAGTTTGACAACCTGCGGCTAATTCAACTGTCAACAAGTTTCATTTGAAATTTTACTTTAACTCTTCTTGTTCCAGCGATGTTCAGTAAATCAGTCAAATGATAAGAAACAAATTCCAACTGGGACTTCGGAATTTTGAGCAAACATTGATTTCCTGATATTTGTGGTTTCACCCCAGAGCCCAGGAGCCAGTTCCTTGTCAATGAGCTGAGAGAAGGACTGTTTCTATACATGGAGATTAACCATTTAACTTCCAAACTGAATGATCTCTGAGCAACAATGGCTGCAGCTATTGGGCAATGAGCACTAACACTCCAGTTACATTTATTATTGTAAACCAGCAACTGAGACACCAGATTCTGGCCCAATAGAGTTATTCAAGAAGATGCTCAGAATTTCATTAACTCAGGATGACAAGTGAAGTGAATCAATGGCAGGTCATCGTCAACTGTCCTTATCGAGGATGACATCTACTCAGGGTAAATGGAGTTAAGATGCAGATGAGGCAAAATTTAATTAATTAGAGGAATAGGCTCAAGGGGCAGAATAATTGCCTCCTGTTACTGTATTTAAATGTTGGTTGAATAATGAAGTGTGAAACTTCTGGAGGATTTGCACCTCCCTTTTAATCAGTTGAACTTGGATTGTTTATTTCAGATGGTGCAACATTTTTATTCAGAGAGTGATCAGATAATCGGTTTCAAAGGGCAAACTTTAGAAACCATAGTTTGGCAAAAACACTTGCAATGGTCCATCCTGTGCCATTTATAGAATCAAGCCCCTAAACTTACTGATAGTTTTATTCTGGGTTCAACCAAAATCTTTGAACAAGAGATTTGCTATCGAGTGGTTTTATATATACATATTTGGAAATTACTGATTTATAACCTGATCCAATATGCTGAGGATTCTAGATCGGATCCACGAGATTAAATATCAATTGTAATGTCAAATTGATAACAGTAAGACAGGTGAGAGCAGTGTGCTCTCTAACACTGCTTCCAGCTCTCCATCTCTGTTGGGCGAGTACCACTGGTTCTCCTGCACCCACCTGGCAGGACAAGACAACAACTCAGGTTGTTGTTTTACTGTGTGTCAATTACAGACAGTGTGGGCCTCCAAATGAAAAGAGAGAATCGAGCCAAAGTTTTGAGTCAGGATGACCCTTCATCAGAACTTTTATTTTAGCTCATACTTTAACACCCTAAGGCATTCTATAAAAATGTGAAGAGTAAAAGGATGAGACATGAAGGTATAGGGCCTATAAAACGTGAAGGCGGGAAAATCAGTACGGAACCAGTAGAAATGGCAGAGGTGCTTAATGAGAATTTTGTCTCGGTTTTCACAGAGGAGAAGGACATGGGTGGATGTACTGTGGGCTTGCGGTGGACTGAAAAGATTGAGTATGTGGACTTTAACAAAGAGGTTGTGCTGGAATCTTTGAATGGCATCAAGACAGATAAGTCGCCGGGTCCGGATGGGATGTACCCCAGGTTACTGTGGGAGGCGAGGGAAGAGATTGCAGAGCCTCTGGCGATGATCTTTGCATTGTCGATGGAGACGGGAGAGGTGCCGGAGGATTGGAGGATTGCGGATGTGGTTCCTATTTTCAAGAACGGGAATAGGGATAGCCCAGGAAATTACCGACCGGTGAGTCTAACCTCAGTGGTTGGTAAGCTGATGGAGAAGATCCTGAGGGACAAGATTTATGAGCATTTGGAGAGGTTTAGTATGCTCAAGAATACTTAGCATGGCTTTGTCAAAGGCAGATCGTGCCTTACGAGCCTGGTGGAGTTCTTCGAAAATGTGACTAAACACATTTACAAAGGGAAAGCGGTAGATGTGGTTTATATGGATTTTAGCAAGGCGTTCGATAAGGTCCCCCATGCAAGGCTTCTAGAAAAAGTGAGAGGGCATGGGATCCAAGGGGCTGCTGCCCTGTGGATCCAGAACTGGCTTGCCCAAAGGAGGCAGAGAGTGTGTATGGATGGGTGTTTTTCTAAATGGAGGTCGGTCACCAGTGGTGTGCCCCAGGGATCTGTTCTGGGACCCTTGCTGTTTGTCATTTTCATAAATGACCTGGATGAGGAAGCGGAGGGATGGGTTGGTAAGTTTACCGATGACACGAAGGTTGGTGGGGTTGTGGATAGTCTGGAGGGATGTCAGAAGTTACAGAGGGACATAGATAGGATGCAAGACTGGGCGGAGAAGTGGCAGATGGACTTCAACACAGATAAATGCATCGTGATCCATTTTGGCAGGTCAAATTGGATGAAGGAGTACAATATTAAGGGAAAGACTCTGAGTACTGTGGAGGATCAGAAGGACCTTGGGGTCCGGGTCCATAGGACTCTAAAATTGGCCCCGCAGGTGGAGGAGGTGGTTAAGAAGGCGTATGGTGTGCTGGCCTTTATCAATCGAGGGATTGAGTTTAGGAGTCCGGGGATAACGATGCAGCTATATAAGACCCTCGTCAGACCCCACTTGGAGTACTGTGCTCAATTCTGGTCGCCTCACTATGGGAAGGATGTGGAAAAGATTGAAAGGGTGCAGAGGAGATTTACAAGGATGTTGCCTGGATTGAGTGGCATGCCTTATGAGGATAGGCTGAGGGAGCTCGGTCTTTTCTCCTTGGAGAGACGTAGGATGAGAGGAGACCTAATAGAGGTATATAAGATGTTGAGAGGCATAGATCGGGTGAACTCTCAGAGGCTTTTAACCTGGCCAATCAACCTAACCTGCACATCCAAAGATGTGCAGGTTAGGTTGATTGGCCAGGTTAAAAATTGCCCCTTAGAATCCTGGGATGCGTAGGTTAGTGGGTAAATATGTGGGGGTAGGGCCTGGGTGGGATTGTGGTCGGTGGAGACTCGATGGGCCGAATGGCCTCCTTCTGCACTGTAGGGTTTCTATGAGTATGTGCTTTTTCCCAGGGTGGAAATGTCTGCTACGAGAGGACACAGGTTCACGGTGCTGGGGGGTAGGTACAGGGGAATTGTTAGGGGGAAGTTTTTCACACAGAGGGTGGTGGGCGAGTGGAATCGGCTGCCGTCAGTGGTGGTGGAGGCAAACTCAATCGGGTCTTTTAAGAAACTCCTGGATGAGTACATGGGACTTAATAGGATGGAGGATTATAGGTAGGCCTAAAAGGTAGGGATATGTTCGGCACAACTTGTGGGGCCGAAGGGCCTGTTTTGTGCTGTAGTTTTCTATGTTTCTATGTTTATGTTTCCTGACCTACTAGCTGTAATTGAATTAGAATTTGACTGTATTTAATTCTTAGAAATCAGGAACACAGAGAGACTAAGTGAGTTGGTAAAGCTACAGCACAAAAAACCCTGCAAATCTATGAATAGTCAGTGTGAGGCCATCCACTTCAGTTCTGATGTTCTAGTAACAGCTAAATGCATTCTGATGTTCCAGTGCACAGTTAGCTGCGTTCTAATTCAGTAGTTCCAGTGCATTTAGTTACAGGAGCTAAGTTCAGACAGAATTGCCCCACTCCCATGAAGCACCTCAGCACAGCTCTGTGCAGTCAGGGTCAAGTGTGTGTCAAGACTGGCAGGCCCCTGTCACATTAGGATCTTCTTTGGGGTATGGATTTCTGGGGACACTATCCCTAGGGGGCACCGCAGGGGTGATCAGTGCCAGTAATAGGAATTTCTTCATATGTGGACTTACCATCTTAGGAAACAACACCCTCCAAGCACTGGGTGCAATTGACCAAGAACTCGCAGAACTCAGACTATACACACAGCAAACGAGATATGCAGTAGACTATCAGCTAGCCAGACAAGGAGGGGTATGCACCATCATCAAAGGAAAATGCATCACATATGTACACGACGAGACATTAAACATAACAGCAGCCATGTCCGGGATACAAAAGCAATTGGATAGCTTTAAACAGGGATTTACAGGGACTGATGGGTGGTTAGGGTGGCTGTTTAACACAGTTTGGGGAGCATACATTATGAAGGGATTAATTTTAGTAGTAGCCATCCTGTTCACACTCTGCCTGGGCCTAACCTGTATTAAAGTGATATGTGCAAATATTGCATCAAGAATGCTACCCACTGCCAGTATCCAGATGCAAGAATTTAACCACACCACAGAGGAAGAGGAACAACGGCAAGGACGACATCTGTACAAGTCACTGTACCTCTCAAGATCGTCCATGGGGGGTCAGCCATGAATGGGACCCCCTGGACGAGAGGAGGGACTGAAGTAGGCCATTTTCCAAAAGCCATATTTTTATTATCTCATCAATATTCACCTCATTAAACATATTCATTTATTGGACTGATTGGCACCATTCATAACGTGCCCACAATGCAGAGGGGAACACCCGAATGGACATTCGTTTAAATCCCCCTCTGCACAGCTGAGAGACCTTTCATTTCAAAGCCGACAAAAGATCATTGTTCTGCCCAGCAACAGCACGAAGCTGCATTTTAAACCGGCCTTTGGCCAGAAGATCGGGATATCTGCGAGTCAAGGCCTGGAGTGGGTTATATGGCATAACCGGACTGTCAATAAAATATTACAGGAATAAAATGGCCAAGGCAGGCAAAGAAACTTAATAAACTAGGATAAAAAGAATAAGAGATTAGATTAAATCCCCCTACACACAGCAGGACAAAATGACATTAACACCTAATCTCGCAAGCATAGAATACAGACACAAAACAGTAGAGGTCGATTTAGATAAGGGGACACATCGAGAGGATAATGGGAAACACATTAAAACACGGGGGCAAGAACAGGCAGTCCCATTAACACGGACACACACCATACAGATGCAAATTGACAAGTCTCTCCGGGAACTTCCTGACCAGACAGGCCATTTTATAAATATTGTAAAAATGTATGAGCAAATGTTCCCGCTCGAATTTGGATTCCTATAAATATCCAGAGCAAATGTATAACTATTGAGATCAACGTGGCCAAGCACTGTTTCTAAGCTGGCTACAGGGGTCTCCCTGGGTTCCCAGTAATTGTACATGAAAGAAAAACGCTTTGAACCTTGCCTTGCGACTCGACTTCCTTGAATGCACTGGTACAAGGGACTTTTCCCTACAACAAGATAGAGAGAGAGTAACAGAGAGAGGGAAGGAAAGGAATGGAGTGAGAGTCACAGAGAGGGAGAGGAAGTGATTGAGATAGAGTGTGTTCGGCAGAGTTCCTGCAATGCTGAGTACAATGGCCTTTTAAAGTACCACGCAGAACACAACAAATAGGAGCAGAAGTGGGCCATTCTGCTCCTCCCATTGATAAGATCATGGCTGATCTGACTGTGGCCTGAACTCTACTTTGCTGCGTGTCTCCCCATAATGCTCAACTCACTCTCTGGGGAAAGTGGTTAGCACTGCTGCTTCACAGCGCCGAGGACCTGGATTTGATACCCGGCTTGGGTCACTGTCTGTGCGGAGTTTGCATGTTCTCCCCGTGTCTGTGTAGGTTTCCTCCGGGTGCTCCGGTTTCCTCCCATATTCTGAAAGACGTGCTGGTTCGGTGCATTGATCCGAACAGGCGCCAACTAGAGGAATTTCACAGTAACTTCATTGCAGTGTTAATGTAAGACTGACTTGTGACCAATAAATGAATTTTAACTTTGACTTCTAAACACTAACCACCCCCTGAGAGAACAAATTATTCCTCCTCATCTCCATCTTTAATGGGAGCTATATGAATTTTAAACTGTGCCCTCCCTGATACTAGATTCCCCCATGTTGGCCCTGTTCTGTGATAATACAGATGTTTAAAGATTATTCAGTAGTTCTTTAAGGGTAGCAGACACAGGGAAAAAAGAAGTGACTCTGTACACAACAGATATATTTCAAGGGTATATATATGAGTGGGCAGTAATCTTCTCTCAGAATCAGACAGATTGTGGGTTCAGCTCAGAGCCTCAAATACTAGGCCCTCAGCATCGATCAGAGACTCCGAACACAGCATGATGGGAGAGCGGACAAAGGAAACTGGTGTTGAATTTGTGAGCCTTGCTTTGTGGAAAGCTTTAGTGCTTGGGGAGAATGTCAACTTCTGAATGGACCTACCATATATTAAGCTGATCTTTCACTACACACTATCGGTAACTGCAACACTATATTCTGCACCCTTTCCTCTCCTTCTCCCCTGTGTACTCTATGAACGGTATGTTTTGTCTGTATAGCGCACAAGAAACAATACTTTTCACTGCATCCCAATACAAATCAATCAAATCAAATCAAATTAACACGGTGAAGTTTGGACCCTGTGGGGTGACAGTTGTCTGAATACAGATTCTATCTTATTGTAACATTCAGGTACCACGTGTACTGAGCTCACCAGCGTTCTGTCTGTATTGTGTGAATCCAGTCTTGAAATATCCACTAATATTGCTAATTCTGCCAAAACAGAAACAGAAAGAGTGTTTGAATTCTCCGTGATTAGTCCCCTTAATGATAAACAACATGGTGGATGAGAGGGATAGAGAGAGAGAGGAAGAGATACAGAGTAACAGAGAGGTCGGGAGAATGAGAGAGAGCAATGCAGAGAGTAACAGTTGTCTGAATACAGATTCTATCTTATTGTAACATTGAGCTACCACATGTACTGAGCTCACCAGCATTTGCAGAAGCCATTATATAAATACTGTTCTGTCTGTATTGTGTGAATACAATCTTGAAATTTGCACTCATGTTGTTAATTCTGCCAAGACAGAAACAGAAAGAGTCTTTGAATTATCCGTGTTTAGACTCCTTAACGGTAAACAACATGGTGGATGAGAGGGATAGAGAGGGAGAGGGAGAGAGAGAGATGGAGCGATGCAGAGTAACAGAGAGATAGGGAGAGGGAGCAATGCAGAGAGTAACAGTTAGACAGTGAGGAATAGAGATTAATTCAGATGGGTAGTGAGTGACAGGGGAGTCCAAGACGCTACATAAACAAGGTAAAGATTTGAAAATGGAGGAGTGTTTCTTATCCACTTATAAAAGATAATCCACACTCACACCACTCACATTTCACACTCTCTGCTCAGTCCTGTGTTGGGGGGTGTTGAGTGTCGGATCAGTGTTTGCTTTTCTCAAACCGCACTGATATTCCCAACAAGGGCAAGAGGTTTCAGTGTTTAAAAATGTAAACATTTAAAAGCAAAACTAGACCGGATTTGGTTAAATCTCATGGGATCCAGGATGAGGTGGCCAAATGGATACAAAATTGGTTGATGACAGAAGACAGAAGGTGGTTGTCGAGGGTTGTTCTATTTTCAAACTGGAGGCCTGTGACCAGCCTCAGGGATCGGTGCTGGGTCCCCTGCTATTTGTAATTTATATTAATGATTTAGATGAGAATTTAGGAGGCATGGTTAGTAATTTTGCAGATGACGCCAGGATTTGTGGCATAGAGGACAGTGAAGAAAGTTATCTCGGATTGCAACGGGATCTTGATCATTTGATCGAGTGGGCTGATGAATGGTGGATGGAGTTTAATTTAGATAAACGCAAGGTGATGCACTTTGGTAGATCGAACCAGCGCACTACTTAGTTAGTGGTAGGGCATTGGTGAGAGTTATAGAACAGAGATCTAGGCGTACAGATTCATAGCTCCTTGAAAGTGGAGTCACAATGGATAGAGTGGTGAAGAAGGCATTCCACATGCTTGGTTTCATTGGTCAGAATACTGAATGGGATTTGGGACATCATGTTGAAGTTGTACAAGACATTGGGTAACGCCACACTTGGAATACTGTGTACTGTTCTGGTCACCCTATAATACAAAGGATATTACTAAACTAGGAAGTGTGCAGAAAAGAACTACTGGGATACTGCAGGGTCTTGATGGTTTGAGTTATAAGCAGAGGCTGCAAAGACTGGGACATTTTCTCCTGGAGCATAGGAGGCTTCGGGGTGGTCGAACAGTGGCCTCGCTGGATTCACTCTGTCCTTTCAGATTCAGTCTCACAGGCCTGGCTGTGTTCACTGTGTCCTTTGAGATTCAGTGTCACAAGCCTGGCTGGGATCACTCTATCCTTCGAGATTCAGTGTCACAGGCATTGCTGGGTTCTGTCTGTCGCTTGAGATACAGTCCCACAGGCCTGGCTGGATTCACTCTGTCCTTTAGGATTCAGTGTCACAGGCCTGGCTGGGTTCAGTGCCAGGTTCACAGGAGTGCCCGTGTCAATTAGTAGTTCCCTCTAGCTCGATTTGAAGTCCCAACTATCTCAATTTGGAGTGCCCCCTATCTCGATTGCGAGTGACCCTCTAACGATTAGGAGTGTCCCATCTTGATTTGGAGTGTCTCTATCTGCAATAAGGGAGCCTTCTATCTCGATTCGGAATGCCCCCCTGTTTAGATTTGGACCAGTGACTATTTCAGTTAGGTGTGCCCCCCGTCATTTCTGAGTGTCCCCGGTCAATTAGGAATGCTGCCTACCTCGATTAGGTCTGTCCCTCCCTCGATTAGGAGTGCCCCGTATCTCGAATGATGGAGCCTTCTTTATCAGTTCGGGGTGCCTCCTATTTAGATTTGGAGCAGCGACTAATTCAATTAGCAGTCCCCCCCCATCGCCATTGGCAGTGCCCCCCTCCCCCGTCACCGTTAGCAGTGCCCCCCCCGTCACCGTTAGCAGTGCCCCCCCCGCCGCCGTTAGCAGTGCCCCCCCCGCCCCCATCACCGTTAGCAGTGACCCCTCCCCCCATCGCTGTTAGCAGTGCCCCCCCATCTCGATTGGGAGCACGCCGTATCTCGAATAAGAGAGACTTCTATCCTGATTAAGTGTGCTCCCATTTAGATTTAGAGCAGTGACAGTTTCAATTCTGAGTGCCCGCATATCAGCTCGCAGTGCTCCTGTCAATGAGGAGTGCCCAGGTGAATCACAAGTGCCCCCAATTTCAGTTTGGAATGCCCCCATCTTGATTACATGCGCCCCTATCTCGATTAGAAGGCCATGGACCAAATCCTGAGTGGAATGACAAGAATCCAGACTTACCTGGATGAGATCTTGCTCATGGATTCGACTATTTTCCCAGTACTTGGAGAATACCTTAGAGGTTGCAGGAGCACGGCCTGCCAATCAAGAGAGAAATATGAGTTCTTCAAGGACTCCATTGAATGCCTGGGTCATGAAATGGATTGCACAAGGCCCAAGATGGAGGTCATCATGAAAGCCCCAAGACCAGACAATGTGTCCCAATTCAGGTGATTTTTGGGTCTAATTCTTGTACCTGTTAATCTCAGATACTTTCAACCAGTTTACTTACTCCAAGGTTTTACCCCGGTGCCCTTATTTGCAAGGTGGACAAGGACAAACACAAGTAAAGATTCAACAAGTTTATTAAATAACACTATTAACCCTTAAATTACCCACATAAAACAAGAGGATACCCCAGCAGATTCAAGTATACTACCCATAAAGATGGTTTGGTTAAACTGCAGGCCCGATTCTCTGAGTCCCTCTGGTCTGTCGTCACGAAGGTGAGTCTCGATGGCCGCTTCTTCCTTCCTTCCTTCTCTGGTCAGTCTTCCGAATGGTCACGGCTGTCTCCCCTGTCGAGTCTTCGCTCCTTGTGCCTCTGAGTGTGTCCCTTTATCCCCAGCCTGCTTGCCTTTCCAGAAACTTCTCTGGCTTCTGGTCAATGAGGTCCCAGGAGGGGGTTCCAATACCCAGTGGGTTTCTTGATGTCTGTCTGACAGGACACCAGGGTCCGCCCCCCAGGTGTCCATCTCCATGTTGTTAAACTTGTTATCAGGTAAGGTTTCTACAGGATCTCTTGGTGACAGAAAGTCTGGCCCGATCTGGGCTTCTAACAATAGACCGATGCATTTCAATGAGGTGCCATGATCTCCTGCTAAGTCTCAAGTAGAGTGTAACGACCTTTGATGGGTGGTTGATGGGTCAGGCCCAGACACATTTGTGTATTGTACAATTGGCCTGCCTGCGGTTTGACTGTGTTTGATTTCAATGTGCCCAATTCTTTAATTTAGGATATCCAATTTTATCAGCCTTAAAACTAGGCCCTGTTTATATCACCACATAATCAATTACTATGACAAGCTCATTCCGGATCTGGCGACAACATTGAAACTGATGCTCCAGTTGCTGGTGAAAGGAGAGCCGTGGAAGTGAATTAAAAATAGGAGGCTTCTCTGGTGCTAAAGCAGGCTTTGAAGAGATTGGAAATGCGAGTTCAATTTAACCCAAAGTTACCCCTGCACCTTAAATGCGACGCCTCGCCCAATGGGATTGAGGTTGTCCTGTCTCACGTTATGTCAAACGGAGAGGAAGATCCATAGTATTCGCTTCTAGGTCATTGACGAAAGCTGAGGAAAAGTTTGCTCGGGTGGAAAAAGAAGGCTTCGGCATCGTCTTTGCATCAAGAAATTAAAAGCTCTGCCATGATGATGTTGTGACGGAGCTCGAAGGGCTGAATTACTGACTCCCATTCATAATTCCTATATTTTATCTTCCATCCTTGGACCATTCACTGGGATACCGTCCATGGCAGCAGTTTGATTGCAGAGGTGGGTGTTGGTGCTGTCAGTCAGAGAAACACGGCAATGCGGATGCTCTGTCAAGGCTGCCTTTGCCTGGAGATAAAGATGTTCCCGCTGGAATGTGCAGACAATGCATTTCACACAAGAAGATAAAGTTCCGGTAACGGCTAACCAGTTACCCGGAATGATCCGGTTATGAGGCAGGGTGTGCAACTTGTCCAGAGAGGGACGACGAGTAGAAAGCACCTGGAGTTACAGCGGTAAATGTGCGGAAGCTGGGAGTTGTCGGTGTTGCTGGATGTTTATTCTGGGCTATGAGAGCCTCAATCCCCCATCATTAAGAGGAAAGGTGCTGGAACGGGAGCACCAAGAGCACCCGGGGGTGCTGCCAATGGAAGAAACAACAAGAAGCTGTATGTGGTGCTGGGGTTGAAAGTGGGATGGTGCGAATGCTGCGCTTGGGGACGGAAGGTGCCGCCCTTGCTGCCTCTTGCTGGCTGGAATGGCAGCGAAACCACAGCGAGTCGCTGCTTCATCACAATCTGCCCGACTCCACCCACACTGGCTGTCAATCATTCTGCTGGAGCGGCTTCCTATTTATGTAGATAGGCTGAAAAAATTGGGCGGGGATCCTGGATTCAGGATTCAATCCTGGACCGGGGAGCGGCGCGGGCTTGGAGGGCCGAAGGGCCTGTTCCTGTGCTGTATTGTTCTTTGTTCTTTGTTCTTTGAGGAGTTGGATAGACTGGGACTTTTTTCTTTGGAGCATAGGAGGCTGAGGGGTGATCTTATAGAGGTCTATAAAATAATGAGTGCACAGATCAGCTGGATAGTTCATGTATTTTCCCAAAGGTCGGGGAGTCTGAACCTTAGAGGGCAGAGGTTGAAGGTGAGAGGGGCAATTATTTCACACAGAGGGTGGTGAGTGTCTGGAACGAGCTGCCAGAGGGAGTAGTAGAGGTGGGGACAATTGTCTTTTAAAAAGCATTTAGTTAGATGGGTATAGAGGGATATGGGCCAAATGTGGGCAATTGGGACGAGTTTCGGGGTTTAAAAACAGGGGCAGCCTGGACAAGTTGGGCTGAAGGGCCTGTTTCCGTGCTGTATGTAAATCTGAATGATGACGCAATGAGGTGCCGCCCACTCAGTGACGTGGCTGGAAGCGGCCGTTAAACGGTTTCCGCGCGAGGCTGGAGGGGGCGTTCTGACGTCACTGCCGACGCAGAGCACGTGACCTGGATCTGGCCAATAGGCGAGCGGACAAACAGCCGCCGCCGTCTCGAGTGCGGAGTTCAGGCGCCGCGCCGTTTCTCACTGCGTGTGCGGGGCTTTCCCAGCGGCGTTTCTCACTGCGTGTGCGGGGCTTTCCCAGCGGCGTTTCTCACTGCGTGTGCGGGGCTTTCCCAGCGGCGTTTCTCACTGCGTGTGCGGGGCTTTCCCAGTGACGTTCACACCGAATTTTTGAATAACGGTCAGGAATTAAATAAGAGAAAAAGTCTCCACTTCAGCGGCGCCGACTCTCGCTGACTGGGATTGTCCCCAGTGGCAGCGAGTCGCTGCTTCATCACAAGCTGCCCGAGTGCGCCCGCACTGGCTGCCAATCATTCTGCTGGAGCGGGTTCCTATTGGCTGTGTTCATTTGACGGACAGCAGAATGCACCAATGGGGAATGAGGATGCAGCGAGGTCCCGCCCACTCAGTGAGAGCGGCTCGCGGTCACGTGGGAACGGCCGTTAACGGTTTCTGCGCGCGGCTGGAGAGGGGGGTCTGAAGTCACTGCCCTCACAGCACGTGACCGGGATCTGACCAATCCACGAGCCGAAAAGCAGCGGCCGCCGACCGGAGTGAGCCTGCGCGAACTTCACTCCGGGAGGGTGCGGTCCGCTTCCTACTGCGCGCAGGCGCACTGCGGTGTTTTCACTGCGTATCCGGGTATTTCCGGGTTTGTGAATCACGGGGAGGAATTAACGGCCCAGAAAAAGCTTCAACTCCAACAACATTCAGCTTGAGGATTAAAATGTCGGTTTCCTGTGTAAATACAGCCTGTCTTTGTATCATATTAACAGAGCGGGGACGGTCAGTTACATTGTGGGCGGCGCGGTGGCTCAGTGGTTGGTGCTGCGGTCTCACAGCGCCAGGGAGCCGGCTTCAATTCCCGGCCTTGGCTCACTGTCTGTGTGGAGTCTGCACATTCTCCCCGTGTCTGCGGCCCTTTCCTCACACTCTCCAAACATCAGCAGCACAGGGGCACTGGCCAGGCTCAGTTGCTGCTCAGTGTCAGGGGGATTAGCAGGGTCAACACGGGGATAGGGTCTGGGTGGGATTGTGGGCGGTACAGACTGGATGGACCAAATGGCCTCCTCCTGCACTGCAGCAATTGGATGATTCAATGTTTCACAGAAAGATCTGTTATTACAATCTCGGCCTTGTCTGTGTAAACACTGTACAGCACCATCAAAATTATTACAGTTCGATTCAGCAGACGCAGCATGGATTCTGCTTGACGAACTTGTTAGATTTTTATGAAGATGTGAATAGTGCGGTTGACGGAGGGGAACCGGTGGATGCTGTGTTTTTGGATTTCCAAAAGGCGTTTGATAAGGTGCCTCACAAAAGGTTGCTGAAGAAGATTGGGTCACATGGAGTTGGGGGTAGGATGTTAGCGTGGATTGGGGATTGACTATCCGACAGGAAGCAGAGAGTCGGAATAAATGGGTGCTTTTCTGGTTGGCAGTTGGTAACTAGTGGTGTGCCGCAGGGATTGGTACTGGGGCCTCAACTATTTACCATTTATATAGACGATCTGGAGGAGGGGGCTGAGTGTAGGGTAACGAAGTTTGCAGACGACACAAAGATAAGTGGAAAAGTGAATCGTGTGGACGGCGTAGAAGGTCTGCAGAGAGATTTGGACAGGCTGAGTGAGTGGGCGAGGATCTGGCAGATGGAGTATAACGTTAACAAATGCGAGGTTATTCACTTTGGAAGAAATAATAGCAAATTGGATTATTATCTAAATGGAAAGAAATTACAACATGCTGCTGTGCAGAGTGACCTGGGGGTCCTTGTGCATGAGACGCAAAAACCCAGTCTGCAGGTGCAACAGGTGATCAAGAAGGCAAATGGGATGTTGGCCTATATCGCAAGGGAGATAGAATATAAAAGCAGAGATGTCTTGCTGCATCTGTACAGGGCATTGGTGAGGCCGCAGCTGGAATACTGTGTGCAGCATTGGTCCCCTTATTTGCGGAAGGATATATTGGCCTTGGAGGGAGTGCAGAGAAGGTTCACCAGGTTGATACCAGAGATGAGGGGTGTTGATTGAGGAGAGACTGAGCAGATTGGGTTTGTATTCGTTGGAATTTAGAAGGCTGAGGGGGGAATGTTATAGAGACCTATAAGATAATGAAGGGGCTGGATAGGGTAGAGATGGAGAGATTCTTTCCACTTAGAAAGGAAACTAGAACTAGAGGGCACAGCCTCAAAATAAAGGGGGGTCAGTTTAGGACAGAGTTGAGGAGGAACTTCTTCTGAGGATGGTGAATCTCTGGAATTCTCTGCTCACTGAAGTGGTGGAGGCTACCTCGCTGAATATGTTTAAATCACGGATAGATGGATGCCTGATCGGTAAGAGAATTAGGGGTTATCGGGATCAGGCGGGTAAGTGGAACTGATCAGCCATGATCTTGTTGAATGGCGGGGCAGGCTCGAGGGGCTAGATGGCCTACTCCTGCTCCTATTTCTTATGTTCTTATGTTCTTACAATCTAGTGCTTGTATGAGTAAACGCAGCAACAGATCTCTTTTAGTTAATTCAGTCTGGGCCCTGTATGAGATCATGAAACTAAATTGCTTTTACAGCCGCACATTCAGCAAATGCACGGAAATTGACTGAGCGCTTGATTGAAAACGAGGATATGTGCACATTCAAAGTGCAACACGTGTATTGCCACAGCAGCCCCAAATCCCAAACTCTATCTCTAAAGAGGGAGAAAAGAACTGGTACCCACAATGTTTGTGCCTCATGGAAATCCCCTCCCCGCTCTTTTGCCCTGTCTGGGCTTCTACTGCGCAACTTTCACCTCACTGACTTTGTCGGCCTTGGCTCACTGTCTGTGTGGAGTCTGCACATTCTCCCCGTGTTTGCGGGGCTTTCCGCACACTCTCCAAACATCAGCTGCATAGGGGCACTGGCCATGCTAAGTTGCTCCTCAGTGTCAGGTGGATTAGCAGGGTAAACACGGGGATAGGGTCTGGGTGGGATTGTGGTTGGTGCAGACTGGATGGACCAAATGGCCTCCTCCTGCACTGCAGGAATTGGATGATTCTATATTTCATAGAAAGATCTGTTATTACAATCTCGGCCTTGTCCGTGTAAATACCATTTAAATTGTATGAGTAAACACAGCAACGGATCTCTCTCAGTTAATTCAGTCTGGGCCCTGTATGAGCATTTGACAAGGTGATCCATAACAGGATGGCGCATCACGGTAAAGCTCATGGAATTGGAGGAAGTGCGTTAGCGTGGATTGAAAGCTGACACGCAGAAAACAGAATTGGAATAAATGGCTCCTTTTCAGACTGGAAAGGTATAACTAGTGCAGCACCGAAGGGATCAGTTCTTGGCTGACAATTGTTTTGTGACCTGGCAGAAGGAACAGAATGTAAGGTTTCCAAATTTGCCGATGATACCAAGTTAGTTGGAAGGGCATGTTGTGATGAGGATATTGTGATGCTGCAAACGGATACAGATCGACTGGGTGACTAGGTGAAAACTTGGCAAGTGGAATTTAATGTGGGCAAGTGTGAGGTCATGCACTTCAAGTAGGTGGAATCAAAAGGCAGATTGTTGTCTAAAAGGAGACAGACTGCAGGTGAGTAAAGTACAGAGAGATCCAGGTATTTCATTACATGAATCACTAAACGTTAGCTGGCATGTCCATCAAGGGGCAACAAGGTTTTGATTTGATTTATTATTATCACATGTATTAACATACAGTGAAAAGTATTGTTTCTTGTGCACCATAAAGACAAAACATACCGTTCATAGAGAAGGAAATGAAAGGGTGCAGAATGCCGTGTTAAAGGCATAGCTTGGGTGCAGAGAAAGATCAATTTAAAGCAATGTCCATTCAAAAGTCATGGCAGCAGGGATGAAGCTGTTCTTGAGTCGGTTGGTGCATTACCTCAGTCTTTTGTATCTTTTTCCCGAGGGAAGAAGGTGGAAGAGAGAATGTCTGGGGTGCAGTGGGGTCCTTAATTGTGCTGGCTGCTTTGCCGAGGCAGCAGGAAGTGTAGGCAGAGTCAATGGATAGGAGGCTGGTTTGCGTGATGGATTCGGCTTTATTCACGACCTTTTGAAGTTTCTTGTGGTCTTAGGCAGAGCAAGAGTCAAACCAAACTTTGATACAACCAGAAAGAATGCTTTCTGTGGTGCAATTGTAAAAGTTGGTGAGAATTGTAACTGACATGCCAAATTTCCTTCGTCTTCTGATGAGGCATTGGTGGGGCTTTCTTAACTATAGTGTCGGCAGAGGGAACCAGGACAGGTTGTTGCTGATCTGGACACATGAAAAATTGAACCTCAGGATCCTTTCTACTTGCCCAGGTTGCTGTAGACAGCGGCACGTTCTCCTCTACGCTTCCTGAAGTCAATGACAATCTCCTTCATTTTGTTGACATTGAGGGAGAGATTATTGTTGCCGCACCAGTTCACCAGATTTTCTATCTCATTCCTGTACTCAGTCTTGTCATTGAGATCCAACCCACTGCGGTGGTGTCATTGGCAAACTTAAAAATCGAGTTGGAGGCGAATTTGGCCACACAGTCATAAGTGTATAAGGAATATAGTAGGGGCCGAGAACACAGCCTTCTGGGGCACTGGTGTTGATGAAGATCGTGGAGAAGGTGTTGTTGCCTATCCTTACTGATTGTGGTCTCTTGGTTAAGAAGTTCAGGATCCAGTCGCAGGGGGAGGAGCCGAGGCCCAGGCAACTGAGTTTGGAGATGAGTTTTGTCGGAATAATGTTGTTGGAGGCTGAGCTGTAGTCAATAAATAAGAGTCTGATATAGGTGTATTTGTTATCTAGTGTTCCAGCGTTGAGTGCAGGGCCAGGGTGATGGGGTTTGCTGTGGACCAGTTGTGGTGGGAGGCGAACTGTTGTGATCCACGCAGTTGGGAGGCTGGAATTGATGAATGCCATGACTCGCCTTTCGAAATACTTCATAATGATGGATGTCAGAGCCACTGAATAATAGTCATTAAGCATGCTGCAAAGCTTTTCTTTGGTATTGGGATAATGGTCGTTTTCTTTAAGCAGATAGGGACCTTAGATTGTTGTAAGGACATGTTGAAAATGTCTGCGAATACCCCCACCAACTGATCTGAGCATGATCTGAGTGATTGTTCCCGTACCCCATCCGGCCCAGTCGCATTCCATCAGTTGACCATCGAGGAAGCTGCTCTCTAATCTGCAATGATGACCTCAGATACAGCTGGTACAATGGTTATAACACTGCTGCCTCATAGCACCGAGGAACCAGGTTCGATTCCCGGCTTGTGTGACTGTCTGTGCGGAATTTGTACATTCTCCTTGGGTCTGCATGGGTTTCCTCCAAGTCCTCCAGTTCCTTCCCACACTCCAAAGATGTGCAGGTTCTGTTGATTGGTCATGCTAAATTGCCCCTTCGTGTCAAAGGGATCAGCAGGGCAAATATGTGGGGTGAGAAGGATGGGTGGGATTGTGATTGGTGCAGACTGGATAGACTGAATGGCCTCCTTCTGCATAGTAGGGATTCTATGAGGTGTTAAGAAGGAAAATGGCATTCTTGCCTGTATTGTAAAGAGTTTGTTTAAAAATAGGGAATTTCCACTTTCTTTCTGGTTAAGATGGAGTCAGCGAGATCAGACAGTGTGTCATCCGGGGAGGATGGAGCCATTAAGATCAGACGGTGTATTACCTGGGGAGGATGGAGGCAGTGAGATCAGACAGTGCATATCCCAGGGAGGATGGAGCCAGTGAGATGATCGTGTCTAACCCGGAGAGTGTGGAGTCAGTGCAATGAGACAGTGTGTAACCCAGGGAGGATGGAACCTCTGAGATCAGATAGTTTGTGAACTTCATGAATGTGTTGATGAAAATACAGTAATTGAAACATTGCTAACACTCCTGTTGAATCTTCTTTTGATGTCAGGTAGGTGGGCTAATCTAGGTCCAGGCAACGGGAGTTTGAATGGGTCGTCCAGTTACCCATCTACTGCAGCTATAAGAACATGAGAACTAGGATCAGGAATAGGCCATCTGGCCCCTCGAGCCTGCTCCGCCATTCAGTAAGATCATGGCTGACCTTTTCGTGGTCTCAGCTGAATTTACTCACCCAAAAACCATAGCCCTTAATTCCTTTTATTCAGAAATGTATCTATCCCTGCCTTATAAACATTCAGTGAGAGAGCCTCAACTGCTTCACCAGGCAGGGAATTCCACAGATTCACAACGCTTTGTGTGAAGGAGTTTCTCCTCAACTCAGTCCTAAATCTGCTCCCCTTATTTTCAGGCCATGCCCCGTAGTTCTAGTTTCACCTGCCAGTGCAGCCAACTTCCCTGCTTCTATCTTATCTATTCTCTTCATAATCTTATGTTTTTATGAGATCATTCTTCAGAATTCCAGTGAATACAGCCCCAGTCTACTCAGTCTATCCTCATAAGCCAACCCTCTCAACTCTGAAATCAACCTAGTGAATCTCCTCTGCGTCCTGTCAATATGTCTTTTCTCAAGTAAGGAGACCAAAACTGGACACAGTGTGGCCTACCTACCTGACGTCAACAGGCTGCAACGTAATCTCATTGTTTTTAAACTCCATCCCTCCAGCAATGAAAGACAAAATTTCATTTGCCTTAATTACCTGCTGCACCTGCAAACCAACTGCTTGTGATCCTGACATAAGGACACCCAGGTCCCTCTGCACAGCAGCATGCTGCAATTTTTTACCATTTAAACAATAGTCCATTTTGCAGTTATTCCTATCCAAATGGATGACCTCACATTTACCAACATTGTACTCCATCTGCCAGACACTCGTCCACTCACTTAGACTATCTATATTCCTTTGCAGACTTTCAGCGTCCTCTGTGCACTTTGCTCTGCCACTCACCATGGTGTCAGCTGTGAATTTTGACATACTGCTCGGTCCCCAACTCCAAATCATCAATGTAAATAGTAAACAATTGCAGTCCCAACACTGATCCCTGAGGCACATCACTCGTCACTGATCGCCAACCAGAAAAACACCCATTTACCCACACTTTCTTCTGTCTGTTAGTTAACCAATCCTCTATCCATTACATTACCCGTAACACCGCACACATTTATCGTATGCAGCAGCCTTTGGTGCGGCACCTTGTCAAATTTCTTCTGGAAATCCAGATACATCACATCCACAGGTTCCCCACTGTCCACTGAGCATGTAATGTTCTCAAAAAATACCACCATCTTAGTCAAACGTGACCTGTCTTTCATGAACCCATGCTGCATTTTTCCAATGGGACAATTTCTATCCAGATGTCTCGCTATTTCTTCCTTGATAGATTCAAGCATTTTCCCGACCACATAATGCATTTGCTATTTTCCCCACCATCTGTTTTAGTACCCTGCGATGCATTCCATCAGGGCCAGGACACTTGTCTGCCTTTAACCCATTAGTTTGCCCAACATACCTCTTTTGTGATAATGGTAGTTTCTAGGTCCTCACCTGCCATAGTCGCCTTGTCATCAGTGATCTGGCAGCTATCTTTCCTGCCAGGTGTGCCTAGAATGGGAGAATGTGATATCTCCCTGAAACATAAAAGCTTTCCTTACCTGGTGGAGAGGACCAGAGTGTGTTTGAACTCATTTCATCGTATTTTGCTTTGTTTAAGTTTTCTTTGAGATTCTGTTCATTTTTAAGAAGCCACATTTGAAGTTATCCCTTTGTTGATCTGGTCTATTTTGTTAAGATGCATATTGCAAGATGCAGAATTTCACTGGCATTTCAATCTCTGAGCTTTTCCCTCGCATGCCAGCGCTCCACAGTCTCAGTCACTTTGCAGAAATGTCCCCCTCATTTTAGCAAAGAACAGAAGGTTTTCCTGTGTCAGCAGCTGCTGCACCTCTGGGAGGGAGAATAGGGAGAGGGAAAAGGTGGCAGAAGAAGGGAAAGGGAGAGAGGGAGTGAGAGGTGGAGGTGGGAACCAATTGTGGTTTTGAGTGGTTAGAAAAAACAAATTGTGCAAATTTATGGTTTCTGAAATTGATAATTTTCAGCAAACTGAGCAGTGGATGTTCGGTGAATTATCAACCTGGTAGATTGTGTTCAGTAACGGGTGAACAATAATCTCATTGAAGGAAAATGAATGTTCACTTACTCCTCTTCCTGTAAGTTTGTAAATCCCTGGTGTGGTTCCTTGATGTGGTGAGGTTCCTCAATTACCTCCTGCTGATGTTGGATCAGAGTCTGATCAATGAAAAGTAATATTGTCCCACACAATTGGTCAGAGCAGTGGAGAATAGGAAAAGTGAATGGGGAAGATTGAAGAGATAGGGAGGGAGTCAGTAACAAGGTGTTTGGAAGGAAAGGAGGGAGGAACTCCTTGGTGCCATGGACACCAATGGATCTTGGCACAAGGACAATGAAAATATGAGGCTTTATCAATTTCCGTTTAAAACTTTCCTCTTTGAACTGTTCTCTCTCTCTCTCCACCTGAACTGTTACCTGTTTCTTTCTCTTATTTTTCTGTTCTGTTATTGTCTCTAATATTTTCTGGATTTTATTTTGTGTCAGTCAGTGACTAGAATGAGACTGAGCTTCCTCGCTGTTTAAGGGAGGGTGATTGACACCTAGATCCATCAATCAGAGAAGGGGAAGCATCGAAGCCCCAGCCTTGGTGTTAACGGATGTGCACGGACCATCATGACCAGCACTGTGCATGTGCATGACCAGAGTGCGGCTCTGCTCTCTGCGCATGCATCGGCCTGCCGCCTGAGCGCAAGAGGAAACAGTTAGAAAATAGACACAGAAAAAAAGAACAAAGAAAATTATAGCAGAGACACAGGCCCTTCGGCCCTCCAAGCTTGCACCGACCATGCTGCCTGAACTAAAAAAAAACCTACTCTTCTGGGGGCCATATCCCTCTATCCCCATCCTATTCATGTATTTGTAAAGACGCACAAAGAACAAAAAATTACAGCACAGGAACAGGCCCTTCGACCCTCCAAGACTGCACCGGCCATGCTGCCTGACTTAACAAAAAACCCCTACGCTTCCGGGGACTATATCCCTCTATTCCCATTTCATTAATGGATTTACCAAGACGCCCCTTAAAAGTCACTACCGTATCCGCTTCCACTACCACCCCCAGCAACGAGTTCCACGCAACCACCACTCTGTGTAAAAATCTGCCTCATACATCTCTCTTAAACCTTGCCCCTCGCACCTTAAACCTATGCCCCCTCGTAATTGACTCTTCCACACATGGAAAAAGCTTCTGACTATCCACTCTGTCCATGCCTCTCATAATCGTGTAGACCTCTATCAGGTCTCCCCTCAACGTCCATCACTCCAGTGAGAACAAATCAAATTTCTCCAACCTGTCTTCATACCTAATGCCCTCCATACCAGGCAACATGCTGGTATATCTTTTCTGTTCCCTCTCCAAAGCCTCCACATCCTCTGGTAGTGTGGCGACCAGAATTGAACACTATATTCCAAGTGCGGCCTCACACAGGTTCTGTAAAGCGTCAACATGACTTGCCAATTTTTAAACTCAATACCCTGGCTGATGAAGGCAAGCATGCCATATGCCTTCAGGACTACCTTGTCCACTTGCATTGCCACTTTGTGACCTGTGTACCTGTACACGCAGATCCCTTTGCCGATCAATACTCCTAATGGTTCTGCCATTTATTGTATATTTCCTATCTGTGTTAGACCTTCCAAAATGCATTACCTCACATTTGTCCGGATTAACCTCCATCTGCCATCTCTCTGCCCAAGTCTCCAACTGATCTATATCCTGCTGTATCCTCTGATGGTCCTCATCCCTATCCGCAAATCCACCTACCTTTGTGTCATTCGCAAACTTACTAATCACTCCAGTTACAATTTCCTCCAAATCATTTATAAATTACAAACAGCAAAGGTCCCAGCACTGATCCCTGAGGAACACCACTTGTCACAGCCCTCCATTCAGAAACGCACCTTTCCACTGCTACCCTCTGTCTTCTTTGACCGAGCCAGTTTTGTATCCACCTTGCCAGCTTACCTCTGATCACATGCAACTTCACCTTCTGCACCAGTCTGCCATGAGGGACCTTGTCCAAGGCCTTACTGAAGTCCATGTCGACAACATCCACTGCCCTACCCTCATCAATCATCTTCATCACTTCCTCGAAAAACTCGATCAAGTTCGTGAGACACGACCTCCCCTTCACAAAACCATGTTGCCTCTCACTAATATGTCCACTTATTTCCAAGTGGAATAAATCCTGTCTCGAAGAATCCTCTCCAATAATTTCCCTACCACTCATGTAAGGCTCACCGGTCTGTAATTACCTGGATTATTCTTGCTACCCTTCTTAAACAAAGGAGAAACATTGGCTATTCACCAATCCTCTGGGACCACCCCTGTAAGAAGTTTAACAACACCAGGTTAAAGTCCAACAGGTTTATTTGGTAGCAAAAGCCACACAAGCTTTCGGAGCTCTTAGCCCCTTCTTCAGGCGAGTGGGAATTCTGTTCACAAACACAGCTTATAAAGACACAAACTCAATTTACATGAATAATGGTTGGAATGCGAATACTTACAACTAATCAAGTCTTTAAGAAACAAAACAATGTGAGTGGAGAGAGCATCAAGACAGGCTAAAAAGATGTGTATTGTCTCCAGACAAGACAGCCAGTGAAACTCTGCAGGTCCACGCAACTGTGGGAGTTACAAATAGTGTGACATGAACCCAATATCCCGGTTGAGGCCGTCCTCGTGTGTGCGGAACTTGGCTATCAGTTTCTGCTCAGCGACTCTGCGCTGTTGTGTGTCGCGAAGGCCGCCTTGGAGAACGCTTACCCGAATATCAGAGGCCGAATGCCCGTGACCGCTGAAGTGCTCCCCAACAGGAAGAGAACAGTCTTGCCTGGTGATTGTCGAGCGGTGTTCATTCATCCGTTGTCGCAGCGTCTGCATAGTTTCCCCAATGTACCATGCCTCGGGACATCCTTTCTTGCAGCGTATCAGGGAGACAACGTTGGCCGAATTGCAAGAGTATGTACCGTGTACCTGGTGGATGGTGTTCTCACGTGAGATGATGGCATCTGTGTCGATGATCCGGCACGTCTTGCAGAGGTTGCTGTGGCAGGGTTGTGTGGTGTCATGGTCACTGTTCTCCTGAAGGCTGGGTAGTTTGCTGCGGACAATGGTCTGTTTGAGGTTGTGCGGTTGTTTGAAGGCAAGAAGTGGGGGTGTGGGGATGGCCTTGGCGAGATGTTCGTCTTCATCAATGACATGTTGAAGGCTCCGGAGGAGATGCCGTAGCTTCTCTGCTCCGGGGAAGTACTGGACAACGAAGGGTACTCTGTCCACTGTGTCCTGTGTTTGTCTTCTGAGGAGGTCGGTGCGGTTTTTCGCTGTGGCGCGTTGGAACTGTTGATCAATGAGTCTAGCGCCATATCCTGTTCTTATGAGGGCATCTTTCAGTGTCTGGAGGTGTCTGTTGCGATCCTCCTCATCCGGGATATTGGGTTCATGTCACACTATTTGTAACTCCCACAGTTGCGTGGACCTGCAGAGTTTCACTGGCTGTCTTGTCTGGAGACAATACACATCTTTTTAGCCTGTCTTGATGCTCTCTCCACTCACATAGTTTTGTTTCTTAAAGACTTGATTAGTTGTAAGTATTCGCATTCAAAACATTATTCATGTAAATTGAGTCTGTGTCTTTATAAACTCTGTTTGTGAACAGAATTCCCACTCACCTGAAGAAGGGGCTTTGAGCTCCGAAAGCTTGTGTGGCTTTTGCTCCCAAATAAACCTGTTGGACTTTAACCTGGTGTTGTTAAACCTCTTACTGTGTTTACCCCAGTCCAACGCCGGCAGCTCCACATCATGACCTCCCCTGTAGCCAGTGAGGATACAAAGATATCTCTCAAGGCCCCAGCAATTTCCACTCTTGCTTCTCTCAGTATTCTGAGGTATATCCCATCAGGCCCTGGGGACGTGTCTACCTTAATGTTTCTCAAGAACCCCAATACCACCTCCTCTTTGATCTCAACATGACTCAAACTATCTCCACATCCTTTCCCAGACTCATCATCCACCAAGTCCTTCTCTTTGGTGAATAAACCTTGAAAGTCACTGTCGTATCCACTTCAACTACATCCCCTGGTAGCGAGTTCCAGGCACCCACCACCTGTGCAAAGAAACTTGCCTCGTACATTTCTTTTAAACCCAGCCCCTCTCACCTAAAACCCATAGCCCCGAGTAACTGATTCTTCCACCCTGGGGAAAAAGCTTCTGACGCAGCATCAACACTGAATATATCTGGGTGATTGTGGTCTGAATACAGAGAGCATTATAACAGAGTATGTTTGGGTGATTATAGAATCATAGAATCCTACAGTGCAGAAGGAGGCTATTTGGCCCATCGAGTATGCACTGACCACTATCCCACCCGGGCCCTATCCCCACAACCCCATGCATTTATCCCAGCCAGTCCCTCTGACACTAAGGGGCAATTTAGCATGGCCAATGCACCTCACCCCGCACATCTTTGGATTGTGGGAGGAAACCGGAGCGCCTGGAGTAAACCCACGTGGACATGGGAAGGATGTGCAAATTCCACACAGACAGTGACCCAAGCTGGGAATTGAACTCTGGTCCCTGTCCCTGTGAGGCAGCAGTGCTAACCCCTGTTGCAGCGTGCAGATTCTGGTCTGAATACGGAGAGCATTATTACAGAGTATATCAGGGTGATTCTAGTCCGAATAGGCACAGCATTATAACACTGAGTATACCTCCTGTTACTGTTACACTGTTCAAACACACGCTGTTTCTGCACATCTATCCTCAGCTAGGAGAGCAAATCGCCAATTTCCACTTTTCACCCAAAATGTGAACAGACCCGGGACAGAAACATGGGGAAAGTAGTGAAATATCAGACGGTGTGTAACCCGGGGAGGATGGAGTCAGTGAGATCAGACTGTGTGTAACCCGGGGAGGATGGAGTCAGTGGGATCAGACAGTGTGTAACCCGGGGAGGATGGAGTCAGTGAGATCAGACAGTGTGTATCCCAGGGAGGATGGAGTCAGTGAGATCAGACAGTGTGTAACCCGGGGAGGATGGAGTCAGTGAGATCAGACAGTGTGGAACGCGGGGAGGATGGAGTCAGTGAGATCAGACAGTGTGTAACCCGGGGAGGATGGAGTCAGTGAGATCAGATAGTGTTTAACCTGAGGAGGATGGAGCCAGTGAGATCAGACATTATGTGACCCTGGGTAGATGGAGCCAGTAAGATCAGAAAGTTTGTTAACTAGGCAAGATGTAATGATTGAGATCAGACAGTGCCCAACCCGAGGAGGATAGAGCCCATCGTTATCATTCAGACAGACACAATCCCAGGTTGAGGGTTCAAAATATCGGAATCCTCCTCACCATGTGGACTTGCGTTGGAGGGATGTTGCAAGGAGCAATCACTTAGCGCTGTCAGTTGCTTCTGTTCACACACACTCACAGTTCTTGCTTCATTTGAGGCATTTAGGATTCCATGGAACACTTTTACGGGAAGTTCTCCTTGACTACACACATTTTCTGAAAAGCATGTAACTTAATTTTTGCAGTTCTGCCCCCTGTTTCCGATCTCGGTGCACCCACAGTAGATGAAGCGAAGGGGGGAGTGGTGGAAGTGAAGATGGGGAGGATGTGCGGTAACAGGAGGGAAGCCCGTCCTTTTCCAGCATTGGCCTTGGAGGCTATTACTGGCTCCAGGAAGACCAGATTCGATAGGGTTCTCCTTCAGATAATTTACTCATTTTCTGTGGACAGGTTTACTGCTGGTTTCCCTGGAAGGGGAGCATGCCATGTCAACCGGCACGAGCGAGAAATTCCTTCCCTGGAGGGCATTGCAAGGTCTGGGATAGAGATTGAATCTCTTTACAGAGATTGTGTTTTGACGTTTCAATTTTCTCCTGATAGTCTACCTACTTGATGCCATATCCCAAGGTAAGTAGTACAAGGAAGGACACCCAGAAACCTCACAGAAATAATAGAAACCCCACAGTGCAGAAAGAGGTCATTCAGCCCATCGAGTTTGCACCGACAACAATCGCATCTTGGACTTATCCCCACAACCCCACGCAGTTACCCCATTCATCACTCTAACTAACACATCCCGCCACACGAAGGGGCAATCTTGCATGACTAATCAATATAAGCCACACATCTTTGGACTGTGGGAGGAAACCGGAGCAGCCTGAGGAAACCCACAATGATACGGGGAGAATGTGCAAACTCCACACACAGTTACCAAGCTGGGAATCGAAGGCAGGTCCTTGGAAATGTGAGACAGTAGTGCTCGCCACTCTGCCACTATATCTCCCAATGCTAAACCAGTTTGTTCAGATCCATAGCTCTTAATGAGTATCTCAGTTAAAGAAAGGGTTCCACAGGCTGGAAGATGTTTGGGATGAGTATTCCAGAGTGTAGTCTCTTGGCAGCTGAAGGCAAGGGGCCCATGCGTCGAAGAATCCAAATAAGGGCTGGTCAAACTTTCAGGAGTGCGGAAATATTGCCAACATCTAAGGCTGGACTATAATATCTGGCTGGGACGTGTGAGTCAGTGGATATATTTGAAAAGCTCGATTGAGGTTCCAGATGGTGTACAAGGATCTAGGGTTAATGAGACATGGTGCAAGTTAGGATACAAGAAGCAAGTTTCAGGGCAGTTAGTAAGATCATCTTGCATGTGTAACACTTTTTTATTTGCTGACAAGCAATATATTTATGAGAAACAGCCCACTGGTGGGACTCCAGAGAATGGGATAGGGAAGATAAACCAATGCCAGTGATATGTGCTCTGCGATTTACTGGATAAGCAAAAAGACAGGGATAATTTCCACCCAACTGGAAGGCAGTGAAGAGGATGATCATGTGATCAACTGTGCCAAAGGCTTCAGAGACGTAGAGTCGGCTGAAGATACTTCACTGACCATTTTATTTCTGCTCCAATGTAATGTTTGATTTTGATAAGAGCTGTTTCAGTATTGTGGCATAGGTGGAAACCTCGTTAGATGTATTCAAACAAGCTCCAAGAAAGTTGTGTCTACATTTAGCAGGTAAAGTTATCGTCACGTGTTTTGGAGAAAAGGGAGGCTGGACATGGGCCAGGGATTTTCAAGGGCAAATGAGATCAAGATGATTTTTTGAAGAGGCAGTACCAACAGTACCAAGGTGGTGGGGTCACCGTCGGATCTACCAGTTATATATATATCCACATGGTGTTTGTGAGATTGTAAATACCAAACGATCGTCCCCATATAAATTTTGGAAATCACGTTGCTGCTTAAAGATACAAACAAGGCATTTTCACTTCACAGTTTCCATTTAACCCTGCTGTGGATTTGTCTATTTCAGAGCACCAGAATCGAAAACACCTGTCACAAAAATGGCTGAAGGTTTCAACAGCGGAGTATATCCAATATCTTCAAAAAGATTGACATTGGACAATGGTAGGTTCAGAAAATACTCCCAAGTTTTCACCGTCCTGTTAATGAATCCAGACCTCATTCATGAACCTGCAGTTCACACAAGGAACAGAGAAGAATATAGCGGCAGCAAATTATAAACCAGTGAAACTGATATAATGAAGTTGTGCTGAAAGCAATGTCTAGTGCATGTCGATAGGCATTGTTTACATAGACATCCAGCAGGCATTTGGACAGAGTTTCTTAAAATTTCTGTCATGCAATTGAAGGCAAATTTGTGACCTCGTTATGAAATTGGTGGAAAAGCAAGGGATAGAGATGAGGTAAATGGTGATTTAGGCTGACTGTCAGGATGCAACTTGCTGTGTTCCAGAAGCATCTGTGTTCGGCTCACAATTACTAACCAAATTTATTGACAGCCTCGATGATGGAATAAAAAATTGGATTTATAAAACTGATTATGACACAAGTTATTGAAACATTGTCGTCAGTATAGCTGGCAATATGCAAAGAAATATCAGTAAATTAAGTGAATTGGCACGTTTGTGGCAAATAGATTAAAATGTAGGCCAATATCAGGTTCTTCACTTTCAATAAGGGAGAGAACAGGGCCCTTTCCAAATGTGGAAAACCTAGAAACTTGGAAGCTCTACAGAACCTTGGGAATTCCTGAATATAGATTGTTAAAATATCGTGAAAAGGGAGCAAAAAGTAAAACAAACAATTTAATGTTGGATTTTATGTCCAGAGGACAAGAGCATGTAGGGATAGAAGTTATGTTACAAGCGAGACAAGCTCCTGAATAGACCAATCCCGGCTGTGGCGATTGCAGTTAAAATAAAGGGAAAACCTTTATTTTCCAATGAAATTGGAAAATGCTTCTAAACGCAAAAACATATCCTGCAAAAAAGATAATTGATATTGGTAATTTGATGTGAATTGCTTCTTACTAACCAGGGGTATGAAGTGATTTGGAGGTCAGCTGGGTATATAGGTTTTATTCACAAATGAGATAAATATCACGAATGTTTTCTGAAAGATAGTTGATAACATGGCTCACATGAGGTTTCAGTGGGTTGTTTTAAGTTTACGGGAAATTAAAACAGTCCAGATAGGAACTCATTGTGTTTCATTTTTTTCCAATTTCTGTTCACAGATCCAAACTCTAAAATCACTGAGTTCTTGACAAACTGTAAAGATGACCAACTGTTGCTTTTGACCAAATTCTACCGGGACAGACTAGAACAGGCGATTGAAGGAGTGGCGAGACTCTATCTGATGTTTACAGCATGCGATCATATTGGTGTGAAAGAAAGTCATGTAAGTCCAGGATAGTGGGTTTAGTGATTTTGTCCATTTTCACATCGCAGACCTGATGAAATTAGAGGAAGAATAATTTGCTGAACAATAAGAAGCTATGGTCTCTCTTGCTGCTCTCCTAAAAAGACAACTGTTCCAATACAGCTACAATACATCTACCCAACAACGTGTAAAAAATGTCTATCCCATTTGCCCAAAACAGGACAAATCCATATGGAAAATTTGCACCCCACAAGCCTCCTCCCACTAAGTGGCAGAGATAAAATGAGTCATTACCAGTGACTTAAAGTTACAGATACTTTGCAGTATGGGACGGCAAAGTGGCACAGTGGTGAGCATTACTGCCTCATAGCGCTGGGAACCCGGGTTCGATTCCTGCTTTGAGTCATTTTCTACGTGGTGTCTGCATGTTCTCCACGTTTTAAAGTTTATTTATTATTGTGAAAAGTAGGCTTGCATTAACACTGCAAAGATGTGACTGTGAATATCCCCCAGTTGCCATACTCCAGCGCCTTTTCGGGAACACTGAGGGTGAGTTTAGCATGGCCAATGCACCTAACCAGAGCACCTGGAAGAAACCCACGCAGACACGGGGAGACTGTGCAGATTCCACTCAGTGACCCAAGCCGGGAATTGAACCCAGGTCCATGGTGCTATGAGGCAGCACTGCTAACTACTTTGGAACCGTGCTGCCGAGTTTTTGTGTGCGTTTCCGTCGGGTGTTCAGCTTTCCTCCCACAGTCTGAAATACGTGATGGTTAGGTGCATTGACCATGCAAAATTCTCCCTCAATGTGCCTGAACAGGCGCTGGAGCGTGACAACGACGGGATTTCCTCGGTCACTACATTGCATTCTTAATGCAAGCCTCTTTGTAACATGAATAAATACACTTTGAGCATTTAATAACATGATAATTGAAGTTCCTTTTAGGTACTGCCAGAATCACTTGCCTCCTGATCTCATTAAACCCTTGGTCCATTCATGGACCAACACGAGTGTCTGCCTCTGACATCATAACATTATTTGATTGAACGCTGTCATGGAATGCTAAGGCGATTGAAATGAATGGGAACTGGGCTAAATCTCTGCAATGGCTGCAGTCATACCTAGCACAATGATAGTTGTGATTGTTCGAGGTCGATCATGGCAGACCCATGGCCCTGATACTAGAGTTCCTCAACGTCCTGTGTTCTCTGAAAGTATATCCAGCTGTTTCATGACCTATCTGCTCTCAATTGGTCAGAAGTGGAGGTGTTTTAGTATTGATTTTAAAATGTACAACTTAATCTGTAACTCCTCAGATATCAGGAGCTGGACAATATCCAGTCTAGTAAATGGTCAGTGATATACCTGCCACGCAACTCCATCCCTGTTTGACACTAAGTCACATTACCATTGCGGAAACCCCCTTCAACAACCATGAGAGTTACAATTGAACACAAACTCAACGAGAAGAGTCAGAGGCTGGGAATTTTGCTGCAAGGCTCACTTCCTGAATTCCCAAAGTCTGTGAATAATCCACAAGACAAAAATGGGCAACGTGACGGAATTCACTCCACAGTCATGGATCATTGTGTCCAACATTATCTAAGCAGCTCGACGCCATCTAGAATAAAGCTGCCCACTTGATTTGCATGAAATTAGTTCTTAAAAATATTTCCTCCCACGTCACAATGTCAGCATGTGCACCTCGTAAAAGATGCACTGCAGCAAATCACTAACACTCCCTTAACAGAACGTCCAAAGCCTACGCCTCTACCACCTTGAAGGACAATGGGTGAAAGATAGGTCCGGTGTACCCAATAGCTACTCATCTAGCCCCTTCATCCAACTGCCTCCTTCAATAATTATTTTGTACTGAGGCATCTTCAATCACACAATCATATAAAATATATTTTGTGTTTAAAAATTGTTTTTCATATCTACCAAGCATCTCCAAACTCCTTGTATTCAATGAAGTAGTTTTGAGTTGCAGTCGTTGTATTATAGGAAACATGTCAGACAATTTTCATACATCAGATTCCCATGGGTAACAATGTGATAATGAACATATAATGTATCTTCTTACGATGTTGATTGGGGCATAACTCTGACTCTTTTCTAAAATGGTGCTGTGCGACAATTTTCAACCACTGCAATGGGCAGATTGTACCTTGTGTAAACGTCTCATCTGAAAGACAGCACTTCCAAAAATGTAATCCTCCTCACTACTGTGGTCGAGTGTAAACCTAACTTCTGCGTCCCAAACAAAAGATCTGATTGCAGGAGGAAGGATTATCTCACTGATTCAAATAAGTATTTCGTTGTTAAATACACAATGCCACATAATTTTATTCCCACGCTACTAATGATAATGAATGCAACAAGATCTTTGTAGAATTTGACAGGAAGGAAACTGGAAAATAGGAAAGAAAAGGAAACACATAGTAAATATTGTGATCTCAAAACGATCTGCAGAGGTGAAAATAGCCAAAGGATCTGTCAGCATCTGTAAAAAGGAAACGGTTTGGGTATAATTCTGAAAAAAAAAGAAAATGGTGTTAGTGGCAGTGAAAAAAGTAGAGTGAGAGGTAACAAAGGCAGGTGGGAGAAAAGCAGCTTAAAACACAAAAGAGTTGGAATGATGGAAATGTGTCAAACAAAAACTGGGAAAGGGACACAAATGAAAACTTTGGGAACGAAAAACCCAACTGCTCCCCATTGTTGCTGTATATTGATTTCATTACTTGCTTTCAGCATCTTGAAAACTTGCACCAACAGTATTGTGCTCCGCCCCGAGTGGAATTATTCCAACATTCACAAATTCTCACATTAGCAATAATTGCTCAACTCTCGTAACATCCTTGTTTTGACTGCATGACAACTTAACATTGAAATGTTAAAACTGCATACAACCAGGTAAAGTTCCTTACCCCTTTCTCCTCAATCCCCAACATCAACAAGTTGAGCTTCTCTTTCTTTAATTTATACTTTCCTGGATGTGCGTGTCACCATCCAGGCCAGGATTTATTTATTCCTAATTGACAGTGTTGATGATCTGACGTCATGGAGTGCTGCAGCCTATGTGGGGTGTAGAAGTTAAGGTGTTAAACACAAAATCCAGAATTCATGCAATACGTGTCCAACTGAAATCATGGATGACTTAAATTTACACATAGATTGGACAAACCAAACTAGCAATGGTATAGTAGAGGAGGTGTTCCTGGAGTGTTCTCTTTAGACAAATGCATTGAGGAGCCAACCAGCGAACAGGCTATTCTAAACCAGATACTGTGCAATGAGTAATGAAGGATTAATTCACAATCCTGTGCCGTTCCCTTGGAGAAGAGCACCTATTAAATGACAATGTTTCATTAAGTTCGAGAGTTTAATATTTGAATCTGAAACTAGGGCTCTGAATCTAAACAAATGAAACTAAGAGTGTATGTGAAGCGAATTATCAAGGATAGATGGTGGAACCTTACTAAAGTGGTTGATGGTGGATAGGAAATGGTTTAATTTTAAACAACGTTTTTATGAATTACAATAGTGCTGACTTCCTGTCTGGCGCAAAAAAACCTGATGAACTGTGGCTCACGTGGCTTATTCAATAAATTAGGGATAATAAAACCAACGTGGAGCCATATAAAATTGGCATAGAAAGGCAGCAAGGCTGATGATGGGAAATGTTTTGAATTCAGCAAAAGAAGATTAAAAAATGATCCAGCGCAGGAATTAGATTATGAGATTAAAATTGCAGACAAGTAGAAACTAACAGTAAAAGCCTCAGTAAATATGCGAAGAGAAAAAAATAAATAAAGACAATGGAGGTCCCTTCTTATCAGAAGCAAGGACATTTGCAATGGAAAATAAAGAAATGGCAGAAGAATTGAACATAAACTTTCATTCTGTCGTCACAAAAGAGGGCACAGAAAAGGAAAAAGCAACTTCCAAATATGTTCAGGAACCAAATGAATAGACGGAATTGAACGAAATCTGTATTTGTAAGACAAATGTGACGGGGATATTAATGGGTTTAAAGAGTGGCAAATCACCAGAACCTGATACTCGACATCTGAGTATTAAAGGAAGTGGCTCTGAAAATATTGGATGCACTGGTGGTCATTGTCCAAAATGATATGAGCCCCTGAAGCAGTTCCTCCAGATTTGAGGGTTGTAAATGTAACCCCACTATTTAAAAATGTAGGAAGAGAAAAAAGAGCATTACACACCAATTAGCCGGACATCAGTAGTGGGGAAGTTGCCAGACATTTTTTTAAAACTAGTTCGAAAGCATGAACGGGATCGAAAAAAGCCAGCATGGGTTTATAAAAGGCAAATAATGCTTTAAAAATCGACAGGAGTTTTCTGAGGATGTAATGAGTAGAATAGTTAAGAGAGAACCAGTAGAAGAATCGCTTTTGTGCTTTCAGAAGGCTTTTGATATGATTCCTCATAAGTCAGTGGGCAAAATTAAAGCAGCTGGGTTAGGGGATAATTTGTTAGCGTGGATCCAAATTGAATTATACACAAGAAAAATGAGTGAGAATAAATGGCAGCAGTGACTTGTTCGGTACCACCGGGATCAGGGCTTCACACCCAGCTTTTCTCAAAACATATAAATGATCAGGATGAGGGAACCAAATGTAACAGTTTCAAATTTACTGATGAAACAATACTGGGTGGGATGAAGGGAATGGAGGATACAAGGAGTTATCAAAGTGATTTGGACAAGGTGAGTGGGTGAGCAGATGATTGAGTGGCAGTTGCAGTAGAATGCCACTAAATGTAAGGTTATACTGTGGTGTGGAAAAACAGAGAGTATTATTCAAATGGTGAAATAATCAGAAGCATCAACAGCCAGAGGGATCTGGGTGTCCTTGTACACCAATCAGTGAAAGTGCACAGGCAGATGCCTCAAGCAACTAGGAAGGCAAATGGAATGTTGTCTTCATTGCAAAAGGATTTCTGATCATAATTAGACATGTCCATCTGCAGCTGCACAGCGCCTTGGCAAGACCACAGCTGTCATATTGCGTGCAGGTTGGAAAGGATGTGTTTGCCATCGAGAAAATATAGCGGAGGCTGACACAAGAGTTGGCCGCACTGTCCGAAGAGGAGGGATTTGTTCAAGTTTGCCAGATTCACTACAGTTCAGAAGGATGAGAGAAGAACGGATTGAAATGTATAAAAGGCTAACAGCGCTGGACAGACTAAATACACGGGGTAAGTTTTCCATGGTTGGGGAATCGAGAACCAGGTGGCACAGTCTCAGGATATGGGAGACTATTTAGGAGAGGAGGAGAATTTTTTTCACTTAAAGGGTAGTGGATCTGTGGAATTATCTGCCATTGAAGGTTCTGGAGGCCAAGTCACTGAATATGTTCAAGAAAGAAATGCATTTTTAAAAGATACGGAAAGAAAGCGAGAATATGGCATTGAGATAGATGGTGAGCTATGATCTCAATAAATGACGGAGCATGATCGGAGGATAAATGTTCTTCTTCTGCTCTTGGTTTCCATGTTTCTACATATGCACCGGTAATCGCTGCAGAATTCGCAGTCTCTAACCTGCACTTGTTGGCAAATTACCAGCACACCCCTGCCCCAATGTAAATAACGTTGTTGACGAATAATGCGGGCGAATACTGTGGGCACATGCTTTCAAAATCCCAGTATGGAATATTTTGGAAATGAAAATCAACTAATACATCTTGAATTGAAATCTAGTTTCGGTAATGCTGACCATGAAAACATTATCCATTGATGTAAAAACCCATCCCAATCAATAATGTCGTTTGTAGACTGAGATCTGCTGTCCTTTCCTGGACTACGTGTGACCCCCAGCTCTAAAACAGTGTGATTATCACTTGAAGAGTCGAACAGGCAACTCAGTTTGATTTGTTCCCAGGAGCAGGCTGAGGGTAAGAGAGTTGGTTTTCTGACTTTAATTAATTATTTATTTTTTCAGTTAATTTTGGGTATAAAATCGGAGGTTTTTTTCAAAACCGGAAATAGGGCCAGGAGTTGCCTGGGGAAGTTTTTGGAGGGTTTAAAAGCGCACCAACGTATACAGCGGGCAGCAGAGTGAGTGGGAAGTTGAGTGAGCTGTCAGGGCTTTGGCTCACAGGGCTTGGACGAGCAGGGGTGAGTTTTTGTTTCCTTACATTCTTCTTAACTTTTCACTGTCTTACTTGACATAAAGTGTCCAGTATGAGTGTGAAACCAGTGTCTTGTTCCCAGTGTAGGATGTGGGAGGTACTGGAGGCATCTGGCCTCCCGGACATCCACATCTGTGAGGGGTGTGTCGAGCTGCGGTTCCTGAGGGACCATGTTAAGGAGCTGGAACTGCAGCTCGAGGATCTTAGGCTGATGAGGGAGAATGAGGAGGTGATAGACAAGAGCTATCATCAGGTGGTCACACCAGGGCCACGGGAGGAGGCCAAGTGGGTGACGGCCAGGAAGGGTAAGGCTAGGGTGGTTGAGAGCACCCCAGTGGATGTGCCCCTGCACAACAAGTACTCCTGCTTGAGTACTGCTGGGGGGGACAGCCCGCCTGGGGGAAGCAGCAGTGGCCGTGTCTACGCAGTGGAGTCTAGCCCTGTAACTCAGAGGGCTAAGGAAAAGAGGAGGAAGGCGGTATTAATCGGGGACTCGATGGTGAAGGGGACAGACAGGCGTTTCTGCGGAGATAGGCGGGATTCTCGCATGGTGGTCTGCCTCCCTGGGGCCGGGATCCAGGATGTCGCTAGTCGCGTCCCGGAAATCCTGAGGTGGGAGGGAGAGGAGCCTGAGGTAGCGGTACATATTGGTACCGCTGATGTGGGTTGGAAGGGAGAAGGGGTCATGAAAAGGGAGTACAGGGAATTAGGGAGACAGCTGAGAAAGAGGAAAGCAAAGGTAGTAATCTCAGGATTAGTGCCTGTGCCACGGGAAGGTGAGGGCAGGAATGGAGTGAGGTGGAAGATGAATGTGTGGCTGAGGGACTGGTGCAGGGGGCAGGGATTCAGGTTCCTGGACCATTGGGACCTCTTTAGGGGCAGGGGTGATCTGTATACAAAAAACGGGTGGAACCTGAATCACAAGGGGACCAATATCCTGGCCGGTAGGTTGGCTAAGGCTACTGGGGAGAATTTAAACTAGATAGTTTGGGGGGAGGGGAGCTAGAAGAATTGACTAGGATCAAGGAACTAATTGATGGGGGGGAGGATGCAGGGGTAAGGGGAATTACAAAATTAATGGTAGAGGAGAGGGTGCAAGTGAATGAAGGCGGTAATTTAGATAAGGGAGTAGAGGGAGAGGGTGTTCGTGACTCATCAAAGCGGGTCCAGATAAAAGCTGGAATAAGGACACTTTGCCTGAATGCACGAAGCATTCGGAACAAGGTAAATGAGTTGATGGTGCAAATCAGCACAAGTGGGTACGATCTAGTGGCCATTACAGAAACGTGGCTGAAAGGTGACCAGGACTGGGAGATGAATATCCAGGGGTATCAGGCGTTTAGGAAGAATAGACAGGAAGGAAAAGGTGGTGGGGTCGCGCTATTAATAACAGATAATATCAGGGTAGTACTGAGGGATGACATAGGCTCTGACGAACAAAACGTGGAATCATTATGGGTAGAGATGAGGAATAGTAGAGGGAGAAAGACATTAGTAGGTGTGGTATATAGGCCACCAAATAATAATGTTGAGGTAGGGAGAGCTATAAACAAGCAGATAAGGGATGCGTGTAAAAACGGAACGGCAATAATCATGGGGGACGTCAACATGCACATTGACTGGCAGACTCAAGTCGGTAAGGGTGGAATGGAGGAAGAGTTCTTAGAATGCTGTCGGGATAGTTTCCTTGAACAGCATGTTACGGAACCGACGAGGGAACGAGCTATTTTGGATCTGGTATTGTGTAACGAGGTAGGTAGAATTAAGGATCTTATTGTGAAGGACCCTCTTGGGTCTAGTGACCACAATATGGTCGAATTTCTGATTCAGATGGAAGAGGAGAAAGTTTGGTCCCAAACCAGTGTCCTCTGTTTGAACAGAGGGAAATATGATAGGATGAGGGATGAATTGGCTAAGGTAGACTGGGAGAGCAGGCTGGCAGGTAGGATAGCTGAGGAACAGTGGAGGATTTTTAAGGAGATCCTTTTCAGTTCTCAGCAAAAATATATTCCAGCAAAAAAACAAGGATTGTAAGAAAAGGGAGAACCAGCCGTGGATAACGAAGGAAATAAAGGAGAGTATTAAAATAAAAACAGCTGCGTACTGAGTGGCCAAAAATAGTGGAGAAACAAGTGATTGGGAAAAATTTAAGAAACAACAAAGAGAGACTAAGAAAGCGATAAAGAAAGGAAGGATAGACTATGAAGCTAGGCTAGCAACTAATATAAAAAATGATAGTAAACGTTTTTATAAATATATAAAAAGGAATAGAGTGGCTAGAGTGAATGTTGGACCCTTGGAGGACGAGAGGGGGGAGTTAATAGTGGGAAATGAGGATATGGCTGAGTCTTTAAATAAGTTTTTTGTGTCGGTCTTCACGGTGGAGGACACAAATAGTTTGCCAAATATTAACGATAGAGGGTTGGCAGCAGGAGAAATACTTAATACAATTAATGTTACCAGAGAGGCAGTGCTGGGTAGACTAATGGGACTGAAGGTGGACAAGTCCCCGGGTCCGGATGGAATGCATCCCAGGGTATTGAAAGAAATGTCAGAGGTAATAGTGGATGCGTTAGTGATTATTTATCAAAACTCGTTGCATTCTGGGGTAGTGCCGGTTGATTGGAAAACGGCTAATGTTACGCCGCTGTTTAAAAAAGGAAGGAGACAAAAGGTGGGTAACTATAGGCCGGTCAGCTTAACGTCTGTAGTAGGGAAAATGCTGGAATCCAATATTAAAGAGGAGATAACAGGGCATCTGGATAGAAATGGTTCGATCAATCAGACGCAGCATGGATTCATGAGGGGAAAGTCGTGCTTGACGAACATGTTGGATTTTTATGAAGATGTGACTAGGGCGGTTGATGGAGGAGAACCAGTGGATGCGGTGTTTTTGGATTTCCAAAAGGCGTTTGATAAGGTGCCCCATAAACGGCTGCTGAAGAAGATTAGGGCACACGGAGTTGGGGGTAGTGTGTTAAAGTGGATTGGGGACTGGCTATCCGACAGGAAGCAAAGAGTCGGAATAAATGGGTGTTTTTCCGATTGGAGGAAGGTAACTAGTGGCGTGCCGCAGGGATCGGTACTCGCGCCGCAACTATTTACCATTTATATAGATGATCTGGAGGAGGGGACGGAGTGTAGGGTAACGAAGTTTGCAGACGACACAAAGATAAGTGGAAAAGTGAATCGTGTGGAGGACGGAGAAGATCTGCAGAGAGATTTGGACAGGCTGAGTGAGTGGGCGGGGATATGGCAAATGGAGTATAACGTTGATAAATGCGAGGTTATACACTTTGGAGGAAATAATAACAAATGGGATTACTATCTCAATGGAAACAAATTAAAACATGCTACCGTGCAAAGGGACCTGGGGGTCCTTGTGCATGAGACGCAAAAGCCCAGTCTGCAGGTACAACAGGTGATCAAGAAGGCAAATGGGATGTTGGCCTATATTGCGAGGGGGATAGAATATAAAAGCAGGGATGTCTTGATGCACCTGTACAGGGCATTGGTGAGGCCGCAGCTGGAATACTGTGTGCAGTATTGGTCCCCTTATATGAGGAAGGATATATTGGCATTGGAGGGAGTGCAGAGAAGGTTCACCAGGTTGATACCGGAGATGAGGGGTTTGGATTATGAGGAGAGGCTGAGGAGATTGGGTTTGTACTCGTTGGAGTTTAGAAGGATGAGGGGGGATCTTATGGAGACTTATAAGATAATGCGGGGGCTGGATAGGGTGGAGGCGGAGAGATTCTTTCCACTTAGTAAGGAAGTTAAAACTAGAGGACACAGCCTCAAAATAAAGGGGGGTCGGTTAAAGACAGAGTTGAGGAGGAACTTCTTCTCCCAGAGGGTGGTGAATCTCTGGAATTCTCTGCCCACTGAGGTGGTGGAGGCTACCTCGCTGAATATGTTTAAAGCGCGGATGGATGGATTCCTGATCGGTAAGGGAATTAAGGGTTATGGGAATCAGGCGGGTAAGTGGAACTGATCCACGTCAGATCAGCCATGATCTTATTGAATGGCGGGGCAGGCTCGAGGGGCTAGATGGCCTACTCCTGCTTCTATTTGTTATGTTCTTATGTTCTTATTAAAAGGCTGCAAACTCTATAAGTATTGAAACTGAAAGTTTCATCCGGAAATTACAATTACATTTCCAACCCTGTCGACCCTATAAATCTCATCATGTGGGGCCAGTGCTAAGGCTCCGAAAGCTATCCCACTGACTAGTCAACCAGTTCCCTGAACCAATGAAACTCTTAACATCATACTTGCAGACAATGTCCCAAATACAACCATCATCATTGTTGGGTATGACCTGTCCCGCTGACAGGAAAGACCCATAAGAGGTGATAGCACCTTGACATCCAGTGGGGAGCGGATTGCCCTGGCTATTCTCAACATTGAGTCTGAACTCCCTGAAGTCTCCTTAATCCGGTTGGAAGCGTGGCAATGAAATTGCCTGCTGGTTTCATCCTACCATGCCCACTATCTGATGAACAAGTGCTCCTCCATGTGACAGTGTTTGGAGGAAGCACTGAGGATGGCAAGGGCAGGAAATATACTCTGGGTGGGGACTGAAATATCCATCAACAAGTCATGCTCAGTAGCGCCACCATTGAATGAGCGAGCAACGTCCTAAAGGGCATAGCTGCTGCACTGGGTCTGCGGCAGGCGGTGAGTGAATCAACAAAAGGTTTAAATTATTTGACCTCCTGCTTATCAGGCTGTCTGTTCCAGATGCACATGGTCAAAGTGATCGGAACTGAACTGAAACTGAATTGTACCAGGCTCAAAATACTGGTGACGAGAGCAGGTCAGATTCTGGAGATTCTGTGGAGAGTGACTCACTTCCTCACTCCCCAAGGCCTATTCATCGTCTAAAAGGCACAGTCAGAGTGTGATGGAATCATCTCCACTTGCCTGGATGTGCGCAGTTCCAACAACTTTCAAGACGCTCGACAGCATCCCGGACAAAACAGCCACCTGATTGACACCCCATCTCACCAACATCAGCATTCACGCCCTCCACTATCGACACACATGGCAGCGGTGTTTGCCATTTACCTGATACACTGCCACAACATAATAAAAAAGTGGATCATATAGTCTCACAGTAATCTGACGTCATGTTGGGCACGGAAGTTCAGATGAAATTAATCCCATTGAAATTATTGCTGGTTCTCTGGGATTTCTCACTCTCTTTGAAAATTATTTTAAATTAATAATTTGGTTTATTTATATGTCGTTTAAATTAAGGACGGAATCAAAATGTGATCTTTATTCAGTGTTCAGAACGGATCAGGACCCAGTCCAGGGACTGCCTCCTGTACTCAAAACACCTGGGAAATCCCTGAACAGATCCTTTCCTTCTCATTCCCAGTGCTTACCTTTCACTCTATTTTTCAATACGCTCCTTATTATTCTTCACAGAAAGTAAATGAAATCGCAGACAGTGGGAACCTCGCGGACTGTTCCAAACTTCTCCTAAACCTGGTGACACAGAAAGGCTCTCGGGCTCTCAGGGTGATGTGGGAATCCTTTGTGGAAATGCACCGTGGGTTACCCAAGTTGGAGAAAATACTGAGAGAATTACCAACACTTGGTACAGTAAAATTGCGCAGTGAATTAACCATTGCAGATTTTTCTGATATTGCACATAGCTGATTTCATGATTGTAATTCCTTTAATCAGGTCCTGATGCATTTGTTTACATGAACATCCCACAAGGTTTATCGGAAGTACCCAGTAACCTAAAAGGTAAGTGATGACAGTGATGATTGCAAACTAATTATTTCACTTCTAAGAGTCTGAATAATTAGTTGTCAGAATTTGGGAATCAGAAAATCGAAGTCTCGGAATCAGGGTTAAATATTGTTTGAATTTGTCGTCCATCCTCATCTGTTCTGGATACGTTCAAGTTTGCAATTCATCCGACCATACACATTAGGAGCAAATGTTGATCTCTCGGTCCCTCTAAACTGCTCCACCATTGAACAAGTCCATGGCTGATCGCATCACAACCTTCACACTGCATTCCTGTTTTTCCCAATCATCTTTCGTCTGCTGTGCTTTATATTTTTTCACTGAACCAACTCTAAATTACCAGAACCTCATTTTCTTGTTCTGTGTATTTTCCACCATAGTCCATAAATACTTCGAATGCCTGAACTTCACTGAACCGTCGCCAAGTTTGTTTTTTCAGGTTTATTCTTTATATAGTTCTAATCCTCAGTTAACTAATCCATTTCGGGGGATTAGCCGGGGTAAATATGTGGAGTTACGGGAAAGTGCTTGGGTGGGATGTTCTGTCGGAGAGTCGGTAGAGACTCGATGGACCTGGTGGCTTCCTTCCCCACTATCAAGGCTCGCCTTGTTAACATGCTCGTAATGTCTCTGTTTTGCAACTCATAAACACCCTTCAACTTGTTCTGAAAGCCAAGTATTGAGAGCTCGGCGACCCTTTGTGAGGGTGACCATCAAAGCTAATGAGTGCTGCTTATTGTGTTGCTGTTCTAAATTATGAATTACCTTTTTGCAGTTGATCACTTTAATTTATTCTTCTTCCTTTTGGAACAAGTAAATGATATGATGCGGCCCCTTAAATGTTCCTTTACGCTGTGTCATAGGGTCAGGGACAGTATTAAGTTATAGACAACGTTGTAATTATTTTCTCATCATCATTTAAGAAAGATGCATTCAAATGCCATCTCTTTGCAGTAGATTTTTGACCCAGGTCACAAGCCTATGGACTTATGATCAGAGAGAATTATAGTGAGAATGTCACTGTCAATGATTCTATGAGACTCTGACTCAATTGTAAGTAAATCGTCAATGCGAGAGTGAAAGCAGTGAGTTTTGGAGTAAAATATAAAGTCTCTGTTACTCGGGTGCAGAAGCTTCCATATGTCCAGCAGCCCAGCTTCAGTAACATGATTTCTCAGTGATTTGCTTATATTGGAGCACGGGTTTGATGATGCTGAGAGCCAGTCTCCCATTTGGGACAGAACACAATTCGAATCTCACCCAATAAGAACAATCCTGTACTTTGAGCTGAGATAAGGTTGAAGATTAGCTTCATGAATTGTGGGTCATTCTCATTTGGGGCACATGAATGACAGTTCTGTGCCTTCTCCTGTTCCGTTATGCAATACGAATTTGCCTTCATTGTCCGTATGTTGTGAGTGGACACAAAATTTCACCAGTCTGTGACATAATATTGTTAAACCCCTTATTCCCCCTGATGGGTGAGAGGAAAAGAAGACCTGGTTTTCCCAAGATCTGCCCAACTACTATGTTCTTTATCTGACAAATGTGTTTCCTTTAAAAATGCAATTTTGCAGCTTTGATGTTTCAGCTGAGAGCATTTTTCCCTTAAGAGGTTTATATCAGGTTTACATTCTAGCTAATTACCTTGAACACATCCATAATAATCTGCATTTAATTGATCTGACCGGAGTATCCAGCTCGGCAAGTAGCCTGATATCAGAGAAGAAAGCATTGAGAGAGGGGGAAGGAGAAAAAGAAAGAAAAATGTACTGCCAATACAATGGCTTTTACATGGTTTACTTGGGAGTACTGTGATAAAAACTATATACATAAAAAGTTTAACTGCAAATTTGATCCATTTCCAAGTGCTGAAAACCAAATGTGCTCAAACTAACAAAAGTGGCTCGCTATTCAACCCATCAAATGTCTACTTGAGTCTCATAACTATAATTCTCCAGAGCAGATGTTCCGACTTTGAAGCCTACAGCTCCATTGGTGATAAGCCACATGAGTTAACTCTCCCGTCTAAACAAGCGCAGCCGTGTCCATGGATACGGTCAGCTGAGACTGCTCCAACCCGCCCATCAAAGTGTTCATATCCCCACCCGTTATGTGAACTGGCTAAAACTTTCTGAACATCACTGAATAAAGCAAAGTGCGTATAAAAAATAAATCTCTGCCTCTTGGAAAATATCAGCAAATAACATGCGATGTGGTGCAAGGTTCGCTCCAGCTGCTTACCCTCCAATCGGCTCGCACTGATGCCCAGATGTTGCAAACCCTCTGCAGCCTCCAATGCAGATGAAAAGGATTTGCTTGCATCCTTGAGTTGGACTCTCAGCCTCACCGGGTACTGTTTTGAAACTTTAGGCTTTTCTCCCTAAGCTGCTTTTTAATAGCTGTATATTCACATGTTTACCACTCCAGATGTGGCGAGTCATCGTTATCGAGCATGAATCGCCTTCCTTTCAATTGGAGATTTTTCTCACCTCAAGCGTTGGTGAGAATCTATTGTTGTGTCCGGAATCTGAGCGATTTTACCACCGATTATCTCAGGGGTGCATTAGTATTCAACAGCTTTTGCTGCAGCGATTTATGAACCCGCTCTAGTTGTAGTAGAACATCGACTGGCAGTTTCTGTAGGTCATTGAAAGAGCTTTTGACCAAATGGATAATGTCCCCGCCTTCTGAGTTTTCTGGCACCCCATAAATTCACAGGGGATTCTGTCTCCTGAATTTTTCGAGGTACTCGTATCTGTTCTCTAAATGCCTATTTTGATAGAGTAAATGAAAGAGTAGCTTGTCGTTGCTTATGTTGTTATCCTCAAACTTTCTAATTCTGTTCTCAGACTCCAGTAACTGCTTTGAAAACCCGCTGACAGTTTGTTCCAGTTCTGAGATTGAATTAATGTTTTTCTCAAGGACCTCATTTACGGAATTTCTGAATGTTCTCAGTTCAGGAAAGTGCTCAGACCAGACCTTTCCATACCTGACTTTTCTCAGATCGATCAGCATGGGGTTCAGCTCAGACTTCTCAATACCGCATGTGGTACTCAGGCAGCCCTGATGCTGCCATGCGGAGAGGGGTGGCGAATTCTCACTTCTGTGTTTCAATCTTCCTTAAACACTTTGCATTCTTCTCTCTTCTGTCTCATAGTTTGGCTCTTGTGTCTATATCTATAAGTGGTAATTGTTTGGAGGTTATTTAATAACTGGATGGCGATGGATCTTTGTTCGGCATGAACAGAGCAATACGCAGTCGGCAGCGATTAATTTCTCCAGCTCCCTCTTGTGTCCAATTTCCCCACTTTTCGAAGAACTTGGTCTGTCAGACAACCCTTGCAATTTTAAATGTTTCGCAGGACTTTCAATAATTTCACCTTTCCTTTCCCCGACAAGTCACTCTCATTCCAAATTATCTGCCAATTCAGTTAACTAAGTCTTAGTTACTTTCTGTAAACCCATCAGTGTTACACCTTCCATTTTCAGGAACGTCTTAGCAATTTCCAACGGCATTTTGCATTCCAACTGTGGTACAATAAACACCAAAATTATTTTACCGTTCAGCATCCAGTAACTGGCCTTCGACGTGTGAAAATTTCCACTGAATTTTTACTAAGAATCCAATTACCCTTTCTCGACGTTTTGAAATTCCAGGCAGGTCCCCACTTGTGTAGCAATTCCAGTCGATGTTATAACGGGATGGGATGATCCAAGAATTAAACTCTGGCTCAAAGGATTGCAACTTTTAAAAAGAAAAAAAAATAAACATGTTTGCTATTTCTCCTCAGAATCCGTCAGATGCTTGTCATTTGCGAGTTTCCAAACTCCACTCCCAAAACAAATGCGTCATGTCTTGCATTATATCTCACATCGACTTTGTCGCACAAATCGTCTCCCGCACACATCCTCTCTATCACACACATCCTCTCCTGGCACACACATCCTCTCTATCACACACATCCTCTCCTGGCACACACATCCTCTCCTGGCACACACATCCTCTCCTGGCACACACATCCTCTCCTGGCACACACATCCTCTCCTGGCACACACATCCTCTCTATCACACACATCCTCTCTATCACACACATCCTCTCTATCACACACATCCTCTCGGCACACACACACTTTCTGGCAAACACACCCTCCCTGGTACACTCATCCTTTCCGGCACACACATTCTCCCTGGCGCGCACATCCACTTCAGGCACACACATCCCCTCTGGCAAACACATTCCCTCTGGCAAACACATCCCCGCTGGCAGGCGCCCCCTCCCTCCGGCAGGCGCCCCCTCCCTCCGGCAGGCGCCCCCTCCCTCCAGCAGGCGCCCCCTCCCTCCGGCAGGAGCCCCCTCCCTCCGGCAGGCGCCCCCTCCCTCCGGCAGGCGCACCCTCCCTCCGGCAGGCGCACCCTCCCTCCGGCAGGCGCCCCCTCCCTCCGGCAGGCGCCCCCTCCCTCCGGCAGGCGCCCCCTCCCTCCGGCAGGCGCCCCCTCCCTCCGGCAGGCGCACCCTCCCTCCGGCAGGCGCACCCTCCCTCCGGCAGGCGCCCCCTCCCTCCGGCAGGCGCCCCCTCCCTCCGGCAGGTGCCCCCTCCCTCCGGCAGGCGCACCCTCCCTCCGGCAGGCGTCCCCTCCCTCCGGCAGGTGCCCCCTCCCTCCGGCAGGCCCGCCCCTCCCTCCGGCAGGCCCGCCACTCCCTCCGGCAGGCCCGCCCCTCCCTCCGGCAGGCCCGCCCCTCCCTCCGGCAGGCCCGCCCCTCCCTCCGGCAGTCCCGCGCCTCCCTCCGGCAGGCCCGCCCCTCCCTCCGGCAGCCCCGCCCCTCCCTCCGGCAGGCCCGCCCCTCCCTCCGGCAGGCCCGCCCCTCCCTCCGGCAGGCCCGCCCCTTCCTCCGGCAGGCCCGCCCCTCCCTCCGGCAGGCCCGCCCCTCCCTCCGGCAGGCCCGCCCCTCCCTCCGGCAGGCCCGCCCCTCCCTCCGGCAGGCCCGCCCCTCCCTCCGGCAGGCCCGCCCCTCCCTCCGGTAGGCCCGCCCCTCCCTCCGGCAGGCCCGCCCCTCCCTCCGGCAGGCCCGCCCCTCCCTCCGGCTGGCGCCCCCTCCCTCCGGCAGGCGCCCCCTCCCTCCGGCTGGCGCCCCCTCCCTCCGGCTGGCGCCCCCTCCCTCCGGCAGGCGCCCCCTCTCTCCGGCTGGCGCCCCCTCCCTCCGGCTGGCGCCCCCTCCCTCCGGCTGGCGCCCCCTCCCTCCGGCTGGCGCCCCCTCCCTCCGGCTGGCGCCCCCTCCCTCCGGCTGGCGCCCCCTACCTCCGGCTGGCGCCCCCTCCCTCCGGCTGGCGCACATTCTTCTGTTGATTCCTTCACAGTCTCCATCACTTTCTCTCTCACACTCTCACTCCTTAACCCATTCAGTCACTCTCTCGATCACATCCTCCATCTCACACCCATTCACACATTTTCAAACTCTCTCACTCACTCTTTCACACTTTCCCTCACACCTTCATCACCTCTCTCACAGATTATCTCTCTCTCTCAAACTTACTTTCTCATAGAACATAGAACATTACAGCGCAGAACAGGCCCTTCGGCCCACGATGTTGCACCGACCAGTTAAAAAAAAAAACTGTGACCCTCCAACCTAAACCAATTTCTTTTCGTCCATGAACCTATCTACGGATCTCTTAAACGCCCCCAAACTAGGCGCATTTACAACTGATGCTGGCAGGGCATTCCAATCCCTCACCACCCTCTGGGTAAAGAACCTACCCCTGAAATCGGTTATATAACTACCCCCCCTCAATTTAAAGCCATGCCCCCTCGTGCTGGATTTCTCCATCAGAGGAAAAAGGCTATCACTATCCACCCTATCTAAACCTCTAATCATCTTATATGTTTCAATAAGATCCCCTCTTAGCCGCCGCCTTTCCAGCGAAAACAATCCCAAATCCCTCAGCCTCTCCTCATAGGATCTCCCCTCCATACCAGGCAACATCCTGGTAAACCTCCTCTGCACCCTCTCCAAAGCCTCCACATCCTTCCTGTAATGTGGGGACCAGAACTGCACACAGTACTCCAAGTGCGGCCGCACCAGAGTTGTGTACAGTTGCAACATAACGCTACGACTCCTAAATTCAATCCCCCTACCAATAAACGCCAAGACACCATATGCCTTCTTAACAACCTTATCTACTTGATTCCCAACTTTCAGGGATCTATGCACACATACACCTAGATCCCTCTGCTCCTCCACACTATTCAAAGTCCTCCCGTTAGCCCTATACTCAACACATCTGTTATTCCTACCAAAGTGAATTACCTCACACTTCTCCGCATTAAACTCCATCCGCCACCTCTCGGCCCAACTTTGCAACCTGTCTAAGTCTTCCTGCAAACTACGACACCCTTCCTCACTGTCTACCACACCACCGACTTTGGTGTCATCAGCAAATTTGCTAATCCACCCAACTATACCCTCATCCAGATCATTAATAAATATTACAAACAGCAGTGGCCCCAAAACAGATCCCTGAGGTACACCACTTGTAACCGCACTCCATGATGAATATTTACTATCAACCACCACCCTCTGTTTCCTATCCGCTAGCCAATTCCTGATCCAATTTCCTAGATCACCCCCAATCCCATACATCTGCATTTTCTGCAGAAGCCTAACATGGCATGTTCATTCTCTCATACCATTTTTCATACTATGTTTCTCACCACTTCTAATTCACACCCACACATTCTGCTCACTCGCTCTCGCTCGCACACTCTCTCTCATTAATGATCCACTTGTCCCGTAAAATGCTCTTGTCTTACCGGTATTACCCAATTATAGATCCTGACGGCCTCTGTTTATTGCTCGTGTTCCTTAATTGCAGCAGTTCTTTGGTTTGCGCAAAGTTGACCTTTTTCCCATCATGCTCTGCAGACATTTCGCTGTTCGTCCCTCTTTGATCAATTGAGCATTAGCGTACAGGAGCACAGTTGCGCCTCATCAAACCTCACTCTTGTCATGCAGCTTTAATATAAATACCTTCCAAGCATTTCATTTAATGAGACAAACCAGGACAGCAATTCAATTATTGCTTTATTTTACACTTCTCGTACCAATTCAAACATAAACAGTTGCAACTCATTAAATCTTCACTCTACTTTAACTAACTGAACATCAACTTTCAACTGAACTTTAACTCTTAAACTGCACTTTAACTTTAACTGAACATCAACTTTAACTAAACGTCAACTTTAACTATTAAACTGAAAATAGATACTACCCAGTTGAGGAAAACATTGGCCAAGAAATATCCTCGATGTAGAATCTATTTTCCCCTTCTCTGAAGCATCCTTCAGGGTACAAGTCGACTTGCGATGGTCGGTCTCTTTGAGTTATCGCTGCCAAACAAAGGACTCACATGGCTTTTTATCCACAATTCTCCATTCGCCTCCGGAAGATTATCTGTCATCCAGCCAATTGTGTAACCAGAAACCGATCACATGGCTCGAACATCCACTGAAATCACTTTTGAAAGACACCTTTACGCTTAGTTCATTTTATATGCCCCATACATAGCAGCTATATAAATCAGAGACGCAGTGTTTCTGTTAATGTAAACAACTTCCCTTATCTGGGCCAATGCAGGAATTTCAGAACACAGCTCCCAGACCACTGTCTCTTTACGACCGAAACCAGGTTTTAATCTACATGTTGAATAAAAATCCCAGCATGCTTCTCTCCCAGCGAGAATACCCTTTTTCCAGTCACTGTTGCCATTATTCTTGTTAAGTCATTGTCGTAGCCGTTCTTTCTCCGTCCACACCCTGTTGAAGCAGATACTCAAATCCATGTCATGTTACATTCGAAGTATATCGATCAGTAGTTCGGGCTTTCTTATGTACAATTATGTTTCTAACTTATTTTCCATTTAATCTCTCCGGAATTCAAATGATCAAAGCATGCATTTGTTACTTTAGCGTCGAAACTACAACAATAATTGCAACATGCAAAGTAATTATTATCCATTGATGTATTTGTACTTTCGCACCCCAATTCCAAAATTCCTCTCACCAGTTGGTTCCGTTTGTTGCTGCAATCACTTGCCTGGTTTCCCCTGTTTGTTGAATGATTCGGGCAATCGTTTGGTGAATTGTATTTGTTTCTTGATCCATTGCCAGTCTTTATGTAAAATTACAATGTTAGTTTCACACTTATCATCGTAATTGCCCAAAGTACTGTTTGATTCTTCAGTGACATTATCAATGTTTTCTTCCAGTTTATCTCTGTCGACCAGCTTGAGGTGGCCTCAGCATGATGGGATCTGGGCTTTAAAGCAAAGGATGGTGTTAGCAATGGGAAAAAATCTCACAGCCATATTCCTATTCTTTCAATTCGGTGGTAATCCAATATTCCCCGTTTCCCTTATAAGGAACCTGGACACTGTCAATATCGAGGGTTCGGATTTCCATTGTACAATTCAGATGTTTGTCTGTTTTAAATCCACACAAGGCTTTTACGCTGGGATACACAAGATCATAGATCATAGAATCCTACAGTGCAGAAGGAGGGCATTCGGCCCATCGAGTCTGCACCAACCTCAATCCCACCCAGGTCCTATCCCCATATCCCCATGCACTTACACGAGTTACGCACCCTGACACTAATTGGCAATTTAGCAAGGCCAATCCACTTCACCCACATATTTGGACTGTGAAAGAAAACCGGAGCACCCAGAGGAAACTCACGCAGACACAGGGAGAATGTGCAAACTCCACGCACACAGTGACCCAAGCCGGGAATCGAACCCGGATCCCTAGTGCTGTGAGGCAGCAGTGCTAACTACTGTGCCACCGTGCTGCCCCTCATCAGATCATAAGATCATGAGAACATAAGACCATAAGAAAAACAGACGTCGGTTGTTCAGCTCCTTGGGCCTGCTCAGCCATTCAATAGAATCATCTGATCTGACATTCCTCATGTCTACTTCCCCGCCATTTGCCATAACCCTTGATTCCCTTGCTGATCAAAAATATGTTTCTCAGCCTTAAAAATACGCAATAATTCTTCCGCCACAGCTCTCTGTGGAAAAGAGTTCCAAAGATTCACAGCCCTGTGGGAGAAGAGTCTTTAATTGGCGTCCCTTTATTCGAAGTCTATGCATTCTTGTCCTAGGGTCTCCCATGACTGGAAACCTTCTCTCAGCATTTAGCCTGACAAGCCCCTTAAGAATCCTATCTGTCTCAATGAAATTAGTTCTCATTCTTCTAAATTCCAATGAGTAGAGTCCCAACCTGCTTAACGTTTCTTCATAAGACAATTCCTCCATAGGTTCTGTGAAATGCCGTGAATTAAATCACATATTCCTTAAATAAGAGGACCAAAAATGTTCACAGTACTCCAGATGTGGTCTCACCAACACTTGCACACTTGCAACACGACTTCCCTACTCGTACTCCAACACCATTGAAATAAGGGCCAACATTCCAGTAGATTTCCTGATTACCTGCTGCACCTATGTGCCAGATGTCTGTGCTTCGTGCTCAAGTACCACCAAGGTACTTTGTCTTGTGACTTACTGCAGTTTTTCTCCATTTCGATAATACGCTTTTCTTTTGTTCTCCCTTCCAAAATGAACGACTTGTGTGGGATAGAGGGAAAGTTGGCCGATTGGATAGGTAACTGGCTATCTGATCGAAGACAGAGGGTGGTGGTGGATGGAACATTTTCGGACTGGAGGCAGGTTGCTAGCGGAGTGCCACAGGGATCAGTGCTTGGTCCTCTGCTCTTCGTCATTTTTTTGATGACTTAGAGGAGGGGGCTGAAGGGTGGATCAGTAAATTTGCTGATGACACCAAGATTGGTGGAGTATTGGATGAGGTGGAGGGCTGTTGTAGACTGCAAAGAGACACAGGATGCAAAGCTGGGCTGAAAAATGGCAAATGGAGTTCAACCCTGATAAATGTGAGGTGATTCATTTTGGGAGGACAAATTTAATTGTGGATTTCAGGGTCAAAGGTAGGGTTCTGAAGACTGTGGAGGAACAGAGAGATCTTGGGGTCCATATCCACAGATCTCTGAAGGTTGCCACTCAAGTGGATAGAGCTGTGAAGAAGGCCTATAGTGTCTTAGCTTTTATTAACAGGGGGTTGGAGTTTATAAGCCATGGGGTTATGCTGCAACTGTAGAGGACCTTGGTGAGACCACATTTGGAATGTTGTGTGCAGTTCTGGTCACCTCACTATAAGAAGGATGTGGAAGCGCTGGAAAGAGTGCAAAGGAGATTTACTAGGATGCTGCCTGGTCTGGAGGGTAGGTCTCATGAGGAAAGGTTGACAGAGCTCGGGCTGTTCTCTCTGGAGCGGAGGAGGTTGAGGGGAGATTTAATAGAGGTTTATAAAATGATGAAGGGGATAGATACAGTGAACGTTCAAATACTATTTCCTTGGGTGGATGGAGCTATTACAAGGGGGCATAACTATATTGTTAATGGTGGGAGATATAGGAAGGATGTCCGAGGTAGGTTCTTTTCTCAGAGAGTGGTTGGGGTGTTAAATGGACTGCCTGCAGTGATAGTGGAGTCAGACACATTAGGAACATTTAAGCGGTTATTGGATAGGCACATGGAGCACACCAGGATGATAGGGAGTGGGATAGCTTGATCTTGTTTTCAGATAAAGCTCGGCACAACATCTTGGGCGGAAGGGCCTGTTCTGTGCTGCACTGTTCTATGTTCTATGTTCTGACTTCACATTTTCTCAATTTATGCTCCAATTGCCAACTTTTTGCCCTCTTACTTAGCTTGCAATAAAATATTTATAGGTTATTTGAATCCATCTTGCAACTTGCCTTTCCACCTATTCTTGTATTGTCTGTAAATTTGGCTACAAAACATTAATTTCCTTCATCCAAGTCATTATTATATATTGTAAAGATTTGCAGTCCCGCACTGATCCCTGTGTAAACCCACTGTTTATAGGTCACCAACCTGAAAAGGAACCCTTTATGCCACTCGCGGTTTCCTGCCCATTAGCCAGTCCTCGATCCATGCCAATACACTGCCTCAAACATCATGGGCTCATATCTAATATCTTGAACTTTTTTGACGTACCTTGTAAAACGCCTTCTGGAAGTCCTAATGCATCACATCTACTGCTTCCCCTCTCTCCACTCTGGTTGAGAGTTCCTCGAAAAAGTCTAATCAATTAGTCAGACATATTTCCCTTTCATGAAGCCATGGTGATGCTGTTTAATTAGATTATAATTTTACAAATGTGCTGCTATTGCTTCCATCATAATTGATTCCAATCTTTTTCCACAATAGATGGTCGGCTATTCGGCCGATAGCTACCTCCTTTTTGCCTCCATCCCTTTTTGAATAGGGGTGGCACATTGGCATATGGGGAAGGAGCAAGCAATTATCTTGTCTCTTTGATAGAATTCTGCTCATGTGGTACCCACCAGCTTTCCCTTCTACTGTCGTTAACTATTTTTCCTTTAGTTCGTGAATAGCGTGATTGGCGCAAACTCTGTATTTTATTCTTCTTTTAAGGTTTTGAATTCCATTCCATAACTGCAGACAATTAAATGATGGAAAAATCTTATCATCTGTTGCAACTTCATTGTCATTCCCAATATTTAACTTCATCTTCCTATCTGCAGATCACCTCGTTCTCGAACACATAACAGCCCTGAAGTGTTATTGTAAAATTACTTTACAGTCATTAATTTCTAACATATTAGCATTTAATTAAGTATAAATTCAGCAACATATTTTTCATGCCTCTGTATATGTTAGCTGAGTTTACATTAACATTACTCCGCATGCATAACACACAAAACACTTCATATTACCTTTAGAATTTGAGCCCAAGATTCAAATTGACCATAAGCTGAGAATATGTTTAACTCATCACTTTTCGAACAACAAAAAGGTCTTGAAACTCAAAAGAAACATATAGACTAAATCATATTACTCCTTTTTTCTGAAAAACAATTTTTAAAAATGTTTATTAGCCTCTTAAACAGTATGTAACTTCTTAAATACGATTTGCTAATATCCATACAATCAATTTATTTAAACAGTTAAATATACAGGGATGGCAGTTTTAAGAGAAGGGTTAAATTATCAGTTGCAGCAGTGCCTGAGTTGAAATGGAAGTTAAGTGAATTTAAGCACAAATTCTTTAATTCGAAGGGTAACAAATTAGTTTAAATGTGTTCACCTTTTCTACAAAAGACAAAGCCTTTACATCCCCAATTATCATTATGTTGTGATAAACAATCTTGAAGTCTTGAAGCTGCTCGACTTCCTTATTGTCTTGTGCTTCATGAGCTCTATATTTGAAAAAAGCACAAAATATACATTTGGCTTGGAGCCAAGTTAGTTAATACAGTCCAGATATATCTGTCTATTTGAGAAAAACTGAAAGATAAAATCTGCTCTAAATAAAAAATCGCAATCCGTATATGAGATGTGCAATAAATGTAAACAGAGAATTGTTAAGTTTTTGCTCGTTGGAAATGAAAAAAGAACAAAAATTTTCAGAAGTAGTTACATCATCACTGCCCATTTTAAAAAAAATACAAATAAGTTATCAGCAACCGTGCCCAGGATTAAGCAATTTCAAAGTTTTGCCTGGTTTTAAATTTCATTTTTCATTCTGCTCATGACCCACATTTTATTATAAACTGTTTATTGAAACTCTTATTACAAAATCGTAATTAAGGGAAACAAAACATTAAAGCTACCAATACAGCAAAGAAAAATCCATACCAGTGTTTTATTGGACATACAGACTCATCGGGCATGGATGCCTTGCATTCACATATCCTCTCCACAGCATTAAACTTTGCTTTCATTCATTGTTAACGATTTATAACTGAAAATAGAATATTAAAATAAAATAAGGGAATAGATTCAGACAGGAGTCATCATTCTTCTTTCTACAAAAACTGCAATTATCCTCCAAGCTAAAGGTAAATTCTGAAGAAATTATAAACAATGCCTTTCTGGTTTAACAGTCAATCTCTCTAAGCCATTGATAGGCTTTGAAGTTAAACCAAAGTGTAAATAATTATATTTATTGTCCCATCATCACCACTCTCCCGCCAAAACAAAGCAGGTGTTTTAAAAACTCCTGTATCATTTTATCACAGTTATCCTCTCCTTACTCAACCTATTTCAACATACAACAGCATGCATTTACCGAGAAACTTTAAACCAGCTAATGGAACCAAATCTCAGAGGGTGAACCAGCACAATTCAATGCCACAGACAGGAGGCACAGATTCGCTGGCAAGAAAAATCACACGGACCTGTCACACAACACAGACACTTACTCAAACAAAAGTTTCCTTTTCAACGCACATTGTGTTTTAAATGTGCATTCAGAATGCTGTGATTCAAAGCCTTTTTTCCAGATTGTTAGTTAGCTTATCTATACAGGCGTGATATGTTTTATCTTTGACCTGAGCCTCCCACCAATTTACAGCACAGCAGCGGATCAGTCTGAACCTCCGCTTGCATTTGCCTCTTGCCAATTTATTTACAACATTTCCAGGTGATGTGTAGGGACATAGTTCCTTCCCCTCCCAGTTCTGTAACATCGCGCAATCACTTGCTCACTTATTTGTTTTGGTGCAAATGGTCCCTTGGGTTTCTTTGCAGTCCATGTGAGGGTCGTGATCATGGGTGCAAGTGGACCTGATGGTTTCACCAAATACGCACCATAACTCCGTCCCTGTCGCTGTCTTCATCCAGCTCCATATTCCCAAATGTGCATAACAACCCACCACAGGTGACAGTAGCAAATTCAATTTATCACTGATTCCATCCACCCCATGGTTCTCAAAACTGCACATCATACCATTTGAGCTGAGAATATAGACACCATTTTATCACTCTATGTTTGCCTCGATTTCCTTCTGACACGTTGTGTGGTTAGACAATTTTTGACTGTTCTGTGTTTCACTTCACAGTTGCCTCGAATTTACTATATTTCTGCACTATCTCCCCAAATTCTTGTTTGCTGCATCCCTCTATCACAGCTCTCTTTCTCATTATCGTCCTTCTCACAGTGTGTATGAAAGTGACTCACCTGTAACACTTGCATATCATTATTTCGTTCAACTTCTGAGGTCATATGTCAGTTTCCAGTTTTGCTTCACTAAACCTCTGTTTTAACGTTGCATTTTCCAGCTGCTCCCCCTATGCCGTCTCACACCGGGTTCGATTCCTGGTTTGGGTTACTGTCTATGTGGAGTCTGCACGTTCTCCGTGCGCCTGCATGGTTTTCCTCCGGGTGCTCCTTTTTTCTCCCATAGCCCGAAATACGTGCTCTACGGTGCATTGAGTTCAAGAAGGCAGCTCATCACCAGAGTCGCAAAGGCAATCGGGGACGGGCAACATATGCTACCCTAGCCAGTGACATCCCGATTCCGTAAATGATTTTTGAAAAACTATCCCATGGACCCTGTCTCACAAACTATTGCACAATTTCTGTCACAGTACACTCTCTCTCCCTCACACACACACGCTGACCCACATACACAGTTATACACATGTTCTCACATACACATTCTCATACTCACTGTCACTCACTTGCGCACACACTCTCACACTCTATCCCTCACAGAGACTCACACACATGCACTCATACACACATTCTCAGACTCATCGTCACTCAGTCACACACAAAATCTCTGTCACATAATCTCTCGCATTGTCTTCCTGTCACATCCTTTTCACATACTCTCACAATCTCTTTCTTATCTACATCCACAACACCCTTATTCTTCCTCTCACACGCACTCTCTTCCACACACGCTGTCTGTTTCGCTGTTACATTTTCTCTCTTTACCTTACAGACATAGACATTCTCACTCTCACCTGCTCACTCTCACAATATTATCCTCTCGCTTTTTCTCACGCACACTATCTCCCTCTTCATCGCTTCCTCTGTCATTCTCCCCAACACAGTCTCACTCTCTTTATCCCTCAACCTTTCCTCTGTTATTTTCGCATTCTGTTTAACACCCACAGTCTCAGGGAATTTTTCACTCTCATGTTCCCTCCCACACATCCTCTGTCAGTTTTTTTCCTTCTCTGTCACTCTCACATAATCTCACACACCCTCTCTCACACACTCTGTTTCTGTCTTTCTCCGTCTCTCTCTCTCCTCTCTCTCTCTCTCTGTGTACTCACTCACACATATATATGCACAGACAAACACCCCACTCACGCGCAGTAAGTATTCCTCAGGATTCTCGCCCTTTCTCTGCCCTGACCTGAACTCTGCTATTCGCTGTCGTGATACGAGCTCTGTGAGCTTCAAATTGAAATAGGAAAGTGGAGTTGTCAACACTTTCCTGCTTCTCCAATCACAGCCTCCTTTCTCCCCATATTTTCTTCATTTGTGGCCTAATGCTGTTACATGACAAATTACTTAAAAAGAGAAGATTGCGGAAAAACTTTGCAGATCTATGGAGGCAGAAAGGGAGACGGTGCTGGGATCAGAGTTGACTTCTGCAGAGCTGAGCTTTCCGGCCATATTTATTGGACTGAATACACACAGTTCAGGGGCTGAATTTGGCCCATGGGCCATTCGTTGTAAAAGCCAGTTGTACAAAAATCTAAGTTGGAACTGAACGATTGCCTGCAATATTTTATGGATTGGTCAATTTTCCCGGGATGTTTGTAAAATGCCAATAGAACTAACTTTCTCTCCGTTCTTATTGAAGATCTCCAACAGTAACACAAGGTGACACTCCGGGTACAAACTGAAACACTGAGAGTGAACACTATCCTCATAAAGGAGAAGGTTAAGATTTTCCAGCTGGTTGATCGATACGCTGAGCTAACAATTATTTCCGCTGTTCGAGATCGGACACTTGTCGAACATGAACTGCTGGCAAGGGGCCGAGACCATGAAGAATGGAGAGAGAAAGATCTGCGGAAAGAACTGGAAAAAATCCGAACTGATCAATTGTTCCAGAGCAGCTTTTCCCAGAGAAAATCCAAATCTGGGAGTTCAGCAGCAGTGAGCGGAGTCCCGGGAATTGGAAAAACAACAATGATACAAAAGATTATTTATGACTGGGCCACTGGGAAAATATACCCACACTTTCAATTTGTTTTCAGTTTTAAATTCCGGGATTTGAACACTATTAAGTCTAGAATAAACCTGAGGAATCTGATACTGAATCAGTATCCTTATTTTGGGAATAATTTGGGAGAGCTCTGGAAGAACCCAGAGGGATTGCTGTTTATATTCGATGGTTTGGATGAATTCAGGGACAGGATTGATTTTGCCGACAATTGGAGAAATACAGAACCTCAGTACATGTGCACAGATCCCGAATGCTGGTGTGAAGTGTCTGACATTGTGTACAGTTTAATACAGCACAAGCTGCTCCCAGGATGTTCAGTGTTAGTGACCAGCCGCCCCACTGCATTGCATTTATTAGAAAAGGCTGAAATCAGTGTCTGGGCTGAAATCCTGGGATTTGTTGGGAATGAACAGAAGGAATATTTCAACAAGTTTTTTGAAGATCAGACGGTGGCAGCAGCTGTTATCAAACACGTGGAGGAGAACGAGATCCTGTACACCATGTGTTACAACCCTTCCTACTGCTGGATCCTCGGTCTGTCACTGGGTCCCTTCTTTACACAAAGCGACAGGAAACGGCAGCAAGTTCCCAAGACCATCACCCAACTATATTCCTACTATATTTACAACATTCTGAAAAACCATGGCCGAGAGATTGAAAACCCCCGTGATGTGTTACTGAAGCTTGGTGGGATGGCCTTCACAGGAGTCTCCAAGAAGAAGATTGTGTTTAGAGATGAAGATTTGATTGAGTACAATCTACAACCTTCCCAGTTCCTGTCTGGGTTCCTGATGGAACTTTTGGAGAGAGATTATTCTGCCCAGAGTGTGGTTTACACATTCCCACACCTCACCATCCAAGAGTTTGTAGCTGCACTTTCACAATTCCTGACTCCAGATCCCGGGGAGGTCGGGAAACTCCTCAGTGAAGCCCACAGTGAGGAAGATGGGCGATTTGAGATATTTCTCCGTTTTGTTGCTGGTCTCTCCTCCGCACAGTCAGCTCGACCCCTGGTGGATTTTCTGGGTCCATTTCGTCATCAAACAACCTGCCGAGTGATTGACTGGGTGAAGGAGAAGGTTGAAGGGCAGACTGGAGACACAGAGACTGAAACTGGGAAGAGGAAGCTCCTGAACACAGTCCACTACCTGTTTGAGTCTCAGAATAAAATACTGGCTCGGAACACAGTGGGATCTGTGGAAACATTTTCATTTAGTGGATTGCGACTGACCCCGATTGACTTTGCGGTCCTGTCTCATGTCATTGGACTCTGTGATACAATAAAACACCTCGAACTACAGAACTGCGACATTCGATGTGAAGGACTGCAGCGGCTTGGATACATTCTGCACAAATGCCAGGAGTTGAGGTAAGTGCTTGTTGGTCACATATTCAATTATTGTATGGTTGAATCATTTATTATGTGACACAAATACCTTCCAGTTGGAGCAAAGATGGACAACTTGACAAAATAAGATGAACGTAAAAATGCAAGGTTAAAAATAAGAATCATGCCCTTGCTAAAAAAAATTATAGACTTAATGATAACTCGAAGAGATTAAGTATTGCAATTAAGATGGACTAAATTAATGCCAACTAATTAAAATAACAAAATATTGAGATTCTAAACATAATAAACACGTGAAGGTAAAAATCGTTAAAATTAACACACAAAATATACGCTGTACCGATCATAAATTATATCGTGATTGACTGCGTAAAGAAGTTTGTTGAAGGGCAGATTGGAGACAGAGTGAAACTTGAAAAAGGAATCCCCTGAACCCATTCCACTACCTGATTGAGTCTCCGAATAGAACACTGGCTTGGAATACAGTGGGATCTGTGGAAACACTTTCATTGATTGCTCCTGACAACGATTGACTTTGTCGTCCTGTGTCATGTCATTGGACACAGTCATGATGTAGAGATGCCGGCGTTGGACAGGGGTAAGCACAGTAAGAAGTCTCACAATACCAGGTTAAAGTCCAACAGGTTTATTTGGTAGCAAATGCCATAAGCTTTCGGAGCGATGCCCCTTCGTCAGATGGAGTAGTTATCTGCTCTCCAACAGTGCACAGACACAGAAATCAAGTTACAGAATACTAATTAGAATGCAAATCTCTACAGCCAGCCAGGTCTTAAAAGGTACCAATAATGTGGGAACATTAAACACAGGTTAAAGAGATGTGTATTGTCTCCAGACAGAACAGCTAGTGATGTTAATATCACTAGCTGTTCTGTCTGGAGACAATACACATCTCTTTAACCTGTGTTTAATGTTCCCACATTATCTGTACCTTTTAAGACCTGGCTGGCTGTAGAGATTTGCATTCTAATTAGTATTCTGTAACTTGATTTCTGTGTCTGTGCAATGTTGAAGAACAGATAACTACTCCATCTGACGAAGGGGCATCGCTCCGAAAGCTTATGGTATTTGCTACGAAATACACCTGTTGGACTTTAACCTGGTATTGTGAGACTTCTTATTGGACACAGTGACAGACTAAAACAATGAAATGTTGCATCATTATTAATCAGATGGTTTCGGCTGGCGAACGTGGAGTATCTTAACTTTTTTTATTTTGTCGCAACGGATTTTCAGGTCTAATTATTTAAAATATCTTCCAAGTATATATATTTTTATTGATTCGAGTGATATGGACGAGATCAACTTTTATTGTCCATTCTTAAATGCCATTGAGAAGCTGACTTCTTGAACCACTGTAGTCCATATCTTAGAATCATAAATTTAGTACAGTTACAGAAGGAGGTCATACAACCATTATGTCTTCATCTGCTCTCAAATGAGCATTCTGACACTGTGCCCTTCTCCCGATTTTTTCCATATCTCTGCAGATTTGTTTTCTGTTCAAATAATCATTGAATGCCCTCGTCATTGCCTCTATTAAACCTGTTTCCTCTTCCTTTGCAGGCGGTGCCTTTCAGAGCTGAACCATTTTGCTTTCTTTGCAAATCAATTTAAATGTTGTTCTTGATCCTTTTCCAAGTGGCACCAGTTTCTCACTATCTGCCCTGTCGCTCTCATGATTCTGAACATGTCTATCAAATCTCCTTAGCCTTCTTCTCTCCAAAGAAAAGAGTCCGAAACTATCAAACCCATCCTTGTTACTGAAGTTTCCCATCCCTGGAACTATTTGTGTAAACTTCCCCTGCTCTCTCTCCAATGCATTCACCTCCTTCCGAAAGTGAGGCACCCAGAACTATAAACAATAAACCAGCTGAGGTCTAAATAATGCCTTTTATCAAAATAACCACCTTGTTTTTGTAAAATTAGCCGCTGTTGATAATGTCATGATTCCAGCTGGACAGTCAGGTCTAAGAGCTGAAATTTGGCTCAATGGATCATAACTTTTATTTTGCTGGTTAGAGATCTTGAGGAACAAAATCACAGTTCTGCTTCTTAATCTTTAACAAAAGATGAACACCTTTATTAAACAAGAAAATTTCACGATAATACCCTTTTACTTCACCTCAGTTATTTTATAAAATGTACGCAAATTTGTAAGGATAACACAAGTTACAGTGTAGAACGTATACCTTAATGTTCATAGGAAGCACGCAATTGTTGTAGACCAAAATGCCAACTGTGGTACGACACCACACACTTTGAAACCAAGTGACAGATACCACCTAAAGAAACTTCAGTGGATTCCTCATCAACCACCGAGATAGTTGTCACAATGTCAGCAAACTACTCTCACTAGAACTCTGACTTCAACACGCGTGTGTCCAAACTCTACCCTTGAAAAACACGCTTTCGAATATTTTCCCCACCAGCGCTTTCTCAGGTGCCTTCACCAAGAAATTACCTCCAGGATCCATAACTGTCCTTTCACTATTTCTCTGTTGTGGTTTGCCTCGTCCATTAAGCTTCCACAGACCCATCAATGCCACAGAACACCATTGCTTCACAGGCTGTATGAAGTTGTCAACAACCTTATGATCACAGAGGAGAAGGACATGGGTGGATGTACTGTGGGCTTGCGGTGGACTGAAAAGATTGAGTATGTGGACTTTAACAAAGGGCTGAAATGGTTGCTACGAGAGGACACAGGTTTAAGGTGCTGGGGGGTAGGTACAGAGGAGATGTCAGGGGTAAGTTTTTCACTCAGAGGGTGGTGGGTGAGTGGAATCGGCTGACGTCGGTGGTGGTGGAGGCAAACTCGTTGGAGTCTTTTAAGAGACTTCTGGATGAGTACATGGGATTTAATGGGATTGAGGGCTATAGATAGGCCTAGAGGTGGGGATGTGATCGGCGCAACTTGTGGGCCGAAGGGCCTGTTTGTGCTGTGGCTTTCTATGTTCTATGTTCTATGTACTTCAGATGGAAAGCGTACAAAAGATTCAGAGTGATTGGCGAAGATCAGGATCTAGATGAGTATACGGCTTGTAGGAAGGGACTAAAGAAGGAAATTAGGAGAGCCAGACGGTGTCACGAGAAGGCCTTGGCAAGAGAATGAAGGAAAACCCTAAGGCGTTCTATAAATATGTGAAGAGTAAAAGGATGAGAAGTGAAGGAATAGGGCCTATAAAAGGTGAAGGCGGGAAAATCAGTACGGAACCAGTAGAAATGGCAGAGGTGCTTAATGAGTATTTTGCCTCGGTTTTCACAGAGGAGAAGGACATGGGTGGATGTACTGTGGGCTTGCGGTGGACTGAAAAGATTGAGTATGTGGACTTTAACAAAGAAGTTGTACTGGAATCTTTGAATGGCATCAAGATAGATAAGTCGCCAGGTCCGGATGGGATGTACCCCAAGTTACTGTGGGAGACGAGGGAAGAGATTGCAGAGCCTCTGCCGATGATATTTGCGTCGTCGATGGAGACGGGAAAGGTGCCAGAGGATTGGAGGATTGCGGATGTGGTTCCTATTTTCAAGAAGGGGAATAGGGATAACCCAGGAAATTACCGACCGGTGAGTCTAACCTCAGTGGTTGGTAAGCTGATGGAGAAGATCCTGAGGGACAAGATTTATGAGCATTTAGAGAGGTTTAGTATGCTCAAGAATACTCAGCATGGCTTTGTCAAAGGCAGATCGTGCCTTACAAGTCTGGTGGAGTTCTTCGAAAATGTGACTAAACACATTGACGAAGGGAAACCGGTCGATGTGGTTTGTATGGATTTTTGCAAGTCGTTCGATAAGGTCCCCCATGCAAGTCTTCGCGAAAAGGTGAGAGGGCATGGGATCCAAGTTGCAGCTGCCCTGTGGATCCAGAACTGGCTTGCCCAAAGGAGACAGAGAGTGTGGACAGATGGGTCCTTTTTCTAAATGGAGGTCGGTCACCAGTGGTGTGCCCCAGCGATCTGTTCTGGGACCCTTGCTGTTTGTCATTTTCATAAATGACCTGGATGAGGAAGTGGAGGTATGGGTTGGTAAGTTTGCCAACGACACGAAGGTTGGTGGGGTTGCGGATAGTCTGGAGGGATGTCAGAAGTTACAGAGGGACATAGATAGGATGCAAGGCTGGGCGCAGAAGTGGCAGATGGACTTCAACCCAGATAAATGCGGAGTGGTCTATTTTGGCAGGTCAAATGGGATGAAGGAGTACAATATAAAGGGAAATACTCTTAGTACCGTAGAGGATCAGAAGGACCTTGGGGTCCGGGTCCATAGGACTCTAAAATCGGCCCCGCAGGTGGAGGAGGTGGTTAAGAAGGCGTATGGTGTGCTGGCCTTTATCAATCGAGGGATTGAGTTTAGGAGTCCGGGGATAATGATGCAGCTATATAAGACCTTCGTCAGACCCTACTTGGAGTACTGTGCTCAGTTCTGGTCGCCTCATTCCAGGAAGGATGTGGAAAAGATTGAAAGGGTGCAGAGGCGATTTGCAAGGATGTTGCCTGGATTGAGTGGCATGCCTTATGAGGATTGGCTGAGGGAGCTCGGCTTTTTTTTTGGAGAAACGTAGGATGAGAGGAGACCTAATAGAGGTGTATAAGATGTTGAGAGGCATAGATCGGGTGGACTCTCAGAGGCTTTTTCCCAGGGTGGAAATGGCTGCTACGTGAGGACAGAGGTTTAAGGTGCTGGGGGGGCGGGGCGGGGTAGGTACAGGGGAAATGTTAGGGGGGAAGTTTTTCACACAGGGTGGTGGACGAGTGGAATTGGCTGCCGTCAGTGGTGGTGGAGGCAAACTCAATAGGGTATTTTAAGAGACTTCTGGATGAGTATATGGGACTTAATAGGATGGAGGGTTATCTGTAGGCCTAAAAGGTAGGGATATGTTTGGCACAACTTGCGGGGCCGAAGGGCCTGTTTTGTGCTGTAGTTTTCTATGTTTCTCTGTTTCTATTTCTGAATTCTCGTTCGCTAACTTTACCCGGTTTGCACCACTCAGCTCTATCTTTTACTGAGTGCCTCTCTCTGTCCTCCTCTTTAACTTCACTAAGCAGAACCTTCATTAGATTTTGGTTGTCTCTCCCTTTGCCTTCATTTTTCCTGGCACTCCTCTGTTATTTCCCTGCTTTGTTACTGCTAGTTAGCTCTTGGGACTTCTTTCTACATGGCTGTATTGTCAGGCATGTACCGGCAGTCTCTGTGGTCTTTCTGCATGGGCTACTTGTTTCCGATTGAGCACAAAAGCTTCTATCCTTCAGTGTGGGCCTGTGGTTACAAGCAGATGCTTAGTTTTTCTGACCTCAATGACTGTTTCTTATGTCTTAAATATTTAGTTACAATGCAGGCACAGTTTAAAGTGAAAGCAAAACTCACACACATCTATAGACCAGGCAAATTAAAATCAGTGGCGGAGAAATTTCTAGAAACAACTATTCAGGATAGGATTAGTAACAGGGACAAATATGGGTTAATTCTGAAGAACCAACATGTATTTCTAAAGGGGGAACCGTGTTTAACTGATGTACTGGACGTTTTTGAAGAAGTAACAGCAGGGATGATGAGGGTAATGCTGCTGACGTGGATTACATAGACTTTCAAAAGTCATTCGATACAGTTCCACACAACAGAATTGTGAGGAAATTTCTTGGAATAAAATAGCAAGGTGCAGAATAAAAATAGTTGAATAAGCAATGAATAATGATCAATGGAATTGTTCAGATCGGAAAACGTTTTGTTGTGATGCTCCCCAGTGTTTGGTAATGGACTCCTTTTGCTGATATATACTAATCTATGGAGTGTCGAGGGCAATTTAAATAAATTATGGATTGCCAGAAAATTGAAAGCATTGTTAACTGTAAGGATGAAAGTGTTGACCTTCAAAACGGACATAGGCTATCTGGTGGAGTGGGCAGATAGCAGCCTTGCTTAACAAAATGCTGAACTAAAGTTGGAATCCTTTATTAGTGCACACATACAGAAACACGAAGTGAGCTTAAAAAATTAAACTTATGCTATATTTCTAATGTCCACAGAGATATAGCACTTAAACAGGGGTTATAACATAACAGTAAAGCCCAGGATACGGCATGCTTCAGTAACTTTTGCTTACACCTTCCCTACTAACTCCACTGATCTATGCCTGTAGACTTACAGGTCCCCTGCTTCTGCACTCCTTTTCAGAATTCTTCCTCTTACGCTGTATTGTTTGTTCATGTGCATCCTAAAACAATGCATCACCTCAATCCTCTCTGCTTTAAAATTCATCTGCCAAATATCTGCCCATTTCACCAGCTTGTCTAAGCCCGTTTTGAAGGTCTACACTTTCACCCTTACAGTTAACAATGCTTTCAACTTTCTGGCAATCCATAAACTTTGAAATTGCTCTCTGCACTCCATAGATTTATATCATTACTACATAGCAGCAAAATGGGTCGATTAGCAAACCCTGGGGCTTCACAACAAAACCTTTTCCGACCTGAAAAATTCCATTGATCATTACTCATTGCTTATTCAACTGTTTTTATTCTGCACCTTGCTATTTTATTCCAAGAACTTTCCTCACAATTCTGTTGTGTGGAATTGTATGGAATGACTTTTGAAAGCCTATGCAATCCACGTCAGCAGCATTACCCTCATCAACTCTGCTGTTACTTCTTCAAAAAGGTCCAGTATATCAGTTAAACATGATTCCCTCTTTAGAAATACATGTTGGTTCTTCAGAATTAGCCCATATTTGTCCATGTTACTAATTCTATCCTGAATAGTTGTTTCTCGAAAGTTCTCTGCTCCTGATTTTAATCTGCCTGGTCTCTCGATGTTGGAATTATCCTGTTTGCAATTCGACAGTCCTCTGAACCCTCTCCTTACTTTCAGTAGGGCTGGAACATTTTCTTCAGTGTCCCAGCTTTGGCCACTCTAGTATCCTTCAATATGCTTGGATGCATCTTATCTGGCCCTGGTACCTTCTCAACTATAATTACAGACAGTATGTCAAAAAATTTCTCCTCATCAATTTTGAGCTATCCTAGTGACGACATTTCCTTCTCTGTCACCATGCCCTGGGCAACATGTAGATCATTGTTAAAGGGTGATGTTATGTATTAATTTAAAACCTCACCCCGCCTCCATTTGTACCTTCCCTCTTAGCTCCCTAAAAAGTATTTCCTGTCTGTTTACCAGCCTCTCCTATTTATATGCTTACAGAATACATTCGCTGCTAAGAGCATAGCTAATATTAATTTCTTCGGCTTTGCAAAACCCAGAAGGTTTCAATTCTTACTCTTAAGTGCATTTTTACAATTTGTTTAATGTGAGGAAAGATGTGAAGACCAGTGAAGAATGTCTCAGACTCTTTTGTGATTATTTTAAACAAAGCAAATATTTATTACACAGTAAAATGCACAACAAGAAAGTCAGTTAAATAACAGAAATGAATGGTTATCCAAAATATATTTACATTTACATGGTTCCAATTCTTATATATTACTGAATTCCTAGTTAAATTTTAACTTTTAAAACTACATACAAAATCCAGCAATGGGTGGTTTTTGATGCAAGGAGTCTGGATTTGTTTGCCCGACCTTTCCCTTTAAAGGGAAGATACTTCGACGATACCTGAACTATTTTTTAAAGATTGTCCATTGTTCAGCTAAGTTCTTCCCATAGGTTGTTGTCAATAGTTACCAGTAATCTGCAATACCCTCTGAATTGGAGTAGGGACAACTACTTTCTCAAAATTTACTTTCTCCAGACAGAAGTTTTGTGAGAGTGGATACAGCTTCCTGATGTGTGGGCTGCGATCTGAAAATGATTCCCTGCATAGGGCGAATTTGGCTCTGATATGCTGTCTTCATTTTTGATCTTCCCTTATCTGAAATTACCATTTTAGAATTTACATGTAATTACCTTTATTGCAGGAGCTCAACTTTTAAAATGTCAATGTGAAATCCGCCCCATCTTCCATTGTTACCAAACATGGCTGAGTAAACACTTGTTCTGTGTCGCTATGCTGATCAGCAGATCTAAGCTGTAGTTCTATCAACTCAAAATCTAATTTTGCCATCTTAATTTTTAGCTTGTGTTACCTTGAACCATAGACCCCACAGAACACATTCCCAATCATACAACTTCTTATTTTTAACAGGGAAATCTCCTTTATCTTGGCTGTCAGTCTTTTCTCAAAATCCTTCTTCATTTCTTCAATATAATTTTTCACTTCCGCTCTGAACACTCTGAATTCAACCTCAATTGTATGTTCGCACCTGACAACTGTCAAAAATAAACCCTTTCTTTGTTTTCTTAATTTCTATCTTCATTTTCATCCAATGAACTCTGGATTTCTTTGTCCCACCTTTCCCCTGTGAAATAATATATTTTGACTATGCCCAACTCATTTCTTTTTAAAGTAGCCCATTGTTTATCTACGGATTTCCCTTCTAAGTATTCGTTCCAGTCGCTCCAGTCCAGCTCAGTTCTTGTCCCAATGAAGTCAGCTCCCCCCTGGTGAATTATTCTAGCTCTAGATTTCCCATTGCCCTTTGCAATCAGGGCATTCCTTCTTGGGATAATGAAAACAAGAACAAAGAACAGAACAAAGAACAATACAGCACAGGAACAGGCCCTTCGGCCCTCCAAGCCCGTGCCGCTCCCTGGTCCAAACTAGACCATTATTTTGTATCCCTCCATTCCCACTCCGTTCATATGGCTGTCTAGATAAGTCTTAAACGTTCCCAGTGTGTCCGCCTCCACCACCTTGCCTGGCAGCGCATTCCAGGCCCCCAGCACCCTCTGTGTAAAATACGTCCTTCTGATATCTGCTGCTGTGCAAAACTCTCCAGCAAACATTAGTAATGTTGTTTCCCTCTGTATAACATTTGGTTAATTGAAATCCCCTATTGCACTTATGAAATTTGTTTGCATCTCTCTGTAACTTACCTGTAGCTTTGTTCCACAACATTATTTCCACTCGTTGGCGGTTTATAGATCTCATCAAGCACAGCAACTGCACTTTGTTCCCCTTATATCTAGACAAGTTGATTATGTCCTTGAACACTCTGGGACATGGCTCTCTCTCCAGCAATGCAATGCTTTCATGGTTTTAGATGGTGTTGTTGAATGGTCCGTGGTGAGTTTCTGTTTGGCACCTTGTAGATGGTACACACTGCTTGCATTATACATCTGTGCCAGGAGGGGTAAATGTTGAAGGTTTTGTGTAAAGTAACAGTCAAGGGAGATGCATTGTGCTAGATGTTGGCAAGCATCTTTATTGGTCCTTTGGAAATCGGGAGGAAAATTAACCCCCGTTGGATTCCTGGCATCTAACCTGCTCCTGAAGCTACAGTATAGAAATGGCTGGTCAGTTTCTGGTCATGATAACACCGATAATGATGATAATGATGGTGGGGCATTCAGGACAATGAAAATGTCAATGTCAAATGAGATCGTTGGATTCTCTCTTCGTGTGACAACACTATGACATCGAGAAATGTATTTCTGTGTCTCTTTTATAGTGCAGGAGTTTTTTTTAGCACTTGGTTCCATTATTGATGCCGCTTTCTTTGTAACCGGCAGCCCATGTTGAACCTGCAGAAGCATAATTGTTCCTATTTGCTGGGCTAATGCAGTTTTGTTTTGTAGTTTAGTCTTTTCCTCTGGCGTTTGCAGATTAGGGCTTGATTAGATTGATCGACCCGAAAATTCGCGTGACTGGGAGGGTCTAACCTCACAGAGGGCAAACAAGCTCAGTTGTTTCCTAGAAGCGGTGGCAAGAAGTAGCTCTTTCTCCCTCTGAAGATTAGAGACTGGGACCTGCTCGAAAATAGATCTCATTCTCTGAATTTCTGCTGTTTGTATTTATTCCTTTCTCTCGAGATTGCTGTATGTGTGTCAGAAAACAAGTGTCTATCTGGATCTTTATCCACATGAGCTATATGTTCTTGCTCCAATTGATTCTGAAGAAGGAGATATGTCTGTGGGGAAATTGCTTAAATTGAAACGATAGAGATAGTTAGCTGCTAAGAATTATAAGGCGTCGTGTTTAAGTATGTCAATTCATAAATGTTAAGCTAATTCTAAATTTTAACTGTTGTTAAATAAAGTTTTTTTTTAAAGAAACTACCTCATGCTCGCACTAATGCCCAAAACAAATAACGTTTGGGTTTATGCTAACTTAATAATATACCTTCCAGTTTCTGACCCGGTTCCGAACCCTCAGTCCATTCTGAGAGATTGCCTCTCAATTGTTAGTCCGAGTGACTGAGTGATTGCCTCTCATTTGTCAGCCCGTCCCTGAGTATTGTCCAATGCTTGTTCCATATCCTGATGAGTTGGGAATGGTGCTGATTGTCGAAAATTTTTATTATTTTTTGCAGGATATGGGCATCGCTGGCAGGGCCAGCACTTATTGCCCATCCCTACATGTCCTACATTTCAGACGGCATATAAGAATCAACCACATTGCCGTGGGTCTGGCATCATATGTAGCCCAGACCAGGTAAGGATGGCAGATTTCCTTCCCTGAAGGACACTAGTAAGCCAGAGAGGTTTTTACGACAATTGACAAATGTTTCATGGTCATCACTGGACTTTTAATTCGAGATATTTTAATTGAATTCAAATTTCCCCATCTGCCACGGTGGTATTCGAATATAGGTCTTCACCCTGCGTCTCCGGATTGCCAGTCCCGTGATAATACCACTACACCATTGCCTCACCTGAAAACCTCTCACTTCATGATAGAGGGAATGTTATTGATGAAGCAGTTGGAGATGGTTGTGCCAAGGGTACTCCTCTGAGGAACTCCAACAGCGAGGTCCTAAAGATGAGATGACTGTCCTCCAACAAATACAACTATCTTCCTTTGTTCTGGTATTAGACTAAGTGGCAGATAGTTTCCCCCCTCATTACCACTGACTCATTTTTTCACGGGCTCATTGATGCCGCACTGGGATAAAATGCTGCCTTGATGTCAATGACAGTCACTCTTGCTTCACCTCCTGAGTTCAGCACTACTCTCCTTAGTTGCATCAAAGCTGAAATGAGGTAGGGGGCTGACTGGCCCTGACGGAACACAAGCTCAGAGTCAGCGAGCAGATTGTTGCCAATTACCTACCACTTAGTAGTTGTCTCGATGACGCCTTCCATTACTTTGCTGATGATCGAGAATAGACAGAGTGGTGATTATTTTTCTGTAGAGGACATAGCTGGACAATTTTCCACATGATCGGATAATTGCCAATGCTGTACCTGCACTCGTACAGGGATATGGCAACTTCTGGAGCAGAAATCCTCAATACAATTACGGAACGTTGTCAATACCCATTATCTTTGCCTTATTTAGTGCCTTCAGCTATTTATTGACATCCATTGGAGTGAACTGACTTCACTGAAGACTGGTATGTGTGATGCTGGGGACCTCTGTATGGGTCAGCCACTCGCACATCATGGCTGAAGATCGTTTGAAATGCTTTTACACTGATGTGTTTGTCTACTCCATCATGAGTATGGAGATATTTACGCAGAACTCCTGCTGTTGTTTTCTCATCCACTAAAATTCACGATTGAAAATGGTAGGGGTGCAGAGCTCAGATCTGATCCGAGGAAACCTGAATTTCCTGAATTAGGAAAATAGCTGCTGTTTTAAAGACACAAACTTCTCCATTACCCAATTATACCCAGGATAAAGGCACACACTGGACAACCGGGAGGAATGACCAGGAATCTGTTCCACGGACTGATTCTCACACGCAGTGGAATGTCTCCACTAAAACTGTCAGTGAGATGTAACAAGATTTTCCAATATTCATTTCCCTATGTGTGGATCTTGCGGGAGGAGGGAAGTCCCGGCAATTTCAGAAATAAAAAGAAAGCAGCCGTACCTGCCGAAAATGCAAATCCTGTTTCATGGGGAATAAAGTGGTGAACACCCCTCCCATAGAAACTAAGAGGACAGGGATATTTCAACTTTGTTATGGGAGAATAAACATTCCTTGTCTAAAATCCAGTGGGATGAATTTTACAGCAGCAGTTCGCACACTTTCTCAACATAACTCACTCCGAGGTGTTGCACAGATTAATAGAATGTAACGAGTTACAAAGTACAGGGAATCTCCACTTTATCATTTAATTCTCAGAAAATTATACTTTTGCATGAAATCCCGGATTTAAGTAAAAGCAAAAATGATTTAAATTCCTGGAAACTTGGCAGGAACAGTCATTGAGATTCAGGAGGGTTGTTCTGATAATCAGGAATTAAGACCAGAATAAAGGACATTTTTCTTTTAAATTGGTTAGTTCACGGGATGAAGGCATCGCAGATTAGGCCAGCATTTATTGACCAAAACTAAATACCCTCACCTTGTCAAGGGCAAATAGCAGTGGGCAATAAATGCTGGTCTCGCCAGTGATACCCATATCCCATCGACAATTCAACCAAAAATACATTTTGAGTGGGATGAAAGTGGTTTTCACCAGTTGTTCATCAATTTTCACTGTTCACTATTTTCTTTTCCATTTAATTGAAAGGAAAATCCAGCGAGGCATAATATTGTAACTTTAATCAGTTCCCCACTGGAGCAAAGTTTCTGATTCAAATATTAATCACGCTCATTTTTTGCTGGTGAAAATTCAGCTGATTTTAATGCATTCCTCTCTCTCTCCATTTAGTCTGAGTAACAATAATTTGGAAGATTCAGGAGTGAAACGACTATCTGCCGCTCTGAGGAATCCAGACTGTAAAATACAGAAACTGCAGTAAGTACCAGACTGTGAGAGATTGTGCTTAGAATAACTGGCTGTCTGACACTCTAAATTACTTTTAGTATCAGTAATAGTGTCTTTAATAAACACGGCATATTATCCTTACTCTCAGTCCGAGTGTTATAGGTAAAAAAAAACACGGAATTAATTTTGTTCCTGTAATTATTTTCTGTCTGATCTCCAGGCCGGAGGGAGCCTCAGATGTTCTCACCTCTCCTCTTATTACAAGCCGGTCACTGATGGGTCTGAACCTGAGTTATAATACACTGCAAGATTCAGGAGTGAATACTTGAAATATTCAATTGAAATTATGCAACAGAATAAAGAGATGTGGAGAACACTTAAATATTTATTCAATTCCAATATATACCATGTCACACGTTGAATTTAGTTGAATTAGTCATTCAGATGATAGATGGTTACGTCTGTAAGCTTTTAATTTTGCTTGAAAATCGAAAACTGCTCTACATTGGAAAAGCATTGAACAAACTACATTGAATTCTGTGAGTCACAGCACAAATTTCTGTTGGATGGAGCTTAAGGATCTTCTTAAAACAGAGGGGAGAGATCAAGGTGGAGAGGATTCGGATGGGAATTCCAGAGCTTACAACCCAGGAGCACAAATGTTTGGCTCACCTGTCAATGACAATTTTCACAGAACAGCATAGTGTGAATTATGTTCCAATTAACAATGGACAGTGTTGTTCATGCAAATGATGATACTAAAAGAACCGTTACTCTCAGTATTTGTGTTATTTAAAACGCTATCCATTATTAATAGACGCACAGGTTTGCCAGCCAAGCTGAAATAAAAGAGGTAGCATGGATTATGAAGTAATCTAGGCTACAGGAAACAGACAGTAGTGGTGACGTCGTTCTTCAATGGGTGTAGCATGCAGTGGTGTTCCCGAACTGTAAGTGCAGTGTTGGTGCGACTATGTTTCTTTTCGTATTTGAATAACTTAGACTTGGATATATCTGAAAATGAGGTGTGAAACTGCAGACGTTTACAGCACATGGCCATTTGCATACCAAACAGCCGAAACAACATATCATAGACCGAGCTCAATCATACCAAAACCATGGCTGAGATCAAACTTCTGCAGTCCTGCCGCATCTTTTCATGAATGTTGTTCGACATGCCAGAAATGATACACGTGCCTCTAACATGTTACAAATATCAACATTGCCACTGATCAGGGAGCCCAGAACATCAGTGCAAACGACGAGACTGAACAATTAGCAGCCATCGTCAGCCAGAAGTACAGAGTGGATGGTTAATCTCAGCCTCCTACTGAGACGCTGAAAATTACAGATGCCAAAATTCAGCCAATTAACTTTGCGATATGAAGAAATGATTGAAGGCACTGTACCCTGTGAGCAAGAGCTCACGACCCACGCTCCAGAACTAGGCCTTCACCTAGCCAAGATGTTCCAGTACAGCTAAAACACTGTATCTACCTCACAATGCGGAAATACGCAGGGCAAATCCAATCTCGCGAATTACTGTCACATCTGTGTACTCTTGTTCATCAGAACAGTGTCATTCTTCCAATGCTTTGTGAACATCACTGCATGAGTTCCTCAGGATAATGTCCTCACCTCAACCACCTCCAGCTTTTGATCAATGACCTTCCTTCCATCATGAGGTCAGAAGTGAGGGTGTTCACTGATGAATGCACAATGCTCAGTACTAATCACAATACCTCAGAGACTGAAGTTGTCCATGTCCATATCAGCAAGGACGGAGCAAAATTCAGAACTGATTCCCTGCACAAGTATCAGCCAATTATCAGCAAGAGGGAATCTAACCACCACCCCCTCAACGTTCAATGGCGTTGCCATTTCTGAAATCCAGCCCCCTCCTCCTCCCCTCACCCCCAGCATGAACATCCTGGGTGGTAGGGATCTCACTGTAACCCTTGACCAAACACTGAAATGTAAAAACTATGGTTCCAAGAGGAGCTAAGATTCTGGAAATTCAGGAACAAATAACTTTTCTCCTGTGTTCCAAATGCATGTCCACCGCCCAGAAGGCACACTCAGCAGTGTGACGGAAACCTCTCCGCTTGCTTTCAACTCCAGTAGGACTCACCACCATTTGGGATGGCACAGTCGCACAGTGGTTAGCACTGCTGCCTCAAAACGCCAGGGACCCGGATTCAATTCCAGCATCGGATCATTGTCTCTGTGGAGTTTACACATTCTCACCATGTCTGACTGGGTTTCCTCCGGGTACTAAGGTTTACTCCTGAAGTCCAATAAAGTGTGGGTTATATTGATTGGCAATGCTAAATTGACACTAGTGACAGGTGATCAGCAGTGTAAATGTGTGGGTTTACGGGAGTAGGGCCTGGATGGGATTGTGGTCAGTGCAGATTCGGTGAGCCCAGTGGCCTCCTTCTGCACTGTAGGGAAACTATGATTCTCGAGGGTAATCATTGCCTACAAGATTTGGTTTTGCCAATGACTCCATCATCTCATGAAAGCATTAAGAAAGACAAGCGCTACCCACTGAAGAGATGGGTAATTGTGTCTGTGTGTAACCTAAACAGAGTCACAGCGGATAGGTACAGCAGCTACTACAGGGCAACTTGAGACACAATTGAACAGGCCAGAGGATTTCTGAAGTTAACGTGTTCCTGCCTGGATTAATCGAGTGGAGCCCTTCAATATACTCATCGAATGTCTTGAATGTTCTGGTACTGTGCTGTGCTCACTAGAACCTGAATGGACAAGGGGAGAAGATTTGAAAGATGGGGATGTCGTTGAGTGTAATGACTCTTCTATAATGAGGATATGGATGTTTACCAGACGCTGCAAGATAAGGAACCCCATAGAACAGAGAAGGGATCCCCCAATGACGTGGCTGTTGTCCTCCTTGTTGCCTGAGTCAGGGAAGAGTCCGGCAGACTGCGGACCTTCTGTACAGAAACTGGAGTTGTCTCTGTCATCGCAGCTTTGTGAAGTGTTGGTGTCATGGTCAGAGCGGAGCACACCAGAGGCATCCTGAAAAGTGTCCGAGATGCTGCAGGCAGCTGCTCCTCCATACATTCAGGGCAAACTGGACCCTCAATGCTCATTTGATGGGTCTGAGGACCTGACAGTAACATCAGGCACAATTTACCTCTCTCATAGAAATTCATAGAAACCCTTCAGTGCAGAAGGAGGCCATTCGGCCCATCGAGTCTGCACCGACCACAATCCCACCCAGGCCCTACCCCTACCCCCACATATTTACCCACTAATCCCTCGAACCTACGCATCTCAGGACTCTAAGGGGCAATTTTTAACCTGGCCAATCAATCTAACCCGCACATCTTTGGACTGTGGGAGGAAACCGGAGCACCCGGAGGAAACCCACGCAGACACGAGGAGAATGTGCAAACTCCACACAGACAGTGACTCTCCCAGCCATTGCTCTGCAGAGTTTATTGAGGTGGTGAGAACATGCAGGTTCATGTGTATTTCCTGTGGATGATATGCTGGATGTAACTCTCCATGAGGTCATCACTCTCTCGATGGGGAATGGCATTTGTGCTCATTCATGAAAACTGGTAACACTGCTGGCCTGGATTGACTCCATCATCCTTTGTGTATGGATACACACAGCCTTTGTAAACTCCACGGGATGTTAAAATACCTTACGCTGCAGCTCCAGTATCTGCTGCGTTGTTCAAGACTCCAGCCACATTTCATCTTCCTGAAGGTGGCAATGCCCTGTCTCCTCGAGAGTGTGAGTGAATTCAGCTATTACTGCCTCCATCAGCTCGCGTTTCTCTGTGCTGTCCTGTATTGCCAGATTGTGAACCATCTGCTAATCGTACGAGGCATGATCTGCTGCAGTAGAGGTTATGGGGGAATAATACGAGATTCCACTCTGTGCTTCCGTCCAACTCTTCCGAGGTGGACATCTGTCTCCTGTCTAGAACAGCTGTTGATTTGTGAGAGAGACGGAAGAATGTTGGAGAGGGATCAACATTCCAACATGTCCTTCAGAAAGTTGCTAACCTGAAACTCCATCTGAACAATGGTGAGCACACATTCACCAGAATTTGGATTCGTCAGTGTCTCTGCTGTGCCCATGTGTTCAGCTACTTAGTCTATCTGGGATCTACAACCCATCTCATGATCAACGATTGCCCATCCAGTTTCCACGTATCCCAGCTGCAGCACTATTAAGGAGGAGGCATTTGCAGTCTTAAAGCGCATTAAGGTGGATAAATCCCCTGAGCCTGATTAAGTGCATCCTCAGGTTTTGTGGCAGGTTAGGGAAAGAATTCAGAAGACCTTGCAGAGGTATTTGCCTCTGTTCTTTCCACTCGTGAAGTTCTGGAAGACTGCAGGATGGTTAATGTAGTTCCGTTGTTTAAGAAGGATAGCAAAGACAAGCCAGGGAATTACAGGCCGGTGAGCCTGACATCAGTGGTGGGTGAGTTACTGGAGGGAATTCTGAGACCTATCAACATTTGGATAGCCAAGGTCTGATTCCGGATAGTCAGCATGGCTTTGTGTATAGGAAGTCATTTCTGACAAATCTTGTAGACTTTTCCGAAGAGGTAACCAAGAGGATGGATGAGGGTGGGGCAGCAGATTTTGTTTATATGGACTTTAGCAAGGCCTTTCAAAAGGTCTCGCATGGCAGGCTAGTCTGTAAGGTTAGGTCCCATGGGAGTGAGGGGAAGCTAGCAAATTGGGTCCAATATTGGCACGATGGTAGGAAGCACAAGGTAATGGTCAAAAGTTGTTTGTCGGACATAAGGCTTATGACTAGTGGTGTGCCTGGGTTCGGTGTTGGGACCGTTATTATTCGTAATTTATGTAAATGATTTGGATGTGAATATACAGGGCATGGTTTGTACGTCTGCAGATGACACTCAATTAGAAAGTATTGTTAATACCGATAAGCATAATCAAAAATTACAGGGCGATGTTAATCAGCGAGGGAAGCGGGCTGAGGATTGGCAAATGGATTTCACGACAAGAAAGTGTAAGGTATTGCATTTTGGAAAATCAATCCAGGGTAAGAGTTATACGTGAACGGGAGGAATGTTGATGGACAGAAGGACCTGGGAGTACAAGGACATAGTTCATTGAAATCGGCGTCACAGGTAAACAATGGTGAAGAAGGAGTTTAGCATACTGGCCTTCATCAGTCAGGGCAGTGAGTAGAGGAGTTGGGACATTATGTTACAGTTCTATAAGTCGTTAGTGAGGCCGCACTGCATTGTACTGCAGTGGTCGCAATATTACAGGAAAGACGTTGATAAAGTGGAAAGAGTGGAAAGAAAATTTACGAGGACGTTGACAAGACGAGTGGTCCTGCGTTATAGGTAGCGGTTGGCAAGGTTAGGGCATTTTTCCTTGAAACGTAAGAGAATGAGGGGTGACCTTATTGAGTTGTGTAAAATCATGATGGGCAGAGATAGGATGAACGCATAGCCTTTTTTTCCAAGGGTAGGAGAATTGAAAACTAAAGAGCATAGGTTTAAGGTGAGAGGGGAAAGAATTAAATGGGAACTGAGGGGCAACTTCTTCACGCAGAGCGTGCTGCGTATAAGGAATGAGCTGCACGAACAAGTTGTTGAGGCAGGTTCAATAGCAACATTTAAACAGCACTTGGATAAGTACGTGCATGGGAAAGGATTAGAGGGATGTGGCCTAAATGCAGACAATTGGGACTAGCTGGGAGGGCACCTGGTCGGTATGAACTGGTCTGGCCGAAGGGCCTGTTTCCGTGCTGCATTGCTCTATGACTATGGATCACTGACTCATCTTCCATTGTAAGAAGTTTAACAACACCAGGTTAAAGTCCAACAGGTTTATTTGGTAGCAAAAGCCACACAAGCTTTCGGAGCTCTAAGCCCCTTCTTCAGGTGAGTGGGAATTCTGTTTACAAACAGAGCATATAAAGACACAAACTCAATTTACATGAATAATGGTTGGAATGCGAATACTTACAACTAATCAAGTCTTTAAGAAAGAAAACAATGTGAGTGGAGAGAGCATCAAGACAGGCTAAAAAGATGTGTATTGTCTCCAGACAAGACAGCCAGTGAAACTCTGCAGGTCTAGGCAACTGTGGGGGTTACAAATAGTGTGACATGAACCCAATATCCTGGTTGAGGCCGTCCTCGTGTGTGCGGAACTTGGCTATCAGTTTCTGCTCAGCGACTCTGCGCTGTCGTGTGTCGCGAAGGCCGCCTTGGAGAATGCTTACCCGAATATCAGAGGCCGAATGCCCGTGACTGCTGAAGTGCTCCCCAACAGGAAGAGAACAGTCTTGCCTGGTGATTGTCGAGCGGTGTTCATTCATCCGTTGTCGCAGCGCCTGCATAGTTTCCCCAATGTACCATGCCTCGGGACATCCTTTCTTGCAGCGTACCAGGTAGACAACGTTGGCCGAATTGCAAGAGTATGTACCGTGTACCTGGTGGATGGTGTTCTCACGTGAGATGATGGCATCTGTGTCGATGATCCGGCACATCTTGCAGAGGTTGCTGTGACAGGGTTGTGTGGTGTCATGGTCACTGTTCTCCTGAAGGCTGGGTAGTTTCCTGCGGACAATGGTCTGTTTGAGGTTGTGCGGTTGTTTGAAGGCAAGAAGTGGGGGTCTGGGGATGGCCTTGGCGAGATGTTCGTCTTCATCAATGACATGTTGAAGGGTCCGGAGGAGATGCCGTAGCTTCTCCGCTCCGGGGAAGTACTGGACAACGAAGGGTCCTCTGTCCACTGTGTCCCGTGTTTGTCTTCTGAGGAGGTCAGTGCGGTTTTTCGCTGTGGCGCGTTGGAACTGTTGATCAATGAGTCGAGCGCCATATCCTGTTCTTATGAGGGCATCTTTCAGCGTCTGGAGGTGTCTGTTGCGATCCTCCTCATCCGAGCAGATCCTGTGTATGCGGAGGGCTTGTCCGTAGGGGATGGCTTCTTTAACGTATTTAGGGTGGAAGCTGGAGAAGTGGAGCATCGTGAGGTTATCCGTGGGCTTGCGGTACAGTGAGGTGCTGAGGTGACCGTCCTTAATGGAGATGCGTGTGTCCAAGAATGCAACCGATTCCGGAGAGTAGTCCATGGTGAGTCTGATGGTGGGATGGAACTTGTTGATGTCATCATAGAGTTGTTTCAGTGATTGTTCAACATGAGTCCAAAGGAAGAAAATGTCATCGATGTATCTAGTGTATAGCATCGGTTGAAGGTCCTGTGCGGTGAAGAAGTCTTGTTCGAACCTGTGCATGAAGATATTGGCACATTGAGGTGCGAATTTGGTCCCCATGGCTGTTCCGTGTGTCTGGATGAAGAACTGGTTGTTGAAGGTGAAGATATTGTGGTCCAGGATGAAGCGAATGAGATGTAAAATTGCATCTGGAAACTGGCAGTTGTTGGCGATGAGCACTGAGGCCGTTGCAGCAATGCCATCGTCATGGGGGATGCTGGTGTAGAGTGCCGAGACATCCATTGTGGCAAGGAGCGCTCCTGGTTCAACTGCTCCATGTGTGCCGAGTTTCTGTAGGAAGTCCGTCGCGTTGCGACAAAAGCTCGGGGTTCTTTGTACAATGGGTTTCAAGATGCCCTCGACATAGCCGGAGAGGTTCTCGCACAGGGTCCCATTGCCCGATACGATGGGACGGCCGGGTGTGTTTGCCTTGTGTATCTTCGGGAGGCAGTAGAGATCATCCCCACACCCCCACTTCTTGCCTTCAAACAACCCATCCCCACACCCCCACTTCTTGCCTTCAAACAACCGCACAACCTCAAACAGACCATTGTCCGCAGCAAACTATCCAGCCTTCAGGAGAACAGTGACCATGACACTGCACAACCCTGCCACAGCAACCTCTGCAAGACGTGCCGGATCATCGACACAGATGCCATCATCTCACGTGAGAACACCATCCACCAGGTACACGGTACATACTCTTGCAATTCGGCCAACGTTGTCTACCTGATACGCTGCAAGAAAGGATGTCCCGAGGCATGGTACATTGGGGAAACTATGCAGACGCTGCGACAACGGATGAATGAACACCGCTCGACAATCACCAGGCAAGACTGTTCTCTTCCTGTTGGGGAGCACTTCAGCGGTCACGGGCATTCGGCCTCTGATATTCGGGTAAGCGTTCTCCAAGGCGGCCTTCGCGACACACGACAGCGCAGAGTCGCTGAGCAGAAACTGATAGCCAAGTTCCGCACACATGAGGATGGCCTCAACCGGGATATTGGGTTCATGTCACACTATTTGTAACCCCCACAGTTGCCTAGACCTGCAGAGTTTCACTGGCTGTCTTGTCTGGAGACAATACACATCTTTTTAGCCTGTCTTGATGCTCTCTCCACTCACATTGTTTTCTTTCTTAAAGACTTGATTAGTTGTAAGTATTCGCATTCCAACCATTATTCATGTAAATTGAGTCTGTGTCTTTATATGCTCTGTTTGTGAACAGAATTCCCACTCACCTGAAGAAGGGGCTTAGAGCTCCGAAAGCTTGTGTGGCTTTTGCTACCAAATAAACCTGTTGGACTTTAACCTGGTGTTGTTAAACTTCTTACTGTGTTTACCCCAGTCCAATGCCGGCATCTCCACATCATCTTCCATTGACATAAGGAAAACACGGCCTGGACACAGCCACTCTTGGTGTATTCCCTGATGTTGTGTGTGCTCTCTTCCATAAGCACATAAATATATATTTCAGATTTACAGCATCAATAGTATCTTGCTTGCTGTATGAACTGAACTGTTTCTTGAATGCCTCACGCTGTATTTTATTATTGTTAATAATCTTATTCTTAAGAACGCTGAGGTTTACACTAATTCCAGATTTTTTCCTTTCTCTGATTCTGCAGGCTGGAAAAAAACGCTCTCACAGACTCTTGTGCTGCGGATCTCTCCTCCGCTCTCAGTACAAGCCCCTCCCTGAGGGATCTGAACCTGGGTGAGAATGCACTGGGAGATTCAGGAGTGAAACTACTGTCTGCGGCTCTGAGGAATCCAAACTGTAAAATACAGAAACTGAGGTAAATGTCAAACTCCGTGACATTTTTTTAAAACAATAATGAGATACCTAATGGTATATTGCACACCCTATTATTAGAATAATAAATAAACACAGTCCATTATTATCTGTAAGAAGTCTTACAACACCAGATTAAAGTCCAACAGGTTGGAATTTAACCTGGTGTTGTTTGACGTCTTACTGTGTTTACCCCAGTCCAACGCCGGCATCTCCACATCATTGTTGTCAGTGTCAGGGATAGAGCTGTGCGGAGACAATCAGTCAGATTGTCACTCCACACCCAGCTATTGACGTTCAAATGCGGCCTTATCTTTCTCGCCCCATCTTCTGAATCGGGTCAGGTAGGAATGTGTAGCGCAGAGGGTTCGAGAGCCCTTCAGTCACGGGCAGGAAAGTTTAACGTAAGGAACCATGACTGCAGTTTTGCAGAGTTCAGGGTGCATTTAGGCAGAGGGGTGTAGACAGTACAGTGTGAGTATGAGTCAGCGAGTTGGGGTGTAGTCTGGGGGGTTGTATTCAAGCAGTCAGGGCAATTGGGGGAGTCTCTTGGGAGATGGGGCCAAAGGGCCTCTCCCTGTGCTGTAATAATCTATGACATCCCAGGGATCGGAACTCATATACCAAAAACTGCATTTTCGCTGACTCCTGTGATTTCTCTCTCTGATCCCAAGGCAATGGGATGTCAATCCCACACATTTTTGTGCCGAAAGTTTGGGGGAAGAATGTGACGGGTGTACCCTCTGAGGACTTCTTCACCTGCTCAGAGGGGTACAACTGTCATCCAGTCGCACAGACCTTGGTTTGTGAGAGAAAGAAGACTGAATAGAGACGATGTATAATCCAACACGTCCTTCAGGCTGTTCCTTGTGACCAGTGATGGACACACATGCTGTACGTTTTGTGCTCACTAGAGGGCCTCCTGTGTCCATCCATTCGAACACTCACTGTCAGCCCCACAGCCCTTCTTATTGTCAGCAATTTCCCAGTCTGTCTCCAGGTCTCTCAGCTGCCTTATATGGACGCAAGGGTGGCAAGACCTGAACGCTACCACCATATTTAGTTCATTCCCTGACGTTGTGCGCTCGCTTGTACACACGCATAACTTTCCATTGTTACTCACCCATTAAAGACGCACACTAGGCTAGGCTGGTTGCAGCCTGACTGTCCATCATGTCTCAACAGGGATGCCACCTGCACGCGACCGCTTCATCCTGACAGTGTACCTCTGACTGATTGAGACCCTCCACAGCGAGGCTGACTTGTCTCGGACAGTCCATGCAGATGGCTGGATATTGCCAGAGTCTGGTTGGGGTTAACCTTCCTACCAATTTCACTTCCATTCAGATCTGACCACAAATGCCTCACATTAAATTCTATAAGCTGCTTCACTCATCTTGTCAGAACAGATCAGTTATATAATAAAGTCATCAGGTATATATTGAAGTAAAGGGAATTTGTGTTCTTCACAATGAATGATTTGTTAACATTAATAGGCATAAATATATAAGCTAAGTGTCTAACATAATTACTCTCTTCTACTCCCTGGCTCCAACGGAGGTTTCTCCCCGTCCCAGAACGTGCCACCATGCTCCCATTTGGCTCAGCTTCCCGCCTGGCCTCTCCATAGTATCAAGCCCAATACTCAAAATATCGCCCCCTTAAAGGAGCCACGCACCTTCCCTCGCACCACCCTCCCACCAAAACCACAAACTCCTGAGACCGCCTGTGAATGGACCAGAAGTTGCATCATGAAACATAGGCTTGCATGACACAAGATTACACCAGAAACATCCCAGAGAAAACTCATCACAAAGTGACTTGATCTGGAGACTTCCAGACTCTGGAGATTTGTCGCAACTCGGTACTGGGTCCTTTGGTCAGTAAAGAATCTGGGTGGAGACGCACAATGCAAATGCATCAATCCGGGATGGACAACCTCCTCAGTAGCCATGATGTGCCCACCAGCAGCCTGTACCAGTCCAACGCCAGCATCTCCACAACCTGTTGGACTTTAACCTGGTGTTGTGGGACCAGTTACCATCCTCAGTAGCGGCTGCCGCGTCTGCTTTGGAAACTGTTGGTTGCCTCGGCTCTACATTAAAAACACTAATCGCTGTATCAGCAACTGGCAAACGCAAGTCCACCACAGGACACACCTGCTGGGTTCCCGTATCCCTGCCACTCTCTTCCTCAGATGATCCATATGCTTTTTTATGTGGCGACCATGTACTTCGGCAAGAAGTCTGATCCAGTTTTTCAGAATGAGCATCAACCACAATGAAATAAGCCCCATGAACTGTCCTGTGAATTGTGCATGCAGTCTTGACGACGACTGTCCCAACCACTCCCATGTATGTATATTTGTTAGTGGTGGCAATGACTCCTGGTCTTCACACCTCATGCACTGGCTGGCTATTCTTTCGATTTATCGATGCCTGGCCACAAATTATAACTTCAAGCGAGTGATTTCATCCTACTTTGTCCAGTGCTTGTGTCATGCAATTCGTGTAATAATAGCTGTCGCCCTTGTGGTGGCACTATAACACGAGCCTGCCCAAAACAAAAACACGCCAATCCTGACTTGTTTTCGCCATCCTCTGCTACAGGTATGGTCTGATTTGCTCTGACTTATCGGAACGTCATCCTTGTGACACAATCCTCTTTACTTTTGATAACACCGGGCCCCTTTTGGTCCAAATATTTATATGAGTAGTTGAGACCGGTAAGGTTTCTATTCGGCGCAGCACTGACAGTATTGCTTGTGGTACAGATGTTGACGGCACAGCCTGTGGCATAGGGAGGTGGCCGAGCATGTCCCTATTCGGTATTTACGTCCCGGGCCTATGCTGGAAAGACTAGCTGTACGCAGATAGCAATATGCCCCATCTCTGCAGCCTCACAGACGGAATTGTTGGCACTGGTTTATCTTTTTGGTATAAACCCGTCAATTATTTGTGATCTGATGCTATGTGGAAATGGCTACCAAATATATATAGATGAATTTCCTTCACTGCATGAATTACCGCCATGCTTCTTTGTCAATCTACGTACACATTTTTCAGTTGATAACGTTCGTGGCAAAAATGGGATTTGGCTCTCTGTTACACCTGACATCGTGTGGGATAAGACTGCTCCCACGTCGGATTGTGATGCATCACAGCTAAATACTAATGGTTTGGTTGGATAAAAATGTGTCGATGACACTGTAAGGCTTTGTTTAATTTTGAAAATGCCTCTTTTTCTGCTTCTTCCCATTTCCAGCACTGTTGCTTCATCGAAAGCTGAAGTGGTGCTGAACGTCTATACACGTTTTCTAAGAATCTGTCGTAATAATTCACCATTCCTGTGAAGGATTTTAACTCCGATATATTTTTAAGCCATGGTTACATTCTTAAGGGTTCAACGATATCCTCCAAAGGATACAGACATTTGGTGTCTATCCTGAAATCGAGATCTGTAATTTCATCTGCCTGGAGAATACATTTTCTCTCATTTCAAACGGACCATTGAGAACTGCCTCTAAGTTTGCCCTGTTCTCTGCAGGGCGTGCTCCCGTAATTAGGACATCATCCCGGAACACCACTACTTGAGGAATTCCCAGCAATAATTGTTTCTTTTTACGATGGAAAATAGTACTGGCTGATGAGACTCCAAAGGGTAAACATGTGTACTGTTTATCTCTTTGTGGGCGCTGATAGGAACTAATTGCTGGGAATCTTCATCCAACTCGAGCTGCTAGTTGGCGCGACTGAAATCGAAATTTGTGTACTTAAAGCCCGCTGCTAGTTTAGCATTTGGTCATCAAATTTTAAAGTTTAAGGCTAATGTTTATTGATTAGTATCACTAGTAGGCATACATTAACGCTGCAATGAAGTTACTGTGAAAATCCCCCAGTCATCACACTCCGGTGCATGTTCGGATACACTGAGGGAGAATTTAGCATGGCCAGTACACCTAACCAGCACATCTTAGACTATGGGAGGAACCCGGAGGAAACACACGCAGACACGGGGAGAAGGTGCAGACTCCGCAGTACTCTGCCAACCCTCTCAATCTATCAATCAGACTGGAGAGAGTCTCCGTTGGCTGCTGGAATGCAAAATGAAATTGCTGCCTCAACAGGAAGTCGAGGGTTAAAATAATCTTTCACCATTTCGACGATCTCGTCAAAAGACTTATGACTAATATCAGGCGATGTTGGATACCTCACTAACCTGAAATGTGTTGGACACAAACTGTGAGCAGTATCACCTTTTGCTTTTCCTCCACAACGATCTCATTAGCGGCAAAGGAATAATGCACCCTTTTGATATGCTGTCCCCAGTTTTCCAATGATGGAAAATGGCTCAATCGTTCCGATGAAAGGCATTGTAAATGTCTCTTCTTAGCTTCGACCCTCACTCTCCTCCCACTCTAGCTGCGCACTGCAACCTCCTGATGAATAAGAATATTTTACCTCATCGCTAGTGTAGTAATATCGGAGGTGACATCATTGTGGCGTCAAGTAATTACTGGTTAGAAATAATATTTTTTACATAGGGCCTGACGTAACCGCAATACACGACTACACTCTCCTCCTCCCTGGCTTCGACTGAGGCTCCTCCCCATCCCAGGACGCGTGCCTTTGCTCCCGATTGGCTCAGCTTCCCGTCCAGCCACTCCTTCGGGACCGACCCGATCGTGACCTTGAAAAGATCGCTCCTCAAAGGAGCCACATCACCACAAGGTTATTGATGTTTCTGCCTCACTGCAAACACATACCTCATATCTGCTCAGGTCTTGGCAATCTCCACCCAGGCCTGCTTGGGTTGACATGGCAGATCATCTCCTGAGGGAACTGGACCTCACTCTGAACCCGTGCAGCCTTGAGGAGGACTTCCCATGGATGTATCTTTGAATTGAAGTTTTATCGTCTCCTGCCATGTCAGTCCTTTGTTGGGTTACCAGGGCTCCCTCACTGATCCCTCTAGAGCTGCTGCCGTTGAAAGCGCTGCTGGCTGCCCTTAAATATGTTGTCAGTATTGCCTGAAACGGGACTTGCCCTGCAGTGAATGATTAAGATCTGGAATGCTCTGTCTGTGAGTGTGGTGGAGACACGTTCAACTGAAGCCTACCAAAGGGAATTGGATTGTTGCCTGAAAAAAGCAAGAATGTGCAGGGTTACGAAGGGAAGGTGGGGGAATGACACTTAGTGAACTGCTCATTCATAGATTCTGTGCAGACACCATTGGCTGAATGTCCTCCTTCTGCTCCGCAACAATTCTATGATTCTGCTTGTGCTGCTGGAGAGAATGGCATCCTCGCCTCTCAGATACTAAAGTACCGGTTCTGGTTAAAGTGTGGAGTTGGCTAGTTCAGTCATTTCGGTGTCTGGAGTGTGATGAAGAATGACGCTAATATCGAGGGTTTGATCCACATATCTGCTATGGGGGTCTATAGAGATCCACCGCCACCCATTCTACCACGCTTGCTATGTTGTGTCCCTGAAATATCGGTGAATCTCAAGCTTTTACCGTCATGAAATTGTTACGGTGCCAAAGGACGTCATTTGGCCCATCTTGTCTGCACCAGTTCTCTAAACGAACATGATGAATTGTATCCTTATCCTGCCTTTTCCTCGTTTCCTTAAACATTGCTTCTATTGAAATATTTATCTAATTCCCCCGATTCAATCTGCCTCCACCACAGTTCCGGGCTGTGCATTCCAGACCCCAACCACTGGCAGCGTGAAAAACGTTTTTCAAACATCATCTTCAACCGCATCGCATCACTCCGGGGCCACCGCTTATCCAATCTCCCTCCCGAGTGACTCAGGGTAAGGACGTGGGGATCCTGTACTTTTCTATTTCATCAATGTCCTTTAGGGAAGGAAATCTCTCACCCTCACCTGGTCTGGCCGACATGTGACTCCAGAGCTACAACAATTTTATTGACGCTCAACTGTCTTAAAAGGGCAACTGGAGATGTGCAATTAATACTGGCCAGCCAGTGATGCCCATGCCATAGAATCATAGAATCCCTAGAGTACAGAAGGAGGTCATTCGGCCCATCGAGTCTGTACTGACCACTATCCCACCCAGGCCCTATTCCCGTAGTCCCGCATGCTTACTCTGCTAATCCCCCGGATATTAGGGTCAATTTAGCATGGTCAATCAACCTAACCCACACATCTTTGAACTGTGGGAGGAAACCGGACCACCTGGAGGAAACCCACAAATGAATAAAGAAAAACATCGTTTTTGACATTTAATTACTCCTGCGCTTCCATTTTGATCTTTCCTCGTCATCCATCCATCCCCAGTTCCCTGTGACTTAAAACAACATAATTCCCTGCTATTTCCAAGCACTACGGAAAGCTAATTGAACTCCAATGAAAGCTAATTGAACTGAAACTAACTCTGTTCCTCACTTCACAGATACTGCATGACATGCTGAGAGTTCCCAGCATATTGCTCTTATATTTCAGAATTTCAGCATCAATAGTATTTTGTCCTCTATTAAGTGAAGTCTGTTTCCCGAATGTCTCACGATGTAATGTACATCACTATTTTTAATAATGGTATTCTTAACGAAGCTGGAAGTTCACTGATCCCGTTACTATTAACTCTCTGATTTCCAGTCTCCATAGCAACAGTCTCACAGATTCTTGTGCCAACGACCTTGCCTCTGCTCTCACGACAAACCAGTCACTGATAGATCTGAATCTGGGTGATAAACTGGGAAATTTAGGAGTGAACCGACTGTCTATGGCTCTGAAGAAACTGGAATGTAAAATACAGAAACTGGAGTAAGTATCATACTGTTTAAGATTCTACTTAGAATAACTGAATATATTTTGTATTCGTATAAATAAGCGATGTCATTACTGTTGGTGTCAGTTATTAATAAGGAAAACTGCATTTACTCTGGTTCCTGTTATTTCTCGCTCTGACCTCTGGGAAATGAAATGCCCGTGCTATAGTATCATTGTCCGCGGACTGGTAATTCAGAGACGTGGGATAATGCTCCGGATACGTTGGTTCAAATCCCACCATGGCCAGTGGTGAAATTTGATTCAATAAAAATCTAGTTTAAAGAGTCTAATATTGACCATGATCATATTGATCCTCTTGCCCCACTTGTGAATATGATCCTCTTGATCATATTGACAAGTGGGGCAGGCTCAAAGGTTCAAATATTCTAATCGTCCTCTTTTCTATGTTTCTAATAATGGGAAACAAATAATTACGAGAAGAGTTAACAGGAATGTTGGGCCTTCATTCACTGTAGCATACAAAGAAAACATCGCAAGAATATTTGAAAAACAGGAGGTAAATGGGGAGTAAAAACGTAAAACACAACCATTCGGCTGGAAAAACCTACTCAGAATACAATTAGAACTGAAACTTGACAAGTTTATCACTAGGGTCTTAACACAAGTGGCTGCAGAGATAGTAGATGCATTCGTTATGATCTTCCAAAATTCCCTAGATTCTGGCAAGGTCCCAGTGGTTTGGAAAATCAAAAATCAAACACCTCTATTCAAGGAAGAAAGGAGACAGAGAGCAGGAAAAAATATAGTTTTCTGAGCCCATCGCCTCTCAAAGGGGATGTTTGAGAACAGAGTGTAGAAAATGATAATTCAATCATGCAGTCAACACGTGAAATTGAAATCATGTTTGACTGAACTATTTGATATATTTGAGGAAATAACAAACAAGGAGAACCTGTAGGTGTGCTTAACTTAGATTAATGCATGGTATTCAGTAAGGTGGCACATCAATGTTTACTGTACATGATTGATAGAGAATTGTTTAATTTTATTCAGTGGATGTGGTTGGACTGTGATGTGGATTGGCTGGACCAGTTTAATTGAACTGAATGGTTTGTTTGACCATTATAGAGCGAATTTTAGGAGTCCTAATATTTGTGAATCATGATGCAGATTGCCTTCCCTAAAGGACATTAGTATATCAAGGTTTTTTATGACGAAAATTCGACTTTTTAACTCGTGCTTTTCATTGAATTCAAATTTCGCCATCTGCCATGATGGCGTTCAAACCCGGATCCTCAGAGCGTTACCCGCAAGCTCTGGATTACTAGTCCAGTGACATTGACAGTATATCACCATTTTCCCCATAAACTAGCAACAAGCAGAGTATTGTGTAAAATGGATGATTTTCATTTTGGCAAAGCTGGTGCTAATGGAGTACCTCAGGGGAGAGTGCTGGGGCCTCAAATATTTACTATCTGTACAATGAATTGGAAGAAATGGCCGAATTTGTGCAGCAAGATTTACTGATAATACAACGATAGGAAAGTAAAGAATCAAGAGGCTATAACTTGACGAAATCCCTTTGTGGATTATTTAAGTTAATGTGAAAAAATATTAGCTGAAGGACTTTAATGTGAGAAGGTGGAGCTTGTCCACTTTGTCAGGAAGAATAGAAAAGCATTAGACAATTGAATGGAGAGAGATGGCAACTCTCTGATACAAAGGGATCTGGGTGTCCTGCCACGTCAATGACTAAAAGTTGTTAAGCAGTTCAGCAAGTGATCCGGAGCACAAATAGCACGTTAGCATTGCGACAGCTTAGCCAATTAAAGTGTCTGTGTCGAAAAAAAATATCCTAAGTTCACATTGATCCGAATTCCCATTGAGGTACGTAAAAGGTGTAGCGTTTTCAACAAAAATACATTGATTTAATGTGATGAAAATCAACAGAAGTGTTCCCACCAATGGTGATGAATAAAATCAAGGATTGTGTTAGATGAAAAGAAGATATGCTAAAATCATAAGGCTGAGAATTCTGCAAGGGTGGAGCAAGAGAAAGTTCAAGGAAGGAAAAATAGAATATGAGAGTAAACGAGTGAGAAACATTAAAAACAAACTCTGAAAGATTTTATACAAACATAAATATCAAAAGATTCGCGCAAACAAATGTGGATCCAACACAAACGAAGTCAGTAAAATGTATAAAACGAATAAAGTAATAGGAGAGACTCAAGTACTTACTTTGGGGGGCGATTTCACCGTTGTGCCGCACCGGCCGATGCATGGGCCGAGCCGGTAAGATGCTGACAGGGCAGAAAAGTAAGGTTCACTCCCGATTTCGCGCCTCTCGCGATCTTATCAGTACCAGATATCCAGCGTGATCAGCCATTTCTGGAACAGGGTTGATTTTTAAAAAAATAACATTTAAACCTCATTTTCCTTGAATTAATGAGTCTAGGAAGAAAATATCCGGGGTCATTTTCCTCTGTGACCCTCAGACGAGAGTTTGTCTCCGGTGAGAAACAAAGCTAGTCCCCACCAATGGTGACCAGCATGATGCCCACGCCGGCAGAAGTGGAAACCATTGAGTCCCCTGGGGCCGCCGGGGACAAGGGGCGCGGAGGGGGGGGGGGGTGCCATTTTGGACGTACCAGCTTGGCACCACCAACCTGACAACCTTGCAATGTCCACCAGGCGGCAGTCTGTTTCAAGGGGGCAGGGGCAGACCGGCGAGGTTGGGCGCCATCAGTCGTTGGGTGGGGCGTGGGGACACGCTGTGCACTCTGCATTGGGATCTGTGAGATGGAGGGAGGGCGGAACCGCTGTGTATTCTGCATTGGGATTGGTGGTAGAGAGAGGGGGTCAATCAGGAATGGCCATGGGTGGGGCTTGGACCAGCGATCGTGTTGGGGGGAGTCAGGCACCCTATTAAGGGGTGAGGGAGGGTTAAGATGGGTGGCCGATCATGGGGGGAGAGAAGTGAAAGGGTACTGTTCCCGGTGGGTCGTGGGGTCAGGATTGGTCGCGTGCCATCGCAGTAGGTGGGGAATGGCGGGGGTGGGGGGGGGGGGGGGGGGAGGGGGGGAGGCGGTGTTTCAGCCATTCAGGCTGGCTGAGAGCAGCATAGACTGAGTGACAGATTTGTGATGCTTGAGACCTGCGCATGCACAATGACGGCCTTCCCTGCTCTCAGCCAACGTTCAGATGACATAAGCCCTGTCCACCTCCATCTACAGGTGAGAAACCATTACTGTTTATTCATGCACTGAGTGCATATGATGGCAGATTTGAACTCACACAGAAAACGGATCTGATCCGCTCCCATTTTCATGCCCGTCCTGGACTTGGATTTTTTATTGTAAAGTTCAGCCCTTTTGTGTCTGCATTCACCGTGGAAAATGTTTTAAAAGTCCCAGAAATAATGGAGCTTCAATGGACTGGTGTGAATGAGGAAAGGGCAGTTGTTTATATTAGTGGAAAAATTGCACTCGGGAAATTAATGGGACTTAATGCCTGATTATCTTCATTCCAGAGAGTTGAAAGAGGTGTTTGTAGAGATACTACATGCATTGATGGTCATCGTCCAAACTTCTATAGATTCTGGAAATATTCCTGTAGATTAGAAAGTGACAATGTAACTCTGCAATTTAAAAATGGATGTTCAGAGAAAAATGGAAAGTACAAACCGGTTCGACTGATAGCAATAGCAGGGCAAATCCTATACTTCTGAAATGAAAGATGTCATACCAGAACACTTAGGAAACAATTGCAGGATCAGTCAGGGTTAACATGACGTTATGAAAGCTGTTGGATGTTCGGAGGGATGTAACCAGCAGAATGGATAAGGGGGAACTTATGCATGTTTTTTTTTTCATTTTCAAAGTGTTTTTGCAGGGTCACTGAATATGTTCAAGACTGAGTTAAGATAGATTTCGGATTGACAAGGGTATCAAAGTTTATAGGGGACAATTAGGAAACGAAGTGTGAACCACAGTAAGATCAGCCAATAAGCGATCGAATGATGGATCTGAAACGAGGGGCTGAATGGCCTATTGCTACTCCTAGTTATTCTGTTATTATTACAAAACATCCTTCAGACTGCTCTTTGTGACCAGTGCTGGACACACAAAAACTATTACTTCTCCTCACAAGAGGCTACCTGTACCCATTCATTAGGCCATTCACTCTCAGCTCCACAACCATCTCACCAGCAGCGATTGTCCGCTGTGCCCCCAAGCTTTCCTGATCCAGCAACTCATCATCCTTTGGTGTAAGGATGGCAAAATCTGGACGTCTCCAGTCTTCTTGGCTCGTTCCCTTGTGTTCTTTGCTTTCTTTCCAAACACAAATTTCAATTGTTACGCACACGTCTAACACGTGTACAAGCCCATGGTTGTCCAACGTGTTGACGAAGGGATGAATGTGACCCTCGAAGCCCCTCAATGAGGCCTCCGGAGCATTTTTCCTGAATCTCAGTTACGCAATGGATTTTGAATACAATAATTTGGATGGTGCTTTCTTGTTTGTTAATGTGATGTGGCCGTCGCTGGCTGGGCCAGCATTTGTTGCTCATCCCTAATTGCCGCTGACCGGACATTTAATAGTCAACCTCGCGGTTGTGGATCTGGAGTCACATGTGGGCCAGACCAGGTAAGGAAAGGCATCAGTGAACCAAATAGTGTTGAACGACTATCGACAACGGCTTCGTGATCATTAGAGTGTTAATTCAAATGTTGTATTGAATTCACATTTCACCTTTAACAGTGGCAGGGTTGAATCTGTGACTCCAGAGCATTACTATGGGGCACCAGTCCAGTAACATACCATTATGCCACCACCTCCCCCGATAGAACCAAAATGTGACTTATGACGATTAAATTGAAATACTCATCGATATTTAATACTCGTTATTGTACTCAGCAGGGTATTCACCTTGTCAGAATACATCAGGACATTGATCCTTTTTCCGCACTGCAACCACTTTTCTCACACATGTGCACCTCCTCAGCAATCTCCTTCCAGCCAGGCTGTGTCGATGGGATAATCTCCTCCCATCTTGAGGGAACAGGACCTCCATTCGAGCCCGAGCAGCTGGCAGGAGACCCTCCAGCGAGGCAATATTAATTGAGGGGCAACGTTTGATCTGCATTCTGTCATTTACGCCCTTCATTCAGTTAGCAGAGCTCCATCCTTGCCCCCTCCAGAGCTGAAACTCCTGCTGGCTGTCTTGGAGGTGGTGCTGCCATTGTCTGAACCGGGACTGCCACCTGCCCACGCTGCCTGAGTGGACAGCTCCTCTGCCTGCCAACTGTTACTTGTCCACCTGTGACAGTATCACCTTCATAGCTCTGCCTATCCTGCCCACACGGACACACTCCCCATGTTGGGATTTCAGAGCTTCTGGTAAAATCACAGCCATTATCTTCAACCTCACCACAAACTGCATTCCCAAACCACTGACCATCCCATGTCCCTCCCGAGCCACTCCGACTAAGGAAATGGGAACCTTGTGATTTGGTCTGGTCCCATCATCACTTTTTTGTCACTAAATCACTCCTGTAATTCCATGTTGTCCTTTCTTCATTTCTGCCACAGCCACCCACCGTTGTCACTTCAAACCCCTCAATTCACTGTCATTTCCCAATTCCAATGAACGCTCAAACTTTCAACCTGTTTCTTTCTTCACCAGTATTTACCTGCTGAGCATTTCCAGTTAATTCTACTGATGTTTCATTTTCAACATTAAGAGTATTTCCTCATTCTATAGAAATGCAAATTGTGCTTTTCAAATGTGTCACAATATTCATTATTTTTGTTATTAACAGTATTATTTAAATGACTTGTGATTTACTCTGATTCATGTTATGTTTCTCTCTCTCTCTGATCCCCAGTCTGTATAGAAACGCTCTCACAGATTCTTGCACTGAGGATCTCGCCTCCGTTCTCAGCACAAATGAGTCACTGAAGATTCTGAACCTGGGATCAAACTCATTCACAGACCAATCTGTCCCTCCACTCTGCCGCCTCATACAGAATTGCAGGAGTCTACAACTGATTGGGTGAGTTTATGTTATTTAAAATAATCATTAAAATTTAAATTGGATTTTAAAATGTAAATCGACCTGAACTTTCAAAGCAGATTGCCGCTGTGCATGAACATTCTCCCAATCTGAAACTGCTCCATTTCCCACTCAAGATCTCCTGCACAGAGACGCTGGGGAACTCCATTAGAGCAGAGTCAAATCAAATCAGGTGGGAGAAAAGAGAGTAGACACCATATTTACAGCACAATGACCCTGAGTAGATCCATTGGTGTGGAGATGCCGGCGTTGAAGTGGGGTAAACACAGTAAGAAGTTTAACAACACCAGGTTAAAGTCCAACAGGTTTATTTGGTAGCAAAAGCCACACAAGCTTTCGGAGCTCTAAGCCCCTTCTTCAGGTGAGTGGGAATTCTGTTCACAAACAGAGCATATAAAGACACAGACTCAATTTACATGAATAATAGTTGGAATGCGAATACTTACAAATAATCAAGTCTTTAAGAAACCAAACAATGTGAGTGGAGGGACCATCAAGACAGGCTAAAGAGATGTGTATTGTCTCCAGACAAGATAGCCAGTGAAACTCTGCAGGTCCACGCAACTGTGGGAGTTACAAATAGTGTGACATGAATCCAATATCCCGGTTGAGGCCGTCCTCGTGTGTGCGGAACCTGGCTATCAGTTTCTGCTCAGCGACTCTGCGCTGTGCTACCCTATTTACAGCAGTGACCCCGGGGAGCTCCATCAGAGCAGAGTAGAGTCGGAGAAGAGAGAGAATACACCCTATTTACACGACAGCGCAGAGTCGCTGAGCAGAAACTGATAGCCAAGTTCCGCACACACGAGGACGGCATCAACCGGGATATTGGGTTCATGTCACACTATTTGTAACTCCCACAGTTGCGTGGACCTGCAGAGTTTCACTGGCTGTCTTGTCTGGAGACAATACACATATTTTTAGCCTGTCTTGATGCTCTCTCCACTCACATTGTTTTGTTTCTTAAAGACTTGATTATTTGTAAGTATTCGCATTCCAACCATTATTCATATAAATTGAGTCTGTGTCTTTATAAGCTCTGTTTGTGAACAGAATTCCCACTCACCTGAAGTAGGGGCTTAGAGCTCCGAAAGCTGCTGTGGCTTTTGCTACCAAATAAACCTGTTGGACTTTAACCTGGTGTTGTTAAACTTCTTACTGTGTAGATCCACTGGAGCAGAGTAGAGTTAGGGAGGAGAGGGCACACACCGTACTTGCAGCACATAACCCCGGGGAGCTCCATCGGAGCAGAGTAGAGTCGGGGAAGAGAGAGCACACTCCCTATTTACACAACAGTGACGCCAGGAGCTCCATCAGAGCAGAGTAGAGGCGGAGACGAGAGAGAATACACCCTATTTACAGCACAGTGACCCCGGGAGCTTCATCAGAGCAGAGTAGAGGCGGAGACGAGAGAGAATACACCCTATTTACAGCACAGTGACCCCGGGGAGCTCCATCAGAGCAGAGTAGAGGCGGAGACGAGAGAGAATACACCCTATTTACAGCACAGTGACCCCGGGGAGCTCCATCAGAGCAGAGTAGAGGCGGAGACGAGAGAGAATACACCCTATTTACAGCACAGTGACCCCGGGGAGCTCCATCAGAGCAGAGTAGAGTCGGAGAAGAGAGAGAATACACCCTATTTACAGCACAGTGACCCCGGGGAGCTCCATCAGAGCAGAGTAGAGTCGGAGAAGAGAGAGAATACACCCTATTTACAGCACAGTGACGCCAGGGAGCTCCATCAGAGCAGAGTAGAGTCGGAGAAGAGAGAGAATACACCCTATTTACAGCAGTGACCCCGGGGAGCTCCATCAGAGCAGAGTAGAGTCGGAGAAGAGAGAGAATACACCCTATTTACAGCACAGTGACCCCGGGGAGCTCCATCAGAGCAGAGTAGAGTCGGAGAAGAGAGAGAATACACCCTATTTACAGCACAGTGACGCCAGGGAGCTCCATCAGAGCAGAGTAGAGTCGGAGAAGAGAGAGAATACACCCTATTTACAGCACACTGACCCCGGGGAGCTCCATCAGAGCAGAGTAGAGTCGGAGAAGAGAGAGAATACACCCTATTTACAGCACAGTGACCCCGGGGAGCTCCATCAGAGCAGAGTAGAGTCGGAGAAGAGAGAGAATACACCCTATTTACAGCACAGTGACGCCAGGGAGCTCCATCAGAGCAGAGTAGAGTCGGGGAAGAGAGAGAATACACCCTATTTACAGCACACTGACCCCGGGGAGCTCCATCAGAGCAGAGTAGAGGCGGAGAAGAAAAAGCATTGATCCTATTTACAGCAGTGGCTGCAAAATGGTCAGATTAATGAATGTTATTTGATGGTTGAAGGAAGCGGTTTGTTGATAGGGTGGGTGAGGAAGGTAAGTGGGTGAATGGTAAGTTGACGGATGACGAGATGGCCAGTGTGGTAGTTGCAAAATCTTGGATGGTTAGTTGGGTGAAAGTGAGGGCAGTGTGCAGATAGTCCCTGGTCAGGAGACTATTCACTTGCATTCGGGTGGTTGTGTTGGGGGATGTTGACGGGGTGATTTTCATTGGTAGGAGGCTGGTTGGGTATTTAAGTGTGGGGTTATGGGTCATATTAGATCATCAAGGAATTGGATCATCAACATAGGCGTGGTTGCAGTCAGATAGAAAGTGCAGTTAGGTTGTTGGTTAGTGGACGGCTAGTTGAGGTGGATGAAGGGTGGACTGGTGGTGTGGTTTTATTTGGTCATGGTGGTAGTTGCAGGGTATCAGAAGTAAGTAGGGTTGGAGGAGGTAGTTGAAGTGGATTAGGGGTAGCCGTGGGGCGCGGGGGAGGGGTGCTAGTCAGGCAGATTTGGGCTGGTTAGGGACTCGGATTATGGATTTATTTAGGTTTTACACTGACGAACATTTCCTGTGTCACTATCTAGGTAAGTTCTACAGATCTAGAATCATACAGATCTACAATCGGTACAGAATGAGGCCATTCGGCCCATCAGGTCTGCACCGACCACAATCCCACCCAGGCCTTAGTCCTGTAACCTCACACATTTACCCTGTTAATCCTCCTTGACACTAGAATCAATTTAGCACGGCCAATCAGCCAAGCTGCACATCTTTGGACTGTGGGAGGAAACAGCACCACCCAGAGGAAACCCACACAGACACGGAAAGAACGTGCAAACTCCACACAGGCAGTTACCCAAGCCGGGATTCGAACCTAGGCCCCTGGCGCTGTGAGGCAGCACTACTAACCACCGTGCCACCAATCTATCCCTGGGCCAGAATTTGAATTTGCTCGTGCGGGCGGCCACCCACCCTGAAAGTTCCTGCAATTGGGTGAAAAGATGTGGGGTGTGGATTTCACCATCATCGCACAGTAGCACAAAGCTTCGTTCGTTAAATAGGAACAAGAATCACACTTGTTGTCAATAAAGACGGCAATTCAGCCCAAAAAAGGCCAATTGAATGCAATTTGTCAAGGCCCATCTACTTTCGATACAGTTGACGTTCAACCGAGGGGCCAGGCAACCTTTACTTTCTTGGTTCAACCTTGATGGGGTGGAGGAGGGGGAATGAAGTGTCTAGGCTGAAATGCAATTTTTAAAAAATGTGCCTGGGGACTGAAGTTTGTATTTGAATGTTTTGCCTGGACTCTGACTGCATGGTTACTGCATGGCTATTAATATTTCACACTTCTGCTGCTCCCTCAGACAGCTGTGCAGCGGCTGCCACCCACCCTCCCCATACCCCCAACCCAGAGCAGCACAGTAGAAGCGGCAGCCCCACACCCTCACTTTTATCCCATTTTCGTGCCCACTCTAGCAATCCTCATTCTGTTTTTGGACCAGCCAGTGTGAAATTGTGCTCTCGAAACCACAGTGGGCAGGAGCGCGTTTCGCATTCAGGGTCAGCGCCCACTGAAAAGAAATCATCAGTCACACATACCCGAATGTATCTCAGACATTCACACAGCGTGCTGAGCAGCCGAGAAATTCCCCATTAGAAATTTGAACCGCTGGGACAATGCCCAAATCGATCTGTGTGTCAAGATGTCAACAAGGTCCCCATATCAGCTTCTGAAGATTTATCCCATCAACTCCATTCTCCTTTTATTTACACTTGTTCAATCCGTTTATTTCATGTTTTATCTTGAATCTGTTTCAGGCTGGAATGGAATCAATTCAGCTTAAATGGAAGAGATGAGCTGAAGTCGCTGCAGGGATTCAGACCAGGACTGAGGGTGGAACTTATTAACATTCCTACTTTTGCTCCCTGAACATTTCAATGCATAATGATTGCTGCTCTCATTCTGGGAACAGTTCAATTTATAAACGTCGCTGCTCTCATTCTCAGAACGTCTCAATTTTTAAGCATTGCTGCTCTTATTCAGTGAGCATTTCAATTTTTAAACATTGCTGCTGGCATTCTCTGAATATTTCAGTTGACAAACTGGGGTGTGGAATGGACTGCCTGCAGTGATAGTGGAGTCAGACACTTTAGGAACATTTAAGCGGTTATTGGATAGGCACATAGAGCACACCAGAATTATAGGGAGTGGGATAGCTTGATCTTGGTTTCAGATAAAGCTCGGCACAACATCGTGGGCCGAAGGGCCTGTTCTGTAAACATTGCTGCTCTGATTCTTGGAACAAGTGATAAACAGAGACTCAGTGAAAGAGTCATAAGACTCATCCGCCCAGCTCCACAGCCCTGCTAGTGCTGGATATCTGGGGTTGTAAGCTCCCCAATTGGGCACTGGGCAAATATACAGACAGAAAAAAAAACAGTCTGTGTGACACTGACAATTATACCCAGTCTTCCTATGTTTTTGCGTAATACATCCAGGGTTCGTGCTCAGTATCAGCGCCCAGTCACCCTGCTGGGAAGTGAACATGGCGCGAGTTCAGGATGGAGACAGGGTCTGTTCAGCTGGGATGGATCCCACTCTCCAAAAGGGACAAGCGCCCAAAGAACGCCTGACCCAGAGAGTGTGTCCTGTTGGGGAGGTTCCAGTAGATTGTGCAACTGGGGAATTAGACTGAAAGTCTCAATGTTTTTCTAATTTCACTCAGTAAGAAAGCTGTGAAACTAAAAACTGAATCAACTTACCCTTACTTGCTGTCAATAAACTCGATCCACAGCAATGATTTGTGCGAAGTCTTTTCCGGCCTGAGAAGGGGACAAACCTCCACAATACTTGAAAATATTAATCAGACTTAAGACATCAAGAATAGGAAGCAATTTGTAATCATGAATGAGCGGATTAGAACAACAAGCTCACACAAGAAAGATGAACCGCTGTCAGATATCACCTGGGAGCACAGGCTGACTGATCAAAGGACAGAGGGATAAGACTCTACGGTTTAATCTAAAAAAAATCACAACTCAGAAATGTCAAATTCATCACGAAAGAGTGATCAGAAATTGATACATTATATAGTGGAAGGAACAGGTGTTAGGAAGAAAATAAATTATTTTTATAGGTTTTCACGTACACCAGAAATGCAGCCACTGGCACCCACTTATTCCTTATCACGAATTCTAGCTGACACCCTCTCTGATTCATTGTGCTACCTACGTGTCTATTAATTGTATCTGATTAATATTTCTGAGTGACCCTGACTACAACTATTTTTATTGGTTATGTGTATGCTCCTTGCTAAAATTATGATAATTATTTTATTGAGCTAAATAAACATTACCAGCGGATGATTTGGTAACGGACTTGTTCTCTCCAGATTTGACCAGGAAGTCCCAATTCATTCACACTGGAGCTTGTGGGGATTTGAATTCAGGGTTGAAGTTAACTCAGACTCAGTGGGAACTGGGTGTTATCAGACAATTCAGTCAAAAAAGATTATTCACTTCTAGACATAGTTTAGGAGGTGAAACTCAGACAGGTCTACCACTGTGAGAATAACTCTCACTTTATCCTATTTGAGATTGTGGGAGCAGCTTTCACCGAGTCCTGAGCTGAGATCGGGGGAGAAACTGTTTCCTTGCTGAAGACTCCACTGAGCTGCTGACTTGAAGGATCCATCGTCCTCAGGTTCGAGACCCAGCAATTTTCATGCACTAGTCACAATGCTCTGGCCCAGTTGATACCTCCCCTGTGAAAGGTTATCATCAGAGAATGAAATCTTACATTGTCAGTGAGCTGGTCTGACAAATTGTACCTGGGTCCCAGAGTGGAGATCCATTATCTGTAGATAGGTAGGTGTGGGTAAACTTCCCACGTGCTCAGATATAAAACGTTTTACTTGAAAAAATGCTTTTATACATTGCAGGTGAGAGATACGAAGTATTTTTGTTGCTAACCGGTGTTGAGTTAATCCACACCCGGGGATCTCTCTGTTTGGTCAGAGACTGAGCCCAGAACTCTGGACTATAATTAATGTTCTGACTCTAGTCCAGAGAATGTATTCTTAATCTTATTACTTTCTCAGAGGGCAACCAGGAGATGGCAATAAATGTTCATTTCAGGAATGCAGACAACTGATCAATTATTTATTTGTTAAATACGTTTCGTCCAGGGGTTGAGGTCTCACTGTGTCCAAATGTTTCAGCATTTTTGTGTTATCTAATAATAGCAGGAGCGAGCGGGCAGTTTGATGCTTCTTCTCGATAGAAAATAAAAAAAATTAAGGAGTGAGCTGAGAAGGACTTTTAAAATGATGTAAGTTTTTAATTGGAGCAGAGAAGATGTTTTCACTCATGGAGGAGACTGCAAGTGTGAATGAAAACAAAAACAATCACAATAAACCCCCCCAACAAATTCAGGAGCCATTTCCTAACAAAGAAAATGGTGAGGTTCAATAAATCAATGCATGAGGGAGAGAAGAACAGGATATGCTGCCAAGCTTTAATGAACTAAGGTGGTATTTTCTGTTTTCCAGCCTCCGCAGTATTTTGTTTTTCTATTAAGGTGGACTGGGACATCTGCAGAACAGACACACCAGCAGAGTAATTTCACCGAATGCCCTGGTTCTATGTCAGAAAGGCAGTGAAAATTGTATGTAATGTTTTGGTGATTAACGATCAAGGTCGAGTGCCGGAGCCCTCGACCCCAGCATGCTTTGAGTGCAGTGAACAACAGGATTCAATTTACTCAGGACTCTCTGCCGTCTCTTGTGATTAAAGTGATACCACCATCTGCTGGCGGCTCATAGCTACTGCAGCCGCTGCTCTTTGTGAGCCTCAGACACGTTCAGTAACTCCCACGTCTGCTTTCGGGAACCGGCTGCTGAAGTGTAAATATTGATCAATATTGACAGGGATCGAATTTTGCAGCAGGAAACTCCGCTGTTGCATTCACCATTTTATCGCCAGACATAGTACATGAAGTATGTTCCGAAATAACTCATGATGTGGAGATGCCGGCGTTGGACTGGGGTAAACACAGTAAGAAGTTTAACAACACCAGGTTAAAGTCCAACAGGTTTATTTGGTAGCAAAAGCCACACGGAGCTTTTGCTACCAAACAAACCTGTTGGACTTTAACCTGGTGTTGTTAAACTTCTTACCGAAATAACTCCTCAGAGGCCGGTGTCCCTTTACTAGATTGCCTTTATTTACAAACTCTATTCCACTCCTCGCGTCTTTCTGGAACACAGTAAGACTCCAGACTGTCAGAAGTCCTGACACTCCCATCTTTCTACGCAGGGGTGGCTTCCTGGTTGGACAGGCATTCATTACCTCAATCAGGGAGTTCATGCTTCGAGAGTACAACCTCATGTACCTTGTTGAATTCATTACACCTCTCCACCCCCCCCCCCCCCCCCAAATCCGAGGAATCTTGGCGGTTCATGCGCCTCATGTGTTTCTTGCGTCGTTTCAACGCTGGGTCCGGTTACTCCAAATCGGTATCCAACATGGCACAAATGTATGTACAGGTGCTTATCTCGTACAGCGCGAGCGCCAGCATTCTCATTGCCATCTTCCTCCGGCGGCAGAGGAGTATCCGCGGCTTCATCTGCAGTGTGCACTTCAGACTCCGTGACCCTAACAACGGGGGATGGAGAGGCAAGGCTTGCCGGTCTGCGAGGGCTCTCCTCGGTTCTCGGCCCACTTGTCATCGTTAGCTCCGGAACCAACTGTGAGTTCAAGGCCCCCACCTGGTCCACATGCTTTTCTTTCAGGATGGCCTCAGCCACACGTATTAGGTTGGATTCTGTCTCCGTCCTACACTCGACCGTTCCAGGAAACCATTTGCCCATTTGTCAAAATCGTGGGGAGAGAGATAGAGCCTGGTAAGATGCACTGTCAGAGGGTCGGTATTGACTAGAGGGGGCGAATAGTCACCTGCGCGATTTAGTTTTTGTGTTTTATGATAGGATAATATTTGCTACTTCAGAGGTCGGAGACACTTTGTAGGAATGAGTGGACAGGTGATATGTGAATTTCAATTCATTTTGTTAGGAATAACATGGGAGAGTGTGTAAAATAAAGGGTACATATCAAAAGGGGGTTAAGAGCAGAGCCTATGAAGGAAAGCTTCCAAGTGTTGTTAAAAAATCAAAGATCTAATGTCATTAATGGTGGCAATGTTTAGAAGAGTGAAGAGTTTGGGTTGAATGTTTGTAAGTCAGATGTCAGCTCGATGATGTGCTGCATTTTTGGTAAGGAATTTCGGTTGGATAAAGTAGCGGAACATTTCAGGGAGGGAGGGCAGGGGGAGGGGGGCAGGGGGAGCGGGGGGGGAGGGGAGGAGGCAGGGGGGGAGGGTAGCAGGGAGGCGGGGGGTGGGGAGAAGCGGGGTGGGAGAAGGGGATGGGGGAGGAATCCATTTAAAATAGTTGCTAGAAACAATTATGAGATAATTATAACTATTTCACACAACAGTAGGTGGAATGTAAACTACAGTGCTGAAATTCTCCTGAATGCAGGTTCAATTGAAGCATTCTAATGGGTCTAAACTGTTTTCTGAAGTAAGCGGATAGTCATGGGGTGAAAGTGGGAATATAGAAATTAGCAAGTTTCTCATTTAGAGAAGACAGAATGAGCCAAATGGATTCCTCTGCTTTGTAGAAATTCTATGTTCCTCTTCACTGGGAAGCTCTTATTCAGCACTCTTCATTTGTGCTGCTTCAATTGAAATCAGTACATTACAGATGCATGGCTATTATAGAGTCATAAAGGTTTACAGCATGGAAACAGGCCCTTCGACCCAACGTGTCCATGCCGCCCTTTTTTTAAACCCCTAAGTTCATCCCAATTCCCCACATTTGGCCCATATCCCTCTGTACTCAACTTATCCATGTAACTATCTAAACGTTTTTTTAAAGACAACTTTCTACCCGCGTCTACTACCACTTCTGACAGCTTGTTCAAGACACTCACCACCCTATATGTGAAAAAATTGCCCCTCTGGACACTTTTGTATCTCTCCCCTTTCACCTATGCCCTCTAGTTTTAGACTCCCTTACGTTTGGGAAAATATATTGACTATCTCGCTGATCTGTGTCCCTCATTATTTTATAGATCTCTATAAGACCACTCCTCAGCCTCCTACGCTCCAGAGAAAAAAGTCCCAGTCTATACAGCCTCTCCTTATAACTCAAACCATCAAGTCCTGTTAGCATCCGAGTAAATCTTTTCCGTCGTCAATATAAACTGCAAGGTTTATTTTAATTTGCTATCTATATTACTGCGACCAAGAAAGATTTCAAGGAAGAAAAATAGAATATGAGAGTAAACGTTCAGATGACATAAGCCCTGTCCACCTCCATCTCCAGGTGAGAAACCATTACTGTTTATTCATGCACTGAGTGCATATGATGGCAGATTTGAACTCACACAGAAAACGGATCTGATCCGCTCCCATTTTCATGCCCGTCCTGGACTTGGATTTTTTATTGTAAAGTTCAGCCCTTTTGTGTCTGCATTCACCGTGGAAAATGTTTTAATAGTCCCAGAAATAATGGAGCTTCAATGGACTGGTGTGAATGAGGAAAGGGCAGTTGTTTATATTAGTGGAAAAAATTGCACTTGGGAAATTAATGGGACTTAATGCCTGATTATCTTCATTCCAGAGAGTTGAAAGAGGTGTTTGTAGAGATACTACATGCATTGATGGTCATCGTCCAAACTTCTATAGATTCTGGAAATGTTCCTGTAGATTAGAAAGTGACAATGTAACTCTGCAATTTAAAAATGGATGTTCAGGGAAAAAGGGAAAGTACAAACCGGTTCGACAGATAGCAATAGCAGGGCAAATCCAATCATTTTGAAATGAAAGATGTCATAACAGAACACTTAGAAAATAATTGCACGATCAATCAGGGTCAACATGACTTTATGAAAGGGAAAACATGTTTAGCAAAGCTAAATACAAGAGTGTGCATGGTGCTTTCTTGTTTGTTAATGTGCTGTGGGCATCGCTGGCTGGGCCATCATTTGTTGCTCATCCCTAATTGCCCCTGACGGGACATTTAATAGTCAACCTCGTGGTTGTGGATCTGGAGTCACATGTGGGCCAGACCAGGTAAGGAATGGCATCAGTGAACCAAACGGTGTTAACCGACAGTCGGCAACGGTTTCCTGATCATTAGATTAATAATTCAAATTTTTTATTGAATTCAAATTTTACCTTTAACATTGGCGGGATTGAATCTGTGACTCCAGAGCATTACTATGGGGCACCAGTCCAGTAACATACCATTATGCCACCACCTCCCCGATAGAGCCAAAATGTGACTTATGACGAGTAAATTCTAATACTCATCTCTATTTTATACTCTTTATTGGACTCAGCAGGCTATTCACCTTGCCAGAATACATCAGGACATTGGTCCTTTTTCGATACTCCAACCACTTTTCTCACACATGTGCACCTCCTCAGCAATCTCCTTCCAGACAGGCTGTGTCGATGGGATAATCTCCTCCCATCTTGAGGGAACAGGACCCCCATTCGAGCCCGAGCAGCTGGCAGGAGACCCTCCAGCGAGGCAATATTAATTGAGGAGCAACGTTTGATCTGCATTCTGTCATTTAAGCCCTTCATTCAGTTAGCAGAGCTCCATCCTTGCCCCCTCCAGAGCTGAAAGTCCTGCTGGCTGTTTTGGAGATGGTGCCGGCATTGCCTGAACAGGGACTGCCCCCTGCCCACGCTGCCTGAGTGTACAGCTCCCCCTGCCTGCCAGCTGTTACTTGTCCACCTGTGACAATATCAACTTCATAACTCTGCCTATCCTGCCTACACGGACACACTCCCCATTTCCAATCTCCATGTTGGGACTTCAGGGATTCTGGTAAAATCACAGCCATTATCTCTATCCTCACCACAAAGTGCTTTCCCAAACCACTGACCATCCCATGTCACTCCCGAGCCACTCCGACTAAGGAAATGGGGACCTTGTGATTTGGTCTGGTCCCATCTTCGTTTTATTGTCACTAAATCAATCCTGTAATTCTATTTTGTCCTTTCCTCATTTCTGCCACAGCCACCCACTGTTGTCACTTCAAACCCCTCAATTCACCGTCATTTTGCAGTTCCAAAGAAAGCTCAAACTTAAACCCTGTTTCTTTCTTCACAAAAAAAACATAGAAACATAGAAACAAATATTTACCTAACCTGCTGAGCATTTCCAATTTATTCTACTTATATTTCATTTTCAACGTTAAGAGTATTTCCTCATTCTATAGAAATGCAAATTGTGCTTTTTAAATGTGTCACACTATTCATTATTATTGTTATTAACGGTATTATTTAAAGGACTTGTGATTTACTGTGATTCATGTTATGTTTCTCTCTCTGATCCCCAGTCTGGATAGAAACGCTCTCACAGAATCTTCTGTGGAGGATCTCACGGATGAGTTGTAAAATTGCATCTAGAAACTGCGGACTTCCTACAGAAACTGGGCACACATGGATCAGTTGAACCAGGAGCACCCTCGTCACTATGCATGTCTCGGCACACTACACCAGTTTCCCCCACGATGATGGCATTGCTGCAACGGCCTCAGTGCTCAATGTCGACAACTACCAGTTTCCAGGTGCAATTTTACAACTCATCCGCTTGATCCTGGACCACAATGTCTTCACCTTCAACAACCAGCTCTTCATCCAGACACACGGAACAGCCATGGGGACCAAATTCGCACCTCAATATGCCAACATCTTCATGCACAGGTTCGAACAAGACTTCTTCACCGCGCAGGACCTTCAACCGATGCGATACAGTAGATACATCGATGACATTTTCTTCCTTTGGACTCATGGTGAACAATCACTGAAACAACTATATGATGACATCATATGCTACCAAATAAACCTTTTGGACTTTAACCTGGTGTTGTTAAACTTCTTACTGTAATACAATAAGAGGACAGGGAATAGTTCCGTCACTATGGTAGCAGAACAGGGACTGGGACCAGCAATGTTGTATAAGAACAGGGAGTGGGCCTGTCAACTTGGTAATACTGCAGGACTCCGTCTATTTCTATTGCATCAGATCAGCGCCTGTTCCTGCCACCAAGTAACCTAACAAGCACATAGACCAAAAATGCAGTGAAGGACCTGCCACGGGTTCTGTCACTTTGACGACAGTGCAGGGATTTTGTCGGACACTGGTGCCAGAACCGGGACTGTGCCTGTCAGTATGGCAAAAGTACAAGGACTGATTCTATTACTTTTGTAAACAGAATAAGGATCAGGTATTTCACTACGATAAGAGATTAGAGACTGTGGTTGCCACTATTGGGAACATAGAAGTGACAGTTCTTGCCATTGGTGTAAAAGATTAGGGGATCGATACAGCAGTCCGGTAACAGGTCAGGCACTTGAGCTGTTATTGTTGCCAAAGATCAGGGAATGGATCATCGCTATTGTAACAGATCTGGTAAGTGAACCTTGTTTCCTCTGCTGGTCAGTTTTCTTATTCCCCTTTCTGTCTTTGATGTTTATCGTTGATTCTCCCTCCTGTGACTCCTTGCGTCCTTTTCCATACACCTGACATTTTATTTTAAACCCTTCAAAACCACTCGAGTAAATCCTTCCATCGGACATTAGTGTTGGTCCAGCCCAGTATCAATGGTCCTGTTTATATTGGTCGCATTTCCCCAGAGCCTGTCCCAGTGCCCCAGGAATCTGAAACCTACCCCTCAAACTACCCCTTTAGCTGCATATTCATGCAATATATCATGCTACTTCCAGACAGAATATCACGAGGCTGGTCGTAATCATAAGATTACTATCTTTGAGGTCGAACTTCTAAACTTTCTTTCCAACCGCTATATTCTACTTTTAGGACTTCTATGTCGCTGGTACAGATGTGAACCACATGCATTCGTCGTTCACCCTTCAGAATGTCCTGCAGCTCCTCTGAGCAATTCTGACTCTAGCACAAGCTACATACCAGCCTGGAGTGTCATTTTCGGCTATAAAAACTTTTATCAATTCACTTTAAACTGTAGATGGTGACAATTAGACAGGAAGCGGAGAGACGGTGATATAGATAGAGAGAGGGAAAGAAGAGGGAGAGAGAGATAGACAGGAGGCAGACAATGACAAAAACTGGGAGAGAGAGATTGAGGAATACAAAAAGGACATGGAGATACATATCCCCTAAATCTATTTCAGTAAGTGCTAAGTGCCCTCCTGCCCCAAACACATGCCCGCGAGCACAGACGCTGGAATCTTGTTGAATTGTAGCTATTATTATGAACTCCCACAAACACCAATGGCAGAGTGCGCAGTGAATCTCTGTAATGATGTTGGTAGATGGATGAATACTGTTCCAAGGCCACGGGGAGAACACTTGAACACTTCTTCAGACAACGTTTTCAGATTCTGAATGTAGGATATTCGGTTACAACTATGCTAACCAGGGGACGGTGTTGTTTAGGGAGTATCAGTATATTAGCTTTCCAGGGTTCTAGGTTCATGCTCCTGGGATGTGATTTAAAATCCATCACAGTTGGTGTATTTAAAATTCATTCGATACAACCCTCAATTCAAAGGTAATCTCAGTAATGTGAACCATGGCAATAATGTTGGTTTCGTGAAAAAAACAACCCAGTTCACTGTTACCCTTAATGGTAACCTGTCCAGTTTGCTAAATGTGTTTAAATGCAATTATGGGCACACATCAACCTGGTTTACCTGCAAACGCCGTGTGAAGTAACCAAGTCTCTCACATCAGGACCATTGCTGTGCACAAAATGCTGTCTCTTTTGGCCACGCCCACACCCCACGAAATAATGAAAATGAAGTGGAATCAAGGTGAAAATAACTCATTTTTATTTAGCTGAGGAATTTTACCTTTAACACAACGATTTAGTGTGATCTGGACTTGCTGCCTGCAAGGATAATGGAAGAGATACGATATTAACTTTGTCAATGGGAATTCCACCGACAAATCAAAGGGAACATAATGAATGAGCTCTTGAAAAGGGAACAGAGACATCATTCGGCTCAGTAAGCAAAGAGCCAGCGGGCACACGCTGGGCCGATTTTCCTCTTACCTGCAAAATAATTTTTCTTTAAAGCTGTGAACAATTCCTCTCAACCAGCACTTTTTCAATCACTTCACAGTGATTGTGGATTTATGAAAACCAGGCACGGGAGACACATTTATATATATATATATATATGATTCCTGTGTCGCTTTATCTCAGTTAGTAAACAAAATCTAAAACATGTCCAAATAAGTTGTCTATGTTTGAGCCAGTCCGCAGTGCGTGTATGTGTGGTTATTAACTGTGTGATACTCTGCGATTATATAAAGAGCATCGGTGTTCCAGTCACTTGATTGTGAATCTGAGAAGCTCAGTGCAGAATGAGGAAGCCTCTAAATTTTCTGTTTTTCTTCACGGTGCTGCTGCAGCCCATCACTGCCGAGAGAGGTGTGAATGCGAGGATTGTACTTACAAGTGAGGAACTTTCTCATGACAAAATATACTGCCCCCTGAAATCTGTGCTGCCACTCGATTCGATCATGGCTGCAAGTGTCTTAACTGCATCCACCGATCTTGGCTCTTCAACTTTAATGACTGTTTCCACGAATCCTCACTCGAATGTTTAATATTTTTTCCGACACTCCCAGCGCCTTAATATATTCTGTCAATCATAGCTCATATTTGCTATTCCCTCCATGGCCTTGCCTTAATTCTTTAATCACATCCAGCCCAAAATTCAATCGAAATATTTTTGTTCCCAACAATCTAGCCTCCGTTGCAATCTAAGAGTTTGACAAATCTACAATTTGCAACTGTTTAATTTCCTCCACAAAGCTCACCACTTCCTCTTGCTTATACTTCAAGATGGTCTTTGATAGCAAACTCTTTCAGAACGATTTGGTCACCTATCTGGAAAATTGGCTCATGTAACTCAGTGTATTTTTCTTACAGGCCACTCTTCTCCCTTCAAAGCACAGTATCAGTTTCATCATTATCGTTGTAAACAGTTCTTCTGCGTATCAGGCGTTGCTGGGCCATAATTAGAAAGTGTGAAAAATAACATTTCGCTCTGATTTCTTTTGGATTCATTGAGTAAACGTTGAATAGTTCAGTGTATTGTGTTCCGAAGTTAGACGACATAAGACCGGTGATCATGATCTATTTACCTCGCTTAGAATACACTTTAAGAACTTTAAACTGTGAAGCTGTCTATAAGACTCGGTTGGCGACATTGAGAACATCGGGCACAACCCAATTCTTCGTATTCTTATTCGAAGCAGACCTGGTATCTCGAGGGCACTGACGAGTGGCATCAATGAACATTACTTGTTTCACTCTTTCCAGGATATGGCAAGAATGGAGGGATTTGCAGAAGAGGCTGATGTCAGGATGATGAGGTCGAGGGTACCAGGGAAATGTTGCAAAGGTGAATGAGATATGCATATGCAATGCGCCCTCTGCGGAACCCGTCTGAGAATCAGACTGAAGCGATCTGTAAGTTGTGTAGTGCAAACTCCGCTACGTTGTGCAGTTTCAATGTCACCTGGCCCACTGCTTTCTGAATTAGTCCAAAAAAATAAAAGTTACAGCATTGAACACAGCATTTTGTCACATCTTTTTGTCACCATTTTGTCATGGATGGAAGGGTAGTTGGAATGTGTCAGAGCCGCATTGACATGTTGCAGCGGCAGTAAATCCAACAAAAATAATCTTACAACCAATTTCCCAGGTTCTTCGAGCACTATTCCTGGGATTATCCTGCGAGCAAGAATATAGAGCCACCAGCAGGTGAGTGAACAGTGACATTTAATGGTACGTGATGGATCTTGGGTCCCCTCTGCTTTGACCCCAGACTCTATGATCCTTCGAAGCATCAGATCAAACACAAGAAAGGAGAAGGCGTACTTGGCCCCAGCTGTCACCACCCCAGCTGATTCACATGTACCACTTCCAAGTTATGTTAAAATGATTTGGAAGGGATATTGAAAGTAACAGTACACAGTTGCTGCAGTTATATGCTGATCAGCACGAATGCATCGATCACACAGACACCAAGAAACCCATAAGGCCATAAGACGTAGCAGCCAATTTTGTTCATTCGTTCCATGGATTTTATCCTGCCGTTCAATGAGATGGTGATCGATGTGATATGATGAATATTAAGGACAATATCCCGCCTTTTCCCCCATTCGATTTGCTTGTTAATTTAAAAAAGTCCACCTCGTGCTTAAAAATACTTTGCGATCTTACTGGCAGTGCAATCAATACATTTGCAGATTTCACATTTAATATTCAAGTTTGAAAAACATCATGCCAGGGGATGTATCTGCCTGAAATAGTTTCTTTTGTTTTACCCCTGTACATTTTTTTCACCAGTGATCATTATTGTACTAAATTCCTGCCCCACATTTCTTTCTTGAATATGTAATATTTTCATACTGATATTCTTGTGCTCTCCCGTGAAGACAGAAGAAAAATAATAATTGTTCTCCGCTGTCATTTGCTAGTGCATTCTTATTATGTCACCAGTGTCATTCTTTGAGTGTCCTTTGTTCAAATTGGAAATCATATCCTTTTTGGGGTAATGTGCTGGAATTTCTGAGGAGATTTGAGAAAACCCTTTTTCACTTACAAGGTGTTGTGAATCTTGAATTAGCTGCCTGAGAAGATAGTGGAGAGTCTGGAAACATTACAACCTTTGAAACATATTTGCATGATTTTTGATTTGATTTGATTTATTGTCACGTGTATTAGCATACAGTGAAACGTGTTGTTTCCTGCACACTATACAGACAACGCATACCGTTGATAGAGAAGGAAACGAGAAAGTGCAGAATGTAGTGCTACAGTCATACCTCGGGTGTAGAGAAAGATAAAATTAGTGCAAGATAAGTCCATTCAAAAGTCTGACGGCAGCAGGGAAGAAGCTGTTCTTGAGTCAGTTGGTACGTGACCTTCGACTTTTGTATCTTTTTCCCATAGCAAGAAGGTGAAGAGAGTATGTCCAGGGTGTTTGGGGTCCATAATTATGTTGGTTGCTTTGCCGAGGCAGCGGGAATTGTAGACAGAATCGATGGATGGGAGGCTGGTTTGTGTAAAGGATTGGGCGACATTCACGACTTTTTTCGTTTCTTGCCGTCTTGGGCAGAGCAGGAGCTGACATGCCAAATCTCCTTCGACTTCTGAGACAGTGGAGGCATTTGTGTGCTTTCTTAACTCAAGTGTCAAGCAGTTCAAAAACACCATTCAAAAATAAGGTACAATTTCAGGAGAATGGGATTAGCGTGAATTCAATGGTCGTTATTGTATGTGCAGACCCGGAAGGTTGAAGGACATTTCTTTGCATTCTATGCCTCTATGTCTTTGGCTCTTTTATTGCAGCTCTCTTTACAGAATAATTCTAACAGACAGAATAGTCGATAATTATTCTAACCTTTACTTGGCAACTATTGCACGCTTCAATCTCTCCGAGGATTAATTATAGACTTTGTTTCCAGTGTCTGTTCATCTCAGTAAACGGCGCCATTAATGTTTCCAAATAATCTCTTTTGTGTGTGTGCTGATTAACGTAAAAAATATGTACGGACACTTAAAGAGCCTCCTTGCGCCAATCATTTCACTGGGGAGATCAGCAAAGAATGAAGGCAGTTCTTTTGTTGCTACAGGGGATCCTGTTGCTGCTGCAGCCCGTCACTGCCGATGGAGTTGACAGTGCAAGTTTTTTTATTCGGAGTTCAATACCGTTCTCAGTAAACAATCCACAGAAACATCGATTGGAACTGGTGAAGACCATTCATGCCTTCAAGTCTGTTCGAATATTTAATCACAACAGGATTGGTGCGTGTGTTATCCCTCTCTGCACATCATGTTTCAGTAACATTTTGAATATTTCCAATTGACAAGCTCATAATCTCAGTTTCCAAACTTTCTTGAAACCATTACACGTTTGATGTAAGTTACCCCAAACTCCGTCGAGATTTATAAATTGTAGTAATCGTGTAACATGATTTCAAGTTATTTCATGGCCTTGCCTTACTACTGTTAACTTTCCCAACCCAAAAACACTTCGAGATACCGGTGCTCCTCCAATCCTGGTCTAGAAATTCCAAGCGTTTATCCAATCGACCAGTGGCTGCCACCACTTCTGCTCTGTGTCCAAATTGGGGGAATTCAATCGATAAACCTGTCCACTTTCTCATGTAATACATACTTCAAAACCAATCTTTTTCAGCAAATATTACTCAACTGTCCCCAACATGGGTTTATCCAGCTCAGAGTATTTGCTTTTATCACACTGCTTTACGGCAACTTGTACCGTTCCCATATGTTGAGACCACCGTATCAATTCCAAATGGCTCTGGTGCCCATCGTGCTTCATTGGAATACAACAGAAGAAGGCTGCATATTCCTGGCATACTGATATCTCAGGTAAACTATATCATAGAATCATAGAAACCTACAGTGCAGACGGAGGTCATTTGGCCCGTCGAGTCTGCACCATCCACAATCCCACCCAGAGTCTATCCCCGTAAATGTATCCTAACTAGTCCCCCCGACACTAACGGACAATTTAGCATGGACAGTCCACTTAACCCCCACATCTTTGGAGTCTGGGAGGAAACCGGAGCGCCCAGAGGAAACCCACGCAAACACGGGGAGAACGTGCGAACCCCACACAGACAGTGACCCGAGCCGGGAATCGAACCCGGGTCCCTGTCGCTGTGAGGCAGCAATGCTAACCATTGTGCCACTGTGCCGCCCATATGGAAGCAGTGTGCACTGTTCCGGTCTCCAGATATTTAGAATAGATTATACATTGAGCACTGTTTTGAGCTCAATACACATCGCTGAAGGAAATCCTGATACACACTCTATTCTTTAGGCTCTATATTCCTGGGCACGACAGCATTACGAGTACAATCCATTGCTTTGTCTTCCATTTTACCAGGGTTAGATCACACACTTGAAGGAATATGAACAGTTAAGCTCAATTAAGGCCTTGGTTAGACCAAACCTGGAGCAATGTGAGCATTTCAAGATTCCATATATTCTGTGAAAGCAGTCTTGATCTGTGGCGGGTACTGTGCAACAGCATCAATAATAGTTATTATTTTGCTTTTCCAGACTGTGATGGTGAAAGTGCGATATGCCAAAGACATCCATGTGAATCAGACGAAGTTGAAACTTCTCAGAAATGTTTTGTTATTTTTCAAGTGGTGCGTGGCCGAATGAGAGAGAAATGGAAGATGGACATGACTTATCCACGTCTGAGGAACAGACGAATGCTGGTTATAATCTGTGTAATTAAGTCTTAGCTAGATTCTGAATTTCCAATGATCCCTGACCATCTGTATTCTCAATCTTGCCAATAAAACTCGCTCCATTTATCACCTCTGCTCTGTGTTGCATTTACATTTTGGCTCTTTTCATCGCAATTTTAAACTGGAGGGTGAAGGATGCCAGAAAGCGGCAGGGCCGCATTAACGCATTTTATTTCCAAATCACATGATCATACCTTACAGCCAATATTCCAAAATTGTTGATCGGCATTCATAAGAAAATGCTGAATCGCTGATAGTATAGGCATGCAAATATGTGATGCGACAGTTGCATAAAATTTGGAGAGGTTGCTCATTTGCAGTGTGAACAGTGGGTCCAGATTATATGATTCTCCAACGTCTGAGGGAAAACACAGGGATAGACATCAGCTCTGACGAAGAGTCCTCCTGACTCCGAATGCTGGCTCTATTCTCTCTGCACAGATGCTCTCAGACTTGCTGAGATTTTAAAGCATCTTTTCATTTTCGTTTCACATTCCAGCATCTAAATATTTTGTCTTTATCTCAGAGGAATGGACCACTTTTGCTGAATAAATCATGCAACCCAGTCTCCATGAATTGATCTGCAGTTTTTTTCGAAACACGGTTGGAAGAATTATTGGAGGCAGCAGGTCACAGAATGTACTCTAGCTGTAGAACCTGCATGTCTATTAGAAGGAGTCCAGAGAGTACCTGACCAATGCTGATCCTTCCTGAGGACTGTATCATGTATTCCCCAGAATCTGTCTGTGGCAGATGCTTACAGACTTGTAAGTAATGCAGATGCTTCGCTGCACTGCATTATTTGTAAGTGTGGTCATACAATGACTTTGTTAACCTTAATCCCTCTCTTCACACTGAGATATTTCCCATAGTGCTGTATGGTAGTACAACTGTCATAATTGATAGACATGATGTGGAGATGCCGGCGTTGGACTGGGGTAAACACAGTAAGAAGTTTAACAACACCAGGTTAAAGTCCAGCAGGTTTATTCAGGCGAAGAAGGGGCTTGGAGCTCCGAAAGCTTGTGTGGCTTTTGCTACCAAGTAAACCTGTTGGACTTTAACCTGGTGTTGTTAAACTTCTTACTTTAATTGATAGAGGCAGAAATGGTTTAGCAGAAAGCATTTCACGCATTGCTGTGAAATGATACACAATGTACTTTAAGGTTGCTGATGTTAAATTGTTGTCAAGCATGACCATACAGAAATGTTATCGTGTGGTATGTCCCAGACTCGATTTCTGCCATCACACAAAGAAGAAGGCATCAGTTCCAGTTAAGGTAGTTCACTTCTGTGTGCGCCTGATTACTATAAGTCTACCTGATCCCAGGTTTATGCAGGAACAAAGAGTAAACATCAGTCTCCAAATGTTGCATGGAGAGGAACTCCTGATACAGGGATACAATGCTGCTGTTTGCGGCCTGCAGGGTACACCTGGCAGATGTGTGTTTTTAGTGCGGACCTTTAGAGTATAAAACATTGCACAACGGAATGCAGAATACTAAGCCAAACAGAAGCATTGCCCAAAACTCCTCATAGCAGGCAGTAGAAAAGATTTACACAGCCAATCTTTAACTCTGAAATAGGAACTAGAAAGCGAGTTAAAGTTTCTGTTCAGTGACCGCTCATCAGTACACAGAAAATGTGAAATGTAATCAGCTTAGAAGAAGTGAAATTCGGGATATGAGCAGGAATGAGCTAAATGACACGTATGAAATCTTGTGCATGATCGGACACATTCATGGGAAAATGATTTCACCATACAAAATCCAAATAGAGGTGTAACTAGTGAATTAAAAAAGTGTATTTCTAGATCCTGTGTGAATGACAGGATAGGAGAATTCCAAGAAGAAAATATAGGAATTAAGGATGAAAAAATGTAGCATTTATTAAGAAAACAAGGTAAGCAAAATAAGGCTGCAGCCACGATGTTGTTTATGTTGAGTGTATGGAGACCAATGTTCCTGAAGCTCTTGTTGAGATTTTTGGAAACACGCTCACAGTGCAAAGGTAAAACGGCTAGAATAAGAAATCATGAGTGTTGAGCTGACAATAGACAGGGGATTGGTGTTATACATTCGGAAATATAGGTATTCTCCTCTTAGCCGTCACACTATCTGAGCCTGGTATACCGAGTGCTGGGATCCCTTTCTGTTTACAACTTGCATCAACGGTTTGGAATGTGGATACAAGCTTAGATTTCTAAATCTGTAGAAATCACAAACGCGGTAAGATTACTCAATAGTTGACTCCACAAATTACAGGAGCGCAGTACAAAATTTGTAAAATGCATCGGTAATTACTGAATTAGATTAACTCCAGGAAATTATCAGGCCATATATTAAGGTAGGAAGGTAAGGAAGGCCATTTCATTTAATATGGAAGTTTCAATTTGTTGCAAGAAAAAAACGGATTTTGCAGTGAGACATCAGTCACTTACTTTTGTTGTCTACAGGTTTGCCACAATAAAAAAAACAGAGCACTCGTCATTATTTGCAAAATAATTGGAATATTGGGAAATATTGCTCAACGTGTATTGAAACTTAGCTGTAGTCTTGTTTGTCGGATTTTGATTTCAAACAAATAGTCATCTGAAAGGAGGTGAAATAATTTGGAAGAATGTTGTCAGAAATTTTATTTGAGCTGATACAGACCTTCTGATTCCATGAACCTCATTTTCATAAATATTGAGAGTTATGAAATGCATGCACATTGAGCAAGGTGACCAGTGTTTTTCCAAACGAGTGGAGTTTATGCAGCATTTTTGGAAGGAGTGAAATTCACAGAGGCGCAGTGAGGGGATTTCTGACATTTGCATCTAGACAGATGATGACACGGCCATGGATTCGAGTGAGATGGAACAGAGGAACAGGAACAAGGCATTTACAGATCGTACACTCTGCACCATACACCTAAATTAGGGCCGCTCATTTAACGCAACTGAGGTCATAGAAAGCTCAAGGTGTACATATGGAACCTGATCAGAGACCTTGGATAGTCCAGGCAGCGGGCATCATAGAACTGTTTATGCTGGGGTCTGTGGGGAGATACCTATCTGCATGATCATGAAAAGAGGTCACAAGAGTTGGGTGACAAGCATTTGCTTCCGATATTACATGAGCTGCAAGCAGAAATGCACTCTCCAACTTGGACAGAAAATTAAATATGACCATGTTTCCTACTTTGCAACAGTTCTTACACTTCACACGTGTCTCTTTGGCTGGGAAACATTTTACAAGCTGTTCTCAGTCGAACATTTTACAAGCTGTTCTCAGTCGAACAAAATATATCTAAGGTGCCGAAGAATAGCTACAAGGAACTTGAAATGTTCACGTTGCCTCTCACTCCAGAGGGAAGAGTATCCGAACCTGAATATATAAAACGGATGAGAGTTCCATGGAGGACAAAGGACACTCCAGGATGTCACTGGTGAAATAATAAGTGCTCAATTGGCAATGGCAGTGGAGCAACATAAGTACATTTTTTTCTGTGTTCATGGAACAACACAGGAATATCATTCCAAAAAATATATTAAATATTCAAGGATAAAACGAGGGAAGGGAATTCTGTACAATAATGATCATGACTAAAAAAAATACTCGGGGAAAACAAAATGCGTACCGGCCGATATATCCCCTGGGATTCATGCTCTGCATCCTAGGGTATTAAAGGCGGAAATATTACTGGATGCATTGCCACTAACATTGCTAAGTATTTTCAAGCAAGAGATGGACAGTTTAAAAAAAAAAATTAGTAAGTGAATCAAACGGGGAAAAGGCGGGATAGCGGAGTTAATGTTTATCATACCACCTCACTGAATGTTGGAACAGATTCTCTGGACCGAATGACTAACGTCTGCTGCTACGTCTTATGACTTTGTGGGTGTGTCGGTGTCTGTGTGGGCAATTCACTCGTGGTGATGAGTATAACTGCGGCAACCAGTGCCCACGTTGTGTACTGCTCCTTTAAGTAGCTCCTCCAACTCAATTTAACATTGCTTGGATGTAGTACGTATGAATCAGCTGGGCTGGTCATAGCTGAGGCCAAATAAGCCTTTTCCTTCCTTGTGTTAGATCAGCTGCCTTGAGGCATCATAGGTCGTGAGTCAAGGTTGAGGGGACACAGGGCCTGTCCTGCACCATTACATGACACTATTCACTCAAGGGCTGGTGGATGTGTTCTGCCAGTCTCTCAGGATAATCTCAGAGTATTACTCGATGAAGCTGGGAAATTGAATGTAAGTTTGTTTTTGGGAGATATACTGGTGCTGCGACATGCAAATATGGGCCTGAAGCTTTCCAACCACCCTTCCATCCATGACAAATGGTGGTAGAAGAATAAGACATAGAAGTGCAACGCAAGGCTGTGTTCAATGCGTTGAATGTTATTTTATTGGAATGATTCAGAAAACAGAGTGCCAGTATCATTGGAATTAAACAATGCAGCAGAGCATCTGCTGAGTAACTTCTCAACAACTTATAATGAAACATACATTTTTTCACATTTCCAGTTTTGGTCCAGTAACACCTGATGTGCAGATGAATTATTTACGGCGAGAGCGATGAAACTGCTCCTGTCCCTTGAATGGAGGAGCACCCTGTTTGGCTCGAGGTTGCTTTGCGCAATGAAATTATCCCGAATATATTCAATTAGCTCACAGTCCCAGGCTACCATTTTACCAATCTACTTTGCCGATGCTGTGTGTATGTTGAAGAACCTATGATAGTTGGAATGTTATTTTTGTATCTCTGTTGTGGGGTAATTTGAGATGGCCAATTATGTTTTACTTAAATAATGCAAAGCTCGCCAGGCAAGTATCACTGCATGAAGAAGTAACATTTATTTAAAAGAAAGCATAATGGACAGCTGCGTGTAGAGATCATCAAAAGGGTTCAGAAGTTCTGGATTTGAACAGCAAAACCTCTCCGATGAACCTAACGTGTACAACCAGAAACTGATAATATATAGATTTTCTTATCGATCATTCACACCTCATATTAGTTTTAAATCAATTACATTCAGTCTACATATATCATAAGTTCATAAGATAAAGGAGCAGCATTAGGTCCTGTGGCCCATCGAGTCTGCTCCGCCATTCAATCATGGCTGATATGCTGATGATACACTTTATCCTGCAATCTCCGAAAAACCCTTCAACCCATTACCAATTAACAATCTATCTGACTTATCCTTAAATTTACTCACTGTCCCAGCATCCACCGCAAGTTGGGGTAGCGAATTCGACAGATTCACAAGCCTTTGGGAGAAGTGGTTTCTCCTAAACTCTGTTTTAAATGTGCTATCCTTATCCTAAGACTATGAGCTCTTGTCCCAGAATCTCCCTCAAGAGGAATCATTCGCTCCACATCTACTTTATCCACAACTTTCATCATCTCATATACTTCAGTTTGATCTCCCCTTGTACTTCTATTTCCTGAGGGTACAGGCCTAAACTGTTCAATAATATTACCTGACATATCCCACAGTCAATTGCATTTTATCATTCAGCATAACGATATTTTATTTGTCCATTCATCCTGGACACTAATTCCTGCCTTGGCTGAACTCATTTCCCTATTGCTAAGTAACTATATGCTCTCATAATAGAGGTAAAAGTGAAAATTCCCACCGGCTCACTGCCAATTTCAATTGACATGTGTTCCTGCTCCAGGTACGTATCTATTCTATGCCTAGGCAATGAATGTCCCTGTTCATAAAATTGCAAAAATATGTTTCCTCACAAGAAATTTCTGTTAAGAATTCTGCTAACTGCTCGGAGTCCAAGGCCTTTGGTTCTGAACGCTTCACATTTGCCAGAACCCTGCTCTTGGCTGAAATGAACAATGATTCATAGAATACTTAAAATGCATTTCAGTAATGTTTTAAAATAAGTAATTACTTGTTTGATTCTATTACTGCGTTTATACATGTGTAAAGCATTTGTCTCATTAGCTTTTGAAATTCACTTCAAGAATCATTTAACTCTTTACTGGTAGTATTGTCAGTGCCTTGTATATTTTGCTTAAACCTTAGTAGCTGGTTAAAAAATTCCCCCTCCAATGTCACAACAATTTATTTGTCTATATGCTATACTTCCGTGTTCCTAACTTTACACAGTCAAGAAACTATCCCTGCGGATGCTTCCTAACATGCTCTATTTCTCATCTCCAAGGAACCATGCTTTACTTCCAGCTTTTTGTAGCGAGAGCCATCTCTCACCACAGGTCAAATCTAATCGTTAATTCAGGGGCTAATCGGCCAGATGTGCTTCCTATCATGCTAAAATGTTAATTACCTTTCACTAGTTAGATTCGATCACCCAATGTTCAGAATATAAAAAATGTAGGTAACCTGTGTGAGAGAAAAATAAATGACCCTTCCATTAAATTATCTTTGCGTAATGATCATATCCATTTAACTCTCTCTGCGAGAGGTTTGATTGAACTGATAAGAAGTGGCCACCTGCAGACAGCTTGCAACATGACAGAGTAACAAGTTGTACGTGAGATATATCAGTCAGGCGAGTTATGTTTCGAAACCAAAATATTCACCTCCAGAAAAATCTACAGACGTTCCTAATTTCACAATGTCAGAATCGCCGTCATTTAATATCCTTTGTGACTCTGACATATGCAAGTTACCACAATATTCCCACTGTAACCTCACGTTAGCAGTTGCTTGTTCAACTCGGCAGTGTGTGCACGTATATTGCACATGAGGCCTTTACAACTTACAGGTCTTAATTGTGTTTTATCACCCCAGTGCAAGCAGCAAACATTCAGCTTATACCTTATACCTGTCTAAAATGTGCATCTCTCTTATTAGGCCCAACATTTTGAACATTGTTAACTGTCCCCTAGAAATTGCTGGTGACCTATCTTCCTGTATTCCAGAGTTGGAGCATATACACTCACAGTGGATTTGGAGTGCGAGCCATATGCCTGAGCATGAAATTACAGTTTGCATTTGTAAGCAATAATGTTGCTTCTTTATGTGGCTCATGGTCTCACATGGATGTCCACTGTACTCTGTTGGACACAATGGCAATATCACACAACATGATAGAATATATCCTCAGTGTGCGGACAACACTTTGTCTCTGAACATACTCCGTACCAATCACAACTTGCAGTAATATCATCGACATATTATTGATGCAAAAGCGAGATTTGAAAGGAAAATACAATAAATGGATGTTTCCTCCTCTTCTGGATTTATTCAGAGCCTGGCGCTGGGCCAGTCTGTCTAATATAATTTTTTCTCTCTCAGAGCTGAGCCATGCTAGTCATCAATGTTGTTACCGAGCCAGTGTGACACTTGGGCATTGACGTTCTCCCATACGATGTGCAATTCGTGCCGGTGTTACTGCAAATTATTCTAAAAAGCATTGCTGAACTTCAATGCATCAGCTAGTCAGTGTTAGTTGGAAAATTGCAGCTTTTTCATCAGCTAAAGTAAGGTGATTACTGTGAAGCAGCAGGAGTTTTATCTGTGTCACATTTGATCTTATTCTGAGATTCCACGGGGCGTTGAGCCGACGTAGAAAATGAAAATGCTTGCATTCAAATAGCAACATTCAAAAGTAATGGATGACGGCAATTGTGCCACAATGATAAGCGCTGGTCTGTTAGCGAGAGGGGAAGGTGCGTTAGGGAGAGGTGAGTGAGTTTTACTGAGATAGGAGGCAGTATTATAGAGAGTTGAGGGAGTGTCAGGAAGAAGAGAGGAAGTGTTAGTAAGAGGGCACTGGGCAGAATGGAGGGTGGGTTTAAGAAAGGTGACCAATTGTTTGAAGCGATGGAAAGAAGCATTAGAAAAATCCGAGTGAGTGTTAGAAACAGGAGGTGGAGTGACAGAAAGAAAGTCGGGAACTTTAGGGAAAAGGAAACGTAAGGCAGAGGGAAGGCAGAGTTACAGATACGCGAGGGACTGTTCGACAGAATGAAAGCGATTATTGGGATAGTGGAGGGTATGCGAGGGACAAGGAAAATAATGATTTCGAACGTTAACCTTTGTTAGGGGGAGGGTTTGAGAGTTAGGGAGAGTGTTGGGTGTATAACGAGTGGGGAGGAAGTAGGAGAGAGGAGAGAGTGTGGAAGAGACGTGTGTGTAAGGGAGAGTTGAGGAAATATTTATTTGTAGGGGAGAAATTGTTATGGAGCCTGGAGGGAGAGCAAGATTCAAATGAAATAGAGAGACAGATAGACGCATGAAGGGGGGAAAAAAGGGGAGGGGAATGGGGAACAACATAAAATAGGAGAGAGAAACTATGGGTGACGAAGACAGAGAATGGAGGGCAGGTCCCAATGTGTGGTACTTCGGCGAGACCATGCAGACGCGAGGACAACAGACGAACATACGCTGCAAAGCAATTGCAAGATAGGAGTGTCCCCTTCCAGCCTGGGAGCACTTCAGCAGTCAAGGGCATTCAGCCTCCGATCTTCTGGTAAGTGTTCTCCAAGACGGCCTTCAAGACACATGACAACGCAGAATCACTGAGCAGAAACTGATCGACAAATTCCGCCTTTAATGAGCATGGCCTCAACCGGGATCTTGGATTCCTGTCAAACTACTTGTAACCTCCACCATACTGCTTGGGTTTGCAAAATCTTACGAACTCCCGAGGCTTGAGGCAATTCACATCTCTTTAACCTGTGATTTTCCCTCTCTCCACGCATACACTTTGTACCTGAATGTATTCGATTGCCTGTAAAGACTCACGTCCCAACCACTGTTCACAATCCAGCCTGATTGTCTTGAAATTGTGTATTTTCCTACACATGCCGTGTTGATGAATTAACCTCCACTGAACAGATGAAGGAGCAGCACTCTGAAAGCTCGTGGTTCCAAACACAGCTTTTGGACTCGAGCCTGGCGTTGTGAGACTTCTTTCAGAGAAAATGGAGAGAGGGAGAGAGAGATAGAGAGAGATAGAGAAAGACCGAGAGGAGTGGTGGTGGGACGGGAACGAGCGAGAGAAAGGGAGAGAGAGATCAACACTCAAGCAATGTGCATAACTGTGCAGTGGCACTGAATTTCTATTATGTATCATATATCGTGATTACTTTGGGAGTACAAGTTGTCTCATTTACTTTGCCACTTTCAGACCTTCCTCCCCTCTCAGGCAATATGCTGAAGCTTCGATTCAAGTCAGAAATGAGACATGGAAAAGAGACCTTGATCAATGAAGCTAGTTTTATTCACATGTTTCAGAAAGCAGTGGGTCATGGGAACTATATAAGGTAACAGAACCAGAAATTACAGAAATCACAGTCGGTGTCAGATGGCTGTCGCTGTGGGACTTGTTCGTTTTGGTCACTCTTTAATCTTGCAGCACTTCAATATCTTTAAGCATGTTTCCTCCAATCGGACCTCGTTTCTTTTGCAGCCATTCAGTCTGCATCTCGCTCCAGCTTCTGAACATGTCAAACGGCGCCCTGGGAAATAAAAACAAGACTTCATTGATAACAGAAGTCAGCTGATAGCGCACATATTCTTAGCAGCTGTGACCCAATTGAATGTCAGCTCGGGGCTGCTCAGCTGATGTCCATCTCGTGTCGATCTGAATATGTAAAGACACTTTGCACTGAGTGATAGACTAACCTCCGATTCGAAGTGATGCACTCACTCCTCCATCGGCAGCTATGGGCTGCATGAGCACCAGGAAGGCTATTACGAGAAGCAGCAGCTTTATCATTCTCCAATGATCAGCTCAGGATTAGAATGCGATAGCTGAACACCGGAGCTCTCTTTATGAACGTAGGGAGTGTTGTGTAGTTAATAATCATACACACAGGGCGCCGCTTGTCTTCGACTTGTAAATGTTGTGAGGACATTTCAGTAACTGAGTCGACAATTAACTGGTATCAACTGTGTTACTTATCAGTTGGTGGGACACGTCTGAGTAATGATGTCTGATGTGGAGATGCCGCCGTTGGACTGGGGTAAACACAGTAAGAAGTCTCACAACACTAGGTTAAAGTCCAACAGGTTTATTTGGTAGCAAAAGCCACTAGCTTTCGGAACAGGCATGGTACATTGGGGAAACCATGCAGACGCTACGACAACGGATGAGTGAACACCGCTCGACAATCACCAGGCAAGGCTGTTCTATTCCTGTTGGGGAGCACTTCAGCCGTCACAGGCATTCAGCCTCTGATCTCCGGGTAAGCATTCTCCATGGCGGCCTTCACGACACACGACAGCGCAGAGTCGCTGAGCAGAGACTGATAGCCAGGTTCCGCACACATGAGGACAGCCTCAACCGGGATATTGGGTTCATGTCACACTATCTGTACCCCCCACAGCATGCCTGGATGTGCAAAATCTCACTAGCTGTCCTGTCTGGAGACAATACACATCTCCTTAACCTGTGCTTTATGCTCCCTCCACTCACACTGTCTGTACCTTTAAGACTTGATTAGCTGTAAAGACTCACATTCCAATCATTATTCATGTAAAGTGAGTTTGTGTCTTTGTGCCCTGTTTGTGATCAGAACTCCCACCCACCTGACGAAGGGACAGCCTGTTCCGAAAGCTAGTGGCTTTTGCTACCAAATAAACCTGTTGGACGTTAACCTGGTGTTGTTATACTAATGATGTCTGACACACCCTTACCAGAACACTGAGTTGTATTTTAAAATAAAATACTGCATGAGTTATAAGAGGTAATTGGGCCCATTGTGACTCTTTAAAAATGCTGTAAAATTATCATCTATTCCCCTTGACCGTTATTCCTCGCCAGGCAAATCTGCCCTCCGTAAATTATCAAATTCTGCATTTGAAAGAGACTGATGATTTATTTTTTCATTGGCATTGCAGCAGTGGAGTCCCAGAGGTAAAAGCAAATATTTTCGTTAAAACAAACATGTTTACCTTCAATTTATTGCTTTTGAAAATGAAAAAGATCTGTGTCTACTGGTTCCCCAATCTCCCACCTTCCAAAATCTCCAAAGGCCATTATTTGGAGAAGAGTTGTGGAGCTCACCCTAACGTTATGGCGCAATGTGTACCCCTTCTCCAAAACAACCAGCACAGATTTCCGAAGCTGAATCACATTCCTATTGGCGGCAGACTGCTGTGCGCCAATTGACTGTATCATTTCCCACATAAGGCATAAGACATCGGAGCAGAATTAGGCCACTCGGCCCATCGAGTCTGCTTCACCATTCAATCATGGCTGATATATTTCTCATCCTCATTCTCCTGCCTTTTCCCCATAACCCCATGATCCCCTTATTAATCAAGAACATATTTATCTCCGTCTTGAAGACACTCAATGAACTGACCTCCACAGCCTTCTGCGGCAAAGAGTTTCACAGATTCGCCACTGCCTGGCTGAAGAAATTCAGCCTCATCTCTGTTCTAAAGGATTTAGTCTGAGATTTTGTCCTCTGGTTCTCGTTATTTTTTTCGTATCAGTGGAAACATCCTGTCCACATGAACTCTTTCCAAGCCTCGCAGTACCTTTGGGAAAAGATATTGACTACCTTTGGGAAACGATATTGACTATCTACCTTGTCTATGCTCCTCATTATTTTATAGACCTCTATAAGTTCACCCCTCAGCCTCATATGCTCCAGAGACAAAAGTCGCAGTCTATTCAGCCTCTCCTTATAACTCAATCGAACAAGTCCCGGTAGCATACTGGTAAATCGTTTCTGCGCTCTTTCCAGTTTAATAATATCCTTTCTATAATAGGGTGACCAGAACTGCGCACAGTATTCCAAGTGTGGCCTTACCAATGCCTTGTACAACTGCAACAAGACATCCCAACTCCTGTATTCAATGTTCTGACCGATGAAACCAAGCATGTCGAATGCCTTCTTCACCACTCTGTCCACCTGTGAATCCACTTTCAAGGAGCTATGAACATGCACCCCTTCATCTCTTTGTTCTGTAACTCTCCCCAACGCCCTACCATTTACTGAGTAAGTCCTGCCGTGGTTCAATCTGCCAAAATGCATGACCTTGCATTTGTCTAAATTAAACTCCATCTGCCATTCGTCAGCCCACTGGCCCATTTGATCAAGATCCCTTTGCAATTGAAGATAACTTTCTTCACTGCCACGAATCCAGGTGGCATCTGCAAACTTCCTAACCATGCCTCTGATATTTTCAACCTATTCATTAATATAAATGACAAATAACAGTGGGCCCAGCACTGATCCCCGAAGCACACCGCTGGTCACAGGCCTGCACTTTAAGAACATAAGAACTCAAGAAATAGGAGTAGGCCATCTAGCCCCTCAAGCCTGCCCCGCCATTCAATAAGATGATGGCTGATCTGAAGTGGATCAGTTCCACTTACCCGCCTGATCCCCATAACCCCTAATTCCCGTACCGATCAGGAATCCATCTATCCGTGATTTAAACATATTCAACGAGGTAGCCTCCACCACTTCAGTGGGCAGAGAATTCCAGAGATTCACCACCCTCTGAGAGAAGACGTTCCTCCTCAACTCTGTCCTAAACTGACCCCCCTTTATTTTGAGGCTGTGCCCTCGAGTTCTAGTTTCATCTCTAAGTGGAAAGCATGGCTTTGTCAAAGGCAGATCGTGCCTTACGAGCCTGGTGGAGTTCTTCGAAAATGTGACTAAACACATTGACAAAGGGAAAGCAGTAGATGTGGTTTATATGGATTGTAGCAAGGCGTTTGATAAGGTCCCCCATGCAAGGTTTCTCGAAAAAGTGAGAGGGCATGGGATCCAAGGGGCTGCTACCCTGTGGATCCAGAACTGGCTTGCCCAAAGGAGGCAGAGAGTGTGTATAGATGGGTCTTTTTCTAATTGGAGGTCGGTCACCAGTGGTGTGCCCCAGGGATCTGGGATCTGTTCTGGGACCCTTGCTGTTTGTCATTTTCATAAATGACCTGGATGAGGAAGTGGCGGGATGGGTTGGTAAGTTTGCCGACGACACGAAGGTTGGTGGGGTTGTGGATAGTCTGGAGGGATGTCACAAGTTACAGAGGGACATAGATAGGATGCAAGACTGGGCGGAGAAGTGGCAGATGGACTTCAACCCAGATAAATGCCTCGTGGCCCATTTTGGCAAGTCGAATGGGATGAACAAAGAACAAAGAACAATACAGCACAGGAACAGGCCCTTCGGCCCTCCAAGCCCGCGCCGCTCCCTGGTCCAAACTAGACCATTCTTTTGTATCCCTCCATTCCCACTCCGTTCATATGGCTGTCTAGATAAGTCTCAAACGTTCCCAGTGTGTCCGCCTCCACCACCTTGCCTGGCAGCGCATTCCAGGCCCCCACCACCCTCTGTGTAAAATATGTCCTCCTGATATCTGTGTTAAACCTCCCCCCCTTCACCTTGAACCTATGACCCCTCGTGAACGTCACCACCGACCTGGGGAAAAGCTTCCCACCGTTCACCCTATCTATGCCTTTCATAATTTTAAACACCTCTATTAAGTCCCCCCTCATCCTCCGTCTTTCCATGGAGAACAACCCCAGTTTACCCAATCTCTCCTCATAACTAAGCCCCTCCATACCAGGCAACATCCTGGTAAACATCCTCTGTACTCTCTCGAAAGCCTCCACGTCCTTCTGGTAGTGTGGCGACCAGAACTGGACGCAGTATTCCAAATGCGGCCGAACCAACGTTCTATACATCTGCAACATCAGACCCCAACATTTAAACTCTATGCCCCGTCCTATAAAGGCAAGCATGCCATTTGCCTTCTTCACCACCTTCTCCACCTGTGACGTCACTTTCAAGGATCTGTGGACTTGCACACCCAGGTCCCTCTGCGTACCTACACCCTTTATGGTTCTGCCATTTATCGTATAGCTCCTCCCTACATTATTTCTACCAAAATGCATCACTTCATATTTATCAGGATTGAACTCCATCTGCCATTTCTTTGCCCAAATTTCCAGCCTATCTATATCCTTCTGTAGCTTCTGACAATGCTCCTCACTTTCTGCAAGTCCTGCCAATTTTGTGTCGTCCGCAAACTTACTGATCACCCCAGTTGCACCTTCTTCCAGATCATTTATATAAATCACAAACAGCAGAGGTCCCAATACAGAGCCCTGCGGAACACCACTAGTCACAGGTCTCCAGCCGGAAAAGACCCTTCCACTACCACCCTCTGTCTTCTGTGACCAAGCCAGTTCTCCACCCATCTAGCCACCTTCCCCTTTCTCCCATGAGATCCAACCTTTTTCACCAGCCGACCATGAGGAACTTTGTCAAACGCTTTACTAAAGTCCATATAGACGACATCCACGGCCCTTCCCTCGTCAACCATTTTGGTCACTTCTTCAAAAAACTCCACCAGGTTAGTGAGGCATGACCTCCCTCTCACAAAACCATGCTGACTATCGTTAATGAGTTTATTCCTTTCTAAATGTGCATACATCCTATCTCTAAGAATCTTCTCCAACAACTTCCCCACCACAGACGTCAAGCTCACTGGCCTATAATTACCCGGGTTATCCTTCCTACCCTTCTTAAATAACGGGACCACATTAGCTATCCTCCAATCCTCTGGGACCTCACCTGCGTCCAGTGACGAGACAAAGATTTGCGTCAGAGGCCCAGCGATTTCATCTCTCGTCTCCCTGAGCAGCCTTGGATAGATTCCATCAGGCCCTGGGGATTTGTCAGCCTTTATATTCTCTAACAAACCTAACACTTCCTCCTTTGTAATGGAGATTTTCTCCAACGGTTCAACACTCCCCTCCGAGACACTCCCAGTCAACACATCCCTCTCCTTTGTGAATACCGACGCAATGTATTCATTTAGGATCTCCCCTACTTCTTTGGGCTCCAAGCATAATTCCCCACTTTGGTCCCTGAGAGGTCCGATTTTTTCCCTGACAACCCTTTTGTTCCTAACGTATGAATAAAATGCCTTGGGATTCTCCTTGAAACTGTCTGCCAAGAACATTTCGTGACCCCTTTTTGCCCTTCTAATTCCCCGTTTCAGTTCTTTCCTACTTTCTTTGTACTCCTCCAGAGCTCCCTCCGTTTTTAGCTGCCTGGACCTAACATACGCCTCTCTTTTCTTTTTGACCAATCCCTCAATTTCCCTGGTTATCCACGGTTCTCGAATCCTACCCTTCCTCCCCTTCTTTTTTACATGCCTGTCCTGTAGCCCTAACAACTGTTCCTTAAAAGACTCCCACATGCCAGATGTGGATTTACCCTCAAACAGCCTCTCCCAATCAAGAGCTGCCAATTTCTGCCTAATCCCACTAAAGTTAGCCTTCCCCCAATCCAACACCTTACCCTTGGGACACCACTCATCCTTCTCCATCACTATCCTAAAGCTAACAGAATTGTGGTCACTATTTGCCACATGTTCCCCTACCGAAACTTTGAAGACCTGACCGGGCTCATTGCCCAGTACGAGGTCCAGTATAGCCCCCTCTCTAGTCGGGCTATCTACATATTGTTCCAAAGAACCCTCCTGTACGCATTTTACAAATTCCTCCCCATTCAGAGTCCCTGCTCTCAGCGATTTACAGTCTATACCAGGGAAATTGAAGTCTCCCACTACAACAACCCTATTTTTCCTGCAACTATCCTGTATCTCCTGACATATCCGTTCTTCCACTTCCCTTGGGCTGTTGGGGGGCCTTTGGGGGAGTACGATATAAAGGGAAAGACTCTTAGTACGGCAGAGGATCAGAAGGACCTTGGGGTCCGGGTCCATAGAGCTCTAAAATCGACCCCGCAGGTGGAGGAGGTGGTTAAGAAGGCGTATGGTGTGCTGGCCTTTATCAATCGAGGGATTGAGTTTAGGAGTCCGGGGATAATGGTGCAGCTATATAAGACCCTCGTCAGACCCCACTTGGAGTACTATGCTCAGTTCTGATCACCTCATTACAGGAAGGATGTGGAAAAGATTGAAAGGGTGCAGAGGAGATTCACAAGGAGGTTGCCTGGATTGAGTGGCATGCCTTATGAGGATAGGCTGAGGGAGCTCGGTCTTTTCTCCTTGGAGAGACGTAGGATGAGAGGAGACCTAATAGAGGTATATAAGATGTTGAGAGGCATAGATCGGGTGGACTCTCAGAGGCTTTTTCCTAGGGTGGAAATGGCTGCTACGAGAGGACACAGGTTTAAGGTGCTGGGGGGTAGATATAGGGGAAATGTTCGGGGGATGTTTTTCACACAGAGGGTGGTGGGCGAGTGGAATCGGCTGCCGTCAGTGCTGGTGGAGGCAAACTCAATAGGGTATTTTAAGAGACTCCTGGATGAGTACATGGGACTTAATAGGATTGAGGGATATCGGTGGGCCGAAAAGGTAGGGAAATGTTCGTCACAACTTGTGGGGCCGAAGGGCCTGTTTTGTGCTGTAGTTTTCTATGTTTCTAATCTCTCCACCTCTACCCTTTCCAGCCACTTCATTATCTTATAGGTCTCTATCAGATCCCCCCTCAGCCTTCTGAATTCCAACGAGTCCAAACCCAATCTGCTCAGTCTCACCTCATAATCAACACCCCTCATCTCTGGTATCAACCTGGTGAACATTCTCTGCACTCCCTCCAAGGCCAATATTTCCTTCCTCAAATAAGGGGACCAATACTGCACACAGTATTCCAGCTGCGGCCTCACCAATGCCCTGTACAGATGCAGCAAGACATCTCTGCTTTTATATTCTATCCCCCTTGCGATATAGGCCAACATCCCATTTGCCTTCTTGATCACCTGCTGCACCTGCAGAGTGGGTTTTTGCGTCTCATGCACAAGGACCCCCAGGTCCCTTTGCACAGTAGCATGTTGTAATTTTTTTCCATTTAGATAATAATCCAATTTGCTATTATTTCCTCCAAAGTGAATAACCTCACATTTGTCAAGGTTATACTCCATCTACCAGATCCTCGCCCACTCACTCAGTCTGTCCAAATCTCTCTGCAGACCTCGGCCCTCCACACGATTTACTTTTCGACTTATCTTTGTGTTGTCTGCAAACTTTGTTCCCCTGCACTCAGTCCCCTCCTCCAGATCGTCTATATAAATGGTAGACAGTTGAGGCCCCAGTACCGATCCCTGCGGCACGCCACTAGTTACCATCCGCCAACCAGAAAAGCACCCATTTATTCCAACTCTCTGCTTCCTGTCGGATAGCCAATCCCCAATCCACGCTAACACCCTACCCCCAACTCCGTGTGACCCAATCTTCTTCAGCAACCTTTTGTGAGGCACCTTATCAAAGGCCTTTTGGAAATCCAAAAACACTGCATCCACCGGTTCCCCTCCGTCAACCGCACTAGTCACACCTTCATAATAATCCAACAAGTTCGTCAAGCACGACGTTCCCCTCATGAATCCATGCTGCGTCTGCTTAATCGAACCATTCTTATCCAGATGACCTGCTATTTCTTCTTTAATGATGGATTCCCGCATTTTCCCAACTACAGACGCTCAGCTAACCGGCCTGTAGTTACCCGCCTTTTGTCTATTTCCTTTTTTAAACAGCGGCGTAACATTAGCCGTTTTCCAATCCGCCGGCACTACCCCAGAATCCAACGAATTTTGATAAATAACCACTAACGCATCCGCTATTACCTCTGATTTTTCTTTCAGTACCCTGGGATGCATTCCATCCGGGCCCGGGGACTTGTCCACCTTCAGTCACGTTAGTCTACCAAGCACTGCCTGCCTGGTAACCTTAACTGGATTGAGTACCTCTCCTCCTACCAACCCTCTATCGTTAATATTTGGTAAACTATTTGTGTCTTCCAACGTGAAGACCAACACAAAAAACTTATTTTAAGTTTCAGCCATTTCCTCATTTCCCACTATTAAATCCCCCCTCTCGAAAAACAACTCTGTACAACCATCCTCTGGCTTCTGTCAAGAAGCCAACTTTGTATCCAAGAAGCCAATTTTGTACCCAAAGTACAAAATATTGTTTGATACGGAGCTCAAAACTGCTCACAATACTCCAAATAGAGTCCGACCAGAGCCTTGTACCGCCTCAGAATTACAACCCTGCTCTTTTATTCTCGCCCTCTCAATTTGAATGCTAACAATGCATTTGCCGTCTGAACTGCCGACTGAACCTGCAGGTTAACCTTACGAGAATTTTGAACAAGGATTCCCAAGTCCCCTTGTGTTTCTGATTTCCTTAGGATTTCCCCATTTGGAAAATAGCCTGTGCCTCCATTCGTCTTTCCAATGTGCATACCTCACACTTTTCCACATTGTATTCCATCTGCCGTTCTTTACCCATTCTCCTAGCCTTTCCAAGTCCTTCTGCAACCTCCCCCACTGCCCCGCGCCACCCCCCCCCCCCCGCCTCCACTTCCTCAATACTATCTGTCCCTCTATATATCTTTGTATCATCTGCAAACTTAGCAACAGTGCCTTCAGTTCTTTCTCCCAGATTTTTAATGTACATTATAAAAATCTGCGGTCCCAGTACCGACTCCTGAGGCTGGTTCGTCGCCATTTGTCATCCTGAAAAAGACCCTTTTGTCTCCAACCTCTGCCTTTTGCCAGCCAGCCCATCCTATATTTATGCCAGGATCTTACCCTTAACAATATGGGTGCTAAACCTATTTAACAGTCTCCTCTATGGCACCTTGTCAGAGGACTTCTGGAAATCTAAATAAATCTCGTACACTGGTTCGCCTTTATTTAACTTCCTTGTTACCTCCTCAAGGAACTCTAACAGATTTCTCAGCCATGACCACCCCTTGACGAAGCCGTTTTGACTCTGTCCTGTTTTGTCATGCGCTTCCAAAGTACTCCACGATCTCATCTTTAATAATGAACTCTAAAATCTTGCAAATGACCGAAGTCAGGCTAACCAGTCCATAATTTCCCATCTGCTCCCTCCTTCTCTTCTTAAACAGCGGAGTTAAATTAGCTACTGTCCAGTCCTCTGGGATCCACCCTGACTCCAGTGATACCTGAAAGATCACCACCAATGCCTCAACCATTTCCTCAGCTATCACTTTTAGAAACCTAGGGTGCAGTCCATCCGGTCCAGGTGATATATACACGTTCAGATCGTTCAGTTTCCCCAGAACCTTCACTTTAGTGATGGCCACTACAGTCAACTGTGGCCTCTGATTCTCGTGGAGCTCTGGCATCACACTGGTTTCTTCCACCGTGAAGACTGGTGCAAAGTAACTATTCAGTTGCTCTGCCACTTCCTTGTTTCCTATTAATTCTTCTCCAGCCTCATTTTCCAGTGGTCCACTCTCCATTTTTGCCACTCCCTTACCTTTTCGACATTGAAAAAACTCTTCCTTTCTTCTTTTATATTACCAGCTAGCTTACACTCATATTTTATCTTCACACCCTTATTACCTTTTTAGTTGTCCTCTGCTCGCCTTTAAAGACTTCCCAATCCTTTGGGTTTCCACAAATCCTCACCACTTTGTATGCTTTTTTCATTTCCTTCCATGCTGTCCTCGTCCTCCCCTGAGCATGTTTCCTCCTCCTTGGGATGAATTTCTTTTGTGCGTCCCGAATAACCCCCAACAACTCCTGCCATTACTGTTTCACCGTACTCCCTGCTAGGCACTCTCGTCTCTACACTAACAGACCTTTGACTTCACTGAAACATGTTTCAATGTTTTTACGACAAATACATCCTCCTTTGATGTAATTCTCTCTATTATAGGCATTTCGTTCATTCCCTCTTTCCTTATTTTATCAACCTGTCTTATTGCCTCTGCCCCTGTCTGTCTGCCCGTCTGTCTTTCTGTTGATCTGTCGGATTCTCTCTCTCTTGATTTGAACGAGTGTTACTGATTGGGAGTGCAATTCCGATGTAATGTAATTGGAATTGGGGAGTGTCAATTATACCAGACCCTGGAATAATTCACGCTGGTATAATTCACGCTTTTATTAATGCAAATAATTGTAAGAATGACTGATGTTGATTCACTGTGATTAAGGAGGAATGTAATTATACTTGGGACAGGGTCATCTGTTTCCAAGCAAACACCGAGATTAGCCTGTATCTTCTAAGACCCATAAAGACATTGTTAATATCAAGTCACAAAGAGTTGTTACCGAAACTGTACCTTTGTTTCTAAGATGAGAGCCTGTTATGACATGAAATAGCACATTCTCAGTTTCACAAACATGGAAAGCTGAGTCAATCCAGAAAATAAAAGTTTGACTCTATAGATCATCAGACAAATTGGAATAGGCGCTGCCGTTCATTTGTTTCGAATGAGTAAAGGAACTTGTAATATGTCTAGAGCAGCTGTCAGTCCCTCAGACAACTCATTCCATATTTTAAATATACCCTGTGCAAAGAGCCTCTCAGCAACCATCCCGCCCCCCGAGCCCATCGCAATTGCTGCTTGTGCCCGTCTCCTTACATTGAAGCTCTCAGCTCCTCCATCCTTTCCCCTATACTTCCGTTTTAAAAACAGAAAGGAAGAGCATTATTTAAATGGCGATATCGAGTGGTTTGCGGCTGTGCAAACCAATGTGGTTATCCATGTGACTCATTCAATAAACGTCGAGACGCAGGTGCAACACACAGTATTATGTGGGTAAATGGTAAGTTGGCCTTCATTGCAAGAGTCCAGAATACGGATGATTTACTGCAGTTATCCAGGATATTGATGACAACACAGCTGGAGTGTTGCGTCCACATTTGGTCACTCTACCTAAGAAATGATCTACTTCCCACAGGTGGACTGCAGCAGAAGTTCACAAGACAGATACTTGTGTTTGTTGAGACTGTGCTATCAAGAGATATTTCTTCGAACGGACAGGCATTCACTAAAGTTTAGACTGGCGTCAGAAGGCCTGATTGAAACGTATAGTAAAGAACATTAACAGGCTTAGCCAGACTAAATGCAGTCCAGATGCGTTCTCTGTCTGTCGAATTTAAAACGACTGTACACAGACTCTGGATATCTGGCAGACCATTTAAAATTTGAGGAAAAAATATTTCTTCCCTCAAATTGTAACGAATCTATGAAATTAACTGTCACAAAAGAATGTAGGGGCCAGGTCACCGAATGCATTCAAACCTATATATTTTTAATGAGTTTGATGACATGATGGGTAATGGGGAGAATGCTGGATTATCGCATTGAGATAGACGATCAGCCATGACCATATTCAATGGCACAGCAGGATCGAAAGGACGAATTATGTACTCCTGCCCTTAGTTTCTATGAACTTAAGCATCACATTCTCTTGTCATGCGATATTTCGCTGCTTCTCACACCCTGCCTTATTCTGGACTGAGGATTAAATAAATACCATTTAATCCGTTTTTGTTTTAACTATTTCCCTCTGAAGCGGTACTGCCCTGTCACCACTCGCCATTCTGTCTAACCGAGTTCTTGGTTACGTATGTAGCGCTGCTGCATCAGAGCTTGAACATCCGTGTTCAAGACCCACGCCAGGACATATTAGCCCTGTAATTCCGGTTCAAATTGCACTTCTCCCAAACATGTTGAAAATCCTCTCTGTAATATTTCCAAAGGTGGTTGGACAAGGCTGTACAAATGTGAGGAATGGAACAAACCTCGTGCGGAATTATTTTGTAATCTATGAGGAACGAGCTGTCCCGGAATATGAAAACCGATCTTACTGTCTCTCTGTGGGGACAATCTACCTCTTCATTACTGCTTCCTGCAGGCTGTCTCCACCAGCTCCCAGCTGTATCATTATAACTCGTTGAATGAATCCACTAGGCTGTAGATCTTCATCTCTAATGCTACAGACTTCAAGACGAGCCCAATATGGATCATCCAGTCGTTATTTTGGGTTAGGACTGTTGCAATTTTTTTTCAATATTGTGTTTCACATCGACGATCTGGCACATGTATCACCTGCCAGCTTCATTTGCTGATATCGTTGCAATGCCGGATTTTGAGGCACTTTCAATGCATTGTCTCAAGAAGTTCTCCTGGCTGTACTTCAAGAATTCAGAGCCACGTCCACCCCCCGTGCGTGCGCGCACACACACACACACCCCGACCTTTCCCGATCTTGGCTGTCTGAAATAATATTGGCAAGTCCAAGTATAAACAGAATCCAAGTATAACATATCCTGGTGTGGGTCTTGAACGCCGAGCTTCAGGCTCAGATTCAGGAACATTACTTACTGAGTCGAAACCTCCGTCAGACAGGAAGGCGACACGGCTGTCTCACAGCGCAAGGGATCCGTGTTCGAATTCCGGCCGGGTCACTGTCTATGTGGAGTTTGCACATTCTCCTCGTGTCTGCGTGGGTTTCCTCCGGGTTCTCCGGTTTCCTCCCACAGCCCAAAGATGTGTGTGTATAGGTAGGTAGATTGGTCATTCTAAATTCCCCCTGCGTGTCAGGGGGATTAGCGAGGACAAATGCATAGGGTTGTAGGGAAAGGGCCTGGGTGGGATTGTGATCAGTGCAGACTCGATGGGCCGAATGGTCCCTCTCGGCACTGTAGGATTCTATGATTCTATTCGGCAGCTTAAGTGGACATCCATTTCTCCTGAGAAAAAAAACCGCAAGTGACCTGCAGCTCCCAAGTGTTTTAGTATCTGCACTGTTTATTCCCCAATCTTATCAACCACAATGAGATCCTTCCTAGGCCTTCGTCCTCAAGGTCCGCCAGGTGAATGCTGCAGCCACATGCTATACTGCAATGAGTTCACTGTACAAAATGAACACGAGCTCTCAGACGAAGTTGTGTGATGAATAAAATGCTCAAATATTCATCTGTTTTAAATGCAGGCCGAACTGTCATAATGTCTATATTATTGAAAATATGTGTGTGCTATCTCTCATCACAACAGTCTTCAATTTCACAAATAAAGGGCTGGGTTCCAGTACAGCTCTTTATAACTTGAAGTCAACATGTGTTTTGGGGTCTGATGTCCTCGTCACCAATTGCAAATATCTGCATCATTCTTCACATTCATATTACTGGACTCGTCCTTAGACCAGTTTACAGTTAAACCACCCTGTGTTATTTGCAGACAGACTCCAGTACAAATCACAAGGCACATTTGAATTAACCATAAAACATAGTGACAGTCTCTACTTCTTACACTGAGATATAAATTTGCAAGAGAGAGAAATAAATACGAATGAGAGCGAGATTTCACCATAACTTAAAAATGTTATCTGATCTAGTGATATTGTGTCTAACGAATGTCAGTGTTGTAATATAGCAAATGTGACAACTAATTTGCTCAGAGTAAGGTGCTACAAATAGCAAAGGATTTCTTGGAAGATTGATCATTATTGGCCCAAGGACACCAGGGAGCGCTTCCGATCTCTTCGCCCAGTAGTGACCCTTGAAGTTGTTCTGAAGCAGGAGATTAGCGAGCCAGTAGGTGCAGATGTACAAAATTGTCAAAAGAATTAAATGGAAGATGGCAAGATTTGTTTTTTTATGCAGAGTTGTGAGTTGGAACACGCTCCCTATATTGTTATTGGGGAAAAATCCACTCGTCACCTCAAAGGATGTATTGGATTATTAATTGAGGGGAGGATCTTTTTACATGGCAGGAAAGTGAGGATAACTTGATAACATTTTGAAAGCAGGAAGATGGATAAAATGGTTAGTGCCTTCCTTGTTTTATTCGTATTTGAAATGCAACAAAGTCTGCTGGTGAACCTTCCCGAGATCAATCATTACGAAGATCTTTCTCTCCAAATTTATTTTTTAAAAATGACTTGATTCCAGTTAATGTTGGACTCCTTTAATGGATTGCCCCTTCAACGTGTCCAAGATTAACCCAACGGGTGCTCATCTATATGATTATTAACTTTGTATGCCCTCAGAGTTGTGAACCTGTGGAATTCTCCACTACAGAAAGCTGTTGGGGACATTTCGTTAAATATGTCCAAGAAAGAGCTGGACGTGTCCCTTATTGCTAAATGGGATCATGGAGAATGGAGAGAGCACAGAGATGGGATACTGAAAGTGCATGATCATCCATGATCATATTGAACGGTGGTGCAGTCTTGAAGGGCCGAAGGCCAACTCCTGCACCTATTGTCTATTGTTCTATGTTTCTATGTATGAAATATTCAAAATGTCGTCCAGATGTTCATTTCGACTGATTTAAGTGTAAAAGTGATGTAACGTGGATTTATGGAGAAAGAACAATAACACAGCAGGGAACAAAGGGCGAATTTGGGACATATTAGTGCTCCACCTCTTAGCATTAACCAGAATTCGACATTCGGTGTTAGATTTATGCAAAATGGGCCCAACTAATATTGTTTTATGTCGGGACGCCAAACGTACTCTTCCCATTGTTTAAGCATCGCCAATATTCCGAAATATTAGAGAATTGTTGGATAGGTTGGAATGATCTCTACTGCCTCGGGAGTGTCGCGCCATATTGGAAACAACATTATCAGAGACATAGTTTTAGAAGTGTTAAACCTTCCCAGATGTCAATGAACATAGGTCGATGATAAACTTGAAAGCTGAGATAATTAGACATTTGCTACTCAATGTTAATGAGGATTATGGAACAAAGACCGTTATGTTGAGACAGGTCATGGATACATTGAAGCTTAATGGATGGTGCAACATACATGTGTGGCTGAACATCTTCCAACTGATCGTCTGGTTATCAATGCACTCAAATATATATTATTCATGACATATGTCTGCTACACGCATTTTACAATCTAACAACAGCACTGTGCTCACAACTTGAGTCTGTCTGCTCCCGCAAGTCTTTTGGTGAGTCCATGAGTTGTAGCCAGTTGCGATCAATAACGCTCGACTAAAATTTGGGCAACGTGTTCTGGAGAGAACGATGCTCTGCCTTGGCTTAGGCGGGAGGTCGAGCAGTACATTGGCCTTTATATCTTTCAATGTGTAGCCAATTTTAGGTAGAGTGTTTGAAATTATGTACTCAAGTTTGTAGCTTTGAAAAGTGTGAGGGCTGTGACACCGCAGCCACAAGAAATCCTACCATCCAGGACCGAAACACAGTGACATCAAATTTACAACATGAGCTGCAAGATGTCATCCAGCCTCCTTACACTGCACGTTTCAAAGCCAGTTCGAGGAAAAGGTCCTGACATACACGGGGCCGGTGCCAGCTTCAATTCACCTTCATGCGAATTAACCTTCTCACTGCAAAATATCAAGCCGTTCACTTCACTGTCGCTCGATCAATTGCAGGAATTCACTGCCTATCAATACTGTAGGTACATGTACGCCACATGGTCTGCCGTGGTTCAAATAGGCTGTTCAGCATCAGCTTCCAAAGAGCAATGTATAATAAATGTTGGTCCAGCTAGCGACAGCCACATGCCATGAATGAATAATAGTAATTACAAAAAAAGCTCGAACAGATTGGTCCCTTTGCAGCATATTCCAGGGGGAAGGGAAACATTAGTCATTGAAGTCGGACTCAAATGTCCTTTGTTCTTTAGGAGGAAATGGAAGGGATGTGAGGCCATGAAGGGCAATATCTTTTTTGGAGGAAGAGGCAAACAACAGGGTGAGGTATTTCATTCATGTGATTATGGGGCACCCCTCATTCTCTGAACCTCTACCACCTGAAACTCCAGTGCCCTATCCGACAGCTAGTTTATCCTCTCCTTGGAGTGGAGAACAATCTGATCTGCTGCTGTTTGCCAGCCTGCCAAGTGCTCACATTCAAAAGAAATGTATGTGCACAGTCCACGCATACTGCCACAAGGAGATTGCGGCGATTCAGCTCGTAAGTGTTAAATGTGCAAACCTTTCGCTTTTAACCTCTCCAGGTAAGTTAAAATTACGCTCATCATCAAATAGGCTCAAACGTAGGACCTGGTCTTTCACGTCCACTTTCACCCATATTCCGTAACCCACAAAGCAGCGTTTATTTATTGAAGCCAGCAACATTTGGGTGCAAACTGTGTATTGTCAGCAGAATCGGGCAGTGAGATGTTGGATACTATGCTGGGGCTGATAAGTTACTGACAGATTCTGACACATTGCTCAAGGCTGCCAGACAGAATGGCAACTGGTCCTCAGTCAGTTCCACTTCCCAGGAAAATACTTAACGAACTGAGAAACAGATCAAAATGACCAAATGCTTATAACAACTCAAATGATCCGGATGGAATTTCTTACACACAGATATTTCATTCTGAAGAACAGCAACACTGATTCCACTCCTGTACATATGAGTGTTGTTCAGCCCAACCAAAACTGAGATGCAATTGAAGTCCCAATAAATGTAGATTCACAATGTCATTGCAACACAGGAATCCAGATCGGCCCATCCAGTCCAATAAGTTAGAGCGCAGTGAGGGAACATTAACAGCAGGCCAGCCAGGAACACAGGACGGATAGCGGTGTGGGCTGGATGAAGGAAATAGTGACGTGTTTTCTGAAAGATAGGAGGTGCCGGAGCCTGGTGAGATTTGGGATGTGTTGATTTCCTGATCGATACATTGCATCAGGAATTACTTATTATACGATATATTTGGGCATACTAATCAACAGTAAACGATTGTTCAAATTCATTGATTATACAGTTACAGTTAATAGTGTTGATTTTTTTCACTTTTGCAACGTTTACATGCTTAGTTAACCAGTTACATTCTCTTATTGTTTGTCCAAAGATCATATGCAGTTATGAAAACAGTATGCCTTCATGGCTATATGATTCAAATTTCCATGTTATCTACGTCCTCGTTTGTTTATCAAATCTTCCATTTTCTTATTTCTCGTGCATATTGTCTGTGCAGCGCATCTGCAGCTGTGGGATCTTCTGGGAAAACTTTTCCGGGGTAACTCGGCTGTATTCAGTTCACAGCAGAAGTCTGCTGTACTCAGTGACGTTTGCCCTTGAACATCTCCCAATTCCATTATTCGTAAAAGTGATAACCACAGACTCATTGTGTTGACAAGGACCCAACTTTACACGGTGCCTGCATTCAATTATGTGTTGTGGCAATAATACTGTGTAAAATGCGATTAATTTAGAACAAGTCCAGCAGCTCAAAACATTATCATGATGCTGTCGGACATCAGCACCAAAATTCTGTTCAATTTGTATCTGCAACCGCAGGCCCAGCATGTCTGAAAATGGGCCATCACCGTGAAGCCATCATTAACTTAACAATTACCCCCAAGTCAAGTGATAAATCACGGTTTAATAAAAAGTGCAGGAGAAGGAGTCAGGAGCAGCCACAGATTTGCCTGGAAAAATGAGGTGCTAAGCGAATGAAGCCGGAATAACGGAATGCATTTAAATTCAACAGCAAGTGGCAGGCGGAGATCCATGATAGCTCAGCAAAATGATCAGATCAAGGTTCTGCAGTCTGGTCAACTTTAGTGGTCGTGTCCAATCAAAAAATAAAGGTTACTCATTCAACCCCATCAGCAATGACGTGGTGCCCACCTCCTCTGTGTGGAAGTCAAGGCCAAAACATTTGTTTCGTCTGTAGCCGGAGTTCCCAACGAGATTATCCATTTCAGCTTCAACCTGGAGTCCACAGCATCAGAGATGCCAATCTTAAACCAATTCGATTCTTTCTTCATGGCATCTCGAAAAAGCTTGCAGCTCTTGGTTACAACATGAAGGCAGTAGTACTGATGACAGATATTGTCCGTAAGGACATTCAGTGTGATGATGTTTAGCAAACAGGGACATTGCGTTGCTCATACCTTGCCATGGGTAATCACATCAAGTTTCCATTTCTTTCCCAAATATTCACACAACCATTTCCCTACGTTTGAGAATCGTGTCCGATAGTCCAGTGAATGACCAAATTGAATATCAATCAGTTTTATCCGTGTTTAAGCTGAAGCTGAATTTAAAGGATAATCTGTCCTGGAGTTGGGCTTGTACCCGGAACATCCAACTGAAACCCAGAAGCACTGCCTGCTGAATCACAACCTGGTGACTGCGGTCAGGGCAAATCTTTACAAAGGGAAATAACTAATGAAGCAACTAAAGCTTAAACTGAGAAATTTGTAACCCTCTGCGCACATGCATCTAACAGAGTGAGAAAGATGGATATGATATCATAAAAGAAGGGTGGAGAAGGAGAGGAAAGGAGGGCAGAAGAGCAAGCATCTTCAATTAAGCGGATTGACAAAAGAGGAATAAGCAAAAGCAAGGAAAATATTTGGTTTATTCGAGAAATAAATTGGAATTATTTGTCTGAAAGCACAGAGGAGGCAGGTTCCATGGTGTAATTGAAAGTGAAGGTGGTCATTATCTCAAGATTCAAAATCCGCAGAGCCAGGGTTGAAGAGTGCATTTGGTCCAGCAGAGAGACGGCAGCGATGTGGGAATGGAAATGGCCTCCTTCTCCATTGTAGCCATTCTATGAGCTGATGATGAGGACGAAGCGTGCGTGATGAGAGAGTTGGGGAGAAAATGGATTGAGAAAGAGAGAGAATCATATTGAGAGACGGAGCAGCGCAAAATAATGAAGTCAGGCACAACGAGTGAGAGGGTTACAGTGGGGTGGGGGTGGGGGGCGGGTAGGTGGCAGAGATTGAGAAATAGTTTCAGAACGTGAGAGACAAAAAAGCGGATTGAGAGAGAATGATAAACGTTGTGAGAGTGCCTCGAAGTCCACAGAGTCTGATACGTGCTCAACAGATATTAGATGTTATATTGACAAGATTGAAGCAGGACACACAATCACGATTAAAGTTATTGGTAAATGTAAAGAGACAAATGAAAAAAAACTAACTTCTAGCATTTGAAATTGTTGGACAACAGGTATGTCATACTTACTGACAACCACAAAAGTAACAGACGTTGTTATTCTGGATTTTCAGGAAAAAAAAACTTTATAGAGCTTCTATAGGTATGTTCGGAGCAAAAGGATAGTGTGGGATAAAATTGGTCCTCTTGAAGACCAGAGTGTTGGACTGTGTATGGAACCAAAAGAGATGGGGGAGATACTAAATGGTTTTTTTGCATCCGTATTTACTGACGAAACGGGCATGGAGTCTACGGAAATAGGGCAAACTGGTAGGGAGGCCATGGAACCTTTACAGATTAAAGGGGAGGAGGTGCTCGCTGTCTTGAGGCAAACCAGAGTGGATAAATCCCCAGGACCGGACAGGGTATTCCCACGGACCTTGAGGGAAGCTAGTGTTGAACTTGCAGGGGCCCTGGCAGACATATTTAAAATGTCAGTATTCACGGGGGAGGTGCCGGATGATTGGAGGGTGGCTTATGTTGTTCCATTGTTTAAAAAAGGTTCCAAAAGAAATCCGGGATGTTATCGGCCAGTAAGTTTGACGTCGGTGGTGGGCAAGTTATTGGAAGATGTGATAAGGGATAGGATCTACAAATATTTGGATAGACAGGGACTTATTAGCGAGAGTCAACATGGCTTTGTGCGTGGTAAGTCATGTTTGACCAATCTATTAGAGTTTTTCGAGGAGGTTACCAGGAAAGTGGATGAAGGGAAGACGGTGGAAGTTGTCTACCTGGATTTCAGCAAGGCCTTTGACAAGGTCCCTCATGGGAGGTTAGTTAGGAAGGTTCAGTCGCTAGGTATACATGGGGAGGTAGTAAATTGGATAAGATACTGGCTCAATGGAAGAAGCCAGAGAGTGGTTGTGGAGGATTGCTTCTCTGAGTGGAGGCCTGTGACTAGTGGTGTGCATGATGTGGAGATGCCGGCGTTGGACTGGGGTAAACACAGTAAGAAGTTTAACAACACCAGGTTAAAGTCCAACAGGTATATTTGGTAGCTCAGTTTGGTAGCTGACTTACAGAGAGAGATTATTTGGTGTGGCTTTTGCTACCAAATAAACCTGTTGGACTTTAACCTGGTGTTGTTAAACTTCTTACTGTGTTTACCCCAGTCCAACGCCGGCATCTCCACATCATGACTACCATCGACACCGCAAACTGCCGGCTCCAAGTGGAGAGGATCTCCAAGAAGATCGCGCATATCGACACAGACATCAAGGTGTGGCTTTTGCTACCAAATAAACCTGTTCGACTTTAACCTGGTGTTGTTCAACTTCTTACTAGTGGTGTGCCGCAGGGATCGGTGTTGGGTCGATTGTTGTTTGTCATCTATATCAAAGATCTGGATGATAATGTGGTAAATTGGATCAGCAAGTTTGCTGATGATACAAAGATTGGAGGTGTAGTGGACAGTGAGGAAGGTTTTCAAAGCTTGCAGAGGGATTTGGACCAACTAGAAAAATGGGCTGAAAAATGGCAAATGGAATTTAACGCAGACAAGTGTGAGATATTGCACTTTGGAAGGACAAACCAAAGTAGAACGTACAGGGTAAATGGTAGGACTCTGAAGAGTGCGGTTGAACAGAGGGATCTGGGAATACAGGTACAGAATTCCCTAAAAGTGACGTCACAGGCGGATAGGGTCGTAAAGAGTGCCTTTGGTACATTGGCCTTCATAAATCGGAGTATCGAGTATAAAAGTTGGAGTGTTATGGTAAGGTTAAATAAGGCATTGGTGAGGCCGAATTTGGATTATTGTGTACAGTTGTGGTCACCTAGTTACAGGAAGGATGTAAATAAGATTGAAAGAGTGCAGAGAAGGTTCACAAGGATGTTGGCGGGACTTGAGAAGCTGAGTTACAGAGAGAGATTGAATAGCTTGGGACTTTATTCCCTGGAGCGTAGAAGATTGAGGGGAGATTTGATAGAGGTGTATAAGATTTTGATGGGTTTAGATAGAGTGAATGCAAGCAGGCTTTTTCCGCTGAGGCGAGGGGAGAAAGAACCCAGAGGGCATGGGTTAAGGGTGAAAGGAGAAAAGTTTAAAGGGAATATTAGGGGGGGCTTCTTCACGCAGAGAGTGGTGGGAGTGTGGAATGAGCTGCCGGATAAAGTGGTAAACTTTTAACATTTAAGAAAAACTTGGACGGGTTCATGGATGAGAGGGGTGTGGAGGGATATGGTCCATGTGCAGGTCAGTGGGACTAGGTATAAAATGGTTCGGCACAGACAAGAAGGGCCAAAAGGCCTGTTTCTGAGCTGTAATTTTCTATGTTTCTATGGTTCTATAACTGGGGCATTCATACCTGATCCACTGTCCGAAGCATCATGGCCCCTGCTGTTTTCCTTCCCAAATGTTCTCACCCACAGTGAGGAGATTGCATTTTTGGGAATGTGTCCTTTAAATATAGCTAGGCGAACGCTGCAGCCTGATTTCATTCCCCTCATAAACTCGCACTAAAAACTAAGTGTTAGCTCCTACTTGTGTTCCATGTGGTGAAAATCCAGGGGAACAATTTCCTTGCTTAAGGTGCAGGCAGAGCTGACTCTGTTCCTAAGGTCTCAGTTGCAGGAAGGGCAAAGCAGAGAAAAGGAAAACAAAACAAAGTAACTTGCCTGTAATATGGCGAGCCTTATAGAGAAAGCAATCTCTGGCACCAGAAACACAACATATTTCTCTGTAAATGGAAGCATTAATGAATAGAAATAGGAAGGATAGAGTAGATTAATCATTACCCTATTGGAGTAAAGAGCACATGCAGTCAAATGCTCCATCTCAGGGACCTAACATCAGGGGAAGTAACCAACAAGATTGTTTACTTAGAAAATCATACCCCCGCTCGTTAGGCGATAACAGAAAAACTTTTCAGAGAGTGGTTTAATAATATAAGATTGGAACTTCAACAATGTTCTGTGTACTGACTAATGATGTCAGCGTCTTATGCAACAGGTGGTGGCATGGGGGGATTGCGATTGGAACACAAAACCGAGAGTCATTCTCTGAGGTCCCTGCTTCAAGTTACATTGCAGATGGTGAAATTGAATTAAAAGTCTGATGATTACAATGACTACATTACAGATTTACTAAAGGAAATTCACCTGGCTCATCAGTGTCCTTTAGGGAAGGAAATCTGCCAGCATGTCACTCCAGATCCCCAGCAATGTGGTTGAACCTATTGCCGTGACAACTGGGCCAGCAAGTTACTCAGTAAAAGGACAACTTTGGATGGACAACAAATGCTGGTCCAGATAGTGACAATAACATCCCATGCATTAATGAAAAAAATGGGATTCTGAACAGCTTTTATCAACTTGAAATCGACAGCATATTTCTTGGTCTCAGGGAAATTTGTGTCTATTCATTGTGGACGTTGAACAAATGCCATTGTCCCCATGTGTATACAAATGTTCCTTCTTCACAAACAAACAACTAAAGCGTGTCAAAGATTGCTTTTTGCAAATAAAACTCTTTTTTTAAGACAGGCAGACAACGGTAAGAGTGGCATCACTCACTTTTATTTATCTTAAATCAAAGTTATCGTCCAAAACTCACAATTTTATAAATTAGCAGATGATTGTAAAACAAAACAATTCTGTAAAACCCAAAATTGTAACAGTGGACAGAGAGAGATAAAGGCAGGAAGTGATAGCAATAAGAAAGATGGACAAAAAAAAGAAAGGGAGAGACAGAAAACGAAACGGCCCACTCATTTAGAGAACAATCCGAGAAGCGTGAACTTTTCCAAAATCCATATCACCAATTTTGACAACATTGCGAGCATTTTTCGTAGAAATAGGCTCCATTCCCCTGGATTACAAAACATTTGCCGAAACGTTAACTTTTCTGACCTACTTAGGAATTGTTTGTAAATCACATGATATACCATGGAAAACTTTGGTTTTGTATGCGGTACTTGAGCCGCACATTGATCTCTTGCAAGGCTGTTGATTATGGATTAATTTTTCAGACTTCACCTGGAGTTTCGTGCGCAGTTCTGGTCTCCTTGTTTATAGTGTGGAACAAATGTGAAACATGGTCGATGGTTCTGTTCCTCATATCCATCAATTAAACTACACTTTGAATATTATGTATGATGCCCTCTCCATGTCTCTCATTTCGGTCACACTGGAACATTGTGCACAGTTATTCTGCTCGTTCAGGCAACATGTAGTGCAGATTGTCCAGTTTTGTTATCTATATCCCTTATTTACACAACAAACGGAAGGCCTGAGTACACTTCGGCTCTGCATATACGTCATTTTCACTGCACTTGACGACGGTGCGCACTTCTGTTCCCTACTTCCTTCATCGGTCAGCAATTGTGACTTTGCAAATCGTGTCCATTCCCCTAACTTCGTTCCCACCCAATGCATTCTACCGAGTTCCCAATGTCCATATATTTAATTGCGACAAAACCTGGAGAATTGTGTTCAGTTCTCTTCTCCACATGCACCATTTCGGCAACACTGGGAGCATTATGCACAGTTCTGGCCTTAATATCCCTTCCTATCTTAGCGACATATCGTTCTGTGAAAAGTGCTGTTTGGACTGTTAAAAAGCTGGAAATCAAGTAAAATGTGAGCATATTTGTTCCAATGCTACCTGAATCTGAAGATGCGTGTATGCCTGAGGGATTGTACTTCAATTGGAACAATACAGAGAGCTAGTTTTTAATAATTATACTGTGTGATGTATAAGTCTTGTAACTGGTAAATGTTAAATGTTAATCCGCTTTGCTATCATCTAACTGCGATCTTTAATGAAGGTTGTTTGATAAAAGCTTCCGAGTGAATCAACTTATGCTCATCAGAGACAATATAAAATATAAGACTTCGCGTCCAGGCGAACATTACAAAACGTTATGGAGTTTCTGGCCTGAGACTTAGCAGCCTTTCCTCTGACCTATCCCTTAAACCCACACATTGATCATGGCTAACCTTTATACACCTTTAAATTTGGGCAAAAATGGGGACATTTAGTATGGTGAATCCACCTAACCTGCATGTCCTTCGACTTTGTGAGGAAACCGGAGGAAACCCACACAGACACGGGGAGAACGTGCAAACTCCAAACAGAAATTCAGCCAAGGCCCGAATTCAACTCGAGACTCCTGGTGCAGTCAGGCTGTCTTGCTAATCAGTGTGCCAGCGCACCACCCATACATAGAACAAGATGATTTACAGACACAGAGTCAATAATGGGACTTAAGGCATCCAACTCCAGAAGGTTCTGATTGTTTCTATCCCAACGATGGAAGGAACGTCCAAAGTACTTTTGATTCGTGGACCATAAATTTTGATTGCAAAACATTTCATATCACTCCACTATGTCAGAGAGGTATAAGATAATCAATTATAGGCGAGCTATACGGATACATGTTGTCAGACAAGACTGAAATGCAATGTGATGTGACTAGAAATGCTCCCGGGACTACAAGTCCAAACTCACAAGTAGAAATTGGAGAAACACCTGTTGAATTCCCTGGAATGACAGTGTTCAATATTGAATAGAATAAAGTATTCAGTGTGATAACGGACCAAATAAGGGTGAAAAGGGAAACTATATTCGCCTGTTAAGTACTCTGATTGTAGAGAATAGTCAAGGAGGACACGCCATGTATTGTATTAGAAAATTTATCAAACGTTGTTACATACAATAGATGATAAAATGTTTAGTTGCTCTGGGCACAGCAATCAATTCCAGATCAATGTGTTTGTTTAACAGTAGATTTAATGTAATTATGTTACATAAGGGTCTACAGGTCGACGCACAAAGGTGGACAACTGGATTCTTTGCGCAAGTCTTTCGCAGCCTCGTCGAAAGGTAGCCCGTGCATGTTCCACAGAGGCGTCAGTGTGCTGCTGGATTCTATCCTGGAGTGAATCAGTATTCCCATGTCCTGAAACCATGTTCACTTTTATGAGACAGGGTGGCACCTGGTAGCCGATCATGTCTCGGTTGGAGGCAAATAATTAACAGATGGGTAAATAGCTCGAAAGTAATAAATTGTTGTATTACACAAGGGGCCACAATAGGATGACTCTGTTAACACCCTGAGTTCACTGTGCACAATATGGTTGTCCATATTTATTGGTTCATAAAAACAATATCACTGCACATTTCTGATCCCTATCTCTCAATTAGGTTACAAAAAGATCACAGTGCACAGTTCTCGCTTTCATGCGACGCACTTAGACAAGATTGAGATCATTGTGCACTACTCTGATATCAATATCGTACATTTAGACAGCAGAGGGGACGATATACATAGTTAAACGGCACACTGGCACAATGGTTAACACTGCTCCCTCACAGCACCAGGGACTCGGGTTCGATTGCCAGCTTGGGTCATCTGTCTGTCTAGAGTTTGCACATTCTCCCCGTGTCTCCGTGGGTTTCCTCCGCATGCTCCGGTTTTTTTACCGCAGTCTGAAATACATGCTCGTTGGGTGCATTGGCCCGAACAGGCGCCGGACTGTAGCGACTAGGAGAATGTCACAGTAACTTCATTGTAGTGTTAATGTCCGCCTTACGTGTGACTAACAGGTAATCGTTAACTTTACTTTATCTTCTTCACATACTTTTGGACCGCACTGGGACTATTAAGTGCTGCACGTTTCCCACATATCTTTTCTCTTGAACACATTTGGAATACTGCACATAGTTCTTATATCCAAACCCTTCATTTTGAATCCTCTGGGTTCATTGTGCACAGTCCGACCATCGATCACCCTCAACTGGACAAATCCGACGATACTATCCTTTGCTGCCCATATTTCTATTATGCATTGCCAGGAGTTATGAGCACATTTTAGGTCTCAATATTAATTACTCTGACAACAATGTGTCAGAGCAATGTGTACAGTTCAGATATTAAATATCTTCTGCAATATTGGTTGTTGTGCGCACAGTATCGTTATCCATAATCCACAAAGGCAAAAACTAAGGTATTGCTAAGACCAGTGGCAGTCTAGAAGGTTAGGAAACTGTCAAACATAAAGTAAGGAATAAAAAAGTAATGAAAGGAGCTAAGGTAAATTACAGAAGAAAACTAGCGCAAAATAGCATGAAGGATAGCAAAAACATCCATATAAAAAGGAAGAGAATCACTAGGGTGAAAGTTGCCCATTGGAAAATGGAACCGGAGAGTTAATATTGGAGAACACTAAAATGGCAGTGATGCTCAATCAACTACTTTGCCTCAGTTGTCACGGTGGACGACAATAGTACCATTCCTATAGGAACGCCAAGTCATAGTTAATAGAAAGGGTAAAATTTAGAACAATCAACATCGAAAGGGAAGAGGTACGCAGCAAACTATTAGGATTGAGGACAAATAGATCCCCGGGGCCTGATGGCCTCCATCCCAGGATTCCTCGAGACAGGATTTACTCCGACATGGAAATAACTGGATGCATTATCTAGAGCAACATGTTTTTTGAAGGGGAGGTCCTGTCTCACTACATTGATCGAGTTTTCCAAGGAAGTGAAGAAGATGATTGATGAGCATAAGTCAGTGGATGTTGTTCAGTGGGTGGACTTCAGTAAGGTCGTTGACAAGGTCCGTCATATAAGATTGGCACAGAAGGTTAAGTCGCAAGGGATCACAGAAGATTTGGCAAGATGGATACAGAACTGGCTTGGTCACAGAAGACAGAGGTAGCAAAGGAAGGGCGCGTTTCCAAATGGAGGGCTGTGTTAAGTGGTGTTCCTCAGGGATCAGTGCTGGGACCTTTGTTCTTTAAAAATGTATAAATGATTTAGAGGAAAATGTAATTGGTTTGATTAGTAAGTTTGCAGAGGTCACAAGTGTTGTGGAATTGTGGGTAGCGATGAGGACCGTCAGAGGATACTGCAATGTATAGACCGTTGGAGACCTTGGTGGAGAGATGGCAGATGGAGATTAATCCGGAAAAAATGTGAGGTAATGCATTTTGGAAGATCCAATACAGATGGGAAATATATAGTAAATGGCAGAACCCTTAAGAGTATTGATCGCAGAGCAATCTGGATGTAAATATACACAGGTCACTGAAAGTGGCAACACAGGTGGAGAAGGTAGTCAAGAAGGCATACGGCATGCTGGCCTTCATCGGCCGGGGCATTGAGTTTCAAAATTGTCAAGTCATGCTGCAGCTTTATATAAACTTAGTTAGGCCGCACTTGGAATATAGTGTTTATTTCTGGTCGCCACACTACCAGAAAGATGTGGAGGCTTTGGAGAGGGTACAGTAAATATTTACCAGGTTTTTACCTGGTATGGATGGCATTAGCTATGAGGTGAGTTTGGATAAACTTGGTTTGTTCTCACTGGAAATTGAGGAGCGACCTCATAGAAGTCTACAAAAATATGAGAGGCATGGACAGAGTGGATAGTCAGAAGCTTTTTCCCAGGTGGAAGAATCAATTTCTCTGGGGCGGAGGTTTAAGGTGCGAGGGCAATGTTGAAAGTAGATGCACGAGACAAGTTATTTACATAGAGGGTGATGTGTCCCTGGAACTCGCTGCTGGGGGAGATAGTGGAAGCAGATACGATAGTAACTTTTAAGGGGCGTCTTGACGAATACACGAATAGGATTGGAATAGAGGGATATGGTCCCCGGAAGAGTAGGGGTTTTTAGTTCACTCGGGCAACATGGTTGATGCAGGCTTGGAGGGCCTAAGGGACTGTTCCTGTGCTGTAATTTTCTCTGTTCATGGTTCTCTGTTCTTTCTTCAATACTTCAAATACAATTGAAATGTCAGCATAACCGTTTTAAATCATAATTCCTTGTTTAAAGCTCTTGCTGCATTTAGGTGCGTGTAAACTGATCTCTTGTTCGCCTATGTTCCTTTTCTTTTAGAATAATTGAATACTTTGCTGGTTGTTCTGTCAGTGCCTGAATGTCTAATGTTTAAAAATCGTGTTAACCGATGAGTGCCCCAAATCCATCCCCCCTTCTGACCATTGGCGAGCCCAATACTGGGCCAGTAAATAAAATAGCCTAAAACTTCAGCGGTGATTGGTTCTTGATTTATTCCTTCTCAAACTTGATAGTCATTGCTAATGTTATATAAATTGTATATAACTGCATTTAAAACATTACCCTCGCTAATCCTAAAAATCCCAAGAAAAAACAATATAATCTCATGTCGTCCCTTAGACAGATGTCTGACAATACATATTTTCATGTGCTGGAGCAGAGCTTGGTAATAAGGACAGTTCCTTGTCCACCTGGATCGATCCAGGAGAACACGGAACTGTCCTTGTTACCAAGCGCTGCTGCAACCTCTTTGGATTTTGCTGCTAAATAACAGCAGCATTTAAAAATTTGTAGAAGCACAATGAACATTAAGATAGCAATGAAGAAGAACACTAACCCTTGCATTATGTTTGATCCAAAATAACCCATACAGCCAGTTGCCCAGTTCCGGAAGGAAAATTATGTTGGTTGATTACGTTTTTCGACCTCATTTCGAATGTGTGTGACCAAGTCGTTCTCTTCTCTGAAGTGTCAGGCATGAATGTGCAACACTTTGATCCAATCAAAGCACACGGTCATCCCTTAGCCGCCAAAATGAAGAATAGTGTCGTTCAAATCTGCAGCACAACAGTCCGCATTGCAACCATCTCGTCACTCCACTCAATGAGAGCTGCATCAGTGTCATTGGCAACCTGTTTCAAAACGGACCTAACAGTTTCAATATCGATTAACATTCTTTCATATGCAAACGCGGCATCATTATACCAACGAATTGGTGTATTCTCACAAGGACACGTCGAACACTCCCAGACGGAAGAATGATACAAAAATGGGACTACATATCCAAGGAAACACGATGCTTTCCATCGAATAGGGAGCGATGGATATTCCTTGTTCCCAAAAAAATGCAGTAAGTTCAATTGAGAGTCCGATAAGTGGGTCTCCCCTGAAAGCAATATGAAAAGGTGTCGAACAGATCTTTATGATTTTATTATTTTATTATTTTTATTAATGACTTAGAGGAGGGGGCTGAAGGGTGAATCAGTAAATTTGCTGATGACAACAAGATTCGTGGAGTAGTGGATGAGGTGGAGGGCTGTTGTAGACTGGAAAGAGACATAGATAGGATGCAAAGCTGGGCTGAAAAATGGCAGATCGAGTTTAACCCTGATAAATGTGAGGTGATTCATTTTGGTAGGACAAATTTTAATGTGGATTACAGGGTCAAAGGTAGGGTTCTGAAGACTGTGGAGGAACAGAGAGATCTTGGGGTCCATATCCACAGACCTCTGAAGGCTGCCACTCAAGTGGATAGAGCTGTGAAGAAGGCCGATATTGTGTTCGCTATTATTAACAGGGGGTTGGAGTTTAAGAGTCGTGGGGTTATGCTGCAACTGTACAGGACCTTGGTGAGACCACATTTGGAATATTATGTGCAGTTCTGGTCACCTCACTATAAGATGGATGTGGAAGCGCTGGAAAGAGTGCAAAGGAGATTTACCAGGATGCTGCCTGGTTTGGAGGGTAGGTCTTATGAGGAAAGGTTGAGGGAGCAAGGGCTGTTCTCTCTGGAGCGGAGGAGGTTGAGGGGAGATTTAATACAGGTTTATCAAATGATGAAGGGGATAGATAGAGTGAACATTCAAAGATTATTTCCTTGGTTGGATGGAGCTATTACAAGGGGGCATAACTATAGGGTTCATGGTGGGAGATATAGGAAGGATGTCCGAGGCAGGTTCTTTACTCAGGGAGTGGTTGGGGTGTGGAATGGTCTGCCTGCAGTGATAATGGAGTCAGACACTTTAGGAACATTTCAGCGAATATTGGATAGGGACATGGAGCACACCAGGATGATAGGGAGTGGGATAGCATGATCTTAGTTTCAGATAAAGCTCGGCACAACATCGTGGGCCGAAGGGCCTGTTCTGTGCTGTACTCTGTTCTCTGTTCTCTGTTCCATGTTCGATCATTACTGAATGGGTTCAGAAAAGAGAAACGGCTGGTTACATCTACTGAGTGTTAACATTTGCCTGTGCCCAAGTTCACACCAAGCCCTTTTTTCATTCTTCACGGGTAATATTCCTTTTGGTTTTGTTTCTGCTTGTTCAACATAAAGTTGGGTGCTGGACTGAATGTGTTAAAAACAGAGGAGATTTCAGCAGTCTCTATCAATCCTGACAAATGATCGCCTCATCTAAAACCCACAACGATGATAACTCAGGGCCCACTCCAATATCCAATGAAGATTGAAGGTTTATGGTCGTACCCTCTGTTATTTCCGTCTTTCCATCCTTCCCTCACCCGTGCCATCCCATGCAGACCGGGTTACTGTTGTATTTTGTGACATAAAAAGTGCTGGATTGAATGGGGTTAATTGAAGCTGTTTGTCCAATGACTGTGATTAACATCAGTCTCCATGGATACGGCCAGTGTCCCTGGAGGATATCCATCTTCTATTAATAATGCATTCCGTTCAGTGTGTTATTCGATAGAGTCAGCGGGAGTCACAACTCCGAGACTAACAGAGATCATCAGTTGCAGAGACAGTGGGAGGAGCGAGCAGACTCTGAGAAAAATGGACTGGAACGTTTCAACAATGGATCAGAATCTGGGAACAATGCATCGGAACATTCCACCCGCACCACCCCCACCGCCTGTTTATTTTGATACAAGTGGCACTTTCACCGAGGGTCTTTATTTCGTGACAAGTGATGGATTTTATCGGCTACCATTGTCATGGCGGATTCTAAGTGTACTCTACTTTGTTCAAGGATTTTACTATCCCATTCTGGCTATGATTGGTGTCCCTGGTAAGTGTCAAGTCGAGTACTTACTTCTGTAAACCCTATTTAACTTTATTCCTGATCTTGCCATTTGTTCTGCACTGCTACTGTTGTTACCGTTGATGTTGTGTCTCTGTGTCCATTAGTGAAGCAGACAAAACAGTGAAAACTGTTTGAGTGTATTTGATAGCTCAGATTATCTAAATTTCTCCCATTGTGGTATCGGGTAAGCCTCTATATCAGCGATTATATTTGTAAACTATCTTTCAATGTATTACTGTCTTTGTTAGTTGAGTATTGGGAACATGGGCATTGACTTCAATGGCTCTCCCAATCTCGTTTCCCTATCTACTCACAACATCCCTGTACCTAAGGTTAGTTCACAATGATTGCAGCCTCTGCTACCTCTTTTACCCTGAGCTGAAATCTGGATCCATATCCTCTCCATCATTAATCCTGTTACTGTTGCCTTCGGAATGTTATACTCTAGCTCCCCCAGCTGTCATTCCGAATACCGGACACAAGTATATCAGTTCTCTGATGACCAGCCTCCCACTTAGAAAGCTGCTGAACCAAAGCACATCTGTTGTCCATGTACCAACTCCCACCAAATCCCATTTACCCATCATTCGTGTGCTCATTGAATTCTGTCACCAGTGCTCTGGAAAAGCCTCAGCTTACTCACTCACCTAATCAAAAATCTCCATGATTTGTTCATCTGATTCCCCCATTCTCTATCCATTTCACAAAATGTCTCTGTTTGTTCACATCCATACAGTACCTGAAAATACCCACTTCACACACTCTTCCCTTCCCCAGTCCCAAACCATATCTCTCCCTGACAGCAATGTTCTCTGCTACAGCCCCTCTCGTACCCATGATATGGAAATCTAGATCCACATACACAACAGCCACACTGCTCGTCTGCTCCAGTGTGTCCAGTACATCTCCCCATGCTAGGAAGGTTTCTTCTAACGGCTGTATCGAGCTTGGGCTGGGAATGGAAGGCGAGCGCCAAATGTGACATCAACAAGCCAGTTCAATCAATCGAACAGTACCCGAATTTAATATTCCCATTCTTACGTTTGAATGTCTTCTCTAGTGTGTTGCAACCCCTTTTTCCAGTTCTCTGGAGTAGTTCCGTTTAAGTATTTTTGAAATTCCCTGATTAAAGTCAATGTATGTCCCTCTATGTCTCGGGTTTGTATTTTGTGCTATGTGGAATCATTGGTGACAATGTGACAGAGTTCTGGAAAAAGGAAACCCTCTGGTTTGTGTCCCTGCTGTCTCCCGTGTGGACCTCCATGATCGACAGGAGGTTTCAGCAGCTCTGTCATATGTGTGCAAAACTTGGACGTGGTCTGTCCACTGAACGTATGTGTTAGTCACACGCAGGTTAATTTGTGTTCTGCAACACGATGAACCTGGCATGGTAGCACAGTGGTTAGCAGTGCTGCGGCCACTGTCTGTGTGGAGTTTGCACGTTCTCCTCGTGCCTGCGTGGGTTTCCTCTGAGTGCTCCGGTTTCCTCCCGTAATCTGAAAGTCGTGCTGGTTAGGTGCATTCACCCGAACAAGCGCCGGACTGTGGCTTCTCGGAGAATTTCACAGTAACTTCATTGCAGTGTTGATGTCAGTCTTACTTGTGACTAATAAATAAACGTTACTGAAATTTAAATATTCCATGAATCGAGCTTGCAGCTGAGGAGCTATTGACTGACTCTTGTGATTGGAAAGTTATTGGAGGTGATGTGGATAGATTTCTGGAGGTTGTTTTGTGAGTTGCTGCATACCCTCAGGGAGGACCGAGGATTTGCTGGCTGAGCTCTGAAAGATGTATAATGATGCATTTGAATCTGAGAGCATGGTCCTGAATTTCAGTAACGATAACTATGATGGTATGAGGCATGAATTCTCCATGGCGGAGAAACATCAGATTTAAGGAAGACGCATACAAATTGGCAAGAAAATTGGCAAGAAAAAGCAATAGGCCTGAGGTTTGCAAGCCGTTTAAAATTCAGCAAAGGAGGATCAAGGGATTGATTAAGAAGTGAAAAATATGGTATGAAAGCAAGCCTGCAGGGAACATTAAAAAACAACTGACAGTAACAATTTCTGTACATATGTAATGACAAAAACGAATGTAGTGCCCTCGCAGTCAGAAACTGGGGAATTCATAACATAAGAACATAAGAACTAGGAGCAGGAGTAGGCCATCTCATCCCATGGGCCTGCTACGCCATTCAGTCAGATCATGGCTGATCTTTTTGTGAACACAGCTCCACTTACCCGCCCGCTCACCATAACCCTTAATTCCATTACTTTTCAAAAATGTATCTATCCTTGCCTTAAAACATTCAATGAAGTAGCTTCAGCTGCTTCACTGGGCAGGGAATTCCACAGATTCACAATAGTTTGTGTGAAGAAGTTCGTCCTCAAATCAGTTCTAAATCTGCTTCCCCTTAATTGAGGACATGCCCCCTAATTCTAGTTTCACCCGCCAGTGGAAACAACGTCACTGCTTCTATCTTATCTATTCCCTTCATAATCCTATATGCTTCTATACGATCTCGCCCCATTCTTCTGAATTCCAATGAATATTGTCCAAGTCTACTCAGCCTCCCCTCGCAACTCCGGAATCAACCTCGTGAATCTCCTCTGTTACCCCTCCAGTGCCAGTGGATCCTTTCTCAAGTAACAAGACCAACACTGTACACAGTACTCCAGGTGTGGCTTCACGAGCACCTTTTACAGCTGCAACATAACCTCGCTGTTTTTCAACTCCATTCCTCTGGCAATGAAGGACCGAATTCTATTTGCCTTCTTAATTACCTGCTGCTTCTGCAAACCAACTCCTTGTGATTCTTGCACAAGGACACTCAGGTCTCTCTGTACAGCAGCATACTGCAATTATTTACCATTGAAATAACAGACCATTTTGCTGTTATACCTACCAGAATGGATGACCTCACATTTACTCACATTGTACTCCATCTGCCAGACCATTGCCCCCTCATTTAGACAATCAATATCCCTTTGCAGACTTTCACCGTCCTCTGCACACTTTGCTCTGCCACACATCATAGTGTCACCACGTCACTTGGTCCCCAACTCCAAATAATCTATGTAAATTGTAAACCATTGCGGTCCCACACTGACCATGAGGCACGCCACGACGCACTGGTCGCCTACCAGAAAAACACCAAACTTTTCCCCCACTCTTTGCTTTCTGTTAATTAACCAATCCTCTATCCATGCGAAGACATTACCCGTAATACCATGCACCTTTATCTTATGCAGCAGCCTTTGGTGCGGCAGCATGTCAAATGCCTTCTGAAAATCCAGATACACCACATCCACAGGCTCCCCATTGTCCACTGCGCATATAATGTTCTCAAAGAATTGCGCCAAATCAAGTCTATGTAACATCCTGGTAAGTATTTTCTGCACTTTTTCTTGTTTAATAATATCCTTTCTATAATAGGGTAAACGGAAGTGTACACAGAATTAGAAGTGCAGCCTTACCAATGTCTTGCACAATTTCAACAAGACGTCCCAACGCTAGTTTCCAATGTTCGGAACAATGAAACCAAGCATGCTGAATGCCTTCTTCATCACAGTGTTCAACTGTGACTCCAATTTGAATGAACTATGAACTTCTACCCCGAGATCTCTTTGTTTTATAACTCTGCCGAACAACCTACCACCCTGCCATAGTTCGATCTTCCAAAATGCATCACCTTGCATTTATCAAAATTTAACTCCCGCTGCCACTCATCAGCCCAATTGATCAAGATCGTGTCATCTTCAAACTTACTAATCATGCCTCTTAAGTTATCATCCAGATCATTCATATAAATGACAAATAACAGTAAACCTGGCATAGATCGCTCAGGCACAACGCCGGTCACCGGTCTCCAGTTTGTAAAACGAAACCATACAACTACCAGACAATTTTATCTTCAATTGGCTACCTCACCTGGATCCCGTGAGATTTATCTTTATGCAACAACTTACGTGCAGAAACGTGTCAAAGGCCTTGCTAAAGTTCATGCAGACAGCATCAACCGCACTGCCTTCATCAACCTTTTTGGTTACCACTTCGAAAAAATCAATCAAATTCGTGAGACATGATTTTCCACTCACAAAACCATGCTGACTGTCCCAAATCAGGCTTTGCTTCTCTGCAAGCCAGTAATCCTGTCCCAGAATACCTGCTAACAACTTACCCACTACAGACGTTAGGCTCACCGGCCTGTAGTTTCCAGGCTTTACCTTCCAGCCCTTCCTAAGCAATGTCACAATATTTGCTAAGCTCCAATCTTCAGGTACCTCACCTGTGACGAATGATGATTCAAATATCTTTACTCCGGGATCCGTTATTTCCAACCTAGCTTTCTGGGATATATTTCATCAGGTCCCGGGGATTTATCTACCTTGATGCGCATTAAGATTCCAACACCTCCTTCTCTGTAACATGTACTCTTCTCAGTACATCACTATTTATTTCCCCACGTTCACTGAATCCATTGTTTTCTCAGCAGCAAATACTGGTGGCACGGGAGCTCAGTGATTAGCACCGCTGCTTCACAGTGCCAGGGATATGGCTTTGATTCCCTGCTGAGTTCACTGTCTGCGTGGAAATCATAGAAGTCATAGAAACCTTACAGTGCAGGAAGAGGCCATTCGGCCCATTGAGTCTGCACCGACCACAATCCCACACAGGCCCTACCCCCATATCCCTACATATTTTTACCCCCTAATCCCTCTAATCTACAAACCTCAGGACACTAAGGGGCAATTTTACAATGGCCAATCAACCTAACCCGCACATCTTTGGACTGTGGGAGGAAACCGGAGCACCCGAAGGAAACCCACGCAGACACGAGGAGAATGCGCAAACTCCACACAGGCAGTGACCCCGAGCCGGGAATCGAACCCAGGTCCCTGGAGCTGTGAAGCAGCAGTGTTAACCACTGTGCTGGAGATTGCACGTTCTCCCCTTTGTGTGCGTGGGCTTCCTCCAGGTGCTCCGGTTTCGCCCCACATTGTAAAAGACGTACTGGCTTGGTGCATTGACCCGAGCAGGCGCCGGACTGTGGCAACTCGGAGAATTTCACAGTAACTTCATTGGCAGTGTTTTTTAAGCCTTACTTGTGTCGAATAAATATGTTTCATTCATTGGAAATGTTGAGTTAGTACCTCACCCATCTCTTGTGGATCGTTATGAGTCCCTGCTCTCTCCCTAGTTACTCATTTGCCCTTTATGTATTAGTAAAAGCTCTTTGGGTTCTCATTTTCTTGATATGCTTAAGCAATCTCGTGTCCCCTTTTTGCCCTCCTGATTTCTCTGCTAACTATACTCCGACACTCCCTATAGTTTCAAGGGATCCCAATTGTTTCAAGTCAAATGCCTCCTTCTTCTTCTTGACCATGGCCTCAATATCCCGTGTCATCCAGGATTCCCTAGTTCCGCCAGCATTGCCCTTCACTCTAAAAGTAATATGCTTACCATGAACCCATGCTGACACACTTTTGAAAGCTTCCCTTTTACCAGATGTCCCTTTGCCTGCCAACAGGCTCCCCCACGCAAATTCTGAAATTTCCTGTCCAATGCCATCAAAATTGGCCTTGCCCCAATTTCGAATTTCCACTTTGGGCCAGCCCTAACTTTCTCCATCACTATCTTAAATACAATGGAATTCTGGCCACTGGTCCAAAAGTGATCACTCATTAACGCTTCAGTCACCTGTGCTCCCTTATTTCACAAGAGGAGGACAGGTTGGCCCCCTCTCCAGTCGGGATTTCCACACACTGAATGACAAATTCATTCTGAATACACTCACAAATTCGTTCTCCATCCAAGCACCAAATACTATGGCTGGCCCAGTCAATGTTGGGAAAGTTAAAGTCTCCATCTATTACCACCCTATTTTTCTTGGTGCTATCATTAATCTTCTTACACTCTGGAGTTTCTGATCTGGATTAAAACATTTGGCTACTCTTTGAAAGGTTGAAATCTATGTTAGATAGATAGAACAGTACAGCACAGAACATGCCCTTCGGCCCACGATGTTGTGCCGAACTTTATCTGAAACCAAGATCAAGCTATCCCACTCCCTATCATCCTGGTGTGCTCCATGTGCCTATCCAATAACCGCTTAAATGTTCCTAAAGTGTCTGACTCCACTATCATTGCAGGCAGTCCATTCCACACCCCAACCACTCTCTGCGTAAAGAACCTACCTCTGATATCCTTCCTGTATCTCCCACCACGAACCCTATAGTTATGCCCCCTTGTAATAGCTCCATACACCCGAGGAAATTGTCTTTGAACGTTCACTCTATCTATCCCCTTCATCATTTTATAAACCTCTATTAAGTCTCCCCTCAGCCTCCTCCGATCCAGAGAGAACAGCCCGAGCTCCCTCAACCTCAATGTTCCTACGTTTATTTTTGATGAGGGGACTTCAAGGCAGTGAGTGGTGAGCATATGTGTGTTTTCATTTCAGATGCTGTATTCAGGTTTAAATAGGGATGATTTGTGAAAAAATTGCACTTTCAGAGGCTACGATATTTCTGGGAGTGGAAGAATTCATGCAGATTGTTTTGCAAAAGGTGACTAGGACAAAACTTTTGGAATTGGCAAAAAAGTTGCTGTTGACATTACCTAACAGTATACGGAAAGGGGAGATAGTTGTGGCGATAACACAGCATCTAAAATTGCCAAAAATACATTCAGAATCATTCGAAATGGCTGGAGTTCAACGACAAATGAAAAAAGCTGAAACATGATGAAGAATTAAAGCAGCTTGAATTCGAAATAAAAGAAAGAGAGTAACAGCTAGCAACATAATTGAAACAGTTTGAATTTTAGCAAGAAAATAAAGTGAATCTGCTTGAATTCAGATAAGAAAAAAACAAAGGGAGTGGATAGCCCAAGTGGAACAAGAACAGTCAGAACCAAACTTTGGGAAGCCGATAGTAAGCAAGAATCATATTATAAAGTTTCTTGTGCGGGAACACATATTGCAACTTCATGAATGGACTCTGGAAGGAACATGTGCCCTGATGCGGGATCACGTGTCTATCCAGTTTGGCAATGATCCGGTGGGAATGTTCACTTTGACACTTATAGTGAGCGTTTCGGGCAGTGGTTCCCAAAGGGTGCAGGGCGCCACACTGGCACGGCGAGAGAGGATGGCAAGTGTGGCGGGAAGATTCAAGGACAATCAAAGAAACATTTAAACCTAGATAGATATTTTTCCAAAGTGAGAGCAAGAGCATCAAGTGATGCTGAGGACGATGTCCCAGGATCATATTATAAAGTAGCTGTGTTCTATGTTATGAATCAAGCACTGCTAGGAGTTGGCTTTTTTGTTTTTGAATGTATTTCTCATCAATAAAAAATTTTGCGTGGCGCGAGCAAATTTTTATTCCGAAATTGCAGCCCAGTGAAAAACGTTTGGGAACCACTGGCCTAATAGATAACGATTTCGTCGCAAGAGAGACGTGTCCGTGCTTGTTTTTAGAACCTGTTTCACATTTATCACCCACAGTCGTCTGTGTTCATGAACTTGGTTTAATAATTTTATTGCTGTAAACGAAAAGAATGCAAAATTCTGAAAAATCCAATGAAATATGACTCAATATTGATAGAAACCAAAACAGATTAATTATATTATGTATTCACTGAGGTAATTGATTATTCAAGAACCTTCTTTCGCATTTAATGCAATTAAACTCAAATTCGTAAACCCATCGCAATTTATTAGCATCCAGACCCGAGGGCTGCTGGATAAGAATCACACACCTCACAGAATGATCGAATCCCTCCGTTGCCGAGGGAGGCCATTCAGCCCATCGCGCCTCCACACACAAAAATCCCACCCAGGTCCTATAACCGTAATCCCACATATTTACGCTACTAATACCCCTGTCACTAAAGGGCAATCTAGCATGACAAATCAACGTAATCCGCACATCTTTGGACTGTGGGATGAAACCGGTGCACCCGGAGGAAACCAACGCAGACACGAGAGAATGTGCATATTTCGCACAAACAGTCAACCAAGGCCGGGAATCGAAACTGCGTGCCTGGCGCTGTGAGGCAGCAGTACTAACCACTGTGCCACCGAGCCGCCCCATCTTGTAAACCATAATTTTGAGGGAGGTTCCAAAGAATTGAACACACCAGTGCAGTGACTGCGCAAAGGTAATGATGACACACTGGAAGAAAAGGCAAATAAATGCAAGCACAAATCTATCAGCAGGCTTGAACACAAGCGGTTTCAGTAACAGCACGGACGCAGAGTGGTTAGCACTGCTGCTTCACAGCGCCAGGGTCTTGGGTTCGATTCCCGGCTTGGGTCACTGTCTGGGCGGAGTCTGAACGTTCTCACCCGTATCTATGTGGGTTTCCTCCAGGTGCTCCGGTTTCCTCCCACGTTCCGAAAGGCGTGCTGTTTCGGTGCATTGGCCATGGTAAATCCTCCCTCAGTGTCCCCGAACAGGCACTGGAGCGTGCTGACTCGGGGATTTTCACGGTAACTTCATTGCAGTGTTAATGTCAGGCCACTTGTGACACGAATAAAATAAACTTTTAAACTAACATTTTTATCAACAACCTTTCTTGATTAGTGCCCTGCACCCTCAGACGCTCTCCACCGACAGGGAAACATCCTTTCTCTCGATCCAGAATTTCAGTGACTTCCCATTCACAGGAAAATAGATCGACATATTGATTGTAGTCCTTCAGTACTTTTCATTCACAGAGATATACATTCTAAATATGTCTCTTTGTGCATCTTTATCCACACCACCCATCCATTGACTCTGTCTACGGCTCCTGCTGCCTTGGAAAAGCAGCCACATAATCAAGGATCCCACGCACCCCGGACATTCTCTCTTCCACCTTCTTCCATCGGGAAGAAGATACAAAAGTCTGAGCTCATATATCAACCAACCCAAGAACAGCCTCTTCCCTGCTGCCATCAGACTTTTGAATGTACCTCCCTCCCGTAAAGTTGACCTTTCTCTAGACCCTAGATATGACTGTAACATTCAGCACCCTCTTCTTTCCTTAGAATCATAGAAACACGACAGTGCAGAAGCAGGCCATTTGTACCAACGGGTCTGCACCAAAAACAATCCCTCCCGAGCCCTATCCCCGTAATCCCAAATTTTTACCCAGCTCATCCCTCTTCCTACATATCGTCGGATACTAAGGGGCAGTTTATCATGGCCAATGCACCTAACGCGTGCATCTTTGTATTGTGGGAGGAACACGGACCCAGAGGAAACCCACGCAGACATAGGGAGAATGTGCAAACTGCACACAGATAGCAACCCAAACTGGGGATCGAACCCAGTTCTCTAGAGCTGTGATGCAGCAGTGCCAACTATTGTGCTGCCGTCCCACTCACCAGTGTGCAATATTCATTCTCTGTATAGCGGGCAAGTAACAATAATTTTCACTGTTTACTAATAATAAATCAAATCAAATCAAAACAAATGAACGCAAAATTCAATAATTTAATTCATTCCTCCATCTTCCAACTTGTTACCCATTCTGTTATGATGAAAAACAGATCTGGTTCACTAATAACCCTTAGGGAAGGAAATCTGCTGTCCTTACCTCGTCTGGCCTAAATGTGACTCCAGAGCCACAGCAATGTGATTAACTCTCAACTGTCCTCAGGCAAGTAAGGTGGGCAATAAATGCTGGCCAGCCAGCGATGTCCATGTCCCATGAACGAAAAATAAACTAACCATATACCTACATCCCCGGCACTAATCTTTGCAATACTTTATAAGTTACAGCCAACCAGCCTGAATGTGCTTTTGTATCCCGACTCACTGTTCCGTGCCTCCTCACAAATTATCTATGCAATCCAGGCTGTCAACCTGAGGTCCATGAGCCACAATATGACACCACGACTCTTTGCGCTGCACGCTGTGGGATTGTTGTAATCCAAGTCTATGACATCGACTGGCTCCATCGTGTAGGGCAGTTAACTCACTTGTCTACATGGCAAGGGTGTGATTCAGTATGCTACCAATGATATGAGTTTAATCCCCCTAAAGGCAGCAGGGATTTGTAAATATTATCTCCACACCTTGTCCAAGAGTGGCATGGGCAGAGTGGATACTCAGATGCTCTTTACTAGGGCAGAAAAGTCAAGTACTCGGGGACATAGTTTTAAGGTGCCTGGGGAAAACGTCAGAGGAGATATGCGAAGCAAGTTTTTTTACACAGAGGGTGGTGAATGTCTGGAATGTATTGCCCGCAGAGGTAGTGGGAGCTGGCCCAGTAGCGGCATTTAAGGGGCAACTAGAAAAATACATGAATAGGATGGGAATGGAAGAACACGGACTCTGTAGATGCATATGGTTTTAGTTTAGGAAGGCATCATGATCGGCGCAGGCTTGGAGGGCCGAAGGGCCTGTTGCTGTGCAGTATTGTTCTTTGTTCTTTGAGTGGTGAACTGAAATGGGCGACACAGCGGCACAATGGTTAGCACTGCTGCCTCACATCGCCAGGGAGCCGGGTTCGATTCCTGGCTTGGGTCACTGACTTTGGAGAGTCTGCACGTTCTCCGTGTCTGCGTGGCTTTCTTCCAGGTACTCTGGGTTCCTCCCACAGTACGAAAGACGAGCTGGTTAGGTGCATTGGCCATGCTAAATTCTCCCTCAGTGTAACCGGAACAGGTGACGGAGTGAGGCGACATGGGGATTTTCACAGTAACTTCATTGCAGTGTTAATGTAAGCGTACTTGTGACACGAATAAAAACATTGCATTTACCGTATCTGTAGCTATCTATTTCAGAGCAGTGATGTTGGCTTTAGATTTTGGCGATGTTATATGGTTTTAATCCCTCGATTTATTCCCATACTTCCCCCTCCAGATGTTAACTTATTGGAGATCCTTGTTCTTATGAGTAAGTCCATTGGTTATCCTCTATTACTGCTATAGAAATTATGTGTTCCACTGTGAAAACAGATGCAGAATACAGGATCCTAGAAATAAAGATACAAAATGGTCCAGACGGGGAAATATTTCACACAGAGGGTGGTGAGTGTCTGGAACAAGCTGCCAGAGGCAGTCGTAGAGATGGGTACAATGTTGTCTTTTAAAAAGCATTTAGACAGTTATATGGGAACATGAGTATCGAGGGATATGGGCCAAATGCGGGCAATTGGGATTAGCTTAAAGGTAAAAACTAGGCGGCATGGACAAGTTAGGCCAAAGGGCCTGTTTCCATGCTGTAAACCTCTATGATTCTATAACATAGGAACACAGTTTACTCAATCTCTGCTCATAGCTAATACCCTCCAGACCAGGCAACATCCTGGTAAACCTTTTCTGTACTCCCTCCAAAGCTCCGACGTCCTTCTGGTGGTGTGGCGACCAGAACTGGACGCAGTTTTCCAAATGTGGCCGAAACAACGTTCGATATAACTGCAACATCATATGTCAACTTTTACACTCTATGCCCCGTCCAATAAAGGAAAGCATGCCATAAGCTTTCTTTACCACCTTTTCCACCTATGCTGCCACCTTTAAGGATCTGTGGGCTTGCACACCCAGATCCCTCTGTATGTCTATACTCCTGATGGTTCTGCCATTTATTGTATTAGATCCCCTGCAGTGGATCAATCAAAATGCATCACTTCGCATTTATCTGGATTAAATTCCATCTGCCATTTCTCCGCCCAATTTTTCAGCCTATCAATATCCTGCTGTATTCTCTGACAATGTTCATCACTATCTGCAACTCCAGCAATCTTTGTGTCGTCCGCAAACTTACTAGTCAGACTAGCTGGACCGGAGGATGCAAAATGTAGTGTTAACGTCATAGTTAGGGTTCTAGAGAAACGTCAACTTAATCTGAGGGAAGTCCATTCAAAAGTTTGATGGCAGCGGGAAAGAAGATATTCTTGTTTCGGTTGGTACGTTTCCTCAGACTTTTGTATTTTTTTCCGAGGGAAGAAGGTGGAAGGGAGAATGTCCGGGGTGCATGGGTCCTTGATTATGCTGGCTGTTTTTCCCGAGGCAGCGGGAAGAGTAGCCATAGTCAATGGATGGGAGACTGGCTTGTGTGATGGACTGGGCTTCAATCATTACCCTTTGTAGTTTATTGTGGTCTTGGACAGAGCAGGAGCCATATTCAAGCTGTGATACAACCAGAAAGAATGCTTTCCATGTTGCATCTGTAAAAGGTGGTGAGAGTCGTAGCAGGTGTGCCAAATTTCCTTAGTCTTCTGAGAAAGTCGAGGTTCATTGTTGAATGCACTAAATTACTAAACATTTATTACTTTTCCTTTTGTGCTGTTCTTATTCAAAAGAGAAATAATTGAAAAGATATTACTCTGCTCGTTGCTGGTGTCCTTTTGTTCGTATCGATTTAAATTAGTTTCTTATCCATTCGACGGACATGGGTATCTTTGGCTGGCCAGCATTTATTGCCCATCACATAATTTTGAAAAGAATGCAGCTCATAACAAGACTAGTGAAACAAGGTAATACACTTCAGAAGGAGTGGTGATTAAACCCTATCATGGTCGAGTCAGGCCAATCGTCTTACATTGTTGGGGTCAGTCTGCAATGCAACGTGGTCAAATAACCCATAAATGTTCACTCGGGGGCCATCGTGGCCGCTTGAGTTGCTTTTGTTTTTAATTCCCATTGACAAATATGGAAATAATGAGGCGGTTCAGTAAATTTGACCACACAGCTGTCAGAATAATATTTTCCTTGGGACAAAAGGGATCGAGGGATACTGGGGGGAAGGAGGGATCAGGATACTGAATTTAGTGATCAGCCATGAGCATGATGAATGGTGGAGCAGGCTCGAGGGGCCTACTTATTTTCTATGTTTTTAAATATTGCTTCTCAATCTCAAGGGACTTCTCTATTTGAATCCTATCAGGAAGGGCATAAAATATTGTAACTCGAGAAGGAGCAGGCCATTCGGCCCTTCGAGCCTGCACCACCATTCATTTTGACCATGGCTGATTATCCAATTCTGTATCCTGATGCACTCTTCCCCCCATCACCCTCGATCCCTTTCGCCCCAAGAGCTGTATCGAATTTCTTCATAAAATCAGACAATGTTTTGGCCTCAACTACTTTCTGTGGTAGTGAATTCCACACATTCACCTCCCGCTGGGTGAAGAAATTTCTCCTCACCTCAGTTCCAAATAGTTTACCCCTTATCCTCAAACTATGACCCCTAATTCTGGACTCCCCCACCATTGGGAACATTCTTTCTGAACCTACCCTGTCTAATCCTGTCAAAATTTTACAATTGATCTACCTTTTTGGCAGATGGGGATTTTTCATCATTTCACTTCAAGTTTAAAGTTTTATTTATTGGTGTCACAAGCAGGCTTACATTAATACTGCAATGAAGTAACTGTGAAAATCTCCTATTCACCACAGTCTGGCACCTGTTCGGATACACTGAGAGAGAATTTAGCACGGCCAATCCACCTAACCAGCACGTCTTTTGGACTGTGAGAGGAAACAGGAGCACCCGGAGGAAACTCACCTCTACACTGGGGAGAACGTGCAGACTCCACGCTGACAGTGACCCAAGCCAGAAATCTGTCCGAAAGATGTGCTGGTTAGGTGCACTGGCCATGCTAAATTCTCCCTCAGTGTACCCGAACAGGCGCCAGAGTGTGGGGACTGGGAGATTTGTACCGTAACTTTATTGCAGTGTTAATGTAAGCCTACTTGTGACTCTAATAAATAAACCTTTATTTTTGAAATTACTGTTTTTTGCCCGCTATACAAAGCAGAACGGACATAGCGAAGGAAAGGAGGGGGTGCAGAATGCACTGTTACAGTCATAGCTAGGATGTGGAGAAGGATCAACCAAAATCACAGAATGCCTGCAATGCAGAACGAGACCACCAAGCCCGTGCCGACAACAATCTCACCCAGGCCCGATCCCCATAACCCCACATATCCCTGCTAATTCCCCTGACTTAACCTGCACATCACTGAACTGTGCGAGGAAACCGGAGAACCAGGAGGAAACCCACGTAGACACAGGCAGAACGCAGAAACTCCACAGGGACATGACCCAAGGCTGGAAATGAACCCAGTATCTGGTGCTGTGAGGCAGCAGTGCAAACCACTGTGCCATATGAGGTAGGTCCATTCAAAAGTCGGAAAGCAGCAAGGAAGAAGCTTGAGTCGGTTGGTGCGTGTCCTCATACTTTTGTATTTAATTCTCAACAGAAGAAGGTGGAAGAGAGAATGTCCTGTGTGCGTGGGTCCTTGATTATGCTGGCTGCTTTTCCGAGGCAGCGGGAAGTGTAGACAGAGTCAGTTGATGATAGGCTGGCTTGCATGATAGGCTGGGCTTAACTCACGGCCCATTGCAGGTTAGATGCAGCTGTGGTTGTAAGGTGAACATTTGCTTTGATTGATTTGATATTTGGGGTGGCAATATGGCACAGTGGTGAGCACTGCTGTCCCACAGCGCCTGGGACGCGCGGTCAATTCCGGCCTTGGCTCACTGTCTGTGTGCAAAGAACAAAGAACAATACAGCACAGGAACAGGCCCTTCGGCCCTCCAAGCGTGCACCGATCATGTGTTCCCAACTGGACCATCCGTTTGTATCCCTATATTCCCAGTCTGTTCATGTGGCTATCGAGATAAGTCTTAAATGATCCGAGCATGTCTGCCTCAACCACCTTGCTTGGTACTGCACTCCAGGTCCCCACCACCCTCTGTGTAAAATATGTCCCCCGCATATCTGTATTGAACCTTGAACTTGTGACCCCTTGTGTTTGACATTTCTAACCTGGGAAAAAGCTTCCAACTGTTCACCCTATCTATGCCCTTCATAATTTTATAAACTTCAATAGGTCGCCCCTCAACCTCCGTCTTTCCAGGGAAAGCCTAGTTTACTCAATCTCTCATCATAGCTAATACCCTCCAGACCAGGCAACATCCTGGTAAACGTTTTCTGTGCTTCCTCCAAAGCACGTCCTTCTGGTAATGTGCCGACCAGAACTGGGCGCAGTATTCGAAATGTGGCCTAACCAACGTTCTATATAACTGCAAAATCATATGCCAACTTTTCTACTCTATGCCCCGTCCAATAAAGGGAAGCATGCCATGTGCCTTATTCGCCACCTTTTCCACCTGTGCTGCCACCTTTAAGGATCTGTGGACTTGTACACCCAGATCCCTCTCCTCTGTGTGTCTATAGTCTTGATGGTTCTGCCATTTATTGTATTGCTCCCCTCTGCATTAGATCTACCAAAATGCATCACTTCGCATTAATCCGATTAAATTCCATCTGCCATTTCTCCGCTCAATTTTTCAGCCTATCTATATCCTGCTGTATTCTTTGACAATGTTCAACACTAGCAGCAACTCCAGCAATCTTTGTGTCGTCTGCAAACTGACTAATCAGACCAGCTGGTACCACGGGGAGAACGCAATCTTTGTGTCGACCACAAACTTACTAATCAGACCAGCTGGTACCACGGAGAGAACGCACCAACGTTCAGTTGGTACGTTGTCCCCGTGTCTGCATGGGTTTCCTCTGAGAGCTCTGGTTTCCTCCCACACTCCAGAGACGTGTGGGTTAGGTTGATTGGCCATGCTCAATTGACCCTAGTGTCAGGAGTAAATACATGGGGTTATGGGAATACGGCCTGGGTGGGATTGTGGTCGGTGCAGACTTGATTGGCCGATTTGCCTCCTTCTGCACTGTAGGAATCTGTGATTTGATGTTTCATATAGAAGTAGATTTGTAGCATTGGTCGTGATTCTCCCATCGCGACCCACAACTTTTCTGTTGGGTCACGGTGGGAGACGTGCATCACCGTCCAGGAACGCATGTGCATCTCCCAGAGCTGGCGAACAGTCGTCGGTCAGACCATGCTGGAAACTGGCGGGAAGGCAGGTAAGTCATTGAATCTGTTTTAAATGCATTTTAAGTATGTTAAGCAGTTCATTATTGGGACCTTTCAGTTCCCGATTGTATCTCCTACCCTGCCAGGAGAACTTCATTCCGACGGGTTTCAGACTAGCTCCCCACATTCGGGGAACTAGTGGGAGACCCCGCTGGAGTGGAAGGGGGGGCAATCGGGACTCCCCAAGGGTTGGGCGGCAGGAGCTGGTGCCCCCTGGGCATGGGCACCCTGGCAGTGCCAGTCTGTGTCCCGTGGCACTGTCCAATGGGAAAAGTGCCCATGCCCAGGGGGCACCTTGGCACTGCCTCATTGTAAGCTATACTAGTTCCTTAATAGAAAACTAAAGATTAATTCCTGTAAAATTACATTGTGCATCACATCATTGAGTTGACAGCAAATTAGCATCATGGCATTGCTGTTTTAACGGGAGAATCTGGCCTAAAAATCTCTTACTTATAATGTTGTGCGGAATAAAAAAAGGCATTCCTTCTCATTTTAAACATCGCCAGTCTGTGAAACATGGGAGCTACAGAAACTTAGCACGGGAGTTATTCATGAGGAAGCTTTGCCCGGAAGGCTCCCTTCTCATTTGGATTCAAACCATCAAGCAATTCCCGGTGGCCACATTATGGTTTTGCCTTGTTAAGTTTTGCATGATTTGGGGTTGAATGGAATCCAGGGGTTCAGTTCCGTTTTTCCATTGGCTTCAAGCGGATCGAGTTTATACAGCTTGAAATTCCATGGCATCACTTGAGCTGAGCTCAAAGCAGGTTGGACGGTTGAATTTAGTTGAATGCGAAGATGTCACGATGAGATATTTTATGTTAATCTTCAATGTGTTACTGTTTCAGTGGTAGGCAAAGTAGCTGCACATTGTTTGCCGAATACAGTGGTTGCCAAAGGGTGTGGCACGCCACACTGGTGCGGCGAGAGAGGATGGCAAGTGTGGCAGGAAGATTCAAGGACAATCAAAGAAACATTTAAACATGCATAGATATTTTTCCAAAGTGAGAGCAAGCGCATCAAGTGATGCCGAGGACGATGTCCCATGATCATATTATAAAGTAGTTGTGTTCTATTTTATGAAAGAAGTAAAGCTAGGAGTTAATTTTTTCTTGTTTTTGAATGCATTTCTTATCAATAAAAAATTTGGTGGGGCGCGAGCAAATTTCTTTTCCACAAGTACGGCCCAGTGACAAAAGTTTCGGCACCACTGTTTTAGGGTAACCTGGCAATGGGGAAGTGACTTCAACCACGATGGGAGTTAGTGTCTGGATTTAATGGACAAATGAGATATCATTATGCGTATTGGTAAAATGCAATTTGCTGAGGTGAGTGACAAGGACTATTATTGATCTGTGCATATTAAAGACGATGATTTTAAACTAGGTTAAGGTGGGAATGATTGACAGAAAACCTACAATTTATCCGTTTTGAATTGTAAACTTCAGAGCTAATAAAAGTGATGAGGTTGGTCCATTTGAGAGCTCACTCGATCCTCGGGTCATCTCCAATCAGCTGCCGGCTAAATAAAGTTATGGATTTGCTTCAGAGGCACTGGCTTCATGAATATTTCATTGAGATTTCCTAACAGTACTGCTCCCCTCACGTACCGCACCAACAAGAGGGAAAACTCCAGCGCTGCTAAAACCCTTAATTTGAGTAACCTTTTGCATGGTCTTTACTATTTGTGTAGGACCTCTCACTAAAACGAGAAGTGGGAAGTACTGTCTATTGATTTGAATGGAAATGTCTAATAGTATTCCAGAGGCTATTTCATTAAGCAATGTTACCGCTAAAAGGATTGCAGAGGAATTGCTTACTTTTATATATGAGTACTGGATTACCCCTATCAATACAATCAGGTCAGAGGTAATTTTTTACACCAGAGTTATTCAAGGAGGTTACGGATAGCTTGGGAGTAAAGCAGTGTAAATCGACGGCGGACGAGCCAGAATCACATGGAACGTTAGATCGGTGGCATGAAACTTTAAAGTCAGTTTTGAGGGCTTTTTGTCAAATTATCCAGAGGATTGGGATAAAGGAATTCTATTTGTTTTCTTTGCAATTAGGGATGCCACTAATGAGTCAAACTAACTTAGAACATTTTAATTGACTTCTGATCATGAGGTAAGAGGGCCACTTAAATTAGTTAAGGAGTAACTGGTGAGTCAGTGTTCTGAGAATTCATTATTGGATGATATGTCAAATTTGAGGGAAATGTTGACTACTGCAGTTGAATTAGCCAGATAACATTTAGAACTGGCACAGCGTGAGATGAAAGAGAAATCGGATAGGAATCAAAAATCCGTAGTTATGCGAGTGGGGATAACGTCTTCTTCTTGCCACCAGTTTAGGGTGAATCTTTTAAAAGCAAGGTTTATTGGGCTTTATCAAATTGAAAGTACACTGGGTGAGGTGAATTATTTGATAAAACGCCAAATAGAAGGAAAGGTCACAGACTGTGTCATGTGTAAATGCTGAAAATGTAATTGGATAGGTGAGGAAAGCACAAGTAGGATTTTTTTTGGTTGTAACTCAGAGTGAAGAACCGGGTATACATGACACTGAATTTGCCATTTCTCAAATTAAATCGGATAAATTGGGATAAATTGTTGAGCTACCTTCTAGTTGAAAATCGAAATTACCTGGAAGATTTATTGATATCACATGGACAGGTATATGGGAATAAGTAGCACGTGCTAGAATTGTGAAACCTGATGTAGATGAGGGAAATGTTATTCCAATTAAATAGCATCCTGATAAATTTAACACTCTACATTTGGCGCAGTTTCAAAAGGAGATTGAAAGTATGCTCAAAATGAGATAATTAAATTGACTTTCAGCGAGGGGAGTTCACCAAAAGTGATAGGACCAAATGCAGATGGCACAAATAATTATGTGTGGACGCCAGGGAAATTATTGCTGTTACAAAATCAGGCTCAGTCTATTCCTCGGTTGACCGACTGCATTGAGAAGGTGTGACAATCTTGTTTTCTCTCAAGACTTGATTTACTCAAAGTTGACTGGCAGGACCTGTTGACTGGTAGAAATAACAGTTAAGAAAACTACTATTTAAATGGTAAAAAAAGTGCAGCATGCTGCTGTGCAGGGGGACCTGGGTGTCCTTGTGCAGGAATCTCAAGGAGTTGGTTTGCAGGTGCTACAGGTAATTAAGAAGGCAAATGGAATGTTGTCCTTCATTCCGAGAGAGATGCAGTTTAAAAACAGCGAGATTATGTTGCAGCTGTATAAGGTGCTGGTGAGGCCACACCTGGGGTACTGTGTACAGTTTTGGTCTCCTGGCTTGAGAAAGGATATGCTGGCACTGAAGGGGGTGCAGAGGTTGATTCCGGAGTTGAGAGGGTTGGCTTATGAGGAGAGACTGAGTAGACTAGGGCTATACGTTTTGGAATTCAGAAGAATGAGGGGATATCTTATCGAAACATATAAGATTAAGATGGGAATAGATAAGATAGAAGCAAGGAAGTTGTTTCCACTGGCGGGTGAAACTATAACCAGGTGGCATAGCCTCAAAATAAGGGGAAGCCGATTTAGGACTGAGTTGTGGAGGAACGTCTTCACCCAAATGGTTGCGAATCTGTGGAATTCACTGCCCAGTGAAGCAGTTGAGGCTATCTCATTGAATGTTTTTAAGGTAAGGATAGATAATTTTTTGAATAGTAGAGGAATTAAAGGTAATGGTGAGCGGGCGGGTAAGTGGAGCTGAGTCTACAAAAAGATCAGCAATGATCTTATTGAATGGCGGAGCAAGCTTGAGGGGCCAGACGGCCTACTCCTGCTCCTAGTCCTAATGTTCTTATGTTGTTATGTACCCTTATCCGAAAGGGCACAGGATATTTCAGTCTTTCTGAAACCAAATGGTGTTTACCACTTCAGAGTAATTAGGGAGCAGAAGTAAGCAAATGCAGACTTTCGAAACTGCTCTGCTATTCTATCACATCATAGCTGATCTCTCCCTGGTCTGAAATGCAACTTCACCATCTGTTCCCTATATCCATCTTTCTTTTTGTTTAGAAACATGTCTTTCTTGGAGTTTATGACCGTTTGAAGTATGGTAGGATGACTGATTGGCACACCAGGTGGGATAGTTCTTTTTTCACCCAAGAGTGCTTAGTTCCAGTGTGCTTGCTGATTCGTTAGAAGGTGTGTGGATTTCGGGCTGGGTGCAGCGTTCTGCATCCCTCTCCCTGGTATTTTTGGACGTTTTTCTGACTTCAAGCATATCTGGTTGTGCTTTAAATTAGCTGCAGAATCCAATAACACACGTGAGAAAAGAGCTTCCCCTTCTAACCCAAACAGAGTCTGTTTATGGGGATTGTTGGAATGGAAGAGTCCATTTAATTGTTAAGGTTTATACAAAATCGTGGTGTTTCGTTATTTGTAATTGATACAAGTTAATGCTAATTTGCTTCCTATGTGTTAACTATTTCAAATAAAATGTATTTTCTAAAAGCTCCTTAGAGTATCACTCGAATCATGCCTGAAGTGAAACATCTCATGCTTACTCTTGCAAACTTCAAAGGGCAAAACATATAGATTATAAGAACAGGGGGCAGATCCAGGATTAAATGTATCTTCCTTGCTTACATTTGGATTTTTGGACTCAACGATTGTGAGGGGTGAGCATATTTGTGTTTTCATTTCAGATCTTCTATTCAGGTTGAAATAGGAACAACTTGTGAAATTAAGGGTTACTCGGATGCGAAAGAGTTCTTGGGGTGGAAGAAATCAATGAGGGTGGTTTGCAAGAAGTGACTAAAACGAAGAATTTGTAATAGGCGAAAAGGTTGCAGTTGACATCACCTGAAGGCACAAGGAAGGGTAATAGATAATGCTGGCGATAGCTCAGCGTTTAAAATGCCAGACACACAGTCAGCATCATTGGTAATGGCTCGAAGTGAATTTGAAATGAAGCAGCTCGAATTCTATGCAAGGAAAGACAGAGATCACCAAAGCCAAATAAAAGGATGCAATTACAGCAGGAAAAGATAGAGAAATGGAAGAACAACAAGCAAAAGAATTGAAACAGTTTGAATTCCAGACTGATGAAGAGATAGGACAGCTTAAATTGCAGGCTGAGGAAAAAGTAAATGCAAGGCGAGCCCTAAAAAGTAAAGTTTAATTATTAGTCACAAGCAGGCTTACATTAACACCACAATGAAGTTACTGTGAAAACCCCCTAGTCGCCACACTCTGGTGCCTGTTTGTGTATGAGGGATAACTTAGCATGGTTAATTCGCCTAACCTGCACATTTTTGGTTGTGGGAAGATACCAGAGCACCCGGAGGAAACCCACGCAAACACAGGTAGAATGTGCAAACTCCACACAGACAGTGATCCAAACCGGGAATCGAACTTGGGTCCCTGATGCTGGGAGGCATCACTGCTAACAACTGTGCCACCATGTCACCCACACGGCGCCAAAAAAAGCAAAACAAATCGGAAAAAGAGAGAGCATATGAAATTCGGAAACCGGAAATAAAAAGTGAACGTCAATTAAAATGGCGGCGGTAAAGGGAAGCGTATAGGTTGGAGTCGTGATGCAGGCGTTCAGGAAGAGCGCGACCGTGTTAGTCAAAGGCCAGGTGGGGTCAATTTAAATATGTGGAAGCGTCGTCAAGCTTTGATTAGGAGAATAAAGAAGCAAAATCAGTTTCTAAGTAGAGCTCATGAGGTGTTTGCGTCACTATCGGAAAAGCTGTCTGGGAATTCTGACGAAAAAAGCCATCGTGGATGCATCTGAGCTTATGCCAGAAGCCTACAGACAATGGGTTCGAAATCTAAGGAAAGAACATTGTCAAACGTACATAGAATTTGAAAGCATCAAACCGAATAGTTTTGACAAGTGGATAAAGGCTTTGAAAATAGCTGAGACGTATGAAGCTCTTAGAGAAGGGATTCATGCGCAGGATTTTAAAAATGCATTTTCCGATGCAATAAGAACTCATGTGGAAGAGCATCGGTGTAAAAATGCTTGATGAACTTCAGAAATGACAATTGAAGAAAGATCAAAGAACAAGGACAATTATAGCAATGGAACAGGTCCTTCGTCCCTCCAAGCCTGAACCAACGAAGCTGTCCAACTGAACTAAAACTCCCTACCCTTCCAGGGACCATATCCCTCGATTCCCATCCTATTCATGTATTTGTCCAGACGCCCCTCAGAAGTGACTATTGCATCTGCTTCGACTATTTCCCAAGGCAGCGTATTCCAGGTATCCACCACTCTTTGTGTAAAAAAACTTGCCCCATACACCTCCTTTAAACATTTTCCCTCGCACCTTTATCTGATGCCCCCTCGTAATTGACTCTTCCGCCTTGGGAAAAAGCTTCTGATTATCCACACTGCCCTTGCCACTCATAATCTTGTAGCTTTCTATCAGGTCGCCCCAACACCCCCGCCACGTCTCTCCCCCCCCCCCCCACCCCCCATCGTTCCAGTGAGAACAAACCAAGTTTATCCAAACTCTCCTCATCACTAATGCCCTCCATACCAGGCAACATCATCTCTGTACCCAGTCCAAAACCTCCACATCCTTCTGTTAGTGTGGCGACCGGAATTGAACTCTCTGGGCCCAATCTTACCATTGCGTCGCGCGCGTTTCCAGGCGGGAAAACGTGGTAAATTCGGGTGTGCGGCCACTAACGCGATCTGCGCCCGTGTCCGCGCAGATGGCCACTTTACCAAGACCAGGGAATGGCCGTGATCAGATTCACGCCCGAAACGGGCACAATGCGACTTAAATGCATTTGCATGCATTTCACTTGAATTAATGAACTGCCCGCCCAACTTTATCAGCATTTCGCCCTTTACCACAGCGTTCGCCAATCCAGGATCGCGCTGAAATGGACATGCTGAATAAAAGTCTAATTCTGGCGCTCCAGCTGCTGAAGACGTGAGTTCAGAGCTTCCAACGGCTCTCTGACTCAGATCGTTGTCTGATTTGGGGCAGCGGGTGTGGGGGGGGGGGGGGGGTGGGTGGGGGGAGGGAGGCGGCCAGTTCATTCTCTGGCGAGGGGGGGTGGATGGAGGAGGAGGTGGATCGGATGTACCTCTGCGGTGGCGGGGGGGGGGAGTGTGGGGGGAGGGCAGTGCATCCAGATCATTGTCTGGGGAGCGGGGCGGGAGGGAGGAGGAGGCGGGTCAGATGTATCGCTGGCGGGGCGGGGAGGGAGGGGAGTGAGAACAGATCATTCTCTGGGGGTGGGGAGGAGTGAGGACAAATCAATCTCTTGGGAGGGGGAAGGGGGTGGGGGGCAGGAGAGAGGCGGATAAGAGGTATCTCTGGCGGGGGGTAGCGGGGAGGCCAGATGGATCTCTGGTGGTGGAAATGGGGGAGGGCAGGGGAGGGTCCGCTGCCACTCTGCGGGCGATCTGTGGGGGGAGAAGGGGGCAGCGGGTCAAGATCGGTCTGGGTAGCGGGTGGGTGGGTGGATAAGTGGGACCGTGATGTCTGTTGGGGCCATCACTCCCGGTTTCACTCCCGGGTCACTTTCTCCGCAGTTTATGGACCGGGAGCGAACTGACATGGCACGCTTTTGAAATTTATTTTCTAATTGCGCATGCGCAGTTCAGAGCTCCGATCGTTTCGGGTGCGCTAAGCCCCGCCCACAGCGCGAATGGGACTGGCGATTGTTTTTTTCAGTCTAAGTGCTAATAGGAGCGCCTGAATGTAGATTTCCAACTCGCATCTAAATTGTGCCCAAATTCAGCACTTAGAATGAAAATGGTAAAATCAGACCGTAAAATTTAAGTGGGCCTCAACTAAGTTTCGAAAAGGTTGCAACATGGCTTGCCAGTTTTTAAACTCAGTGCCCCGGCCGATGAAGGCAAGAATGCCATATCCCTTCTTGAGTACCTTCTCCACGGCATTGCCACTTTCGGTGGTCTGTGTGACTGTACCCCCAGATCCCTCTGTCTATCAATACTCTTAAGGTTTCTGCCATTTATTGTATATATCCTATCTGTATTGGACCTTCCAAAAAGCATTACCTCACATTTGTCCGGATTAAACTCCATGCACCATCTCTCCGCCCAAGACTCCAACTGTTCTATATCCTGTTGTGTCCTCTGACCGTCCTCATCAATATCCAGAAATCCACCAACCTTTCTGTCATCTGCAAACGGACTCTTCAAACAAGTTACATTTTCCTCCAATTCATTTCTTAAATTACAAATAACAAATTTCCCAGCACTGATGCCTGAGGGGCGCCATTTGTCACAGCCCTCCATTCAGAAACACACCCTTCCACCTCTACCCTCTGCCTTCTATGACAGACATGATGTGAAGATGCCGGCGTTGGACTGGGGTAATCACAGTAAGAAGTCTCACAACACCAGGTTAAAGTCGAACAGGTTAATTTGGTAGCAAATGACACTAGCTTTCGGAGCGCTGCCACTTCGTCAGGTGAGTGGGAGTTCTACTCACTCACACGGTATTTTATACACAGTGGGAGTTCAAACTGTTTGTGAATGGAACTCCCACTCACCTGACGAAGGGGCAGCGCTCCCAAAACCAGTGGCTTTTGCAACCAAATAAAACTGTTGGAATTTAACCTGGTGTTGTGAGACTTCTTTCTATGACAGAGCCAGAGCAGTATCCGTCTCACCTCTGACCCCATGCCACTTTTCCTTCTGTGCCAGTCTGCATTAGGGGCCTTGTCAAAGGCCTTACTGAAGTTCATGTACACAACATCCACTTCCCTACCGTCATCAATCATTTTCGTCACTTCCTCGAAAACCTCGATCACGTTAGTGAGACACGACCTCCTCTTCACAAAATCATGTTGCCTCTGGCTAATACGTCAACTTATCTCCAAGTGGGAGTAAATCCTGTATCGAGCAATCCTCTCCAATAACTTCCCTACCACTGATGTGAGGCTCACCGGCTTGCAATTACCTGGATTATTCTTGCTACCCTTCTTAAACAAAGGAAGAGCATTGGCTAATCTCCAATCATCTGGGACCTCCTCTGTCGAGAGTGAGGATACAAAGATTTCTCTCAAGCCCCCAGCAATGTCCTCCCTTGCCTCTCTCAGTATTCTGGGGTATATCCCATCAGGCCCTGGGAACTTGTCTATATTAATGTTTCTCAAGAACCCAAATACCTCCTCCTTTTTGATCTCAACATGACTCAAATTATTTACACACCCTTCCCCAGACTCATCATCCACCAAGCCCTTCTCTTTGGTGAATACTGACGCAGAGTATGCATTTAATACCCTGCCTATTTCCACTGGCTTCACACATAGATTCCCTCCTGTTGTGGGAAAAATCCACTATTAGTCAGATCTCAAGGTTCCAAAAAATAGAGTTTCTTCAACGGAGCTCCGTGGAGACAAGGCACAAGTCAGTAGCAAACCTTCTCTCAGTAAAATGACGGGAATGGCGGTCCATCTTTATACTTTTTACACAATAGATGGACCGGAGATTTGAACATTATCACATCGTTATAGGCAGATACAAACAGATACAAACATTTAACGTAGTATTGTTCTTATGAATGAGTACATTTCCTATGTCTGTGGCCATCAATGGTTGGTTTCGGCTCACTCAGGTGCTAATCGGTTTTCCTGCATTCATATTTTCCCGCTCTTTCTATGACGAATCTACTCCCTTTGTCTCGGGTTTTCCTTGTCTAAAAGATGTCTCGATCTTTGGCTGGCTTCCTTAGGTGTTTGTTATCTTTAAATCACTGTCTGTGATTCTAAATGGCTTGTCTGTTGGGTTTGATTTCAAGTGATCTTTGTCTAAGTGGAAGCCGGTGTCTGTTTTATGGTTCCTTTCCCAGTTAACTCTTTGTGTGCCAGTCCGTCATTTTAAAGTGTGCTTTCCTTACGTTTTTCCCCTTACAGTCCCTCCTTTTGGTCGGATTATAGCTTCAACAATACCTAGACCAACAATTATACATTCACATATACAAATTTTAGTTCTTCTCTGCTTCTTCGTTTACTCTGATGTCTTCATTTCTTCTGATGTCTTCGTTTCTTCTGATGTCTTCGGGGATCTTCATTAGGTGCTCTTCTTCGATGTACACACGGACTCCTGGCAAAATTCTCGTCAACATTATTTTAAAACAGAGTTTAAGTCATCCAACAGTCAGACAACAGACAATTATAATTGCAATGAGGATGACCAGTCCATGTAACAGGTACGACTCCCAGGACCCCCCCCCCCCCCCCCGCCACTCGCCATTCCAGCCAACTACGTCCTCTCTTGGGTCCCTGTCTGAAGCAATCAAGTTGTTTCCTGATGTCGTTGATGACCTGTGTAATGTTGTAAGACTCATCTGTGACGGGTTATGCATTTATTGCCCATGATTGCACATACTCCCCCTTGTTGTGCTAACTGGTAGTCCACTGTGTATCGTGTCTGCTGTGCATATAATCTCAGTTCAGCCATTTCTTGGTTAACAGCCTCCAGTGCTTTTGAAGTGCTGTTTCCCAGGATTGTTAGTCCGCAAACAATATGGTTTCTATTCTTTGCTCCAATTACCCCGGCTGACACCCCGCCCCCACCCCCCCCCCCCGCCCCCCGCCCCCCAGAGATAAAGCTCCAAGGAACCCATATCCCAGTGAGGATCCCATTGTGCCCGGGGCTTCCCAGTCAGCGCAGAATTCCTTGCTGATAGCGCAAGTTACTATTCTCCTCCGAATATACCCCTTCTGTGGGCATGGAACAGTCAGTGGTCCGATTGTTCCTACTGCAAAACGGTTTGGGAGGTTTGGTGTTTCTGTCATGTAGGTACCATTGAAGAGGAACACATATCCCTTCTTAGCCCGGTAACACGTAGTGTGCCGATTATGAGTTTGCTCATACTACCAATTGTTCAGTTTACTTGGTTTCCCGTTTGATTCCACCACCTGGTCAGTATCAAAGGGATATGTCCATTTGGCTGAGCTTCCGTGAGTTCCATTGCAGTGCCCACAAATAAGCTGTCTTCCCGCGGTTATATTTAAACATTTCCGTTCATCACAAATACAATCTGTCCCTTGTGAACCCGACAATGAAACAGCACTGTATACAGTTAGTGTTCGAGTAAATTTAAATGGTTTTCACAGTAGTGATCTTTGAAAGCACAGTCAAAATGGTATCTGACAGCAAGGAAGACAATTTGTTCTGTGTCTTTGTCAAAGAATATGCAGAACCTGATGGGGTAAGGTCAAGATGACACAAAGTGTTCGAATTGCTTATCAGAGGAGGGGTTCCGGCCAATGAATAAGAAAGGGCACAGAGGTAAAAATACCTTTCTGAATGTCCCAGATCATGTTCTCCTCCTGATCTTGCCCAGTTCTTGGAGAACATTGCCAAAGCTAATTTATCATCGTAACAACTCAAGTACATTTGGAATGAGAACCAATGTCGGAAAAAGAACTGAAGGAATATTGTATATCAATCATTTCGTCAAATATGTGATTTCAAAAAGTGTCGACATTGGAAAACAAGGACAGAAATAAGTGTAGTACTGTGATCTCAGCATGTTTTGATTTTGTATAAGACATATATGTTTATTGCTGAATAGTAGCAATGTGGAACGGAAAGGTTTTGAAAAATGAAACCATCTTTGAATGTTGATAGTCCATTTATTTCTGTAGTGGGAGGAGTCACGCCAGTTTGCCTTTGAAAACTGTATTTTTAATCATGTTTTCTGAAGTTATAAGCAGACTTAGATATCTCTGCTTCAAAGTCCTTTATGGCTTAAATGGGGTTTTGTTTATTTATGCCTCGGGACTCCTATTCTTCCTGGGATTCTTATGATCCTTAACTGTCGGAGAAAGAATGATTGACAGTTCAGTTAACAGGAGTTGTTTAACTTTGAGTTTCGGGCTGCTGGAATCACTTTTGGTTTAGAAGGTGCTTGGAAATCAGACTGAACAGTTCTGTTTCATGCTGGCATGCTGAAAGCTGGCCTTTTTGCCTTCCTGGATTGAAACGTCGACTGTTGATTGCTTGCTCGCTGGCAACTAGTGTGTCTCTGTCTCTTGAAGTGCTTTGCAGATTTTTTAAAAAGTGTCCAGCAATGGCACTATCGCTACCTCGAGGGCTGTTGGAGGTTACAAGGATGGGAAGTCAGAGTTTCAATTCTCCAAACAAAGGACTAAGTTCCAGCATTACGTGGACAGTCTTTTTTTCGGTGTTAAACATTTGACTGGGGTATGTTGATAAGGAGGTTTGTTTGTTTGGAACTTTTCATATAGTTGTTTATGTTCTTACATTATCATGGGCTTTTATCTCTTGTTTCTAATTGGTAGAAGTTACTGTGACAAGTTAATTATACTTTAAATAAAATTTGTTTCATCAAAGCTCCTGGTGGGTCACTTGAATCACACGTGATCTAACATCCTATGCTGACCATAGCCAAATTCAACTTGTAATATTTATGATCCAGGCGGACCTATAAAACTGTTTGGAGTTTCTGACCTGGGTATTATACCAGTGTGTGTGTGTGTGTGTGTGTGTATGTGTTTGTTTGTGGCTGTGTGTATATGTGTGTGGGTCTGGTTCTATGTGCGGGTGTGTGTGGTTGTGTGTGGCTGTGATTGTTTGTATGGCTTTGTGTGACGGTTTACTTGCATTATATGTGTTGTGAGTGTCGGTGGGTGCAAATTTGTTTGTCTGCCTGAGTGAGTGGGTGGGTGGGTTTAGTCCTGCATGTGTCTGTTTGTGTGTTTGTGAGTCTGTGTATTTTTGTGTGTGTGTTTGTGTGAGTCTTTCTGCAAATGTGTACATTTGTGTATTTGCTTCAGAAAATATTGTTTATGCCTGTGTATCTTTACATGGTTCTGTTTTTGTTTATGTTTCTCTGTGTGTGCATGCCTGCATGAATATCTGTGTGTATAAATGAATGGGGGCGATTCTCCCAAAAAATACTAAGTGTCGAATTTGGATTAAAATTAAAATTGGAATAAACCGCGTTGTTTCTTCCAGCAGGAGTTTCAAAAAGGAGCTCTCACATTCTGTCCTCTGCAAAGGTCACCAGCGTGTCCGTCAGCACAAATCAGTGGGTGGAGCTTATTCCCGTCCGAGAACACAACAAGGTAGCGCATGCGCCGATCTGTCAGTACCGAAAGCGACGCATGCGCCGTGGCCCACATTGCCAGTGGAGGATTGCTGGAAAATTGGATCGCAGTCCAAATGGGTCCCCCGCACATGGAGAGCAATTGTAAACCCTGGTCAAGTGAAATACTCCTATCTAAGGGGACGGGAGGCGGGTTGGCGGAGAGGTTCCTAGACCCAGATACTTCAGCTCTGGGCCCTCTAATTGCATTTTTTGATTTTGATTGTATTTATGATTGAAAAATGTATGACCATACAGTGAAAAGTCATGTTTCTTGCGCTCTATACAGACAGAGCATACCGTTCATAGAGAAGGGAACGAGAAAGTGAAGAATGTAGAATAACAGTCATAGCTGGGGTGTAGAGAAAGATCAACTTAATGCAAGGTAGGTCCATTCAAAAGTCTGACGGCAGCAGGGAAGAAGCTGTTCTTGAGTCGGTTGGTATGTGACCTCGGGCTTTTGTATTACAACATGTGGTCATCGCTATTTAAAGAATTCATGCAGCTCCACGCCGATTGCTGGCGTGGAGCTGATGGGGCTGGATATCCGGCTGCCGGAGAGTCATGGAGGTTACAGCGCCCAATGGGGAGCCCGCTAGACAGCCTCTAATTGAGTCTCTCAACCAGCTGTGCTGCTAATGTAGTGGAGAGGCTCGGAGAATCGCTGGCAGTGTATTTGTCTGGGAGAGTGTTTTATTGTTTGCCTTTGTCGGTTTGTGTTTGTGTGATTTTGTAATGCTGTGTATCTCGGGGATTGTGTGTGTGTTCCTTTGACATCGGAGAATTTTTGTGTGTGTGTTTGTGTTCCTGTTTCTCCAGGAAAAAATGTATATGTGAGTGTGTGTTCCTGTGACTAGGAGAGTTTGTGTGTGTAGCGTTGTTGTCTTCTGCCTCGAGGAGAGTTTCTGCGCATGTGTCTGTGTCCATGTGTCTCTGGGAGATTGTGTGTTTTTTTTTATTCATTCGCGTGACATGAGCATCACTGACTGGCCAGCATTTATTGCCCATCCCTCGTTGCCCTTGAGAAGGTAATGGTGAGCTGCCGTTTTGAAATGCTGCGGTTCATATTTTCTATGTTCTATTAGATGAGCCCAGAAGGGAAGGAAATTGTTCGGCGCAACTTGTGGGCCGAAGGGCCTGTTTGCGCTGTAGCTTTTCTATGTTGTCTATGTTCTATATTCTGCGGGTTGTCGCACAATGCTGTTAAGGAGAGAATTTCAAGATTTTGATCCAGCGACTGCGAAGGAACAGCGATATATTTCCAAGTCAGGATGGTGAATGGCTTGGAGGCGAACGTGGAGTTCGTGGCATTCCCATGTATCTGCTGCCCTTGTCCTTCAAGATGGAAGTGGCCGTGGGTTTGCAACGTGCTGTCTAAGGATCTTTGGTGAATTGCTGCAGTACATCTTATAGATGCGACTGAAGCGTCGGTGGTGGATGGATTGAATATTTGCAGATGTGGTGTCAAACAAGCAGTCTGCTTTGCCCTGGATGGTAGCAAGCTTCTCGAGTGTTGTTTGAGCTCCACCTATCCAGGCAAGTGCAGTATTCCATCACATTACTGACTTGTGCCTTGTAGATCGTGGATAGACTTTGGAGAGTCAGGAGGTGAATTACTCGCCACAGTATCCCTCGACTCTGATCTGCTCTTGTAGCCACTGCATTTATGTGGTAAGTCGAGTTCAGTTTCTGGTCAATGGTAATCCCAAGGATGTTGATAGTGGGGGATTCATTGATGGTTCCATTATTGAATTTCAAAGGGCGGTAGTTAGAGTGTCCCTAATTGGTAGTGGTCATTGCCTGGCATTTGTGTGGCGCAAATGTTATTTGCCACTTGTTAGCCAAGCCTGGATATTGTCCAGGTCATATTACATTTGAACATGCACTCTTTCAGGATCTGAAGAGTCACGAATGCTGCTGAACACTGTGCAATCATCGGGGAACATCCGCATTTTTGACCTTATGACGGAGGAGGAAGATCATTGATGAATTAGCTGAAGATTGTTGGACCGAGGGCACGACCATGAGGGACTCCTGCAGAGATATCTTCGAACTGAGATGACTGACCATCCACAACCACAACCATCTTCATATGTATCAGATATGACTCAAACCTGGGAGTTTGCCCTCTGAAACCCATTCGTTCCAGTTTTGCTGGGGCTCCTCGATGCCACAATCTGTCGATCTTGATGTCAAGGGCTGTCACTCTCTCCTCACTACTGGAATTCAGCTCTTTTGTCCATGTTTTAATGAACGCTGTAATGAGGGTAAGAGTTGAGTGAAACTGGCGAAACCCAAACTGGGCGTAACAGATCAGGTTATTGCTGAGCAGGTGCTGCTTGATAGCACTGTCGATTACCTCTTCCATTACTTTTACTGATGATCAAGTGAAGACTGATTGGGCGGTAACTGGCTGGGTTGGATTTGTCCTGCTTTTTATGTACAGGACATACCTGGGCAATTTTCCACATTGTTGGGTAAATGCCAGTTTTGTAACTGTATTGGAAGAGCTTGGGCAGGGGAGCGGCATGTTCTGGTGTACAAGTCTTCAGTACTATTGCCAGAATGCTGTCATGGCCCATTGCCTTTTCAGTATCCAGTGTCTTCAACTGTTTCTTGATATCACGTGCTGTGGATTGAATTGACTGGAAACTGGCATCGGAGATGCTGGCGAACACTGGAGGAGTCAGAGATGGTTCATCCATTCGACACGTCTGGCTGAACATTGCTGCGAATACTTCAGCCTTATCTTTTGCACTGAAGTGCTGGGTTCCTCCATAACTGAGGATGAGGGTATCTGTGGAGTCTCCTCCTCAGTTGCTTCATTGTCCACTATCATTCTCGACTGGATGTGGAAGGACTGCAAACCTAAGATCTGATCCGTTGGTTGTGGGATCACCGAGCTCTGTCTATCACTTGCTGTTTTGCCATTTGGCACGCAAGCAGTCCTGTTTGGTAGCTTCGCTAGGTTGACAATTCATTTTTAGGTAGGCCTGGTGCTGCTCCTGGAATGCCATTCCACATTCTCCATTGAACTAGGGTTGATCCCCTGGCTTGATGGTAATGGTTCGTGGGGGATATGCTGAGCCATGAGGTTGCAGATTGTGCTCGAGTACAATTCTACTGCTGTTGATGGCCACAGCGCCTCATTGGTGCCCAGTCTTGATTTGCTATGTCGGATCAAGTTCTATCCCATTCAGCACGTATAGCGCCACAAAAAGCAGTGGATGTTATTTTCAATGTGAAGGTGGGACTTCGTCTCCACAAGGACTGTGTGGTTGTCACTCTTACCGATTCTATCATGAACAGATGCATCTGCAGCGGCATATTGGGAAGCATGATGTCAAGTATGGTATTTCCTCTTGTTGGTTCCTTCACCATCTGCTACAGACCCAGTCTCGCAGTTATATACTTTCGGACCCGACCAGCCCGATCACTAATGCTGCTGCCAAACTTGGTGATGGACATTAAAATCCCCCACCGAGAGTACATTCTGCGCCCTTGCTACGCTCAGTGCGACCTCCAAGTGCTGTTGAACATTTTGGAGTCCTGATCCATCAGCCAAATGAGTACGGTATATGGTAACCAGAAAAAGGTTTCCTTGCATTTGTTTAACTGAAGACATGAGAATTGATGTGGCCCAGAGTCGATGTTAAGGACTTCCAGGGCAGCTCCCTCCCAACTGTGTACCACTGTGCCGCCACCTCTGCTCGGTCTGTCCTGCCGATGGGACAGGACAAATCAAGGGATGGTAGCGGTGGTGCCTGTCGTGTTACCTGTAAGCTATGATTCCGTGAGAATGACTCCGACAGGCTGTTGCTTGATTAGTCTGTGAGACAGCTCTCCCAAATTTAGCACTAGCCCCAGATGTTAGTGAGGAGGATTTCCAGGTTCGACAGGGCTGTTTTTATTTTCCGTAGTCTGTTCCAGTGCCCCGGTCGATGCCAGGTCGTCCGTCCAGTTTCAATTCTTTGTGGAGACTTTGTAGCGATTGTTACAAATGAGTGGCTTGCTCGGCAGTTCCACAGGCAGTTGAGAGTCAACCGCATTAATGTGGCTCTGGTGTCACATGTAGGCTAGACCAGGTAAGGACGGTACAAAAGGACATTGGTGAACCAGATGGATTTTTCTGACAATCGACAATGTTTTCATGACCATCAGGAGACTCATAATTCCAGATTATTTAACTGAATTCAAATTCCACCATCAGTCGTGGGGGGATTAGAACCCAGGTCCCCAGAACAATATCTGGGTTTGGGGCATAACAATCGAGCGATAATACCACTGGCCCTTCGGTTCCTATGTGTGCTTGTGTTCTAATGTCTCGGAGAGTTTGTATGTGTGGGTTTTTGTCCCTCCGCCTCGAGGAGGTTATGGGTCTTTGTTTGTCTCCCTGTGTCTCTATGAATGTTTGTGCGCATGTGTTTGTGTTCCTCTGTCTCCAGGAGAGTTTGTTTGTGTGTGTTTGTGTTCAGTGTCTCTCGCAGAGATTGTGTGAGTGTGTGTGTTCTTGTGTCTCTCGGAGAGTTTGTGTGTGGGTTTCCGTTTCTGTGGGTCTAGGAGATATTGTGTGTGGGTTTGCATTACGGTGTCTCTTGGAAGGTTTGTGGGTTTGTGTTTGTGTTTCTGCGTGAGTGTTTGTCTGTTTGTGAGTGTGCATGTGCTTTGGTGTCTCCAGGAGAGTTTGGGTTGTGTTTGTGTTCTGTGACTCGACGAGTATTTGTGTGTGTGTTTGTGTGAGAGAGAGAGAGAGAGGCGAGGAAGGAGGGGGGGGGCGCTGTTCTTGCGCTGCTAGGAGAGTTTGCACCAAGATGTGTGTTCCTGAGTCTCAAGGAGAGTTTGTGCGTGGGTTTGTGTTCCTGTGTCTCTCGAAGAGGTTATGTGTGCGTGTGTGTGTGTGTGTATTTTTGCGTCTTTGTCAACACCACCTCAGTGAAACTGGTGATTTCTTCTCCAGCCTGTTGTATGATTTTGTTTTTTATTTCTTTGCCTTCGAGTGAACATGCTCACAATTGTGACGCTGAAGAGCCGGAACTGTGGTCTGTCCAAATGCGTCACTCGATATCTGGTGTCCATGTCATTGGGGGATCTAATGGTCGTTTATCTTGACCTGATACTGAGACATATTCCCATTGTTCATGCGGAACATTTTCAATTCCTGTTGTCCATACCCGTGTGTAACATCCACGCCGTCCTGCTTTATGCAGCCACTGACTGTTCTGTCTGGTTCACTGTCACTTTCACCTTTGATCGATTTGTGGCCATTTGCTGTGCCAAGCTGAAAAGTAAATATTGCAGTGAGAAAACGGCAGCTGTGGTTCTGGGAACAGTGACGGTGCTGAGCTGTTTAAAGAACATTTTCTGGTATTTTATGTTAACCAGTGATTATTGGCTGAAGAACATACCCTGGTTTTGTAGCTCTACATCATATGTTGACTATTCTCTGGCCTGGGTGGGAATTGTGTTCCTCCACAACATTCTGAACCCATGTGTTCCATTTGTCCTGATTTTGCTGCTCAACGTCTTCACCATCAGACAAATTTTAGTGAGCAGCAGAGCCCGCAGGAGACTCCGAGCTCATAGCAGTGGGGAGAATCCCAGAGACCCCGAGATGGAGAGTCGAAGGAAATCCATCATTTTACTGCTTTTAATATCAGTCAATTTCATTCTGCTATGGTCAATGACCATGGTTTTTACGACTTCTGAACGGCTTTTGTGGTTGGGGTATCAGACTAAACTTTTTCCTGTTTGCTTTCGGGAATTTGGCTTCATGCTGCAGCTCCTGAGTTGCTGCACAAACACTGCAATTTACGCTGTGGCACAGACTCAGTTCAGACAGCAGATGAAAAATGTGTTGAAATTTCCTTTCACTAAAATTCTTCAATTCATTAAACTCTGCGGAAAACCCACACACACGGCCTCTCTAATTTCCTATTGGACATTCAAACTTTATTACACAAACCATCCTCATACTGATTGGACAGATGAAACAGCACCATCAGCTCTGCTCTGCAACTGATCACTCCGCCTATCCATCATTGTGGTTCTTGACAGTGACTGGACAGAAATGGGCCATTCACCATTTCTGCTCTTCCATTTGTCAGCCAAATTGCCCATCGTCACAACCCGTCACCAGCCTCCCAGTGTTTCTGCCACTTCATTGGCCAGTCAGTATGTTCATCACCTTCATCACTTACAAAGATTGGATCCCAATCCTCCAATCAGGAATAGTGGTTCATGGTTGGCCGGGGGTGGGGGGGGGGGGGGGGGGGTGGGGTGGGGAGGGAAGTGGGGGTACGTAAGATGTGAGGTAAATGGGTTTGCACAGGCAGGTGCACTACAGCAGCACCAGCCACAAGCTGAGCAAGGCCAACTGACTGACCGAGCAAGTGAGGCCAACTACACCAAAAATCAGGAAAAAAGTTAAAAGGAAGGAGAACTCAGGAAGTGTTAGAATCCAAAAAGAAGGTACAAAAACTAGCATAAGGGCACTTTATCTGAATGGTCATTGCATTCAAAACAAGGTAAATGAGTTGACGGCACAAATCATTGTGAACGAATGTGATTTGGTGGCCATTTCAGAGACATGGTTGCTGGATGGTCAAGATTGGGAGTTACATGTCCAGGGGTATCAGATTGTTTGGACGGACCGAGAGGGAGGTGGTGTAGCTCTGATATTTAAGGATGACATCAGGGCGGTAGTGAGAGACGATTTTGGTTCTATGGAACAAAAGGTTGAATCTATTTGGGTGGAAATTCGAAATAGTGAGAAGAAAAAGTCACTGATAAGCATAGTCTATAGGCCACCAAATAAGGACATCATGGTGGGGCGAGAAATAAACAAAGAAATAACTGACGCATGTAAATATGGTACAGCAATTATCATGGAGGTTTTAATCTACACATCAATCGGTCAAACCAAGTCGGCCAAGGCAGCCTTGAGGAGGAGTTCATAGAATGTATCCGCGATAGCTTCCTTGGACAGTATCTAATTGAACTTACGAGGGAGCAAGCTGTCCTAGATCTGGTCCAGTGTAATGAGATAGGAATAATTAATGATCTTGCAGTGAGGGATCCTCTCGGAAACAGTGATCACAGTATGGTTGAATTTAAAATACAGATGGAACGTGAGAAGGTAAAATCCGATACGAATGTCTTGTGCTTAAACAAAGGTGATTACAAATGAATGAGGGAGGCGTTGGCAAAGGTAGACTGGAAGCAAAAATGTCATGGTTGGAGAATTGAGCAACAGTGGAGGACTTTCAAAGCGATCTTTCATAGTGCACAGTAAACGTATATACCCGTGATAAGGAGCGACTGTAGAAAAAGAGATAATCGGCCATGGATATCTGAGGAAATGAGGGAGGGTATCAAATTAAAAGGAAATGCATACAAAGTGGCAAAGAGTATTGGGAAATTAGAGGATTGGAAAGTCTTTAACGGTTAACAGAAAGCCATGAAAAAAGCTATAAAGAAAAATAAGATGGATTATGAGAGTAAACAAGCTCAGAATATAAAAACGGATTGCAAACGTTTTCACAACTGTATAAAACGAAAATGAGTAGCTAAAGTAAACATTGGTTCTTTACAGGATGAGAAGGGGGATGTAATAACTGGAAATGAGAAAATGGCTGTGGCATTGAACAGGTATTTTGTGTCAGTCTTCACAGTGGAAGACACAAATAACATGCCGAAAATTGGTGACAGGAAGTCTCTGGCAAGTGAGGGCCTAGAAACTATCATTATCACGAAAGACGTAGTGTTGGACAAGTTAATGGGGCTAAATGTAGACAAGTCTCCTGGTCCTGATGGAATGCATGCCAGGGTAATAAAGGAAATGGCGGGAGAAATAGCAAATGCACGAATGGTAATTTACCAAATTTCGCTGGACTCTGGGGTTGTTCCCGCACATTGGAAAACAGCAAAAGTGACGCCACTGTTTAAAGAAAAAGGTAGACAAAAGGCATGTAACTATCGGTCGGTTACCTTAACGTCTTTAGTGGGGAAAATGCATCAATCTATCACCAAGGAAGAAATAGCGAGACATCTGGATATAAAATGTCCCATTGGTAAGACGCAGCATGGCTTCATGAAGGGAAGGTCAAATTTGACTGAATGACTGAGCGAGTAATGCAGACTGAATGATAAGTGAGGCCGACTGACCAACTGGCCGAGTGAAGCTTTTTGGGTGGCATGGTGGCAAATTGCTTAGCACTGCTGCATCACAGATCCAGGGACCCGGGTTCGAATCCCAGCTTGGGTCACAGTCTGTGTGGAGATCGCACGTGCTCCTCGTGTCTGTGTGGGTTTTCTCTGAGTGCTCCTGTTTCCTCTCACATTCTGAAAGACGTGCTGGTTCGGTGCATTGACCCCAACAGACCCCGGATTGCGGCGACTCGTGGAATTTCACAGTAACTTAATTGCAGTGTTAATGTGACTTGTGACTAATCAACAAATGATCAAGCAAGCCAGTGTGGCTGAATCACCGACCAATTGAGTGAGGCTGAATGCTGAGACCGATACATATACCAAGTGAGCGAGGCCGACTGACTGACCGAGCAAGTGAGGCCGACTTTCCGACTGATTGAATAAGGCAGACAGGCCAAAAGATAAATGAAGACTGACCAAGCGGGTGAGGCTAACTGAGCAAGCAAGGCCGACTGACCGACTGAGTGAATAAGTCAGAATGACCAAGCAATTGAGGCCGATCTCCCTCGACAGATTTATGAGAACAACGAAAGTAAAAATTCAATGTGCATCATTATCTGGCACGATATCAAAACAAACACGAACATGCACCCCAGGCAATAATATCAAGCTCAATAACGCAATTAATTGCTAAAACATACTCATGTGCCTTATCAATCATGCACGCTGCAGCAACAACCTGAAAGTTTATTCAATTCTGTGTGCTTAGAAAGTTTTACATATCCTGATAATTATTGTTTCATTTTGCAACTTAGAATTTCGTTTCTCGATTGGAACACAGATTTCTTCACCTTTATATTGGCTATCAAGCTGCTTTTAAATTCATTGTAACAAAAGAAAATTAACGCAGTGTTACCAGGTCGAATCTAAAATGATCGATAATCTCATACAGCCTGCATTTGTTACACTGTCCAACGTTACAATTAATTGCGAATTGATCATCGAATTTGCTGTCACAGGGATACATCAAATAACAGAATCTATGTCTGAAAGAGAGCATCACCCTCCATCAACTTTAGCCTTCTGAGTTATGAAGGCACAGATCAGTGGATTTTTGATTATGGATTCTGGGCTCACAAGAAAGCTATAGCCATTATGTTTCTTTGTGATTGTGGTCTTGCTCTGTACCGCTTTATTTCCGTTATCCATCTCTGTTTCAATACAAAAAAATAGCACGAGTTGTCAAAACTCTTGTTGTGTTTGCTCAATATGGAAAATAATCAAAGCCTCTTATGTTTCCTGGTCCCGATTTTACTGCGGGAATTTCCATATAGAATTAGATCACTACAAACTGATGGGTGGCGGAAATCACATGACCACAGACAAAGGGTGAATTCAGAAATGAAAAACCGCTTTCTTTAATGGGCACGTGCTGCGGGTTGGGGGGACGGGGGCGGTGACTGGAATCAGTGTTGTCCAAATTAAACCCGCTCTCTGCCCCTCGCACGTGTCACACAGTTCACCGTGATCAAATGGAATGTGCCATCTGATTAACACTTGAATTGGTTGTCACACCCGAAACAAACAACTGCATCCTTTAGGAAATTCAGCTGGTCAATGGCAGGGTATCATAATCCCAAAGGGAAACTTGAATCAGCTGCCACAAAAGGTGTGCACTCTGTATGAAACGTTGAATCATCTAAAATCGCAATAAATGCATTTTAAAACAATTATCATGATGGTTTGTATTGATTTGATTTGATTTATTACTCACATGTACTATCATACACTGAAAAAGTATTGTTTCTTGAGCTATAAACACAAAACCTGCAGCTCATAGAGAAGGAAATGAGAGAGTGCAGAGTGTAGAGTTCCAGTCATAGCAGTGTTGTGGAGAAAGATCAACTGAATGCAAGGTAAGTCCATTGAAAATTCTGACGGCAGCAGGGAAGAAGCTGTCCTTGAGTCGATTAGTGTGCGACCTCAGATTTTTGTATCTTTTTCCCGACGGAAGAAGGTGGAAGAGAGAATGGCCGGGGTGCTTGGGGTCCTTAATTATGTTGGCTACTTTGCCGAGGCAACGGGAAGTGTGGACAGAGTCAATGGATGTGAGACTGTTTGCGTGATGGATTGGGTTGCATTGACCACCTTTTGTACTTCCTTGCGGTATTGGGCAGAGCAGGAGCCAGAACAAGCTGTGATACAAGCAGAAAGAATGCTTTTTATGCTGCATCTGTAAACGTTTGTGAGAGTCGTGGCTGATAGGCCAAATTTCCTTAATCTTCAGACGACATAGAGGCATTGGTGGGCATTCTTAACTATAGTGTCGGCATGGGGAGACCAGGATAGGTTGTTGGTGTTCTGGACACTAAAAACGTGAAGCTCTCGACCCTTTCTACTTCGTCCCCGTTGATGTAGACAGGGGCATGTTCTCCTTTACACTTCCTAACGTCGATGACAATCTGTTGTATATTCAAGGTCACAGGTTAATAAAAATGTAAAACGTATAACACTTAAAACACGAAACACCTTTAGACAGGTCACATAATGTTCTAAACTTTTCCTGAAGGCTTTTGATTATGTGAGCTCAGATCTTAAATCCACTTGAAGGCCTATTGGTGGGGTAGCCGAGTTGACCAGTACTGTCAGGAAATCTCAGACCATAGAACATTCACGAAGCCAGTGTTTCTGTAACAATGACCTAACTTTATTTAACCAGCAACTGCCAAGTGATCATCAAAGGTTCGAGTCAGCTCTCAACTAGACCAGCCGGACCACCCTGAATAGATCTGATGTTTACAATCAAAACAGATCAAAAATAGTTTTCTCATCGATCATTCCTGCCTTATATGATCTTAACAACAATCATTTTACGAGATACTTATCAACAATAATCCCTGACATGCACTTCAGCCAATTCTAGTTTCCCATTCAGCATAATGAGGTCTTATTCGTCCATGGAATCCGGTTAGAAAGATAGGGTGGTAATCGTCGGAGATTTTAACTTTCCCAGCATTGACTGGGACAGCCATAGTATTCGAGGCTTGGATGGAGTGAAATTTGTTGAGTGCATTCAGGAGGAATTTTTCATTCCGTTTGTGGTGACAGAAGTGTTAGTGAGGGATCACTTTGGGACCAGTGACCATCATTCTATTACTTTTACGAGAGCTATGGACAATGATGGGTCTGGCCCAAAAGTTAAAATTCTAAATTAAGGCAAGGCCAATTTTGATGGTATCAGGCAGGAACTTTCAAAAGTTAATTGAGGAGTCTGTGGGAAGGCAAAGGGACGACTGGTAAGTGGCACGCTTTCAAAAGTGTGTTCATCAGGGTTCAGGATAAACACATTCCTCTTAGAGTGAAGGGCAAGGCTGGCAGAAGTTGGGAGCCCTGGATGACTCGGGATATTGAGGCCCTGGTCAAGAAGAAGAAAGAGGCACATGACGTTCATAGGCAGTTGGAATCAAGTGAATCCCTTGAAGAGTATAGGGGGTGTAGGTGTACAGTTAAGAGAGAAATCAGGAGGGCAAAAAGGGGACACGAAATTGTTTTGGCAGATAAGGCAAAGGAGAATCCAAAGAGCTTCTACAAATATATAAAGGGCAAAAGAGTAACAAGTGGGAGAGTAGGGCCTCTTAAGGATCAACAATGTCATCTATGTGCGGATCCACAAGAGATGGATGAGATCCTAAATGAATAATTCTCAACAGTATTTGCTGTTGAGAAATGCATGGATGCCAGGGAACTTGGAGAAATAAATAGTGATGTCTTGAGGAGTGTGCATGTTACAGCGAAGGAGGTGCTGGAAGTCTTAAAGCGCATCAAGGTAGATAAATCCCCGGGACCCGATGAAGTGTATCCCAGGACATTTTGCCAGGCTAGGGAGGAAATTGCGAGTCCCCTAGCCGAGATATTTGAATCATCGATAGTCACGGGTGAGGAGCCTGAAGATTGAAGAGGGGCAAATGTTGTACCTTTGTTCAAAAAGGGCTACAGGGAAAAGCGTTGGGAACTACAGGCCAGTGAGCCTCACATCTGTGGTAGGTAAATTGTTGGAAGATATTTTGAGAGACAGGATCTACAGGCATTTAGACATGCCAGTACTGTTGGGAACAGTCAGCATGGCTTTGTGAGTGGAAAATCACGTCTCACAAATTTGATTGAGTTTTTTGAAGGGGTAACCACGAAAGGAGATGAGGGCAGTGCAGCTGATGTTGTCTACATGGACTTTAGCAAGGCCTTTGACAAGGTACCGTATGTTAGATTGTTGCATAAGGTTTAATCTCACGGGATCCAAGGTGAGGTATCTGAATGGATACAAAATTGGCTTTTTGACAGAAGCCAGAAGGTAGTTGTCGAGAGTTGTTTTTCAAACTGGAGGCCTGTGACCAGCGGTGTGCCTCAGGGATCCACTGTTATTTGTCATTCATATTAATGATTTGGATGAGAATATAGGGGACATAGTTAGTAAGTTTGCAGATTACACTAAATTGGTGGCATAGTGGAAGTGAAGAAAGCTATCTTCAATTGCAACGGGATCTTGACCAATTGGGCCAGTGGGCTGAGGAATGGTAGATGTAGTTTAATTTAGCAAAATGCGAGTTGTTGCATTTTGGTAGATTGAACGAGGGCAGGACGTACTCAGTTAATGGTAGGGCGTTGGGGAGAGTTACAAAACAAAGAGATCGAGGGGTACATGTTCATAGCTCCTTCAAAGTGGAGTCACAGGTGGACAGAGTGGTGAAGACGGCATTCGGCGTGCTTGGTTTCATCAGTCAGAACATTGAATGCAGGAGTTGGAATGTCTTGTTGAAGTTGGACAAGATATTGGTAAGGCCACACTTGGAATACTGTGTGCAATTCTGGTCACCCTATTGTAGAAAGGATATTATGAAACTAGAAAGAGTGCGGAAAAGATTTACCAGGATACTACCGGGGCTTGATTGATTGAGTTATAAGGAGAGGCTGGATAGACTGGGACTTTTTTCTCTGGAGCGTAGGAGGCTGAGGGCTGATCGTATACAGGTTTATGAAATAATGAGGGGCACAGATCAGCTAGATAATCAATATATTTCACCAAAGGTAGGGGAGTCTAAAACTAGAGGGCATAGGTTTAAAATGAGATGGGCGAGCCACAAAATTGTTCAGAAGGGCATTTCTTTCACACAGAGAGTGGTAGGTGTCTAGAGCAAGCTGCCAGAGGTAATTATAGAGGTGGGTACAATGCTGTCTTTTAAAAAGCATTTAGATAGTTACATCGGTACGATGGGTATAGAGGGATATGGGCCAAATGCGGGCAATTGGAATTAGCTTAGGGGTTTAAAAAAAATGAGCGGCATGGACAAGTAGGGCCGAAGGGCCTGTTTCAATGCTGTCAACCACTATGACTCTGTGACTAATACTCGGAAGGGGGTGAGGGGATAATCTTTCCAGAGTGTGGATGTTTACTCATGAAGACTGCTCAGATGGATGGGATATAAACGGTGGTGGGGGTGCTGTTTAGATGGACAGCGTTTGGACAATCTGGGATTCCAAAGGGAGAATGGTTTCATGTCAGTGGGACTTTTCTGAAGGATGAATTTCTCGGAGTACGTGGTGGGGATGGCGAAAACGTGCATGACTTAAATGGGATTTTAAGTTGTCGAGCGGTTTCCTCATGGTCAGTGTTCATTTACACGGAGGATCACGAAGATATAGAAGGCATGAGTATTCAGCAAAAAGTTATAGATGAAGCGAGTTATTGCAGCAGACTGGAGCGATGTAGATAATGAATTTGTCTGCAGAAAGAAAAAGCTGCTGGTATTGTGTGGGTATCTATTAAAAAGGCGCTGTTCAAGGCACATTGAAGAAGAACGAAGACCAACATTTCGAGAACCACACGCAGGCAGTTGTGTTATATTTGGTTGTCAGCAAGTAACTTGGAAGTGGAATAATTATTTCGATGGGGTTTTTAGCATCTTCTCCTAATTGCGGGCACCCACACGTTTTCCAGTATTCGGGACATATGATTATTATGGGGACATTATTTTGTTGGCTGCAGTTGGCGTTATTTTTTTCTGGAGGCATTATCTGGTGATAGAGAAATACATAGTTGTTTGGAGATGCATATTTATTTCAAGGGCTGAAGTGGGCTCCATCATTTTCTGCGCGCTATGTAACTTCCAATATTTACTCCCAGGCACATCACAGGCAAACTTTAGACATTTGGGCCTTTATCTATGAGAACATAAATGAGTGACTGGTGATCATTTTCAAACATATAAGATCCCGAGGCAGCTTCACAGGGTGAATAGTGGAATCCGTTTTCTACTTGTGCAAGAAAATCGGGCCAGTGTGGCACTGTTCAACTTGGAGATGGGAAGATTTCTTTTCTCTGTTCTCGGAGAGTGGTAGTGGCTGGGCCAGTGAATATCATTGAGTTAATATAGTTAAATAGTTTATTGCCTAACACGGGACTCAAAAGGTTATCGGGGATGGCCAGAATGTAGATTTGGACACAAACAGATCAGTCATGATCTTATGGAATAATGGATCCGGTTTGAGTGATCTACTCCTCATCTCAATTGCTATGTTTTGACGGAGAAATGTTGTTGCTTTATTTTGTCAATTTGCCTGTCGTCATCGAATCAAAATAAAAATGTGGGTTATATTTTGAAATCACGACCTGCAATTATATGAATGTCCGTTTGCGTCCATTTATTTCCCATCCCTACATGCCCTTGACATATGTCTCGTGCTTGGCTTTTTCAGAGAGTATTTAAGAGTCAACAAGATTGCTGAGCTTGTGAAGTCAAGTGCGCCGGAGAAGGTAAAATGGCAGATTTCTGCCTGAAACTGTTGTCAAGGTTTACTGTCAATTGACAATGATTCGTGGACATCATTGGTGTTTATGGCCTGATATTTATTCCATTCACTTTTCAAATTCTGCCGTGTTGGGATTTGAATCCTGTTTCCTCCTTGAGATATGGCCTGTTTTTCTGCCAGGACGAAACAAGCGATAATACCACAATGTCACCCACTTCCCCACATTCGTGAGCTGAAATATGTCTGATCCCAGAATAAATATAAAATTTGACATGATTATATTTGCCCAATATATATGGTACCAATAATGTTGCAAGCAGTTAATGTGAAATTTGGACGATCGAGTGGGATGGAGAGTGAAATTACTGCAGAGAGAATGCTTTTGTTTTTGGTCAGTTTAGAACTTAAAGTGTACATGTGAAGTGTACCCCAGTGTCTCCAGCAACTCAACTGAAGCTTTTGAAGTAGGGTGCTGGCTGTTGCTATTTTCCTATCTGTCTGTGAAGGACGCTCAAACTCTGCTCAGGTTCACCTCTCCATCTGTTTCTCCTACATCTTTGGCTGCCGCCATATTGGTTAGCACCACCGTGCCAAGATATTTTAATGAAGAAGGCGAAAGTAAGAAGCGAATCTTTCAGGATCAAGAAGCAACTGAACTGCGGAGCTACGAGAATGTGGATAATCAAGAAAAAAAAAGAAGATGCAACGTCAGTTCAAAAGATTGCGAAGTTATGCTTCTGGGGATTGATCCCCCTCTTCTATTTCAACATGGCGCATGACTGATAGAGGCTGTTCCCAACCGCAAGTGATTGTGGAAAACTGGACCAGTTTTGCGCCATTACTCACTGGGCCAATTTACTCAATATGTTTCTCCTATTTAATACCCTGTTATTTTCTGTTGAGAAATAAGGAAATTGATATCACCACAGGACTAAAATATCCCATTCATAGTATTGCCTTTCCTGTGGTGTCCCAATGCATAGTTCAATTGCAAGGGGTTTGCAAGTTCAATTACTCTAATGCGAATGATTGTCTTGACTTAATTGGCTGCTTGGTTGGTTTCAAGGACAGATAAAACAACGACTTGGGATGTCTCTTGCAGCTCCACAAGTTTCAGAGTTGCGTGTGACATCTCACGCTTGTGAGCCCTGGGCAGAGAGCAGCATGCGGTGTTTAGCTTTCGGAGCGCTGCTCCCTCGTCAGATGGAGTGGAAATGTGCTCTCAAACAGGGCACAGAGACACACAATCAAGTTGCTACCAAATAAACCTGTTGGACTTTAACCTGGTGTTGTTAAAACTCTTACAGAGAGCAGCAGCCAGCTTTTCAAGAAATATGGCTTTACAAACCCTGCGCTCCCACTGGTAATCATACACACATTGAGCCATAAAACAGGGACTCACTGGAAAGCTGGAACTCTTACCCTGGCCTGCAAAACGTTCTGTTATCTGTTACTGCCCGCAGGGACAGTGTGCCCACTCCAAGGATTTTGGGTGAGAGGAAAGACATTTCGAACCAAATATTTTTTATGAAAATTTTAATGCTGGAATCTAATGAATGGATTCGCTGGGAGGATTGCCTTCAAAACACAAGTTATCTGCGGTTGAATTACAGATGTGAATGTATTGAAGTCCGCACGGTTTTCAGTGATGTCTGGGAGTAAATTAATGACTGGAGTGTAGTCGAGGGCTTTTGTTCTGGGAGACGGATTGCAAAATAGGTTACTGGGTCTATTTGAATGCTGGAATATGATTGTAGGCCTTCAATGGTTCACGTGATCCATTTCATACATATCTAACATCACAAATATCTGAACGTCTTTCTGATTTCATCACACCGATAAAGTTCTGTTATTTCAGAATTGCACTGACTTTGATTTGACAAACACAAGTTCAAAACTTTTAACATCGCCATCAGAATCGAGATAATATCGTCATAAATCACGTTTTGGGTACTTTTGGGTACTTTTCCCTCTCCGAATAGTTTTGAGCTTGGGATGTTTGAAAGCATGTTAACTTAAGTGCTGTATTTTACGTTAATTCTTTCAAACCTCAGGAGTAATGAAGAAAAGTTATTCATTTTAAGTTCCGTTGTGTGACCTTACAAGCCTCAGTAACGAAATACATAATCAATTTAATAATGCAGTTTCTGGTGATTCTTACAAACCTAAATTAAGAAATGCCTAAATAGTTTAATCAGGTAGTTTATGTTGATGCTTACACATTTAAGTAATGATTTTAAAAGCTTTAGGGAAGTTTAATGCCTCAGTTGATGTATGCAAGCCTCCTGTAAGCTGATGTGAACTATCTCCCTGATGGTTATTTAGAATCCTGTCCAGATTGTAAATCTGGAGTCATGTCCCACAAGTATTGAAACCTCCAGCTATTAACAATGAGTTTCGCAATCACTAGTACTCTTTTGCGGCTTCAGTGAAGGTGCAGACATCATGAAAGACGAGTCAGGCTACATCTTGGCCCGAAGAGAAGGCAAATCAATTACCCACCCGTTAGAATGTACAGGCAAAGGACATCATATGAAATGATATCAGAGGAGATGTGTGCCAGGAGACTGCGCTTCAGCAAGGAAGCAATGGGATGTCGTTTTGAAATGTTGACTGAAGACCTGAAACCCAACGCTAACTGCCGCACTACCTTAACAGTGGAGATGAAAGTCACAACAACAGTGAGGATTTTGGCAGTTGTGTCCTTTCATGGCAGCCGTGACATTTGTAACATTTCAAAAATGAAAAACATTCCTGCAACGTGTTGTTTAATGCACAACTATGGCCTTGAGCATGGACTCGGCATTCATCCAGAACTTCAATTGCCGACGGAGATGGAGGAGCTGGATGAAGGTAATTTGGAGCCTGATGGGGAAGCCGGAGCTCCAGGTGACGCAAGGGCAATTCGAGATCGCCTGGCGCTACTGCTTTTGGACAATGAGCTTTTAAAATGTTTGTTTCGTATGTCCAAACAATCCCCTTCACTCCCTTGCATCCATTCCTCCCTCCATTCCCCTGACCACCTTGTCTGCAAAAAGGCAGGAACCGTTATGTTAAAGAAGAAAAATAATATTGTCCATGGTGTTAAAGTTATAAACGATAGTTTAGTGCATTTGTTTAAGTTGAGGTAGTTCAGTTAAATGTCAGCACGAATAAAGTTGTTTAATTATAAAACTATTTTGTCATTTGTTTAATATTTTTCCATTTCACTTGACAAAATTGTACAAATTATTTATTCAAATATCAAAATGCAACATTCAAATATGAGGATACTAATTGATTAATTGAAGTAAACGAGGCGGAAATATGAACCACAAAAGAATTGGAATAAGCAACTAAAAATGGAATATTCATCAGAGGAGAGGGATGCTGAGGGAGAGGTAGCAGTGTTGGAGGGTGGGCAGTGGGACCCTAATTCTTCCTGCGTCATCCCCGGGCCCTACCCCGTCCACAAGGCGTATCTCCCTGCATCCCTGATGGAGCCGGGTCCTGCCCAGTGGCAACTGCCTCTGAATGGGGTGGCTCATCCTCAGAGGGTGCAGCAGCAGGTGTCTCGACTTCATTTATGAACTCCAGACGAAACTCATTTTCCTTTCTTAGTCGCTCATTCTGCTGCACCAAACTCTGTCCCAGTATCTCATTCTGCTGCACCAAACTGTCTCAGCAATTCATTCCGCTGCACTGAACTGACTCAGTGGCAGATTCTGCTGCAACAATCTCTTTCTCAGCAGCTCATTCTTCGACACTGAACTCTGTCTCAGCAGCTCATTCTGCTGCAACGAATGATGCTGGGTCAGTAGCTCATTTGCAATTTGGAGCTCCGGGGGAGACATCACTCAGCGCTCAAGCCTGTCTCCTTCCAGTTTCAGCATAACCTTCAGCCAACACCATTGGAAGCTCATACAGTTTATGAATAATCATTTGCTCACTGCCATTGACTGTAAGAAGTTGAGGTTCACGAGGTGCGGAGGCTTCCATCTCCAGCAACGAATTCTCCTCACCTCCTGAAGGTTCAGGGTGTTCCTCCTCCATTACAATAGCCGTGTCATCACTGGCCTCCCCCTTCCAACCACTTGACAACCCAAAACATCAGTATCAATGTCAAATAATTCATCAGGATGCAAGGCGTCCCCCTCATCTGGAACAGATTAAGAGCTTCACTGCTGTGATGTACCAGCTTTTCCTAATCATCACCAGATGGTGTGGCCTGATTCTCGGTCATGTTCCACTGTGTTGTCATCCTGGCATCTATGAAATTTGAAAAGAGCGCAATTATTTTACTTTCCTAACAACAGTCTTGTGTGTCTATATTTATAAATAATATATATATATATATATATATATATATATATATGTATATACTACCTTGACCAAACCCAACATCCCAACCATCCCATAATCCGGGGTTGGAGAAACACAGCATGTCACAAGCAAGTCCCTCCTGTTATGTGAGATGCTTCTTGCCCGCCTCCAGTCAGTGAACGCTCTCAGGAATATGTGACTTTTTTGCCTTCAGAAATCAATTCGAATGTCATTTAAAATCTTGCTATCAACTTGTAGGTCAGTGACAGCTAAAGCCAGTAAGCCGCGGGGCCATGTTCGCAAGCTGCAATGTTTGGAACGAGACTGTACTGCTTACACAGCTTCAGATATCATCACTGTTTTTCAATTTTACGATTCTGATGCAAATCTGTGAGGAGACAGAGCTATTGACCATACCCAAAGCAGACTAAAATCCTGATTTTGAGAACGATTTTGTTTCTGTTATAGATTTTCATCAAAACATCTTGCATAACCTGTCTGAACGCATCCAATTGTTACGTTTCTTGCGACACTAATCCGCGGTCCTCGACACTTCACTATCTGCATAGACCAAGGTTGCAATTTCCTTCCAAGCCACAGCTTAAATTTTCGTTGTTGACTTTGATTTTCCATTGCCCAAAATTTGAACTTTCCTCTGTTCCACTTCATGCATTAAGTTTTCGAAATCATGGTCAGAGAAATTCTGAGTTCTCTTTTTCCCAGGGAACGTTTCAGTGGCCATATTGTAAATTAAATCACACAAACACTTACAAGCATGCCACGCATATTATAAAGTTACATAAGAATAATAATACAATGCAGACTTTGGGCGACACGGTGGCACAGTGTTTAGCACTGCTGCCTCACAGCCCGGGTGACCCGGCTTCATTTGTGGCCTTGGGTCACTGTCTGTGTGGAGTTTGCATGTTGGCCCCGTGTCTGTGTGGGATTCCTCCGAGTACTCCAGTTTCCTCCCACACTCCAAAATGTGCGGGTTAGATTATTTGGCCATGCAAAATTGCCGCTTGCTGTCAGGGGATTAGCAACATAAATTCATGAGGTTCCAGGGATAGGGCCTGGGTGGGATTGTTGTCGATGGCTGCTCGATGGGCTGAATGGCCTCCTTCTGCACTGTCGAGATTTTATGGATGGGATGTTCCGGCCGTGTTTGCTCCAAAACAGGAAAGTCCCGCCTGAGGTCAATGGACCTCTCCATGGTCCACCTTTCACATGTTACGTTTCCCATGGCGGGTGGATGGGAAAATTCACCCATCCTATGACTCTAAATCGTAGTTTCACAAATTTGGAGCAAATTAAACATTTGTTTATTTATACAATTTTAATTATACACAAGTTCAGTAATTAAAATGAATTTGAAAATGACAGTTTGAGTGAACCAATAAGTATTAACTACTTAAAAACAGCAAAAACAATGAAAAACAAAACCAAATACATACCTTGGGGTCCCTTTGCCAATGCAAAACTGCCTTTTGGAACCTGGAGCTCAATGGGCGTCCCCAGGATTGCCGCGTCGCCAGGGGGCGTGGTTTGCAATCTCCTGCGACGCGCAAAGGGCTGGTGAGACGGCTTCGCTGTGGGTCCGAGGCGGCTGCAGTCCTCAGTAGCTTCGGCGGAACAGGTAAGGAAATGTAAACATGCAATTGTTTTCTTCTCGTTCTGGCGCAACATGCCTTTGACAAGGTACCACATGGTAGGTTGTACATCAGGTTAAATCTCACGGGATCCAGGCGGTAGCCAAATGAATACAAAATTCGCTGCTGACAGAAGACAGGGTGCTTGTAGAGGGTTGTTTTGCAAAATGGAGGCCAGTGACAAGCGGTGCGTCTCAGGGATTGGTGCTGGGTCCACTGTTATTTATCATTTATGTTAATGATTTGGATGAGAATATAGGAGGCATAGTTAGGAAATTTGCAGATGACACCAAGATTGGTGGCATAGTGGACAGTGTAGAAGGTTATCTCGGATTGCAACGGGATCTGGATCAATTGGGCCTGTAGGCTGACAAATGGCAAATGGAGTTCGATTTGGATAAATGCGAGGTGATGCATTGTGGTCGTTTGAACTAGGGCAGGACTTATTCACTTTATGGTACGGCGTTGGGGACAGGTATAGAAGAAAGAGATCGAGAGGTTCAGGTTCATAGCTCCTTGAATTTGGCGTCACAGGTGAACAGACTGGTGAAGAAGGCATTTGGCATGCTTGGTTTCATTAGTCAGAACATTGAATGCAGGAGTTGGGACGTCTTGTTGAAGTTGTACAGGACATTGATAAGGCCACAGGTGGAATACTATGTACAGTTCTGGTCACCCTATTATTGATAGAATATTATTAAACTCGAAAGATTGCAGATAGAAATGCTAGGATGCTACCAGGACATGATGGTTTGAGTTATAAGGAGAGGCTTGATAGACTGGCACTTTTTTCTCTGGAGCAATAGAGGCTGAGGGGCTGATCTGATAGAGATCAATAAAATAATGAGGGACATCGATCATCTTGATAGTCAATGTCTTTTCCCAAAGGTTGGGGAGTATAAAACTAGAGGGCATAGGTTTATTGTGAGAGGGAAGAGATACAAAAGAGTCCAGAGGGGCACTTTTGTCGCAGAGGGTGGTGAGTAACTGGGACAATCTGCCAAAGGTAGTGATAAAGGCGGGTACAATTATGTATTTATAAAAAAGACATGTTGACAGTTGCATGGGTATGATGGATATCGAGGGATATGGGTCAAACACGGGCAATTGGGACTAGCTTAATGGGAGAAACAGCGGCATGAGAAGTTGGGCTGAAGGGCCTGTTTCCAACCTGTAAACCGCTGCGACTCTATGACGCTATTGCAATTTTACAGGGCCTTGTTGAGATCACAACTGCAGTACTACGTGCAGCTTTGGTCTCTCTACCTAGGAAATGCTATACTTGTTATTGAGGGACTGCATCAGAGGTTCACTAATCTGCTGCTAGGTTTGGCGGAATAGTCCTATGAGAGGAGACTGTTTCGACTGTGTCTTTGTTCGCGCTAGTTCTGAAAGGTGAGAAGAGATTTAATTGACTGTACTAGACAGACTAGATGCAGGGTGGATGTTTTCCCTGGTTATGGAAACTAGTCCCAGGCCACGAAATATCAGGATATGGGATTGAACATTTCGGACTGGGATGAGAAAAGAAAATCACTCATAGGGTAGTGATCCATGGGAATTCTGTACCACAGAGGGCTGTGGAGGCCATGTCAATTAATGCATACAATAAAATATAGTTCCTTATTTAGATTTTAATTTCACCGAGGTACCTGAGGGCTGAGGCATATATGACACTAAGATCGAGGGTCAACAATGAATCATATTGAATGGCAGAGCAGACTCGAAGTGCCGAAGACCTACTCGAAGCTTCGATATTTCTCTCTCATTCTTGACTATGTTCCATAGTGACTCCAGCCACTTGTCCATATGCAAAACGTAAAATTTGAGATACTGCAGCTGGAGACACTTCCTAAACAGATGGTGCCACTTGCCTCCAGAAGTGTCACTGACTTAATAAATGGCATGGAAGGTGCTTTTGAAGTGACAGAGCTACCGGCGATGAGTTTCCCTTCAATTACTGCCTATAGTGTGTTTGTGAGATCTTGAGCGAAACGTTACATTTAGTTTTGCGCCTATCTTAGTGTTTCAATTAACAGTAAGTTTAGTATTCGGATTACTGTTAGGCATAGGATCAGTGTTACACTTGCCATGACTGTGAGGGGTGCAGTTTGCGATGAAGTTAGCATTAGGTTTATGGTTGAGTCCAGGGTATGTTTTGGACCTTCCTTCCTTTTTTGGAAATTATTTTTATGTTTACACTGAGAGACAGGCTTCAATTTTGTTTTAGTGTTAGTGTTTGCGTTCCATTAGGTTTCTGGTGAAGATTAGTATTTGTGTTAATGAGCTATGTTTAGGATTGGATTCATGGTTAGAATGGAATTTCGACATCAGAGATGGTTCAGATCATAAAGTGTGAATTTCAGCTCTGGTAATTGCGTTGCCATTTACTTGTGGGTCGTCTGCCTTTTCTAGTTAGGAATAGAGTTACACGAAAGATTACAGTGGATTTTGAGTTAAGCTTAGGTTCAGTTTTGCGTTTGGGTTTTGTTTACGTTTCAGTTATGCTTTAGGTGAGAATATATTTATGGCAGATGATAAGAAAGATAAAGACAATTAGAGACGGAAAGGAGAGAGAGAGGGACAGAGAAAGAGAGGGCGGGAGAGAGAGAGAGTGAGAGAGTGAGAGACAGATAGAAAGAGAGAGAGAGAGACAGAGACAGAGACAGAAAGAGTGAGAGACAGAGAGTGAGACAGAAAGAGAGAGAGAGAAAGATAGGTAAAGAAAGAGGGAGAGACAGAGAGGGAGAGAGAGGGAGATTTATAGAAGCCAAATTCTACATGGAGTTCGAAAATGAAGCCATCTCCTTAATACTTGGGCAATGATTAATTCGGGCCTGGGAAAAAGGATATAATCAGCAGTTCACAAATCGTTGTGGGTGTTAGAAGACAGTTGGAGTGGGTGCAATACAAGTTTGTGCATTTTGTAAAAAGGATGCATTATATGACTGGGAGCCAAATTTGGTCAGGCAAAGGTTAACCCGCGCTTGATCAGAGTAATCTTCAATACATAGAGGTAGAGATGGCTGACGTGAAGGAGGTGGAAATTGTCCACTTAATGATTTCCAGGTTTTGCGATGAAATGCGCTGGGAGGGCAACGGGAGTTTTCTTTGCAGGTGATATCTTACTTTGAATTCTTTAATAAAAAACAGGAGTAAACTGTCTCAACTATTGGAGAAATGGAGAATGAAGACGGTGTAGTTAAATATTCCAAGGAGTGGGGACAGGAGGAGAAGGAATAACGAGTAGCACTCACCCTTCGGCATGAAGGATGCAACTTCCGACTGTGATAAGAACCGCTCTGACATTGTGGTAAGGCAGCAATCTGATGGGCGAGACTCAAAGACAAAGTTCAGGGAAACACAAGAACCAACTTCGAAGGAGAAAACATGATCAAAGACTCTGGAGATGGAAGTGGCGATGAGGTTGGATGATAGTTTGCAAGGTCAAAGGAGACCTATTTGTTTGTGTTACTGCAAAATTGTGTGAGATATAAAAAATAAACCCGAGGAGAGAAGACATTAGCTGATATTGCAAAACGAAAGATAATCGGCCCCATCCATTCCATTTGCCATCCACTTGAGGCGTTGGTCAGCCCTGCAGTATTCCCTCTCCCTGGTCCCTTTCTCCTCGCTTAAGTACTCTGGTTAGGTTTTTCCACAATGAAAACCATGCTGCCAATAATTGTATGCCTTGGAGGGAGCAGATGGAAGGAAGGGAGAGGGAAGAAGGGAGTGAGAGCGAGAGAGAGAGATAAAGAGCGACTGCACTGACCATGTAGAAGGAGTGGACGAGAAACAGACATAAATAAAGTGTGTCAAAGAAAATGTAATACTCAGGCAGATATACTATTTTAGATCATTGCTGATTATCTTTCTGAACAGGTGTAAGACAATGATATTTGGACGAATGGAAGTGGAGGAGACACTGTGGATGATTTTATTTCATATCCTGTATACTGAAGAAGAGCGATCACAATCCTAATATTCCCTTCTATCGCACCAATCGCAGCCAGCCTCCTCTCCCCTTTCTGACCGCTGCTGGTATTTGGCGAACCATTTCGATTCAGCTAATTGTTGGAGACTGGTGGGTAAATATTCAAAAGATGAACTGACAACACTGGGAGTCACAACGGAAATCTTTGCAGATATTTTGTTTATTAATCCGATGTGTATTTAATCTATACAGAATTTTCGTCACGCTGTTCAAATGCCCTCTGAACGTGGCCCGAATCATCCCAAAATAATTGTGTTCACAAACAATTTATATTTTGCATCATACTGAAACCTTTTCCAAATCTAAATTCTGAACAGCTGAAATGTATGGATTTGTTCCTACAATTTTATCAAATAAGAATGATATCCCAGCCTGCCTCTTTCTCTCTCCATGAGAACAATCATTCTGAACCTCATTTGACAGTTTTCACCTTTCACTGTCTGCGTTTTAATTTAATGAAAGGCCCCACTGCTCCTTAAGAAAACTGAGGGCATATAATTTTCCATTTCTGCCCCCATCTATCGGCTCAGATGCACTCTCATGCTTGAATCTGACAGTCATGTTTCTTGGCTGATGTAATTTTCGTCACTGGCTTCAGCATTTCTGGGAACGTCAACAAAAACAGTAGGAAAATACAATGCTTTTCTGTTTCACGCTTTATATTTTACCCTGGTCATCTTTCTATATCTTCAGCACATGCGATCGACAACTATTTCAACTCATGTCTATGGGACTTCCAGTGGCCAAACATTAACACATCAAAGACACTATCAAAACTAACCTGCTAAGCCCTTCAGAGAGAGAGAGTACAGAATCCGATCTAATTTCACCACTAGCACAGTGAAAATCCATTTGACGATTTTCAAAGCATTGGATTCCTCTGTCGGAGGGGCATTGTCGTGTGTTATGTTTTTGCTAATTTAGAAATAAGTGTGAAGGGATATTTCACCATATTATTTATCTGTGCTCTGAATTTAGTCTGTGTCACGGCATAAATACAGGTGTTTGTGCAGCAACTCAGGAGCTGCAGCATATATCCGATGAGCAGTACATAATATGGGATGTAAACACGCATATGTCCTACATAATAAATGCGATACCATATAAAATAAATCATATACACTGCCCATAACAGGATAAAATTACCAGAAATAGAAAAGAGTAAAATTATTGATTTCCTTCTGCTCTCCATCTCTTGGTCTCGGGAGCTGTCCCTATGGCTCTGAAGGCAAAGTCTCCTTCTTGCTCTGCTGGCTGCTAAAATGCTTCTGACGGTTAAAACATTTAGAAGCAGAATGAGAAAAAATGGCAACCCCGGCGTGAGAAGATAATGGATGATCTCAATTGTCGACCATATTATTGAATAGCTGACATCTCGATAGGCATGGCAAAGCCAGGGACCGAGATTCAATGAATATTCATCCAATAACATGAAGTACCAGAATATATTTTTCAAACAGCACAGCACAGTCAATGTTCCCAGAATCGCAGCAGCATTTCTCTCAGTGCAATAGTTGGTTTTCAGCTTGGGGCAGCAAATGGCAACATGTCGATCAAAGGTGAATGCGACAGTGAACCAGACGGAACAATCAGTTGCTGCATAAAGCAACACGGCGTGGATGTTACACACGGGAATGGATCTCAAGAAAAAGAACTCTCTCCAATACAGAATCGGTATCTGCCTCCATACCAGATCCAGAATAACAACCAATAGATCGGCTGTTGCCATTGCGACAAGATAGCGAGTAACACTTTTGGAAAGGCCACATTTACCACGAGATAGAATCACAATTGTGATTAAGTTAACTGAGAGATAGGACAAAAGGGCAATAATACATATTAGCATCTTTAAAAAAAACTGATACATTGATGAAACTTCAATTGAATGTATTACTATCACACTCATGCAATCATCAGGTGAGTGGAGGTAGATTCACAACTACTGCATATATAGGCAAATACATAATTGCAAGATAATTGCAACTGGGAATGTGAACAATGGTTGGAATGCGATTCTTTACAGGGAATAATCATCACAGTGAGAACACCACTTCCCAGGTACACGGTACACACTCATGCAATGCAGCCAACATTGTCTACCTCATACGTTCCAGGAAAGATTATCCAGAGGTGTGGCACCAGCGAAACCATGCAGATGGATAGAAGCCACGCGACAATCGCCAGGCAGGAGTGTTCCCTTCCAGTCGGGGAACGCTTCAGTGTTCAAGGACATTCTGCCTCTGGTCTTTGGGTAAGCATCATCCAAGGCGGCTTTCAAGACGCACAACAAAGCAGACTTGCAGAGCAGAAACTGATAGACAAGTTCTGCATGCATAAGGATGGCCTCAGGCGGGATCTTTGGCTCATGCAACACTGCATGTAACCCCACCATTCCTGGATTTGCAATATCCTACAACTGTCCTGGCTTGAAACAATTGACACCTTTTTAACCTATGATTATCCCTCTGTCCATTCACACTGCTTGTACCTGTAAAGAGCTGAATACATGTAAAGACTCACATTCCAGCAATTTTTCACATTCCAAACTGTACTTATCTTGCAATTGTGTCGTTCCCTGCGTATGTCGTGTTTGTGAACCTATTTACACTCACCTGATGAACAAAACGCTCTCCAAAAGCACGTGATTCCAAATAAACTTCCTGGACTTGCACATTGTGAGACTTCTTACTGTTACCTCAGTCAAGCAGATTAGGGGAAGCACATTCCAACATACAGAAAACGCTATTCATATGAGGATGTTAGAATAGGTTCCTAATGTTCATGGTTACCAGCCATTTTCATTTTGTGCACAGTCAAACATTGTCGCAATTATTTAGGAAGCATCCCTTGCACAGTGTTGTATGCACGATGTTGTTGCATGAGGTATATCTTAAATTTCATATTTTTTTCGTGTAATTTCTTTCATATCATCCATGCATGCAATTTCATATAAGTCTGAATAATTAGTTTAACATTAGCTTCCATTCACTGCACTGCTGCAAAATAAACAGTTGACTGCTCCAAGAATTTTCTCTTTTTATTTAAGACCTACAATATCGTGGAATTCGGTTGATCATTAATACATTCATTGTGCAAATCACCCTCGGTTCCAACTGTTGACAATTATCCAATGACTCTTCGTCAATGGGTGAATTGACACCGATCAGTCTCCCAATCGATTCTCCATGATGGAGCTTTGCAAAGTGGAGATTGACCCTGAATCCCTCTCCCAATTATTATGAATTTCTAATTGGGTTCATTTAACGAAGCGACTCAGGTCAAAACTCTGAACGATAAGCTATTACGAAGTGTGTCGGTGGAGAAGTCGCCATAAATTCCTGCTCCCAAACATTTCACGAAGACGTGGAAGTCGGGCGCAAATCTGCTCTTGATCATACGGAGTGACACTTGATTAGCATGGAACGCTTGTTCTTCAACCTCACATTGCACTATTTCTCCCAGTTCGGACTGGGGAGTGAGGCCAGTTTCCAGTTATTGCTAATCACGTCGCCATCCACAGTCAGAAGGGGGAAAACATTTTTAAGCTTTGCGGACACACTGTCATGTTCAGAGGCTCGGACTGCGATTCAGGTTCTTATCTTCAGTCATTGAAATGAAATTCTTCACATTGCCCTCGGAGAGTGCATTATCATAAGGTAACAGCCCAGATTTCTGCGCCTGATCTTTATGCATTGTGGAAGGCATGCATTCTTGTTCGTGATCATCAGCAGGTGATGTGGTGGTAGTTTGAGGGTATTCATTTCATACTCCTGCATCTTAATCTTTTCCTGTGTCACTTCTGTGGCATTATTCCGATTTCGAGTCAATATGTACATATATTGGCCAGTGAATTAAATAAAAACACTATCCAACTAATTTCGAATAAATCCCCAATTTGAAAAACAAATAGGAAGTGAATTATGTCCAGAGTTTAGCTGTTAGTCCTTGGTCGGACTCTGCACTGACAAATACATTTTTTCTGTGTTTGGTTCATGTGGGTTGATGGAATCAGAACAGTATAACTCAAATTCCAGCATTGAAAAAAAGAGTTTCATAAACCATCAGCAATAGACAACATTGCCGGCCAATATCAAAAAGAATGTCAAGTCCAACACATCTGTGGAAGCTATTGGCGAATGGAATAGCGCAACCGAATTGTGTCTGGGGCAACGTCATGTCTGATGGATACTGCGAATAGCAGAATACCCCACTGGACCAGAACAGAGCAGAAGATCACCCTTGAAAATGAGAGAAGTAACTTTGAAAGCATATTAAAATGACGAACTGATGACATTTTGCTTCTTAAGATTTTCTTCATTTTGCGATCAATTGAGTGCAAATAGTATTGTGAAATATTTAGTTCGCCGAACATTCTGTCAATAAGGCGAAATGGATGTTCAACTTTCAGTTGAAATACTTGTAGTAATGGTGATGAATAATTTTGTGGTCCTCCATTGCGATGTCGTTGTCCCAATGGTGACAAGAGAATAGACTTTCAATGGGTGCAGATGGCCGACATCTACAATGCATGAGTGAAGTCGAACATCACAGGTACTCTCGCAAAAGTGTAATGGTGAAAGCACAGAAGTGACTCGTTGGCCCATCGAAGATGCTGATTGATAACTGAAGGGAAATTCATGGAGTTCCACTATGCAGTTCCTTCGTAAATTCCCTATTTTCCTACTTCAGGCTTTTCTCTAAATTCCACGTGCGATCTCATTTCAAATGCCTGTCTGTTGCTCTGCATATGTCATGCAAAGTTGTTGCCTTATTTTTTTGGCACATTTGGTTCTTTCGTCAATTAAATTAAACCCATTTCTTCTAGGTCTCCTTCTTTCATGATGTGGAGGTGCCGGCGTTGGACTGGGGTAAACACAGTAAGGAGTCTAACAACACCAGGTTAAAGTCCAACAGGTTTATTTGGGAGCAAACGACACTAGCTTTCGGAGCGCTGCTCCTTCGTCTGGTGAGTGGGAGATCTGCTCACAAACAGCAAACAGGGCAGAGAAAGACACAAACTCAATTTACAGAATAATGAATAATGATTGGAATACGAGTCTTTACAGCTAATCAAGTCTTAAAGGTACAGACATTGTGAGTGGAGAGAGCATTAAGCACAGGTTAAAGAGATGTGTATTGTCTCCAGACAGGACAGCCAGTGAGATTTTGCACATCCAGGCAGGTTGTGGGGGTTACAGATAGTGTGACATGAACCCAAGATCCCGGTTGAGGCCGTCCTCATGCCTCAGCTCATCTTTCAATCACGGCTCAATTTACACTGTTGCTTTTTTCATGAGAAGTGTACATTCATGGCAAGGCCAGAATCGCTTGGACATTCATTTTTGCAATTGACGAGACGGTGCTGAGCACGTTTCGTGAAGTCCTGATATCCATGTGGCGCTGTAATACCCAGAGTGATTTTCAGAACAGAGTGCCCATGCACAGCAACGGAAAGACAAAATTATTCCAGGACAAGGGCTGTTTGTCAATTGGGGGAAAAGTTACCGGAAAGGGGGTTTCCATGAATCTTTTCCATTTGTGCTTCATAGCTGGAGGCAGAGAATCTGCAACAGGAGAAGTCTTCCTACGGTGATCTGGTGCATCTTACATTTTACATTATGTACTAGAGTGGGGAGTGAAATTTTAACCTCTCGTATCGGATACCGCTTATGCAGATTGCTTCGTTCTGTAATGTGGCAGTCGTATTATGGGCTGTTGGAGCTTTAAAGTCCTTAAATTCTTTTTAGTTCGAATATCCAATTAGAATTTCCGACCTCTGAGAAGAGGAACACGTGTTTTTTTTTCCAGTCCATGCACTTCACGGTTTCCCATGATCTATTGCTATAAAGCAGAGGTTGATCCCCCCCCTCAGAGAACTAACCACGAACAACTCAAAGAGGAATTCCTCGCTCGATAATCTCTAAAAAGTGAATGTAAATTGGTGCAATCTGCTCTTCAGCAACTTTTACCTGTCAAATCAAACACGAGCTTTTGGAATTCTGGACGAATACTTCCCCGGAGCAGATTACTTCATCCAGTAATTCCCTGGAGCACAGGAACTACGACATATTTTTCAAAACCTTCAACATGTCATTGATAACGATGGACTGCTCGCCAAGGCCAACCCCACAACCCCACTACTTGCTTTCAAAGAACCGCCCAAACTCAAATAGACCATTGTTCTCAGCAAACGACCCAGTCCTCAGGAGAACAGCGACCACGAGACCACACAATGCTTCCGCGGCAACATCTGCAAGTTGTGCCGGATCATCGATATGGATACCACCATCCCACGTGAGAACACCACCCACCTGGTACACGGTACATGTTCATGTGACTCGGCCAACGTTGTCTACGTCATATGCTTCAGGAAAGGATGTCCCGAGATGTGATACATTGCTGATACCATGCAGACGCCAGGACAACGGATGAACGGACACCGTGCTACAATACCCGGACAGGAGTGTTCCCTTCCAATCGGGGAGAGCTACAGCAGTCAAGGGCATTCAGCCTCCGATCTTCAAGTAAGCGTTCTCCAGGACGGCCGTCAAGACACTGGGCAACACAGAATCACCGAGCAGAAACTGATAGCTACGTTCTGCACACATGAGAACAGCCCCCACCGGACTCTTGTGTTCATGTCAAACTACTTCTAACCTCCACCATACTGTCTGGGTTTGCAAAATCCTACTAACTCCCCTGGCTTGAGACAATTCACAAGTATTTAACCTGTGATTATCCCTCTGTCCATGCACACTGTGAGCACCTGTAAAGACTTGATTACCTTTAAAGACTCGCATTCCAACCATTCTTCACATTCTGACCTGTAATTATCTTTCAATTGTATTTTTGCGTATATATGCCATGATTGTGAACCAATCTCCGTGCATCTGATGAAGGAGCTGCATTCCGAAAGCTCGTGATTCCAAATAAACCTGTTGGACTTTAAGCTGGTGTTGTGATACTTCTTACTGCGCACATCCCTGTCAAACGCTGGCATCTCCACATCATGAAATCAACAGGAGACAATGTATTTATCTAACTAAGCGTGAACACAAAATTATTAAGAAACCGAAAAATAAACAAAACTCGAATGGTATGCTGTTCCAACAAATATAATTCCCACTCATTAACAAATAAATACAATTTTAGTCGCTCCCTAAATTACAACCGGGTTTTATATTCTTGTAATATCCTGGGCTTTCTCTGCTGATTCTTCTTTCTTCTATTCTCTTCCTTATTGGGTACCTTTGCTGTCAAGGCTTTGAGCTAAGAACTGTGAGCTGTGGCAGGTGGCAGTTCTTCTCTGTCGTTGTTCCACTGCCCCCTTTCTTTTATACCCCTGATGACATATCAAAATCCCCCACAATCGGACTATTCCGAGGTTGCAAAAACCATCAGAGCAAAATTTAGTTCGTTGTTGGTATTTAAGTGACCAATTGAAATTTATTGCTGAATTCAAAAGCCTGTTCTGATGCAAATTGATTGGCTAAATTCAAAAGCCTGTTCTCTTGGTTTTTCGATATAATGTTTCAGTTTGGGCACTCGATGTGCTTGCCATTTTTAACTCTAAACACAAAAGAAAACGCCACCTTTGAACAGAACCATGCAATGTTTTCTTCTTTTGCATTTTACAATTTTACAAATACCAAATTCTACGTCCTACTTTTCAATGTACCGTTAGACTAATCGACTTTGCAACACCACACCCCCCCCACCAAGAAACAAATGAACCATCATCATAAAAAAGATGGCTTCACTCTTTTTTTAACCTTCAGTTCATTATGTTGCGAGATCCATAGTTCATTAATCCAGAGTTTCATGTTTCATAATAATTCTATTTATATATAACATTGAACTCTAGCATTTCTATCATATATAAACATTTTTCATTTAAACTCGTGATAAAGCATCCACGTTAATATTTTCACGACCCACAGCATGTACAATCAGTAAAGTAAATGGGTGTTACGGTGGTACAGTGGTTACCACTGCTGCCTCACAGCACCCGGGACCCGAGTTTAATTCCAGCCTTGGGTCACTGTCTGCGTAGAGTTTATGCATTCTCCCCGTGTGCGTGAGTTCCCTCCTGTACTTCAATAATTCGCGGGTTAGGCTGATTGGCCATGGAAATTGCCCCCTTATTGTCTGGCAGACGAACAGGGTAAATTGTGGGGTTACTGGGATGTGGTCTGGTTGGGATTGCCGTCGCTTCAGGCTCTATGGGCCGAATGGCCTTCTTCTGCACTGTCGGGATTCTATGATTCTAAATGCTTTTAACATTAGACTCCAACAAAATTATCTGGTATTATTTTCCTCAAATATTTCCAGAAATATCAAACGATGGTGTACACCGTCTCTGATGCATTGTTTGCAAGGTGAACATTAAAATGTTTTAAGGCTATTACCAAATTCAATATCACTTTTTCAATGTTTGAATGTTTTTTCTGGTGGATGTTGAAGTTTTTTCTTGAAAAATAACCGATTGGTCTTTTAATTCCACAATCATACTCCTGTCACAGCACAGCTCCAACATCCACATCGCTGGCAACGATGGCGACTTTGAAGGGTTCCTGAATGTTTCGCGTGACTAAAACGGGTGTGGGAGTTAACATTGCTTCAAATTGTCAAATGCCTCCTGGCATTGTTCTGTAAGAATCATTTTCATGTTTTTATTAACATATCTATCAACGGTCTCACTACACTCCTGAAGTTTGATCCAACTTTCTTGTAGAATCCTTTCAAAGCTAAAAATCGTAGCACTTCCTGCCGCGAAGTTGGTCTTGGAAATATCTCGATGGCATTCATCTTCATGTTTCTCGATGACATCCGTCCGTATTCAATCTTTTCCCCGAAGAATGTCACTTCCACATTCGTAAATTCGGTTTTTGCCAAGTTTATCACTAACTTTGCCTCCCGCAGTTTCCTGAACAGCTCCGCCAGATGCTTCATGTGTTCTTGTATGAATGGTTGAAGATCACTTAGTCATCCATATAGGCAGCACAATTCGTCCACCGTGCAGCAACTTTGTTCATAAGCCTTTGAAAAGCGACTGGTGCGTTTTTCATCACAAAAGGCATTACTTTAAATTGTTGTAGCCCATTTAGGGTTACAAAAGCAGAAACATATTTTGCTCTCTCTGACAAAGGTTGTTGACAATAACCGCAAAGTACGTTGATCTTTGTGATATGAGAGTCTTGCCCTACTTTTTCACCCAATCCTCCAGCCTTGGAATTGTGTATGAATCAGATTTGGTCAAACGTTTGCATTCCGATAAGTTACGCAGAATTGTTGAGTACAATCAAATTTGGGAACCAACACAATGGGCTTTGATTCGGCTCTACAATTTCTTCTTCTCGCATCGCTTCCACTTCCTTCTAAACTTGTGCTGCTTTGAGCAGATTAAACCGATAGGGGTATTGTTTTATCGGAACAGCATTACCTCTGCCAACGTCATACACTGTGGCATTAGTCTTCCCCGTTCTATTTCGACATAGTTCTTCATAGCACTGCAACCAGTGGTTCAATTAAATTACCTGTTCCTGGGGCAGATAGCTCACTACCCTATTCCATTCCTTGAGGAATTCTTCATTATTCAATTTATGCTGAGGCACATCAAAATTCAAATCGTCTGGATGTGATGTCTTACTCTTATTGGCAGTAACTAATAACTGTTTCTGCAGTTCCCTTTCACTGTCATAGTTCTGTTTCAGTATGTTCACATGACATACCCTGTCTTTTTTTTCCTAAGTGGCATCTTTACCAGACAATTAGCCTGACTTAACTTCTTGTCAACCTGATAAAGACAACTAAACCTCCTTTTGAAAGGATCTCCTACCACTGTTAATAGCGCCAAATCTTTCTAACCACAGACAAACGTACAAATTTTAGTTTTTGTATCTGCTTCTTGCTTCATTCGGTGTTGTGTCACCTTCAAATTCTGTCTACCTGATTCACCTACTTTGGTTAATCCTTCTCTCAACTCAGATACATAATCCAACTGTGTGGTCCCTGACTTATGACCTACCAACATTTCCCTAATTAATTTTTAAAACCCTCTTAGTTCATGACCAAATATCAATTGAAATGGAGTAAACTTAGTCGATTCATTTGGCGCATCTCTAACAGCAAATAATATAAATGTGATACCTTTATCCCAGTCATTTGTGTAATCCTGGCATTCAGCCTTTCAGCTGGTGTTTAGGGTCTGATGCTACCTTTCCAATGTTCCCTGCAATTCAGGATGTTACGCATTCGATGTAAAGTGTCTGATACCTAAAATTTCCATGGCTTACTTAAGTAATTTGGCAGTAAGTTTGGACCCTTGGTTTGACTGAATCACACTGAGTAAACAATAATGTGTAAAGAAAGCAAGCTTTCCTTGACATTCTGCAATGGAATTGCCTCTGGAAATCTAGTAGACACACCCAATACGGTAAGGAAATACTGATCCGCATTTTTCGATTTAGGGAGAAGACCTTCAAAATCCAATTTTAGTCGTTTAAATGTTTCTTCAAATGTGGGAATTTGCATAAAAGGCGCTCGTTTTATCACTGCTTGTGGCTTTCCTACCATTTGACACATATAACAGATTCGGCAAAATTCAACTACATCTTTATTTAATCCAGGCCAGAAAAAAATGCTTCTCTATCTTAGGCTGAGTGTTCCTCACTCCTGGATGACCTCCTTCAGATAATTCGTGTGCTACCCGCTATACTTCGTTTTTGCATGTTAAAGGCAACACAATCCAGAGAATTTCCGCCCATTTCTCAAATGTGCTAACCTGCCAAACTCTCCATTTCCACTTCAGATGTTTTCCTTAAGGCAATAGCGTTCTGGAATGCACTCCGATTGCTTTTCCATGTAGGCTACATGATACAAATCCTTTATCGCCTCATCTTTTTGTTGCAACACCATTAATCTTTCAGATCTGAACACCTCTGCCTGATCCTCTACCTGCTTAGGTTTTTGCCGTTACCATCTTATCAAACGGAGTGTCAGCGAAGTGGACCTCATCTTTTTCATCGTTTTCTTGTGTTCTGTCTTCCTGTTTTAGTGTATGGCAGTGGGATCTTGTCACCACACTGTCCGAAAGAAAATCCAAGATTTTTTTCTTTTAACTCCTCTGTTCCCTGGTTTACTTTTCCACGACAACCACTCCCACAATATCATTTCCAAGAACAAACTGTATTCCTGGAATAGCAGAGTTTTACATCATTTCCACTATCACTTTGCCGGCCTTGATTGGACTTTCTTGCCTTAAATTACACAGGGGTGCCGTAGTCCTTTCTCTATTTAATCCCCAGATTATTATTCTCTCAGGCAATATTTCAGAAGGAGTGCAAATATTTTCATCTCTTACTATGAGAGACAGACTAGCTCCCATATCGTTCAAGAAAGTTTTTAACTACTTTTCCTACTCCCCCTGTTCTGTCTGAGTAAATCCTACGGACAAAGCTGAAATCTGATCAAGAAAATAAAATCACATGGGAACCAGGGTGGTCTGGCTCAATGAATACAGAAGTGGGTTGGCCCTAAAAGACAGAGAGTAGCGATTGAAGGATGTTTTGCAGAATGGAGATCTGTAACGACTGGTATTGCGCAGAGATCAGGGCCTCTGTTCCTTTAATATAAATAAATGATCTGTAGGAAAATGTGGGTGGTCTGATTGTTACGTTGTTAGATGATACGAAGATTTGTGGAGTTGCTGATATTTCTGGGGATTGTCAAAGGATACAACAGGATACAGATAGACTGGAGACTTGGGCACAGAAATTGCAGATGGAGTTTAATCCGGAGAAATGCTATGTGTGCATTTTGGAGGTTCAAATTTAGGTGTGAATTATGCGATAAATGCCAGAACTCTCAGATCATAAACACACAGAAGGATGTGGGCGTGCAGGTCTACATTTCCTGAAAAGTTGAAACACAAATAGTCAAGTTGATTGAGAGGGTATGTGGCATGCTTGCCTTCATCAGCCAGGGCATTGTGTGCAAGTGTTGGGAATATCATGTTACAGCTGCATTAAACCGTGGCTAGACCGCATTTGCATTACTGCCTGCAGTTCTGGTCACCACACTACCAGAAGAACGTTAAACATTTGGAGAGAGTGCCACGAATGTTCCCCAGGATGTTGCCTGGTTTCGGAGAGAGGTTGAATAAACAACAAATGTTTTCCCTGGAAAGATGGAGGCTGAGGGGAGACCCGATGGAAGTCATAGACCGTTGTGATAATCAGTGACGTTTTCGCAGTGTGGAGGTGTCAATTACAACTGGATACAGGTTCAAGGTGAGGGGGAAATTGTGCGGGGAAGTTTTCCATGCAGAGTGTGGTGGGTGTCTGGAACGCGCTGCCAAAGGAGGCGGTGGAATCCGGCATGTTAACAACATTTAAGAGGCATCTGGATGGGTACATCAATAGGAACGGAATAAAGGGATAAGGAGTGAAGGGTCAAAACAAATCTTCTTTCCGTTTGCGTTTAGCTTCACTGGAACATTGCAGTAGGCCAAGGACAGACACGTAGGGATGGGAAGAGGATAGTGTCTTAAACTGGCAAACAACTGGAAGTTCAGGGTCCTGATTGTCTTACAGATGCTGCCAGACCTGTTGAGATTTTCCACCATTTTCTCTTTGGATAAAGGAATACGGATCAAGTAAGGGCAAAAGGTTACTTATAGTTTAGTTGGGGCATCATGGTCGGCACAGGGCCGAAGGGCCTCTTCCTTTGGTGTACTTTCTTTTGTTCTTTGTTCGCATCTTGGACAGTATTGCATCGGCCTTGTACTTGCTGGAAACCCTGCCTATCTCGGCCGCCTACATTAAGTTGTGGACAGATGGAGATGTATGCCGATCGAAGGTCAAGAAAATAATGCTGACAGGGTGGCACTAAGAAAAGGCAGCGCAAATGCAATCATAGTTCCAAGCAGCGAGGAGAGAACCTGTGAAGTTGGGGTTCTATTCAGTGGGGGCCGTCTCATAGTGGAATGGTGGTGGTGACTGTAATTGTTTCAATAGGTATATGATGTCCACCCACCTGAGCGCGGAATAACGAGGATGGTTTGAGGCATGAATCGACCATGATGACGTGAAAATATTACTGAAAGGAAAGACAGTGGACAGGCAATGGCAGGCATTTACAAACGAATAGATCCAAAAGTTGTGCATTCCTGTTTGGCGCAAGAGTGCTCAGGGAATTGTGGACAATTATGGCTTACCAGGGGAATTATGATAGTATCAGATTCAAGAAAGAAGCATACACATTGAAAAGAAAATGAAACAGGCCTGAGGATTTGGAGCAGTGCAAAATTCAGCAAAGGAGGACCAAGGGATTGATTAAGAATGGAAAATAGGGTATGAAAATTAACTAGCGAGCAACATCAAAACTGACTGTAAAAGTTTCTATGTATGTAAAAAAAAAAGATTGACAAAAAACAATGTAGACCCCATACATTCCGAAATGCGAAAATTCATAATCGGGAACAAAGAAATGGCTGGTGAATTAAATTTGTACTTTGCTTCAGTCTTCACAAAGGAAAACATGAATAATATAGCAGAAGTGCTGAGAGAAACGTGTTTTAGTCAGGATGTGAAGGATATCAACATGAGTACAGAAATGGTTTTGGGGAAACTGATGGAATTTAAGGTGGATAAATCTCCAGATGCTGATAATATTTACCCCAGAGTACTTAAGGACGCGGCCCTGGAAATAATTGTGCAATTGAAGTTTATTTTCCGAGATTCTTTGTGCTCTTGAGTGGTTCCTACAGATTGGAGGTTCGCTAATATAAGCCCACTATTCAGAAAGAGAGGGAGAGAGAAAACATGGAACTATAGACCAGTGAGCCAAACGTCGGCACTGGGAAACATGCTGGAGTTTGTTATCAACGATTTCATAACTCCATGTGTTGTAATCAGAGAAAGTCAGCATGGATTTACCAAAGGAAAATCATGCTTGACGGATCTATTGTTTTTTTTAAGGATGTTACCAGTAGAGATGACCGAGAAGAACCAGGGGATTTGTTTTTTTTAGACTTGCAGAAGGCTAATGACAAGGTCTCACATAGCAGACTGCTATGTAAAGTTAAAGCACATGGTAATGGAGGCACGCCCCTTAGAAAAAGTATCATGTGGACGACCTTGTCATGGGAAGGAGATTGTGTGGTGGACCAGACCAGGTACCAGGGAGATTTGTGGAGATGACACAGCTGTCCTCACTGTGCCGTCGACTGAAGAGGCATGTTGATTCCTTACACAAGAAAGTGGAACCAAGCCCCTGGCGACAAACAAATAGGTCGCAGGTTCAGTTTGTATGTATTAGCAACTGCAACAGATATTCTGCAGCCTGTGATGGGGCTACGGCCACACCTGGCTTTGGTGGCGCAGGTAGAGGATGGCGCGGGCAAGAGCCTAGTTCCTGTGGTGTTAGTACATCTCTTCCATCAGTGCATCCTGTGCCGTTGGCTCTTGTTTGAAGAAACCCCGACACAGTTCTGACATGCAACAAATGTCCAGGAGTCTCTGAACTGGCTGATGTTATAAACTTACTTTCCTTGCTGGTCCTCCTGCAATGTTGTTGCTTAACTGCCTATGTATTAGGTGTTTTACTTTGCGTTTTACTATGGATAGTCGAAGGGATTAGGCAGAATGGAGTGTGGAAGTGTTCACGGTTTAAGGGGCGATGCTTCGTGGGCCTCTTGAATGGTCTGGAATCAATGGTGCGAGCGCATGAACTTTGCAGTATCAGAAGCGAGGACGCACATCCTCAGTGCTGCAAGGCCTGTTAGGAGCAGACCTATAAAGATGTGCTGTTGAACACGTGGTTGCATACATTTTTTTTTCTCAAACAATAAATCATTTAGTTTGTTACTTGCGGCATTGTGTTGTTTCCAATTATTATAGTAATTAATAACCGTGAAGATTCCTGCCAGTGAAATAAAAAACAGATATTCTCTTCAATGATTGTTTTTATTACTGCTGCCAAAACATGTTTTCAATGTCCTGCGGCACTATTAGTCCATTTGTGTCCAATGTAACATATGACTGTTTATGTTAAACCGTTTGGAAATAAAGGCTGGCAGAATTTCATCTGTTTTACCTTCTACTCCCTTTGTCCCAGCTCATTGTATAATACAGAATCATTGCTTTTTCCAAATACAGTTTGCGTCAATAAAACAATATTGGTCCTCTCTTTGTATCCGTTATTATGCTAAATGCCACGATCTTTTCATCTGGAGTTTTGTTTCATACAGTAAATTGCTTTCTGCTGCACCAGACTGCCCATTATTGTACATTATCTGACATTTTTTAATCCAGCAGTCATTCAGAACTTGCTGCATCCAGTCAAAACTAAAATATTGTGGACAGAATGTTAGCCATCCCTTTCGCAACAGCGAATCCCCACCGGCCACCCAACCGCCACCCCTCACAACTTGCTGTCGTTTGAAAAGTCTGGCTTTTTGAACGTACTTATGCTTTCATCTGTTGCACTGTTCTAACAAAGTCGTTTATTCCGTCCCATTGTAAATAAGTACTTCCAGAACACCCATGCAAACTACCCATTTTACTCGTTAGTCACACATTTTAACTCAACCAATGGCTCTTTCAATTGACCCCTTCTCAACCTCTCCACACCTTTCACATAACTTCCATGTTAATACGATTAAAGGTGGCATTTAGCTTCTATTTTACAATTACATTTTACCTACCCTGCAATTATTCTCTTCACTGCTCTTTGTTTAACATTTAGCATCGTGTTGCGTTGTGTGAACTAACTGACACATGACCCGTGAACTCTTTCTTTGATATTTACTGTTCGCTATCTCGTTTCACAACAAGGGAACGCCTGCTGCTGCGAGCGCCACCTATTCCTTCCTCCTCGTCTGTGGCCGAATAAGATCGAGATGCCTCAATGGAGATGCTTATTAGAAAGGACAGTTGGAAATGGAAGAATGCTCTTTCTTCGACCAACTTTGATATTCAATCGGTCATGCCAGATCACCCTGTAATTTGATCATTTTTCACAAAAAAAACGCGATCATAGAACGCTGAATATTGATGCATAAACGAAGCTTACACTTCAGACCATTAAGATTGAGTTTCATCAAACAACGTGAAAAGGAACATTCGTGTCATTTGAGAAATACGGGAAAGTGAACGTTAAACCTGCATTTGGATTCGGAGCCAGAGCAAATCAGATTCGATACAAGGCAAAATTGTCAATTATATACCATTAATAATAGTTTGAGAAAGATATACGTAGTGTAGATAGATAGACAGACAGGCGGACAGACAGACAGACAGTTTGACGGAAGGACAGACGGGCAGACGGACCAACAGAGGGATAGATAGATAGATAGATAGATAGATAGATAGATAGATAGATAGATAGATAGATAGATAGATAGATAGATAGATAGATAGATAGATAGATAGATAGATAGATAGATAGATAGATGGACAGATAGATAGACAGATAGATAGACAGATAGATAGATAGATAGATAGATAGATAGATAGATAGATAGATAGATAGACAGACAGACAGACAGACAGACAGACAGACAGACAGACAGACAGACAGACAGACAGACAGACAGACAGACAGATAGATAGATAGATAGATAGATAGATAGATAGATAGATAGATAGATAGATAGATAGATAGATAGATAGATAGATAGATAGATAGATAGATAGATAGATAGATAGATAGATAGATAGATAGATAGATAGATAGATAGGCAGTTAGGCAGACAGAGAGACAGGCAGACAGACATGCAGTTAGGTAGACTGTCACATAAAATATTCAAGAAATATGCATATGGTATTTATAACTACATTTTAACGTCCAAAGAAAGAACATTATCAATACAGATAAATTTATTTTATTTGACACAGCGGCAGAGAAAAAATTGTAAGTGACAAATTGTGTTCTCAATGAGCACGGCATAGAGCCAAATGTTAAATGTAGCAGTGGATGTAGGAAGGGGGAGCGCTTTGGAGGGCATAGCGCCAAGGCAGCTGATCGTGCATGTGCAAATGGTGGAGCAATTAAAATCCCGGATGCACATGAGGTCACTGTTGCAGCACAATAAATGTCTTAACTGCACTATTATTGTTGGTTGTTCCACAGATGAACAGGAGCCATGCCTGTGGGATTGGGGAGCAATAATGGGGATGTTAAAATGCCTGTCATGCAGGGTATGTGTGTCACCATGAAAAACAGTGATGAGTGAACGGAATGTGGAGCAACTGACAATACTGTTTTTGGAAGAACACAAACTGTTCTTCAGGAGGATTCAGTTCAGTCAGCAGAGCATAGGGATGTCCTCACTGGTAACAGAAATATGGACGGACCTTTTGGCAGATGTCGGTTGCTGCTGGGTTGCGAAAGTCTGTTCCTGCCAAGGATGTTGTTCGAGGGTTTTGCATAATGGAATTGGTATTAGTGGCTCAGCAAAGGGTAAAGTACAATTCTGATGTTGTGGGGCATTAGTTTCATCCTCAATCTATGCCTATGGACATCGATGTCGCCTCTGGCTAAGGATTCAAGCGGATCCAAATATTAACTTTCAGTTTTGTGATCCTTCCCCATACTTAATCAATAGCAGGAGTCGCCCGATTATGCATCACAGAACTTGGAACATGTTGTGATGATTCGTGTACTTTCAGCAGCCTTGGGCAATCGGAGCTAATGGAAGGCAGAAACTTTCAGTTGTGCACAAGAGATAATTTGGCAAGCCTGAATGTACATTAATTAAATATGATTTAAACATATCACACAGAGTAAAACCATTTAGCTGAATGCATGTAACAGCTTGATGTTCATGATGTATTTAACAACTGTTGTAATGGAGCAAAACACGATTCAAAATGTTATTAATTGAACGAGGAAACTCACCAGGTACAGCAACAGCAGCGAGAACTGGATAGTAGATTTTTTGTATATTCCGAATAGAAAAAAGTATTCTTGCCACTGATTGATGATCTCTTTCCATTATTGTAGTCTCTTTCGCAATCTCTGTTCATCGGGTTAGTCCAGTTCATGTATGAACGTTCTCGTTGACTCTATGGAACATCACAGTGAGCTGATTCCTTTAATATACGTTGTGAGATGTCTCTGCAGACACATCTTGACTCCATGGATACACTGATTAATTACAACCACTGAGCAAACAGGCGGTGTTAACTCATTCTTCAAAAATGACTGCTGAATTAGAGATCAAAATTGCACGCAAATTAAATAGGCATGAATAAAGTTAACAGATCTCTGAATATTATCGACAAATATCTCAGCAAGCATAAATAAAATGTTAAGAGTGGTGTGACGTACAGACCATATATTTTCGTACAATTTCACGAAGACACGGTTCTTCACGCCAGAGTCAGAAAATACATTTTTATGTCCTAAAAATCAAAATAAATGAAAAGTTTGGGACAGTTCGTACTGAGAGCGACACCTGAGTAAGATTCATCGTTCTGTTCTGCACACGCAGAAACGCCACACTGCACTAATAGAATGAATGTCAATATATTATTCGCATGACAAGTGAAAGAGTGGTACAGATGTCACTGACATTGCAGCCCTGGATTCACATGTTCGTTCTTCACATGTATGTCCTCGCATTAACTGCATGGAAGAATCATGGAGTGTTTATATAATAATGGGTCGTGTCACCGAATGGAAATGTTGTTACAGAGACTCAAAGTTGGTGGTTGGTTCAAAGCATTGGAACAAAGCTGGAACAAAGCATTCATGGATGGAGACACATAGAGAATCTTTGCTTTCAGAAACAACACACAAGCCATAAATGTCATCTTTTCCATTAACCAGGGCACGGGTTAGGGGCAAGCTACTGCCTGGTAATTGGATGTTGCCATTTAGATGCATAGAAGGGAAATTATTTTCCGGGATGATATATTTAAAGGAGTTACTTTCAGTATGAATGAAAAATAAATTACCTGTGCAGAACACCGCAAACATGCAGTCATTGAGCAGGGAGTAAATAGTCCCCATAAAGGGAAGGTACGTTTGGTGGCAACGTTACTAAAACCAGGAACTGTTGTTTGTTGCTTGCTGGTTTTGTGGTTCTTTGCAGATAGTTATTCAAGGATCAGTCAGATGACTGCGTCTCTGAGCACTTCCCGGCAGCACAATGCTGATGAAGTGATTCTCGTGAAAACACGGACTACAAATTTCTTCAAGCATTCGGAACTAAATATAATGAAACGTTCCAAGCGAGATCCAGCCAGGAGAAGACACAATCCATCCCTGGCCTTCACAGTGGCAGCTGCAATATCTAAGTGACACGATTGCCTTTCAGAAATGCAAATACTTCAGTGAATATGCATCAGAGAAGAATGCACATTTAACATTATTCACTGGTTCAAACAACTGACGAGTCAAATGTTGGAGTCGGGGTCAGTTTCTTATTCAAACCCACATTCTGACTGGAGAGCCTAATTAATATTCCCACAAGGGAAAGTTGCAAATTTACTTCATTTCTGGCAGGCAAAATACAATATTTTTCCATGCAGTGATAGAGAAGGAGAATCGCTGAGTAGAAAAAAAAGACATTTTTCAACGCGATGTTCTCAGAACTCAAAGTTCCATCCTTTGTTCCAGTAAAAAGATGCAAACAAATATTTAAACGGCGGATGCAGTGGCATACCAGTGTTGCCACTAGAATAGCCATCCAGAGACCCAGGCTATCTTCAAAGAAATCTTAGAAACCCGACAGCACAGAAAGAGGCCATTCGGCCCATCGAGCCTGCACCGACCGCAATCCCACCCAGACCCTACCCCCATATCCCTACATATTTTACCCACTAATCTCTCTAACCTACGAATCCCAGGACACTGAGGGCAATTTTAGCATGGCCAATCAACCTAACCCGCACATCTTTGGACTGTGGGAGGAAACCGGAGAAACCGGAGCAAACTCACGCAGACACCAGGAGAATGTGCAAACTCCACACAGACAGTAATCCAAGCCGGGAACCGAACCAAGGTCCCCGGAGCTGTGAAGCAGCAGTGCTACCCACTGTGCTACCGTGCCGCCCTGGGAGGCTCTGGGACAGTAATGCTCTGGGAACCGTTCTTCCAATCCCACCATGGTAAATGATGACATTTGAATTAAATAATAATCTGGAATTACAAATCAAATTAGGACCATGAAAGCAATGTGTTTCAACAGTACCCTTTTGGTCAGTAAGGAAACATGCTGTCCTTACCAAGTCTCCAGCAATGTTGTTGACCTTTAAATGTTGCCATGGACGCCAACATTCCATGAAGGAATAAAGTAGAATAATGAAGAAAAAAGTAGCATCTGGCGAACTTACTAAATCTAGTTTGTATCTGCCTATATGAATGGTTTCAGTGATCAAGAAAAATACACGCCCACAACTCTGAATTAGTGCAGCATTTGTGCCATGGGGAAGTCTTCAGATCGTCGTTTGTCCAAATTTTCCTTACAAACTACTTATCTATTTACAATGTGTGTTTTCTGAAAAATTGCAGATAACACACACCGTTCAGTGTTTCCAATTGTTTCCTACATCACCAGTGAACAAAGGCAAAAGAAAGAAATCCGGCACGGAGGTGATTCAAAGTTGCTTCAATTTACCTCCGAACTCGTTTTTCCACATGTTGGGACTTGTACCACTAGAATGACCTTTATTAAATAGTTCTCACCCTTTTTGGTGCCTGGAATGGACTGATTCTGGTATAGATCAAATTGTGGAACAACAGCAATCTCTGAGTGCTTTGTTGTGCAGTTGTTTTTATCTCACTGTGTGTCTCAATATGTGTCCAAATTAATCATGCCCCAGTAAAGTTAAAAATGGCAAAGGTTACGCCAACACGAACAATGGGCAAAAGAGACCCATCACCTGCAGCAAGTGTTATGCCTGTTGATCTTACGAATTGTTGAAATTATACATTGGTTTATCACGTTGAAAACGTGTTAAAATAATACCACTGAAAAAATTAAAAATATTTTACTGGCCTCGTAATTAAAATTAAAGTAAACATTCAGAACAAAGGAACATTGAAGCTGAAGCAAGGAATTCGGCAGTCGAGATTTAGCTCCCACTCAGGGAGGTCGTGGCAGATCATGCAGTACATCTTCGATATTTCCCCACTCATTCCATATTCAGAGATGTGCATTTGATTTAGATATCTAACCTTTTTATGATTTGAATAGTACGTTTGAATGATGCACCACTATCTCAGCGAAAAATAAACATTGTCTGTACCACATTCTTAAATGGCCTGACCCTTATTCTGAGACTCTGATAGATTATTTTGGACTCATGGACAAGGGGACGCTCGGTATGCATCCAGCATACATAGCAAAAATGTCGTAAGTTTCAATCGGATCACTTCACATTGTTTAGAAAACGAAAGAGTGTTGTCCGATTTTCCTGGACCAGAGCACGAAGCGGTTACACAAGATTTCGAATTCGTGACAGGTCTACATGTGTAAGATCCATTTTGCACAGAAGCTGTACCCCCCGCTCCCACCTCCCCTCCCGCCCCGCCCCCCCCCCCCCGCCCACCCCCCCCCCCCCCCCCCCCCCCCACCCCCCAACCGCCACCAACATTTTTACTCGTAAGACCTACAATTGGTTCAATGTAGCTTGCTTTTCCAGTTAATACTATGGACATGACACCCATGTAATGAACTGCATTCTTCACCAGGAATAATAGCACCCAGCGAACATGAAATATGAATCACGGAACCACACACAAAACGCACCTTTGTTACACGGGGTTTCCGAAATAAATTGTAAAATAAATGTTCAGTGGGTTTGTGGGTTCAAGATTAATTTTCGTTCCATCTAAGTATTACAAATTATTATTTTGAATCTGGTGGATACAATTATCCTTTGATGGTGAGGAGTGCTTCAGAAAAAAATCTTTATTTCTTTGAAATTAAGAATGTCATCAAGCTTATTACTATCTATAATGGGAGCGTGAAAGACTGGAGAAAGAACAGCATCTGCGGCAACATCTGTGAGAAGAGATACATGGTTAAAAGTTTCGAGATAATTTTCCTCTTCTTCAAAGCTGAGGAGAGGGGGGACTGCGATCGGTTGCATGCAGTTCAACAATGTTGCGTTTTCTGGAGTTCCACGCTGATATGTTGCATACTCTTGAAATATGATGTGCTGTATGCAACTGAAATGTGATGTGTTGAATGCAGGTGGATTGTAAAGGGTTGTATGCGTTTGAACTTTGAGATTAGATCAAAACAGTTTGAGTACTTGAATCGACTGCAACCCATGTTCACCTGAGCTGAACGTTCAGATCTGAATCTCGCAATGAAAATATCTGCCTCGCCAGATCACTTGAAATGTTCGCTGGGTGAACATTTTCACTGTACTCCATTGATGCTGCCCGGATACAACATAAAGTAAAACACAGAAACAGCAGTATACCTGTTGTGAAAACGATGGTAGTCATGATGTGGAGATGCCGGCGCTGGACTGGGGCAAACACAGTAAGAGTTTTCACAACACCATGTTAAAGTCCAAAAGGTTTATTTGGTAGCAAATGTCATTCGCTTTCGGAGCGCTGCTCCTCCGTCAGATGGAATAGAAATCTGCTCTCAAACAGGGCACAGAGACACAAAATCAAGTAACAGAATACTGATTGGAATCCGAATCTCGAGAGCCAACCAGGTCTTAAAGATACAGACAATGTGAGTGGAGGGAGCATTAAGCACAGGTTAAAGAGATGTGTATTGTCTCCAGACAGGACAGGCAGTGAGATTCTGCAAGTCCAGGAGGCAAGCTGTGGGGGTTACAGATAGTGTGACATAAACCCAACATCCCAGTTTAGGCCGTCCTCATGTGTGCGGAACTTGGCTATCAGTTTCTGCTCAGTGACTCTGCGCTGCTGTGTGTCGTGAAGGCCACCTTGGAGAACGCTTACCAGAAGATCAGAGGCTGAATGCCCGTGACCGCTGAAGTGCTTCCTCACAGGAAGAAGACAGTCTTGCCTGGTGATTGTCGAGCGGTGTTTATTCAAAGAACAAAGAACAGTACAGCACAGGAAACAGGCCCTTCGGCCCTCCAAGCCTGTGCCGCTCCTTGGTCCAACTAGACCAATCGTTTGTATCCCTCCATTCCCAGGCTATTCATCCGTTGTCGTAGTGACTGCATGGTTTCCCCAATGCACCATGCCTCGGGACATCCTTTTCCTGCAGCGTATCAGGTAGAAAACATTGGCCAAGTTGCAAGAGTAGGTACCATGTACCTGGTAGATGGTGTTCTCACGTGAGATGATGGCATCCATGCCGATGATCCGGAACGTCTTGCAGAGGTGGCAGTGGCAGGGTTGTGTGGTGTCGTGTTCGCTGTTCTCCTGAAGGCTGGGTAGTTTGCTGCGGACAATGGTCTGTTTGAGGTTGTGCGGTTGTTTGAAGGCAAGAAGTGGGGTGTGGGGATGGCATTGGCGAGATGTTCGTCTTCATCGATGACATGTTGAAGGCTGCGGAGGAGATGCTGTACCTTCTCCGCTCCGGGGAAGTACTGGGTGTTGAAGGGTACTCTGTCCACCGTGTCCCGTGTTTGTCTTCTGAGGAGGTTGGTGCAGTTTTTCGCTGTGGCGCGTCGGAACTGTCGATCGATGAGTCGAGCGCCATATCCTGTTCTTATGAGGGCATCTTTCAGCGTCTGGAGGTGTCTGTTGCGATCCTCCTCATCCGATCAGATCCTGTGTATACGGAGGGCTTGTCCATAGGGGATGGCTTCTTTAACGTGGTTAGCGTGGAAGCTGGAGAAGTGGAGCATCGTGAGGTTACCCGTGGGCTTGCGGTACAGAGAGGTGCTGATTTGACCGTCCTTAATGGAGATGCGTGTGTCCAAGAATGCAACCGATTCCAGAGAGTAGTCCATGGTGAGTCTGATGGTGGGATGGAACTTGTTGATGTCATCATATAGTTGTTTCAGTGATTGTTCACCATTGCTCCAAAGGAAGAAAATGGGTGTTTGTGAAAATTGGTGTTGTGAAAACTCGTACTGTGTTGTGACAACAACAGGACTCACGAATAAGTCTAAGCGTGCGGTTTGTGGAGTACCAGATGCCGTCTCGAGTGAGTAGAGACTCGCCCAATGAGGAACAGCCAGCCGGGGATTTTAAGCCAGTAGCTGTGCCCGGATCGGATTTGTAGGTCCCGAGTTGAGGATTATATGGCTGTAAACATTGGGAGTGGTATTTTCCTTTGGGGCACAATAAAAGGTGTTGGGGACGGCATTTGGCTGAATTATTACATTGGTATCGAGGAGAAAACAATGCATTTTCCTCCACCATACCCTGCAGACAAACTTCAAACATCAAGAATTTCTCTGGTAAGAAAAAGTAATTATGCATCTTTTCGGGAAACTTGAACCCTGTGACACCATTGCGAGAAGACTGGGTCCAATACACTGCATGCATTATATCGTCCGTGCTATCAACATTGAAGGAGATAAAAAAGAAAAGGTGACATTGCTAACAGCATGCCGGGCCCCGACTTTCAGTTTACTAATACGCCGAATCTCTCCTGATGCCACAAATCAAAAAAAAACATTATGAACTCGTCGGCCTGATGAAAATACACGACAACCTGAACTCCCCTGCAAAGTCCAGAGATATCGCTTCAGTATTGCTTGGGGATCCCCTGTGGAATCTGCCACTGAGTTCTTGGCCAGGTGGCAGAAACCTGTTGAACACTGCGGAATTGGATCATCTCTGAATGAAATGTTGTGGGACAGATTTGTATTTGACATAAAAGACCGAACCACTCAAAGGTATCTCTTGGCAGAACCCAACGTCGACTTTATAAAGTCCATTGAGGTAGCCTTGTCAATTGAACATGCCACACAAGGGGATCAGTAGATACAAGGGGCATCAGCTCGCTATATCTTTCAGCCGGGGGTAGGCATCACATGCAAACAGTACTCAATGCAGAGCGCTTGTGTCAATCAGGGATGAAAAATACCCATTCATTATCGGAATGCTAAAGGCATCACTAGGTAGTCAATGCCAGCACGAAGAGTATTAAAGAACATGCTCCAAAGAGCTGCACTTGATAGTTGAATCACTGCTGCAAGCGTTGTCGAAGTGCAAAACCACGGTGATGTTTCAGAAATGGGAAATAAAAATGTGCTGCCTAAGAAGAAAGCCAAAGCTATTCTCTGTATTTAACTTACAGGTATCCCCTTTTACAGAGACAGGGACACGACAACTAAATCGTATTATAACAACTGGGAATGGTTGAGTTACGTAAATGGCCATCTCTTGAAGATGAAGGTGGATACTGGCGTCGCAGTCTCCATTATCACAGAACAGACCTGTAAGCACTTCCAATCGGGGATCCAATATCTGAGTTTGGAAGTTTTGATGGACCAGCTAAACACCTACACGCGGGAAGATTTACAAATAAAAGGCACCACAGTGGCCGCAGTGACATCTAGACAGCAATCAGATCGTCTGTCATTCATTGTTGTGCGGGGGGATGGACAAAGCCTGCCTGAGGTACAATTGGGTCCTGCAGATTACAATTGTCTAACCTGCTGAAGATCTGCAGGGGAGGCATGTGGGGACTGTACGATGATATCAGGAGATATCCTGGAGCTTTTCAGGAGGGCCTGGGGAAAATAGAAAGAGTCAGGGCCAAGATCTACGTTGAAACTAATACTCCATCTGGGGTATTTCAGAGGTGAACCAATCCCAAAATCCAGGCGAGAGAACGTGGAAACTGAACTAACGCGCCTTGAAGTCTTGGGTATAATAAGACCTGTGCAAATTGCAGAATGGGCTTTGCCCACCCTACTCCTCTTCAGTTCGTCTTAATTAAATAACTGTCAATCGGGTATCCAAGCTCGTTATTGTACTGCATGCCCAGGATTGAAGAATTGTACGCCACGTTAACGGGTGGCAAGCTGTCCTGCAATTTGGACATGAACCACGCCTATCCTCAACTTGAATTGGACGAGTTACCCTGAAATATTTGTGACTATCAAAACACAAAAAGGACTGAATGAATAAACCCGTATACCCTTCGGGATCTCAACAGTGTGTGCGTGGGTCCCATCAGCATGTGTCATCTTCCGAAGAATAATAGTGAACACCCTTCATGGGCGAGACAAAGCAGCAGTTTCCTTAGATGATTTTTTGGTCACGGGGGATTTAGAAGAGGAACAACTGCCGAACCTAGAAAAAGTATTGCAAGGTTTCCAGAGCGGGAGTACGCTCGATGGGGAAGAAATGCGTTTTCCAAACAGCTGAAGTAACCTATTTAGGCAGCCAAGTAGATGGAAGGTGGTTACATCCAGTGGAGGATAAATTAAAAGCCATCAAGGAAACATCAACCCAACTAATACCACGGAATTCAATACTTTTTGCAGTAAGTAAATTATTACAGAAAATATATCCTGAATTTGGCTTCGATGCTGCCAACTTGCATACCTTATTCCGAATATATCACAGATGGTCCTTGGAATCTCCGCAGGCAGTGGCTTCGTCTATAGTTAAACGCCAGTTACTGTCATTAACATACTGGCCCTTTTCGACCCGAAAATTTTGATTCTTATTTTTTCTTGATGACCTCTCCCCATACAGAGTTGGTGCAGTGATGTCAATTGCTGAAAAGACAGATGGAGTAGCCCATCGTGTGTGGCTCCTGGACCTGTTGGATGCAGAATGATGATATCCTCAAATTGGGAAGGAAAAGTTGGTGGTCGCTTTTGGTATGAACAAGTGCCACCAATGCGTCTTAGGTGATTATTGTATAGTCATCGACCATAACGCCTTACTGGACCTCTTCAAGTTGTATCGCACCGCACCGTGAATTACAACATGTGTGGCTCCAGCATCGCTATTAATGGAATGTCGGTTCGTATTCACAAACGTGGTGGATAGAGTGGTGTCCCAGAAGGAAAACTGAAAAAGAAACTTTGATTCGACAAGGTCCAAAGTAACTTACGCAACGGTTGACCTGATTCATTTAAGGAACTTTCAGCATGGTCCCAAATGGATCCCTACAATCGTTTGGGTGAAATAACGATCAGTATCCTAAAACGTCAAAGTTCAAAATACCAACCGGAAGAAGCACAGAGGCCACCTCATCGTCAGGTTCTCCGTGCGCGAGGCATCCCACCACTGGCCATGGAGATAGGCCTTGCCAATGGCTGTCCACAGCTTAAAGGTGACTCCGAGTTCCCACTCTGGATGGTGATGACATGGACTCTGAAATGAGCGCTTAAGAAGTGGGCCTCCAGGCTGAAGTGGAACCTGAGCAGGATGTTATCGAGACCTCAACGACCACAGCAGATCATCAATATATATTTCTGTGCGCTTCCTTGAGTCCGAGCTTCCTTATTGAGAGAACTGAGGCTCGCAAAGTGGGGTGCATCCAGCGGGTTTTTGAAACATGTAACTTGACCAGGAGCAGGCTTGTAGATGCCGAGGTGAAAGCTGTCTGACTATAAGCTGCAGGAGGAACAATTAACTTTGATGCACAAAAAAAAATGTTGGTGACGCTGAACTGGCGTTTGGCTGAATTACGACAGTAGCATTCCAATATGTCCTTTTAAGTCTCTTTATGGCCTTGTTCCACCTAGCACTTCACTTCATTATGCTTGCCTTCCCTATTCCTGCATGCTAGCTTTCTATAATTTATGTACCAATATTCTGAATCTCTCCCTGCTGCAGGTATCTGCAGTCTTTCCTCGTTTGATTAATATTCAGTTACTATAATCTTTCTAACAAAGTGTATAACATTACATTTTTCTACATTACAGTACAACCTCCTGGGTTTTAACGATTCACTTACCCTGTCTATATGCCTTTGTAAACTCTTTGCGGAACCCTCACTGCAAGGTATCCTCACCACTTGAATAGATATATAATTGGGAAGTGCTAATGATCAGATAGGGGTTACAGTGTGTATGTAAGCCTATTTATAGTTAACAAATCAAAGTTAACTCTTTTATTTTTTTAAAGAGCTTGAGAAAGGGTATTACAGAGATTTGTACCTGGGATGGATACTAGTTGATGGAGAAATGGCAGTGGAGGTGTAGGGTTGGCCATGGAGCTAGTTGCAGAGGTGGGGAAAGGGGACAATGAAGCTATTGAATTGTCTATGACATAAATAAAAATGTATCAGAATCGCAGATTTGATACTGGAAAGGAAAGACAATAAAGATGTGATGGTCTGAGGAGGTGTGAGAACACACTCTACACACGCGTATGTGATATTTCGTCGAAAGCCTTCTGAAAGTCCAAATAAACAAAAACCACTGGCTTCTCTCATCATCTCCACGTTCTCGAACTCTATCTCTACTCATACTGATCTCCTTCAATTGCTCCCTTTCACTAAACCGTCTGCTCCAAACGTTTCTGAGTCTCTATTTGTGCCCTCCTTTGTGAAGACAGAACAAACGTATGGATTCAGTTTGTCGTCCATTACTTTGTTTCTCATTATAAATTCCCCTGATTCTATCTGTAAGGGACCTACAATTGTCTTCCCCCAAATTGTTCTCCTCATAAACTTGTATAAATATATACAATTTATTAAAACGTTACCTGACAAGCTCACACTCGTACTCTATTTTATAGTTTTTAACCAGTCCTTTCGTCGGTATTTGTTGAATTGTATCTGTTCACAATACGCAGGGTCTGCTGTTTTTCTTACCAATATGTATGCCTCTCCCAGTTTCCCTTGGAAGCCATCGTTTGGCCACCTTTCCAGTTTTCTTCTTCGCCAGAGAGTAATAAGCAATTGTTGCAGTTGACAAGTGTTCTCCTTGAATGTTTGCCATTGCCTATCACCGTCACCGGTATAAGTCAGGCTTCCTAATCTACCATTGCCAACTCGTGCTTCAAATCATTGCAGTTCATTTTTGAAATGTATGATTTAGGGCCATATTCTCAGCATCAACTAGGTCACTCTTGATCTTATTGAAAATATCTGTCATGTTGTGGTCGCTTATCACCAACTGTTCTCTCACAACTAGGTTGCCAAATGTTCCTTTATAATTCTACAATGCACAGTCTTGGATGGTCTGTTCTTTAGTTGGCTCCTCAACATATTGGTCCAGAAAGCATCCCGTATACACTCCATGTATGCCTCTTGTACGGTATTGTGACAAATTTGATTAGCCCAATCTATATGCAGATTAAAATGAATCATAATAACAAATGTTCCGTTTGCGGATATATCTGTCATTGCCCGTTTAATGTCAGTCCCAACATCAGCACAACATTTTGGGGGCTAACATACAATACTTTCTAAGCTTCTTCGCCCACTTATTGTTTCTTAGCTCTATCCATATAACTTTCACAATAACGGAATAAGTATCCTTCCTCAGCATGGTGTTTATTTCCACTTCAATTAGCAAAGCAACTCCAACGCCTTTACCTTTTTACGTTCCAAAATACTGAATACCCCTCGATGTTAAGTTCCCATCACCCTGTAAGCATCTCTCCGAAATCCCGATTACAGCCTACCAGTATACATCTATTTGTGCAATACTTAATCACGGTATTGTGAATGCTCCGACATTAAGACACAGCACATTTAGGCTCGTCTTTTTCACATTACTGTTGTTGTTTGCACTATTTCTCACTGAGGAACTGCTTGAATTTGCCCTTACTTTCTCTGCATATCATATTCTCATTCCTCTTCTGTCTTTTTTGTGATTGGTTTCCCCTCATCTGACTCCATGCATAGTTCGCATTCCCATAAATTTTAGATTAAATTTTCCCCAACCCCTCTAGCCAATACTCCCCCTTGGATATCGTTCCTGACCCTGCCCAGGTATAATCTGTCCTGTTCGTAAAGGTCGCAACTCCACCAGAACTGCTGCAATTTCCACAGCAATCTGAAACACTCTCCCTCTCACTATCGCTGCAGCCATGTATTCATCCTATATATCCTGTTATTTCTGCTTTGACGAGCACGTGTAACTGGTATTAATCCTGAGATCACAGGCTTTGAAGTCCGGAATTTTAAAACTTTCTTCGTAACTCCATATAATTTGCATTTAGTACCTCATCCTATTTTAACCTATATAATTGGTACTAATGTGTACCACGAAGACTGATTGTTCACCTTCCCACTGTACAATGTCCTGGAACCGCCCCAAGATATCCTTGGCCCTAGCACAAGGGAGGCAAGATATCATCCTGAAGTCTTGGTTGCGGCCACAAAAACGCCTATCTTTTCCCCTTACAAATGAATCCCCCATAACGATTGCATTATCACACTTTTATTCTCCTCCCCTTTTCAGCAGAAGCAACCTTGGTGCAAGGAAATTGATGTTGCTGCTTTCCCCTGAAAGGTTATTCCTTTCAACAGTATCCAACACGGTATCGTTGTTTTTCAGGAGAATGGCCACAGGACAATCCTGCACTGCCTCAGACGCTTCCTCTGCCTGCTGGTCACCAATTCCCTCACTGACTTAGGCATCTTAACCTCCAGTGTCGTCTCCTCTTGTACAGCTATTGCATTTGAAGTATTCACCTATATGTTTATGAAATGTAGTGCGGATTCCCCCTTCACCGACCTGTAAAACATTGAGTCCCAGACTTTGAACATCCTCAGGGTGAAAATGTTTTTCCTCAATTGCGATTGAAATGCCCTGGCCATTACCATAATTTATCCCCCCGGTTATTGTCCGGCTACTACGGGAAACATTCCTTCCTATTTACTCTATCTGTGCCACCCATAATTCTGTGCACCTCGATGATGTTCCTCCCAGCCTTCTCTGCTCAAAGGAAAACAATCCAGATAAGCTCGCAACGCTTGAGAGTGCAAAATCTCCTGATCACGTTCAACTTGAAACCTATTGTAGTGCAATCACATCCTTCTTAGATTGTGGCGACCACAGTTGAAAAAAATAATCTTTTTGCACTACATGCATTAAGATCCACTGCCACAGCCTGTTACCACAAACAGACAACTTATAATGTGTGATGGCACAAAGGACTCCCGAAACCTTAAACTACCGCCCGAAGTCAACGGACATTTCCATTGTCCACCCCTCTTCCGCTCCGATTCCGTGGCGGGCGGGATGGTAAACGTCCGGCGAATCCGATAAAGAACAAAGTCACAACAACACAGTCCAATACCCTACTTCACAAAATCGATAAGTAACTGAATGATACTTATTATTGAACGAGCAGAAATTGACAAAATATGATCTCTGAATTATAAATTAAAACACAGTGTTTAGTGAACGTTTTACTTTATTTTCTCAATTCATGAGACCTGTATTTTATAACGCATTGCATTTTTCCAACAGTAATTATTGTTAATTCCACAAACGGTTTGTTATTTAAACATTGAATTTCACTTGATGCATGGCGAAGCAATCGACTCTGTTTTTTTGTTACTGATTTGAAGTCTCATCAGTTTACTTGCTCAGGGATCCTGGTCTCAACGCACCTCAGATTGTCCCTCAAACTTTTTGCCATTGTGCCCCAGAATTAATCGCCCCTCTCATTTTTCTCTACGTCGAACATTTCCACTGGTTTGGGTTAATGCACATGCATTTTCAGTCTCGGTCATCTTACTTCCACTCGATCAACCCACTTACTATCTGCTCTCCACCCCCAAGAAGAAGCCCCAAAACCCCATTTTTAGATGCGGTTTGTGAATGAATGCCTGCGTTTAAGTTTGCGAGCAACCAGACACAGAGATTCATCCTGAATGGCGACATCGGATAGGGCATGGGGAAAGTGAATTGTGATTTTCCGTTGGAGAGGGGACGGGGGGCGGGCGGAACGGGGGGCGGGGGGGGGGAGGGGGGAGTGTGGCAGATGATGGCAGGATGATGCGATGATTCAAATACGCTGATCCCGAATGTGGTTGGCTGTCCAATCTGATACAGGGAATATACCGTTTTGACTTTCAAATATCAAAGTGGTGACCATGATGTGCCGAGGGAATGTCGGGAGAAAAAAGAGAGTGCGTATTCCGTGCCATTCGCTCGGTGCTCCGCTCGGATCAGTGATCAGCTGTCAGCTGTCGAATTGTCTCAGCAAAGCAGGTAATTTGCTACAGTCAAAACGTTCGTTATTAATAACTATATTAAATAATGTTAAACTTATCGCAGACAGTCAACTGACTATCATTGGTATTGAAGCCGCGGAATCCAAAAATCAAAACAGGTTACTGGAACCAGTTTGTTTAGTGACAGAAATGAATTTAATTCTCCATGGATTCGTGATAATTATGTCTGATGGGAGGGCATCATTATTTCAATAATACGGGAGTCACTTCTATAAGTTATGAACTGGTAAGACCGTCAACAGGGAACAGGAGCTCAACTGAGAGTTATTGGAGGGATTGGAACAATAGTTTGAAACATTACAATAATTGATCTGTATCTGAGAGCAATAATTTAGAACTGCTCAGCAATGGGTGAGAATCTGAGACCTCTTTTTAGGTCAAACCAAGTAAACAAACTCAAATTAAATCAGGACAAAGTAAAAGGGGCAGCTCCCCAAAAAGGAGGGGGAACAGCCCGAACAGAAATCAAAATGCAAAGGAAACTTAAAAACATCAAATTAAAACGTGATTATTAGGGTCAATAATGCACCCCAACCCCTGCGGTGCCCAGCGGGCGCGGAAAGCGTCAACCTCGCCCGTGGACACCGCATGCTCCCTCTCCAGGGACACCTGGCCGCGAACGTAGCCGCGGTAGAGGGGAAGACAGTCAGGATGGACGGCCCCCTCGATCGCCCGCTACCTGGACCGGTAAATGGGTGAGAATCTGAGAACAATCGTTTGGAATGATACAGCAATGGATCAGGGTCTCAGAACAATAGATTCGAATGTTACAACGTTGGAAAGGGATTTGTTAGAGTAGCTTCAGCTGACACTGCAGCCAGCTGGTTGAATGGGCGGATCGAGTACGCACTTTATGTTAGTCAATACTTTTATTATCCTATGCTCACACTGATTGGTATTCCTGGTGAGTTTCTCTATCCAGTTTTGAAAGGCTTACATAACGATGATCTGTGCTGCTGTTCTTTCTCTATCAAGGAATGAACTACAAATGTATGATTTATGAATTTGCGAATGATATTCAGATAGGCAGGGAAGTAACTGTGAGGACATTAATGAAGACTGAACATACTGATAGGCAGTTTAAGAGAGGTATCAAAAATATAGCAGCTGAACTTTCCTTATAGGTAAGTTGTGCACGTTGCAGGAAATCAAATCATTAACTTATTCAGGTGGACAGATTGTACTACTTTGTCATATCGAGGCATTTCTGCTCCAGTACATGACAAAAAAAATTGATAGTAGTTACAGCAAATGACTAGAAAATGATATTGTCATAGAGTCATAGAAGCGTCCAACACAGAGAATACCCTTCGGCTCATCGAGTCTGCACCGACAGTAACTACCACCACAATCGCACGAATCCCATTGTCCAGCGATTGTTGCATATCCTTTCAGTGTTATAATGTATTAAGTGCTCTTCCAAATAGTTTTTAAAGTTTGCAACATTTTCAGTTTCCACTACCTTCCCAGACAGTGCATTGCAGATTTCCACTATCCACTCTGTGAAAGGAATGTTCTCTGAAATCCCCTGTGAATCTGCCCCACCATACCATAGCACTATGCCGCCTCGTGTTTGGCCCCGCAACCCAAGGGGAACAGCTGCTTCCAATTCATCTTCTCCATGCCCCTCATTACTCTCTGCACCTCAATCTTCCCTCAGACTTCTATGCACTATAAAAAAGAACATCGAAAAGCATCTGGTCTCACCTTATAGTTCAGATGAACCATCCCAGGAATAATCCTGTTGAATCCCTCCTGTACCTCTCCAGTGCAATCACATCCACCCTTACAGTGAGGTGACCAGAACAGCACACAAAATTCCAACTGTTTATTGTAAAGTGCATTGAATACAAAGTAAATGAGTTTTGTACCTGTTTCATCGGCCGTCCATGAGAACACATCTGGATGGTTTTGACAGTTTTAACCATGGTACAGGAGGGAAAAAAATGTATACAAATGCTTTTGACGCAGTCCAGGGAAACAATCTCACATATGCAAACAGCTTATCGCCACTTGCTTACCAAGAATCTATCAATCTCTACCGTACCATAATTCAAAAGCCGCGGTTCCACCTGCTTTGGAGAAATGTTGTTCCGAAGACCAACGTTCCCCTGAGAGAGGACAACAATATATTCACCTCTGTCTTAATGGAAGACCTTTAATAGTAACAGTGAACCCTAGTTCACTTACAGATCTGCTGGACAATTCGGGACTGTTTTAATTGGAGATGCTTTAGTTGAGATTTGGTCGTCGTATTCACTTCCAGATCTGCTGGAAAATTCGGGACTGTTTTAAATGGAGATGCTTTAGTTGAGATTTGATCATTGTGTTCAATATCATGCGGGGTCAGAAGACATGACGTGATGGCATCCGATTCACATTTGTGGAGGGAAAGTGATGGAAATGGGGCATTTCAAATTGTCACCTGACATTGAATATCCTTAGTCTCTATCAGTGGTTCCCAAAGGGTGCGGCGTGCCACGCTGGTGCGGCGACGGCAAGTGTGGCGGGAAGATTCAAGGACAATCAAAGAAACATTTAAACATCGACAGATATTTTTCCAAAGTGAGAGCAAGAGTATCAATGATACTGAGGACGATCCGAGTCCACGGTGTGATCCAGAATCGCCGTTCGAACAGAGTGCTGAAGAAGAGTCGTTTAATTCTACACCAGCAGCAGGCCGAAGCAAACCTCCAAAAAAGAAAGTTTGTCGACAATATATGGATTGTTATCTGAGTCTCGGTTTCACATGGACTGGAGATGAAAACGCACCTCGGCCTCTGTGTTTGATCTGTGAGAAGCTTTCCCAAGCAAGATGAAAAGACATCTGTTGTCAAAACATGGAAATCTGGCAAGCAAGGATGTTCAATATTTTGAAAGGCTTTTGGAGCAGCAGAAATGCCAACGATCAGATTTCGAAAAACGAATGACAGTCTCAGATAAGATGCAGATTATATCTTACCAAGTGGCTGAATTGATTGCTCAACAGACAAAACCACATACACGAGCTGAAAAATTGATTCAGCCAACCTGCAGCTTGATTGTGAAAACTTTGTTTGGTTTTGATGCTGAGCGAGAAGTTATGGAAATTCCTTTGTCTGACAATACAATTCGCAGAAGAATAGTTGATAGGTCAACTAATAGAGAGAAGCGTGTTTCCGAAAGTATGAAGAATTCTAAATTTGCCATTCAAGTTGATGAATCGACCGACATTAGTGGAAAAGCACAGTTGCTTGCCTATATCAGATTCATTCACAATGACGAAATAGTCACACAGTTTCTATTTTGCAAGGAACTTGAAAAACATACCAGAGGACAAGATATTTTCCAAACCTTGTCTGAGTATTTGGAAAAAGTTGAGATTTCATGGGAATCTTGAATTGGAATTTGTACGGATGGAGCGCCATGTATGAAAGGGAATGTGAGAGGCTTGGTGGCACTCATCAAACAGAAAAATCCAGATGTAATATCAACTCACTGTTTTTTATACAGAGAGGCATTAATCACCAAGACCCTTGTAGCTGATTTGAAGTTGGTTCGAGATCAATCTGTGCGCATTGTGAACTTCATCAAAGCAAAACCACTAAAGGCGCGGTTATTTGCTCAACTCTGCAAAGACATGGAATAAAAATATCAATGCCTAATTCTGCCCTCGGAGGTTCGCTGGATGTCCCGCGGAAAAGTTTTAAATCGGGTGTTGGAACTGAAGAACGAATTAAGAGAGTATTTGGAACAAGAAGAGAACCCATTGTACCACCAACTGGATGACAATGACTGGTGTGCAAATCTGACATATTTGGCCGTTATCTTTTCCCGGTTGAATGTGCTCAGTGCCAGTATGCAAGGCCGCCATGACAATATCCTCACAACTACAGACAAACTCACTGCATTCAAAAAAAAGCTTCAGCTCTGGCTCAGAAGAGCGGTGCGACATAACCTCGAAATGTTCCCACTGGTAAAAAGTTTTAAAATTAGCAATGAATTGTACGGCCTCATACAGGAAGATCTTGCAACACTGGTAGAAAAGATTGATCATTACTTCCCATCGTTGTCGACAGAAAAATTAGACTGGGTTAAAGACCCCTTTGCGAATTCCAACTGTTCCGGTCTGACATTGGATGAGGAGGAGGAAATGGCCTGTATTTCGAATGATCGCACCTTGAAAATGAAACACGGGAGTATGCCACTGGACTATTTTTGGACATACAACCAGAAACAGTATCCACGCATCTCTTCAAGAGCATTAGCTATTATTCTGCATTTCTCCACGACATATTGTTGTGAACAGGGATTTTCAGCTCTGACAAATATCAAAGACCAGAAAAGAGAAAGGCTTCTTTGTGTTGATGAGGAGATGAGAGTTTGTTTGTCTCAAATTAGACCATACGTGTATGAGATAACCTGACAAAAACAAGCTCACACCTCTCATTGAGTTTGTATGCTTACTTAAGGTTACATATGTAAGAGGCTCGTCTATAAGTATATTTTGGGAATGAATCATGTTTTTATGTAGCTGCGTTGTTTTATACATTCTGGATGTCCCATGATCATATTATAAAGTAGTTATGTTCTATGTTATGAATCAAGCACTGCGAGGAGTTTCTTTTTGTTTTTGAATGTTTTTCTTATCAATAAAAAATTCGGTGTTGCGCGAGCAAATTTTTATTCCGAACGTGCGGCCCAGTGAAAAAATGTTTGGGAAACACTGGCTTACATTAACACTGCAATGAATGCACTGTGAAAATACCCTGGTTACCACACTCCGGCGCCGGGTATACTGAGGGAGAATTTAGCATAGCCAATGTACCTGACAATAACGTCTTTCAGACTGGAGGATGAAACCACAGCACCCGAAGGAAATCCACTTAGACATGGGGGGAACGTGCAGACAGTGACCAAATCCAGGAGTCAAACCCGTGTCCCTGGCGCTGTGAGACAGCGGTGCTAACCACTGTGCCACTATGCCACCTCGAATTAAGAACAATTGGAAACTTCCACTTTGCAGAGGCGGAAAAAAGCAGCACGTGGACATATCAAATGACAACAATTTTAGCATCGCTGAAAATTGCATAGAGAGCAAGTAGCTTGATGGATAGACTTAGCAGGTACCCCAACAATAGCAAGGAAGGAAAAGTACACGTACTGAATAATGAAAAGTGCATATTCTAACCGATGTTTTAATAATAACACATCGTAATATGTAGAAAGATACCAAAGGTAAGACGATAAACTCTTGCCGTTTGAACAAACAAAGAACAAAGAACAAAACAACACAGGAAACAGGCCCTTCTGCACTCCAAGCCTGTGTCACTCCGTTGTCCAACTAGACCAATCGTTTGTATCCCTCCATTCCCAGGCTGCTCATGGGACTATCCAGGTAAGTCTTCAACGATGTCGGCATGTCTGCCTCCACCACCCTACTCGACAGCGCATTCCAGGCCCCACCACCCTCTGTGTAAAAAACATCCCTCGAATATCTGAGTTATACTTCGCCCCTCTCACCTTGAGCCCGTGACCCCCCGTGCTCGTCACTTCTGACCTGGGAAAAATCTTCCCACCGTTCACCCTATCTATCCCCTTCATAATCTTGTACACCTCTATTAGATCTCCCCTCATTCTCCGTCTTTCCAGGGAGAACAAGTCCAGTTTACCCAATCTCTCCTCATAGCTAAGACCCTCCATACCAGGCAACATCCTGGTAAACCTTCTCTGCACTCTCTCTAACGCCTCCACGTCCTTCTGGTAGTGTGGCGACCAGAACTTGGCGCAGTACTCCAAATGTGGCCTAACCAGCGTTCTATACAGCTGCATCATCGGACTCCAGCTTTCATACTCCATACCCCGTCCTATAAAGGCAAGCATACCATATGCCTTCTTCACCAACTTCTCCAACTGCGTTGCCACCTTCAAGGATTTGTGGACTTGCACACCTAGGTCCCTCTGTGTTTCTATACTCTTGATGACTTTGCCATTTGTTGTATAACTCCTCCCTGCATTATTTATTCCAAGATGCATCACCTCGCATTCATCCAGATTAAATGCTATCTGCCACCTCTCCGCCCAATTTTCCAGCCTATTTATATCCTGCTGTATTGCCCGACAATGCTCATCGCTATCCGCAAGTCCAACCATCTTCGTGTCATCCGCAAACTTGCTGATAATGCCAGTTACACCTTCTTCCAAATAATTTATATATATCACAAATAGCAGAGGTCCCAGTACAGAGCCCAGCGGAACACCACTGGTCACAGACCTCCAGCCGGAAAAAGACCCTTCGACCGCTACCCTCCGTCTCCTATGGCCAACCCAGTTCTCCACCCATCTAGCCACTTCTCCTTGTATCCCATGAGCCTTAACCTTCTTAACCAATCTGCCATGTGTGACTTTGTCAAATGCCTTACTGAAATCCATATAGACGACATCCATGGGCCTTCCTTCCTGAGCCGTTTTTGTCACTTCTTCAAAAAACTCCACCAAATTTGTAAGGCATGAAGTCCCTCTTACAAAACCATGCGGTCTGTCACTAATGAGATTGTTCCGTTCTAAATGCACATACATCCTGTCTCTAAGAATCCTCTCCAACAACTTCCCTACCACGGACGTCAAGCTCTAATTTCCCGGGTTATCCCTGCTACCCTTCTTAAACAACGGGACCACATTCGCTATCCTCCAATCCTCAGGGACCTCACCTGTGTCCAAAGAAGCGACCAGGTTTTCCGTCAGAGGCCCAGCAATTTCATCTCTCATCTCCTGAGCAGTCGAGGATAGATGCCAACAGGCCCTGGGGCTTTGTCAGTTTTAATGTTCCCTAAAAAACCTAACACTTCCTCCCTTTTAATGGAGATTTTCTCTGACCGGTCAACACCTCGCTCTGAGTCACTCCCGGTTAACACGTCCCTCTCCTTCGTGAATACCGATGCAAATTATTCGTTTAGGATCTCCCCTATTCCCTTGGGTTTCTCAGCATAATTCCCCTCCTTTGTCACTGAGAGGTTCGATTTTCTCCCTGACAACTCTTTTGTTCCTAATGTATGAATAGAATGCCTTAGGGTTCTCCTTAATCCTGCCTGCGATGAACATCTCGTGACCTCTTTTTGCCCTTCTAACTCCCCGTTTGAGTTCTTTCCTACTCTCTCTCTGTTTTCCTCCAGAGCTCCATCTGTTTTCAGTTGCCTGGACTTAACGTACGCCTCCCTTTTCATTTTAATCAGATCCTCAATTTCCCTGGTTATCCATGGCTCTCGAACACTGCCTTTTCTTTCTTTCCTTTTTACAGGCACATGCCTATCCTGCAGCCTTATCAATTGTTCCTTAAAAGGCTACCACATGCCAGACGCGGACTTACCCTCGAACATCCTCTCCCAATCAACGTCCACCAATTCCTGCCTAATCCGGCTATAGTTAGCCTTCCCCCAATTTAGCACCCTGCCCGTAGGACAGCACTCATCCTTGTCCATTACTATCCTAAAGTTAACAGAGGTTGTGGTCACTATTGGCCACATGTTCCCCTATCGAAACTTTGACTACCTGACCGGGCTCATTTCCCAGAACTCGGTCCAGTAGAAACCCCTCTCTCGTCGGGCTATCTACATAATGTTCCAAAGAACCTTCCAGTATGCATTTTACAAATTCCTCCCCGTCCGGACCCCCAGCTCTATGCACTTTCCAGTCTGTGCCAGGGAAATTAAAGTCCCCCACTACAACAACTCTATATTTTCTGCACCTATCCAGAATCTCCTAACATATCTTTTGCTCCACTTCCCGTGGGCTGTTGGGTGGTCTGTAGTACACCCCCAGCATAGTGACTGCACCTTCCTGTTTCTGAGTTCCACCCACAGTGACTCAGCACATGACCCCTCTGAGTTGTCTACCCTCTGCACCGCGGTAATATGCTCCCTAACTAATATCGCTACTCCCCCACCTTTTTTAGCCCGTCCTCTGTCTCGCCTAAAACACTTATACCCCCAAATATTCAGCTCCCAGCCCTGTCCCTCTTTTAACCAAGTCTACGTGACCGCAACCACATCCAAATTCCACATAAGTATTAAAGCCCTAAGTTCATCTGTCTTAACCGTTACCTTCCTCGCATTGAAGCAGATGCACTCCAGACCTCCAGGCCCACTCAGGTCATCCTTGTTGGGACATTCCAATCGTGTGTTCTAAACATTCTGATCCATTGCTGTAACATTGCAGTCGTGCGTTGTCAGTTTCTGGTACGTTGTTGAAAGATTACAATACATTATTTTCAGATTATGATCTCCCTTCTCCCTCTATCTGGAGCACTTGTTACTTGTTAGTACCTGAGCTGGTCGATCTGCGGACACGATGGGAGAATTCATTGAAATGAATCCCTTATTAATAAAAGAAGGAAAGCTTCCATTGGCACCGTTAAGTGCCATGGGTAATGCCATTAATTACAGTCACCAAACAAACAGATTCAGTTAATCTGTTACAATCCGAAGCTTTTTACCCGGTATAGATGTGTTGAGTGAGGGTCGGTGATGGACGTAATTGGGAATAGGGGAGGCCATGACCCGAAACTGATCCAGTTAATTAATGCAGTAATGGAGAACGTCACAGTCATACGTATGGTTCTTGAAAACGCGTATGAAAATGTTCCACTCCATCTGACGAAGGAGCAGCGCTCCGAAAGCTAATGGTATTTGCTACCAAATAAACCTGTTGGACTTTAACTTGGTGTTGTTAAAACTCTTACTGTGTTCACCCCAGTCCAACGCCGGCATCTCCACATCATGACTTCCATTTATGGACGCATAGAATTGCAAATCAAACACAAGATGTTTGTTTTAATGTTTATCTTTAAATCTCCCACTGGCACATTGAGTCGATTTCTGCCCACCCCATTTTTATAAGAAGGCGAGGGCACAAGATTGACAGGCGTTGTTTTCTTAGGAGTCAGAACATGGACTTCAACCACATGCAGAGACTGGAGAAGCTGTGGTTATTTTCATTAGTGCAGATAGTTGGAAGTGGAGTGAATGTAAAATACTGCAGATGGTGAAAAACAGAAATAAAGAACTGTTTGATATGCTCTGCAGGACTGGCAGCGTCGGGGAAGAGAACAACCTAGTAACACAATAAACGCACACACACAGAAACACACAAACACACACACACAAGCACACGCGCACACACGTGTAATTGTGTCCAATGGAGTGGAATGGAGAACAGAAAACTCTAGCATACAGATTGATGTGTAACTCTGACCAATAAACTGATATAAAACAGAAAACATTTATAGAAGGATAGGATCATAGACTTCCTGCAGTAAGGAAGTAGGTTATTCGGCCCAATAAGACTGCGACAACTCTCCAAAAGAGCAACTTACTCAGGCCAACTTCCTACTCTAACCCCGTAAACCTGCGTATTTACCAGGTCTACTTCACCTAACCTTCACATCTTTGGACATTCAAGGGAAAACTTAGCATGGTTATTCCATCGAAACTGCACATATTTGGGCTGTGTGAGGAATCCAGGTCACCCCGAGGAAACTCATGCAAACACAGGGAGAACTCGCAAACTCCACAAAGACAGTCACAAAAGCCGAAATCTTAGTTTGATCCCTGGCAGTGTGGCATCTGCATTACAACAGATTGTGTTACTGTGAGAAGCAGAGATAAAATTCACAGACGCCTTGTCTCCTATGGAAAAGCCGGTTGTGTCATCGTGAACAAGAAATTGTAATTGAAACGAGATGTTGGTTCGCAGCAATGCTTGTTCCCACATTGTGAAGAAAACTGGAATGGACTGCAGGTATCTTCGGGAGCACAGCTGGATATGTTATTTTGAACAATGGACAAGAATGCAAAATTAGATGTCCTTCCACAGAGCAGTTTGAGGCCTCAGTCTGAACATTGTCTTGCAACACAGAAGTACTTCTAGAATACTGATGGAATTGTATTTGTCAGGCTGAAAGTGAAGGCAGAGACGTAGTTCCAGGGTACAGTTGGATCTGTTATTATGAGCAAATAATTGGAATGGATTGGAAATGCTCTTCAACAATACTACAGGGTGCGTCTTTGTGAAATAGGTGGATGCGAAATAGGAGCTGGATATGCTATTGTAAACTATATTGTAAACCATTTTACTTGGAGCAGTTCTTCTTCTGGATATGTTATTCTGAACAATATTGTGTACTACTGCCCAGAGGTATTTCAGATGTCAGGACAGTTGGATGCCTTATTCTGCATAGTCAAATGGAATGCAACATCTAGTTGATCATATTCAATTCAGAATGATGTGCTACTGTTAACAGTAAACTACAGTGTAAGACAGAAACGTTCTTCTGCACACAGTGAAATGTGTTATTCCGATCAATCTAATGGATTGGAAAACATAGTTCTTAATAAGTCCTGCAGCTGGATGTGAAAAAGAAACAGGGTTTCATTGTACAAATAAATGCTCCTCTATAGCACAATTGGGGGCGTTAATGTGAACTATGGAATGAAAATTATCACAGAGCTATTGTTCTTCAATACAGCTGAATATGTTAATGTGAACACTCGTGTGGGCTGGAAATGTGGAATGTTCTTCTGCTGTACAACTGGATGTGACAGTATGAACATTGGAGTGGGATCCTGCATAGCGATGTTCTTCGGACTGAAAGCTGGATATGTTATTTTGAGAAACGGCTTGTGTTTGTACAAGCTTACAGTACAACTAGATGTCATATTCTGAGCAATGTAATGTAATATGGGATCGAAATTTTCCGCTGCAGAACAGGTGGAATGGAACACAAAGGTGCACTTCTCCGGCTGAGCTGGAATGGTTATTGTGAACAATAGAGCCAACATTTAGCCAATATGCCGTATCTGCCACGTGCATATCCTATTCGTCCTGCGAATGTGACACCCTTTTATTTACTCTGACGGAATCTATGTTACTTTATTTATTAAACTACTTTTTTCGATCAATGACTTTATCCTGCGCTTCCAACCGGTGCCATCACTCTCCTCGGTAAGCCTTCCACGGGGAGGTTCACATATAGAGATACACACTCAACGGCTGAGAACGGATTGTCTGTGCTCGTAACAAAAGCATTCGTTTCCAATATTTTCCTTGATGCCATAATACATCATATAGTTTGGAGTTCATGCTGAGAAATTCGCTGCTTGAACCTCTCCACAATGTGTAACTTTAGTGGTTCGCTCCTGGTGGGTAAAACTGGGACATCCCATGCAAGGTACCATCCTATGAGGACGACAATTTTGGAGCTGCACGATGCCAGTGCGACCCTGCCTTTGAATACCCACCCCACCCTCACTGTTAATATGCTGACAGAGTGAACAGAGTGAGAAATGAGACAGGGACAGCAGTGATGAATGCAGCGAGTTTCATTCAAATGACTTAAAAAGCATAGTGTCAGTGTGTCATTGCATAGACAAAATCATCCAGAGATCCAAATAACAGGAATTAACATTGTCCTCCATCTGATCCGCAGGCACTGAATCCCGATTCGGTAGAAAATAAGCTTCGCCAAAAGGACGAAAATTGTAGCACTTTAAAGTCTCTGAACATTATGCGGGAATTTCGTTTTCCTCTTCTTGAAGTTGGTCAGCTCCACAGACTCCATCATTTTCTTAACATCCTGCCAAACAAAATCCAAAAGGATAAATTAATGCCACTACCCAAGAATCTGACGGGTCCTCGGCCTAAGAAAGTTGTGACTCGGTGAGCAATTGCTTCTCCTTGTGCTGCTTAACCGAATTGTTTGCACACTCCAAGCGAGCAATGCACTGTGTGTGCTGGTGTGCATTGCTTGACATCTGTGTTATCAATATGCCATTAGCAGCCTTGCCGACAGGTTGCTGTGAACAAAGCTGTGGAATGTCCTCGGTCATCCTATCCCCTTCTCTTCGACTATTTTAAGACAGTCGCCAAATTATAATTTTGATGAATATTTTTCGAGCAGTTCCATGCGTGAGCTAAACAACAATAGGAGCAGAGTATTTGTGCAAAGTAGCCGAAGTGAGGAGTGTCCATGTTAGAGGCAGGCTGGAACCATGTACTGCGTTCCCAGTGTTGTCTCGCAAATTCATATGCAGACCAGAGTTGAATCTTGACACAACATATAACGTTTTTAACGTTGAGAAAACAACGCCCCAGTCTGCCTGCCAGGAACATGTTGGAAATAAAACTACCAGCAAATCACAAAAACAAATTTCAGTTAAATGTGGATACAATCTTTTTGGAAGATTTTCGTTTCGAAAAATGGCTTGAAGGATGAGAAGAAAAATGATCAGAATGAGGGAGTGTTTTTGTGTTCGAGTATGTTACAGACACAGGGAAGAGAGTGCCTGCGGGGGTTTTGAACTGTGCTCGATGATTAAAGCACCGTATCACTGTGGTGAAGTATGGGCAACTAAAATACCCGAGGCTGGTTAACTAACGCACGTTAAAACATCGATTTACTTTTGGTCAAAGCTTAGAGCTGACGTGGTTACATTTCCATTTGAGCAGGCCATTATCGGCTGTCCAGCCAAGCGGGGCTGATTAAGTTTAGCCAAATATCAGCCATATTCTGTTGGTATGATAATACAGCCTTGAAGGACCGAAAGAGCTACAAATGTTCCTCGAGACGTTTCATTAGATCCTTTACTGAGAAACGTCCAGGAACGTTTTCCTCATTTTCCATTAACCACCTCAGTGTCACAGTTTGACGAGTGGATCAGGGATGTTGTTTATATGCTGTTGCGCTGTCGTTCATGTTTAATGATCACACGGACATTCGGGTACTAATATTAGCATGTTAAATGAATGGTTCATTAATTGAGAGGACCAGTGACTGGAATCAAATAATAAATCATTCTTCAAGGTTTATGTGTCATTTTGGTGATAGTCAAAGTCATATCTGTCTCATGATTGATTCGGTGAGTTTGAAATTGAAATCTTCACTGTGCTTAAAGTAAAAATAATTCTTTAAGTAGGCTGCCATTTCGCCCATCGCCCCCATGTCGGCTCTTTGAAAGAGCCACCGAATTGTATCTATTCAACATATGCTCTTTACTCATTACGTTTCTTTTTGATTCGCTTTGAAATACTTATGAAAGCCCCTTTTCAAAATTTGCTATTGAATTTATTTCCATTTTTCGCTCGGGCGGCTGATACCTGATCTTGACATCTCCTTGTGTGGAAAACGATTCTAACCAAATGCCAATTGGAGTTATGCTCAGTTTTCCTCATTTTTGTCTGATGAGATTCAAATTTCTTCCCGGTACGTATCCCACTGGCATAGAACATAGAAGAACATAGAACATTACAGCGCAGAACAGGCCCTTCGGCCCACGATGTTGCACCGACCAGTTAAAAAAAAACTGTGACCCTCCAACCTAAACCAATTTCTTTTCGTCCATGAACCTATCTACGGATCTCTTAAACGCCCCCAAACTAGGCGCATTTACTACTGATGCTGGCAGGGCATTCCAATCCCTCACCACCCTCTGGGTAAAGAACCTACCCCTGACATCGGTTCTATAACTACCCCCCCTCAATTTAAAGCCATGCCCCCTCGTGCTGGATTTCTCCATCAGAGGAAAAAGGCTATCACTATCCACCCTATCTAAACCTCTAATCATCTTATATGTTTCAATAAGATCCCCTCTTAGCCGCCGCCTTTCCAGCGAAAACAATCCCAAATCCCTCAGCCTCTCCTCATAGGATCTCCCCTCCATACCAGGCAACATCCTGGTAAACCTCCTCTGCACCCTCTCCAAAGCCTCCACATCCTTCCTGTAATGTGGGGACCAGAACTGCACACAGTACTCCAAGTGCGGCCGCACCAGAGTTGTGTACAGTTGCAACATAACGCTACGACTCCTAAATTCAATCCCCCTACCAATAAACGCCAAGACACCATATGCCTTCTTAACAACCTTATCTACTTGATTCCCAACTTTCAGGGATCTATGCACACATACACCTAGATCCCTCTGCTCCTCCACACTATTCAAAGTCCTCCCGTTAGCCCTATACTCAACACATCTGTTATTCCTACCAAAGTGAATTACCTCACACTTCTCCGCATTAAACTCCATCCGCCACCTCTCGGCCCAACTTTGCAACCTGTCTAAGTCTTCCTGCAAACTACGACACCCTTCCTCACTGTCTACCACACCACCGACTTTGGTGTCATCAGCAAATTTGCTAATCCACCCAACTATACCCTCATCCAGATCATTAATAAATATTACAAACAGCAGTGGCCCCAAAAGAGATCCTTGAGGTACACCACTTGTAACCGCACTCCATGATGAATATTTACTATCAACCACCACCCTCTGTTTCCTATCCGCTAGCCAATTCCTGATCCAATTTCCTAGATCACCCCCAATCCCATACATCTGCATTTTCTGCAGAAGCCTACCATGGTGAACCTTATCAAACGCCTTACTAAAATCCATATATACCACGTCCACTGCCTTGCCCCCATCCACCTCCTTGGTCACTTTCTCAAAAAACTCAATAAGGTTAGTAAGGCACGACCTACCTGCCACAAAACCATGCTGACTATCACCTATCAATTCATTACTCTCCAAATAACTATAAATCCTATCCCTTATAATTTTTTCCAACATCTTGCCGACAACAGAAGTGAGACTCACCGGTCTATAATTCCCGGGGAAGTCTCTGTTCCCCTTCTTAAACAATGGGACAACATTCGCTAACCTCCAATCTTCTGGTACTATACCAGAGGCCAACGACGACCTGAAGATCAGAGCCAGAGGCTCTGCAATCACTTCTCTTGCCTCCCAGAGAATCCTTGGATAAATCCCATCCGGACCAGGGGATTTATCTATTTTCAGACCCTCCAGAATATCCTGCACATCCTCCTTATCAACTGTAATACTGTCTATTCTACTCCCCTGCAACCCAGTGTCCTCCTCAGCTATATTCATGTCCCCTTGCGTGAACACCGAAGAGAAATATTGGTTCAATGCTTCACCAATCTCCTCCGGTTCCACACATAACTTCCCTCTGCCATCTATAACTGGCCCTAAACTTGCCCTAACCAACCTTCTGTTCTTGACATACCTATAGAACGCCTTAGGATTCTCTTTAACCCTATCCGCCAAAGTCTTCTCATGTCCCCTTTTAGCCCTTCTAAGCTCGCTCTTCAACTCCCTCTTAGCCAATCTAAAGCTTTCTAGTGCACTACCCGAGTGCTCACGTCTCATCCGAACATAAGCCTCCTTTTTCTTTTTAACCAACAAAGAAACTTTTTTGGTGCACCACGGTTCCCTAGCCCTACCAATTCCTCCTTGACAGATATAGAAATAGAACACCACAGTTCTCCCCAGTGTCATTTGCCCAATATTCATCCATAGACCATTATTTTGAAAGCTTGTTGTGCAGATATTATGTCAACACTGGTTGAGGAATGTTGTTACGGAAAATTAATTGAATCCATTTCTTTCCACCATTTCAACTGTGACAACAACTCAGTAGCGACTTAATATATGTACAGAGACATTCTGTGTTGTTGCTTGGTGCAAAATTCTTCTTTTCATTTACAATGTTACATGAAATTAATCTCTCTCTTCATGCTCTTTATGTGACCCACCCACCCTCCCACCTTTCACTCTCTTACATCTCTCTCGCTCTCTCTCTCTCTCTCTCTCTCTTTCTCTCTCCGTCTCATTGTCTCTGGCAGCCCCAGTCTCTAGATATGACCCACCAACTGCCAGGACAGCTGTCCAAACTCTCTCACTGAATCGCCATTTTGTCACTGAACAGGAATATCCAGTTATTATCTTCTTGATGATGATTGGCCTGAAAGCATTGAAGAGAGCTCAAGACCAAACGATTTTTCACATAGAAATGTGGACAGCCTCTATCTGTGAGCTTTTCCTCACACCGTTCAGAACAATACTCTCAATTCTCACTGCCAACTATTTCTCTGCTCTGGGAAATACGATCTCGCTCTCTCACTTCCGATATATATATATATATATATATATATATATATATCTGGTATTTACATCTCTCTAATAACATCCCCTCTCATGGTTTCCTCCTTTCTTTCAGATCTTTGCTTTCCCCGTTCTCATTCTATATTTCCCCCAACTACGTTTTCTTGGCCCATCTCCTCCCTTCCTCGCTTTCTTTATTCTTGGCTGCTTCTCCTTCCCTCACCTTCGCCGTCTTCCTCTCAGGTGCCTCTCTCACCCTGCATTATCCAGCTGCCAAGTTGGTACATTAATTGTAATTTCAATACGCGAACGGAGCGTTAAATATTTGCCTCCTAAGTGGAACCTGCCTGTCAACACTTGCCATCCAGTCTGACATTTCTCTCAATTCCGAGGAATGAGCTATCCCTTGGTATGAAACCATAGCTCAATGCCAGTCTATGGGGACAACACACAGAATATCAGCTCTCGAGTGTCCATGTATCACCAACACAATCAATTCAATAGAGCAATAATGACGTTTTGTTTTTATGTGATGGGCATTGGGATGAATAGAGTTTCACCAGTTCGCATGGAATACATGACAGGCCATGGTATAACTGCAAGATGTGGCATGAGTTGGCATGGACATCGGATGGGTGAGTGCTGTTGCGCTGTGTTTGTTTTTTGCAGCTGGGAAAAAAAAAGTCCTGTAAGAAGGCTCACAGCACCAGGCTAAAGTCCAACAGGTTTATTTGGTAGCAAAAGCCACTAGCTTTCGGAGCGCTGCTCCTTCGTCAGGTAAGTGGGAGTTCTGTTCGCAAACAGGGCATATAAAGACACAAACTCAATTTACAAGTCTTTACAGGTAATCAAGTCTTAAACGTACGGACAATGTGAGTGGAGAGAGGGTTAAGCACAGTTTAAAGAGATGTGTATTGTCTCCAGCCAGGACAGTTAGTGAGATTTTGCAACCCCAGGCAAGTCGTGTGAGTTACAGATAGTGTGGCATGAACCTAAGATCTCGGTCGAGGCCGTCCTCATGTGTGCGGAACTTGGCTATCAGTCTCTGCTCAGCGACTTTACCCCAGTCCAACGCCGGCATCTCCACATGATAAAAAGTCTTGGAAAACCAAGGCGGAACAGTCTGTTCGGGCATTGATTCCAGAGCAGCATCACTCCTATTAACAACTACATCACTCCCAAAAAAAAAGACCGAAAATAATTCGGAAACGGTTTCTCAACTCAGCTTTTTAGAATCTGGAAAGTACACAATTCGGATGATAATCTTTTATTCTCCGAGTAGAATTTGCCCAACTTCCACAAGATATCAACAGAACTGAAGTCCATAATGCCTGGAAGCAGTTCCATTGCACCTTGGTTGCACTTTCTGTCATGCCTTCACTCTCTTTGTAAAGTGTGATTATAAACTATACTGCAGTTTGGACCAGTAATAGATTGATTTTAACTGGTGCAGTACATCTTGTTTTCTATAGTATATAGTCCGACTGATAAGTGACCCAGCTTACATATTTTCCAGGTTATCAGTTTAATTTTCCTTGCTTTTCAGCATTATTTAGTTTTTATTGATTCATTTGGGGATTTGCCCACACCTGGTTCTCTTTGAACGGAATGGCTTGCTCGGTGATCTCAGATTATTGAAGAATCTTTCAGATTGCTCTGCATTTGAGTTGGACGCAGGGTAGTCCAGGCTGGAAGGTTATCTTTCTTTAAAAACCCGACTGAACCAGATGGGATTTTGCGACAGTCGACAATGGTTTTACCGTTCACTATTGGAGATATATTTTCAGATTTTTATTGAGTCCAAATATTTCAATCCGCCTGGAGTTGAAACTGGATTTGGAGATTTTAACGCAGGATCTCTGGAATATTATCCAGAGAGAATCCCGCTCCGCCACCGCCTCCCAGGTCACCTATTTGTCGTAACGTGATGCGAGAATTGTTTTGCTGATGTATTCCCCGTGGATAGTTTGTCCACTTGATACAGCTCATGTCCCACAGTCACATCATCAAATGTCTCCATTCCAGTTGGACAGCGAGCATGGAAATCGAAGTATTATCCTGAAAACATTTCGGAAAACCTTCTCATTCCTATGCTTTATTCGAACACTAACACATCTGATTGGTAAATAAATGGGTTTTACATTCGTCACTATATATTTCTTTCGCATAGTTTCCACATCTGTCTGATATCTCTGCAAATTTGGAACTCGATCTCAGGTATTTTTTGGAGCCCAGTGGAATGCCCACATAAACGTGGCCATGCAAAATTCATTTCACAAATCCAGCTGAATTAGTTCATTCATTCTTCTCTCAAGGCCTTGCGAGTTGTGCTCACATCATGGAAATAAAACATGGCGTTGAGATAGCGGTATGTTTGGTATTTTGATAGAGATATTTTCTGTCATACAGCTGAAAGCAGAGTTGCCACCCTATATATTTGTGTTTGAATAATGCCGCTTTTCAGCTGCTTACCATTTGGTTAAAACTTTGCCTTGCCCACAAAAATGACAGGAAATGATACCGCTGCTCCCGGTTGCTGCAGACTGCGGCCCGCAGACATTTGGATCCGAATCGCCCCGTCATCGAACTCAGCCGTTGAAATCTTCATGTGCAGGCTTTTTAAAATGTCAACTGTGGTCATCCAATAACATACTGGACTCTTTATTGCTTGGCTTTTTTTAGGCTCACTGCTAAGCCTATCAGCAGCCAATGTAGGGAGGACGAAGCCTATGTTTGAACCAGCAGCACAAAGTCAGTCCCAGGTTAGTTATTTTTGATTCCAATTTTGGGAGGAATGAGTGACAGGTCAGTGCAGCCTGGAGCAGCTGCAGAATCCCGGCGGCTGGAATGATTTGATTTCAGTAAGAAGTCTCACAACACCTGGTTAAATTCCAACAGGTTTATTTGGTAGCAAATAACATAAGCTTTCGGAGCGCTGCTCCTTCGTCAGATGGAGTGGAAATGTGCTCTCAAACAGTGCACAGAGACACAAAATCAAGTTACAGAATACTGATTAGAATGGGAATCTCTACGGCCAGCCAGGTCTTAAAGATACAGACAATGTGGGTGGGGGGAGCATTAAACACAGGTTAAAGAGATGTGTATTGTCTCCAGACAGGACAGCCAGCAAGTCCTGGAGGCAATCTGTGGGGGTTACTGATAATGTGACATAAATCCAACATCCCGGTTTCGGCCATCCTCATGTGTGTGGAACTTGGCTATCAGTTTCTGCTCAGCGACTCTGCGCTGTCCTGTGGCGTGAAGTCTGCCTTGGAGAACGCTTACCTGAAGATCTTCAGGTAAGCGTATCTTCAGGTAAGCGTTCTCCAAGGCGGCCTTCACGACACACGACAGCGCAGAGTCGCTGAGCAGAAACTGATAGCCAAGTTCCGCACACATGAGGATGGCCTAAACCGGGATGTTGGATTTATGTCACATTATCAGTAACCCCCACAGATTGCCTCCTGGACTTGCAGGCTGTCCTGTCTGGAGACAATACACATCTCTTTAACCTGTGCTTAATGCTCCCCCCACCCACATTGTCTGTATCTTTAAGACTTGGCTGGCTGTAGGATTTCGCATTCTAATCAGTATTCTGTAACTTGATTTTGTGTCTCTGTGCACTGTTTGAGAGCACATTTCCACTCCATCTGACGAAGGAGCAGCGCTCCGAAAGCTTATGGTATTTGCTACCAAATAAACCTGTTGGACTTTAACCTGGTGTTGTGAGACTTCTTACTGTGTTCACCGCAGTCCAACGCCGGCATCTCCACATCATGATTTGATTTGATTAGACCGCGCTTCCTGAGGCCCGAGGCAGCGTCTAATTTAATTTGTTCCTGTATTGGGAGAGGGGTGTGGTTAAATCACCAGTGCGGTTCCTCAGAAACTTAATGCGGGACTGGACCGGGAAAAGGGGAAGTCGCGGAGCGGCTGAGATGTGTGAAGCTATAGCTGGCCTGGGATGTGAAAGTCACAGCTGGCTTGGGATGTGTGAGTCACGGGAGAATTGGGATGTGTGAAGTGATGGCGGACCCAGAAAGAGAAAAGTTTCGTTGGGTGCAGGCATGGTGATCTGGTTACGATACGGCAGTGAGAGTTTTTGCGCAGTGAGAGTTGTTTTTTGTGAATTCCTGCGCCACAATGCGTGAGATCGGGTGTGGCAGTGATTGTGTGTGTGTGTGTGTGTGTGTGTGTGTGGTAGACAGAGTGAGTGGTTTGGCAGTCAGAGTGAGTGGCTGTGTGTGATGTCAATGAGTGCGCGTGACTCAGTGTGCGGACGTTGAAGTCAAATTGAGCGATTTTGTGCGCGCAGCAGTAAGAATCAGTGAGAGTCAATGGCAGCGACGGCATGTTTCTGTAACATTGAGTGTTGGCCTGTGTGTCACTGAGAGTGGGTGTACATCTGCAGCATTGAGGAAATGAGTGAGTTAGAGTGACTGTACCTTACTCTCAGTCCCACGACTCTCCATTACTCTCAACTTTCCCCTCCAAGATATACACAAGAACCAACGCGCAGTGACTGAGGATGAGTTAGTGAACAGCTTGAGACTGGGAGGATCACATAAATGCTGAAACCTTCGCTTGGTAATTTTTGCTAAATTTTCGCTTCAACCTTTCAAGTTAATGAAGTGACATTATTTTCATTTCTCTCAGCATTTCAAAATAATGTTCATAAAGCCTGAAATATATATTGACGTTCAGTATATTGTGGTGTCAAGTTTTATTATTCCAAAGTGTTCTATCAGCAACTTGATGGAGAAAACATGCAAATATGATTCCCCGAACGACAAGTTTGCAAGAGCCAGATCCAGAACTAACAAAGCGAGTCCAGTGATCACAGTCTTTGCATCAAACAAATCTGTTGCATGCACCTTAATCTCTACACTAATCGCTCACATGCACATATGGGTATGTGGAAGAATGAGATTCTCAATCTCGGCTCGGACATTTTCTGTGAAAGGGAACAATTTTTTTCATTTTCTTTTACATTGTTGAGATAGGAACCCTTGCAGTTCAGTGTATAGTTCACATGGTCAGGCAGTAAGCTACTGATTCACTTGGGAAATAATTTACTCCGCTGAATTGTTGCAGTTTTTCTGACCGTGTGGCGGGAGGTTTCCGATCTATTTCATGCTTTCAGAAACTTAATTTTTTGGACCACACACTGCTGTAAACGAAGACTCAATAATTACATTTGCTCCAGAGAGAAAAAAAAAATAGACTATGTGCCGATGCATCTAGCAAAGCATTAACCTGCATGTGTTAGCAAACGAGTTTGCATATACAGGGTTAATAAAAATGTTCGTCTTGTATGATGCTCTTGTTCTATGGTATCTGAAATATATAGTTTCAGTCTGCATAGGATATTTCAGGAACTAAAACTGGGGGTCGTGTAATTCTGAATAACGAGAACGAAATGTGAGTTATTCCCTACTTGGGAATAAGGGAGACAGCGATTGCCCTGCAGATAAATTGGGCAGTAAGTGGGCTCAGGGACGGCATTTTGTGGCAGAAGGCCGAATAAGGGGGGATCTCCCGGCTGCAGGAAGCATATTTACCGGGGATATAAAAAAAACTGTCGAAAGCCGAGCGAAGAGGAAACAAAAACGAGAAGGAAAAGTAAGAGGTCACAGTTGGCATACGGGGAAATTTCGGTCGAGAACAGAGAATAATTAATCATTATTCCGAGCCAATTACAATTAAAACCGAAAAAAAACGAACTGCCACTGCTGCAAATGTGAGAGAAGGAAACATAGAAATGGCGGCAATATTCATCACCTGCTGAAGCGTTTCCAGAGAGAACGAGAGATAAGGATTTTCTTCTATTACCTTTGATCGAAGTGGGGACAATAAAGGGAGAACTAGGTTATTCCAGTGCTGTTGAGCAACAATTATCAATTGAAAATCTAATCTGATAAACTTGTTAAGGCAAAATATAAAATATGTATTTCGGGCAGCACAGTGGCACAGAGGTTAGCAGTACGGCCTCACAGCGCCAGGGACCCGGGTTGAATTCCAGCCTCGGGTGACTGTCTGTGTGGAGGTAACACATTCTCCCCGTGTCTTGCAAGGATTTCCTCCGGGTGCTCCGGTTTCCTCCCACTGTCCAAAAATGTGCGGATTCGGTTGATTGGTCATGATGAATTGCTCCTTTGTGTCGGGGAAATAGGAATGTAAATATGAGGGGTTATGGGGATGGGACCTGAGTGGGATAGTTGTCGGTGCAGGTTCAATGGGCGAAATGGCCCCCTTCTGCACTGCAGATTCCATGATTCCAACTGCTTTCTCCAATGTTGCTTAAAATTTGAACACTTTTCATATTAAAGTGATAACTTGTATTGATCTTGCGCTTTCTACATCTCCTGACGTCATAAAGAGACATAGTGTCAAATAGACATGTATTAATGTTTAATCTGCTTTCGTTTCCGTAATTTAGGACATTAGTCATACGAACACGAGTGTTTTAAATCCATCTGAGTGCTCAAGTGAAGCTCGCCTGTTCATATTTCATCCAAATGATCGCATCAAACATAATGGCACCTTCCATAAGTACGGACACTCTATACAGCACGACCTTCAAAAGAGATTATCCGACATAGCAGCTGCAGCACCGAGTGTACAGCATTCCCAGCGCACTGGCATTCTGAAATCATTCCACTTGTGATGGAAAAATAAACAAGCGAAAGCAGAGAAGTGGCGGTCCGTTTCACCAAAAGTGGCTCATCCATTTCTGTCCCAACATGTTATCTAAAAACTGCCGACTACCTAAAATAATTGATGAGCTTGCAGACTCCAATAATTATCACAATTTTATTGCAGGTCCATAAATGTACTTCAACTTTCGATCGATATCAATACGCTATAAATTGTAATTATTTCACTGTGAAATTACAATTATAATTCCACTTGTGATGGAAAAGTAATTGTAATTTCTGCTAAACCCAGTTGTGTTGATTTATTTTACTAGTTTACAACTTCAAAATGAACTTCTAATTGAAAATCGTTTGGAAACAAATATTGTTGTGAATTAATTGCATCAATTATAATTTGTCTGTGGGATCGTACATTCGCGCCATTGCCTGAATATTCAGTCACGTGCAGCAGTCGTTTTAGTAATTCGATTTTTCCCACATCGCAGCGTCCTTCTCAGCTCTGCCCTGAATTTGGATTGGGTTAGAGCGTACATACACGTGCTGGTACAACAGTTCAGTGTACTGAGCATGTCAGCGCTTTCATGAATCACAGCAACAGGGTGGTTGAAGTCGGGGAAACTGTAGCTTTCAGTGAGCCGTGAGAAAAGGAAGAGGCCGATTGTCGGCATCCACAACAAGATGAAACTCGCCGAGGCGGCAAAGAGCAACACCAGGGCTTTCCTCCGATTCTGCATCTCGGGGTCCCCAGAACTGTGAGCATCTCCCCGGAATCCCCCCGGACACGACTGGCCGCCAGGACGTGCCTGACTGTCAACAGGTTGAGCAGCACCACAGCGAAGTAAGGAACTAAGGGATTTAAAATAATGTTCATCCAGTCAAATGCTCTCCAGGCCTGCTTAGATTCAATGCTGAGACCGTCTCTATGTTCGTTTTGCAGGTTTTTATGATCATAGTAATGTATATTTGTGAAATAATTTGGGATTCTTCTGAAATATGTCGCAAGATAAATCACCACAACCACCAGAGCTGCAGATTTCGGAGTACAGTAAGTTCCTCTGAACTTCTGGCAGCAGATTGCCACGAAACGGTCAAAGGTGAAGGACACGGTTAGCCATACTGAGCAGTCAATCACAGCGGTACTCATGATGGAGTTGAGGCCATAGGCTACGCTGTTAAGGTAAAGCACCTGTGGGAAATTGGGAACCAATATATGGTTTACCAGAACAAGAAATGAGAGGACCAGGACGTCTGCCGTGATCATGGCGACCAGGTAGATAGTAGTGCTCTTGCACAGACCGCAGTCTCTGAGTTGGAGTGTTAGCATCGTGATTAAGTTGGCTGCAATAAACAACAATTAAGAGAGGTTAGACAAAAGAGCTACATGACTTAGAGTGAGTTCGATAATGTGAAGCCAATGTCCATTGGCTCAAATGCAATATTTATTTTAACACTGTTATATGTTCATAATAGCCCCCACCCTGAAAACTTCAAACACTCTGCAGTACAGCAATTCTCCTTCAATTTTACTGGAATCCATGCTTCAACGTTCCGGTTTCTATCGTCTATCTAACTTGCGCCTGTAACTCGCTGCCACGTTTCTCTTCTCCAATCAGATGTTTTGTAAAATGTCCGACATGACGGCAAGGTGAGATCTTTAGTGATAGATATCCACAGCTGGATATCTGGATGGCTTGGCAGCTAAACAAATGGAGCACAGAATGCAGACAAGAAATCAAGGATTCTCCAGCGCCTAGATTTGGAAGACTGCAAATATGAAAGATGGTCGTGATGTTGTATTAAATTAACGGTGCACTGGAGGGCATGGCCATGGAAGAGATTGGAAGTGACAAAGCGAATGTTACATGCTCGCGTGCAGTTCCAGGGCATTAGGAGGAAGACACGGAGAATGTTAGCATTCATTTCAAAGGGGCCGAGTGTAGAATTGTGGAACTCGTGTTCAGCGTTGAAAATAAGTTTTGTGACACCCCCGAGAATTCTGTGTGGAGCTTTGCGCTTCTGACACAAGGTTGGGAATACTTGAATTTTTGGAAGCACTCAGTGATAGCAATTGCGAGCTTTTGACTTACGAGGCAACGTTCGACATGTGGGGGCTATAAAAATTAGAGTTCTGAATTGTGAGAGATGAAACAGTTGCAAACGTTTAATATTCTGGCGGGAGCTTTTCAGTCCAAATGCAAAGTGGATACTTGTACCATATTACATTTACTTAAAGAAATATGTTACTTTAATGCAGGCATTTATGGTAAGGTTAACTACAATGCTTCACTGCCTAGAGCGAGTGTCTTATGAGGAAAGGTTAAACAGGTTGGGACTCTACTCATTGGAATTTAGACGAATGAGAGGTGACCTCAATGAAATGTACAGGATTTTTAAGGAGCTTGACAGGGTAGATGCTGAGAGGATGATCGACCTCATGAGAGAGTCTAATGCTACAGGAGATTGTTCCGGCACAAAGGAGAACCCATTTAAGAATGAGAGGAGGATAAATTACTTCTCTTGGAGGATTGTGATTCCTTACAATTCTCTGCCCAGAGAGCTGTAGGGGCAGAGTCCTTGTGCAAATTTAAGATTACAAAGTGTATTTATTTATTAGTCACAAGTAGGGCTTATATTAAAACTGGAATGACGTTCCTGTGAAATTCCCCTCGTCGCCACAGTCCGGCGCCTGTTCGGGTCAATGCACTTAACCAGCACGCCTTTCAGAATGTGGGCGGAAACCGGAGCACCCGGAGGAAACCAATGCAGTCACGAGGAGAACGTGTAAACTCCACACAGACGGTGACCCAAGCCGGGAACGAACCAGGGTCCCTGGCGCTGTGGAACAGTGGTGCGAACCACTGTGAGATCGTGCGTAAGGCTGAGATGGATCGACTTTTCATCAAAAAGGGAATCAAAGATAATCGGAAAAAGACAGGAAACTGGACCTGTGGAATCGGATCAGCCACGATCCAGTTTCATGATGCAGCAGGCTCTCGGGATCGGACAGCCTGCACCTGTTCATATTTCGTATAGTATTATGGTCTAGTCTGGGAGACCACATGTAAGATATTCAGTTGTACATATGCTGTTTCCCATTTATGATATGTATGCACAATTGTATATTCACTCAGAGCGCCATTAGTCTGTAGAATTATCTTCCCAAGGGAGCAGTAGCGACAGTGTCATTTGATACATTCAGGACTAAGTTAGGTTAATATTTGGATCTGCACTAAGCGAATATTTATGGTGTCGAGCAGGATAGTAGAATGAACATCACAGTCGGATTATGAATGAAGTGATTGATTAACGTGGAAGGACAGAATAGCGCTCCTCTACTCTGTTCCTCGTATTGTAGCATCATTATTTCTGCATGATTGGACATTATCTGAGTTTTGTAGTCGGCTCATATTATTTCATTCCTGGTTTTCACCACAGATATGATATCGCCGGCAATATCCACTCTCATACCCCCATTCACTGGGTGTTCTGAAAGTTAGATATGACCAAACTTCCTGACCCAGTTCAGGCCATGAGGAGAGACACATTTGCGACTCAGTTAGATGTATGCGAAATGGCTGCCATGCATTCGAGGATATTACCGCGCTATTGTTTCCTGAAGATAATCAATAGATTTAGTGTTTGATTCCAATTTTGGACAGCATGTTTGCCTTGTGGCACACTCAAACCGTATGTGTTTGTGGTGCGTTTTAGATGAAGCGTGGAAGTGCTGCGGGAAAAATGCAGAATCATTTGTTGGGATTGTGCGAAGGAGAGGACAGAAGCAGTTGGCGAATGCCAAACTGGCAGGAACAATGTCACAGCTGAAATAAATTTCTATGTTTACATTATGCAGGTCAGTACATCATATTTGCTGCTCAAAATCTGATACTCCTTACTCTGGGGGTGTAAGGACCAGATTGTTTAAGTGCTTTGAGAATGCTCCAATTCATCAAGACCGACCCATATCTCCAGTTACCAGCCGGTTAATTCTGTACCTGGCAGTCACACTAACGTCACTATCCATGGGCATGATGCGGAAATGCCAGCGTTGGACTGGGGTAAGCATAATAAGAAGTCTCACAACACCAAGTTAAAGTCCAATCGGTTTATTTGGTCGGCAAACTTTCGGAGTCTCGCTCCTTCTTCAGCTTCACTCACCTGAAGAAGGAGCGAGACTCCGACAGCTTGTGCTACCAAATAAACCTGTTGGACTTGAACCTGGTGTTGTGAGTCTTCTCACTGTACTATCCATGGGCGACACCTTTGTTCGATTGAGGCTGAGTGCAAGGCTGCGGTAGAGCAGCATATTTTAATATTACAACGTGATAGATGTCTGAACTCAATATTCATTTCAACTATTTCAAACCATAGTTTATAACGCACTGCCTGCATAATTTTGTTTATGCCGATTTGCCTGCTTTTTTCCTTTTTCTATTTTCCTGCCTTCCGACACTGCTTTCATTCTTCAACGATTCATACCCACACTCGGTAAATCACTAACTTATTTATTGTAACATTTACCCTTCCATTTGTATTTTGTACCATGAAACGTGTTGCCATTTAATCTCCCCTACCTCCACACGCGCTGTCCGATTTTTACTGCCCTCCTCACTTCCTCTTGCACAACGTCCACCATCAATCTCTCTTCTTGAATTTCTGAATAAAAAAGGCTTTGAGCTGAATCGTTCAGTCTGAACAATCTTCACAGATCCAGCCACATTTTCTGAGTATTTCAATCATGTTTTTTTCTTGTTCATGGCGTTATGCAACAAAATGCTACAAGAGGGACTAATCCAACAGCGGATGTGAACAAAGTCCACATCGACACCAGACTAAAATAGTGTGTAACTGAACATTGACTGCTTTCTAACTATCATATTGCTGTAAAATTGATAAATGAAATCAACACACTACAGTATTGTGTGTTAAAATGGACTGCGGACAATTATGTCTCATTACATGGGGAGTCAGTAGCATAGTATTGTTGTCAATGGACTAGTAATCCAGAGACCCAGGGTGGGGCTCTGAGGGAAAAAGATAAAATGCTGTAAAACTCAGCAGGTCTTGCAGCATCTGCAAAGAGAGAAAAGAGCTGATGTTTCGGGTCCACATGACCCTTTGCCAAAGTTAAATTGCTCTTGGTGAGTAAGTTTGAATCCTATTAATGTTCTATAACGGGTTCACTAATGTATTTCAGGGAAGGACATTTGGAGTCCTTATTTGGTGTGTCCTGTATCTGATCTGCAGCATTGCCTTCAGCGATGGGCGATCAATTACTGGCCCAACAGGCGACGGCCATATTTGATGCACGAATAAAATAAATCAGTCAAGCATCACGTTGTAAACAATATCAGAGAAAATGGGTCAGAAAAATATCAGAATGAAGTCACATTTGGATCGCACAATTATTACCACTGCTGCCTCACAGCGCCAAAGGCACAGGTCCAAAACTGACGTTCGGTGAGTGTCCATGTGAAGCCTGCACCTTCTCCACGTATCTGTGTGGGTTTCAGAGAGGTTATCTTCCAACTATCTCAATAAAATAAATGCATGTTAATGTATTAATGTTCAGTCTGCAGGATGTCTGCATAAATGCAACCATTGCATTTTATTTGGCTGATGACCATTTTTCTCTGACAGATGCTCCTCGTTTTGCTGAATTTATCCTGCATTAACTATTCATCTTATTTCAGATTTCCAGCATCTGCTGTGTTTTCCTGTCACTAAGAAGACATAATTGGAGGAAAAAAGCGAGCTCGGATGGTTCTTGGTGGAGACGAATTTACTGGGAGCAAGCGAGGGATTTGCGTGATCAGAGAATTTGAAAACAGATATATTACAGCAACGGGATACAATGCAGATCGGAGAACACAACAACCATTGGTGAAGTCAATACACGGGCAGCAGAATACTGGAAGAGTTCAAATTTACAGCCAGAGAGATGGAAATGAATGCATTATCTGTACCGAACTCGCAGAAGGAAGGATTTATGTTTTATCAATAGAATAAAGCGAAGATGTATCAACAGAGTTTAACACTGACTGAAAACAATTTCACAGCTTACCGGGTATACATAAAGCCGCGACGATACTGTAAAAAACACCTTTAATCCTCAGAATTATTGCTTCCTCCATTTGATGTCCCTCCTGTGTGCGTTTGCTCTCTGGCAGAACACCACATCATTTTATTAAAAGACGACCCGTTACTTATACACTAGTAATAATTCCAGAGGGAGAAATAGTTGAGTAATTCGCTACATCATTACAGTACATTAAACAAACATTATTGTTTCAGCATTTTTACGTGGCAGCCAACACGGCTTATTTGAGAAACATCTAAACCAAGGACACATGAAGGCTTCAGTCACTTGGAGACCACGGGTTACTATTATTATATTTCACATTCAAAAGCTCATTTAACAATTGCATAACATATATTTTCCCAAGATGTCACATTGAGAAGCTCCACTGATAAGTCCATTCACAAATTCATGAAAGAAATGATAGTGTGGATTCATGAATCACACAAGGATTTGAGTTTCTGTTTACACAAAGTTTCCTGCACTGTCTTGATTCTTTGATTCTATGATTTATACCTCAAACTATTCAAACCCTGCCAACAATCCATGTGTATCCTTTTTCTACGTCAAAATATGTTCTGACGCTTGTTTAATTTATAAAGAGCAAACCAAACGTCCTCTCTGTGCCTGATTCATCTCCCTCCAAAAGGACACACCCACAGCAACAGCCAAGTCACTCGATTACGACCTTGAAAGTTTTAGTGAAATATGGGAAATCTATTACCAGTGTATAAATTACACTTATATTCAGATTCTCAGAAGCTGCATGAAATTTGCTTTATTCTAGCACATTTACTTTATTTAACAGTGCGTACTTTCGTGGCGATGGCATTGTCTGAAGTTTGTAACAAATCTGTGCCACTTTTGGTTTTAAAAAAGACACAATTTAGACGAAGCAGAGTTCGGGAGATTGAAGTAACAAATTATACACCAACGACAGAATATGATCATTGTAAACAATGATCGGGGTCCCTAAGTATGCCAGGAATGGTGTGTAATTGAAGGGAATTAATCAAAAAATTTCACATTATGCCCATGATCAGATCTAATTTGATGGTACCACAAAATCCGGTTCCGTTATCATTTCTGGCCCTGAGGAATGGAAAATCGATCAGCCTGACAATGAGATACAGACACTGATTTGAAATGATATGAGGGGTGAACAGCATCCTACAATACATGGTATTTACTTTCAGACAACTTGTTCTCCCCAGAGGCAACCCCATCTCCAGCTCATTCACTCCAAGTGATGCAGATGTTAATGTGTATGGCTGTTGAGTGGTTGAAACAGGATAGGTTCAGCGAGCACCACTCGCTGCACAATTAAGCCACACTCAGTGCTGCTTGAAACTGCTTACTATACAATGTTCATCCAGGAATGCTATGATAACCCCGGATTCCCTTTTGTACGACAGTTTTCTGAAAAGACAGCGTGCCGCCCAAGAACACCACACCTGCCCCCCCATTAGTCCCACACAGCCTGAGGATATTTCATACTCTTTATCTTCGTGTCAGAAGCAGATAGAATAATTTAACAGTTGGATTTACTGCTTCCCTCCCTTACCATTACATTCGCCCTATTGCTCCGAACATCTATACATATCTTTCTCCACATTCATGTCAAAGGATTTGATGTCTCGTTGAGCCATGACGCATTCTTCGCAGTTTGTTATTTTATTAACCAACATTTTTTTCAGAAAAAAAAATCATAACTATATACATATTCAGAGCTCAATGTCAAGGTTGAATACGACTTCATCCAAAGCCTATACCCATCTGTGTCAATATCTAGGTTTTGATGAGGATATTGTGATTCAGCAACGGGATATCGGTAGATTGAGTGATGAGTGAAATCCTGGCAAATGGAGTTTAATGTGGGGAGGGTTAATGTCATGTATATTGGCATATTGGCAGGGGGGAATCAAAAGGCAGAGTTGTATCTAAATGGAGAGGGGCTGCAGGTGAGTGAAGTGCAAAGGTGTCTTGGCAATCTAGTGCATGAATTATAAAAATAAACGAGCAGGCAGTTCCAAAAACTAGTTAAGAATGCAAGCTAAGAGGTATTTCGGCCTTCATTGGAAAATGGTTGAAAATTCAACAAAGGGTGATATTGTTGAAATTGTACAGGGTGCTGATGAGACCTCATCTGGAACTGCATACAGCTTTGGTCCGCGTAGACTAAAAATGATACAGTCATATTGGAAGCAGTCTAATGGATTTAACTATGCTATTTCCTGGGATAAGACTGTTCCCTTTCAAGAGCGAATTAATAGTGTGCCTGTATTCCTTGGAGATTGGAAGACTGAAGGGTGACATTATTCAATCACATAACATTCTGAGGGTGATTGACAGAGTAGATGGTGCGATACCGTCAATGGTGGGAGACCTCGAATAAGGGGATATGACGACAAGATAAATGGTTGGTCATTTAAAACTGAATAACATAAACATTTCTTCGCACAGAGATTGGCGAATTTCTGGAATTCTCTGCCCCAACATATAGTGGAGACCGGATCATTAGCAGTATTTAAGGTGGAACTGCGCAAACATTTGATAGATCGGTGAACAGAGGGAGATGGGGAAATGATAAAGGTCAGATATTGACCATCCTTGATTACATTAAATGACGGGTCAGGCATGAAACACTTGAGCGGGTGGTGATAAAGCTGCTTATTTAGGTTCAGCAGTCGATGTTTTTTATAATCACCTCTGCACTGTGTTGTAGAAGCAGTTTCAAAATCCTGACTGCGCAACATTGAGGTAATTATGTTACAATTCTATCAAGATGTTAAGGGAAGGGCCACTTGTTTTGCCTGTCTCCCGATTCATCTCTCTTCCCTCTCTATCTAGCAATTGGAGATCATTGCTTTACAACCTACTGTGGAAGTGCCTTGGATGCTTAAGTCTGTGAATCGAATGTGCGCCAGTGGGCATTTCCTCTCCATCTTTCAGCTTATATCATAAGCCTTCAAGGCAATCCAAGCCACTGCTGAGAGCTCGCAGAGGCTTGCTCGCCTCACTGCATAACACTATGCTTCAACCTCTGTTGTGGTAGTTTGAAAAATATCAAGCTCTGAGCCCATATAATCCCCAAATCCGGAACAAAAAACTCAAATACAGGATATTTTAGATAATGGTGATGCTTTACACAAGCGAATCTGGATTGCCAGTTATATTGTCGTGAGCGAGTTGATATCTGTCCGTGCCTTTGTCTTTGTGTGTTGTTGTTTGTGATGCAGAGTTTGTGTAATAGATGAGATATTACATTCTCCCACCGATCATTCCAAGGACCAGTCAAATGTGGTGTTAGATAAAGTGTACCTTCACTCTGCACTCGTGTTTCAAACGTCAGGTAGGGAGTAAAAGTCACTCAGTTTGGTTGCATCGAAAGGTAAACAGGGCCAGTACAACATGGGGTTACAAAGAGCATAAACGTTGTATTTGTTAACGTTTGAACCCTCCCAGAATGTGTAAACCACTGTTAGAAAGAGCGTAGAAGTCCTTGGAATAGAAGACCTAACTGTTCAGATAACAGTATATTCGACTCTTGGCAGTGCCAAGGGAACTTGCTAATGTGGCAGTTGAAAGTATAGAGGCACTAATGTTGATTATATTTGGAATGTGGTGCTAATTAAAATGAAATTATGTCAACACAATTGAGGAGAAATAGCCTCTCAAAATGTTAGATAACACGAGGAAGAGGACGGACCCTGGAGCAGTCTATTATGAAAGGTCAAGCTGGCGTTAAATCGAATGCAATGGGAACCATGGAATAATATTCATAGAATCTGCAGCAGTGTGGATTTTGGAAGAAATGGTGTTGATTTCAGAGATCATGCGAAGATCTGTGAGTCGAGAAACTGGAGGTATTTTTATTCCCTTATTATCCAGCAAGCGGGGTCAATTCCATATTACTGCCTTGGCCCACAAGAGCACACATTGTTCAGGAAGTTATCGTCAACTCCTATATATTTCTGGTGTAATAACAAAGATGGATATCAATAATTTACATTAATCTTTCGAGTGGTAATGATGGGACCAGCTTTCACACGGTGGTATTTCTTTTCTCCGACATTATTAATGACTCATTTAATTAAACGAATCGGATATTACCCGCCCCCCCCCTCCTCATCCTTAATCTGCTCTCTGCACTTGGACTGAGTCACCCCATAAGTGAAGGCATTTGTGCAGCAAAGTAAGTTGGCCAACATATACGGGAAGCTTTGAAAGATATGCTCAGAAGCATGACGCTTCACCATATTTTTCCAGTAACATTATAATCTAAGAACTCAATAACCAATCGCGACTTATTGGATGAAGTTGCCTGATATGGCGCAGTGTAATGTTGCAGCAGGTGTATGCTATCCATCTCTGGGTCACTGTATTGTTCTACCTTGCATTGACCTCTTCGGAATTTACAGAGTCGAATGTGCCTAAAATGGGTCTCACTGTCAGAGCATTAAGCAATACAATCAATGAAAATCCAACAGCCGTGTTGCAATTATCTCAAATCAGCCAAATACCATCCAGACTGGCTGAGAAGCATCGACTGGTTTCACAGCAAAGAACCACGGTAAATTATCAATTATTTATCTGGGTTCAACTGCAAATTAGACGGAGGCATTTTTCAAACAGAGCAGAATGCATGTTTTGGCTATAATCACAGCCACAGTTTCCTAAGTGCAATATTTTGACTTCGCATTCTGTCAATATAGCTTCAAATCGATCGAAGAAAAAACGACAGTCAATCGGAGGAAGTACTCGGTGGCTGCAGAAAAATGGCATTACAATATGAGTGCGATGTTCAGATAGGGTCTAGCAAAATTATAATTATTTATCCAATACAATATGATAGCCGTGATGATGAATAATAGTTCAGCAGCCGACATGGCCAGGATGTAGGGGCTGGTGCAACTGGAGAGCACACTTTTCTGAGACAGGATTCCATTTACCATTAAATTAACTGTCAGTGAAAGAAGCGAAAACGTACTGAAAATGACTTATTAATAAGTCACCACATTTGACCCTGAGACTAAGTGCTGGATTTTAGCAGGAAGTAAAGGATTATTTGCAATTCGGTGAGAGGTAATAGCGCACAAAATGCAGGTTGCTTTCTCCTTGGATTGAAGATCAGAAAAGTTGTCGATCAGAAAACTGCTCTCAACAGGCACGGATGGGTTTTGTACCGACAGAGCAATGGAATAAAGGGACAAGTGATCCATCTCTATCGGTTTTAGGAAATTGTTAGAAAATGGAAAGTGAAAGATGAGTGCAAGTTAATCTTTTCATTGTGATGATAGGGTGCAGAATTACCGTTGTGACCAATGAAGGAAATCTGCATCCTTGTAATGTTCCTAAATTCCATCTCCATGCCGGTTCCTCTATTATAGTCACATCATCGAGACAACGCGGAAGCAGGTCAATTGGCCCATCCATCCTGCACTGAAACTCTGACAGAGCACCTTCCCCATGCTCCCTGCCTGACATCTTCCAGTAACCTTATACATGTTCCCCGTTAATCCATATAACCTACACATTCTTTCACACTTCGGGACAATTTATCATTGCTAATCCACTGAACTTGCGCTTCTACCTGTGACCACTAAACTGTTTCTTAATTCCAGTTAGGATCAACACCATAGTTTTCAGTAAGTCATTTAATAGCATTACACAGTGAAGCCGTGGCTTCAGATATTTGTGATATTGATTACCATTCAAACTACTTCAGAGATGTGTTCCTCATAAAGATGTCGGGCTACTAACGGAGCATTCGACGTTCATATGGTCAGTCCTTTTGTTTTTAGCAGGAGCCCAATTAATGCACATCTGTCAGGATGTTTCATAGATTGTGGTCCAACTGGCATTCGAGTGCACTTCGATCGGGCACGGCAGCTTCTTGACTTTGTTGCCGAACAAGAGATTCCCTCTCCCCGTTTAAAAAGAAATAGAATTTCAGGAGCACAGATTATGAAGGTGGCATCGCAAGGAAAAATTGAACAAATGGGATGATATTGATTAAATTAAGACGGTATTCAAAATAAACATGATGCGCGTGCGAAAATAATCAAAGGCGCCGTGGGAATTGTTGATCATCCTGGAGATATTGTTCGACAAACCAATGACTCGAGTGCACCTCGAAATGCTGAGAATGGAAGAGAAGAGTCAGGAATCGATCATAGAATTAGCCGGCGGCGTTTTGTCGATGAGGTAGAAATTACAAATTCTGTTGCTTTTTTTTCCAGTTCACGTTTTAAGAAAATGAATTGATAACAATACAGTGAGTGTGCTGCAGGATCACACTGTGCAGCTGTACATGAATTGATAACAATACAGTGAGTGTGCTGCAGGATCACATTGTGCAGCTGTGCATGAATGGATAACAATACAGTGAGTGTGCTGCAGGATCACACTGTGCAGCTGTGCATGAATGGATAACAATACAGTGAGTGTGCTGCAGGATCACACTGTGCAGCTGTGCATGAATGGATACCAATACAGTGAGTGTGTTGCAGGATCACATTGTACAGCTGTGCATGAATGGATAACAATACAGTGAGTGTGCTGCAGGATCACACTGTGCAGCTGTGCATGGATGGATAACAATACAGTGAGTGTGTTGCAGGATCACATTGTACAGCTGTGCATGAATGGATAACAATACAGTGAGTGTGATGCAGGATCACATTGTGCAGCTGTACATGAATGGATAACAATACAGTGAGTGTGTTGCAGGATCACATTGTGCAGCTGTGCATGAATGGATAACAATACAGTGAGTGTGCTGCAGGATCACATTGTACAGCTGTGCATGAATGGATAACAATACAGTGAGTGTGCTGCAGGATCACACTGTGCAGCTGTGCATGAATGGATAACAATACAGTGAGTGTGTTGCAGGATCACATTGTACAGCTGTGCATGAATGGATAACAATACAGTGAGTGTGCTGCAGGATCACATTGTGCAGCTGTACATGAATGGGTAACAATACAGTGAGTGTGATGCAGGATCACATTGTGCAGCTGTACATGAATGGATAACAATACAGTGAGTGTGCTGCAGGATCACATTGTGCAGCTGTACATGAATGGGTAACAATACAGTGAGTGTGATGCAGGATCACATTGTGCAGCTGTACATGAATGGGTAACAATACAGTGAGTGTGATGCAGGATCACATTGTGCAGCTGTACATGAATGGATAACAATACAGTGAGTGTGTTGCAGGATCACATTGTGCAGCTGTGCATGAATGGAAACTGAAATCGTGAATAGTGTGCGTGCCCCACGCAAAGGCAGCAGCTCTTGTGGTTGATGCTTAAAAGCCACCTGAGTTGGCCTGGCAAGTGATTCAGTCTCAGTAATTGGTCAGTAATTTGAGGAATGTAAAGTTCCGATCCATTTCGATTTGATTATTCACTCTTAGTTGTAATCATTGAAAAATCCGACCACTGCTTTCCTTCCCTATAAAAATATATTTTAAGCATATTCACATGACGCCCTCTGTTACTTTTCCATCCATCTGGCGTTCTTATCAAACAATTCACCACACTCAATTTTCTTTCAATTTGACAGTGCCCACTAAAAATTGCTTTTAACGTTTCACCTACCACTGGTTGCAATTGTCAAACATTATCCACACTAACAAAACTACAAAATTTTGAGTTATTATGCTATTCCGGTTTCATCACATGCTGTGCCACTTTTAAATTGTGTCCAGCCAATTCTCCTGCTCTCTGCAAACTTTCCCGAAAATTTGGTTCATAGCCCAAGAATGTGCTCTCAGAACGTTGATTGACTAATTGCTGCTGAATCATTTTCAATTGTCATTTTAGCTCATGACCAAAACCTAATTCAAATGGGTAGAATTAAGTTGAGTCATTATGTGCATCCCTAATTGCAAAGAAATTAAATGGAATTCCTTCAACCCTATCCTCTGGATAATTTTGACAATAAAGAACAAAGAACAGTACAGCACAGGAAACAGGTCCTTCGGCCCTCCAAGCCTGTGCCGCTCCTTGGTGCAACTAGACCAATCGTTTGTATCCCTCCATTCCCAGGCTGCTCATGTGATTATCCAGGTAAGTCTTAAACGATGTCAGCGTGCCTGCCTCCACCACCCTACTTGGCAGCGCATTCCAGGCCCCCACCACCCTCTGTGTAAAAAACGTCCCTCTGACATCTGAGTTATTCTTCGCCCCTCTCACCTTGAGCCCGTGACCCCTCGTGATCGTCACCTCCGACCTGGGAAAAAGCTTCCCACTGTTCACCCTATCTATACCCTTCATAATCTTGTACACCTCTATTAGATCTCCCCTCATTCTCCGTCTTTCCAGGGAGAACAACCCCAGTTTACCCAATCTCTCCTCATAGCTAAGACCCTCCATACCAGGCAACATCCTGGTAAACCTTCTCTGCACTCTCTCCAATGCCTCCACGTCCCTCTGGTAGTGCGGCGACCAGAACTGGACGCAGTACTCCAAATGTGGCCTAACCAGCGTTCTATACAGCTGCATCATCAGACTCCAGCTTTTATACTCTATACCCCGTCCTGTAAAGGCAAGCATACCATATGCCTTCTTCACCACCTTCTCCACCTGTGTTGCCACCTTCAAGGATTTGTGGACTTGCACACCTAGGTCCCTCTGTGTTTCTATACTCCTGATGACTCTGCCATTTATTGTATAACTCCTCCCTACATTATTTCTTCCAAAATTTATCACTTCGCATTCATCCGGATTAAACTCCATCTGCCACCTCTCCGCCCAATTTTCCAGCCTATCTATATCCTGCTGTTTTGCCTGACAATGCTCTTCGCTATCCGCAAGTCCAGCCATCTTCGTGTCATCCGCAAACTTGCTGATTACACCAGTTACACCTACTTCCAAATCATTTATATATATCACAAATAGCAGAGGTCCCAGTACAGAGCCCTGCGGAACACCACTGGTCACAGACCCCCAGCCGGAAAAAGACCCTTCGACCACTACCCTCTGTCTCCTATGGCCAAGCCAGTTCTCCACCCATCTAGCCACTTCTCCTTGTATCCCATGAGCCTTAACCGTCTTAACCAACATGCCATGTGGGACTTTGTCAAATGCCTTACTGAAATCCATATAGACGACATCCACGGCCCTTCCTTTATCAACCGTTTTTGTCACTTCCTCAAAAAACTCTACCAAATTTGTAAGGCACGACCTCCCTCTTACAAAACCTTGTTGTCTGTCACGAATGAGATTGTTCCGTTCTAAATGCACATACCTCCTGTCTCTAACAATCCTCTCCAACAACTTCCCTACTACGGACATCAAGCTCACCGGCCTATAATTTCCTGTGTTATCCCTGCTACCCTTCTTAAACAACGGGACCACATTCGCTATCCTCCAATCCTCAGGGACCTCACCCGTGTCCAAAGAAGCGACAAAGATTTCCGTCAGAGGCCCAGCAATTTCATCTCTCTTCTCCCTGAGCAGTCGAGGATAGATGCCATCAGGCCCTGGGGCTTTGTCAGTTTTAATGTTCCCTAAAAAACCTAACACTTCCTCTCTTGTAATGGAGATTTTCTCTAACGGTTCAACACCTCCCTCCGAGACAATCCCGGTTAACACGCCACTCTCCTTCGTGAATACCGATGCAAAGTATTCATTTAGGATCTCCCCTATTCCCTTGGGCTCTAAGCATAATTCCCCTCCTTTGTCCCTGACAGGTCCGATTTTCTCCCTGACAACTCTTTTGTTCCTAACGTATGAATAGAATGCCTTAGGATTCTCCTTAATCCTGCCTGCCAAGAACATCTCGTGACCTCTTTTTGCCCTTCTAACTCCCCGTTTGAGTTCTTTCCTACTCTCTCTCTGTATTCCTCCAGAGCTCCATCTGTTTTCAGTTGCCTGGACTTAACCGAAGCCTCCCGTTTCATTTTAATCAGATCCTCAATTTCCGTGGTTATCCATTGCTCTCGAATCCTACCTTTCCTATCTTTCCTTTTTACAGGCACATTCCTATCCTGCAGCCGTATCAATTGTTCCTTAAAAGACTCCCACATGCCAGACGCGGACTTACCCTCGAACATCCTCTCCCAATCAACATCCAGCAATTCCTGCCTAATCCGGCTGTAGTTAGCCTTCCGCCAATTTAGCACCCTGCCCGTAGGACAGCACTCATCCTTGTCCATTACTATCCTAAAGTTAACAGAGTTGTGGTCACTATTTGCCACATGTTCCCCTACCGAAACTTTGACGACCTGACCGGGCTCATTTCCCAGAACTAGGTCCAGTATAGCCCCCTCTCTAGTCGGGCTATCTACATACTGTTCCAAAGAACCTTCGAGTACGCATTTTAAAAATTCCTCCCCGTCCGGACCCCCAGCTCTCAGCACTTTCCAGTCTGTGCCAGGGAAATTAATGTCCCCCACTACAACAATCCTATTTTTTCTGCACCTATCCAGAATCTCCTGACATATCCTTTCCTCCACTTCCCGTGGGCTGTTGGGTGGTCTGTAGTACACCCCCAGCATAGTGACTGCACCCTTCCTGTTTCTGAGTTCCACCCACAGCGACTCAGTACATGACCCCTCTAAGTTGTCTACCCTCTGCACCGCGGTAATATGCTCCTTAACTAATATCGCTACTCCCCCACCGTTTTTAGCCCCTCCTCTGTCTCACCTAAAACACTTATACCCCGGAATATTCAGCTGCCAGTCCTGTCCTTCTTTTAACCAAGTTTCCGTCACCGCAACCACATCCAAATTCCGCATAAGCATTAAGGCCCTAAGTTCGTCTGTTTTACCCGGTACGCTCCTCGCATTGAAGCAGATGCACTCCAGACCTCCAGGCCCACTCAGGTCATCCTCCTCCAGAGTGCTCCTCTTCTTAGCTAGCCTTGCCCTGGTCCCCAGCTCAACCCCAGCCTCAGTATTTACTGACCTACTGTTTTGATCCCCACCCCCCTGCCACACTAGTTTAAATCCTGCCGAAACACTCAAGCAAAACTCCCAGCCAGGATATTTGCTCCCTTCCAGTTAAGGTGTAACCCATCCTTTCTGTACAGTTGCCATCCTGACTTGAAGATTTCCCAGTTATCTATGAATTTAAAACCCTCCCTCTTGCACCAGTCAGTTAGCCACGCGTTCAACTGTAGAATCTGCCTGTTCCGAGCCTCACTTGCACTAGACACCGGGAGCAGTCCAGAGATTGCTACCCTGGAGGCCTTACGTTTTAGCCTAGCACCCAACTCCCTGAAATTCTCTCGAATGACCCCCCTGCTCTTCCTACATACATCATTTTCACCAATGTGTATAATCACATCCGTTTGACTACTTTCCTTTTTAAATATGCTTCCTACCCTCTCGGAGACATCCAGTACCACGGCACCAGGGAGGCAGACTACCATCCTGGATTCTCGTTCACTCCCACAGACCCGCCTGTCCGCGCCTCTAACCATTGCGTCCCCCACAACTATCGCTCTCCTAAACCCCTTCTTTCCCTTCCGGACCCCTGAGCCTGTCTCCGTGGAGGCGATCTGGTCCTCGTGGCTTACCCCTGGAGGGTCATCCCCCTCCACAGAATCCAAAACAATATACCTATTTTGGAGGGGGACAACCACAGGGGATCCCTCCACAGACTGCTCACTCCCTTCCCTTCTCCCATCTGATGCCCATCCCTTTCTTTTATGGGAGACTGCCACTGGGGTACTTTCTGGCACATCACCCTTCTGACTATTACCCCTCCTAACTGTGACCCACCTGTCTTCCTTCCGAGACCCTGGTGTCACTACCTGACTATAACCTTTATCTATTAATCTCTCATTTTCCCTAACTAAAGTCAGTTCATCAAGCCTCAGCTCCAGCTCCCTTACATGATCTTTCAGGAGTTGCATTTCCACGCATCTGGCACAGATATGGTCTTCCGGGAGGCAAGTTGGCTCCAGAAACTCCCACATCCCACACCGAATGCAGTATACTGGCCTCCCACTCATACCAGCCATGTCCGTTTTAGTTTTTGGGAGATAAAACAAAAAAGGGGGTGTAACAGAAGAAAAACAAACAACCTTCCTCGCCTTCGCCGAAGCCCTGTGAGCCAAAGCCCTTCCAGCTCACACTCTGCTCCCTGCTCACTCCACTGCCCGCTCCAGACGCTGCCCGCTCAAAAGTGCGGCCTGCTTTTCAACCCTCCAAAAAAACCTCCCCAGGCTGCTCCTGGGCCTACTTCCTGTTTTGAAAAAAAACCTCCTTTTTAAATTAGCCCTTTTTAAACCTTCCCCAGGCTGCTCCTGGGTCTACTTCCTGTTTTTTAAAAAAACCTCCTTTTTAAATTAGCCCTTTTTAAACCTTACCCAGGCTGCTCCTGGGCCTACTTCCTGTTTTGAAAAAAAATCTCCTTTTTAAATTAGCCCTTTTAAAACCTTCCCCAGGCTGCTCCTGGGCCTACTTCCTGTTTTGAAAAAAACCTCCGATTTTTAAGCCAAATTTAACTGAAAAATAAATAAATAAATAAAATGCAGACACAATCTCTTTTACCCTCAGCCTGCTCCTGTGGAACAATGAGGACATTGTTTTAAAGGAGGACAACAGCGGCAGATGCGTCAATAAACATTTAGGAAGGTGGTAGGAGAACTGAAAATTATTGCTAAATTCATGTCCAATATGGATTTAATAAAAGAGGCTTAGAATGCCAAAATACCTTTCTTATTACAATGTGATATCTCTCATCGAGTGCGTGTCAATTGAGATATTGTGAGTAACACTGGCATTGAATATTCGGAAGATGCAGATAGTTTGAGGAGGGTGAAGAGGAGATTTACTAAAAAATACCGGGAGGAGTCTCAGCTAAGTGAGGGAGACGAGATAATCATAGAAACCCTACATTGCAGAAAGAGGCCATTTCGCCCATCGAGTCTGCACCGATCACAATCCCACCCAGGCCCAACCCCCATACATACATTTACCCGCTAATCCCTCCAATGTGCGCATCGCAGGACACTAAGAGGCAATTTTAGCATGGCCAATCAACCTAACCCACACATGTGCGGACTGTGGGAGGAAGCCGGAGCACCCGGAGGAAGCCCACGTAGACACGAGGGGAATGTGCAAACTCTACACAGACAGTGACCCAAGCCGGGAATCGAACCCAGGACCCTGGAGCTGTGAAGCAGCATGGATAACCCCTGTGCTACCGTGCCGCAGATAAGATGGGTGCTTCTCTCTCCTCACATCAGAGGAAACAAATCAGGTCATGTAACTAAGTCTGAGAGAGAGGGGGGGAGAGAGAGAGAGAGACAGGCAGACAGACAGAGACAGAGACACAGACACAGGGAGAGACAGACACACTGGTCCTCCATAGACATCCATATGTCTGTAACTTCCTTTAAATCCTATAACTTATCTGCATTGCTCCAAAACTGGCCTCTTGAGCATGCATGAGAATCATCCATTCAACATTGCAGAAATGTCAGTAGCTGCTTAGGCCTATCTCTTTTTTTTCCTAACGCTCTCTGCCACCCGATACCCCTTTAAGATGCATCTTAACACTTATTGGTCTGGCCGGATCTTGGTCCTCCTTCCTATCAGAGATTCGCAGGACCACAAAACTTTGAAGACACGGAATGAGTTTATTCTTATTATGCGTGTTCAGGCCTCTGAATGAAAAATGCACCCAGTGTCATTAGCCCACCTTCTGCTCAGATCCCGCAATATTTTTCCTTTTCAGATAACGAATGCAATTGCTCTAGTGAGGCTGAATCCACTATTTCAGAAGCCTATCATTGATCAAGTGTAAGTGATGTTCTGCCGAAAGCTTCGATGATTCACCTGGAGGAATGGATATATTGGTCACTGAGATCTTACTGGACGTCCTTTAGGTCTCGGTTGTAATGTGATATCAAGAAATGCAACGGCAGCAGCCGTATCAGAAGAAGGACAAAATGGTTTACCTCACGATTGTTGATATTGGACATCCCTCGAATGTCTACCTGAATCTGCAGTGTCCAGAGTGACTTAAACACTAGACTCAACAGTAGGCCATTTCACACTTTGAGCCTGCTCCGCCATTCTTTATAATCATGGCTGATCTTCAAATTCAATATCCTAATTCCCCATTTCCCCCATATCCCTTGATCCCTTTAGCTCCAAGTACTAAATCTAGTTTATTCTTTAAATGAGATAGCGACTAGTCCAAGACTGAGTGCAGCTTCTCTTTCGGTAAAATAAACATCGGTCAGAATAGTGCAGTGTTCATTCTAGAGCCCTGCCTCCACATTCAATCTGGGATGTTAGAGACTGGAAATACTGTCCCTTATTTATAAAAAAGCTGTGATGTGGAGATGCCGGTGTTGAACTAGAGTGGGCATGGTAAGAAGTTTCACAACAGCTGGTTAAAGTCCAACAGGTCTATTTGGAATCACAAGCTTTCGGAGCGCTGCTCCTTCATCAGGAGCGCTGCTCTTTCATGAGGTGAGTCACCTGATGCAGGAGCAGCGCTCCGAAAGCTCGTGATTCCAAATAAACCTGTTAGATTTTACTCTGCTTTGTGGATTTTCTTTTGCTATCAAGAATTACCATCGGTGTTTATGAATACAAAACACGTGTATTCTGATAAAGATCCAGTTGCTTTAATAATGTGCTTTGGGGAATGATATCTGCAGGGTTTTTCCAGTCTAATCGACATCTGATTCTGTTCATGCTGCAACGGGGTTACATTTTAACCGCACCTCGACTATCATTCGGTTTGTTTTGTCACGATAATAGCAGGGAGAGAGCAGGCGCCAGAACAAGTCAAGGTTTCTTTGGCATGTTCTACCTGCAATTCAATCGCACGCTGAATCTGACTCGTGAGCAATGTGTCAGGGTCATTCGTCGTCACCATCCCTGTTATGTCCAGTCCCACTGGCATTGCAGATCCAGCAGAGCTGACAGCTGTCTGGCACACATTCTGGATGCATTCTGGTGGGAAATCCCCAATAGTGACTCCAAAAATTATGATTTCTCACGGCATTCGTGCAAAGACAGGGAAGGACATATTCTGCTGACTCCCACCTACCACCCTCCATCAGCTGAAAAATCTCTGCTACTCAAAGCTACAGGATAGTTGAGGGAATCATTAGCTTCAGATTTCTACCTTTCTCTTTGGTCCATGTCATTTCCTCAACCACCATGGGAGTCACATCATCTTTTGCATGGAAGTTCAAACGTGCATCAGCGTCCTCTGAACAGAAAGGTCTAATCTACTGGGAACTAAGTGTCAGATTATAATACATTTTTCCAATTCGATATGGGTAACAGATTTCTTAGTCTCAGTCGAATTTACGTCTCCATATTGTGAACTTAAAATCTGAGGCAATTGCCTGCAACATTTTATACCTGGCACCAACCTCTCACTGAGAAAATCTAAGCCTTTATTTGCGATGGATCAATTGCGAGGCTGTGGCGTCGTGGTATTGTCGCCAGATTAATAATCCAGAGAACCGGAGTAATTTTCTGGGACTCGAGGTTCGAATCCCACTATGGCACCTGAAGAAATTTCAATTCAATAAAAATATGCAATTGAAAGTCTGCTGATGACCATGAAACCATTATCGATTTTCATAAAAACCCATCTGGTTCACTGATGCCCGACAGGGAACGAAATCTACCATCATTACCTGCCTTGGCTACACGTGACTCCAGAACCACAGCAATTTGGTTGACTCTAAAATACTGTCAGGCATGGACAATGAATGCTGGCTCAGCCAGAACGCATGGAAGAATAAAAATAAAATAAACCACCGTCAGCGGCATGCGGCAAGCGGCAAGCTGATTGGGCGGCTCGCCTGTCAATCACAATGGCGGGTGGGCGTCTGTTAGTCAGGGCGAAAGTCGGCTCGGAGCATCTTCATGAGGAAAACCATGTTTAAATTGAGGGGGTTTATTTATTGTTGTCACTGACTATAATGTATAAATGTTATCTGTTCCGATTTTGGAGTCAATCTTCCCCTCACACGGTGTTTTGAGGCCATTATGAGGGGCGCCGCCATCACCGAGAAGTGATGGACACAAAATGGCGGCGGTTGGGGTTGTCCCCCGGCCGCTCGGCAAGGCCGCCAATACTTTAAAAAAATTAGAGAAAAAAAATAGATTGCGGATGTGGTTCCTATTTTCAAGGAGGGCAATAGTGATAGCCCAGGAAATTACCGACCGGTGAGTCTAACCTCAGTGGTTGGTAAACTGATGGAGAAGATCCTGAGGAACAGGATTTATGAGCATTTAGAGAGGCTTAGTATGCTCAAGAATACTCAGCATGGCTTTGTCAAAGGCAGATCGTGCCTGACGAGCCTGGTGGAGTTCCTCGAAAATGTGACTAAACACATTGACGAAGGGAAAGCGGTAGATGTGGCTGATCTGGAATTTAGCAAGGCGTTCGATTAGGTCCCCCATTCAAGGCTTCTAGAAAAATGTGAGAGGGCATGGGATCCAAGGGGCTGCTGCCCTGTGGATCCAGAACTGTCTTGCCCAAAGGAGGCAGAGAGTGGGTATAGATGGATCTTTTTTCTAAATGGAGGTCGGTCACCAGTGGTGTGCCCAGGGATCTGTTCTGGGACCCTTGCTGTTTGTCATTTTCATAAATTACCTGGATGAGGAAGTGGAGGGATGGGTTGGTAAGTTTGCCGACGACACGAAGGTTGGTGGGGTTGTGGATAGTCTGGAGGGATGTCAGAAGTCACAGAGGGACATAGATAGGATGCAAGACTAGGCGGAGAAGTGGCAGATGGACTGCAACCCAGATAAGTGCGTAGTGTTCCATTTTGGCAGGTCAAATGGGCTGAAGGAGTACAATATTAAGGGAAAGACTCTTCGTGCTGTAGAGGATCAGAAGGACCTTGGGGTCCGGGTCCATAGGACTCTAAAATCGGTCCCGCAGTTGGAGGAGGTGGTTAAGAAGGCGTATGGTGTGCTGGCCTTTATCAATCGAGGGATTGAGTTTAGGAGTCCGGGGATAATGATGCAGCTTTATAAGACCCTCGTCAGGCACCACTTGGAGTACTGTGCTCAGTTCTGGTCGCCTCATTACAGGAAGGATGTGGAAAAGATTGAAAAGGTGCAGAGGAAATTTACAAGGATGTTGACTGGATTGAGTGGCATGCCTTATGAGGATAGGCTGAGGGAGCTCGGTCTTTTCTCCTTGGAGAGACGTAGGATGAGAAGAGACGTAATAGAGGTATATAAGATGAGAGGCATTGATCGGGTGGATTCTCAGAGGTTTTTTCCCAGGGTGGAAATGACTGATATGAGAGTACACAGGTTTAAGGTGCTGGGTGGTAGGTACAGGGGAAATGTTAAGGGGAAGTTTTTCACACAGAGGGTGGTGGGCGAGTGCAATCGGCTGCCGTCAGTGGTGCTGGAGGCAAACTCAATCGGGTCTTTGAAGAGACTCCTGGTGAGTATATGGGACTTAACAGGATGGAGGGTTATAGGTAGGCCTAAAAGGTAGGGATGTGTTCGGCACAACTTGTGGGGCAGAAGGGCCTGTTTTGTGCTGTAGGTTTTTCTATGTTTCTATATTTCTATAAACAAATCGTTACATATGCAAAATCGATGAACCCAAACGTTTTGAAACAAAATTAAATATCCTGCACAACTGAAACATGAGACAGGGAAAAATGGATAGATGGAATAGGTAGATAGATGAAGGAGAGTGAGAGAGAAAGGGTTAGGCAGACACGTGGTGAGACAGACAATGACAGGGACAGGGACAGAGACAGATTCAGGAATGAAAAAATGAAATGGAGGGATCTATCCGCTAAACATAGCGAATGACATTCTTATCCCCCTCCACCCCCCCCCCCCCCAACCCGGCAAAAACACCCCCCCATCCAGCCCCCGATCCCCTGCCCCCGCGTACATATGCTCATATCGTATTGTATTCCAACTAAAATTATAGACTCCCACAAACATCAATTGCAGACTGACCGGCGAATCACTTTCAACAACATTGGTCGGTGGACGACTGTTGCGACAGGGAGGGAGCAATATTCCCTCGAGGGAAAGCGCTCAAAGTCTTCTTTGCACTAGGTTCAGGAAAGTTGGAACGTGGGATATTCGGTTATAACTCTGCTAACCAGGTACTGGTTAGTCGGCACTGTTTCGGGAGTTTCAGTGTATTAGCTTTCCAGAGATCTCGGCTGGGGCTCCCAGATGTGATTTAAAATCCATCGTGGTTGGTGTATTTAAATCCAATGAATACAACCCTCAACTGAAAGTTATTCTCAGTAATGCGGACCATGAACATATCTTTGGAGTCCAAAAAAAAACAACCTAGTTTATTAATGCATTTAATGGATTGATTCCTGTCCACTTTGCAAAGCAGGCTTTCATGCGATTCCGGACACTGGTCAAACTGGTTGACTCTCAAACTCTCTCTGAAATGGCCAAGCCAGTCTTTCAGATCAGGGTCATTGTTAGGCACCAAATGCTGGCTCCTTCAGCCACGCACACGTCCTATGAAATAATGAAAATGAAGTTGAAACACGCTGAAAATAATTCACAGGAAAACCAACTGAGGAGATTTACTGTTAACACAGCGAGATATTGCGATCTGGACTTTCTGACTGCAAGGTACGGGAAGATATCCAACATTATATTTCTCAATGAGAATTCAACCAACAAATCACAGTGGCTGCAGTCACTTTTAGACAGCATTCAGCTCGCTGTTGTATGGGGCATGGACCAAGCAGGATCGGGAAAGACTTGCTCAAGCATATTCGGCTAAACTGGAAGTCTTCAGGTTCGGAGTGGGATACAATGTTTTCAGAAGATACCCTGGAGTTAGTTTCAGGAACATCGAGGTAATTATAAAAGGGGCCAAGGCCAAGATCAACGTAAACCCGAATGCTCCATATAGCTATTTCAGAGCCAAACCTGGAGAAGGTGGAAACGGAACTACGAAATCTTGAAAGGTTGGTACAATCAGTCCTGTGCAATGTGCAGAATGGATTGTGCCCATTGTCCCTGTTCTTCGGCCTGAAAATTCAATCTGTCTGTGTGGTGACAATAAACCGACAGTCAACTGGGTCTCCAAACACTATAAATACCCCATGACCTGGATCAAAATGTGTAAACAAGATAACAGGTGGCAAGACGTTCTCCACATTTGACATGATGATAAGTGATTACATGAGCTGTGGATGAAGAAAAAGTCATCAAGGAAGCGCGAACCCCAAGGAACGCCACAGAGTTAAAATCCTTATGGAGTCAATTTGTTATAACAGAAAATTTATTCTGAATGTCGCTTCCATGATGCCCCCTTATATACACTAGTATGCAAATGCTTCCGATTTTCCTCGGGAGTGACGCAGAAAGGATATTTCTATAGTAAATCGTCAATTACTCTCACTAATGCAATGGCTCATTCCGACTCTGAGAAAGACCTTATTTTAACTCGTGATTCTTCCCCGTCCGGGGTGCGTGCAGTGCTATCACATTGCTGGCAAGACGGGATGGAGAATCCCGTCATGTATACCTCCCAGATCCTTCAGGATGCAGAGCGATGACACTTTCAAATTCAGAAGGGAGATTTGGTGGCCACATTTGGTGTGGATAAGTTTCAGCACTACATCTACTGTTATTGATTTTGTTAATAGTTGCCCATCCCATACTGCGCTTCATCAAAGAGGGCAAAGCAAATCCCCCAATCACCACCACTCGGATACAATGCTGCACATTGATATTGACTGACTATGAATAGATTCTGGAACACCTCCATGGAATCAGGGCAGCGAATGTGGACAGTTCGAGTCACACGCCTGACTCCTTTAGCAACACTCGAAGATGTTGTGATGACACTGAACCTTTTGGAGACCTTGCTAAAATCAGCAAAGCAGATTAAAGCCCCGACTCAAAAGCACCCAGCCTTATCCAAAATAAGGCACACAATATTACAAACTGAATTCCAGCTTGGAACCTCCGAAGAAATGAAACCCTAGCTTATTAAGGAAGCCCAGCTTAGTGTTGAGAATGGGATCATTCGTTGGGGTTCCCAGGAAAATGTTGTAACCCGAGATCAAAGCCAAATATTAATGGAACAACTTAATGGCCGCCCGGGAGTATAAAAATGAAAATGCTGGCTGGGAGATTCGCCTGGTGGCCCAGTGTTGATTCTGAAATCGCAGACTTCTGGCAGCAAAATCAAAAGCTGCCACCTCAAGCGTCCCTAAATCCAAGGGAGGCGCCTGGCATGTGTGTGGTTGCATGTGGACTTTGCTCGTCTTTTTGAGGCTTCTCTGCTTTTAATAATGATGGAAGCGCACTCCAAGTCGCAGCAGGTGCATCGGATGGGCTCCATGACATCTCAGGTGATGATCTTGGGCAGGACAAGCAAGGCAAGGAACCTGAGAACGAAAGGCAGTGACTACCAAAGATCAGAGGGACCACGGTGTGCGTGTACACAGGTCATTTATGGTTGCAGGGCAGGTAGATGATGTGAACATAACGGCATGTGTTTTTCTTTTATTAGCCGTTGCACAGAGTTTAAGAGCAGGATTGTTATACTGGAACTGTATAAATCCTTGGCGAGGCCATAGCTAGAGTATTGTATGCAGTTCTGGAATCCACATTATTGATGGGTGTGATAGCATTGGAAAGGGTTTAAAGGAAATTTACCCAGGTGTTGCGTTGTCTGAGGAGTATTCGTCATGAGAGAGTGAGATTTGGTAGAATGGTATTGTTTCAGTTGAAGCAGAGGGTTGCATGGTTGAGATGTAAATAATTATGAGTGACATGGACAGATTAGACAGGAAGGAACCTTTCCCCTTGGTGGAGTGAATACATGACCTGGGGCAATGGATTTAAGGTAAGGGACAGGAGGATTGGAACGGACGTGAGGAAAGTCCATTGCACATAGCAGGAGCTGGGACTCAGTACTCGCTGTGGTGGTGGCGCAAAACCTCGCTACTTTTAAGAAGTATTGATATGTAGCCTTGAAATGCCATTGCTTATAAAGCTGTGAGCCAAGTGCTGGCGAATGGGTTCAGAATAGTTGGGTGGTTGTTTTTGACCAGCCTAGAAGAGATGGGCCGAAGGGCATTTCCTGTGCTGTAGACCTCTATGACTCAATTACATTGATTTTATATCAAACGGAAAAGAGAAAGTAATTTGGAAAACAAAAATGGAGTGGGAAAGGAGAAAAAGTAATTGGGCAATTAGGAGAAATCAAGACGAGAGAACTTTAAGAAGCATAAGCACTGTGAAAGGGAGTTTGTAAGAGAGGGGATGATGCGAGGGAATCGAAAGCAGCGTCCGGTTTACAAATGAAAAATCGGCGTTTTAAGGAAAGTTTTTGAAATGTCCAACATCCTATAGATAAATTAAAATCAGAATATTCTAGTTTCTAAATTAATCCCAAAAGTTCATCTGTTTTGCTACAATCCCGAATGAGATCTACAGTGAGAGAAAGCAGGTGTCAGCAGCTTGTTTCTTCACCAACCTGTGAGTAACTATCGCCGTCCATCATCGCGGAAGGGAAGAGAAAGGGCTTGGGATGCTGTAAGTACCACACAGCAAACTCTCTTCACTGGAAAGACTAATCTCCGTCGAACTCAGTCCTCGCGGGGTGGGCGTATTTTTTCTTTACAACCTCACACGTATTCACAATAAATGCGGAGGTTTTACAACTATGGATAATATCAATAAAAATAAACATATATATGTATTATATTAGCTTGTGTCATTTCCAAAGTCTGCGAGCACCAGTTCCAGAGGATTGTTTGTCTGGATAACTTTCTGTCTGGAATTAGCAACTCCAAAATCCTAGAAACGAATGATGAGGCATGGGACTGATGTACTCAGACCGCTTGACAGACGGTGTCAGAGATTGTTAAAATCAGCAGGATTTAAGGAGTTCACAGAGTGTGTTCACCACCTTTTGTCAGAACCGTGAATTGTTGGAGATCTTTCTGGTTTGAGTTAAATCAGCTCAACTGAGCTGTGGTTTGGAAAAGAAACAAATGGGATTTGTGGGCTTTTTCACACAGCCAGTTCTTCAGTCTGGAATTTACTGCCTGGAAATATGTTGGAGGTTGTTTCAATCGAGGCATTCAAAGGAGCATTAGATGTTGATATGAGGAGAAACAACATGCAGGGGTTGCGGGGAAAGGCAGGGGAATGACACGAAGTTCTAATGCTCATTTCGAGAGTCGGTGCACCGAATGGTCTCCTTCTGCAAGGTAACAATTCTGTGATTCTGCGATTTAGTTATCCATTCTTACCTGAAAGCTGTTACCACTCAAACTAATTTCCAACAGAACTATTGTCAAACTAAAGTAAACTGGAGCACCTTCTCAGTACTGATTACATTGGCATGGATGGTGATGATCTGTCACTGGGGCTTTATTGGAATCTGCAGTGATAACTATGTGCACGACATGGTCACTTCTGGCCAACTAGGTACTTGTATTTGTCTGAACAAATTAGAATCTTGATGCCACTAATCCCACCTCAAAATCAATTTGTTGCATTAACAATCTGATAGAGACAGAAGCTGCCATCCTCCCGCTCTGACATGTGCCAATGCGAAACATTGTTCCTGGAGATGGAAATTCTGTCTAAATATTCCACATCCTCCTCCTGTCAAACCTGGGCTGAAATTCTGTTGTGGCAAACAAAGAATGAAAACGGGGTAAAGGTGGAAGAGAAATGTCACAGTGTGAAGTTATTGATATCAATGTTGAGTTCACAAGGATGTAACCTACTGAATCGGAAGGTGAGATGCTGTTCTTCCAGTTTGCGTGGGGCTTCACGGGGACATTGCAACAGCCGAAGGACAGTCATGTGGACGTGGGAGCAAAGTGCTGATTTGCAATGACAGCAACGGGAGGGTCACGGCTATGCTTGCCGACTGAGCAAACGTCTGCCACAATGTGGGCACCTAATTTGTGCTTAGTCTCCCCCATGTGAGACCACTCTGGGAGCAGCGAATATTGTTGCATCAAAGAGATCCATCCCGCCAGAACCCACAAACAATGCTCACACCCTCCCCTCGCCACAGGACTATCAGTTTAAGGAGTGGTTTACAACAACCTTCTCAAGGACAGGGAGGGTTGAAAATAAGTGTCGGCCTTACGATTGAAGCTCACACACAATAATGAAAATTGGTCAAAAACTCAGGGAATGTTCTACTGGCATCATGATGTAGGGTCAGTAATCCAAAGTGACCCGACCTCATCATCTCCATACTGACAGATACAAGAAGCTCACTCGCTGCTTCAGTGAGGTGAATATCAGTGTTTGCCACTTAAAGTGCAAGCGGAGAGGATAATTAATTGATGAAGGAAATGCTGTTTCAAACAGGATCAGGTAAATTCTTAATCATGCACTCTTATATTTTTACTCAAATGCATGGAAACCATCACAGTGCGGGACAGTTTTGAATAAGACATCTCACTCCAGTTGCATTGCAGGCTCTGGAGTTTTAACTCTTCTATCTCGGAAAGTTTCAGCCTCCCATTTCGACAAGTTGTCCATATTTGAACAGTTCTTGCCGTAATGCTGTCAATAACATTTGATCAAACTTTCGCCACTCTACAGCGGTACACATATGGTAAGGGAGGTGGTGTAGCTCTGATATTTAAGGGTGATATCAGGGCAGTAGTGAGAGATGACATCGGTTCTATTGAAAAAAAAAGGTTGAATCCATTTGGGTGGAAATTAGAAAGAGTAAGGAGAAAAAATCACTGATAGGCATAGTCCATAAGCCACAAAATAATGACATCATGGTGGGGTGAGAAATAAAAAAAAGAAATAACTGATGAATGTAAAAATGGTACAGCAATTATCCTGGGGGATTTTAATCTACACATCAATTGGTCAAACCAGGTCGGTCAAGACAGCCTTGAGGAGGAGTTCATAGAATGTATCTGCGATAGCTTTCTTGAACAGTATGCAATGGAACCAACAAGGGAGCAAGCTATCCTGGATGTGGCCCTGTGTAATCAGACGGAAATAATTAATGATTTTGCAATTAGGGATCCTCTTGGAAGAAGCGATCACAGTATGGTTGAATTTAAAATATAGATGGAGCGTGAGAAGGTAAAATCCAATACCAGTGCCTTGTGCTTACACAAAGGAGACGACAAAGTGATGAGGGAGGAGTTGGCTAAGGTAGAATGGGAGCAAAAACGTTATGGTGGGACAATTGAGGAATAGTGGAGGACGTTCAAAGCGATCTTTCACAGTGCTCAGCGAAAGTATATACCAGTGAAAAGGAAGGGCTGTGGAAAAAAAGAGATAATCAGCCATGGATATCTAAGGAAATAAAGGAGGGTATCAAATTGAAAGAAAATGCATACAAAGTGGCAAAGATTAGTGGGAGCCGAGAGGATTGAGGAATCTTTAAAGGTCCGCAAAAAGCCACGAAAAAAGCTATAAAGAAAAGTAAGATGGATTATAAGAGGAAATGAGCTCAGAATATGAAAGCCGATAGCAAACGTTTCTACAAATGCATAAAACGAAAAAGAGTGGCTAAAGTAAACATTGGTCCTTTACAGGATGAGAAGGGGGATGTCATAACTGGAAATGAGAAATTGGCTGAGGCATTGAACGGGTATTTTGTGTCGGTCTTCACAGTAGAAGACACAAATAACATGCCAAAAATTGATGACAGGATGGCTATGGCAGGTGAGAACCTAGAAACTATTATTATCACGAAAGAGGTAGTGTTGGGCAAGTTAATGGGGCTAACGGTACACAAATCTCCTGGTCCTGATGGACTGCATCCTCGGGTACTAAAAGGGATGACGGGAGAAATAGCAAATGCATTAGTGGTAATGTACCAAAATTCGCTGGTCTCCGGTATGGTTCCCGCAGATTGGAAAACAGCAAATCTGATGCCACTGTTTAAAAAAGTAGGTAGACAAAAGGCAGGTAACTATACGCCGGTTAGCTTAACTTCTGTAGTAGGGAAAATGCTTGAATCTATCATCAAGGAAGAAATCGCGAGACATCTGGATATAAATTGTCCCATTGGTAAGTCACACCTTGGGTTCATTAAGGGAGGGACATGTTTTACTTATTTGGTGGAGTTCTTTGAGAACATTACATGTGCAGTGGACAATGGGGAACCTGTGAATGTGGTGTATCTGTATTTCCAGAAGGCATTTGACAAGGTGCCACACCAAAGACTGCTACATAAGATAAAGGTGCACGGTGTTAAGCGTAATGTATTAGCATGGATAGAGGATTGGTTAAGTAACAGAAAGCAAAGAGTGTGGGTAAATTGATGGTTTTCTAGTTGACGATCAGTGACTAGTGGTGTGCCTCAGGGATCATTGTTGGGACCGCAATTGTTTATGATTTACAGAGATGTTTTGGAGTTGGTGACCACGTGTAGTGTGTCAAAATTCGCAGATGACATAAGATGGGTGGCAGAGCAAAGTGTGCAGAGAACGCTGAAAGTCTGCAAAGGGATAAGTGAGTGGGCGAGGGTCTGGCAGATGGAGTACATTGTTGGTGAATGTGAGGTCATCCATTATGGTAGGAATAACGACAACATGGACTGTTATTGAAATGGTAAAAAATTGCAGCATGCTGCTGTGAAGAGGGACCTGAATGTCCTTGTGCAGGAAACTCAAGGAGTTGGTTTACAGGTGCAGCAGGTAATTAAGAAGGCAAATTGAATTTTGTCCTCATTGCTGGAGGGATGGATTTTAAAAGCAGCGAGGTTATGTTGCAGCTGTATAAGGTGCTGGTGAGGCCACACCTGGAGTGCTGTGTACAGTTTTGGTCTCCTTACTTGAGAAAGGATATACTGGCACTGGAGGGGGTACAGATGAGATTCACTAGGTTGATTCCAGAGTTAAGAGGGTTGGCTTATGAGGAGAGAGTGAGTAGACTGGGGCTACACTCATTGGAATTCAGAAGAATGAGGGGAAGTCGTGTAGAAACATATATGATTCTGAAGGGAATAGTTAAGATAGAAGCAGGGAAGTTGTTTCCACTGGCGGATGAAACTAGAACTAGGGGGCATAGCCTCAAAATCAGGGGAAGCAGATTTAGGACTGGGTTGAGGGGGGGCTTCTTCACACAAAGGGTCGTGAATCTGTGGAACTCCATGCCCACTGAAGCAGTTGAGGCGACCTCATTGAATGTATTTCAGGCAAGGATAGATAAATTGTTGAACATTAAACCAATTAAGGGTTATGTTGAGCGGGCGGGTAAGTGAAGCTTAGTCCACAAAACGATCAGGCTCGAGGGGCCAGATGGCCTTCTCCTGCTCCTAGTTCTTATGTTCTTGTGTTCTTATATAGCGGAGCAGTCACCTCGATTTGAGCTGTGCCCATTCCTCTCTTTCATCTGGTTTCAATCCATCAACGGCGCTCTGCACAAATTAATAACTGGCTTCACAAACAATTGACACAAATACTGCACCTTTCACGAATCATCAGGAAAATCCAGAGTGGCAGGGAGCTGCTGGCGAGACCAAACGTAGTAGCTGCTAAAAATGTCCTTTAAAAATGTGGCAGGACGGTCTCCGGTGTGTTGCTGGTTCCAGTGAAACTCGTTTGGGAAGAAAAACAAAATTCCTAAAGGACGGACTTCCCTTCATTGAGCAGCTACTGAGAGGATAACTCCAGTTGCAACGGGATCTTGATCAACTGGGCCAGTGGGCTGATGAATGGCAGATAGAGTTTAATTTAGATAAATGCAAGGCGATGCATTTTGATAGATTGAACCAGGGCAGGACTCAGTTAATGGTAGGGCGTTGGAGAGAGTTACAGAACAAAGAAATCTTGGGGTAGATGTTCATAGCTCCTTGAACGTGAAGTCACAGTTGGACAGAGTGGTGAAGTAGGCATTCGGCATGCTTGGTTTCATTGGTCAGAACATTGAATACAGGAGTTGGAATGTCTTGTTGAAGTTGTACAAGACATTGGTGAGGCCACACTTGGAATACTGTGTGCAACTCTGGTCACCCTATTACAGAAATTATATTATTAAACTAGGAAGAGTGCAGAAAATATTTACTTTAATGCAACCGGGACTTGATGGATTGATTTATAAGGAGAGGTTGGATAGACTGAGACTTTTTTCTCTGGAGCGTCGGAGGTTGAGGGGTGATCTTTTAGACGTCTATAAAATAAGGAGGGGCACAGATCAGCTAGATAGCCAATATATTTTCCCAAAGGTAGGGGAGTCTAAAACTAGAGGGCATAGTTTTAAGGTGAGAGGGGAGAGGTACAAAAGTGTCCAGAGGGACAATGTTTTTCACACAGAGGGTGGTGAGTGTCTGGAATAAGCTGCCAGAGGTAGTGGTAGAGGCGGGTACAATTTTGTCTTTTAAAAAGCATTTAGATAGTTACATGAGTACGATGGGTATTGAGGGATATGGGCCAAATGCGGACAATTGGGATTTGCTTCGGGGTTTTTAAAAAAAGGGTGGCATGGACAAATTGAGCCGAAGGGCCTGTTTCCATGCTGTAAACCTCTATGACACTCTGACTCTATAATCACCGTGGCGGCAAAGATAAAATTTTCTCCGACAACTTTTGTTCATTCCAAATCACTGGGAGAATGTTGTCACAAAATTTGCTTCCAGAGAGGAAACGCAAGGTAAATACAACTGAGTTTATCCGAGTGTAACCCGAGGCCGTGAAATGGGGATCCGCTATGACTGTTAAAGAGGTAATTGCATCAATCACAAAGCGAGTTCCGCTTTCTTTTTTTCTTTCAATAATTTATGACTTGCTCTAACCGGTAAACAGATCTAGGTTGACGGCCACTCAGGAATATATTTCAGTTCACTGAAGTTGCAACTCCCAGAACCAGAGCCCGAAATTTAAAATTCAACAGGCTCCGGGTAATTCTGCGCTGAAACACCGGCCATGAGTTTGGAATACTGAGCGCCTGACCTGCAAATGGTGAAAATGTTCCTCAAAATCCAACATATTAAAGCTGGGAAGGAGTGACATTTTAAAATATTTTGACTGAAAGGTCTGAACAAACCTTGCTTTTTTAGTTGAAAAATAATTTCAAATGGAATTGGGGTGAGCATATCATACAGGTGATGTGAAATGTACCCAAACCATATGACAGTAAATGTTTTTACATGGGATCGCATCAGATTTCCAATGATGAGGAAACTTGCAGCTTGAGATTTGCTTTGTGCAGAATATATTGATCATTGCGACAAAGAAAAACGCAGCTGTTGCTGAGCAGGTTTATGAAGATGGAAACATTCAGAACGCTCTGGAGAAAAAACAATCCTTACAGCATGCTGAAAAGCTGAAGCTTTGAATTTGCAAATCCAGGAGGTCTGAAATTACCAAAATTGTGCGATCCGTCAGCAAACAAGTAGAATTATCCACTTTGTGCTGCACTGAATATGAAAATCTGCTGCTTGTCTTAAGAACTGCAGTCGTCGGTGGCCGGTTACCTCAGGTGATTAGAGTGTGGTCATAATGAGAATAGAGATCGCTTGTACACTGTCTCTACCAAACATCCCCAATACTGGTACAGCATGGGGTAAGTTAGAGGGTATGGCTCGCTCTACAATATCCCATTAATCACTCCCAGGACAGGTAGAGCAAGGGGTTATACGGAATAAAGCTCTGGATCTTAGACGTGTAAGTCCTTTCTGGATGTCGGATACAAGGTGCCATGATGAGAATATCGGCCTACACAGCATTCCACATGAGTTACATTTGTTTATCAGACGCGGTAAGACTTTCATCTTCAATGTACCTGAAGACTGCACCGAGAAATAATCCACTCCAGACCACAGACCCAACCCTAAAAGTATAAACGATGAACTCATTATTGGCGTTGCTTCCAATCTAAATTTACTCGTGGTGACACTAATCTATACTTACTACTTCAATATAACTGGCAATTGTTCCATACAACATTACTGGTCATTCCTCCATGTTGACAATACAGGTGGCAAAGTGTTGCTACCTTGTTCCCAGGGAAGTCACAACGGTAATGATCGAGAGAGAAAGAGAGAGAGAGAGAGAGAGAGAGAGAGAGACTGATAGGAGTGTCAGGGCTACTGAGATGCTGTGGAAATCTATCTTTGCTCTACGATATCACCTGTTAAAAAGCAGTCAAGCTTGGGAATGATCACCCCGTCAGGACCTGGCTTTGAAAAAAAATAAGGGAACCGGTGTCATCATCGAGTGTTATGAAATACTCCAACCCTGGAAAAGTGTTTGAGCTAACCTGTGAAGCATCTTTGTAGGCATTGGGATGTATTAGCACATAGATAGCTAAATGGAAAGGAACATCCAATTAAAAATGCCTCCAGGACCTTCACCAGAGCAGAAAGAACACACGCCCATATTGATAAAGAAAGGTTGGTGGTGATATTTGGAGCAAAATAAAATCTATCAATACATTTATTAGTGGACATTTGTGATTGTCACCGATCACGAGCAGATATTGCGACTATTCAGAGAGGACAAAGCGGTGCTACCGGTAGCATGAGCCTGTGTTCAACCGAGGGATATGTTATTGTCCAACTACAACTATCAGTTGGAACACCGGCTGAGAGGCCACGTAGCAAATGCAGAGGCCATGAGTAGCCTGCTTTAGCAGACGCACCACTGATGGTACCACAATAGAAGTTACGGTAATGACCATGAATTTTCTGGCTATCCGCCCAGTGGCTGCACGTAACAGAACTTTGCATGCAAAAACTTGGTCCTCTCAAAACTTCACACCTCCTTTTCCTAGCATAAGATCCCAGAGATGCTGATCTCTGACAATGGGACATCCTTTTTCCAGCCAGGGGTTCACCAGGTTCAAGAAGTTGAATGAGATTCAACATATCAGAATGGCACCACACCATCTATTGTCGAACAGCCCGGTGGAAAGAATGGTCCAGACTTTAAAAGTAGCTGTAAAGAAAGCATCCCGCAGCCTTAATAGACAACAAACTCTCCCAAATGTTACTTGATATCGGAGAAAACCTTCATACCATGATGGGAATAGTGCCTGCGGAATTGCTCATGGGCAGACGACTCCACCTTTGATCTTCCTGAAACTCGTGGTAGAAGAATGGAAACACAGCAAGAATCTCAAAGCGGAGGCCATGGCACCAGCAGCCATGGGGGGCAATTGGAGGCAGGTGAAAAAGTACTGGCTGAAAAATTACGCCAAGTGTCCCGCAGGGTACAGTTGTGACTAAGGGGGTCCGGCATCCAATAAAATATGCGTGGGTGAGGCCATCCAGTAAAAAACGTCTGGCCCAGGTGTAGGCCTCCAAAGCACAGTTCATGCCGAACATGAAGCTGAGGAATGGAGTGAACCAGCACTCTGGCACTCGCTTCATCAGAGAGGAGTGACTGTTCGAAGTACGCCACCCATGTCAGACACTCTGTCGGCGGAACCAGAACGGCGCCGAAACATCACAAGGGAGGCATGCGGAGCGTGAAGCACTGAGGTTCTTTGGACTTAAGGTGGGAGGGGTGTAACGACCTCAACGAGGCACATGAGGTTTGTCTCTTGGTGTCTCAGCTCTCTGATTGGGTTGATGATTGTCCACTCAATCAAGGAGCCTTGCCTGTATATATGTTGAGGAGTGTCAGGGCTACTGACGATCTGGATTCTGACTTTGTACCTGAAACACTTTTAAGAGTGGAACTAAGATTGTAAATAAAGGGAATCTGGTGAAGGGACAGCGGCCTCTGAGTAGTTATTTCAACAATCAGACCTGACCCGTGATCCTGAGCAATGTGAGGTTGCAATTTTGCAAAGTGATAATAGGTGATTCATATGCGCAGGTAAAACATAAATCTGTTCCAGCAGAGAATCCGCCAAGGCCCTATCCCCTTTAGACTCACGTATTTACCCCGATATCTCTGTAATGCACACACCTTGGAACAGACACTAAGGGACAATATAGAATGGCCAATTCACCTAACCTGTTCATATTTGGACTCTGGGGGAAAGCTGAAGGAAACCCACACTTACAAATTCCACACAGTCACCCAGCACCATAATCGAAACTGGGACCCTGATGCTGTAAGGCCGACAATATTAGGGATGAGGTCTGACCAATCACTGTATAATTAAGGCATAACATCCTTATTCGATGTTAAGTTCCTCTGATAATTAAACATATCTCTCCATTAGCCTTTTTACTCACGTTCTGAGCCTGTGTGCAAACGGCTTGCAACTTATGCAATGGAAGACCTAGATCCCTGTCCAATTTGGGATTCTGCAACTGTTCTTCGTCTCAGTAATATTCCCTTTTTGATTTTTCCTTCCAAAGTGAAGAACTCCACACGTTCCGACCTCACTCTCCACCTCCAGATTGTGCACACACACACAACTCTTCTAGATCCATATTCAATCTCCTCATGCCCCCCTCACGATATATTATCTTCCAAAACTTTGTGTTAAATGCGAATCTGGACCTCCGATCTTCACTGTCCTCAATTCAAACATCCATATAAGATGGAAAAATGTAACGTGCCAGCACAGACCTCGGACAGAATGCTGGAATCAATCATGTGATTGCAAAACTGAATATTTCCATTATAATAGAAGGACGAACAAGATACTTACGAAAAAAGGTAACAGAGGCAGCATCACTTTGTGATGCGGAAAATAGGATTGAGAAATGTCTTGATCCTCTCAGAGGCTGTAAGGATCAACGTGTACGAAAGGAGAATCACTCAACTATTGTACATAGTTCATAAATACATACCATTAAAAACATGCCAGCTGTTTGCTCACAACACTGGTGGTGATACATTAGCAGCGAGAGAGGATCAAACATCTACCCGGAAACGGGAAATCCGGATAACTGCTCTCCAATTAGGATGCTAAAACTATTGTTTTGCCGCTGTGATCAAATAAAGTTTCCCTAAGTTTTCAGAAGGTCGATATATGACCTATGTTTTAGATGATGAGGCCGTGTGCATTGCACATAGTTGTGTTCACACTAACACAGTGACTAAGGGAAATGTGAGGAGGGCAGATGGGAAATTAAAAGTGTCAGGGAATGTGCAGGAAATGTCATATTGAGTACAAACTGGGACAATTGTAAGTCATACACTTTGTCAGAAGAACAGAAACACGGGCTGTTGTTTCAATGCAGAGGGACTACAGAAGATTTCAGTGGAGAAGAGCTTGTTTTTTTATTCATGGATCAGGAAATGTCATCTTACATATACAGCAAAAAATTGAATGTTGACCTTTACTCAAATAGGACTGCAGCTCACATCGAGGGAACTCCTGCTACAGCAGGCCAGTGCATTGGTGAGGCCGCATCCAGAGTTGTTGCGGACAATTTCTCATATTTATCTAGTAATAAACTAGCATTGGAGGCAGTTCATAGAATTTACTAGGCTGTTTCCAGGAATGACGGAGTTGTTGTCTGAGAATAAACTGAATAATCTGCGCCCATACCAATTGGAGTTTAGAGGAAAGAGAGTGAATCTTACAGACACATGTCATATTCTGCCCTTTTCAATATCATAGGATATTGTCAATCATGGGACAACCAAGAATTACGGGAAACCGTTCCAAAATAACATGAGAAAACTTCAGATTCTGTGTGGATAAAAGTATGGAGTCCGAATGTCAATTTACCAATGATGACGAATAACAAATATTCTTCGAGGAAAGAACAGTAAGGGGGATAAACACACTCTGATGTGCTGCAGGCTGACCAGTGTGTGCTGAATTGGATATGGTGGCTGCGAGAATTCACCCCAAACAACGACAGATGTGCGTCATGTTGCTCATTGGAAAATGGCCATCTTTGAGTGAATGCAGCTTCAACTTAGCACTCATGAGAAATGACGTGGAACTTTATTTCCAACTTAAAAACAGAGCTAAAAATAGGTCAGAACAACAAGGACTTAACACAGGTGCCGTCATCTGTTTGTTCAAAATTTCAATAAACACTTCTGGGTAATTTCTATACCCAGTGGACATTCCGCAGAGTATAAGTTAAAGACTTTCTGAAAACAACTCAAAGTTTATCTGAGGCAGATTTCCACCAGTATACAGAGAGATAGACCTCTACACGGAGTACAATGCATCGTCCAATGCAATGGGTCAAGAAAGTATTCTATACGGTCATTGCTGTCGTTGGTGTTCCTGGTAAATCACAAATGCTTTAAAATTGTGTGAATCAATGTGTGAGTCTGTGCCTGCTTTTAATCTGTTCAATGTGCCATATGCTGTTTAATGTGTTCTACGCTGATCTGATGCTGACCATTGTGCAGATATCTGTGCTACCAAATATGGTATTTGCTACCAAATAAACCTGTTGGACTTTAACCTGGTGTTGTGAGACCTCTTACCGGAAAGTTATAATACAGGTATCTGTGATTGTATGTTAGATTAGCACGAACTCGAGGGGACACTGACCATGCAAAATTTGGGCTCTGAGTCACGGGGAAAATGTGCTGATTTTGACTATCAGAACATGTGAGAATGGAACAGGAGTATTGCAAAAGTACCTTCCCCACTATTCAATAAGATCACGAATGACATGACTTTTTATCAATTCGAATTTCCTCCCGTCTGGCACTAACACTTTAGTCATTTATTTATCAAATAAATCTACTAAAATCAGCATTGAATATATTGAATGTCACAACAGCTACGGCTTTCTGAGGAACAGAGTCGACAGACAAATCACTTTCTGTGATTGATAGAAATAATCTCTAAACATCCCAAAACCAAGAGAGACCTCTTCCATTTGTAGTCTCCCTTCCAAGAGGAGTCACCCAGTTGGTACCCATCATTTCAAGAGCCCTCAAGATCTCAAAAACATTAAAGTAAAATACCGCTGATGCTGAAAAACAGGCATTGAAACAGCAAATGTGGAAACATCTCAACCAGTCTGGCAGCGATGGCACATTATCACATTGTTTGTGGGAGTGGAATGAGATGTGTTTGCTCAGCACAACAGGAGACCTACCGGGGAGAAGAGAAAAGCAGATTCAAGAATGTGGTTTTCCACGACTTATGGAGAGTGAGGAATGGAGGCGAGGACAAGAGCCATGCAATGATCTATCAGGGACAATATGGATCCAAACCGTGGTTCAGGGCCACTCGTTTACCAGGAAAGAGCAGGAAGAGGGATCCAGGGAAGTTTTGGGGAGTTTGAAATTAAAACAATTCCTGTCATCGCAGGAAAGTTCGAAGTTAAATGGTTGGTGATGGAGTTTACTTAGAGATGGGCCAGAACAGATGGTGAGACTTTGGTGTTATTTAAAGTTTTATTAATCCTACTGAAACTAATTAAAATAGGGAAGTCAATTCTTCATATTTCTAACATTATTAATGCAAGAAGTCAGGCTATTTATTTGGCAACATGCTTCAATGTTGATGAGGGTGATTAATATTTTTAGAATGTATCAATATTTGTAAGAGTTGTGGTTTATTAATGATGGTATGGTTTGTTGAAACAGTTGCTTTTATTAAAGTAAAAAGGAATAATGGCACTGAAAATTGTATATTGAGTCATTATGTTTACTCGCAGCAGTGTTCAAGTGATCAACTGCAATGAACAGTAAACAGCAGAAGCAGCACCTCTGGAATGGGCCATCATCATCTCAGAGATAATTCGGCCACAGTCAACGTATATTCCCAGCAAAGGGAGAGGCAGAGAGAACAATTACAGAGCTCACTGTATACCGAAAAAGACAGGGATTTAGTTCAATAAGGAAACGTAAGAACAGATCGAGGATGTTAACATGACGAAGGACCAGATTAACTGTAGAAAGGGAAGATAACTTACAAACAACTCAAATAAGAGAAGCAAAGAGAAAGCAGGATAAAATAATGGCTTCTTGCTGGAAGAGAATATCACAGTTTTAGTTTGAAGAACAGAAAAGTAAGAGGACGATTGGGACGAATGGTGGGGGGGGGGGGGAGTGGATGATTTATGATTGGCGATATAGGTCATAGTTACCATCAAATGAAGAGTTAACATTCACTTTTAAGAGACTGCAAATCTCAAGTACCCAATACCAACCAAGCAATCCACCTATGGGACTCATGCATCCTCAGTTTGAATTCTTATCTGTAACTCTTCCCCTCCTCCATCATCCACCTCACTGTCAGTTCAAGAAGGCCGATCACCTTCTCAAAGGCAACCTGGGCTTTCACGAAAAGTGTTTGTCTTCTCAGAGGCGTGCCTCCGCCATGAAAAAATATGTTAATCAGAGTTACTGTGTCATTTCCAATTGTGGGAGTGTAAGGAGATGTGTTTGCTTATCACAACAGGAGACCTACCAGGGAGAAGAGAAAAGCAGATTCAAGAATGTGGTTTTCCACGCCAATTTAATGGCGATTCTGGTCCTGCTCCGGGGGAAGTGTGGTCTCTCCAGCTGCACCACTCGCTACCTGGTCGCATTGGCAGCCGGGGATCTAATGGTTATTATCTTTGAGATCATACTGCGGCGGTTCCCTTTCTATTATTACCCACGGTGTTTCCTGGACTTGACCCCCGTGTGCAGCGTTGTCAGTGTCCTTCGCCGTGCAGCAATAGACTGTTCTGTCTGGTTCACCGTCATGTTCACCTTTGATCGATTTATCGCCATTGGTTCCCAGAAGCTGAAAGCTAAATATTGCACCGAAAAAACTGCGGCTGTGGTTCTTGCAACAACAACCATTCTACTCTGTCTAAAAAATGTGCCTCATTACTTAAGATTTGAACCCAGTAAGGTAATCAACAATGTATCTTGGTACTGTAAAAATAAGATAATCTATTTCACTGATCCTAGGTGGCAGGGGTTCGCTAACTTTTCAACAGCATTATCTCTAATGATCCCATTCGCAGTAATTCTGATCCTTAACGCTCTGATTTTCCGACGCATTTTAATGGCCAGCCGAGCTCGCAAGTCACTGAAGGGTCAGAGCGAGGGAGACAAACACAGTGACCCAGAGATGGAGAGTAGAAAGAAGTCTATTATTTTACTCTTTGCCATATCCAGCAACTTCATAATTCTGTGGTTATTCTATGTTTTATATATGCTTGATGTGCCAGAACTATTTTTTAATGGCAGTGGTTATCTTTGAGGCAGTCGCCTATATGCTGCAGAGTTTAAGCTGCTGCACAAATACCTTTATCTATGTGGCCACTCAGACCAAATTCAGTACAAAGTTAAAGAAGATGCTGAAATATCCGTTTCTATCGATGGCCAGTACATTGATTGAAGCAAGTTTTTTTTTAAATCCATAGTGTAAGGGACAAGAACATGGTGGCCCTGTGAGCAGAGATATGACAGATATCCAGCTCAAGAAGAGCACGAGGTGAAGGTGGAGGTGAAGGGAAGTGTCTGATGGAATGAACTGCATTGGAGGGATGTGCGCAGCGCAGGGAAAGAGAGAGTGGAAGAACCAGAGCTTGACTTCCACAAGGATGTCAGACAGGGCGAGGCGAAGGCTGCGAGGGACAAGAGGTGAACGTGACATAACCCAGCATAAAGAGATCAGATACAAAATATCGCCTGAATGTATTGATTTAATCAGTTCCTAAACTTGAAAACAGCGGAAAGGGAGGTTGTTAATTGCACACTTCGGGGTATCTATTGGACAGAGGAGGGCTTTTAGCTGTCAGCATGTTGCCGTTTCTGGGAACTTGCTGTGTGAAGAGGACAAGTGTGTGGCTTTATACATGGCAGTAATGTTGCAGAAACAGATGGAGGGAGAGAGGGAAAGACAAAGAAACAGAATCAGCGAGAGAGATAGAAGCGGCTGGATGTAGTGTGTTTGAGGCAGAGTGAGCGGTGACAGCTGCTATTGAGGTGCGGGGGTTCTAAATGGGGGAACAGGGTCTCCATTTAATTCTAAGGGTCCCGGGATATGGATTTCACTGCCCCAGCCTCACTCTGCCTCACTCTGTACCTCTGTATAAAAACTACCACATTGAAAACGCACTCCACACTGTTGACTGCATCTTGTGGGATCTTGCTGAGCACAAGGGACTTCGTTTTAAAAAGCCGTCATGCTTTTCATGAGGGACGTTTACCCTTTCAGGGACTGAAGCGATATACCCAGACTTGAGAAAATGCCCACAGGCACAGGTGTGTGTGTGTGTGTGTGTGTTTGTCTGGCCGTTGTCTTGGTGTGTGATTATGTATGTGCGTGTGTCTGTGTGTGAGAGTGTTTGTGTGTCTCTGTGGGTGCATGTGCCTATGCTTGTGCGTGCTGCACGTTGCTGTGTGTTTGTCTCAGTGTCAGTGTATGCATCTGTGTGCGTTTGCACTTGCGTGTGTTGGTGTGTGTGTGTGTGTGCGCACCTGTGTGTGCGTGTGTGCCCGCCTGTGTACGTGTCCCAGTATCTGTGTTTGTGCCTCAGTGTTGTGTTTCCATGTGTGTCTCTGTGTGTCTCACTGCTTGTGACTCAGTGTTTGTGTTTGTCTCTGTGTGTATCTGTGTGTGTCTGTCTCTGTAGTGTATCGTTGTGCGTATGCCTGTGTGTGTGCGTTTTTCTAGGTGTTTGTTTGTGTCTGTGTTCATGTGTTTGTGTGTGTGCATGCGTGTGTGTCTCTGTCTCAGTTTGTGTTTCTGTGTGTGCAGCTCTGTGTCCCGTGTGTGTTTGTGTCTATGTGTCTTCTTGTGTGTGCCTATATATATATGTGTGTATGTGTGCGAGCGTGAGTGTATGTGTGTTTGTATGTCTCAGTGCGTTTGTGTGTGCATGCATGTGTGCATGTGGGTGTGACGGGAGACAGAGTGAGGGAAGACAGTGAGGGGCGACTTGAGGCATCGCATATTGCGGGAATAATGCGGAGGAAAAAAGAGTGAGGGGGGAGAGAGTGAGATGGAGCGAGCAAGGCGGAATAGCGCAAGAGGAGGATAGAGCGACGGGTAAAGAGTGTAACGGAAGAGAGTTGGGGAGAATGTGAGGGAACAGAAAGTGAGGGGGAGAGTGAGTGAGTGAGAGAAGGGTTTTAGGGTGCGAAGGAATAGTGTGATAGGACAGAGTAAGAGGGTGAAGGAATAAAGGAGTTCAGGGAGTGAGATACTGGGCAAGGGACGAGCAGATGGGGTGAGAGAGAGATTGATGAGGCGAGAGGGGAGTTAACAGAAAGCAGAATATACTGGCCAGTTTGAATTTAATCTCAATTCATGAATTCTAACTTTCCGTCTGAAGGAATTCACGTCTGAGGATTCCAGTTTAAAATCCCAGTGACCCTCTCACTGTGATGTTGCTGAAGATGCTGTATTTAGTAAGTGGAAATATTATATGTCACAATGAGAAAATAAAATGTAATGCAGATTTCTAGAGCAAGCAAATCCTAATTGAGTTAAGAAGAATAAAACTGTGCACAATGCTCCAGGTCTGGTCTGGCCAAGGCTCTGTGCAATTGCAGCAAGACATCTTTACTACTTTACACAAATCCCCTTGCGATGAAGGCCAACGGACCATCAACCTTGATAAGTGATTGCGGTCCCTGCATGCTCGCTTTTAGAGTCCCATGAACAAGGACACCCAGAACTTTCTGGACATCATCTATTTCCAATTTTGCACCATTGCGTAATTACCTTGTTTCTCTGTATTTTCTACCAAAATTGGAGAACTAGACACTTATCCACGTGACATTCCATCTGCCCTGTCCTTGCCCATTTACACAGCCTGTCCAAATCCCGCTGAAGAACCATCACAAGTGTGTGTGTGTGTGTGTGTGGGTGGGTGTGTGTGTGTGTGTGTGTGGGTGGGTGGGTGGGTGTGTGTTTGTGTGGCTTCAAGGTGATTTAAACAAAATGATTAAGTGGGCAAATACATAGGGAATGCAATGTAACGTAGATAAAATATTATAATGTAATTAAATGTCAATTAATCAATTTTGGATAGAGAAACAGAATGGTACAGTATTCTTTAAATGGTGACATCATAAATTTTAGAAAATTCAGAAATCAAATTCACAACAAAGTGTTGGATTGGACATGTTCAATTATAAACCCAGGATTAAAGTTCAAACATTCAATATGTTCACACTTTTCATTAGTGTCCTCACAGTTAATTCCCTGCCTACCTTAATATCATTAGAAAATTTATAATTGATAGATATCGTTCCTTCATCCAACTTAAAGATAAAGGAACAGCAGCACAGATCATCGTTACGTATACCATTAAAAAGTGGATGGAGAAAATCACAAGGAGCACCAATCAGAGCGAGAACAGGATAATAAAAGTACTGAATAACATAAAGTGTGTATTCGATCCGTCTATCCATCCATCTGGCTGTGGTGGCAAGATGAGGCCACACTGATAAACCCCTTTCCAATGTTGTAACTTTCGAATCTATTGTTCTGAGATCCTGATCCATTGTTGTTTCATCCCAAACTATTGTTCTCAGATTCTCATCCATTGCTGAACCGTTCCTAATTATTGCTGTCAGAATTGGATCAATTGTTGTCATCTTTCAAACTACAGTTCCAATCCCTCCCATAACTCTCACTTGAGCCACCGTTTCCGGTTGCTGCTGTTACCAGTTCACAACTTATCGAGGTGAGTCCCTTATTAATGAAACAATGACGCCCTCCCGTGAGGCATAATTGTCACGAATCCATGGAGAATTAAATTAATTTCTGTCACTAAACAAACAGGTTACGTTAGCCGGTTTTGATTTTTGGATTCCGGGGCTTCCAAAACAGCAATGGTCAGTTGACTGTCGGTGACTAGTTTAACATTATTTAATATAGTTATTGATAACAAACAGTTTGGCTGCAGCAAATTATCTGCATTGCCGAGACAAATCGACAGTTGACAGCTGATCACTGATCCGAGAGAGTGGCAAGGAATGCACACTTTTTTTTCCTGCATTCTCCAGGCACATCATGTGTCACCACTTTAATATTTGACAGTCAAAACGGAATATTCCCTGAGACAGATTGGACAGCCAAACACATTCGGGATCAGCATATTTGAATCATCGACTCTACCCACCATCATGTGCGCCCCACCCCCCAACGTCCCCTCCCACTCCCCCCGTCCCACCCCGCCACCCACCCACCCCCCTCCCCCCCCTAAGAAAAATTACCATTCACTTTCCCCTTGCCCTATCGTATGTCGCCACTCAGGCTGAATCTCTCAGCCTGGTTTGTCGCAAACCTTAATCCAGACATCCATTCTCAAAGGTGACCTAAAAATGGAGTGTGGGGTTTCTTTTGGAGGGGGGTCCGAGTGTAAGTGAGTTGATAGAGTGGAAGTAAGATGACAGAGACTGAAAGTGTATGGGCATTAACACACACTAGCGGAAATGTTCGACGTAGAGGAATATGAGAGGGGCGATTAATTCTGGGGCCGAATGGCAAAACGTTGGAGCGTCAATTTGAGGTGAATTAAGACCAATTGAGACCAGGATCCTTCAGAAGATAACTGATGAGAGTTCAAATAATTAACAAAAAAACAGAGTCAATTGCTTCGAGACACATTGAAGTGAAATTCAATGATATTCAATCCCACCAAGGCCCTCCCCCTGACCCCATATGTTTACCCTGCCAGTCCCTCTGATATTAAGTGGCAATTGAGCATGGCCAATCATCCGAACTCACACATCTCTGGCACGTGGGAGGAAACCGGAGCACCCGGAGGTAACCCACGCAGACATGGGGAGAATGTGCAGACTCCATACAGACAGTCACCCGAAGCCGATATTGAACACGGGTCCCTGGCGCTGTGAGGCAGCAGTGTTATCCACTGTGCCACCGTGCCGCCCCTGTGAGACTGCAAATCCCAAACTTAACGGGGTGAATGGCTTCCCAAAAGGAAAACCAAATATGAAACGTCGATTCTGCAAGGACAGAAATATTATTTTGCAATGTATGATCTGGTACATGTAAGGAAATTAGGCGATGGTTCCGATGAGTCCATGGCATTGTTATGAAAGCAAGAAACATGACCAGATTCTTACAAGGCAAATTTCAGGCAAAAGAGCGAAACAGAGAAATATCGAAACCAAAAGTAGGAGTTCGCCATTCGGCCTCTTGAGCCTGCTCCGCCATTCATTTCGATCATGGCTGATCATCAAATTCAATATCATGATCCCCTGCCCCGCCCTCCCTCCTTCCGGAGAGCCAACAGACAATTGTTTTCAGAGAAGGATGTCGCCTCCAAACAGCCCAACTGCAGAGACGTAACCCCAGTCTCTGACAGATTCCAACACAGCAACACTTAAACAGCAAATACTCCAACTTCAGAGAGGGAAACAGCACTGCTGTTTGTCTCAACTTCAAGCAGCTTCTGAAAGCAGAATTGAAACTAGAATGCTCTGTGAAAAATAGCTGTCCCTCTGTCACATGACATAACCTGTCAATCACCCGCAATAAAGCTCTACTCTGCCATCCCAGGGGAAACACTGAAACAACAGAACACTGCATTAGTTCAGATTAAAATCAACATGATGTCAATTATACTGCTTCAGTAACAATAAAGGAAACCGGCTACAGATAGCACGGTGCCGACAACATAACCTGCAGAGAAACAGGATTAAAATAGAAACTAGAAGCACGAGTCGGCCATTCGGCCCTTCGAGCCTGCTCCACCATTCATTTTGTTCATGGCTGATCATCAAATTCAATATCCTTCAATATTCAGTATATTTCTTCAAGACATAGTTTGTAACAAAATGTACATTCCAACACGTCCTTCAGCCGGTTCCATGTGACCAGTGATGGGTACACAAGCTCTATGTGTTGCAGGCACCAGTGAGTCTCCTGTGTCCATCCATTCGACCACATACTCTCAGCTCCACAACCAGTATCGCAATCAGCGATTTCCCACACTATCTGCTGTTCTCCCAGCTCCAGCGCTGCTAATTCTACGTGTAAGGATCACAAGATCTGGACGCTGTCATCATTTTTACTTCATTCCCTGACGTTTCGTGCTCTCTTCTACAGGCACATAAAGTTCCATTGTTACTCCCCCATCAAAGACACAAACCTATGCTGGTGAGAATCTGACTGACCCTTATGTCTACACAGGGAAAGCCTCTTGCCTGTGACCATCCCATTCTCACAGTGCTAGAGTTATCTGACTAACTAGAACCCTGCAGAGAGAGGCTGACATGTCTCTGATAGTCGATGCTGCTTTCTGGGCATTGCCTGTGTCTGTGCGGGGAATGGCCATCCTACCATTTCACTTTCATTCTCATTCGACCCCATATGCCTCAGATTATATGTTATAAAATGCTTCACCAACTTGTCAGAACTTGGCTAGTTTTTCATCCTTTTGCCTCATGCAACCATATAACCCTCGCCTACTCAGGTCTCCAGTAATCTCCATCGCGATATACTTGGATTGATGTGGCAGATACTGTCCAGTCCTGAGAGAACAGAAATTTGCTCCGAACTCACGTCGCCTTGGGGAAGAGTACCAAGTGTTGCCAAGTGCATCATTGAATTGAGTTTAACCTTTCTCCTCCCATTCCAGCCCTGTGTTCAGTAACCAGATCTTCCTCACTGGTCTCTCCAGAGCTGCCGCCTATCAAAGTGCTGCCCGTGCCATCATTGCCTGAACCGGAAATTCCCCTGCAGCGAGTGGTTAAGGGCTGGAGTTCAGGGTCTGGGAGTGTGGTGGAGACACGTTCAGTTGAAAATTTCCAAAGGGAATTGGATTATGATCTGAAAAGGAAGATTGTGCAGGGTTACAGGGAGAATTTGGGGGAATGACACTTCGTAAATTGCTCATTCAGAGAGTCAGTGCAGAGAGCATGGGCCTAATGGTCTCCTTCTGCTCTGTAACAATTATCTGATTCTATCTGAGAGAGATACCAATGGCCCTTTGTGGACACTGGCAAAATTGCCTAACGCTGTTGACACTGCAACATCACCAGCTGCCAGTTAAAATGTCGATACATTTCCAACCATTATCTTCACAGAATTATTGCGGAGCACCACGGGGCGAAATGTGTCTGCACCGGCTCACCAAACTAGGATTAGGAATTTGTCTCATTCGACTGCCTTCTCCTCGTATCTTTGCACATTGTTTCATTCGATTGTTCATCGACTGCCCTCTGTGATGCCTCGAATCAGCCTGCCTCCACCACACTTCCAGACTGTACATTCCAGACCCGAACCACTGGCATCGTGAAAAAGGTTTCTCTCTCATCAGCTTCAACCCCACCACACACTCCATTCCTGAGCCACTGACCATCCCGTGTCCCTCCCTGTGACTCAGGGTAAGGACATGGGAATCCTGTGCTCTTCCCTTTCCCCATCATCCTTTTTGTCATTTAATCACTCCGGCACTTCCATTTTGTTCTTTCCTTGTCACCCGCCCATCCCCAGCTCCCTGTCACTTCAAACAATTTAATTCACTGCTACTCCCAAGTTTTAATTTTAGCTAATTGAACTGAAACTAAATATGTTTCTCTCTTCACAGATGCTGGCTGTCCTGCTGAGATTTTCCACATATTTGATTCATATTTCAGATTTACAGCATCAATAGAATTTTGCTTTCTGTATCAACTGAAGTTGTGTTTCTTGAATGTCCGGTGCTGTACATTATTATTGTTAATGATCTTATTCTTAAAAACACTGTGGATTTACCCTGATTCCTGTTATTTTTCTCTCTCTGATCTCCAGTCTCGATGGTAACGATCTCACCGATTCTTGTGCCGAGGACCTGGCCTCTGCTCTCAGTCCAAACCGCTCACTGATACATCTGTATCTGGGTTACAATAAACTGGGAGATTCCGGAGTGAAACTGCTGTCTGTGGCTCTGAAGAATCCGGACTGTAAAATACAGGAACTGAAGTAAGTAGCAGACTGTGTGAGATTGTGACTATGTCAACTGAATATTCAACAATATAATTTCACCACCGGTATTTGTATAAAAAACACTGCCCATTACTATTGGCGTCAGTTATGAATAAGGAAAATTGCTTTTCCTCTGACTCCTGTTGCTTCTCTCTCTGATCCCTGAGCAATGGGATGTCAGTCCCACAGATCCTTATGTTGAGGGAGTGGGGCAATAATGTTATGGTTCACCCTCTGAGGTCCTCTCCTCCTCAGATGTGAACAGCTCTCCCGGGACACAGCATCCATTTATCTGTGAAAAGGGGGAGAGTGAATAGATGACAGTAAATGGAGGACAGGACATGGTGGTGGAGTCTCACTGTTAGTAACAGATGTCAGTACAGTAGCGAGAGGTGAACTTAGTTCCAATGATCAAGATGCAGAATCAGTTTGGGTAGAGATAAGAATTAACAAAGTTAAAAGATCGCTTGTGGGAATCATTTATAGGCCCCTAACAATATTCAGAATCTCCGACACAGTACACAGGAAAAATAATGGGGTCTTGTAAAAACAATCTGCAATAATCACGGGTGATTTTAACATTCATGTACAAAGAAGAACAAAGAGTCATGCAGAAAGGATGTTTCCCCTTGCTGGAGGGTCTGAAACCAGGGACACAGTCTGAGAATAAGGGGCAGTTATTTCGGCTGAGATGAGGGGTATTAGTTTCCCATTGGAATGCTGGTGAATCAAGGAATGCAGGGATAATGCTGGAAATGGTGTTGAAGCAGAGGATCAGCCATGGTCACATTGAATGATGGAGTGGATTTGAAGGACAGAATGGATTACTCCTGCTCCTGTTTCTTAACGTTCTTATTACAATAGGAATGGAAGGTAAGAGTAAGAAGGTTTTGCTGCAGCTTTACACGACCTTCATTAGATCACAACTGGAGTAATGTGTATAATGTTGAGCTCGTTACTTAATAAAGGGTAGAATTGTATTAGAACCAGTTCAGAGAAAGTTCACTCGGCTGATTCCTGGGATGGAGAGGTTGATCAGTAAGTTTGCGGACGACACGAAAATGGCTGGACTTGCAGATAGTGAGGAACATTGTCAGAGGCTACAGAAGGTTATAGATAGGCTGGAAATTTGGGCAAAGAAATGGCAGATGGAGTTCAATCCTGATGAATGCGAAGTGATGCATTTTGGTAGAACTAACGTAGGAGGGAGCAATACAAAAAATGGCAGAACCATAAAGGGTGTAGATACGCAGAGGGACCTGGGTGTGCAAGTCCACAGCTCCTTGAAGGTGACGTCTCAGGTGGAGAAGGTAGTGAAGAAGGCATATGGCACGCTTGCCTTTATAGGACGGGGCATAGAGTATAAAAGTTGGGGTCTGATGTTGCAGTTGTATAGAACGTTGGTTCGGCCGCATTTGGAATACTGCGCCCAGTTCTGGTCGCCACACTACCAGAAGGACGTGGAGGCTTTAGAGAGAGTGCAGAGGAGGTTTACCAGGATGCTGCCTGGTATGGAAGGGCTTAGTTATGAGGAGAGATTGGGTAAACTGGGGTTGTCCTCACTGGAAAGATGGAGGATGAGGGATGACCCAGTAGAGGTGTATAAAATTATGAAAGGCATAGATAGGGTGAACGGTGGGAAGCTTTTTCCCAGGTCGGTGGTGACGTTCACGAGGGGTCATAGGTTCAAGGTGAAGGGGGGGGGGGAGGTTTAACACAGATATCAGAAGGACATATTTTACACAGAGGGTGCTGGGGGCCTGGAATGCGCTGCCAGGCAAGGTGGTGGAGGCGGACACACTGGGATCGTTTAAGACTTATCTAGACAGCCACATGAACGGAGTGGGCATGGAGGGATACAAAAGAATGGTCTAGTTTGGACCAGGGAGCGGCACGGGCTTGGAGGGCTGAAGGGCCTGTTCCTGTGCTGTTTTGTTCTTTGTAACTTTTATACTCGATGCTGCGGTCGTTGAAGACAAGCATGCTGTCTGCCTTCTTGACCACCTCATCCACCTGTGTTGTCACTTTGAGGGATCTGTGCACTTGTACGCACAGATCCCTCTGTAGGCCAATGTTCTGATGGGTTCTTCCATTTACTGTATAATTCGCTTCTGAATTAGGTCTTTTGCAAGAATCAAATTGTCAAAAGTTGAATAGAAGATTAGTTCACAGAATGTATTGAAGCAATTTCCTGGAGAAGCACGTTCCAGTGATGATCACAAAACAAGCTGTTTTAGACATGGTGATGTGCATATGTGTGGCGTTTCCAACAAAAATAGATTCCTTTCATTTGAAAAACAGCAGCAGAAGTGTTCCAGCCGTTGCTAATTCAAGGAGTGTGTTAGATTAAGTGAAGATGTGACACCGGGGCTGGCACTGCTGCCTCACAGCGTCGGGGAACCGGATTCATTCCAGCCTTGGACGACTGTCTGTGGAGTTTTCACGTTCTCCCCGTGTCTGTGTGGGTTTCCTCCGGCTGCTCCTGTTTCCTCCCATAGTCCAAATAAACTGTGTAGGTTGGGTGGATTGGCCATACTAAATTGCCCGTTAGTGTCCAAGATGTGTAGGTTAGGGGGATTAGCGGCGTAAATATGTGGGGTTACGGGAAACCGGGCAACTGCAGATCTATTAGTCTGACATTGATGGTATGGACATCCTATAATAATTTTTAATAAAGGAAGTGATAACAGAACACTTCGAAATTAATGGCAGGATTAGACAGGGCCAACATGGATTTATGAAAGGCTGGCACGGTGACACAGTGGTTAACATTGTTGCATCCCAGCCAGGGGCCCGGGTTCAATTCCAGCCTTGGGTGACTGTCTGGAGTTTCCACATTCTCCCCGTGTGTGTGTGTGTTTCCTCTGGGTGCTCCGGTTTCCTCCCACACTCCAAAGATATGGATGGTCGATGGATTGGCCATGGTAAAATTGCCCTTAGTGTCCCAAGATATGTAGGTTAGGTGGATTAGCCCCAGTAAATTTGTGAGTTTATGGGGAGTGGACCTTGGTAAGTTACTCTGTCAGTGTGTCTCGATGGGCCGAATGACGATTCCTACACTAGGGATTCTATAGTTGCATGATTCACACACAAGAGGTTATTAAATAAAATTGGAGCACGTGGGATTGGGAGGAATATACCAGCATGGATTGAGAACTAATCAATGGACAGAAACAAGGAGTTGGAATAAATGGGTTACTGTGTGGAGTTTGCACATTCTCCTCGTGTCTGCGTGGGTTTCCTCCGGGTGCTCCAGTTTCCTCCCACAGTCCAAAGATGTGCGGGTTAGATTGATTGGCCATGTTAAAGATTGCCCTTAGTGTCCTGAGATATGTAGGTTAGAGGGATTAGTGGGTAAATATATAGGGATATGGGGGTAGGGCCTGGGTGGGATTTTGGTCGGTGCAGACTCGATGGGCCGAATGGCCTCTTTCTGTACTGTAGGGTTTCTATGATTTCTATGATGATTTTGGGTTGACAGCCTCTAACGAGTGGAGTACGGCAGGGATCAGTGTTTGGGTCTCAGCTATTCAGAATCTATATCAATGATATGGATGTGGGGATCAAATATAATATTTCCAAATTTGTGAATAATGGAAAACGAGGTGAAAATCTGAATTGTGAGGAGGATGCAAAGATGTTTCAAGGGGATGTGGAGAGGCTCAGGGAGGCTCCACAACTGGAGTAATGTGTACAGTGTTGAGCTTACAAAAGGATAGAATTGTATTGGAACCAGTTCAGAGAAAGTTCACTCGGCTGATTCCTGGGATGGAGAGGTTTATTTTACGAGGGAAATTTGAGCAGATTGGAGCAATATCTATGAAAGTTCAGAAGGTTAAAAGGTGATCGCATTGAGGGGATGAGACAGGGTGGTTGCTGAGAGGCTGTTGCTTCTTGTAAGAGAAACCAGAACAAGGGGACAGATTTTAAAATGTAATTGTCAGTCCCTTAAGACTGAGATGAGGAGAAATTTATATTTTTAGATGGTGGCTGGTCAGTGGAATTCTCTTCCCTGGAGACTAGTGGCGGCAGAGTCATTGAATATATTCAAGGCTGAGTTCAGAATGATTTTGGATTGAGAAGCGAATCAAGGGTTACGGGGGAAAGAGTTGAGACTATAATTAGATCAGCCGTGATGGAGTATGCTCGAGGGGCTGAATGGCCTTCTGCTGCTCCGAGGTATTTTGTTATTTTCCCAATACGTCCTTCAGACTGCTCTCTGTGACCAGTGATGGATAAACAAGCTCTATGTTTTGTCCTCACCAGAGGCTCTCCTGTGCCCATTCATTAGGCCACCCACTCAACCCATCTCACCAGCAGTAATTACCCACTCTGCCCCCAGGCCTTCCTGATCCAGCACTTCATCTTCCATTGGTGTAAGGATGGCAAGACCTGGATGTCTCCACTCTTCTTCACTCATTCCCTGATGATGTTTGCTCTCTTTCCAAACACACAAATTGTTACTCACTCATCAAACACATGCAGTAGCCCAGGGTTGTCCAACGTGTGGACCAAGGGGTGAATGTGACCCTCGAAGCCCCTCAATGCGGCCCCCGGAGCGAGTTTCCAGAATCTCAGCCACACAGTTCAGTTTGAATGGAAGAATCTGCATGGAGCTGCTCCTCCAATCACATCCCGTTTCTTCCCCATGTTTGCTGCTGATAGGTTTTTGAGCCAATCTGCAGCAAATGTGGGAGAGAAACAATTTGTGATTGATGAGAATTAAACTCTAATAATCATCTTTATTTATTACTCATTATTGTGCTCAGCAAGTTGTTTCTTTTCATATCTCAGTTTAGTTTTTCATTTAAATTTCTGCTGTGCCAAACTTTATCATTCTGAAATTTACTCATCGGCCCCTTGAGTGAGAAAAACATTGACGTGTGTTTGCCCAGTGAATATGTTGGTCAACCCTGCTCTAGCTATGCTGGTGCCAGCCTAACGGACATGTCGCTGACAGTCAATGCTGCTGCCTTTGCATTGTAAGAGTTTTAACAACACCAGGTTAAAGTCCAACAGGTTTATTTGGTAGCAAATACCATTAGCTTTCGGAGCGCTGCTCCTTCGTCAGATGGAGTGGAAATCCGCTCTCAAACAGGACACAGAGACACAAAATCAAGTTACAGAATACTGATTAGAATGCGAATCCCGACAGCCAACCAGGTCTGAAAGAGACAGATAATGTGAGAGAAGGGAGCATTAAGCACAGGTTACAGAGATGTGTATTGTTTGCAGACAGGACAGCCAGTGAGATTCTGCAAGTCCTTTGCATTGCCAGTGTCTGGGTGGAGATGTTCTTTCCACAATTTCCCCCTCATCCTTATTCACATATCAGGCTGTGCTGCACTCACCGTGGCAGAACACATCAGGACATTGATCCTTTTCCACTCTGTAACCACGGGTCTGAAACCTGCTCACCTCCCAGCAATCTCCATCCAGACTGGCTTGTACCGATGGGATAATCTCCTCCCATCCTGAGGGAACAGGACCTCCCTCTGAGCCTGAGCAGCCGGGAGGAACCCCTCCAGGGAGGGTGGGGGGCAAGCCCTGCTCTGCTTTCTGACATTTCAGCCCCTCATTCAGTAAGCAGAGCTCCCTCGCTGCTCCCTCCAGAGCTGCTGTGTTTGAAAGTCCTGCTGCCTTTGGAGATGATGCCAGCATTGCCTCAACCGGGACTGCCCCCTGCCCAGGCTGCCTCAGTGGGCAGCTCCCCCTGCCTGCCAGCCGTTAATTGTCCGCCTCTGACAATATCACCTTCATAACTCTGCCTATCCTGCCCACACGGACACACCACCCATTTCCAATCCCCATGCTGGGACTTCCGAGCTTCTGGTAAAATCACAGCCATTATCTTCAACCTCACCACAAACTGCATTCCCAAACCACTGACCATCCCATGTCCCTCCCGAGCCACTCCGAGTAAGGACATGGGGATCCTGTGATTATGGTCCTGTCCCATCATCATTTTTATCATTTAATCACTCCTGTAATTCCAGTTTGTCCTTTCTTTGTTTCATCCCCAGCCACCCACCGCTGTCACTTCAAACCTGTCAATTCACTGCCCGTTCCCAGTTCCAATGGAAGCTCAAACTTTACCCCTGTTTCTCTCTTCACATGTATTTAGCTAACCTGCTGAGCATTTCCAGTTTATTATATTTATATTTCATTTTCAGCATTGAGTATTTCCTCATTCTACAGAAATGCAGGTTGTGTTTTTGGAATGTCTGATAAAATACATTATTATTGTTATTAACAGTATTATATAAAACACTGGGGATTGAGCCTGATTCCTGTTATTCCTCTCTCTGGTCTCCAGTCTGGCTAATACCGCTCTCACAGATTCTTGTGCTGAGGATCTCGCCTCCGCTCTCTGTACAAACCAGACACTGAGGATTCTGTTCCTGGTAACAAACTACTTCAGAGATCAATCTGTCCCTGCTCTCCGCCGCCTCATACTGACCTGCAGGAGTCTGGAGAATATCTGGTGAGTGTTTGTGTGAATCTTTAGTGTAACAATTAAAATATAAATCGATTTAAAGTATAAATGGGCCTGAATCTTCCAAGTAGCAGCAATGGTATGTGTGAAAATTCCCCCAAACTGAAACTGCTGCATATTTCTCCCAGGATCTTCGGTACTGCGACCCTGGGAGCTCCATCAGAGCAGACGAGAGTCGGGGAAGAGACAGCACACACCCTATTTACAGCACAGTGACTACAAGGAGATCCATCAGAGCAGAGTTGGGGAACAGAGAGCACACACCCTATTTACAGCACAGTGACTCCAAGGAGATCCATCAGAGCAGAGTCGGGGAAGAGACAGCACACACCCTATTTACAGCACAGTGACTCCAAGGAGATCCATCAGAGCAGAGTCGGGGAAGAGACAGCACACACACTATTTACAGCACAGTGACTCCAAGGAGATCCATCAGAGCAGAGTTGGGGACGAGAGAGCACACACCCTATTTGCAGCACAGTGACCCCGGGGAGCTCCACCAGAGTAGAGTCGGGGAAGAGAGGGCACACACCCTATTTACAGCACAGTGACCCCGTGGAACTCCATCAGAGCAGAGTTGGGGAACAGAGAGCACACACCCTACTTACAGCACAGTGACCCCGGGGAGCTCCATCACAGCAGAGCAGAGTCAGGGAAGAGAGAGCACACACCCTATTTACAGCACAGTGACCCCGGGGAGCTCCATCATAGCGGAGTCGAGTCGGGGAAGAGAGAGCACGCACCCTATTTACAGCAGTGACCCAGGCGATCTCCATCAGAGCAGAGTGGAGTCACGTAGAGCGAGCACACCTTATTTACAGCACAGTGACCCCGGGGAGCTCCATAAGTGTTAGTTGATTGTGGGAGTGAATGGGTTGGTGTGTCGTTGGATGAATGGTTAGTCAGGGAGCTGAGGAGAGGTTCAAGGATTAGTTCTGGGTGTCGGGAGGGTGGTCGAGTTGTATTGTGTTGGGTTGGAGGGTTAATCAGCAGTTTGGATGGTGGCTGGGAGTTGGTAATGTTGCTGGGTGTCTAGTTAAATTTGGTTACGTGGTCGGGGGTTAGGATTAGTTTATAGCTTTGGAGAGTAGTGGGTTGGGGTTGCTTCTTGAGCAATCAGTTTAAGTCAGAGATATAGTCAAGAATGTATTCAAGAGGCGGCTGCATATAGCACTTGGGGCGAACAGGATCAATCTGGCTCTCTCTTTCTCTCACTCTCCTTGACCCTGTCATCTGTTGGTCTCTGCATTTCTCGCTCTCTCTCTCTCTCTCTCTCTGGGAGTCTGTAAAAACCTATCCACTAACATGCACACAGGCAGAAACATACACACACACACACACACACACACACACACACACACACACACACACACACACACACACACACATACGCGACTGTGAGAATTGTCACAGATCAATCCCAATATCAGTGAGTAATCTCCAATGCAATCGTTTGTGACCAGGTTGTGCAACATGCATTGAAATGTGGCAATATGGAAATTGGTTCACTCAGTTGGCTGGACAGCTGGTTTGAGATGCACAAAGTCTCCAACACGTCATGAAAGCCCAACCCTTTCAACCTTTCCCCTGGCCTGAGGTGTGGTAAATCACTGCCAGTGAGTTCTCCCCCTCAAAGGGGAGAGAAGCAGATAGTCATCTGGGACTGTGGTCACTTTCCCTTTACCGATGTTCAACTTTATTTCCCTTCCTCAATTTCTGCTCATCTCCAAGAGACTCGAGCGAAATTCTCCCAATCTTTCAACACCAATATTACACATACAATACTGGAGCAATTGGACATTTCAAACAACACCCAATAGCTGGTAACAAAAACTGTTCCAAACAAGAGTGGTGGCACCAGCTGACCCACACAAATATGTAACTTTAAAGGAATATTCGTCTATCCATCCAGCTGACTCTCTTTCTCTGTCTACCTAACAGAGAGATTTTTCAGTGCAGTAACAACTGAAACAGGGTAGAATGTAGGAAAAAGAAAGACAGGAACTTGTGTAAAATAAAACTGAGACACAGGTGAGTTGAGTAATGAATGAAACAAGGCCGAACACAGCAGTATCTCCGATGATGCTGAATGTAAGAGAAACAGATCAAATCTATTCCTGGGGAAGTGCAGCAACAGCTTAGAAATTGTCGGGTGTAGTGTAGATAGAGGCATGGCTGCGTGCGTTAATAACTGTGACTTCACTGAGTGCATTGGAAACAGTGACATAGTTGAGTGAAGCAATAACTAAGTAAAGACCAATTGTAGTATATACAGAGGGATGGCCCCATGCATTAAGAAGAGAAACTGTATCTAGTTTCTAGGGGTGGCACAGTGGTTAGCACTGCAGCCTCTCAGTGCCAGGGACCCGGGTTCGATTCCCCACTTGCGTCACTGTCTGTGTGGAGTCTGCATGTTCTCCCCGTGTCTGGGTTTCCTCCGAGTGCTCGGGTTTCCTCCCACAGTCTGAAAGACATGCTGTTCGGTGGATTGGCCATGCTAAATTTTCCCTCAGTGAAGCCGAACAGCGCCGGAGTGTGGCAACTAGGGGATTTTCACAGCAACTTCATTGCAGTGTTAATGTAAGCCTACTTGTGACACTAATAAATAACATTTAAACTGTATAAAGTGTTATATACACAGATATAGTGCTGACGTAACGAGAAATGGAGACATGCTCCACATTCATTACCCAGACATGGTCTAGTTTATTTTTTATAAAGAGTGACATGGTTAAATGCAGTGATAATTTAAGCAGGTTCCCTCCCTAACAGCACTGTGGGTGTACCTGCACCACATAGACAGCAGCGGGTTCAAGACGGCAGCTCACCACCACCTTCTCCAGGGCAACTAGGAATGGGCAATAAATGCTGACCGAGCCAGTGACACCCACATCACAAGAATTAATAAATAGTCATCTAACCCAGCACATTGTCCAATGAAATATCAATCCATACATGGTATTAATACAGTGAGAACTCAGAAAGGGTTGATTGTAGTGTCCACAGCAGCATGGTGTAGTGTAGTATTCACTGAGAGCGTATAAACAGCGACTGGGTTGAGTGCAGTGATAACTGGGAAAGGAGCTAATGTCCGGGATTCTCCGGCTGTTCACTCGTGGGGAATTCTCTGCTCGCGTTCCCCTGCCTCTGGTTTCCTGCTAGCGTGAGGTGACTTCAATGGGAAATCCCATTGACAGCGACAGGACCAAGAACTCCCTCTGCGAGTGAACGGTGTGTCACCTCTCACTGCCCAGAAAGCTGCTGAGGGGAGACTGGATGATCCCAGAAACTATGTTAAAAATAGCCATATTGGCAACAGCAGGAAATTATTACATCCCAAACTCAGTAATATTCACAATGATATTCTCCAATCAGCTGAAGGGCAGAATTAACTGATAGAAGACCCAGATTGTAATAACTGAGGGAGGTTTAGGGCAGAGATTACTGATACAAGGCCCAGATTGTAATAACTGAGAGAGGTTTTGGGCAGAGATTACTGATACAAGGCCCAGATTGTAATAACTGAGGGAGGTTTAGGACAGAGATTACTGATACCAGGCCCAGATTGTAATAACTGAGAGAGGTTTAGGGCAGAGATTACTGATACAAGGCCCAGATTGTAATAACTGACAAGGGCGGTTGATGGAGGAGAACCGGTGGATGCGGTGTTTTTGGATTTCCAAAAGGCGTTTGATAAGGTGCCCCATAAAAGGCTGCTGAAGAAGATTAGGGCACACGGAGTTGGGGGTAGTGTGTTAAAGTGGATTGGGGACTGGCTATCCGACAGGAAGCAAAGAGTCGGAATAAATGGGTGTTTTTCCGGTTGGAGGAAGGTAACTAGTGGCATGCCGCAGGGATCTGTACTCGGGCCGCAACTATTTACCATTTATATAGATGATCTGGAGGAGGGGACGGAGTGTAGGGTAACGAAGTTTGCAGACGACACAAAGATAAGTGGAAAAGTGAATCGTGTGGAGGACGGAGAAGATCTGCAGAGAGATTTGGACAAGCTGAGTGAGTGGGCGAGGATATGGCAAATGGAGTATAACGTTGAGAAATGCGAGGTTATACACTTTGGAGGAAATAATAACAAATGGGATTACTATCTCAATGGAAACAAATTAAAACATGCTACCGTGCAAAGGGACCTGGGGGTCCTTGTGCATAAGACGCAAAAGCCCAGTCTGCAGGTACAACAGGTGATCAAGAAGGCAAATGGGATGTTGGCCTATATCGCGAGGGGGATAGAATATAAAAGCAGGGATGTCTTGATGCACCTGTACAGGGCATTGGTGAGGCCGCAGCTGGAATACTGTGTGCAGCATTGGTCCCCTTATATGAGGAAGGATATATTGGCATTGGAGGGAGTGAAGAGAAGGTTCACCAGGTTGATACCGGAGATGAGGGGTTTGGATTATGAGGAGAGGCTGAGGAGATTGGGTTTGTACTCGTTGGAGTTTAGAAGGATGAGGGGGGATCTTATGGAGACTTATAAGATAATGCGGGGGCTGGATAGGGTGGAGGCGGAGAGATTCTTTCCACTTAGTAAGGAAGTTAAAACTAGAGGACACAGCCTCAAAATAAAGGGGGGTCGGTTTAAGACAGAGTTGAGGAGGAACTTCTTCTCCCAGAGGGTGGTGAATCTCTGGAATTCTCTGCCCACTGAGGTGGTGGAGGCTACCTCGCTGAATATGTTTAAAGCGCGGATAGATGGATTCCTGATCGGTAAGGGAATTAAGGGTTATGGGGATCAGGCGGGTAAGTGGTACTGATCCACGTCAGATCAGCCATGATCTTATTGAATGGCGGGGCAGGCTCGAGGGGCTAGATGGCCTACTCCTGCTCCTATGTCTTATGTTCTTATGTTCTTATGTTTAGGGCAGAGATTACTGATACCAGGCCCAGATTGTAATAACTGAGAGAGGTTTAGGGCAGAGATTACTGATACAAGACCCAGATTGTAATATCTGAGGGAGGTTTAGGGCAGAGATTACTGATACCAGGCCCAGATTGTAATAACTGAGAGAGGTATCGGGCAGAGATTACTGATACAAGTTCCAGATTGTAATAACTGAGAGAGGTTTCGGGCAGAGATTACTGATACAAGGCCCAGATTGTAATAACTGAGAGAGGTTTAGGGCAGAGATTACTGATACCAGGCCCAGATTGTAATAACTGAGAGAGGTTTCGGGCAGAGATTACTGATACAAGGCCCATATTGTAATAACTGAGAGAGGTTTCGCCAGAGATTACTGATAAGACCATAAGACCATAAGACATAGGAGCGGAAGTAAGGCCATTCGGCCCATCGAGTCCACTCCACCATTCAATCATGGTTGATTTCAACTCCATTTACCCGCTCTCTCCCCATAGCCCTTAATTCCTCGAGAAATCAAGAATTTATCAGTTTCTGTCTTGAAGACGCTCAACGTCTCGGCCTCCACAGCCCTCTGTGGCAATGAATTCCACAGACCCACCCCCCTCTGGCTGAAGAAATTTCTCCTCATCTCTGTTCTAAAGTGACTCCCTTTTATTCTAAGGCTGTGCCCCAGCGTCCTAGTCTCCCCTGCTAATGGAAACAACTTCCCTCCGTCCACCCTATCTAAGCCGTTCTATCTAAGTTTCTATTAGATCTCCCCTCAACCTCCTAAACTCCAATGAATATAATCCCACGATCCTCAGACGTTCATCGTATGTCAGGCCTACCATTCCTGGGATCATCCGTGTGAATCTCCGCTGGACCCGCTCCAGTGCCAGTATGTCCTTCCTGAGGTATGGGGCCCAGAATTGCTCACAGTACTCCAAATGGGGCCTAACCAGGCCCAGATTGTAATAATAGAGAGGTTTAGGTCAGAGATTACTGATACAAGGCCCAGATTGTAATAACAGAGAGGTTTAGGGCAGAGATTACTGATACAAGGCCCAGATTGTAATAATAGAGAGGTTTCGGGCAGAGATTACTGATACCAGGACCAGATTGTAATAACCGAGGGAGGTTTGGGGCAGAGATTACTGATACCAGGCCCATATTGTAATAGCTGAGGGAGGTTGTGGGCAGAGATTACTGATACAAGGCCCAGATTGTAATAACTGAGGGAGGTTTAGGGCAGAGATTACTGATACAAGGCCCAGATTGTAATAACTGAGAGAGGTTTCGGGCAGAGATTACTGATACCAGGACCAGATTGTAATAACAGAGAGGTTTAGGTCAGAGATTACTGATACAAGGCCCAGATTGTAATAACAGAGAGGTGTAGGGCAGAGATTACTGATACAAGGCCCAGATTGTAATAATAGAGAGGTTTAAGGCAGAGATTACTGATACCAGGCCCAGATTGTAATAACTGAGGGAGGTTTAGGGCAGAGATTACTGATCCCAGGCCCAGATTGTAATAATAGAGAGGTTTCGGGCAGAGATTACTGATACCAGGCCCAGATTGTAATAACCGAGGGAGATTTGGGGCAGAGATTACTGATACCAGGCCCATATTGTAATAACCGAGAGAGGATGCGGGCAGAGTTTACTGATACAAGGCCCATATTGTAATAACTGAGAGAGGTTTAGGGCAGAGATTACTGATACAAGACCCAGATTGTAATAACTGAGGGAGGTTTAGGGCAGAGATTACTGATACCAGGCCCAGATTGTAATAACAGAGAGGTTTAGGGCAGAGATTATTGATACAAGGCCCAGATTGTAATAACTGAGAGAGGTTTAGGGCAGAGCTTACTGACACAAGGCCCAGATTGTAATAACTTGAAGAGGTGTAGGGCAAAGTTTACTGATACAAGGGCCAGATTGTAATAACTGAGAGAGTTGTAGGGCAGAGATTACTGATACAGTGCCCAGATTGTAATAACTGAGAGAGGTTTAGGGCAGAGATTACTGATACAAGTCCCAGATTGTAATACCTGAGAGAGGTTTCGGGCAGAGATTACTGATACCAGGCCCAGATTGTAATAATAGAGAGGTGTAGGTCAGAGATTACTGATACCAGGCCCAGATTGTAATAACTGAGAGAGGTTTAGGGCAGAGTTTACTGACACAAGGCCCAGATTGTAATAACTTGAAGAGGTGTAGGGCAGAGATTACTGATACCAGGCCCAGATTGTAATAACTGAGAGAGGTTTCGGGCAGAGTTTACTGATACCAGGCCCAGATTGTAATAACTGAGAGAGGTTTTGGGCAGAGATTACTGATACAAGTCCCATATTGTAATAACTGAGAGAGGTTTAGGGCAGAGATTACTGATAGAAGTCCCATCTTGTAATAACTGAGAGAGGTTTAGGGCAGAGATTACTGATACAAGTCCCTTATTGTAATAACTGACAGAGGTTTAGGGCAGAGATTACTGATACACGGCCCATATTGTAATAACTGAGAGAGGTTTCGGGCAGAGATTACTGATAGAAGCCGCATATTGTAATAACCGAGAAAGGTGTAGGGCAGTGATTACTGATACAAGCCGCAGATTGTAATAACGGAGAAAGGTTTTGGGCCGAGATTACTGATACCAGGCCCCACATTGTAATAACTGAGAGATGTTTAGGGCAGAGTGTACTGATACCAGGCCCAGATTGTAATAACTGAGAGAGGATTCGGGCAGAGTTTACTGATACCAGGCCCAGATTGTAATAACTGAGTGAGGTGTAGGGCAGAGATTACTGATACCAGCCCCAGATTGTAATAACTGAGAGAGGTTTAGGGCAGAGTTTACTGATACCAGGCCCAGATTGTAATAACTGAGAGAGGTTTTGGGCAGAGTTTACTGATTCCAGGCCCAGATTGTAATAACTGAGAGATGTTTCGGGCAGAGTTTACTGATACATGATCCCGGCAGGATTTACTGTTTGATAATCCAGCTGTTTGGCCCCGTTATGAGCACACCTTCCATGGCCATCAAGTCCGGAAGTCGGCCTTGAACCCTTGAAGAATGAGAGGCGACCCCATTGAAACAGACTTAAAATTCTTACAGGGTGTGACAGGGCGGATGTAGATTGGATGTTTCCCCTGGCTGGTGAGACTAGAACCAGGGGACACATACTCAGAATCAGGGGCAGACCATTGAAGACTGAGATGAGGAGGAATCTCTTCACTCAGAGGGCGGTGAATCTTTGGAATTTTCTATTCCAGGGGGATGTGGAAGCCCAATCATTCAGCATGTTCAAGAATCAAATCGATTGTGTGAAATAAAATAGGAATCTGTGTTTGTGTGTGTTTGTGTGTGTTTGTTTGTGTGTTTGTGTTTGTGTGTGTTTGTGTGTGTTTGTGTGTGTGTGTGTGTTTGTGTTTGTGTGTGTGTTTGTGTGTGTGTGCATGCGTGTGTGTGTGCGTGGACATGTTTCCGTGTGTGTTTATTACTGTGTGCGTGTGAGTGTTACTGGGTGAGAATATCTGTTTCTGTGTGTTTTCATAGAATCCTGGACTCCTACAGTGCAGAAGGAGGCCATTTGGCCCATTGAGGCTGCACCGACCACAATCCCACTCAGGCCCCATCTCCATAACCCCATGCATTTACCCGAGCTCGTCTCTCTGACGCGGAGGGACAATTAAGCATGGCCAATGCACCCTAACCAGAACGTCTTTCAGACTGTGGGAGGAAACCGGAGCACCCGGAGGAAACCCACGCACACACGTGGAGAACGGGCAAACTCCGCACAGACAGTGACCCAAGGCGGGAACCGAACCCGAGTCCCTGGCACTGTGAGGCAGCAGTGCTGTGTTTTTGATGTGTGTGTGTGTTTGTGTGTGTGTGTGTTTATTGTGTTTGTGTGTGTGCTTTTTGTGCGTGCTTTGTGTGTGTTTGTGTGTGTGTGTGTGTGTGTTTATTGTGTTTGTGTGTGTGTTTTATCTGCGTGCTTTGTGTGTGTGCGTGTTTTGTGTGTGTTGGTGTGTGCGTGTTTTGTGTGCGTACGTGCCCCATGATCTGTTTGAATGCTGGCACAGGATCGATGGGCCAAATGGCCTACACCTGCTCCTATTTTCCTTTGAGATTTAAATACATTGACACACATGCACGCTGACACACACACACAGAAAGATATACACAGTGTTGACGTATTTATTCACCACTTAATGTGACTGAATGCTGCACATCCCAGTTTACCAAAGACACACAATATTCAGCAGCATTGTAAACAGCGCAGCTGGAAACATCAAATTGGGGATTTGGTTTGAAAAAGTGTCAAAGCCTCTCTTGCTAAAGGCTGTTTGTCTATTGTGCTGACAGTGATACACTGCCATCCTCTGCTGCCTGCTGGACATTGCTCCAGCCGCAGAGAGAGTGAAGTAGATCAGAAACTCACTGGGAGAGAATGCAGCTTCACACAGTATCCATCCAAAATGACAGGAGCATCAGCACACACACAAGCTCCGTGTGGAGACTGAGAGGGGCTCAGTGTGGAACACAAACCTTCACACTAAACCTGGAAGGACATTGATAAAGAGTTTAAAACAAAACTTCAGCAAATGTTTCGAAACATTTTGGTCCGTGGAAAAGTGCAGTTTGTAAAAAGCTGAAGATGTTTCCATTTCACATCTTCCTGCTTTGGGGAAATGGGAGTTATCTTTGCATTGACAAGGATATGGGGAGGGAGGTGTTTGAATGGACATTCAGCTTTTTGGGTGATTAAAGTGTTAACTTTGTTTCCAGAAGCTGTTTACAGTGATTGTCCTGAGAGATTGTATTGTTTCAGTGATGTCGACGTCTCCAATACTTCAGACAGACGAAGGAAACAATATACAAAAGGAAAGATTGGGGGAATCACTACATTGAAGGTGTGAGGCCTCATCACTTTCTGTCTGGTTTTGTTCTGAAATCTTTACATTTTTAAACACTGAAACCTCTTGCCCTTGTTGGGAATATCAGTGCGGTTTGAGAAAAGCAAACACTGATCCCACACTAAACACCGCCCCCCCAACACAGGACTGAGCAGAGAGTGTGAAATTTGACTGGTGTCAGAGTGGATTGTCAAACAGAAGGGATTTGAAAAATCTCTAAATGATTCATTGATTAAAAACTCTAACATTAATGTCCCACATCATAAACATCTGCTTCATTATTGTATCTTTCTTTTACAGATCAAGTGATGGGTTGAATTTTGGACGTTGTAGATTTCCCTCAGCTGATTATTAAGATTCCTGATTGACACAAATACAATATCTGCTGTCGGTAACTCCAATAGCGAAATTCTCTCAGTTTATCATTCTGAATCTGTCACTGAGACAATTGTGGGCGGTAGTTCAGTTTTCAGTGTGAAATGTAGAAGGTAACTTTTGTTGTAATGTAATTGTAGTTAATAGTTTTCCTGTAGTTTAAATCTCAGGTATAAATTAAGAACGTTTCTCGTTCCTGATTCACAATTGTTCATTTCCCGTGATGTTGAGCTCTGGTTTTCTCTTTCTGGTGTCTGGTACAGCTGTACAGATATTGGGCAGCTCAGAGCGTAGGGGTTCAGATCTCATTGTGAAGCTCAAAGGTCAGATTCACGTTTGTTAACTTTAAAATCAATTTTCCTGTAAAATATTCTCTGAATTTTTAAATAAATATTGAATGGAAAATTAAATCTGACTTTGCCAAACTCTGTGTATTTCTCTGTTAGTGTGTTTATGTGTGTGTGTCTCTGTCTCTATCTCTCTGTGTATCTGTGTGTCTCTCTGTCTCTGTACTTCTCTGGATCTGTGTCTCTCTCTCTGCCTCTGTGTGTATATCTCTCTATGTCTCTGTGTGTGTCTCTCTGTCTCTGTCTCTGTGTTTCTCTGTCTCTGTGTGTCTCGATGCTAAGGGCCTAGTATTTCAGGCTCTGACCTGAACCCACAATCTCTCTGACTCTGAGCGAAGATGACTCCATTGAAGGTGTGAGGCCTCATCACTTTCTGTCTGGTTTAGTTTTGTAATGTTTCCATGTTTAAACACTGAAACCTCTTGCCCTTGATAAGTTGGGAATATCACTGCGGTTTGAGAAAAGCAAAGACTGATCCCGCACTAAACACCCCCCAACACAGGACTGAGCAGAGTGTGTGAAATGTGACTGGTGCGAATGTGGATTGTCTTTTAAAAGTGGGTGAGAAACACTTCATTTTCAAATCTTTACCCTGCTTCTGTAGCGTCTCAGATTCCACCAAATCTGCACATCTTTGGACTGTGGAAGGAAACCGGGGCACCCGGAGGAAACCCATGCAGACACAGGGAGAATGTGCAAACTCAACTCCCAACCGAGAATTGAATCATGGTGCTGTGAGGCAGCAGTGCTAAACACTGTCCACCATGTCGCCCTATCCCATGTATTGGGACACGGTGAAAAGTATTGTTTCTTGCACGCTCCACAGACAAAACATACCGTTCATAGAGTTCATTCGGGAGAAGGAGAGGAGAGCGTGCAGAATACAGTGTTGCAGTTACCGATAGGGTATAGAGAAAGATCAGCTAAATGTATAGTAGGTCCACTCAAAAATTAACATTCTGACCAAGCACTAAAGCTTTCCACAAAACAAGGCTCACAAATTCAACACCACTTTCCTTTGTCCAGTCTCCCATCATGCTGTGTTCGGAGTCTCTGATCGATGCAAAGGGCCTAGTATTTGAGGCTCTGAGCTGAAGCCACAATCTGTCTGATTCTGAGGGAAGATTACTGCCCACTCAGATACAGCTGGCTGCAGTATCCCCTTGAAATATATCTGTTGTGTAAAGAGCCAAATGTTTTTTTTCCCTGTGTCTGCTGTCCTTAAAGAACTATTGAATAATCTAAACATCCACATTAATTATCACAGAGCAAGGCCAACATGGGGGAATCGAGTATCAGGTTTAAAAGTTTGTTTATTAGTGTCACAAGTAGGGTTACATTAACACTGCAATGAAGTTACTGTGGAAAATCCGTAGTCGCCATGCTCTGGCGCCTGTTTGGGCAACTTGGGGAGAATTTAGCATGGCTGATACACCTAACCAGCGCGTCTTTCGAACTGTGGGAGGAAACCGCAGCACCCGGTGGAAACCCACGCAGACACGGGGAGAATGTACAAACTCCACACTGACAGTGACCCAAGCCAGGAATCAAACCCGGATCCCTGGCGCTGTGAGGCAGCAGCGCTAACCACTGTGCCGCCCCTCATCGAAACATTGTGCAGTTGTGGAATGCACAGGATAGGAGGGATGTGATAGCACTGGAAAAGGTGCAGAGGAGATTCACCAGGATGTTGCCTGGCCTGGAGAGTTTTAGTTCATAGAATCATAGAACCCCGACAGTCCAGAATGAGGCCATTCGACCCATCAAATCTGCACGGACTCTTACCCAGGCTTACCCCGTAACCCCACGTATGTTCCCGCTAATCCCCCTAACCTATACATCGTGGGACCCTCAGGGCAATTTTGCATGGACAATGCACCCGGAGGAAACCCACGCAGACACGGGGAGAATGTGCAAACTCCACACAGATAGTAACCCGAGGCCGGAATTGAACCCGGGTCCCAGGCGCTGTGAGGCAGCAGTGCTCACCACTGTGCTACCGTGCCGCCACTCGAACTGAAGAGAGATTTTATAGACTGAGGGTGTGATCTTACCACCTGTTGACGCCACACTCCCGCTCAGCGAGGTCGGAGAATCTGGTGACCAGCCAAATCTCCTTTCACTGCAGTGGGATGGGAAAATCCTGCCGGCCTGAACGGTGATAAGATTCCACCCTGGGGTTGTTTTCCGTGGAGCAGAGGAGGCTGAGGGGGAACATGATGAAGATGGATAAGATTATGAGGGACATCGATAGAGTAGAGGGGAGAAAGCTTTCCCCTTGGTGGTGGGATCAATGACCAGGGGGTATAGATTTAGGGTAAGGGGCAGGAGGTTTACAGGGGATGTGAGGAAAACCTTTTTCACCCAGAGGGTGGTGCGAGTCTGGAACTGTCTGCCTGAAAGGGTGGTGGAGGCAGAGACCCTCAGAACGTTTAAGAAGTGCTTAGCTATGCATTTGCAATGCCAAGGCTTACCAGGCCGTGAGCCAAGTTGGGTGATTTGTCTTTGACCGGCACAGATGCAATGGGCCGAAGGGCCTTTTCTGTTCTCTCGACCTCCATTGCTAAAACACAACCTCACTGACCCAGCTTCTGGTCATCCATCCAGATCTCTCCCTCCACAGCTCGGGGACAAATCCTGCCGCGCAATCTTCCTTTGAAGTGGCTTTGGACATTTCATTCTCCATGAGGACTTGTCCGGACAGTGGCTGCTGTTGTTGTGTTTGTCTCAGTGTCAGCTCAGAAACATGGACAACATGTTAGAAATGGCCGTCTCCCAGTGAGTCTGAGGACAGGGCAGGCTTTGAGCGAGGACTGGGCCGCTCCCTGAAGGACACAGGGCCACCATTGTGCTTTTTGCTGACAAACAGAAAGCTTTCACCCCTCTCTCTCTCTCTCTCTCTCTCGTGTCTCATCTCACTCACATTCTGCCCCTTCCATTCACTCTGTGCTGCTTTCTGGAGGAGGCTGCCAGCTTTATCCGCCACAGAGCATCTGCCAACAAGAACATCAGATGAAACCTTCCATTCCCCAAGTCCCTCTTTTCTCTCTGCTCCTCGCTGTCTTTCCGGAGGAAATGGGATGGGAAGCTGATGGGAAAAGATTTGCAGGGCTCCAGGGACAAGGTGGAGCAGTGGGACTGGCTCGATTGCTCTAGCAGAGAGTCGACACCAGCTGAATGGGCTGAATGGCCTCCTTCATTCTGTGGCTATTCGATGGTTGACACACAATAGATAGTCAATATCTTTTCCCAAAGGGGAGTCTAAAACTAGAGGGCATGGGTTTAAGGTGAGAGGGGAGAGATACAAAAGTGTCCAGAGGGGCAATCTTTTCACACAGAGAGTGATGAGTGTCTGGAACAAGCTGCCAGAGGTAGTAGTAGAGAGGGGCACAATTTTATCTTTTAGAAAACATATAGACAGTTACATGGGTAAGATAGATGTAGAGGGATATGGGCCAAATGTGGGGAATTGGGACTAGCTTAGGGGTTAAAAGAAAAAGGTCAGCATGACAAGTTGGGCCAAAGGGCCTGTTTCCATGCTGTAAACATCTATGACAACTTGTCATTTGGGTCTCAACTTCAAGTTTCTAGGTGTCCAGATCACCAACAACCTGTCCTGGTCCCCCCATGCTGACACTATAATTGAGAAAGCCCACCAACACGTCTACTTTCTCAGGAGGCTGAGGAAATTTGGCATGTCAGCTACGACTCTCACCAACTGCTACAGATGCACAATAGAAAGCATCCTTTCTGTATCACGGCTTGGTCTGGTTTCTGCTCTGTCCAAGACTGCAAGAAATTACAAAAGGTCGTGAATGTAGCCCCGTCCATCACGCAGACGAGCCTCCCATTCATTGACTCTGTCTACACTTCCCGCGGCCTTAGAAAAGCAGCCAGCATAATTAAGGACCTCATGCACACATTCTCTCTTCCACCTTCTTCCGTCAGGAAAAAGATACAAAGTCTGAGATCACGTACCAACCGACTCAAGAACTTCCCTGCTGCCCTCAGACTTTTGAATGGACCTGCTACATATTAGATTTATCTTTCTCTACACCCTACCTATGATTGCAACACTACATTCTGCACCCTCTCTTTTACTTCTCCCCGATGTACTCTCTGAACGGTATGTTTTGTCTGTACAGCATACAAGAAACAATACTTTTCACTGTATCCCAATACATGCGACAATAATAAATCAAATCAAATCAAAATTCTCCAAACTCTTTCCTCCATGATAGATTGCAGCATTTAAAGAACACGCCCAGGGCCCAGTGCTGAGTCTGAGGGTATCTGACTACAGTAAGGTGAGTGATACAGGAGGGTCTCACTGTCTGAGGGAGGTGAGTCTTAGCCGGGGGTGCGTGAGTGACCCAGGTTAACCTGACACTCCAGGGACAGTTGGAATGGAGCTTTCCCCCGGGCTGTCCCCTCCCCGTGTCTGCGTGGGTTTCCTCCGGGTGCTCCGGTTTCCTCCCACAGTCTGAAAGATGTGCTGGTTAGGGTGCATTGGCCGTGCTAAATTCTCCCTCAGTGTAACCCGAACAGGCGCCGGAGTGTGGGCAACTAGGGGATTCTCACAGTAACTTCATTGTAGTGTTAATGTAAGCCTACTTCTGAGACTAATAAATAAACTGAAACTGAAGGTGAAGGTGCTGCTGTGACAATGCACTCTTGTTTAAACACTCTGCAATGCTGAGACTGGGAGAAGTGACCAACAGGGGGCAGCATTGCAGCTTCTGTCCCCCGATTGAAACTGGGATTGTTGCTCCATCTGCTGCACAATCCCAACCCCATCCACTGGGGGTAACCTGGACAATGGCTGCAGACAGACCTCACTGCGCACGCGCCGCAATGACACCCCCCAGCCGGCGGCCATTTTGCGTTGCCAAGGGAGACGGCCAGCGGCCATATTCCCTTGCCAAGGGAGGCGGCGGCGGCGACCATCTTGCTGTTGCCAGGGGAGACGGCATCAATGCGGCGGCGTCCCGCGCGCTGGCCTCTGGGAGCATTCCCGTCCCGCACATGCGCACAGGCAGCCCCCGGGAGCGTTACAGAGACGCCTGGTGGCCGGGAAGGGCAATAGCAGCAGCACAGTCTCTGCCCAAAGGCTTCCCCAGTTCAGCTGCTCAGAGACACTGGGAATGTCTTCAAGTGGAAACTTCAGCTTCTCACATTCCCCCCCTGTGTTCAGTCATTGTTTCCTAGACAACCTCTGTAGTGACATCAAGGGCGGCACGGTAGCACAGTGGTTAGCACTGCTGCTTCACAGCTCCAGGGTCCCGGGTTCGATGCTCGGGTCACTGTCTGTGTGGAGTTTGCACATTCTCCTCGTGTCTGCGTGGGTTTCCTCCAGGTGCTCCGGTTTCCTCCCACAGTCCAAAGATGTGCGGGTTCGGTTGATTGGCCAGGTTAAAAATTGCCCCTTAGAGTCCTGGGATGCGTAGGTTAGAGGGATTAGTGGGTAAATATGTGGGGGTAGGGCCTGGGTGGGATTGTGGTCGGTGCAGACTCGATGGGCCGAATGGCCTCCTTCTGCACTGTAGGGTTTCTATGATTCTATGATCACAAACAACTTGTTCACATTGAAGGCCATGGCAATCTGGACCATTCGGCTTCAAAGCCATTGAGCTTTGAAATTTCAATTGAAATGTTGGAGATGAGAGTTTATCGATGCAAGTCATGTTGCATGTGGAACGCTCATGATGCCACAATTAGAGCGGTGCAGACATCTCACAGGGTTGTGTGACTGGAGGAGATGTCAGAGACGGGCTGGTTAAATATAGAGGGACAGGGTCTGAAGCTAAGTTTTGGGTAAAAGATGGCAGTAATGTTGTGACATTAATTTAGCTTCAGGTAGTTGCTGGGGAGGGGGGATAGAGAGGTTGGGGAGTGATGTTTGTATTGGACCAAATAGTTTGCTTTTATCACGAGACGGCGATTTCATGGTCATTATTCCGGAACCTACGTTGTGTAAGGTGACCATGAAACTGCCGTCTGGTGTCATGAACCTCGGCTAACACTCGACAAAATACAGACTATTCCGCATTCCCCACCATAACGATGAACATGTCTGTCAAGCTGCAGCGGGAGGGAGTGAACTCCCAGGCGGAGTTGCATGTCTCACATCACAGGTTGAGTGAATCTAACAACTCAAATGAAAGGGAGTGAATTGTGAAATTCCATTGAGAATTTAGGTCGGCAATTGTTGAAATATAGACTGATTTAATAAAACTTCACGAGAAAACACACATGAATCCGATTATTAACTGGCTTTAATAGCACTTAATTGTGAATAAATACAGTTCTACAGGTTGTAAAATGAGGAATATTCGCACCAATTACTGAGCAGCAGGATTAACCTTTTATTTACAAGACTCAATAGCATATAAAACACGTCACATGTGGAACAGATTTAACTTAAATCTAGCGCAGACCAGACAACAGAATCAAGCTAATTGTAAATGAAAATCACAGATAATACGAATGTAACTCCCCTCCCTCCTGTATTTTGTAGTTTGTGTCCAGCTCCTCTCCCCTCCACCCCCTCCACCACCCCCCGGGGGTCACTGTCCCCCGAGTCTTCAATCTCCAACAGTGCTCTTGCTCTCTTGCCGCCAGTTGTGGACATTTGCCTTCACTTGTCCTTTTCCTGGGGCACAAACACCTTGGTGGAGCGGGACAGCAGCTTCTGGCCACTGCTGCCATCTGGCCGCTGATCTTTCCCATGACTCCTTCAGCAATTGGAGCAAACTCCTCAAGACCAGACAGATTGCGTCTGCGTTGAGAGTGGAGACAAAGAACCAGGAGCTCCTCTTCCAGCGGATCACTTGTTTCTGCAACAACTTCCTTCTCATAAACTCTGTCAGCAAAGAGCCAGCCAAGATCTAGAAGCTCCTCTGGTGGACGGTCAGCGTATGTTTCTGTGTCTTCATTATCTCTGTTCCAGCCCGTCTGAGAAAGGAAGGTGAGAGACCTGCAATCTCCTCCTCTGGTCCAGTGGTTACCGGCTGCTCCAACCTTCTTGTGTAGAACCAGGTTCAGTTATTTTCTCACTCAACGGGCCGATGAACAGATATTGGAAAGAAAAAGATTGGCACAACATTAAACAGGAGTTCCAAAATAAAGCTCAGATATAAAAAGAAACATCTTACTGAGCAATGAACAAATAATTTTGAAGCAATAAATTGATAATGTTAAAACATGAGTAATAAATAATGATGACCATTCGGGGGAGAGTGTGTGTCTGTCCGTCTCACTCCCAATATCAGCGGGTGTGAGTGTGTGTTGGTGTGTGGCAATGAGGGTGGATGTGAACCCTCAGAGTGAGAGTTATCCAAAACATTATCACTCACTCACAAACACCTCCAACTTCCTCACATGTAAACACACACAAACACACTCTTACATTTCCACATACAAAGAGATACACACGCAAACATACTTCTCACTCTTACTCACACACACGCACACACACACTCCTCTTTCTTGCACACACACGCTCTCCCTCGCACACACACTCTCTCTCACACAGACACACACTCTCTCTCATACTCTCTCTCACGCACACATCTCGCCAACACACACACACGCTCTCTGACACACACACGCTCTCTCTCACACGCACACACTCTCACGCACACACACACTCTCACACACACTCTCTCGCACACATGCGCTCTCGCACACACACGCACTCTGACACACACGCTCTCTCGCACACTCCTGCACACACCCTCTCTCGCACACTCCTGCACACACCCTCTCTCGCACACTCTCTCTCACACTCTCTCTCACACACACTGTACTCACACACTCTCTCTCGCACACACCCTCTCTCGCACACACCCTCTCTCGCACACACCCTCTCGCACAAACATACTGTACTCACACACTCTCTCTCGCACACACCCTCTCTCGCACACACACTCTCGCACACACATACTGTACTCACACACTCTCTCTCGCACACACACTCGCACACACACACACACTCACACATGGTCACACTGTCAGACATGCACACACTCTCTCACATGCACACACATCACTCTCACACACACATGCTCTCCCTCACACATGCTCAGCCTCACATATGCTCACCGTCACACACACTAGCCCTCACACACACTCGCCCTCACACACACTCGCCCTCACACACGCACTCCCTCACACATGTACTCCCTCACACGCACACACTCACACATGCACACTCTCACACACGCACACTCTCACACACAATCAAGCACACACTCTCTCAGGCACATACTCTCTTACACCCACACTGTCACACGCACACACACACTCTCTCCCACACACTCTTTCAGACAAACGCACACTCACTATCTCACACGCACACTCTCTCTCACATGCACACACACTCTCACACGCACACTCTCTCGCACACACTCGCACACACTCTCTCTTGCACACACACTCTCTCCCACTCCTCTCTCTCGCACACACTCTCTCACGCCCACACTGTCACACGCACACATACACACTCCCACACATTCTCTCAGACAAACTCACACTCTCACACACCCTCGCTCGTACACGCACACACTCTCTCACACGCACACCCTCTCTCAGACACTCTCTCACACACACTCGCACACACTCTCTCTTGCACACACACACTCTCGCACTCCTCTCTCTCGCACACACTCTCTCACGCCCACACTCTCTCACGCCCACACTGTCACACGCACACATACACACTCCCACACATTCTCTCAGACAAACTCACACTCTCACACACCCTCACTCGTACATGCACATTCTCTCTCAAACGCACACGCATTCACACGCACACACACTCTCTCTCACACGCTCTATCTCACACACGCACACACATTCTCTCAAACACACTCTCGCACACACTCTCTCTCACACACACTCTCTCTCGCACACTCTCTCGCCCAAACTCTCTCGCACACTCACACACACTCTCTCGCACACACTCTCTCGTGCCCACACACACTCTCTCCCACACATTCTTTCGGACAAACTCACACTCTCACACACTCTCTCTCACATGCTCTATCTCACACATGCACACACACTCTCTCACACACACTCTCTCCCTCTCTCGCACACAATCTCTCGCATTCACATGCACACACTCTCTCACGCCCACACTGTCACACACACACATACACTCTCTCCCACACATTGTTTCAGACAAACTCACACTCTCTCTCTTACAAGCACACTCTCTCGCACGCACACACTCTCTCTCTCACACACACACTCTCTCTCTCACACACACAATCTCTCTCTCTCTCACATGCTCTATCCCACACACACTCTCTCTCACATGCACACACTCTCTCTCACACACACACTCTCTCTCTCACACACACTCTCTCTCTCACACACACACTCTCTCACACACACACACTCTCTCACACACACACACTCTCTCTCTCACACACACTCTCTCTCTCTCTCTCACATGCTCTATCCCACACACTCTCTCTCTCTCTCACACACACTCTCTCTCACACACTCTCTCTCTCACACACTCTCTCTCTCACACACTCTCTCTCACACACTCCCACACATTCTTTCAGACAAACTCACACTCTCACACACACTCTCTCTCACACACTCTCTCTCTTGCACACACTCTCACACGCACACACTCTCTCATACGCACACACTCTCTCTCACGCACACTCTCTGTCACACGCGCACACTCATCTCTGTCACACACACTCATCTCTCTCACATACACTCTCTCTCACACGCACACACACTCTCACATGCACACACTCTCTCTCTCTCACACACACGCTCTACCTCACACGTACACTCTTTCTCAGACACACACTCTCTCTCACACTGACTCTAGTCCCTCAAATCTCTCTCTCTCAGACGCAAACATACCAGCTCTCTCACACACACACCCTCCTTTTTCTCTCTCACAGAAATATGCACGCATGCGCAGACACAGACAGACACACACACACTTCCCTCCCTATCTTACATTTACACACACATGCCAAAAATTGACACACTACTCTCTCTCACATACACGCACTCCAAACTATCTCTCTCTCACACACACACTCACACACATACACACTCACACACATACACACACACTCCTCTTTCTCACACTCACTCTATCTCATAAACACACACTCTTTTCCCTTCTTTCACACACACACACACACACACACACACACACACACACACACACTGTAATCCCTCCAACACAGACACCCACACATTCCTATCCTGTTTCTCTCACACAGACACGCTATCTCATAGACATGCACAAACACACTTCTCCTCTCACTTATTCCTCTTTCTCTCTCACACACACATATCTAGTTTCGCTCACACATACAGGCTCACACACACACTCCTCTCTCTCACACACAAACACAGCGCTCCATACTATCCCTCACACACCACACTCTCCTCTCTCTCTTTATTTCACACACACACACACACACAAACTGTGAATGTGTGTGAAAGAGACACAAGAGTTGCAATGTGTGTGAGCGAGAGTGTGAAAGGAGTGTGTGTGTGTGTGTGAGAGACAGAGTAGAGCTGATATCTCTGTGTGTTTGTGTGTGAGAGAGGAGAGAGAGATTGGAATCAGTGTGTGAGTGTACATGTGTGAGAGAAACAAAGTGTGTGTGTGTGAGAGAGTTGAGTGCTTCCATGTGTGAGTCAGAATGATGGGTGTCAGTGAGACAGGGGGAGAGATTGTGTGTATAGGGGTGTGTGTGTGATATAAAGAAAGACTCTCCTCCTTGCTCACACACAAACAGACACACACTAACAAGCTGATCCCCAGTGTCCCTACCCAACCCGGCGCGCAGCACGGACTGGCCCCCCACACTAACTCTGGCATCTCTCTCTCACACAGACACACATCTTTCTTTATTCCACACACACACACACACAGCCATACACACTGAATCCCTCTCACTCACATCCCTCATTCTGACACGTACATGCGCTCACCTCTCTATCACACACACACACACAGTGTTTCTCTCACACATGTATGCTCACACACTGATCCCAATCTCACTCCTCTCTCACACACACACACACATAAAGATAGCAGCTCTCCTCTATCTCACACACATTCACACTCTCACTCACACACACATTGCAACTCTTGTCTCTCTCTCACACACAGACATTCACACTGACTCCACTCTATCTCACAGACACACACACACTCTGACAATTTCTCTATTTCACACACACTGACTCCAGTCCCTCACCTCTCTCTCACACACGCAAACATACCAGCTCTCTCACACACACACACAGCCTCCTCTTTCTCTCTCTCACACACACAGCCTCCTCTTTCTCTCTCTCACACACACAGCCTCCTCTTTCTCTCACACACACACACAGCCTCCTCTTTCTCTCTCTCTCACACACACACACACAGCCTCCTCTTTCTCTCACACACACAGCCTCCTCCTTCTCTCTCTCACACACACACAGCCTCCTCTTTCTCTCTCTCACACACACAGCCTCCTCTTTCTCTCTCACACACACACAGCCTCCTCTTTCTCTCACACACACACACAGCCTCCTCTTTCTCTCTCTCTCACACACACACACAGCCTCCTCTTTCTCTCACACACACAGCCTCCTCCTTCTCTCTCTCACACACACACAGCCTCCTCTTTCTCTCTCACACACACACACAGCCTCCTCTTTCTCTCTCACACACACACAGCCTCCTCTTTCTCTCTCACACACACACACACACAGCCTCCTCTTTCTCTCTCTCACACACACACAGCCTCCTCTTTCTCTCTCACACACACACAGCCTCCTCTTTCTCTCTCTCACACACACACAGCCTCCTCTTTCTCTCTGTCACACACATAGCCTCCTCTTTCTCTCTCTCACACACACACAGCCTCCTCTTTTTCTCTCTCTCACACACACACAGCCTCCTCTTTCTCTCTCTCACACACACAGCCTCCTCTTTCTCTCTCTCACACACACACAGCCTCCTCTTTCTCTCTCACACACACACACAGCCTCCTCTTTCTCTCTCACACACACACACAGCCTCCTCTTTCTCTCTCTCACACACACAGCCTCCTCTTTCTCTCTCTCACACACACACAGCCTCCTCTTTCTCTCTCTCTCACACACACACACACAGCCTCCTCTTTCTCTCTCTCTCACACACAGCCTCCTCTTTCTCTCTCTCACACACACACAGCCTCCTCTTTCTCTCTCACACACACAGCCTCCTCTTTCTCTCTCTCACACACACACAGCCTCCTCTTTCTCTCTCTCACACACACAGCCTCCTCTTTCTCTCTCACACACACACACAGCCTCCTCTTTCTCTCTCACACACACACAGCCTCCTCTTTCTCTCTCACACACACAGCCTCCTCTTTCTCTCTCACACACACACACAGCCTCCTCTTTCTCTCTCTCTCACACACACACACAGCCTCCTCTTTCCCTCTCTCACACACACAGCCTCCTCTTTCTCTCTCACACACACACAGCCTCCTCTTTCTCTCTCACACACACAGCCTCCTCTTTCTCTCTCACACACACACACACATCCTCCTCTTTCTCTATCTTACACACACACACAGCCTCCTCTTTCCCTCTCACACACACACAGCCTCCTCTTTCTCTCTCACACACACACAGCCTCCTCTTTCTCTCTCACACACACACAGATTGAGCTGGCCGAGCGCTAAAGGACACAGAGTTTCTGTGGCAAGTGAGGGGAACAACAAGAGGGAAAACATACAAGACCCCTTCCTCACCAACCTGCCTGCCACAAATACATCTCTCCATGACAGCAGTGGTCGGAGTGACCATTGCACACTCCTTGTGTAGATAAAGTCCCATCTTCACAGTGAGTGCTGTGTGGCACTATCACCGTGCTGTATTGGATAGATTTGGGTTTAGGATTGAAATAAAAGTTCAGAATCTTGTTGTAAACTAATTTCTGATGAGAGTGACAGAATGATGGGGAAAGATCACAGACAGTGCTTCTTAAAGGGACTCTGTACTGGTTGGAGTCAAACCTGACACATGGGAAGATGGTTGTGGTTATGGGGCTCAGTCATCTCAGCTCCAAGACATCACTGCAGGAGTTCCTCAGGGTAGTGTCCCAGGCCCAACTATTATGTTTGCATCTAATTATAAACAATAAAAAGACAACCATTTAGGTCAGTATAATTAAAACAAGGAACAGTTTACTTAACGTCTTCATAGTTGCTTAGTCATTCTAATACTGCTTCCCCAGCTTGTTCCCTGGGTCACCTATCCCGGTCTCTTAAAGGGGCATAACACCCCAAACTACATATATAACACTCCTCCCCTTTAATTTCAACAACTCTCAGTAACAACTCTCAGTACACAATTTTAAACATTATGCAGGCATTGGAGTGAACATATAAACATGGTAAGAACTGCTTACAGGAAAACACGGTAACACATGGAAAACAACCACTCCCTTCCTCAAGCGTCATATCCAATCATTGGAGGACTTTGACATAACTGAAACAAGGTCTCTCAACATCATAGGGCAGGGTGGGTGGGTGTTACTTGTTTCTTCGATTGTAAAGACCAATTCAAAGTATCTGTTCATTCGCATGTCATATCCTTATTTTCCAATATTAATTCTACAGGCTCACTTTCTGTGGACAAACACTCACTTTCAGTCATTTCTGTTTAAAAATATCTGTGGAAACTCTCAACATCTGTTTTCATATTTGTGGCGAGCTTTCTACTGAACTCTAAACTTCCCCTCCTTGTTCATCTTTCAGTCATTCTTTACTATTTTTGATAATCTGCCAAATCTTCTGATCTGTCACTCAAATATGTTTTATCTTTAACTTTGATACTGTCTTTATCTGTTCTAACTAACCACAGAGGGTGCCCCCCCCCCCCCCCCCCCCCCCGGGAATCCCTCCCCCGGGAATTTTTCATTCTTGTTGAATATATCTACTCTGTGGATTGTGAAATAGTAAACTTATTTCAGGTTAGAATATTAGACTCAGATCCTCCCTCAAAATGAATGCTAAATTCCATCACATTATGATGGCTGTTATCTCAGGTTGCCTCCACTATCAGGTCATTAATTAATCCTTATTTGTGTACTTTCCCAGGTCGAGTATAGTCTGCTCTCTCGTAGGTGGCAAAACAAGACTTTTGTCTTTATCTAGATTAAAATCCGGAATGATAATCACCATCTCTTTCTGACAAACTCCTTTATACCTTGTTCCTCCTGTGTGGTTACTGTTTAGGGGCTGTCAATCCCACAAGAGACTTCTTCCCTTTATCGTTTCTCATAAATTTCTTCCTGAACCGTTTCTACATCCAGGTTTCCTGAGCTTAGTCCATCCCTCTCTATTGTGTTAACACCATCATTAATTAATAGAGCTAGTCCTCCTCCACCTTTTCCTCACTTCCTGTCCTTCCCAAACATCTTGTACCCTTCAATATTCCGGTCCCAATCTATGTCACCCTGCAGCATAAAATGGCTCAGATTATATTCATTTATTTCCATTTTTGTATCAAAAACAATTTAAAAATGAAACAAAAAGCTAAATAACCAAGAAACTGATGCTACTTCACAGTCTCACATTCACTCACTAACTCACTCTAGAAAGGTTACAGGAGTAAAAAAGGAGATGTTCCCACACCACTTCTCTGCTGTAATCTGATGATCGAAGTTGCAGTCCCGATGAGAGATCTCCTTTAGTGAAGGATCAGTGAAGGGGTTTTGACAGCCGGGGTAGAAGATGTTTCTGGGATCCCCTTGAAAGGATGAAGTTGGTTTCTGGTCATTTCTTCAATCGATGAACAGTCAGTTCCTGTGTGGGTTGAGGTTCAGGGAGAGAATCGTCTGCTCCATGGTTTGTCACCAGAATGGACGGATTCTTCTTGTGGTGTCCTGAGGCTTCAGAGACTGTGGCCAGAAAAGCAGTTTAATGTTTTTCCTGATGTGTCGTGTCTGGATCTCTTCCCCGGCTGTAGTCAGAATGAGTTGAATTGTTTTTACTCAAACCAATAACTATCCTCAAACCAGCAGTGGTTGTGCTCAGATTTCTCCAGAATCTGCTGCTTCGCTCGGGCTGCTGTCACCGACAGTCACAATCTCTTCTCTTTGTGAGGTCCATACTGAATAAGATCCATATTCTAACTGATGTGTGCCATGCCTTACATGGCAGCATCCTCTGTAGCTGGCATCAGACCAGCCCTGAAACCCAACCTCCCAGAGTGATCCCAAACTGATTGGCCGTAACCAGGGGTGATGACCTGTCTCCGGGTGACATCACAAAGCAGCCAGCAGCCAATCACACGGCGGCCTGCAACATGTCCCCAAGCGGCTGCAGTGGCCAGTTTGAATGGACGGGGAGTTTGTGTCCGCTCCCAGCTCCAGGCACTGGACCCTTCAACAATCTCAACACCATCAACAACTCAATGCAGCAAGAGGTCCCTCACCCCTGACATTACTGGGCTGAGTGATGGTGTGTTTCAGAGGTTGCATCATCTCATTCGCTGTTCCAAAAGGAAGAAAAATAAATTAAAATGGATTGAATTAAATTGAAAATTGAGTACAGCCACACAAAAAGCAGCACTCGTCAGCTTTTGATGGCCTCCCTCACAACGGCGCGGAGAGCTCTTGATAGTTTGCTTTCAGAACAACTCAAAGGCCATTCTGAGGAAGTCCATCAAAAGCTGCTGAGTGCTGCTTTTTGTGTTGCTGTACTCAATTTTCAATATCTAATATCTGTACTATGTTATCGATATAGATAATAATATCTATATTATCTATAGGATAATAACTGAGATCATAAACCCAGACCAAACGAGTAGAACAGGGCATTACTCTGGGGACAATCTCCACAGGCTCCTTAACATCATGACTCATGCCCAAGGTCGTGGAGTTGAGGCCATGGTCTTATCTTCCGACTCTGAAAAGGCCTTTGACCAGGAATCATGGGTGTTCCTATTTCAGACTTCAGACGGCCTGGGGTTTGGACCCAACTTTGTAAGATGGGTCCAGATCCTTTATTGAAATCCACAGGCCTCTGTCAGAGCGAATGCTCAAATTTCTGAAGTCTTTGGACTCAAGAGGAGGACAAGACAGGATTGGCCTCTGTCCCCCCTTCTGTTCACTATATGCATAGAATCCTGAGCACAAATGGTGAGAGACAGTCAGGACATAAAAGGTGTTCCAGCTGGAGAAGAAGAGCACAAATTGACATATTCTGATGACATCCTGCTATATTTATCAGATCCTACAACATCCATATTCTTTCTGAAAAGAGAATATTATAAAGTTTGGCGATTACTCAGGTTACAAAGTTAATGTTGATAAAACTGAAGAAATGGAAATAACCTCCCTGAAATGACTTCCCTGCTTTTCAAATCTGTGCCACAATTGATAACTTCCTCTGTAAATTTAGAAACCCTACAGTGCTGAAGGAGGCCATTCGGCCCATTGTGTCTGCACCGACAACAATCCCACCCAGGCCCTATTCCTGTTACCCCACATATTTACCCTGCTAATCCCCCTGACACGAAGGGGCAATTTACCATGGCGAGTCAACCTAACCTGCACATCTTTGGACTGTGGGAGGAAACCGGAGCACCCGGTGAAAACCCACTCAGACATGGGGATAATTCTCTCTGGACCCTCACCAGTGGTGACCAGAGCTGTACACTCGATCCTAACTGTGGTCTAAATAGTGTTCGATATAGCTCAAGCAGATCCTGCCCTGCTCTGGTATTCTATACATCTGCCAGTAAAGGAAAGTATTCCGTCTGCCGGTCGAAACCACCTTATCGAGCTGTCCTGTTACCCTCAGGAATCAGTGGACACTCACTCTAAAATCCCTCTATTCACAAACAGGGAGATCATATTAGAGAGAGAGGGGGGATTGTTATGGGAGATGAAAAGGCCCAATGTGTCATATGGTCTCAATCTGCTGTCTCTCTGCCTCAGAATTATTCAATACCGGCTCAGAGTGTGTGCATAACCAGAATCAAACACACACCGCTGTTCTTTACATCCAACTCTGTAGCTCGGCCTGGTGTCTCCTCCCCGCGCCCCCCCTCCCCCGCACGCCTCCGCCCCCGCGCGCCCCCTCCCCCGCGCGCCCCCTCCGCCGCGCGTCCCCTCCCCCGCGCCCCCTCCCCCGCGCGCCCCCTCCCCCGCGCGCCCCCTCCTCCGCGCGCCCCCTCGCCCGCGCGCCCCCTGCCCTGCTCTGGTATTCTATTCATCAGTATGAAGTCTCACAACACCAGGTTAAAGTCCAACAGGTTGACACACACAAGCTTTTGTGTGGCTTTTGCTACCAAATAAAGCTGTTGGACTTTAACCTGGTGTTGTGAAACTTCTTACTGTGTTTACCCTAGTCCAACGCCGGCATCTCCACATCATGACAGAATGTTGAGCAGACTGTGTTGCAAATCTGGAACTCGCTGCCTGAGTGGCTGCTGGAGGCAGGGACTCTCTGATTGAAGAAGCTTCTGGACAAACACATCAATCCACAAGGTATCGTCGCTGATAGTCCAAGTGCATTGATTGGACTCAATTGTTATTGAGGGGGCGAGTTGTGGGGGGAAGTGGGGCAAGGGGGAGGGGTTGAAGGGTGCAAGAGGTTGTGGGGAGGGGATGAGGAGTTGTGGGGGGGGTTGAAGGTTGTGGGGAGGGGGTGAGGGGTTGCGGGGGGCAAGGGATGAGGGGAGGTGGGGGAAGGTAAGTTTGCTGATGACACAAAGGTTGGTGGATTTGTGGATAGCGATGAGGACCATCAGAGGATACAGCAGGATATCGATCAGTCCAAGACTTGGGCAGAGAGGTGGCAGATGGAGTTTCGTCCGGACAAATGTGCAGTAATGCATTTTGGAAGGTCTAACACAGATAGGAAACTTACAGTAAATGGCAGAACCCTTAAGAGTATTGATAGGCAGAGGGATCTGGGTGTACAGGTACACAGGTCACTGAAAGTGGCAATGCTGGGGCAGAAGGTAGTCAAGAAGGCATACGGCATGCTTGCCTTCATCGGCCAGGGTATTGAGTTTAAAAATTGGCAAGTCGTGTTGCAGCTTTATAGAACCTTAGTTAGACCGCACTTGGAATATAGTGTTCAATTGTGGTCGCCACACCAGCACAAGGATGTGGAGGCTTTGGAGAGGGAATAGAAAAGATTTACCAGGATGTGGTCTGGTCTGGAAATCAGCCTCCCACCATTCATTTGTTTATTTCTATGATTCAGGAATCCCAGTGGGTTGTGGCTGAGGCTTTTTTCCAAAGAGTGGGAGCTGAGAACTGAGCTCACACTGGAGACTCTGTGTCTTTTTTCACTGCACCGCCCCCCCCCCCCCCCCTTGCTTTGCTTTGCTTTGCTTTCAATCAATTTCTTATGTTCCCTCGCACTCTTTCCTGTCCCCATCACTCTCTTCACTATCACTCCCACGCACTCTCAATTTCTCTCTCCACACCTTCATCCTCCCCCTGCTTCACTCATGCCCTTCAGAGACGGAAATCTGCCGTCCTTACCTGGTCTGGTCTACATGCCATTCCAGAGCCACAGCAACATGTCTGACTCTTAACTGTCCTCCCAAATTGCATAGCAAGCCATTTTGTTCAAGGGCACAGTGGGTTAACTCTGCTGTCTCACAGTGGCACGGTGACACAGTGGGTTAACACTGCTGCCTCACGGTGACACAGTGGGCTAACACTGCTGTCTCACAGTGACACGGTGACACAGTGGGTTAACACTGCTGCCTCACAGTGACACGGTGACACAGTGGGTTAACACTGCTGCCTCACAGTGACACGGTGACACAGTGGGTTAACACTGCTGTCTCACAGTGACACAGTGGGTTAACACTGCTGCCTCACGGTGGCACAGTGGGTTAACACTGCTGCCTCACAGTGACACGGTGACACAGTGGGTTAACACTGCTGCCTCACGGTGACACAGTGGGTTAACACTGCTGCCTCACAGTGACACGGGTGACACAGTGGGTTAACACTGCTGCCTCACAGTGACACGGTTACACAGTGGGTTAACACTGCTGTCTCACAGTGACACGGTGGCACAGTGGGTTAACACTGCTGCCTCACAGCGACACGGTTACACAGTGGGTTAACACTGCTGTCTCACAGTGACACGGTGGCACAGTGGGTTAACACTGCTGTCTCACAGTGACACGGTGACACAGTGGGTTAACACTGCTGCCTCACAGCGACACGGTGACACAGTGGGTTAACACTGCTGCCTCACAGTGACACGGTGGCACAGTGGGTTAACACTGCTGCCTCACAGTGACACGGTGACACAGTGGGTTAACACTGCTGTCTCACAGCGACACGGTGACACAGTGGGTTAACACTGCTGCCTCACAGTGACACGGTGACACAGACACGGGGATAATTCTCTCTGGACCCTCGCCAGTGGTGACCACAGCTGTATACTCGATCCTAACTGTGGTCTAAATAGTGTTTTGTATAGCTCAAGCAGAACCTGCCCTGCTCTGGTATTCTATTCATCACAGTAAGAGTTTTAACAACACCAGGTTAAAGTCCAACAGGTTTATTTGGTAGCAAATACCATTAGTTTTCGGAGCGCTGCTCCTTCGTCAGATGGAGCACATTTCCACTCCATCTGACGAAGGAGCAGCGCTCCGAAAGTTAATGGTATTTGCTACCAAATAAACCTGTTGGACTTTAACCTGGTGTTGTTAAACTTCTTACTGTGTTTACCCCAGTCCAACACCGGCATCGCCACATCATTCTATTCATCAGCCAGTAAAGGAAAGTATTCTGTCTGCCGATCGAAATCAAGCTGTCCTGTTACTCTCAGGAATCAGTGGACACTCACTCTGGGATCCCTCTGTTCACACACAGGGAGATCATATTGGAGAGAGGGGCAGGGATTGTTATGGGAGATTGAAAGGCCCAATGTGTCATATGGTCTCAATCTGCTGTCTCTCTGTCTCAGAATTATTCAATGCCGGCTCGGAGTGTGTGCATCACCAGAATCAAACACACGCCGCTGTTCTTTACATCCAACTCTGTAGCTCGGCTTGGTGCATCAGTGTGTCACTCAGATCTTTGCTTTTCACTCAGATCTGATGGGCTCAATGGCCTCTTTCTGCGCCAGGGGCCCATCTTCCTGCGTCACCAGCACTCACCGCCTTTGCCACATCAGGGTGTGGTGTGAGTTTGGATCTCTCCATCATATTGGGAGTCACCGGCAATGTCCAATTTCAGGATAAACCTCAACTTTGTTCCAATGATGTTTAACCTTGGACTGAGCCATTGTTTTAATGTGGACCTGGTCACCGACCATCACTGAGATTGACCTGAACATGTCAATAAATGTTCCATTGTTTTGTAAATAAAGATTGCGACATTTGCAGCGTCTGTGCCTCTGGTTTGTGTCTGTGTTGGCTGTTCACAGTTGGCGATGGGGCAATGTTAAATGGACAGTTTAATGGGATTGGAGAACCATTTGGATTTATAAAAGTGTTGCCCCGGGGCTGGGGAATGGCGGCGATGGGGAAAGATTGGATTGGCCAGGGTTGTGTTGCTGGGAACACAGGAGGCTGAGGGGTGAGTGAACTGAGGTGTCCAGAATGGTGAGGGTGGGAGACAGGGTGGAGAGGAAAGGGCAGTTTCCCCCGAGCAGAGAGAGGTGACTTACCCGGGGGGGGGGGGGGGGGGCAGTGGGGGGGCTGCCACAGATTGAAGGGGATTGCTGGCAGCATTAGAGGGGACATTAGGAAGAAGCTTTTCACTCAGAGGCTGCTGCCTGTCTGCAATTCGCTGCCTAAACTGGAGCTTCAGACACAAAGCCCTGGGCTTCACTCCATCAGCAGCCGCACCTGGAGCTGAAATGCTGCTGGCTGGGAACAGGGGGCTGGGGGCTGCCTGACTGGAAGCTGCGGTTACAATGGGCGGCTAGTTTCCATTCCCCGAGCTGCTGCCGCTCTGATGGGCTGAATGGCCTCTTTCTGCGCCGGGGGCCCGGCTTCCATTCCCGGTTTGCGGCTGCGCCACCAGCACTCACCGCCGGCGGCCATCTTGCAGTTGCCAGGGGAGACGGAAGGCGGCCATCTTGCGATGCCAGGGGAGACGGAAGGCGGCCATCTTGCGTTGCCAGGGGAGACGGCCCGCGGCCATCTTGCGTTGCCATGGGAGACGGCCCGCGGCCATCTTGCGTTGCCAGGGGAGACGGCTCGCGGCCATCTTGCGTTGCCAGGGGAGACGGCTCGCGGCCATCTTGCGTTGCCAGGGGAGACGGCTCGCGGCCATCTTGCGTTGCCAGGGGAGACGGCTCGCGGCCATCTTGCGTTGCCAGGGGAGACGGCTCGCGGCCATCTTGCGTTGCCAGGGGAGGCGGCTTCAATGCGGCGGCGGCCCGCGCGCGGCCCTCTGGGAGAATCCCCCTCCCGCACATGCGCACCGGTGGGTAGATGTGAATCTGTTGTCAATGTTGATGTTTTTTATTCCTTTTCCTCTCCCGGCCTCTGGATATAAATATGGATTTGGTTTAATTTTGATTGCGTTCCTGGCGGCGTTTCCGGCTGGGAATTTCTCACTTTCCCCATTGCTCAACACTCACTTCTTCCTGTTTATTTGAAAACAAACGGCGGCGGGGGAGGGGCTCGCCGTGACGTCGGGTCAACATGGCGGCGGGGGAGGGGCTCGCCGTGACGTCGGGTCAACATGGCGGCGGGGGAGGGGCTCGCCGTGACGTCGGGTCAACATGGCGGCGGTCCCACCCCTCCACAGGCCCCGGATGTTCCGCCAACGAGCAGCGGCTCGGCCGGAGGTGACACTGGGAGGAGGAGCAGCCGGGAGTGTTCCAGCGACCCCTGGTGGCCAGGGAGGGAAGCAATGGTTGTGGAAGGAGCAGCTGGTTCAGAAGCAATGGTTGTGGAAGGGACAGCTGGTTAAAAAGCAATGGTTGTGGAAGGAGCAGCTGGTTAAAAAGCAATGGTTGTGGAAGGAGCAGCTGGTTAAAAAGCAATGGTTGTGGAAGGAGCAGCTGGTTAAAAAGCAATGGTTGTGGAAGGAGCAGCTGGTTAAAAAGCAATGGTTGTGGAAGGAGCAGCTGGTTAAAAAGCAATGGTTGTGGAAGGAGCAGCTGGTTAAAAAGCAATGGTTGTGGAAGGAGCAGCTGGTTAAAAAGCAATGATTGTGGAAGGGACAGCTGGTTAAAAAGCAATGGTTGTGGAAGGAGCAGCTGGTTAAAAAGCAATGGTTGTGGAAGGGGCAGCTGGTTAAAAAATCAATGGTTGTGGAAGGAGCAGCTGGTTAAAAAGCAATGGTTGTGGAAGGGACAGCTGGTTAAAAAGCAATGGTTGTGGAAGGAGCAGCTGGTTAAAAAGCAATGGTTGTGGAAGGAGCAGCTGGTTAAAAAGCAATCGTTGTGGAAGGAGCAGCTGGTTAAAAAGCAATGGTTGTGGAAGGAGCAGCTGGTTAAAAAGCAATGATTGTGGAAGGGACAGCTGGTTAAAAAGCAATGGTTGTGGAAGGAGCAGCTGGTTAAAAAGCAATGGTTGTGGAAGGGGCAGCTGGTTAAAAAATCAATGGTTGTGGAAGGAGCAGCTGGTTAAAAAGCAATGGTTGTGGAAGGGACAGCTGGTTAAAAAGCAATGGTTGTGGAAGGGACAGCTGGTTAAAAAGCAATGGTTGTGGAAGGAGCAGCTGGTTAAAAAGCAATGGTTGTGGAAGGGACAGCTGGTTAAAAAGCAATGGTTGTGGAAGGAGCAGCTGGTTAAAAAGCAATGGTTGTGGAAGGAGCAGCTGGTTAAAAAGCAATCGTTGTGGAAGGAGCAGCTGGTTAAAAAGCAATGGTTGTGGAAGGAGCAGCTGGTTAAAAAGCAATGGTTGTGGAAGGAGCAGCTGGTTAAAAAGCAATGGTTGTGGAAGGAGCAGCTGGTTAAAAAGCAATGGTTGTGGAAGGGACAGCTGGTTAAAAAGCAATGGTTGTGGAAGAGGCAGCTGGTTAAAAAGCAATGGTTGTGGAAGGAGCAGCTGGTTAAAAAGCAATGGTTGTGGAAGGAGCAGCTGGTTAAAAAGCAATGGTTGTGGAAGGAGCAGCTGGTTAAAAAGCAATGGTTGTGGAAGGAGCAGCTGGTTAAAAAGCAATGGTTGTGGAAGAGGCACCTGGTTAAAAAGCAATGGTTGTGGAAGGGACAGCTGGTTAAAAAGCAATGGTTGTGGAAGGAGCAGCTGGTTAAAAAGCAATGGTTGTGGAAGGAGCAGCTGGTTAAAAAGCAATGGTTGTGGAAGGAGCAGCTGGTTAAAAAGCAATGGTTGTGGAAGGGACAGCTGGTTAAAAAGCAATCGTTGTGGAAGGGACAGCTGATTAAAAAGCAATGGTTGTGGAAGGAGCAGCTGGTTAATAAGCAATGGTTGTGGAAGGGACAGCTGGTTAAAAAGCAATGGTTGTGGAAGGAGCAGCTGGTTAAAAAGCAATGGTTGTGGAAGGAGCAGCTGGTTAAAAAGCAATGGTTGTGGAAGGAGCAGCTGGTTAAAAAGCAATGGTTGTGGAAGGGACAGCTGGTTAAAAAGCAATCGTTGTGGAAGGGACAGCTGGTTAAAAAGCAATGGTTGTGGAAGGAGCAGCTGGTTAAAAAGCAATGGTTGTGGAAGGAGCAGCTGGTTAAAAAGCAATGGTTGTGGAAGGGACAGCTGTTTAAAAAGCAATGGTTGTGGAAGGAGCAGCTGGTTAAAAAGCAATGGTTGTGGAAGGAGCAGCTGTTTAAAAAGCAATGGTTGTGGAAGGAGCAGCTGGTTAAAAAGCAATGGTTGTGGAAGGAGCAGCTGGTTAAAAAGCAATGGTTGTGGAAGGAGCAGCTGGTTAAAAAGCAATGGTTGTGGAAGGGACAGCTGGTTAAAAAGCAATGGTTGTGGAAGGGGCAGCTGGTTAAAAAGCAATGGTTGTGGAAGGGACAGCTGGTTAAAAAGCAATGGTTGTGGAAGGGGCAGCTGGTTAAAAAGCAATGGTTGTGGAAGGGGCAGCTGGTTAAAAAGCAATGGTTGTGGAAGGGACAGCTGGTTAAAAAGCAATGGTTGTGGAAGGGGCAGCTGGTTAAAAAGCAATGGTTGTGGAAGGGGCAGCTGGTTAAAAAGCAATGGTTGTGGAAGGAGCAGCTGGTTAAAAAGCAATGGTTGTGGAAGGAGCAGCTGGTTATAAAGCAATGGTTGTGGAAGGAGCAGCTGGTTAAAAAGCAATGGTTGTGGAAGGGACAGCTGGTTAAAAAGCAATGGTTGTGGAAGGGACAGCTGGTTAAAAAGCAATGGTTGTGGAAGGAGCAGCTCGTTAAAAAGCAATGGTTGTGGAAGGCGCACCTGGTTAAAAAGCTTCTAAAACAAGAGCACAGTACGGTCTGAATAAACAGATCTGATCTTTGATTTTCAATTCAAATATTTCCACTCCACTCTTCCACCTGTGTTAAAACCCAGAGATTAACTATCGAGCCTCAATAATTGATGGTGCAATAACTTTCCCAGAAGTTTCTGAACCCCTGGAGTAATTTGGTTGAATATGGCACAGCGGTTCGCACTGCTGCCTCACAGCAACAGGGACCAGTGTTTGATTTCCGGCTTGGGTAACTGTGTGGAGTCCGCATGTTCTCCCCATGTCTGTGTGGGTTTCCTCCGGGTGCTCCGGTTTCCTCCCACAGTCCGAAAGACATGCTGGTTAGGGTGCATTGGCTGTGCTAAATTCTCCCTCAGTGTAACCCGAACAGGCGCCACAGTGTGGCGACCAGGGGATTTTCACAGTAGCTTCATTACAGTGTTAATGTAAGCCTACTTGTGACACTGATAAACTTTAACTTAAAAAATGATTGTCTGCATTGAACCGGGCCAAGTGTTAGATTTGGTTGTGGGAGAGCACTTTGGAGATAGTGACCACAATTCAGTGTCTTTTGTTATTGCAATGGAGAGGGATTGGGCCGTACGGCAGGGCAAGGTTTACAATTGGGGGAGAGGTAATTATGATGCGATTAGGCAAGAATTAGGGGGCATAAGTTGGGAACAGAAACTGTCAGGGAAAGGAACTAATGAAAAGTGGAACTTTTTCAAGGAACAAATACTGGATGTCCTTGATAGGTATGTCCCTGTCAGGCAGGGAGGAAATGGCCGAGTGAGGGAACCATGGTTCACAAAAGAGGTGGAATGTCTTGTGAAAAGGAAGAGGGAAGCTTATGTCGCGATGAGGAAACAAGGTTCAGATGGCTCGATTGAGGGTTACAAGTTAGCAAGGAATGAGCTGAAAAAGGGGCTTAGGAGAGCTAGGAGGGGACACGAGAAGTCCTTGGAGGGTCGGATCAAGGAAAACCCCAAGGATTTTTACTCTTATGTGAGGAATAAAAGAATGACCAGGGTGAGGTTAGGGCCGGTCAAGGACAGTAGTTGGAACTTGTGTATGGAGTCAGTAGAGATAGACGAGGTGATGGACGAATACTTTTCTTCAGTGTTCACCAAGGAGAGGGGCCATGTTTTTGAGGAAGAGAAGGTGTTACAGGCTAATAGGCTGGAGGAAATAGATGTTCGGAGGGAGGATGTCCTGGCAGTTTTGAATAAACTGAAGGTCGATAAGTCCCCTGGGCCTGATGAGATGTATCCTAGGATTCTTTGGGAGGCAAGGGATGAGATTGCAGAGCCTTTGGCTTTGATCTTTGGGTCCTCGCTGTCCACGGGGATGGTGCCAGAGGACTGGAGAATGGCGAATGTTGTTCCTCTGTTTAAGAAAGGGAATAGAAATAACCCTGGTAATTATAGACCGGTTAGTCTGACTTCGGTGGTTGATAAATTGATGGAAAAGGTCCTTAGAGATGGGATTTACGACCATTTAGAAAGATGTGGATTAATCCGGGATAGTCAGCACGGATTCGTGAAGGGCATGTCGTGCCTCACAAATTTGATCGAAGTTTTTGAGGAGGTAACTAAGTGTGTTGATGAAGGTAGGGCAGTTGATGTCATATACATGGATTTTAGTAAAGCGTTTGATAAGGTCCCCCATGGTCGGCTTATGATGAAAGTAAGGAGGTGTGGGATAGAGGGAAAGTTGGCCGATTGGATAGGTAACTGGCTGTCTGATCGAAGACAGAGGGTGGTGGTGGATGGAAAATGTTCGGACTGGAGGCAGGTTGCTAGCGGAGGGCCACAGGGATCAGTGCTTGGTCCTCTGCTCTTTGTGATTTTTATTAATGACTTAGAGGAGGGGGCTGAAGGGTGGATCAGTAAATTTGCTGATGACACCAAGATTGGTGGAGTCGTGGATGAGGTGGAGGGCTGTTGTAGGCGGCAAAGAGACATAGATAGGATTCAAAGCTGGACTGAAAAATGGCAAATGGAGTTCAACCCTGATGAATGTGAGGTGATTCATTTTGGGAGGACTAATTTAAATGTGGATTACAGGGTCAAAGGTAGGGTTCTGAAGACTGTGGAGGAACAGAGAGATCTTGGAGTTCATGTCCACAGATCTCTAAAGGTTGCCACTCAAGTGGATAGAGCTGTGAAGAAGGCCTATAGTGTGTTAGCTTTTATTAACAGGGGGTTGGAGTTTAAGAGCCATGGGGTTATGCTGCAACTGTACAGGACCTTGGTGAGACCACATTTGGAATATTGTGTGCAGTTCTGGTCACCTCACTATAAGAAGGATGTGGAAGCGCTGGAAAGAGTGCAGAGGAGATTTACCAGGATGCTGCCTGGTTTGGAGGGTAGGTCTTATGAGGAAAGGTTGCGGGAGCTAGGGCTGTTCTCTCTGGAGCGGAGGTGGCTGAGGAGAGACTTAATAGAGGTTGATAAAATGATGAAGGGGATAGATAGAGTGAATGTTCAAAGACTATTTCCTCGGGTGGATGGAGCTATTACAAGGGGGCATAACTATAGGGTTCGTGGTGGGAGATACAGGAAGGATATCAGAGGTAGGTTCTTTACGCAGAGGGTGGTTGGGGTGTGGAATGGACTGCCTGCAGTGATAGTGGAGTCAGACACTTTAGGAACATTTAAGCGGTTATTGGATAGGCACATGGAGCACACCAGGATGATAGGGAGTGGGATAGCTTGATCTTGGTTTCAGATAAAGCTCGGCACAACATCGTGGGCCGAAGGGCCTGTTCTGTGCTGTACTGTTCTATGTTCTATGCATTGGATTGTGAGATTAAAGCGCTCTTTTCCTCAAGATTCGCATTCCATCTGTGACAATAAATAACCCTTTTAATTTAGCTCTTAAAGCTTTGATGGAAGTGCGAAGGAACAGTGAAAGCAGCAAATAACAATTATATTAACCATTAGAACTCAAAATGTATCATTTTCCTTCATTTCAAAATCTCTATTCCTGGATTTCGCTCCAACCTTTTGTTCCAATCTTCCTGTCCTTCGTTATCTCATTCACCAGAGAACAGTCACTTCCATCCACACTGAATTCTTTTTTACTGTTCTTTGCCACTCCGTCTTACCCCGTCTTTGCATTCCCCTCTCCAGGGGAACAGTGTGCAGCAAACTTCTGTGCCTCATTTTCTGTCTGGTCCCACACATAACTGCACCTTGCTCAAAAATAACCTCACTCCATGATATATAACCGAGAATGTGACACATGGTTTACAAAGTTTTAAAGTTTATTTATTAGTGGCACAAGTAGGCTTACATTAACACTGCAATGAAGTTACTCTGAAAATCCCCTAGCCGCCACACTTCGGTCCACTGAGAATTTAGCACGGCCAACGCACGTAACCAGCAATTTTTTTGGACTGTGGTAGGAAACCGGAGCACCCGGAGGAAACCCACACAAACACGGGGAGAACGTGTAAACTCCACACAGACGATGACCCAAGCTGGGAATCGAACCTGGGTCGCTGGCGCTGTGAGGCAGCAGTGCGAACCACCGAGCTACCATGTCGCCCCCTGCTCATGCCCCCATGCTCCAAATCAAGCCTGCGTTTCTCCCCAATTCACCTGAAGATGAGGCAGAAAATGTAGCATTCACTACAATGGTAGCCATTAACTCTGGTGGTAATGGACGGGATGGGGAAGAGAGCAGAGAAAATGAAGGGAAAACACACTTACCTTGGGTTTCCCATTTTTGATCCTGTCAGCTTCATCTATAACCAGATATCGCCAATTAAATATTTTGAAAACAGGTTTCTCCCTGATGAGCATTTCATACGACGTCACACAGACATCCCACTCTCCAGGAAGGAGGACATCTCTGATGAAAGCTGCCTGATAAAGTAAGAAGTGGGTTACATTTCAGTTTTCCAAACACCAGAAATTTATTTTTCTGGAAGACAATTGGGATGCAGCAGAAACAGATCTGATCACAGGCATTAATCAGACAAATTTTGCTGAATAAAACACTGCCGTTGGGATTTTCCAGCCCCGCCAGCAGTGAGCAGCGTCAAGGGCAGGACAGGCAAAGGTGGAGAGGGGCCAAAGGGCAATTGGCTCTTGGCAACTCTCCAAACTATAGAATCCCTACAGTGCAGGAAGAGGCCATTCGGCCCATTGAGTCTGCACCGACCACAATCCCACCCAGGCCCGATTCTCCAAACCATAGAATCCCTACAGTGCAGGAAGAGGCCATTCGGCCCATTGAGTCTGCACCGACCACAATCCCACCCAGGCCCTATTCTCCAAACCATATAATCCCTACAGTGCAGGACGAGGCCATTCGGCCTTTGTACATTCCCACTGGGGTCGGCCAACATGTGGCAGGAGATCCAACAAGCACTGCACGGATTACTTCCACAACGTGCAATGCATTTTCAAATTAAACTCCATGCATCAGCTGTATTTTCCAACAGTATTTTTGGGAACATAAAACACAGTTCTTACCCTTTGATCCTTGTCACCTATTAAACAAATAGTTCGAAGAGTCGGTATCCATCTGTTGAACTCAAGCATCCAGTTGTGCAGTGTAGACTTGGGGACTAGAACCATGTGAGGTCCAGGAATGTTTCTATCATGTTTCATGTACCCAAGAAGAGCAATAGTTTGCAAAGTCTTCCCGAGGCCCTGTTAAACAAAGTAAAACAATTAATTATCTGAGAATCAAAGGCTGTTTTTTCATCAGTGTTGTCCTGAAGCATTTCTGAAATGTACTGGAAGAAACCATTCGGCCCATCAAGTTTGTTCTGCAATTTAATTAGATCATAGCTTATCTACATCGTAACTCCCTTTATCTGCCTTGGTTCCATTTCCCTTCACACTAATCTAACAAACACCTTGGTCTCAGTTTTGAGATGTCCAGACTAACCATGTCTCAAGTTTTTTATAAAATAAAAGGCTAGGTTTTGGCAGGAAGTAGGAGAAAACAAACGTTCCAGGTTTCCGCTAATCTTTGAATGGTACACCCTCGAACATCCGGGAGAAGATACTTGTTCCCGATTTAGAAACATCGAAGATAGGAGCAGGAGGAGGCCATTTGGCCCTTCGAGCCTGCTCCCCCATTCATTACGATCATGGCGGATCATCCAACTCAATAGCCTCATCCTGCTTCCCCCCCCCCCCCCAATAACCTTTGATCCCATTCACCCCAAGTGCTTTACCGAGCCACCTCTTGAATACATATAATGAATGCTTCGCCCCGTTTTGAGCCGGGAGCCTTTCACGTGAGGCGAACGTGATAACCAGTACACGACAGAGACATTTATCTTATTAAATCCTTTAAACTAAACATCTCACATGCCGACACCAAACAATTGTTATGTCTACAATCAATGTGTATTCATACCATTTCATCTGCCAGGATACCATTAATGCCATTCTCAGATAAAGAAATCAGCCAATTCAGTCCACGGATCTGATAGTGGCGGAGTTTCCCTCCTTTTACATCTGTGGAAGAGACCCCAAACATTTAGAGCCTTCAACCGTTGCAAGAGTCTGCACAGAGTACAGCTCAAGGGGAAATGAAATCAGTGCCATAAACTAAAGGAAAAGTATTACTGTTTCAGGAACCATTGAACTGAAAGCACCATGATAGCTTGAGACAACAAAAAGCAAGCAGCACAATCCATTTGGTATTAGGGTCTCAATGTTTGCATAAAGAATGTCAGCGTTCAGACGCAGGCTCCAAAACAAAGGTGGTGATTTTCACCACGACTACTACCATTCTATAGCAGCTAAATTGACCAATAAAACAAGACCAAAGTATATACAGAAACATAAACTGTTAAACAGAGCACCTAAACTTCACTAAGGCAAGTATGAGCAAGATTGGGAGGGCAGAGAGAAGGAATGATGGTGAGGAACCAGTTTACTGGGCTTTGACTGCTTTGTGAGAAATCATTGCATGGACATTACTGGGATTTTGAATATGTTATGAGTATTTGGAGGATTGCGTGCCGTTCTGGTCATCACACTACCAGAAGGATGTGGAAGCTTTGGAGAGATTGCAAAGAAGGTTAACCAGGATGTTGCCTGGTCTCAAGGGTGTTGGCTATGAGGAGAGGTTGAATAAACTAAGACTGTTTTCATTGGAAAGACAGAGGCTGACGACAGACCAGATAGAGGTGGACACAATGATGAGAGGCATAGGCAGGGTGGATAGTCAGAAGCTTTTTTCCAAGGGTGGAAGTGTTAATTACAAGGGGGCGCAGGTTCAAGGTGAGAGGGGTAAAATTTAAGGGAGTTTTGTGGGGGAAGTTTCTCACAGGCCTGGAATGCACTACCAGGGGAGGTGGGGGAAGCAGGCACATTAACAACATTTAAGAGGCATCTCAGCGGGTAAATCAATAGGGAGAGAATAGAGGGATACAGACCCAAATAAGGACAGAAGGGTTTTTCTTTATTTTAGTCAGGGCATCATGATTGGCACAGGCTGGGAGGGCTGGAGGGGCTGTCTTGTGCTGTACTTTTCTTTGTTCTTTGATTGGGGAAATGCCATTTGGGAGAACAGATCATTCAGTTCACCATTTCATAGGGTAAGGAACTGATTATACATGATTCCCAAGACCAGAAGGACAGCATGTTACATGTACGCAATCTGTATGATAATCCAATTATTCCTCATGAAAACAGATGGTTCCTTTTCATGTGGCTCACACTAACATGTTAAAATGGCTGCTAGGACCCCATGAAAAATAAGTTGCAGCAGTTTCAACTCAGTTCCTTGGGAGCACTGGTTGAGAGGGCAAAGCTGAACAAAACAAAGAGCAAGGTGAAAGGCTGATATATGAAACACATGTCATACTGGCATGAGGGAGATCTTTCAGCTTTACCCTGCATTTTATTCATGCTGAATCTGACCTCAAAATACTCAATATCCACAATATCCAGTCAGAAAATATGATGTCAGATTACAAGTTAGGCTGGAGTGAGTCCGTGGTGTCTCTCAGCATTAGTAGATTGTTCCATTAAAAAGACCCCTTATGCCAATAAATACAGCCAATTAAACCAGGAGAACGGGAGGTGCTGTTTTTGGAGATTTAATTACAACAGTCTCAAATGTTCCCACAAGTCTAATTTTGACTAAATTGAACACTGCACATCGATGAATGGTGACTGAAAATGTGAAAGGAATTGGGAAAAGGTAGTGAAAACTGAGCGACATTAACTCATGTATGAAATAATGAATAAAATGGCTTTACGCACATGATGGGGATTCTTCAAACCTTGTACAGACATTGGTTGTCTTGCTGTTTTCTGACAGTAGCTCTTCATCCTCTTCCTGTTCCGTCCGACGATGCCGATAGCTAAGAATTAAAAGTGAATAGTTTTGTGCGAGGGGTTACTATTACTTTCCAAACCATTTTAAAAGAGCTGTTACTGCAGTCAATTTCAAATCCACAATCACTTCAGAATATACAGCACCGTACAAATTATTTTGGAGATTGTGCATCACTTTTGTGGTGAAGATTAGTACATAGAATCCTAAAGTGCAGAAAGAGGCCATTTGGCCCATGGAGTCTGCACCGGCCTCAATCCCACCCAGACCCTATCCCCATAATGCCATGCATTTACCCTCGCTAGTTCCCCTGACACTAAGGGGCAATTTAGCATGGCCAATTCACCTAACCCTAATCTTTGGACTGTGGGATGAAACCGGAGCACCCGGAGGAAACCCACGCAGACACGGGGAGAATGTGCAAACTCTATACAGACAGTGACCCAAGCCGGAAATCGAACCTGGGTCCCTGGCGCTGTGGGGCAGCAGTGCTAACCACTGCCACACTGCCACCCTAACTACTGTGCCACCATGCCCTACGTACAGCATGTTATTGAACTAAGATTCAAAATTGCAATTCATGCAGGTGGCCATTGTTTTAATTTAAAGTTGATTCCAAACAGAAACTTTGAAATCTACTGTTATGTAAATACTCTCCCAAGACCCTGGTAGATTACACAGCATATTAGTACTTTTTAATTTAATTCGGTAATTACACATGTATAATCTTTTGTGCCAATAGTTGTCAACAGACTCTTCAATCATACATGTGACACATTTAATAACATCAGTGTTTTTAATGCAAGGTTGACAGGAATTCCACACCTGTTATACGGATGCAGGATATTTGAACACTTGGTGACTAAGATGCTGTTTGAACTTTAAAAAGGCAGGGAAAAGGTGTAGGCCATGCAACCTCAGACATCTGTTTATTCAATTAAATCATGCCTGCTGTTGCTTCATATCCACATCATTAATCGAGGGATTGAGTTTAGGAGTCGGGAGATAATGCTGCAGCTTTATAGGACCCTGGTTAGACCCCACTTGGAGTACTGCGCGCAGTTCTGGTCACCTCATTACAGGAAAGATGTTGAAGCCATTGAAAGGGTGCAGAGGAGATTTACAAGGATGTTGCCTGGATTGGGGGGCATGCCTTATGAGGATAGGTTGAGGGAGCTTGGTCTCTTCTCCCTGGAGAGACGAAGGATGAGAGGTGACCTGATAGAGGTTTACAAGATGTTGAGGGGTCTGGATAGGGTGGACTCTCAGAGGCTATTTCCAAGGGCTGAAATGGTTGCTACGAGAGGACACAGGTTTAAGGTGCTGGGGGGTAGGTACAGGGGGGATGTCAGGGGTAAGTTTTTCACTCAGAGGGTGGTGGGTGAGTGGAATCGGCTGACGTCGGTGGTGGTGGAGGCAAACTCGTTGGGGTCTTTTAAGAGACTTCTGGATGAGTACATGGGATTTAATGGGATTGAGGGCTATAGATAGGCCTAGAGGTGGGGATGTGATCGGCGCAACTTGTGGGCCGAAGGGCCTGTTTGTGCTGTGGCTTTCTATGTTCTATGTTCTGTATCACTTGATAGTGCAGCCAACAAAGAAAAAAATCCATTCAGAAAATTTAACACCCACAGCCATTTGGGGCAGACCTTTCCACCAAGTGGAACGAAATAGCCCTTACTTTCAATCCTAACTAACCTCGTTCTAATATTAAGATGTGCCCCCTTGAACCAGATTTCCCTCAAAAGAAATTAGTCTCTGTATCTATCCTATCAAATCCCCCAATCATTTTAAACACCTCAATTTGGCCACTCTTTAATACTCTAAACTCAACGGAATGAAAGCCAGATTTACGGAACATGTTATGTTCCCATAACCTGACACTAAGACCAGATAGCATCCCGGTGCCAGACCAATATTACTTTCCTGAGGTTCGTTGCCCAGAACCAAAGGCAGTTCTCCAGCTGAGGTTTGACCAAGGCTCTGTACAGCTTCCTCATTTTTTCATCCCAATCTATTTTGAGATAAATGCCATCTTCCTCTTAGCATATTCCATTATCTTTTGTAACAGTGCAGTAATATCGTGTTATTTGTATATATGGAAACTCAAATCTCTTTTGCTCCTCCACAACTAATCTCTCTTGTCGAAAACACTTAGATTTGCCTTTCTCAGTTCCAAAGTGGGTGGCCTCACACTTCTCCACACTGAACTACATTTGCCACAGCTTTGCCCACTCACTGGGCTATCCTTTGCAACTCCATCATATGATCCCAATTTGTGGTTGCTCCTAACCTAGTCTGCAAATGTGGATGAAGCAGTAAAGAGTTATATCCAAATCACTGAAAGCCGAGGCCCCAAAACCTCAAGGAGGAATGAAAGCTTCACTTCCACCATTCTACGTTGACCCCAACATTAACGCCTCTTTGGCCTTCAAACGCCAGGAACAATTTCCAAGTTGAAATCTCTCAGAATTTGCATCATGAATCCAAAAACACATTGCCTGGAATATATCTTACTGTCCAACCGACAGAAGCGTCTGTTTCTCATCTTTCTTTAATCGAGGGCGCCCGGGTTTCATCTTTAAAGGAGACGTTGGAGTTCTCTGTGCAGCAGGTTGGATAAAGTGGGCAAAAAGCTCGGTCTGTTGCAGCAGATAATCAAATCTGTCGAACAAGAAAAATAAATGTTAATAAGAAAATAAAGCATTGAGAATTAACGTGACAAGAGTGTGCAAACACATCTCATTTAATCTACAGTCAATCGACAGTTCTCCCCCGCACACCTCCTCCCCCTCACACTCCCTCCCCCGCACCCCCCCTCCCCCGCGCGCCCCCTCACCCGCTCCCCCTCCCCCGCACCCCATCCCCCGCACCCCATCCCCCGCACCCCCCTCCCCCGCACACCCTCCCCCGCACGCCCCCTCCCCCGCACGCCCCCTCCCCCGCACGCCCCCTCCCCCGCAACCCCCCTCCCCCGCAAGCCCCCTCCCCCGCAACACCCCTCCCCCGCGCGCCCCCTCCCCCGCACGCCCCCTCCCCCGCGCACCCCCTCCCCCGCTCGCCCCCTCCCCCGCGCACCCCCTCCCCCTCACACTCCCTCCCTCGCGCCCCCTCCCCCGCACACCGCCTCCCGCTCACACTCCCTCCCCCGCGCCCCCTCCCCCGCGCCCCCTCCCCCGCACGCCCGCTCCCCCGCACCCCCTCTCCCCCGCACCCCCTCTCCCCCGCACCCCCTCTCCCCCGCACCCCCTCCCCCGCACCCCCTCCCCCGCACCCCCTCCCCCGCACCCCCTCTCCCCCGCACCCCCTCTCCCCCGCACCCCCTCTCCCCCGCACCCCCTCTCCCCCGCACCCCCTCTCCCCCGCACCCCCTCTCCCCCGCACCCCCTCTCCCCCGCACCCCCTCTCCCCCGCACCCCCTCTCCCCCGCACCCCCTCCCCCGCACAACCCCTCACCCGCACAACCCCTCACCCGCACAACCCCTCACCCACACGCCCCCTCCCCCGCCCACCCCCTCACCCACACGCCCCCTCCCCCGCACCCCCTCCCCCGCACACCTTCCCCCACACACCCCCCTCCCCCGCGCCGTTCTCCCCCACACACCCCCCTCCCCCGCACACCCCCTCTCCCCCGCACACCCCCTCTCCCCCGCACACCCCCTCTCCCCCGCACGCACCCCTCTCCCCCGCACGCACCCTCTCCCCCGCACGCACCCTCTCCCCCGCACGCACCCTCTCCCCCGCACGCACCCTCCTCCGCACATCCCCTCCCCCACACACGTCCTCCCCCGCACGCCCCCTCCCCCGCACGCGCCCTCCCCCGCACGCCCCCTCCCCCGCACGCGCCCTCCCCCGCACGCGCCCTCCCCCACACAGCCGCTCCCCCGCACCCCCCCTCCCCCGCACGACCCCTCCCCCGCACGACCCCTCCCCCGCACGCCCCCTCCCCCGCACACCCCCTCCCCCGCACGCCCCCCCTCCCACAGCGCTTCAGTTTCCTCCCTCAGTCTGAAAGACGTGCTGGTTAGGTTGCATTGGCCGTGCTAAATTATCCCTCAGTGTCCCCGAACAGGCATCGGAGTGTGGAGACTAGGGGATTCTCACAGTAACTTCATTGCAGTGTTAATATCAGCCTCCTTTTGACACTAATAAATAAACTTTAATTTGATTTAAACGTCCTTAATGACTCTTCTCTCAAGCACTGGAGTTTTAATTTGAGTGCTGAATTAATCATAGATTCATAGAATCCCTGCAGTGCAGGAGGAGGCCATTCAGCCCATTGAGCCTGTACTGACAACACTCCCACCCAGACTTGATCTCTGAAACCCTTGTAATCCTCCTGCTGGAGCCCTGACACGAAGGGGCCATTTCGCTCGGCCAATCCTTCTAACGTGCACATCTTTGGAGTGTGGGAGGAAACCGGAGCACCCGGACGAAACCCACACCGACACGGGGAGAACGTACAAACTCCCACAGACAGTGACCCGAGGCTGGAATTGAACCCGGGTCCCTGGAGCTGTGAGGCAGCAGTGCTAACCACTGTGTCACCGTGCCGCCCACGCTACTTGTGACATGAATGAACAAACTTTAAACTGATGCGTAATTGAACCTTTCTTGGATATTTCTCTTATTCATTCACAAGCAGTGAATCAGGGGAGGATGACAAAGATTATTTTCTAACTGCACGGCACTGGATCTGAAGCCTCGATCGAAAAGAATCAACAAGTTGTTCTGCGTCCTTGGATGTTTATGCCAAAAAAAATAAATATTTGACATAATTCAATTGCGAGCCTTCTGCTGTGAATGACACAGATTTGCTTTAATATTATTTGAAAATAATCACTTTGAAATCATCATTTGTCTCAATAGTTGATTTATTCAGGGCACTCACATCATTATTACCGTCAATCTGGGCATTTCATTCAGCAAGAATGTTTCATGATTCATAATTATTTCCCAGTGTTGATCCATTCATTCAAAATCATACAATCATCGACTCATAGGATCCCCACAGTGCAGAAGGAGGCCGTTCAGTCCATCGAATCTACACCAACGGCAACCCCACCCAGGCCCTATCCCCGCAACCCCACATATTTACCCCGCTAATCCCCCGGAATGAAGGGTCATGAACAAAGCCCAATCCATCACACAAACCAGCCTCCCATCCATTGACTCTGTCTACACTGCCCGCTGCCTCGGCAAAGCAGCCAGCATAATTAAGGACCCCACGTACCCCGGACATTCTCTCTTTCACCTGCTTCCATCGGGAAAAGGACAATGTCTGAGGACTCGCACCAACCAACTCAAGAACAGCTTCTTCCCTGCTGCCATCAGACTTTTGAATGGACCTACCTCAAAGAACAAAGAACAATACAGCACAGGAACAGGCCCTTCGGCCCTCGAAGCCCGCGCCGCTCCCCGGTCCAGGATTGAATCCTGATTCCAGGATCCCCGCCCAATTTTCCAGCCTATCTACATCCTAATATCCTATCCACCGAGCTGTCCGTCACAGCGACGATGCTTTGTTCATCACAACCTATTAACTCACCCCCACCCCCCCCCCATTCCAGACCATGTGATCTCCAGGGAGAGGCGAAAACCCAGAGTGAAAACCCCAGGGCCAATACGGAGAAAAAAAAATTCTGGGAAATTCCTCTCCGACCCCCTGAGGCGATCGAAACGAGTCCAGGAGATCACACTGGCCCTGATCAGAAAATGCTTCCCAACCCTATTCATTTCCACTTCTGCTTTACGAACACCATCTGAATTCCCTGCCCCCGAGACAGGTTCCCAACTATCCGCAGTCTCGCTCTGTACTGGCACCAGCAAGATGATCATAGAATGAAGCCTTGAAACGAGAAACAAGGAACAATTAGCCCGCGCCGCTCCCTGGTCCAAACTAGACCACTCTTTTGTATCCCTCCATTCCCACTCCGTTCATATAGCTGTCTAGATAAGTCTTAAACGTTCCCAGTGTGTCCGCCTCCACCACCTTGCCCGGCAACACATTCCAGATCCCCACGACCCTCTGTGTAAAATATGTCCTTCTGATATCTGTGTTAAACCGCCCCCCCTTCACCTTGAACCTATGACCCCTCGTGAACGTCACCACCGACCCGGGGAAAAGCTTCCCACCGTTCACCTTACCTATGCCTTTCATAATTTTATACACCTCTATTAAGTCTCCCCTCATCCTCCGTCTTTCCAAGGAGAACAACCCCAGTTTCCCTAATCTTTCCTCATAACCAAGCCCCTCCATACCAGGCAACATCCTGGTAAACCTGCTCTGTACTCTCTCCAAAGCCTCCACGTCCTTCTGGTAGTGTGGCGACCAGAACTGGACGCAGTATTCCAAATGCGGCCGAACCAACGTTCTGTACATCTGCAACATCAGACCCCAACTTTTATACTCTATGCCCCGTCCTATAAAGGCAAGCATTCCATATGCCTTCTTCACCACCTTCTCCACCTGTGACGTCACCTTCAAAGATCTGTGGACTTGCACACCCAGGTCCCTCTGCGTCTCTACACCCTTTATGGTTCTTCCATTTATCGTGCAGCTCCTCCCTACATGATTCCCACCAAAATGCATCACTTCGCATTTATCAGGATTGAACTCCATCTGCCATTTCTTTGCCCAAATTTCCAGCCTATCTATATCCTTCTGTAGCCTCTGACAATGTTCCTCACTATCTGCAAGTCCTGCCAGTTTTGTGTCGTCCGCAAACTTACTGATCACCCCAGTTACTCCTTCTTCCAGATCATTTATATAAATCACAAACAGCAGAGGTCCCAATACAGAGCCCTGCGGAACACCACTAGTCACAGGCCTCCAGCCGGAAAAAGACCCTTCCACTACCACCCTCTGTCTTCTATGACCAAGCCAGTTCTCCACCCATCTAGCCACCTCCCCCTTTATCCCATGAGATCCAACCTTTTTCACTAGCCTACCATGAGGGACTTTGTCAAACGCTTTACTAAAGTCCATATAGACAACATCCACGCCCCTTCCTTCGTCAACCATTCTGGTCACTTCTTCAAAAAACACCACCAGGTTAGTGAGGCATGACCTCCCTCTCACAAAACCATGCTGACTATCGTTAATGAGTTTATTCCTTTCTAAATGCGCACACATCCGATCTCTAAGAATCTTCTCCAACAACTTCCCCACCACGGACGTCAAGCTCACCGGCCTATAATTACCCGGGTTATCCTTCCTACCCTTCTTAAATAACGGGACCACATTAGCTATCCTCCAATCCTCTGGTACCTCACCTGCGTCCAGTGACGAGACAAAGATTTGCGTCAGAGGCCCAACGCTTTCACCTCTCGTCTCCCTGAGCAGCCTTGGATAGATTCCATCAGGCCCTGGGGCCCTCATATTAAATTGATCTTTCTCTCCACCCGAGCTATGACTGTAACACTACATTCTGCATCCTCTCCTTTCCTTCTCTCTGAACGGTATGCTTTGCAAAGCTTGCAAGAAACAATATTTTTCACTGAATACTAATACGTGTGACAATAATAAATCAAATCAATCCACTTCGTTGTTTGACCTGTGACAAAGTGATCTATTGGAGACATTCACAAAGAATGATCTTCCGTTTAAAATTCTGCTCCTTTGCATTTACATGATTCAAAATAATAAAATATCAAATTATAAACATTCCCTCTGTGGTGAGGGTCTGGAGAAGGCGCTGTAAAGACATGGAGTTAAGTTATAAATGTTCTTTGATAAATGACATATAAATAGCACGATTTGTACCCAGTGGGAGCTGTGCTGCTCAGTCCTGAGACATTTCAGATCGCGTATCTATGAAAGTTAGTCACAGAGTCATCGAGGTTTACAGCATGGAAACAGGCCCTTCGACCCAACTTACCACTCTTTTCTTTAACCACGAAGCTAGTCCCAATTGTCCGCATTTGGCCCATATCCCTCTGTACCCATCTTACCCATGTAACTGTCTAATTGCTTTGTATCAGACAAAATTGTACCCACCTCTGCTATTGCCTCTGGCAGCTTGTTCCAGACACTCATTACCCGTTGTGTGAAACATTTGCCCCCCTCTGGATCCTTCTGTATCTCTCCCCTCTCACCTTTAACCTGTACCTCTTGTTTTAGACTCCCCTACCTTTGGGAAAAGATGTTGACTATCTCGCCGATACAAGACCCAGGGGGCGATTCTCCCAACAAAGTTCTAAGTGCTGAATTGGCTGGAAAACTGGTGTAAATCACACTGGGTTTTTTTCCGTGGGAGTTCAGTCTCGAATCTCCCACAATCTGTGCAACGCAGAGGCCACAATAGTGAATATCATTAAAAGATCGGGGGGCGGGGTCTATTCAGGCCGGAGTCTGACAGTTCCTGAACTCTGTGCATGTGCAGTGGCCCCGATCTGTCAGCCTGCAGTTTGCCAGACAGCTCGATCGCTGGCCAGCCCATTGACGATGAGCAGCGTCTGTGTGATTCCCCCCATTGGTGATGAGCTGGGTCTGTGTGATTCCCCCCGTTGGTGATGAGCTGGGTCTGTGTGATTCCCCCATTGGTGATGAGCTGGGTCTGTGTGATTCCCCCCATTGGTGATGAGCTGGGTCCTTGTGATTCCCGCATTGGTGATGAGCTGGGTCTGTGTGATTCCCCCCCCCCCCCCATTGGTGATGAGCTGGGTCTGTGTGATTCCCCCCATTGGTGATGAGCTGGCTCTGTGTGATTCTCCCCATTGGCGATGAGCTGGATCTGTGTGATTCCCCCCATTGGCGATGGGCTGAGTCTGTGCGATTCCCCCCATTGACGATGAGCTGGGTCTGTGTGATTCCCGATTGGTGATGAGCTGGGTCTGTGTGATTCCCCTCATTGGCGATGGGCTGGGTGTTTAATTGAAACGTTTTCTTGTATTTAATTAATTATTTTTCTCTATTTCTTCTCCCCAGGAATTTGAATTTTGAAGACTGAAATGTGACTCGGAACCCTTGGACCAGAGATTTTCTCCAGAGGAGGATGATGAACTGAGGCCTGTTCCACAGGCCACACTCGTGTGTTGTTGTCTCTGTATTACCCCGAACGCGGTGGGGGCTGGAGTTTGAAGACCTGCGGTTCAAATAGCCAAGCTTTGCAATTCGTCACAAATATGTTCACCCTTTGGTGGATGACAAACAGAAAATTAATTCTGTCATATGAAATGGTCTATTAGTTTGTTCTGTATCCAAAATAACAGGAGTGTGAGACAGAGCAATGAAGCTAATTATTAAATCGAATGCACAGACGCCTTTACAGTTCAGTTTTAGAAGTTCAGTCTTTCGTCCCTCTAATTCCTTGGAGGGGGTGGTGGTGAATTTCTGCCTCTCTCACTCTGTATCTCTCTCTGTCACTCTCTCTCTCTGACTCTCTCACTTTGTGTGAATCAGTATCCGTGATGTCTCTTTGCGCTGATGGATTATGTTTTTAAAAGGATAAAAGCAAATTACTGCGGCTGCTGGAATCTGAAACCAAAAGAGAAAACGCTGGAAAATCTCAGCATGTCTGGCAGCATCTGTAAGGAGAGGAAAGAGCTGACGTTTCGAGTCCAGGTGACCCTTTGTTAAAGCTCAAAGCTCCTAACAGATACTGCCATGTTTTTAAAAGGGTTTCGCTCAGCTTCAAGAGGGAGTTTAACTCCTCAGAAGACTGGGAAATCTCCAGATTTGGGACAACACGCGCACACACAAACACATCCACACTGATATAGATTATATACGAAAAATAAATATATTTATATAGATATATATATATATCCACACACAGAGACACACAAAGATACACATACACACACACACAGTGATACACACTGACCCACACACACACAGTGATACACACTGACCCCACACACAGCGATACACAATGACCCCTACACACACACATTGATACACACTCACACACACACACACAGTGATACACACTGACCCACACACACAACGATACACACTGACACACACAAACAGTGATACACACTTACCCACACACACACACAAACTGATACACACTGACCCACACACACACAGTGATAAACACTGACCCACACATACACAGTGATACACACTGAAAGACACACACAGGCGGCACGGTAACACAGTGGTTAGCACTGCTGCTTCACAGCTCCAGGGACCTGGGTTCGATTCCAGGCTCGGGTCACTGTCTGTGTGGAGTTTGCACATTCTCCTCGTGTCTGCGTGGGTTTCCTCCGGGTGCTCCAGTTTCCTCCCACAGTCCAAAGATGTGCGGGTTAGGTTGATTGGCCAGGTTAAAAATTGCCCCTTAGAATCCTGAGATGCGTAGGTTAGAGGGATTAGCGGGTAAATATGTGGGGGTAGGGCCTGGGTGGCATTGTGGTCGGTGCAGACTCGATGGGCCGAATGACCTCCTTCTGCACTGTAGGGTTTCTATGATTTCTACACACAGTGATACACACTGACCCACACACACACACACAGTGATACACACTGACACACACACACACACACACACACACACACAGTGATACACACTGACCCATACACACACAGACACAGTGATACACACTGACCCACACACACACAGCGATACACACTGACCCACACACACACACAGTGATACACACTGACCCATACACACACACAGTGATACACACTGACCCACACACAGTAATACACACTGACCCCCACACACACACGCACACACAGTGATACAAGCAGACACACACAGTGATACACACAGACACACACAAACAGTGATACACACTGACACACACACACAGTGATACAAGCAGACACACACACACACACAGTGTACACACTGACACACACAGACACAGTGATACACACACGCACAGCGATACACACTGACACATACACACACAGCGATACACACTGACACACACACACAGAGATACACACTGACACACACAGTGATACACACTGACACACACACACACAGTGATACACACTGACACACACACACAGTGATACAAGCAGACACACACACAGCGATACACACTGACAAACACACACACACACAACGATACACACTGACACACACACACACACAGTGATACACACAGACACACACACACAGCGATACACACTGACACACACACACAGTGATACACACTGACCCACACAAACAGTGATACACACTGACCCACACACACACAGCGATACACACTGACACATACACACACGGTGATACACTCTGACCCACACACACACAGCGATACACACTGACACACACACACACAGTGATACACACTGACCCACACACACACAGCGATACACACTGACCCACACAAACAGTGATACACACTTACCCAAACACACACACAAACTGATACACACTGACCCACACACACACAGTGATGAACACTGACCCACACATACACAGTGATACACACTGAAAGACAGACACAGGCGGCACGGTGGCACAGTGGTTAGCACTGCTGCTTCACAGCTCCAGGGACCTGGGTTCGATTCCAGGCTCGGGTCACTGTCTGTGTGGAGTTTGCACATTCTCCTCGTGTCTGCGTGGGTTTCCTCCGGGTGCTCCAGTTTCCTCCCACAGTCCAAAGATGTGCGGGTTAGGTTGATTGGCCAGGTTAAAAATTGCCCCTTAGAATCCTGAGATGCGTAGGTTAGAGGGATTAGCGGGTAAATATGTGGGGGTAGGGCCTGGGTGGCATTGTGGTCGGTGCAGACTCGATGGGCCGAATGACCTCCTTCTGCACTGTAGGGTTTCTATGATTTCTACACACAGTGATACACACTGACCCACACACACACACACAGTGATACACACTGACACACACACACACACACACACACACACACAGTGATACACACTGACCCATACACACACAGACACAGTGATACACACTGACCCACACACACACAGCGATACACACTGACCCACACACACACACAGTGATACACACTGACCCATACACACACACAGTGATACACACTGACCCACACACAGTAATACACACTGACCCCCACACACACACGCACACACAGTGATACAAGCAGACACACACAGTGATACACACAGACACACACAAACAGTGATACACACTGACACACACACACAGTGATACAAGCAGACACACACACACACACAGTGTACACACTGACACACACAGACACAGTGATACACACACGCACAGCGATACACACTGACACATACACACACAGCGATACACACTGACACACACACACAGAGATACACACTGACACACACACACACAGTGATACACACTGACACACACACACACAGTGATACACACTGACACACACACACAGTGATACAAGCAGACACACAGCGATACACACTGACAAACACACACACACACAACGATACACACTGACACACACACACACACAGTGATACACACAGACACACACACACAGCGATACACACTGACACACACACACAGTGATACACACTGACCCACACAAACAGTGATACACACTGACCCACACACACACAGCGATACACACTGACACATACACACACGGTGATACACTCTGACCCACACACACACAGCGATACACACTGACACACACAAACACAGTGATACACACTGACCCACACACACACAGCGATACACACTGACCCACACAAACAGTGATACACACTTACCCAAACACACACACAAACTGATACACACTGACCCACACACACACAGTGATAAACACTGACAAACAAATACACAGTGATACACACTGAAAGACAGACACAGGCGGCACGGTGGCACAGTGGTTAGCACTGCTGCTTCACAGCTCCAGGGACCTGGGTTCGATTCCCGGCTCGGTTCACTGTCTGTGTGGAGTTTGCACATTCTCCTCGTGTCTGCGTGGGTTTCCTCCGGGTGCTCCGGTTTCCTCCCACAGTCTAAAGATGTGCGGGTTAGGTTGATTGGCCAGGTTAAAAATTGCCCCTTAGAATCCTGAGATGCGTAGGTTAGAGGGATTAGCGGGTAAATATGTGGGGGTAGGGCCTGGGTGGGATTGTGGTCGGTGCAGACTCGATGGGCCGAATGGCCTCCTTCTGCACTGTAGGGTTTCTATGATTTCTACACACAGTGATACACACTGACCCAGACACACACACACAAAGTGATACACACTGACCCACACACACACACACACACACACAGTGATACACACTGACCCACACACACACACACTCACACACAGTGATACACACTGACCCACACACACACAGCGATACACACTGACCCACACACACACACACAGTGATACACACTGACCCACACACACACAGCGATACACACTGACCCACACACACACACACAAAGTGAAACACACTGGTCCACCCACACACACACACAGTGATACACACTGAACCCCCCCCACACACACACACAGTGATACACACTGACCCACACACACACAGCGATCCACACTGACCCACACACACACACAATGATACACACTGAACCACACACACACAGCGATACACACTGACCCACACACACACACAGTGATACACACTGACCCACACACAGACACAGTGATACACACTGACCCACACATAGTGATAGACACTGACCCACACACACACACACACACACACAGAGTGATACAAGCAGACACACACAGTGATACACACAGACACACACAAACAGTGATACACACTGACACACACACACACACACACAGCGATACACACTGACACATACACACACAGCGATACACACTGACACACACACACACAGTGATACACTCTGACACACACACACACACACAGCGATACACACTGACACACACACACAGTGATACACACTGACACACACACACACAGTGATACACACTGACACACACACACACACAGTGATACAAGCAGACACACACACACAGCGATACACACTGACACACACACACATAACGATACACACTGACACACACACACAGCGATACACCTTGACACACACACACACACTGATACACACTGACCCACACAAAAAGTGATACACACTGACCCACACACACACAGCGATACACACTGACACATACACACACAGTTATACACACTGACCCACACACACACAGCGATACACACTGACACACACACACCCAGTGATGCACACTGACACATACACACACAGTGATACACACTGACCCACACACACACAGCGATACACACTGACACACACACCCAGTGATGCACACTGACACATACACACACAGTGATACACACTGACCCACACACAGACACAGTGATACACACTGACCCACACACAGTGATAGACACTGACCCACACACACACACACACACACACACACACACAGAGTGATACAAGCAGACACACACAGTGATACACACAGACACACACAAACAGTGATACACACTGACACACATACACAGTGATACAAGCAGACACACACACACACACACAGTGAACACACTGACAGACACACACACAGTGATACACACTGACACACACACACACACAGCGATACACACTGACACATACACACACAGCGATACACACTGACACACACACACACACAGCGATACACACTGACACACACACACACAGTGATACACACTGACACACACACACACAGTGATACACACTGACACACACACACACACAGTGATACAAGCAGACACACACACACAGCGATACACACTGACACACACACACACACAACGATACACACTGACACACACACACAGCGATACACACTGACACACACACACACACTGATACACACTGACACACACAAAAAGTGATACACACTGACCCACACACACACAGCGATACACACTGACACATACACACACAGTTATACACACTGACCCACACACACACAGCGATACACACTGACACACACACACCCAGTGATGCACACTGACACATACACACGCAGTGATACACACTGACCCACACACACACAGCGATACACACTGACCCACACACACACACACCGTGATACACACTGACCCACACACACGCAGCGATACACACTGACCCACACACACACACACAAAGTGATATACACTGATCCACCCACACACACACACAGTGATACACACTGACCCCCCCACACACACACACACAGTGATACACACTGACCCACACACAGTGATAGACACTGACCCACACACACACACACACACACACACAGAGTGATACAAGCAGACACACACAGTGATACACACAGACACACACAAACAGTGATACACACTGACACACACACACAGTGATACAAGCAGACACACACACACACACAGTGAACACACTGACAGACACACACACAGTGATACACACTGACACACACACACACACACAGCGATACACACTGACACATACACACACAGCGATACACACTGACACACACACACACAGTGATACACACTGACACACACACACACACACAGCGATACACACTGACACACACACACAGTCATACACACTGACACACACAGTGATACACACTGACACACACACACACACAGTGATACAAGCAGACACACACACAGCGATACACACTGACACACACACACACACAACGATACACACTGACACACACACACAGCGATACACACTGACACACACACACACACACTGATACACACTGACCCACACAAAAAGTGATACACACTGACCCACACACACACAGCGATACACACTGACACACACACACCCAGTGATGCACACTGACACATACACACACAGTGATACACACTGACACACACACACACAGTGATGCACACTGACACATACACACACAGTGATACAAACTGACACACACAGTGATACACACTGACACACACACAGTGATACACACTGACACACACACAGTGATACACACTGACACACACAGTGATACAGACTGACACACACACAGTGATACACACTGACGCACACAAACAGTGATACACACTTACCCACACACACACAAACTGATACACACTGACCCACACACACACAGTGATAAACACTGACCCACACATACACAGTGATGCAGACTGAAAGACACACAGTGATACACGCTGACACACACACACACAGTGATACACACTGACCCACACACACACACACAGTGATACACACTGACCCCCCCACACACACACACACAGCGATACACACTGACCCACACACACACACACAGTGATACACACTGACCCACACACACACAGCGATACACACTGACCCACACACACACACACAGTGATACACACTGACCCACACACAGACACAGTGATACACACTGACCCACACACACAGTGATAGACACTGACCCACACACACACACACACACAAACACACACACACAGTGATACAAGCAGACACACACAGTGATACACACAGACACACACAAACAGTGATACACACTGACACACACACACAGTGATACAAGCAGACACACACACACACAGTGAACACACTGACAGACACACACACAGCGATACACACTGACACACACACACAGCGATACACACTGACACATACACACACAGCGATACACACTGACACACACACACAGCGATACACACTGACACACACACACACAGTGATACACACTGACACACACACACACACAGTGATACAAGCAGACACACACACACAGCGATACACACTGACACACACACACACACAACGATACACACTGACACACACACACAGCGATACACACTGACACACACACACACACTGATACACACTGACACACACAAAAAGTGATACACACTGACCCACACACACACAGCGATACACACTGACACATACACACACAGTTATACACACTGACCCACACACACACAGCGATACACACTGACACACACACACCCAGTGATGCACACTGACACATACACACGCAGTGATACACACTGACCCACACACACACAGCGATACACACTGACCCACACACACACACACCGTGATACACACTGACCCACACACACGCAGCGATACACACTGACCCACACACACACACACAAAGTGATATACACTGATCCACCCACACACACACACAGTGATACACACTGACCCCCCCACACACACACACACAGTGATACACACTGACCCACACACAGTGATAGACACTGACCCACACACACACACACACACACACACAGAGTGATACAAGCAGACACACACAGTGATACACACAGACACACACAAACAGTGATACACACTGACACACACACACAGTGATACAAGCAGACACACACACACACACAGTGAACACACTGACAGACACACACACAGTGATACACACTGACACACACACACACACACAGCGATACACACTGACACATACACACACAGCGATACACACTGACACACACACACACAGTGATACACACTGACACACACACACACACACAGCGATACACACTGACACACACACACAGTCATACACACTGACACACACAGTGATACACACTGACACACACACACACACAGTGATACAAGCAGACACACACACAGCGATACACACTGACACACACACACACACAACGATACACACTGACACACACACACAGCGATACACACTGACACACACACACACACACTGATACACACTGACCCACACAAAAAGTGATACACACTGACCCACACACACACAGCGATACACACTGACACACACACACCCAGTGATGCACACTGACACATACACACACAGTGATACACACTGACACACACACACACAGTGATGCACACTGACACATACACACACAGTGATACAAACTGACACACACAGTGATACACACTGACACACACACAGTGATACACACTGACACACACACAGTGATACACACTGACACACACAGTGATACAGACTGACACACACACAGTGATACACACTGACGCACACAAACAGTGATACACACTTACCCACACACACACAAACTGATACACACTGACCCACACACACACAGTGATAAACACTGACCCACACATACACAGTGATGCAGACTGAAAGACACACAGTGATACACGCTGACACACACACACACAGTGATACACACTGACCCACACACACACACAGTGATACACACTGACCCCCCCACACACACACACACAGCGATACACACTGACCCACACACACACACACAGTGATACACACTGACCCACACACACACAGCGATACACACTGACCCACACACACACACACAGTGATACACACTGACCCACACACAGACACAGTGATACACACTGACCCACACACACAGTGATAGACACTGACCCACACACACACACACACACAAACACACACACACAGTGATACAAGCAGACACACACAGTGATACACACAGACACACACAAACAGTGATACACACTGACACACACACACAGTGATACAAGCAGACACACACACACACAGTGAACACACTGACAGACACACACACAGCGATACACACTGACACACACACACAGCGATACACACTGACACATACACACACAGCGATACACACTGACACACACACACAGCGATACACACTGACACACACACACACAGCGATACACACTGACACACACACACACAGTGATACAAGCAGACACACACACAGCGATACACACTGACACACACACACACACACACAACGATACACACTGACACACACACACAGCGATACACACTGACACACACAGACACACAGTGATACACATTGACCCACACAAAAAGTGATACACACTGACCCACACACACACAGCGATACACACTGACACATACACACACAGTTATACACACTGACCCACACACACACAGCGATACACACTGACACACACACACACAGTGATGCACACTGACACATACACACACAGTGATACACACTGACACACACACACACAGTGATGCACACTGACACATACACACACAGTGATACACACTGACACACACAGTGATACACACTGACACACACACAGTGATACACACTGACACACACAGTGATACACACTGACACACACACAGTGATACACACTGACGCACACAAACAGTGATACACACTTACCCACACACACACAAACTGATACACACTGACCCACACACACACAGTGATAAACACTGACCCACACATACACAGTGATGCAGACTGAAAGACACACAGTGATACACGCTGACACACACACACACAGTGATACACACTGACCCACAAACACACACAGTGATACACACTGACCCACACACACAGTGATACACACTGACCCACGCACACACACACACACACACAGTGATACACACTGACCCACACACACACACAGTGATACACACTGACCCACACACAGTGATACAAGCAGACACACACACACACAGTGATACACACAGACACACACAAACAGTGATACACACTGACACACACACACACAGTGATACAAGCAGACACACACACACACAGTGATACACACTGACACACACACACACAAACAGCGATGCACACTGACACATACACACACAGTGATACACACTGACACACACACACACAGCGATACACACTGACACACACACAGTGATACACACTGAAACACACACACACACACACAATGATACACACACACACACACAGTGATACAAGCAGACACACACACACAGCGATACACACTGACACACACACACAACGATACACACTGACACACACACACAGTGATACACACTGACACACACACACAGCGATACACACTGACACATACACACACAGTGATACACATTGACCCACACAAACAGTGATACACACTGACACACACACACAGTGATGCACACTGACACATACACACACAGTGATACACACTGACACACGCAGTGATACACACTGACACACACACAGTGATACACACTAACACACACAGTGATACACACTGACACACGTAGTGATACACACTGACACACACACAGTGATACACACTGACACACACAGTGATACACACTGACACACAAAAAGTGATACACACTGACCCACACAAACAGTGATACACACTTACCCACACACACACACAAACTGATACACACTGACCCACACACACACAGTGATAAACACTGACCCACACATACACAGTGATGCACACTGAAAGACACACAGTGATACACGCTGACACACACACACACAGTGATACACACTGACACACACACAGCGGTACACACTGACACACACACACACACACACACACATAGTGATACACACTGACCCACACACACTGTGATACACACTGACCCACACACACACACACGCACACACAGTGATACACACTGACCCACACACACACAGCGATACACACTGACCCACACACAGTGATACAAGCAGACACACACACACACACACACACAGTGATACACACAGACACACACAAACAGTGATACACACTGACACACACACACACAGTGATACAAGCAGACACACACACACACAGTGATACACACTGACACACACACACACAGCGATACACACTGACACACACACACACACAGCGATACACACTGACACATACACACACAGCGATACACACTGACACACACACACACACACAGCGATACACACTGACACACACATACAATGATGCACACACACACACACACAGTGATACAAGCAGACACACACACAGCGATACACACTGACACACACACACAACGATACACACTGACACACACACACACACAGTGATACACACTGACACACACACACAGCGATACACACTGACACATACACACACAGTGATACACACTGACCCACACAAACAGTGATACACACTGACCCACGCACACAGCGATACACACTGACACACACACACACACAGTGATACACACTGACCCACACACGCACAGCGATACACACTGACACACACACACACACAGTGAAGCACACTGACACATACACACACAGTGATACACACTGACACACACAGTGATACACACTGACACACACACAGTGATACACACTGACACACACAGTGATACACACTGACACACACACAGTGATACACACTGACCCACACAAACAGTGATACACACTTACCCACACACACACAAACTGATACACACTGACCCACACACACACAGTGATAAACACTGACCCACACATACACAGTGATGCACACTGAAAGACACACAGTGATACACGCTGACACACACACACACAGTGATACACACTGACACACACACAGCGGTACACACTGACACACACACACACACACACACACACAGTGATGCACACTGACCCACACACACACTGTGACACACACTGACCCACACAAACAGTGATACACACTTACCCACACACACACACAAACTGATACACACTGACACACACACAGTGAAACACACTGACACACACACAGCGATACACACTGACACACACACACACAGTGATGCACACCTACCCACACACACACACACACACAGTGATGCACACTAACCCATACACACACAGTGATACACACTGACCCTCACACACACACACAGTGATACACACTGACCCACACACACACAGTGATACACACTGAAAGACACACAGTGATACACACTGACACACACAGTGATCCTCACTGACCCTCACACACACACACAGTGATGCACACTAACCCATACACACACAGTGATACACACTGACCCTCACACACACACACAGTGATACACACTGACCCATACACACACAGTGATACACACTGACCCTCACACACACACATAGTGATACACACTGACCCACACACATTCACAGTAATACACACTGACCCAGACACACACACAGTGATACACACTCACCCACACACACACAGTGATGCACACGAACCCACACACACAGTGATACACACTGACCCACACACGCACAGTGATACACACTGAAAGACACACAGTGATACACACTGACACACACACACAGTGATGCGCACTGACCCACACACACATTATGATACACACTGACCCACACACATTCACAGTGATACACACTGACACACACACACACAGTGATACACACTCACCCACACACACACAGTGATGCACACGAACCCACGCACATTCACAGTGATACACACTGACACACACACACACACACACACAGTGATACACACTGACCCACACACATTCACAGTGATACACACTGACCGACACACACACAGTGGTACACATTGACCCACAAACACAAAGTAATACACACTGACACACACACACACACTGATACACACTGACACACACACACACACACACACACTCAGTGACACACACACAGTGATGCACATTAACCCACACACACACAGTGATACAAACTGACACACACACACCCAGCGATGCACACTGACACACACACAGTGATACACACTGACACACACACACACAGTGATACACACTGACCCACACACACACAGTGATGCACACTGACCCACACACACACAGTGATGCTCTCTGACACAAACAAACACAGTGATACACACTGACCCACACACACAGTGATACACACTGACCCACACAAACAGTGATACACACTGACCCACGCACACAGCGATACACACTGACACACACACACACACAGTGATACACACTGACCCACACACACACAGCGATACACACTGACACACACACACACACAGTGAAGCACACTGACACATACACACACAGTGATACACACTGACACACACACACACAGCGATACACACTGACACACACACACACACAGCGATACACACTGACACATACACACACAGCGATACACACTGACACACACACACACACACAGCGATACACACTGACACACACATACAATGATGCACACACACACACACACAGTGATACAAGCAGACAAACACACAGCGATACACACTGACACACACACACAACGATACACACTGACACACACACACACACAGTGATACACACTGACACACACACACAGCGATACACACTGACACATACACACACAGTGATACACACTGACCCACACAAACAGTGATACACACTGACCCACGCACACAGCGATACACACTGACACACACACACACACAGTGATACACACTGACCCACACACGCACAGCGATACACACTGACACACACACACACACAGTGAAGCACACTGACACATACACACACAGTGATACACACTGACACACACAGTGATACACACTGACACACACACAGTGATACACACTGACACACACAGTGATACACACTGACACACACACAGTGATACACACTGACCCACACAAACAGTGATACACACTTACCCACACACACACAAACTGATACACACTGACCCACACACACACAGTGATAAACACTGACCCACACATACACAGTGATGCACACTGAAAGACACACAGTGATACACGCTGACACACACACACACAGTGATACACACTGACACACACACAGCGGTACACACTGACACACACACACACACACACACACAGTGATGCACACTGACCCACACACACACTGTGACACACACTGACCCACACAAACAGTGATACACACTTACCCACACACACACACAAACTGATACACACTGACACACACACAGTGAAACACACTGACACACACACAGCGATACACACTGACACACACACACACAGTGATGCACACCTACCCACACACACACACACACACAGTGATGCACACTAACCCATACACACACAGTGATACACACTGACCCTCACACACACACACAGTGATACACACTGACCCACACACACACAGTGATACACACTGAAAGACACACAGTGATACACACTGACACACACAGTGATCCTCACTGACCCTCACACACACACACAGTGATGCACACTAACCCATACACACACAGTGATAAACACTGACCCTCACACACACACACAGTGATACACACTGACCCATACACACACAGTGATACACACTGACCCTCACACACACACATAGTGATACACACTGACCCACACACATTCACAGTAATACACACTGACCCAGACACACACACAGTGATACACACTCACCCACACACACACAGTGATGCACACGAACCCACACACACAGTGATACACACTGACCCACACACGCACAGTGATACACACTGAAAGACACACAGTGATACACACTGACACACACACACAGTGATGCGCACTGACCCACACACACATTATGATACACACTGACCCACACACATTCACAGTGATACACACTGACACACACACACACACAGTGATACACACTCACCCACACACACACAGTGATGCACACGAACCCACACACATTCACAGTGATACACACTGACACACACACACACACACACAGTGATACACACTGACCCACACACATTCACAGTGATACACACTGACCGACACACACACAGTGGTACACATTGACCCACAAACACAAAGTAATACACACTGACACACACACACACACTGATACACACTGACACACACACACACACACACACACTCAGTGACACACACACAGTGATGCACATTAACCCACACACACACAGTGATACAAACTGACACACACACACCCAGCGATGCACACTGACACACACACAGTGATACACACTGACACACACACACACAGTGATACACACTGACCCACACACACACAGTGATGCACACTGACCCACACACACACAGTGATGCTCTCTGACACAAACAAACACAGTGATACACACTGACCCACACACACAGTGATACACACTGACCCACACAAACAGTGATACACACTGACCCACGCACACAGCGATACACACTGACACACACACACACACAGTGATACACACTGACCCACACACACACAGCGATACACACTGACACACACACACACACAGTGAAGCACACTGACACATACACACACAGTGATACACACTGACACACACAGTGATACACACTGACACACACACAGTGATACACACTGACACACACAGTGATACACACTGACACACACACAGTGATACACACTGACCCACACAAACAGTGATACACACTTACCCACACACACACACAAACTGATACACACTGACCCACACACACACAGTGATAAACACTGACCCACACATACACAGTGATGCACACTGAAAGACACACAGTGATACACGCTGACACACACACACACAGTGATACACACTGACACACACACAGCGGTACACACTGACACACACACACACACACACACACAGTGATGCACACTGACCCACACACACACTGTGACACACACTGACCCACACAAACTGTGATACACACTTACCCACACACACACACAAACTGATACACACTGACACACACACAGTGAAACACACTGACACACACACAGCGATACACACTGACACACACACACACACAGTGATGCACACCTACCCACACACACACACACACACAGTGATGCACACTAACCCATACACACACAGTGATACACACTGACCCTCACACACACACACAGTGATACACACTGACCCACACACACACAGTGATACACACTGAAAGACACACAGTGATACACACTGACACACACACACAGTGATCCTCACTGACCCACACACACATAGTGATACACACTGACCCACACACATTCACAGTAATACACACTGACCCAGACACACACACAGTGATACACACTCACCCACACACACACAGTGATGCACACGAACCCACACACACAGTGATACACACTGACCCACACACGCACAGTGATACACACTGAAAGACACACAGTGATACACACTGACACACACACACAGTGATGCGCACTGACCCACACACACATTATGATACACACTGACCCACACACATTCACAGTGATACACACTGACACACACACACACACAGTGATACACACTCACCCACACACACACAGTGATGCACACGAACCCACACACATTCACAGTGATACACACTGACACACACACACACACAGTGATACACACTGACCCACACACATTCACAGTGATACACACTGACCGACACACACACAGTGGTACACATTGACCCACAAACACAAAGTAATACACACTGACACACACACACACACTGATACACACTGACACACACACACACACACACACTCAGTGACACACACACAGTGATGCACATTAACCCACACACACACAGTGATACAAACTGACACACACACACCCAGCGATGCACACTGACACACACACACACACACACACAGTGATACACACTGACACACACAGTGATACACACTGACACACACACAGTGATGCACTTTGACACAAACACACACAGTGATACACACTGACACACACACACAGTGGTACACATTGACCCACAAACACAAAGTGATACACACTGACCCACACACACACAGGGATACACGCTGACACACACACACACAGTGATGCACCCTGAGCCCCACACACAGTGATACACACTGACACACACACACACACAGTGACACACACACAGTGATACACACTGACACACACACACCCAGCGATGCACACTGAAACACACACACACACAGTGATACACACTAACCCACACACACAGTGATGCACACTGACACACACACAGTGATACACACTGACACACACACACAGTGATACACACTGACCCACACACACACACACACAGTGATACACACTGGCCCACACACACAGTGATACACACTGACCCACACACACACACACACACACAGTGATACACACTGACCCACACACACACAGCGATACACACTGACCCACACACAGTGATACAAGCAGACACACACACACAGTGATATACACAGACACACACAAACAGTGATACACACTGACACACACACAGAGTGGTACAAGCAGACACACACAGACACACACAGTGGTACACACTGACACACTCACACACAGTAATACACACTGACACACACACACAGTGATACACACTGACACACACACACACAATGATACACACACACACACAGTGATACAAGCAGACACACACACAGCGATACACACTCACACACACACAACGATACACACTGACACACACACACACAGTGATACACACTGACACACACACAGCGATACACACTGACACATACACACAGTGATACACACTGACCCACACAAACAGTGATACACACTGACCCACACACACACAGCGATACACACTGACACATACACACACAGTTATACACACTGACCCACACACACACAGCGATACACACACACACACACACACAGCGAAACACACTGACACACACACACACAGTGATACACACTGACACACACACAGTGATACACACTGACACACACACAGTGATACACACTGACACACACAGTGATACACACTGACACACACACAGTGATACACACTGACACACACAGTGATACACACTGACACACACAGTGATACACACTGACACACACAGTGATACACACTGACCCAAACATCCACAGTGATGCACGCTGACACATACACACACAGTGATACACACTGACACACACACACACAGTGATGCACACTGACAAATACACACACATTGATACACACTGACACACACAGTGATACACACTGACACACACACAGTGATACACACTGACACACACAGTGACACACACTGACACACACACAGTGATACACACTGACCCACACAAACAGCGATACACACTTACCCACACACATACACAAACTGATACACACTGGCCCACACACACACAGTGATAAACACTGACCCACACATACACAGTGATGCACACTGAAAGACACACAGTGATACACGCTGACACACACACACACAGTGATACACACTGACCCATACACACACAGTGATACACACTGACCCTCACACACACAGTGATACACGCTGAAAGGCACACAGTGATACACACTGACACACACACAGTGATGCGCACTGACCCACACACACAGAGTGATACACACTGACCCAGACACACACACAGTGATACACACTGACCCACACACGCACAGTGATACACACTGAAAGACACACACACAATGATGCGCACTGACCCACACACACACAGTGAAAGACACTGATCCACACACATTCACAGTGATACACACTGACACACACACACACAGTGATACACACTCACCCACACACACACAGTGATGCACCCGAACCCACACACACACAGTGATACACACTGACCCACACACATTCACAGTGATACACACTGACCGACACACACACAGTGGTACACATTGACCCACAAACACAAAGTAATACACACTGACACACACACACACACTGATACACACACAGTGACACACACACAGTGATGCACATTAACCCACACACACACAGTGATACAAACTGACACACACACACCCAGCGATGCACACTGACACACACAGTGATACACACACACACAGTGATACACACTGACACACACACACAGTGATACACACTGACCCACAAACACAAAGTGATACACACTGAACCACACACACACAGTGATACACACTGACACACACACACAGTGGTACACATTGACCCACAAACACAAAGTGATACACACTGACCCACACACACACAGGGATACACGCTGACACACACACACACACACAGTGATGCAACCTGAGCCCCCCACACAGTGATACACATTGACACATACACACACACACACAGTGACACACACACAGTGATACACACTGATACACACACACCCAGCGACACACACTAACCCACACACACAGTGATACAAACTGACACACACACACCCAGCGATGCACACTGACACACACACAGTGATACACACTGACACACACACACACAGTGATACACACTGACCCACACACACACAGTGATGCACACTGACCCACACACACACAGTGATGCTCTCTGACACAAACAAACACTGTGATACACACTGACCCACACACACAGTGATACACACTGACCCACACAAACAGTGATACACACTGACCCACGCACACAGCGATACACACTGACACACACACACACACAGTGATACACACTGACCCACACACACACAGCGATACACACTGACACACACACACACACACAGTGAAGCACACTGACACATACACACACAGTGATACACACTGACACACACAGTGATACACACTGACACACACACAGTGATACACACTGACACACACAGTGATACACACTGACACACACACAGTGATACACACTGACCCACACAAACAGTGATACACACTTACCCACACACACACAAAAACTGATACACACTGACCCACACACACACAGTGATAAACACTGACCCACACATACACAGTGATGCACACTGAAAGACACACAGTGATACACGCTGACACACACACACACAGTGATACACACTGACACACACACAGCGGTACACACTGACACACACACACACACACACACAGTGATGCACACTGACCCACACACACACTGTGACACACACTGACCCACACAAACAGTGATACACACTTACCCACACACACACACAAACTGATACACACTGACACACACACAGTGAAACACACTGACACACACAGCGATACACACTGACACACACACACACACAGTGATGCACACCTACCCACACACACACACACACAGTGATGCACACTAACCCATACACACACAGTGATACACACTGACCCTCACACACACACACAGTGATACACACTGACCCATACACACACAGTGATACACACTGAAAGACACACATAGTGATACACACTGACCCACACACATTCAAGGTAATACACACTGACCCAGACACACACACAGTGATACACACTCACCCACACACACACAGTGATGCACACGAACCCACACACACAGTGATACACACTGACCCACACACGCACAGTGATACACACTGAAAGACACACAGTGATACACACTGACACACACACACAGTGATGCGCACTGACCCACACACACATTATGATACACACTGACCCACACACATTCACAGTGATACACACTGACACACACACACACACACACACAGTGATAAACACTCACCCACACACACACACAGTGATGCACACGAACCCACACACATTCACAGTGATACACACTGACACACACACTCACAGTGATACACACTGACCCACACACATTCACAGTGATACACACTGACCGACACACACACAGTGGTACACATTGACCCACAAACACAAAGTAATACACACTGACACACACACACACTGATACACACTGACACACACACACACACTCAGTGACACACACACAGTGATGCACATTAACCCACACACACACAGTGATACAAACTGACACACACACACCCAGCGATGCACACTGACACACACACACACACACAGTGATACACACTGACACACACAGTGATACACACTGACACACACACAGTGATGCACTTTGACACAAACACACACAGTGATACACACTGACACACACACACAGTGGTACACATTGACCCACAAACACAAAGTGATACACACTGACCCACACACACACAGGGATATACGCTGACACACACACACACAGTGATGCACCCTGAGCCCCACACACAGTGATACACACTGACACACACACACACACAGTGACACACACACAGTGATACACACTGACACACACACACCCAGCGATGCACACTGAAACACACACACACACAGTGATACACACTAACCCACACACACAGTGATGCACACTGACACACACACAGTGATACACACTGACACACACACACAGTGATACACACTGACCCACACACACACACACACACAGTGATACACACTGACCCACACACACAGTGATACACACTGACCCACACACACACACACACACACACACAGTGATACACACTGACCCACACACACACAGCGATACACACTGACCCACACACAGTGATACAAGCAGACACACACACACAGTGATATACACAGACACACACAAACAGTGATACACACTGACACACACACAGAGTGATACAAGCAGACACACACAGACACACACAGTGGTACACACTGACACACTCACACACAGTAATACACACTGACACACACACACAGTGATACACACTGACACACACACACACAATGATACACACACACACACAGTGATACAAGCAGACACACACACAGCGATACACACTCACACACACACAACGATACACACTGACACACACACACACACAGTGATACACACTGACACACACACAGCGATACACACTGACACATACACACAGTGATACACACTGACCCACACAAACAGTGATACACACTGACCCACACACACACAGCGATACACACTGACACATACACACACAGTTATACACACTGACCCACACACACACAGCGATACACACACACACACACACAGCGAAACACACTGACACACACACACACAGTGATACACACTGACACACACACAGTGATACACACTGACACACACAGTGATACACACTGACACACACACAGTGATACACACTGACACACACAGTGATACACACTGACACACACACAGTGATACACACTGACACACACAGTGATACACACTGACCCAAACATCCACAGTGATGCACGCTGACACATACACACACAGTGATACACACTGACACACACACACACAGTGATGCACACTGACAAATACACACACATTGATACACACTGACACACACAGTGATACACACTGACACACACACAGTGATACACACTGACACACACAGTGACACACACTGACACACACACAGTGATACACACTGACCCACACAAACAGCGATACACACTTACCCACACACATACACAAACTGATACACACTGGCCCACACACACACAGTGATAAACACTGACCCACACATACACAGTGATGCACACTGAAAGACACACAGTGATACACGCTGACACACACACACAGTGATACACACTGACCCATACACACACAGTGATACACACTGACCCTCACACACACAGTGATACACGCTGAAAGACACACAGTGATACACACTGACACACACACAGTGATGCGCACTGACCCACACACACAGAGTGATACACACTGACCCAGACACACACACAGTGATACACACTGACCCACACACGCACAGTGATGCACACTGAAAGACACACACACAATGATGCGCACTGACCCACACACACACAGTGAAAGACACTGATCCACACACATTCACAGTGATACACACTGACACACACACACACAGTGATACACACTCACCCACACACACACAGTGATGCACCCGAACCCACACACACACAGTGATACACACTGACCCACACACATTCACAGTGATACACACTGACCGACACACACACAGTGGTACACATTGACCCACAAACACAAAGTAATACACACTGACACACACACACACACTGATACACACACAGTGACACACACACAGTGATGCACATTAACCCACACACACACAGTGATACAAACTGACACACACACACCCAGCGATGCACACTGACACACACAGTGATACACACACACACAGTGATACTCACTGACACACACACACAGTGATACACACTGACCCACAAACACAAAGTGATACACACTGAACCACACACACACAGTGATACACACTGACACACACACACAGTGGTACACATTGACCCACAAACACAAAGTGATACACACTGACCCACACACACACAGGGATACACGCTGACACACACACACACACACAGTGATGCACCCTGAGCCCCCCACACAGTGATACACATTGACACATACACACACACACACAGTGACACACACACAGTGATACACACTGATACACACACACCCAGCGACACACACTAACCCACACACACAGTGATACAAACTGACACACACACACCCAGCGATGCACACTGACACACACACAGTGATACACACTGACACACACACACACAGTGATACACACTGACCCACACACACACAGTGATGCACACTGACCCACACACACACAGTGATGCTCTCTGACACAAACAAACACAGTGATACACACTGACCCACACACACAGTGATACACACTGACACACACTGACACACACACAGTGATACACACTGACCTACACACACACAGTGATGCACACACACACAGTGATACACACTGACACACACTGACACACACACAGTGATACACACTGACCTACACACACACAGTGATACACACACACACACAGTGATACACACTGACACACACACAGTGATACACACTGACCTACACACACACACAGTGATGCACACTGACACACACACAGTGATACACACTGACACACACTCACACACACACAGTGATACACACATGGACACTGACCCTCACACACTGACACCAGCTTCCTGATTGGTTGAATTGTTTGCCACCCCCGGATTTGCTCTGGGGGCGGGGCCGTTAGCTGCCGGTGTTCTGATTGGCTGACACGGCTGTTAGTCAGAAAGCTCAGACTCTGATTGGCTCATCCGCTGTCAGTCAAAGTGCGGAGACCAGTCATTGGTGGACTTGGCTGTGAGGAAGTGAGCGGCAATTCTGATTGGCTGATTCGTGCAATAGTCGAACTGGCCTCTGATTGGCTGAGGTGATCAGTTAGCAATCCAGTCTCTGATTGGCTGAGGCGGTGATTTAGTGATCCCGCTCTGTGATTGACTGACGCGGTGATTTAGTGATCCCGCTCTGTGATTGGCTGAGGTGTTGATTTAGTGATCCCACTCTGTGATTGGCTGAGGCGGTGATTTAGTGATCCCGCTCAGTGATTGGCTGAGGCGGTGATTTAGTGATCCCGCTCTGTGATTGGCTGAGGTGTTGATTTAGTGATCCCACTCTGTGATTGGCTGAGGCGGTGATTTAGTGATCCCGCTCTGTGATTGGCTGAGGCGGTGATTTAGTGATCCCGCTCTGTGATTGGCTGAGGCGGTGATTTAGTGATCCCACTCTGTCATTGGCTGAGGCGGTGATTTAGTGATCCCACTCTGTCATTGGCTGAGGCGGTGATTTAGTGATCCCACTCTGTGATTGGCTGAGGCGGTGATTTAGTGATCCAGCTCTGTGATTGGCTGAGGCGGTGATTTAGTGATCCCACTCTGTGATTGGCTGCGGCGGTGATTTAGTGAAACCACTCTGTGATTGGCTGAGGCGGTGATTTAGTGATCCCGCTCTGTGATTGGCTGTCAGTCAGTTTTGTTTCTTCATTAATTGAATAATTGATGTGAGCGGATATTTCACCGCGATCCTGATCTGCTCCCTGAACTTGGATTGAGTCACCGCGTAAATAAATGTGTTTGTGCAGCAATTTATATCCTGCAACATATATCCGACGAGTTGAAATGTGAATTCAGGAAGAGTGGCGTAAATTAATCCTTTCACTTTCACATAGATAAAAAATATAACATACACGGCCCAGAGGAGAATGAAAGCTCCGGAAATGCTGAAAAGTAAAATCATTGACTTCCTCCTGCTCTCCATCTCGGGGTCTCTGCGATTCTCTCCCTGACTCTGAGCCCTCAGTCCCTTCCGGACTCGACTGGTCACCAAAATGTGTCTGACTGTCAGAGCGTTAATCACCAGGATTAAACCGAATGGGAGCAATGGGGTTAAAACCTGCCCAAACCAGGAAAATCCAACCCAGCCAGGATCAGTGAAATAGCTTGTCTTTGTCACACAGCCCCACTGGACATTGTCCGTTATCTGCACAGGTTCCAGTGTAAAGTACTCGGGGATGTTTTTCACAGAGAGCAGGAGGCCGGTTGTTGCCAGAACCACAGCCGCAGTTTTCCCGGTGCAATATTTAGTTTTCAGTTTCTGGCAGCGAATGGCCACAAATCGATCAAAGGAGAAAGTGATGGTGAACCAGACTGAACAGTCTGTGGCTGCAGTCAGCAGGACAGAGTTAACACGACACACAGAGGTGAGGCGCAGGAAACTCAGCGGGAAATAATAATAATTTATCCTGCTGAGAATGGGTTTAAAGATGATGAAGAGCAGATCCGCCGCTGCCATGGCCACCAGGTAGCGAGTGGTGCAGGTGGAGAGGCCACACTTTCCCCGACTCAGGATCACAATTCCCAGTAAATTAACTGTCAGTGAAAAAGGGACAAGAGGCGGGGAATGAGTGAGTGAACATTCCCCATGTGTGAACCCACAGTAAGGAGAGGATTTCAGCATCAATCCAATGGGGTTCCCGGGGTGGCGGTGTTGTTGGAGGAGTTGTGTTAGAGATTAACATTGCAGATTGGAAAGTAGCCAATGTAACCCCGCTGGTTAAGTAGGGACTGGGGGACAGGAAGCTGTGAATTACACATCTCTCACTTTGATGGAGCAAACCTGAAAATTCTCATCATTCAAATATTTCACACAGATTGCATTTCTCATCTGATGTGTTTTCCAGGATTAATTCAGACTGGACGGGTTTCCCAATTAGACCCAAAGTGGACAGAGATAGAATCTGCAATCCCTTCCTGCACCCAATTATCAGAGCCCACCCCGGATTGAACACCTCTCTGGACTGGACAGCTGGTGGAGTTGGAAGTCAAGTCAGGATTTTTCTATTTAACTTCCCCCCTCCAAATTTCCTCCCCATTCTGACTCTCCCCCGCAGCTTTTCTGCTTCTCATTTACAGATTATATCCTCTGTCCGTCTCTTTTTTCCTTTCTTCTCTCTCTCTCTCTTTGCCTTCTCCTTTGCTTCCCTATCTATCTCTTCCTAAACTCTTCTTCTCTCCGACCAGCTTTATTCCCTCTATCTGGATTTCTCTCTCATCCAGTGCGTTTCCATTCTTCATTCACACTATATCTTTACCCCATATCTCCCTATCGCTCTCCAATTGTTCTCTCTCTCCTCCTGTTTCTCCCCATATCTCTCTATCTCACCCCAGTATTGCGTTCTCCATCTCGCTTTCTCCCCATTCCTGTTCACCTCCCTCCAGAATCTCTCCCTCTCCCTTTCCAGCTTTCTTTGTGGGGATTTTAAGCACAGCATGATCCCATGGGCAGCACTGTGACCATATCCAGAGAGGACAAAGTGGTGGTGGGGGGAGACATGTCATTCCCCCAGCCTCGCGCTTGGTGTAATCCTCCACCCAGGTCCATGTGAATTCTGAGTTTGGATACATATCCCCTCAGTGACAGAAAGAGATAAACTCCCATCTTTAAACTGGGGACAAGCTGTGTCCATTCCTTTGGTAGACTTTGTAAAATGAGCCTCCCAGTAGTTATTTATGAATAAATGAATCGATCTATTGATTGATCTGTGTAAATAAGGAATCTCAGGGCTCTGACTGAGGCTATTCTCCAGAGACAGGAAGCTGGGCACTGACTCCTCACTGGAGACCCCCAGATAAGGTGGTTCTTCCCACCCCTTCACAGCAATATGATTTGTGGTTATTGGCAGTGTGGCTCAGAAATATTGTATCGCTTCTTTCAACACAGTGCACATGAAAGAGAGGGAAAGAAGCAGAGATATGGACAGAAATAGGAAGTTAGAAGGAGGGATGGAGTAAGAGGTGGTGCGTGTGGTTGCAAAGACCTGGCCCTAGATAAGAACATCCATCTTTACAATGAGTGAGAGAGATAGTGGCAGGAGGCGAAAAGAGCAGGAGGGAGTGGAGCAGAGACAGAGGGAGGCCCGAGGGGAGTGGAAGGTCAAAGCAGAGCTGGTGATGGAGGGACAGCATTTGAGAAAGAGAGACAGGATGTGAGAGTCTCCAGTGTGTGGTCACCAGCTGCAGCTCCACTCAATCCCTGTCAGATAGTCTGGGAGGATTTAAAAAGTGTCCTGAAGGAATCAGCAGCCGCTTCCCAAACTGAAATAGGGAGTTGAGCGGCTTCTAGAGACTGAGAGGGGACAGGGGGTGGGCAGGATGGAGCAGGGCTGGCATTTTAATTCAGGTTTAGACGATTCTCTCTGTGGAACTCTCTCTCTCTCCATTTCAATGTTTCTGTCTGATTGGAAGAAATGGAGGGAAGGAAAGAGTGAGAGAGAATGAGGAGAACCAAGAATGAGAGGTTATAGAATTATAGAATCATACAGAGCAGAAGAGGCCCTTCGGCCCATCGAGTCTGCACTGTCACATTAGAAATACCTGAAATCCCACCTAACCCCATCTGTCAGCACTTGGCCCAGAGCCCTGAATGTTATGTTGTGCCAAGTGCTCATCCAGATACCTTTTAAAGGATGTGAGGCAACCCACCTCCACCACCCTCCCAGGCAGCGCATCCCAGACCCTCACCACCCTCTGGGGAAAAACATATTTCATCACACCGACCCCCCCCCCCCCCCAAAACCTCCTGACCCCCACCGTGAACCTCTGTCCCCTCGTGACTGACCCTTCAGATATGGGGAACAGTTGCTACTTATCCACTCTGTCCATAGCCCTCATAATCTTGTCTACCTCGATCAGGTCGCCCCTCAGTCTTCTCTGCTAAAACGTTAATAACCCAAGCCCACGCAACATCTTTTCATAACGTTGATCTTCCATCCAAGGCAGAATCTTGGTGAATCTCCTCTCTACCCCCATCCAGCGCAAACACATCCTTCCTATAATGTGGCGATCAGAACTGCACACAGTACTCCAGCTGGGGCCTCACCAAAGATCGAGACAATTCCAACATTACTTCCCTGTTTTTGTCATCTATGCCTCGATTGATAAAGTCAAGTGTCCCATGTGCCATTATCACCTCCCTACTAACATGCCCTTCTGCTTTCAAAGATCTGTGGTCAAATACGCCAAGGTCACATTCTGCCATAGATCTTCCTATAGTCCGAACATTCATTGAGTACTTCCTTGTCAAATTACTCCTTCCAAAGTGTATCAGCTCACACTTTTCAGGGTTACATTCCATTAAACGGTGTAAAACACACTCCACACTGCGAACTGCACCTTGTGCGATCTTGCTGCAGAACTTGCTTTAAAGGTTGTCTCAGTGTTAGGAGAGAGTTTCATCTTTCCAGGGAAGTGAAGGGAATTCTCCAGACTTGGGACAATGCATACACACAGAGTGGAAGGCGTGTGGGGATTTTTGTTGGGTGCTTTGGTGGAAGGGGCTCACAGCAGGTGTGAGGATGGAGGCAGGGTTAGGGCTGTGTCTCATTTGGTTCGCTTCACAGAGCAGCTGCTGTGGGATCTTGCTGTGCACACACTGTCCTGGGCCCTTTGCCTGCCTTGTAACAATGGTCAACCTCTTTGAAAATCGCTCACTGACTGCAAAGAAGGCTCCAAGGCCTTGAATATAAAAAAAGCTTCAACTTGAACAATGGGACTGAGGGAGCTCATGATCACTTTCTGCAGAGAACTGAGGGGACATTCAGCCAATATCACATTGCTGCCTGTGGGATCTTACTGTGCGACCAATATTCCAGCCTCAGTTTGTGCATTAAAACAAGAAACACACACACAGAAAACAATTATCATAAACTCTGAACTGAATTTTGAAACTGCCTCTGTGCTTTGGATCTTCCTGTGCACAAGTTGCATCAGAAATCTCTAAATTAACAGCAGTGAGGTCAGATTAACAATTAATCTCATCACTGTAAATAATTCTTGATGGCCTGGAATGAAAGTTCTTTAACTAGAAGCGGGTGTAATTGTGGAATAAAAAATGTGTGTGAGGCAGAGAGATAAATGTGAGGGTGAAATGAAATGCACAGGGTTCTATTTGAATACAGTTTGCTGTGGTGGTGATTGTCGGAACTCTCGCTCTATGTCTGGTGTTGGGAAGCTGAGTTTGTGAAGTGTGGTCCCTTTAAAAGCTGGTTTTGTGTCCCTTTAAAGTTGGACTTGTGTCAATGCTTGGAGGCTTCAAATGCAGGTACAGACAGAGTACACAGACTGCACCCTTTGTCGCAAAGACCAAGCATCAGCGTCGCCATGGTAACAGGCTTTGCAGGCTTTTGAATTTTGAGTTTAGCCGAGCATTCCAAAGAAGGCACTCAGCTATCAGGAAGCTATCAAATGTTAATTTATTGTTGTTGACAAGATCAGATCAATCCTGGTGCAGGAAAATTCAGAGGTCATCACAGTGATAAAAACAGGAGATCAACTGCCTGCCTGCAGTTCAACTGAAGGGCTGCCACCTCTCAAAGCCCAGAGAGGGAAAGAGCAGCTCTCTCCAGCTTTGATTATCACTTAATAGACCTCTCCATCTATCGATCTGAATTAGGAATAACTTGCAGGCAGCGGAATAGAGAGACGAACGCCAAAACTTTTCCAAAGCCACAAAATCTTGTTGTATACATTTTTGCGAGTGACTAAATTATGTTTTATTTCTGTAAATGAATGTCCTTGTATTTATTTGAATAGGATTCGAGTAGAATCTTACTTTAATCACAATGCTACTTCTTTTACTAAAGTTCCCTGTTAGTTAAATAAATACATTGTTAATTGTTCACTTAGATTGAGTATCAGATATTTTTGTTAGTTAACCACTAAATCTTAATGAAGAACAGTTCACACCTTCCCACACACCTTTCTCACATTACAAAGCAAGGTATTCCTCTTTGGGGAATTCGGCGTGGCTTGTTAAAAGGGCATCAACCTCTGTCTCATGACACTGTCTCTCTATCTGTGTCTCTGTCTCTCCATTCTGTGGCTTGTGAGGGAGGAAGTGAGAGAGTTGGGGGCAGGCTGAGGAAGGGCTGATGTTACGGAGTGAGAGAGAAACGGGAGGATTAGGTTAAACAGGGGGAGTGATAGAACAAAGAACATAGAACAGTACAGCACAGTACAGGCCCTTCGGCCTTCGATGTTGTGCCGAGCTTTGTCCAAAACCAAGATCAAGCTATCCCACTCCCTATCATCCTGGTGTGCTCCATGTGCCTATCCAATAACCGCTTGAACGTTCCAAGTGTCCGACTGCACTATCACAGGAGGCAGCCCATTCCACACCCCAACCACTCTCTGAGTAAAGGACCTACCTCGGAGACCACTCCTATATCTCCCACCATGAACCTTATAGTTATGCCCGCTCGTAACAGCTACATTCACCCGAGGAAATAGTCTCTGAACGTCCACTCTATCTATCCCCCTCATCATCTTATAAACCTCTATTAAGTTGCCTCACTTCCTCCTCCGCCCCAAAGAGAAAAACCCCAGCACCCTCAACCTTTCCTCATAAGACCTACCCTCCAAACCAGGCAACATCCTGGTAAATCTCCTCTGCACTCTTTCCAGCGCTTCCACATCCTTCTTATAGTGAGGTGACCAGAACTGCACACAATATTCCAAATGTGGTCTCACCAAGGTCCTGTACAGTTGCAGCATAACCCCACGGCTCATAAACTCCAACCCCCTGTTAATAAATGCTAACACACTATAGGCCTTCTTCACAGCTCTATCCACTTGAGTGGCAACCTTTAGACATCTGTGGATATGAACCCCAGTATCTCTCTGTTCCTCCACAGTCTTCAGAACCCTACCTTTGACCCTGTAATCCACATTTAAATCAGTCCTACCAAAATGAATCACCTCACATTGATCAAGGTTAAACTCCATTTGCCATTTTTCAGCCCAGCTTTGCATCCTATCAATGTGTCTTTGCAGCCTACAACAGCCCTCCACCTTATCCACTCCTCCATCAATCTTGGTGTCTTCAGCAAATTTACTGACCCACGCTTCAGCCCCCTCCTCCAAGTCATTGATAAAAATCACAAAAAGCAGAGGACCAAGCACTGATCCCTGTGGTACACCGCTGGTAACTGGTCTGCAGTCTGAAAACTTTCCATCCACAACCATCCATGGACGTTCCGGGGTATAGATGTTTCACTAAGTGTAGGGAAGCTGGTAAAAGAGGTGGAGGAGTGGCATTGTTAATCAAGGATAGATTAACGGCTGCGGAAAGGCACTTCGAGGGGGATCTGCACACTGAGGTAATATAGGCTGAGGTTAGAAATAGGAAAGGAGCGGTCACGTTGTTAGGAGTTTACTATAGGCCCCCAAATAGTAATAGAGATGTGGAGGAACAAATTGCTAAGCAGATTATGTGGGGGTCACAGGGTAGTTGTCATGGGGGACTTTAACTTTCCAAATATTGATTGGAACCTTTGTAGGTCAAATAGTTTGGATGGGGCAGTTTTTGTGCAGTGTGTGCGGGAGGGTTTCCTGACACAATATGTGGATGGGCCGACTAGAGGTGAGGCCACATTGGATTTGGTACTGGGAAATGAACCGGGCCAAGTGTTAGATTTGGTTGTGGGAGAGCACTTTGGAGATAGTGACCACAATTCGGTGTCTTTTGTTATTGCAATGGAGAGGGCTAGGGCCGTACGGTGGGGCAAGGTTTACAATTGGGGGAGAGGTAATTATGATGCGATTAGGCAAGAATTAGGGGGCATAAGTTGGGAACAGAAATTGTCAGAGAAAGGAACTAATGAAAAGTGGAACTTTTTCAAGGAACAAATACTGGATGGGCTTGATAGGTATGTACCTGTTAGGCAGGGAGGAAATGGCCGAGTGAGGGAACCATGGTTCACGAAAGAGTTGGAATGTCTTGTGAAAAGGAAGAGGGAAGCTTATGTAGGGATGAGGAAACAAGGTTCAGATGGCTCGATTGAGGGTTACAAGTTAGCAAGGAATGAGCTGAAAAAGGGTCTCAGGAGAGCTAGGAGGGGACACGAGAAGTCGTTGGCGGGTCGGATCAAGGAAAACCCCAAGGCTTTTTACTCTTATGTGAGGAATAAAAGAATGACCAGGGTGAGGTGAGGGCCGGTCAAGGACAGTAGTGGGAACTTGTGTATGGAGTCAGTAGAGATCGGCGAGGTGATGAATGAATACTTTTCTTCAGTGTTCACCAAGGAGAGGGGACATGTTTTTGAGGAAGAGAAGGTGTTACAGGCGAATAGGCTGGAGGAAATAGATGTTCGGAGGGAGGATGTCCTGGCAGTTTTGAATAAACTGAAGGTCGATAAGTCCCCTGGGCCTGATTAAATGTATCCTCTGATTCTTTGGGAGGCAAGGGGTGAGATTTCAGAGCCTTTGGCTTTGATCTTTGGGTTCTCGCTGTCCACGGGGATGGTGCCAGAGGACTGGAGAATGGCGAATGTTGTTCCTCTGTTTAAGAAAGGGAATAGAAATGACCCTGGTAATGATAGGCCGGTTAGTCTTACTTCGGTGGTTGGTACATTGATGGAAAAGGTCCTTAGAGATGGGATTTACGACCATTTAGAAAGATGCGGATTAATCCGGGATAGTCAGCACGGATTCGTGAAGGGCATGTCGTGCCTCACAAATTTGATAGAATTTTTTGAGGAGGTAACTGAGTGTGTTGATGAAGGTAGGGCAGTTGATGTCATATACATGGATTTTAGTAAGGCGTTTGATAAGGTCCCCCGTGGTCGGCTTATGATGAAAGTGAGGATGTGTGGGATAGAGGGAAAGCTGGCCGATTGGATAGGTAACTGGCTGTCTGATCGAAGACAGAGGGTGGGGGACGATGGAAAATTTTCGGATTGGAGGCAGGTTGCGAGCGGAGCGCTGCAGGGATCAGTGCTTGGTCCTCTGCTCTTTGTGATTTTTATTAATGACTTAGAGGAGGGGGCTGAAGGGTGGATCTGTAAATTTGCTGTTGACACCAAGATTGGTGGAGTAGTGGATGAGGTGGAGGGCTGTTGTAGGCTGCAAAGAGACGTAGATAGGATGCAAAGCTGGGCTGAAAAATGGCAAATGGAGTTTAACCCTGATAAATGTGAGGTGATTCATTTTGGTAGGACTAATTTAAATGTGGATTACAGGGTCAAAGGTAGGGTTCTGAAGACTGTGGAGGAACAGAGAGATCTTGGGGTCCATATCCACAGATCTCGAAAGGTTGCCACTCAAGTGGATAGAGCTGTGAAGAAGGCCTACAGTGTGTTAGCTTTTATTAACAGGGGGTTGGAGTTTATGAGCCGTGGGGTTATGCTGCAACTGTACAGGACCTTGGTGAGACCACATTTGGAATATTGTGTGCAGTTCTGGTCACCTCACGATAAGAAGGATGTCGAAGCGCTGGAAAGAGTGCAGAGGAGATTTACCAGGATGCTGCCTGGTTTGGAGGGTAGGTCTTATGAGGGAAGTTTGAGGGAGCGAGGGCTGTTCTCTCTGGAGCGGAGGAGGCTGAGGGGAGACTTAATAGAGGTTTATAAAATGATGAAGGGGATAGATAGAGTGAACGTTCAAAGACTATTTCCTCGGGTGGATGGAGCTATTACAAGGGGGCATAACTGTAGGGTTCGTGGTGGGAGATATAGGAAGGATATCAGAGGTAGGTTCTTTACGCAGAGAGTGGTTGGGGTGTGGAATGGACTGCCTGCAGTGATAGTGGCGTCAGACACTTTGGGAACATTTAAGCGGTTATTGGATAGGCACATGGAGCACACCAGGATGGTAGTGAGTGGGATAGCTTGATCTTGGTTTCAGACAAAGCTCGGCACAACATCGTGGGCCGAAGGGCCTGTTCTGTGCTGTACTGTTCTATGTTCTATGTTCATCCTCTGTCTTCGATGAGATAGTAAGGAGTCTGACAACACTCGGTTAAAGTCCAACATGTTTATTTCGTAGCAAACGTTTGCTACCAAATAAACCTGTTGGACTGTAACCTGGTGTTGTTAGACTCCTTACTGTGTTTACCCTGGTCCAACGCCCACATTTCCACATCACTTCTATGAGATAGCCAGTTATTCATCCAATCGGCCGAATTTCCCTCGATCCCACACCTCCCTAATTTCTTCATGAGCCTACCATGGGGAACCTTATCAAACGCCTTACTAAAATCCATGTATACGACATCAACTGCTCTACCTTCATCTACACACTTAGGTACCTCCTCAGATAATTCAAAGACATTTGTGAGGCAAGACTAACCTTCACGAATCCGTGCTGACTATCACGGATTAAGCTGCATCTTTCCAAATTGTTATGAATCCTATCCCTCAGGACCTTTTCCATTAACTTACAGACTAACTGGGCTATAATTAGCAGAGTCATTCCTATTTCCTTTCTTGAACAGAGGAACAACATTCTCCATTCCTCCGGCACATTCCCCGTGGACAGTGAGGACCCAAATATCAAAGCCAAAGGATCTGCAATCTCATCCCTTGCCTCCCAAAGAATCCTAGGATATATCCCATCTGGCCCAGGGGACTTATCGACCCTCAGGTTTTTCAAAATTGCGAATACACCTTCCCTCAGAACATCTACCTCCTCCAACCTATCAGCCTGTATCCCACTCTCATCCTCAAAAACATGGCCCCTCTCCTTGGTTAACACAGAACAGAAGTATTCATTCATCGCCTCTCCTATCTCTTCTGACTCCATGCACAAGTTCCCACGACTATCCTTGACCGGCCCCAACCTCACCCTGGTCATTCCATTTTTTCTCGCATAAGAGTAAAATGCCTTGGGGTTTTCCTTGATCCGACTCACCAAGGACTTCTCATACCCCCTGCCAGCTCTCCTAAGCCCTTTTTTTGCTCATTCCTTGTTAACTTGGAACCCTCAAGCGACCCAACTGAACCATGTATTCCCATCCTTACATACGCTTCCTTTTTCCTCTTGGCAAGACTTTCAACTTCTTTTGTGAACCATGGTTCCCTCACTCGGCCGTTTCCTCCCTGCCTGACAGGGACATGCCGATCAAGGACACGCAGTATTTGTTCCTTGAACAAGCTCCACTTTTCATTTGTGCCTTTCCCTGACGATTTCTGTTCTCACCTTATGCTCCCTAATTCTTGCCTAATCGCATCCTAATTACCCCTCCCCCAATCATAAACCTTGCCCTGCCGTAAGGCCCTATCCCTCCCCATTGCAGTAATGAAAGACACCGAATTGTGGTCACTATCTCCAAAGTGCTCTCCCACAACCAAACCTGACACTTGGCCCGGTTCATTTCCCAGTACCAATCCAATGTGGCCCCAACTCTTGTCGGCCTATCCACATATTGTGTCAGGAACCCCTCCTGCACACACTGCACAAAAACTGCCCCATCCGAACTATTCGACCTATAAAGATTCCAATCAATATTTGGAAAGTTAAAGGCACCCATGAGAACTAACTTGTGACCTCCACACATATCCATAATCTGCTTGGCAATTTCTTCCTCCACATCTCGATTACTATTTGGGGGCCTATAGAAAACCCCCAACAACGTGACCGCTCCTTTCCTATTTCTAACTTCAGCCCATATTACCTCAGTGTGCAGATCCCCCTCGAAGTGCCTTTCCGCAGCCGTTAAACTATCCTTGATTAACATTGCTACTCCTCCACCTCTTTTACCACCTTCCCGACTCTTACTGAAACATCTATACCCCAGAACTTCGAACAACCATTCCTGTCCCTGTTCAAACCATCTCTCCTTAATGGCCACAACATCGTAGTGCCAAGTACCAATCCACACTCTAAGTTCACCTACCTTATTCCGGATGCTCCTTGCATTGACGTAGACACACTTCAGCCCACCACACTGGCTGCCAGTTCACTCCTGCGACCTTGATACTCTCCTCAGTACCTCACTACACTCAACACTGGCTTCTGGACTACAGCACATTTTCCCATCCCCCTGACAAATTAGTTTAACCACCTCCGCTCAACGCCCCCGCCCCCCTCCGAAGAGGCTTAGCAAAGATAGCTGAACGTTGTGGAGTTGGGGTGGAGGAAAAATGGCACAGGATTTGGGGGTGGAGGTTTTCCTGTGTGCAGTAACTGCTGATGTCCCTGTCACATCTTTCCAGAAAGCGTGATGTTCAAACACTCCAATCCTGAGACAGTCTGTTTTGAAATGTATCCTGAGGAAATGAACAGCATCTTCCCAGTTGAGGTTTTACCCACTTGCCTCCTGGGCTGGGCAGTGTGGAAACATTGCTGCCCATGGGATCGTGCTGTGCATCAATGACCTGCAGCATTTACAGAACTGCAAATGGTAACCACACAACTTAAAAGGCAAATTAGCTCAGTGATGATAAAGCACGTGGGAGGGTGGAGGGGCTAAAAATCAAACCCCCGGCCTTGGTAAAGACTTGTTCTCAATCCCTGTGTCCTGTTTGTGTTTTTAGACAGGGTGGTGGGGTTTGGAGGATTTATTATTTTTTGAGGGGAGTGGGTCGGGAAGGGGGTTCAATATCTCTACCTCTGTCACTTCAACTTTCCCTCTCTCCAACCATTTGCTTCAATGTTGCATCCTGTAATTAATGTAAAATAAAATCCCCTTGCGTTTTGTTTTATTGTTGCGGGGTGTATGAGGGGTGTGCGGACGGGACAGAGGGTGCGGAACAGTGGTTCTCTTTTCCCTCTTGCCCCTTCCATCCGTGTGTGGGATGTTTTGGGGCTGGAAAGGACAGTTCTGTTTCACTGGGGTGGCGAGAATCCTGTTCTTTGTCCCCAAGGTTTATTGCATCCTCTGGGACTAGGCCTCAATTCAAGGCCTAATCTTAGGGCCCTCAGGATGCCTTTTCCATTCGCTTTATTCCGTACAGTTACTGTGTTTCATTTTCTGAGATCAATTGTTAAATAAAACTGCAGCAGCCGCGGCAATTCATTCCAGTCAGGATGCAATTGTCGGTTTTCAAACTCTCTCACCCAACGTTCTCATTAGATTGTGTTATCAGTGAGGGAGAGAGAGAAGAAGAGGAAGGTGTAAGAGAGAGTGAGAGAGAGAAGGCCGAGAGGAAGGGAGAGGTGAGAAGATAAATTGTCGGGGGGGGGGGGGGGGGGTGAGGGAGGGTGGGTGGGGGGAGAGAGGACGTGTTTAGGGGGCCCTCCACTGTTTCATTCCAGCCGAGCCCCCCAGACATTGAAACATATAAACTAGAAGCGTGAGTGGGAGCCTGCGCCACCATTCAATTTTATTGTGGCTGATCATCAAATTTAATATCTTGATTCACCCTGACCCCAAATCCTTTTATCCCTTTAGCCCCGAGAGCTATATCTAATTTATTTTTTGAAGTCACAGAATGCCTGTGAATTCCACACATTCACCACCCTCTGACTGAAGAAATTTCTCCTCCCCTCAGTTCTATAAAGGTTTTCCCTTATCATCAAACGAAGACAGCGAGTTGTGGACTCCCCTACCATTGGTAACTTTCTTTCTGAATCGACCCGTTCGAATCCTGTTTGAATTTTATAAGTTTCTATGAGATTCCCTCTCACTATTCTGAATGCATTTGTCTTAACAACATTCTGTGGTAGTGAATCCCACACATTCACCACCCTCTGACTGAATAAATTTCTCCCCACCTCAGCTCCAAAAGGTTTGTCCCTAATCCTAAAACTATGACCCCTAGTTCTCGACTCCCCACCATTGGGAACATTCTTTCTGAATCTACCCTGCCTCATTCTGTTAGAATTTAATACGTTTCTATGAGGTCCCCTCTCACTCTACAAATTTCTATTGAATATAATCCTAACCAATCTAATCTCTCCTCATATGACAGACCTGCCATCCCAGGAATCAGCCTGGTAAACCGTCGCTGTACTTCCTCTATAGCAAGGACATCCTTCCTCAGATAAGGACACCAAAACTGTACAAAATCCTCCAGGTGTTGCCTCTCCAATGCTCTATAAATTGCAGCAACTCATCCCTATCCCTAAATAGGAATCATCTCGCTATGAAAGCTTACAGACCATTTAGCTCCATTCCTGCCTGCTGTACCTGCCTGGTTCCGTGCAGTGAATGATGCACGAGGAGACCAATGTTTTGATGAGAATCCACCTCCCTCAATTTACACCCATTCAATAATAACTTGTCTTCCTAATATTCCTACCAGAATCGATATTCTCACAGTGATCCACATTAAACTGCATCTGCCATGCGTCTGACCACACCCTCAGCCTGTCCAAATCACGCTGAATATTCTCTGCACCCTCCTCACAGTTCACCCTCCCTCCCAGCTTTGTGCCATCTGCAAATTTGGAGATGATGCATTCAGTAACCCTTCTGGAAGACGAAATAAACCACATCCACTGGTTCCCCTCGGTCAACTCTACTCGTTCCACCCTCAAACAATTCCAGGATATTCCAATCATGATTTCCCTTTCGTAAATCCATGCTGCCTTTGTCTGATTATGGCACTGCCTTCCAAATACCGAGTTATCAAATCCTTTAAATTTGACTCTTGCAACTTCCCCAGCACCGACGTTAGGCTCACTGGTCTATAGTTCACTGTTTTCTCTCTCCAGTCCTGTCTGAATACCGGGCTTGCATTAGCTACCCTCCACTCTGTAGGAACCAGCCCAGAGTCCAATAAAATTGGAAAATAACCACCATTGGAGCTCTTATTCCCAGGAAGACTTCCTTAACTACTCTGGGATGAAGATTATCAGGACCTGGAGATTTATCCACCTTCAATCCCGTCATTTTCCCCAAAACCATTTCTCTACAAATTCAAATTTCCTTCAGCTTCTCTCTAAAACGTGTTCCTCTCAGAACATTTGGCACATTATTCATGTCTTCCTTTCCGAAGTTCGAAGCAATCTTCAATTTAATTCCTCAGTTATTACTTTGTCCCCGTTAGAGAATCTCCCATTTCTGACTGCAAAATTCCTAGTTTGTCAATCTGTTTCTCTTTACATACCGATAGGTATTTTTTGAAGTCAGTTGTCATGTTCCACGTTAGATTACTTTCATACCCTATTTTTCTTTCCTTAATCAATCCCTTGCTTCTCCCAAAAGGATGGATTTGTAAACAGTGATTGTGTTACTGAGGGTGAATCTGTGATGATGTGTTTTAGCTTTTCACCAAATCACACCTACAATTGTGTTTTAAATCTGGCTGCTCCCACATTGCAGTGTGATTGTGGGATCTTGCTGTGCAGGATGACCAGCAGCATTTCTGAAATGACACAGGAACATTTTATTTTCCTCAGAAACCCTCTAACCCTCCTGCTGCTGACCTTAGTCTACACACATTGGACATTGACCCCTCTGCTCAGGGGAAGAAGTTTCTTCTTAACTATCCTATCTTTGTCCCTCATAATTTTGAACACCTCAATGATGTCCGCACTCCGCCTTCACTGTTCTGTGGAAAGCAACCCCAGCCTAACCATAGAAATCATAGAATCATAGAAACCCTACAGCGCAGAAGGAGGCCATTCGGCCCATCGAGTCTGCACCGACCACAATCCCACCCAGGCCCTATCCCCACATATTTACCCGCTAATTCCTCGAACCTACGCATCCCAGGACTCTAAGGGGCAATTTTATTTTAACCTGGCCAATCAACCTAACCCGCACATCTTTGGACTGTGGGAGGAAACCGGAGCACCCGGAGGAAACCCACGCAGACACGAGGAGAATGTGCAAACTCCACACAGACAGTGACTCGAGCCGGGAAACGAACCCGGGACCCTGGAGCTGTGAAGCAGCAGTGCTAACCACTGTGCTACCGTGCCGCCTGTCTTCACTGCAGAAACACTGCTGCCCAGGCAACATCCTGGTGAATCTCCTTTGCGTTCCTTCCAGAGCAATCACATCCTCCGTCTAGTGACAAATGAGTGTTTCATACATCTCCATCATGACCTCCCTGCTCCTATCTTCGATACATCAGCTAATAAAGAAAATTGTCATGTCTGCCTTCTTAAGCAGCTGATCATCAGAAGTTACCCACTGGAATGGAAAACAATAGAAGGTTTATGTTCTTTCTTGAGTTTAAACAGAAATTAAATTTTTAAAAATCCAAAGAGCAGTTGTCCAGTCACAACCTCAACATAAAAAAATAAATGAACTAACTTCAAAAGAGTAAAAAAAATACATCAAGTAACACAGGCTGTGATAAAGAGCATTCAGCACATGTTCCAAAATTAAGATCATTCTTGACAGATTTCATTGAATAATTTTCACAATTATCAGGAATGATCTGGTCGATGTCCGACACATGGTGTTTCTAGATACCTTCAGTAAGTTAACAGCCTTCATTAAACTCAGAGCAAGTGGAGTTAGAGGACCAGCAGCAGAATGACTAGAAGCTGGTTACAAAGACACAACACAGGCAGTGGGAGTTAAAGGGATTTACTCTGATTGCTGGAAGGTGGGAAGTGGTTTTCCACAAGGATCAGCACTGGGATCACTTTCCTTCACCATTTACATCAACAATATGGAATAGGGAAGCAAAATTATAGTTCCAAAATTTACCAACCAATCCAAACTGAGAATGAGAATGAGCAGAGTGGAAGAATACAACTCAACACAATAACACATTAATAATAAATTATAAACTTGCAAATTGGGTATTGGAATTGGAAATCAATTTCACCACAGCTCAGTGTCAGGTTCTTCATTCTGACCAGAACAATATGTTTCCCAATCACTCTGTAGAAATCAAGTATCTGAATGTTTTCGAGGAGTTCAGGGCTTCAGGTGATCAGATTCACAAATCGCTTTCAGAAGCAACACAGTTCAGATATAACCATAACAATCCGGAAAATAAAACATTGGAGTTCATTTATAGATTAATAGAAATGCGAGAAAATCACAACATTTTTGAAATACAAATCACAGAATATTGCCCCTCTGTTATTGGGTTGTTTAAATATCAGGAACTAGCTGAAACCTGTTTCTTTTCAATACATAACCGAGTTACCGAGGCATTTCACATCACACACTGACCACAAAACATCATTAGAACAAAACCAATCGCTTCCTATTTCCGAGCTATTCTAAAGATTAAACACAGAGACAGGTCCATGGAATGGAGATCTCTCTCACCCAACAAAAAATATATATAATTGAAGTTAAACCAACTTATTTCATTCCAGTACTTTTTTACAATCACAATCCAATTCGACTCGGAGAGATAGTTCCAGAAATAGATGGATACTTCAATCAGGTATACCACTCTGGTGAACAACAAGACACAATGAGTATAATTCTACATTGACAACTACATCCTGCAATACTTGTTAACTTGTGTCAGATATTCCACTCTGGTTACTGATCCACAATCAAAGGGTAATTTTATTCTTACTCCCACTAAGTTTTATTTCAGGTTGATCGCTGTAACTGAAATCCAATCTAACATTACACAAGATTCCACTCAATACAATAACTTCATTGATTACTGAGCCGATGAATTACATGCAGAGTTTGTTGTGTCAGTTGATGAAAAGGATTATAGCCACAGAGATATTTCAAGTAATTTGATTTAAGTGAATTACATCTTTCACCTGGTCTCTGTATAACAGTGACAATGAGATCAGCATGGAGCATTTTCATTCAGAGTTTAAAATCAGAGAGCCGCTCACACACAGGTTTACACAACCTCAATGGTTAGAGTCACTCACCAGGAACACCAATAATGGCAATGATTGGGTAGATTATTTTCGCAGCCTTGTCGATTGGATCATGCATCTTCAGTGTGAAGTGATGTGTCCCTTCGAGCTGCTGGCAGCCTCTCTGTCTTAAACTCTGAGGTTACCTATTCCCAAAGCCTTTAATATATACACTGCAGAATCACCTCAGGGACACTGAGGGAGCAACAAGATTTTAAAAAAATATTTGAACAAACAGATTACGACATTGAGTTCAGTGATGGATAATTATCTTTAGTTAAAATTAAATCTTTCCAAAACTGGATTCTGTTGATCACATTTATCATCTAATAACAAGTGGAAAGATGCTGTCCACTCAAACACCATCAGTCCCATCTCTCGATCTCACATTGTTTCAGTGATAGCTGTCACTGGACTGTGACGTTTCAGTAATTAAGTTTCAAATGTCACCGTGTCTCTCTCTGTGTGGTATTTAACTGTGGACATTCAGTGATGTGAATTAAGTGGGTTCTGGGTGAACATAGATTGTAAAATGATGTTAATCAATAATCTGGAACTATTTACCCCCAGACCCTCAGAGCCTGCAGCAGATACAAACACATCATCTCTTAGAGCAGTAAATATGCAGAATTAACTGTGACAAGTAATGCACAGACACCAACTGATACAGGCCCCACATCTGATACACAACCTTATGGGGGCAGAGAAATGGGCCCAGATGTGGAGAGAGAGACAGAGAGAGACAGGACCTGCAAATGTGGAAGGGATTGTGTGGAAGCAGATATTGTGAGAGGAATGGTGTTCATAATAGTAACTTAAACTCAGAGGAAGACAGCTCCATCGTAATGGACCCGGTGCTGTGTTCACATTAAATCGATCAGCTGGAGTATTGTGTCCTGTTCTGGGTCACACACTTTCGACAAGATGTGATGACATTGGCAAGAGAAATGGAGGAGAAGGTCCAACAGGAAAGAGGGAACTGTGGTGAGAGAGAGGGAGAAAAATGGGTGGAGAGAGTGATGGATACAGAGTGGGTAAGAGGTCGAGGAAGACAAATGAGGTGAGTAGGAGATGCAATGCGAATGAGAGAGCGAGGTGTGCGTGTGGACTGAGAGAGTGAGAGACACAGAATAGAGATGGGCTGAGGGGGAGAATTGGGTGGGGTGAGAGAGACAGAAGTGGGGTCAGATAAAGAGAAGGGGTGATGGGTGGGGAGAGAAGGATCAGTGATATGAAATGGCCCGAGAGAAGCTGTGTTGAGGGGCAGAGGGAGGGAGTGAGTGGGAGTTTGTGAGAGGAAAGTGTGAGGGAGGGAGTGAATGTTACAGAGGGATTGTGTGAAAGAGTGTGTGAGAAGTGTGAGTGTGCAAGCGTGTGAGCGTGCAAGTGTGTGAGTTTGCATGTGTCTTTTTGTGTGTGTCGGTGCATGCAGTATATAAAGAGAGGGAGTGTGACAGAGGGAGCGAGAGTGTGGGAGTGTGTGAGGGTGACACAGGGAGGCAGAGGGCGTGCGGATTGTGTCAGGTCTGAGAGTGCTTGATAGTGTCTGTGTTTGTGGGTGTTTTTGTCATGGAAGATTGAAGATTCGAGTGTGCCTGTCTGTGAGCGTGTCCGCGAGAGACAGCTTGTGATTGTGAGCATGTATGTTAGTGTGTGTACCAGAGAATGTGAGTGTGTGTTTGTGTGAGAGTGTGTGAGAGAGGGTGTGTTTAGAAATCATAGAAATCATAGAAACCCTACAGTGCAGAAGGAGGCCATTCGGCCCATCGAGTCTGCAGCGACCACAATCCCACCCAGGCCCTACCCCCACATATTTTACCCACTAATCCCTCTAACCTACACATCCCAGGACTCTAAGGGGCAATTTTTTTAACCTGGCCAATCAACCTAACCCGCACATCTTTGGACAGTGCGTAAATACAAATTCCTGAATATGCATTTGAGAGGGTGTGCGAGTGATGTGAGAGTATGAGTTTGTGTAAGTGTGGATGAGAGACTGTGTGAGTGCGTAATATTGTGTAAATGTGTGTGTGGGAGAGTGTACGTGAGTTGGTGAGGGTGTATGGGTGGGTGTACGTGAGTTGGTGAGGGTGTGTGTGACTGTACATGAGTTGGAGAAGGTGTGTGTGAATGTACGCGAGTTGGTGAGGGTGTGTGCATGAGTGTGCGTGAGTTGGTGAGGGTGTGTGTGTGAGTGTTCGGGAGTTGGTGAGGGTGAGAGTGTGTGAGTGTACGTGAGTTGGTGAGGGTGTGTGTGTGAGTGTACGTGAGTTGGTGAGGGTGTGGGTGTGTACATGAGTTGGTCAGGGTGTGTGTGTGAGTGTACGCGAGTTGGTGAGGGTGTGTGTGTGAGTCTAGTTGAGTTGGTGAGGGTGTGTGTGTGAGTCTAGTTGAGTTGGTGAGGGTGTGTGTGTGTCAGTGAGTTGTCGAGTGTGTGTTTGTGAGGTTACATGAGCTGGTGTGGGTGTGTGTGTGAGTGTACGTGAGTTGGTGAGGTTATGTGTGTGAGTGTACGCAAGTTGGTGAGGGTGTGTGTGAGTGTACGTGAGTTGGTGAGGGTGTGTGAGGGTCCATGAGTTGATGAGCGCGTGAGGGTATCCAAGTTGGTGAGGGTGTGTGTGAGTGTCAGCGAGTTCGTGAGGGTGTGTGTGTGAGTGTACGTGAGTTGGTGAGGGTGTGTGTGAGTGTACGTGAGTTGGTGAGGGTGTGTGTGTGAGTCTAGTTGAGTTGGTGAGGGTGTGTATGTGTCCGTGTGTTGGCGAGTGTGTGTTTGTGAGGTTACATGAGCTGGTGTGGGTGTGTGTGTGAGTGTACGTGAGTTGGTGAGGTTATGTGTGTGAGTGTACGCAAGTTGGTGAGGGTGTGTGTGAGTGTACGTGAGTTGGTGAGGGTGTGTGAGGGTCCATGAGTTGATGAGCGTGTGAGTGTGAGGGTATCCAAGTTGGTGAGGGTGTGTGTGAGTGTCAGCGAGTTCGTGAGGGTGTGTGTGTGAGTGTACGTGAGTTGGTGAGGGTGTGTGTGTGAGTGTACGTGAGTTGGTGAGGGTGTGTGTGTGAGTGTACGTGAGTTGGTGAGGGTGTGTGTGTGAGTGTAAGTGAGTTGGTGAGGGTGTGTGTGTGATTGTACGTGAGTTGGTGAGGGTGTGTGTGTGAGTGTACGTGAGTTGGTGAGGGTGTGTGTGTGAGTGTACGTGAGTTGGCGAGGGTGTGTGTGTGAGTGTACGTGAGTTGGTGAGGTTGTGTGTGTGAGTGTACGTGAGTTGGTGAGGGTGTGTGTGAGTGTACGTGAGTTGGTGAGGGTGTGTGTGTGAGTGTACGTGAGTTGGTGAGGGTGTGTGTGTGAGTCTAGTTGAGTTGGTGAGGCTGTGTATGTGTCCGTGTGTTGGCGAGTGTGTGTTTGTGAGGTTACATGAGCTGGTGTGGGTGTGTGTGTGAGTGTACGTGAGTTGGTGAGGTTATGTGTGTGAGTGTACGCAAGTTGGTGAGGGTGTGTGTGAGTGTACGTGAGTTGGTGAGGGTGTGTGAGGGTCCATGAGTTGATGAGCGTGTGAGTGTGAGGGTATCCAAGTTGGTGAGGGTGTGTGTGAGTGTCAGCGAGTTCGTGAGGGTGTGTGTGTGAGTGTACGTGAGTTGGTGAGGGTGTGTGTGTGAGTGTACGTGAGTTGGTGAGGGTGTGTGTGTGAGTGTACGTGAGTTGGTGAGGGTGTGTGTGTGAGTGTAAGTGAGTTGGTGAGGGTGTGTGTGTGAGTGTACGTGAGTTGGTGAGGGTGTGTGTGTGAGTGTACGTGAATTAGTGAGGGTGTGTGTGTGAGTGTACGTGAGTTGGCGAGGGTGTGTGTGTGAGTGTACGTGAGTTGGTGAGGTTGTGTGTGTGAGTGTACGTGAGTTGGTGAGGGTGTGTGTGAGTGTACGTGAGTTGGTCAGGGTGTGTGTGAGTGTACGTGAGTTGGTGAGGGTGTGTGTGTGAATGTACGTGAGTTGGTGAGGGTGTGTGTGTGAGTGTACGTGAGATGGTGAGGGTGTGTGTGAGTGTACGTGAGATGGTGAGGGTGTGTGTGTGAATGTACGTGAGTTGGTGAGGGTGTGTTTGAGTGTATGTAAGTTGGTGAGAGTGTGTGTGTGTGAGTGTACCTTAGTTGGTGAGAGTGTGTGTGTGAGTGTACGCGGGTTGGTGAGGGTGTGTGTGTGAGACTTGGTGAGTTGGTGAGGGTGTGTGTGTGTGTACGTGAGTTGTTGAGGGTATGTGTGGGTGAGTGTACGTGAGTTGGTGAGGGTGTGTGTGAGTGTACGTGAGTTGGTGAGGGTTTGTGTGAGTGTACGTGAGTTGTTGAGGGTATGTGTGGGTGAGTGTACGTGAGTTGGTGAGGGTGTGTGTGTGTGAGTGTACGTGAGTTGGTGAGGGTGTGTGTGTGAGTGTACGTGAGTTGGTGAGGGTGTGTGTGTGAGTGTACGTGAGTTGGTGAGGGTGTGTGAGTGTGTAGGTGAGTTGGTGAGGGTGTGTGTGAGTGTACGTGAGTTGGTGAGGGTGTGTGTGAGTGTACGTGAGTTGGTGAGGGTGTGTGTGTGTGAGTGTACGTGAGTTGGTGAGTGTGTGTGAGTGTACGTGAGTTGGTGAGGGTGTGTGTGAGTGTACGTGAGTTGGTGAGGGTGAGTGTACGTGAGTTGGTGAGGGTGTGTGTGTGAATGTATGTGAGTTGGTGAGGGTGTGTGTGTGAGTGTACGTGAGTTGGTGAGGGTGTGTGTGAGTGTACGTGAGATGGTGAGGGTGTGTGTGTGAGTGTACGTGAGTTGGTGAGGGTGTGTGTGTGAGTGTACGTGAGTTGGTGAGGGTGTGTGTGAGTGTACGTGAGTTGGTGAGGGTGTGTGTGAGTGTACGTGAGTTGTTGAGGGTATGTGTGTTTGAGTGTACGTGAGTTGGTGAGGGTGTGTGTGTGTGAGTGTACGTGAGTTGGTGAGGGTGTGTGTGTGAGTGTACGTGTGTTGGTGAGGGTGTGTGAGTGTGTAGGTGAGTTGGTGAGGGTGTGTGTGAGTGTACGTGAGTTGGTGAGGGTGTGTGTGAGTGTACGTGAGTTGGTGAGGGTGTGTGTGTGTGAGTGTACGTGAGTTGGTGAGTGTGTGTGTGTGTGAGTGTACGTGAGTTGGTGAGGGTGTGTGTGTGAGTGTACGTGAGTTGGTGAGGGTGTGTGTGTGAGTGTACACGAGTTGGTGAGGGTGTGTGAGTGTGTAGGTGAGTTGGTGAGGCTGTGTCTGAGTGTACCTGTGTTGGTGAGGGTGTGTGTGAGTGTACGTGCGTTGGTGAGGGTGTGTGTGTGAGTGTACGTGAGTTGGTGAGGGTGTGTGTGTGAGTGTACGTGAGTTGGTGAGGGTGGGTGTGTGTGTGTGTAGGTGAGTTGGTGAGGCTGTGTGTGAGTGTACGTGTGTTGGTGAGGGTGTGTGTGTGAGTGTACGTGAGTTGGTGTGGGTGTGTGTGTGAGTGTACGCGAGTTGGTGAGGGCGTGTGAGTGTGTAGGTGAGCTGCTGAGGCTGTGTGTGAGTGTACGTGAGTTGGTGAGGGTGTGTGTGTGAGTGTACGCGAGTTGGTGAGGGTGTGTGAGTGTGTAGGTGAGATGGTGAGGCTGTGTGTGAGTGTACGTGTGTTGGTGAGGGTGTGTGTGAGTGTGAAGGTGAGCTGGTGAGGCTGTGTGTGAGTGTACGTGTGTTGGTGAGGGTGTCTGTGAGTGTACGTGAGTTGGTGAGGGTGCGTGTGAGTGTGTAGGTGAGCTGGTGAGGCTGTGTGTGAGTGTACGTGTGTTGGTGAGGGTGTCTGTGAGTGTACGTTAGGTGGTGAGGGTGTCTTTGATTGGACGTAAGTTGGTGACTGTGTCACTATTTACAGTGATTCTTGGGGATTGTGTCACTATTTAGAGTGATCCTTGGGGATTGTGTCAGTATTTAGAGTGATCCTTGGGGATTGTGTCTCTATTTAGAGCGATCCGTGGGGATTGTGTCACTATTTAGAGTGATCCTTGGGGATTGTGTCACTATTGAGAGTGATTCTTGGGGATTGTGACACTATGTTGGTGATACTTGTGGATTGTGTCACTATTTCGAGTGATCCTTGGGTTTTGTGTCTCTATTTAAAATGTTCCATGTGGATTGTGTCACGATTTAGTGTGATCGTTGGGAATTATGTCTCTATTTAGAGTGATCCTTGGGGATTGTGTCACTATTTAGAGTGATCCTCGTAGATTGTGTCACGATTTAGAGTGATCCTTGGGGATTGTGTCACTATTTAGAGTGATCCTTGGGGATTGTGTCACTATTTAATGTGATCTTTGGGTAATGTGTCACTATTTAGTGTGACCCTTGGGGATTGTTTCAACATTGAGAGTGATCCCTGGGGATTGTGTCACTATTTAGAGAGATCCTTTGGGATTGTGTCAGTATTTAGAGTGATCCTTGGGGATTGTGTCACTATTTAGATTGATCCATGGGGATTGTGTCACTATTTAGCGTGATTCTTGGGGATTGTGTCAATATTTAGAGTGATCTTTGGGGATTGTGTCACAACTTTGGAGTGATCGTTGGGGATTGTGTCACAATTTAGAGTGATCCTTGGGGATTGCGTCACTATAGAGAGAAATCATGGGGATTGTGTCACTATTTAGAATGATCCTTCGGGATTGTGTCACTATTTAGAGTGAACCTTGGGGATTGTGTCACTATTTAGACTGATCCTTGGGGATTGTGTCACTATTTAGCGTGATGCTTGTGGAGTTTGTCACAATTTAGAGTGATCCTTGGGGATTGTGTCACTATTTAGAGTGATCCTTGGGGATTGTGTCAGTATTTGGAGTGATCCTTGGGGATTGTGTCACTTTTGAGAGTGATTCTTGGGGATTGTGTCACTATTTAGAGTGATGCATGGGGATTGTGTCACTATTTAGAGTGATTGTTGCGGATTGTGTCACTATTTGGAGTGATCCTTGGGGATTGTGTCTCTATTTTCAGTAATCCTAGGGGTGTGTGTCACTATTTAAAATGATCCATGTGGATTCTGTCACGATTTAGTGTGATCCTTGGGGATTGTGTCACTACTTAGAGTGATCGTTGTGGATTGTGTCACTATTTAGAGTGATTCTTGTGGATTGTGTCACTATTTAGAGTGATCCTTGGGGATTGTGTCACTATTTAGAGTGATCCTTGGGGATTGTGTCACTATTGAGAGTGATTCTTGGGGATTATGACACTATGTTTGTGATACTTGTGGATTGTGTCACTATTTCGAGTGATCCTTGGGTTTTGTGTCTCTATTTAAAATGATCCATGTGGATTGTGTCACGATTTAGTGTGATCGTTGGAAATTGTGTCACTATTTAGAGTGATCCTTGGGGATTGTGTCACTATTTAGAGTGATCCTTGGGGATTGTGTCACTATTGAGAGTGATTCTTGGGGATTATGACACTATGTTTGTGATACTTGTGGATTGTGTCACTATTTCGAGTGATCCTTGGGTTTTGTGTCTCTATTTAAAATGATCCATGTGGATTGTGTCACGATTTAGTGTGATCGTTGGAAATTGTGTCACTATTTAGAGTGATCCTTGGGGATTGTGTCACTATTTAGTAACAGGGTAGTTGTGCTGGGGGACTTTAACTTTACAGATATTGACTGGAAAAGCAATAGTTCGAGTACTTTAGATGGGTCGTTTTTTGTCCAGTGTGTGCAGGAAGGCTTCCTGACGCAGTATGTAGATAGACCAACAAGAGACGTGGCCACATTGGATTTGGTAATGGGTAATGAACCAGACCAGGTGTTAGATTTGGAGGTCGGTGAGCACTTTGGTGACAGTGACCACAGTTCGATTACGTTTACCTTCGCAATGGAAAAGGAATAAGTATATACCGAAGGGCAAGAGTTATTGCTGGGGGAAAGGAAATTATGATGCGATTAGGCGAGATTTAGCTGGCATAGGTTGGGGAAGGAAACTGCAGGGGATGGGCACAATTGTAATGTGGAACTTGTTCAAGGAACAGCTACTACGCGTCCTTGATAAACATGTACCTGTCAGGCAGTGAGGAAGCAGACGTCTGAGGGAACCATGGTTTACTAAGGAGGTTGAATCTCTTGTGAAGAGGAAGAAGGGGACTTATGTTAAGATGCGACTTGAAGGCTCAGTTAGGGCGCTTGAGAGTTACAAGTTAGCCAGGAAGGACCAAAAGAAAGAGTTAAGAAGAGCCAGAAGGGGACATGAGAAGTCTTTGGCAGGTAGGATCAAGGAAAACCCTAAAGCTTTCTAAAGGTATGTCTGGAGTAAAAGAATGACTAGGGTAACATTAGGGCCAGTCAAGGACAGGAGTGGGAAGTTGTGCGTGGAGTCTGAAGAGATAGGAGAGGCACTAAATGAATATTTTTCGTCAGTATTCACACTGGAGAGGGACAGTGTTGTTGAGGGGAGTACTGAGATGCAGGCTGTTGGACTGGATGGGATTGATGTTCATAAGGAGGAGGTGTAAGAAATTCTGGAGAGGGTAAAAACAGATATGTCCCCTGGGCCGGATGGTATTTATCCTAGGATTCTCTGGGAGGCGAGAGAGCAGATTGTAGAGCCTTTGGCTTTGATCTTTGTGTCGTCATTGTCTAAAGGAACTGTGCCAGAAGACTTGAGAAAAGAAAATGTTGTTCCCTTGTTCAAGAAGGGGAGTAGGGACAACCCTGGTAATTATAGGCCGGTGAGCCTTACTTCTGTTGTGGTCAAAGTCTTGGAATTGTGTCACTATTTAGAGTGATCCTTCGGGATTGTGTCACTGTTTAGAGTGATCCTTGGGGATTGTGTCACTATTGAGAGTGATCCTTAGGGATTGTGTCACTATTTAGAGTGATCCTTGGGGATTGTGCCACTATTTAGAGTGATCCTTGGGGATTGTGTCACTATTTAGAGTGAACCTTGGGGATTGCGTCACAATTTGGAGTGATCCTTTGGGTGTTTGTGTCACTATTTAGAGTGATCCTCGTAGATTGTGTCACGATTTAGAGTGATCCTTGGGGATTTTGTCACTATTTAGAGTGATCCTTGGGGATTGTGTCACTATTTAATGTGATCTTTGGGTAATGTGTCAGTATTTCGAGTGATCTTTGTGGATAGTGTCACAATTGAGAACGTTCCTTAGGGGTTGTGTGACTATTTATTGTGATCCTTGGGGATTGTGTCACTATTTAGTGAGATCCTTGGGGTTGTGTCGCTCTTGAGAATGATCCTTGGGGGTTGTGTCACGATTTAGAGTGATCCCTGGGGATTGTGTCACTATTTAGAGAGATCCTTTGGGATTGTGTCAGTATTTAGATTGATCCTTGGGGATTTTGTCACTATTTAGAGTGATCCTTTGGGAATGTGTCACTATTTAGAGTGAACCTTGGGGATTCTGTCACTATTTAGATTGATCCATGGGGATTGTGTCACTATTTAGCGTGATTCTTGGGGATTGTGTCACAACTTTGGAGTGATCGTTGGGGATTGTGTCACAATTTAGAGTGATCCTTGGGGATTGCGTCACTATAGAGAGAAATCATGGGGATTGTGTCACTATTTAGAATGATCCTTCGGGATTGTGTCACTATTTAGAGTGAACCTTGGGGATTGTGTCACTATTTAGACTGATCCTTGGGGATTGTGTCACAATTTAGAGTGATCCTTGGGGATTGTGTCACTATTTAGAGTGATCCTTGGGGATTGTGTCAGTATTTGGAGTGATCCTTGGGGATTGTGTCACTTTTGAGAGTGATTCTTGGGGATTGTGTCACTATTTAGAGTGATCCTTGGGGATTGTGTCACTATTTAGAGTGATCGTTGCGGATTGTGTCACTATTTGGAGTGATCCTTGGGGATTGTGTCAGTATTTAGAGTGATCCTTGGGGATTGTGTCTATATTTTTGCAGTAATCCTAGGGGTGGGTGTCACTATTTAAAATGATCCATGTGTATTCTGTCACGATTTAGTGTGATCCTTGGGGATTAAGAAGAGTTAAGAGTTAAGGGAGTTAAGAAGAGCCAGAAGGGGACATGAGAAGTCTTTGGCAGGTAGGATCAAGGAAAACCCTAAAGCTTTCTAAAGGTATGTCTGGAGTAAAAGAATGACTAGGGTAACATTAGGGCCAGTCAAGGACAGGAGTGGGAAGTTGTGCGTGGAGTCTGAAGAGATAGGAGAGGCACTAAATGAATATTTTTCGTCAGTATTCACACTGGAGAGGGACAGTGTTGTTGAGGGGAGTACTGAGATGCAGGCTGTTGGACTGGATGGGATTGATGTTCATAAGGAGGAGGTGTTAGAAATTCTGGAGAGGGTAAAAACAGATATGTCCCCTGGGCCGGATGGTATTTATCCTAGGATTCTCTGGGAGGCGAGAGAGCAGATTGTAGAGCCTTTGGCTTTGATCTTTGTGTCGTCATTGTCTAAAGGAACTGTGCCAGAAGACTTGAGAAAAGAAAATGTTGTTCCCTTGTTCAAGAAGGGGAGTAGGGACAACCCTGGTAATTATAGGCCGGTGAGCCTTACTTCTGTTGTGGTCAAAGTCTTGGAATTGTGTCACTATTTAGAGTGATCCTTCGGGATTGTGTCACTGTTTAGAGTGATCCTTGGGGATTGTGTCACTATTGAGAGTGATCCTTAGGGATTGTGTCACTATTTAGAGTGATCCTTGGGGATTGTGCCACTATTTAGAGTGATCCTTGGGGATTGTGTCACTATTTAGAGTGAACCTTGGGGATTGCGTCACAATTTGGAGTGATCCTTTGGGGGTTTGTGTCACTATTTAGAGTGATCCTCGTAGATTGTGTCACGATTTAGAGTGATCCTTGGGGATTTTGTCACTATTTAGAGTGATCCTTGGGGATTGTGTCACTATTTAATGTGATCTTTGGGTAATGTGTCAGTATTTCGAGTGATCTTTGTGGATAGTGTCACAATTGAGAACGTTCCTTAGGGGTTGTGTGACTATTTATTGTGATCCTTGGGGATTGTGTCACTATTTAGTGAGATCCTTGGGGTTGTGTCGCTCTTGAGAATGATCCTTGGGGGTTGTGTCACTATTTAGAGAGATCCTTTGGGATTGTGTCAGTATTTAGATTGATCCTTGGGGATTTTGTCACTATTTAGAGTGATCCTTTGGGAATGTGTCACTATTTAGAGTGAACCTTGGGGATTCTGTCACTATTTAGATTGATCCATGGGGATTGTGTCACTATTTAGCGTGATTCTTGGGGATTGTGTCACAACTTTGGAGTGATCGTTGGGGATTGTGTCACAATTTAGAGTGATCCTTGGGGATTGCGTCACTATAGAGAGAAATCATGGGGATTGTGTCACTATTTAGAATGATCCTTCGGGATTGTGTCACTATTTAGAGTGAACCTTGGGGATTGTGTCACTATTTAGACTGATCCTTGGGGATTGTGTCACAATTTAGAGTGATCCTTGGGGATTGTGTCACTATTTAGAGTGATCCTTGGGGATTGTGTCAGTATTTGGAGTGATCCTTGGGGATTGTGTCACTTTTGAGAGTGATTCTTGGGGATTGTGTCACTATTTAGAGTGATCCTTGGGGATTGTGTCACTATTTAGAGTGATCGTTGCGGATTGTGTCACTATTTGGAGTGATCCTTGGGGATTGTGTCAGTATTTAGAGTGATCCTTGGGGATTGTGTCTATATTTTTGCAGTAATCCTAGGGGTGGGTGTCACTATTTAAAATGATCCATGTGTATTCTGTCACGATTTAGTGTGATCCTTGGGGATTGTGTCACTACTTAGAGTGATCGTTGTGGATTGTGTCACTATTTAGAGTGATTCTTGTGGATTGTGTCACTATTTAGAGCGATCCTTGGGGATTGTATCACTATTTTGAGTGAACCTTGGGGATTGTGTCACTATTGAGAGTGATTCTTGGGTTTTGTGTCTCTATTTAAAATGATCCATGTGGATTGTGTCACGATTTAGTGTGATCGTTGGAAATTGTGTCACTATTTAGAGTGATCCTTTGGGATTGTGTCACTATTTAGTAACAGGGTAGTTGTGCTGGGGGACTTTAACTTTACAGATATTGACTGGAAAAGCAATAGTTCGAGTACTTTAGATGGGTCGTTTTTTGTCCAGTGTGTGCAGGAAGGCTTCCTGACGCAGTATGTAGATAGACCAACAAGAGACGTGGCCACATTGGATTTGGTAATGGGTAACGAACCAGACCAGGTGTTAGATTTGGAGGTCGGTGAGCACTTTGGTGACAGTGACCACAGTTCGATTACGTTTACCTTCGCAATGGAAAAGGAATAAGTATATACCGAAGGGCAAGAGTTATTGCTGGGGGAAAGGAAATTATGATGCGATTAGGCGAGATTTAGCTGGCATAGGTTGGGGAAGGAAACTGCAGGGGATGGGCACAATTGTAATGTGGAACTTGTTCAAGGAACAGCTACTACGCGTCCTTGATAAATATGTACCTGTCAGGCAGGGAGGAAGCAGACGTGTGAGGGTATCGTGGTTTACTTAGGAGGTTGAATCTCTTGTGAAGAGGAAGAAGGGGACTTATGTTAAGATGCGACGTGAAGGCTCAGTTAGGGCGCTTGAGAGTTACAAGTTAGCCAGGAAGGACCAAAAGAAAGAGTTAAGAAGAGCCAGGAGGGGACATGAGAAGTCTTTGGCAGGTGGGATCAAGGAAAACCCTAAAGCTTTCTAAAGGTATGTCTGGAGTAAAAGAATGACTAGGGTAAGATTAGGGCCAGTCAAGGACAGGAGTGGGAAGTTGTGCGTGGAGTCTGAAGAGATAGGAGAGGCACTAAATGAATATTTTTCGTCAGTATTCACACTGGAGAGGGACAGTGTTGTTGAGGGGAGTACTGAGATGCAGGCTGTTGGACTGGATGGGATTGATGTTCATAAGGAGGAGGTGTTAGCAATTCTGGAAAGGGTAAAAACAGATATGTCCCCTGGGCCGGATGGGATTTATCCTAGGATTCTCTGGGAGGCGCGAGAGCAGATTGCAGAGCCTTTGGCTTTGATCTTTGTGTCGTCATTGTCTAAAGGAACTGTGCCAGAAGACTTGAGAATAGCAAATGTTGTTCCCTTGTTCAAGAAGGGGAGTAGGGACAACCCTGGTAATTATAGGCCGGTGAGCCTTACTTCCGTTTTGGTCAAGGTCTTGGAATTGTGTCACTATTTAGAGTGATCCTTCGGGATTGTGTCGCTATTTAGAGTGATCCTTGGGGATTGTGTCACTATTGAGAGTGATCCTTAGGGATTGTGTCACTATTTAGAGTGATCCTTGGGGATTTTGTCACTATTTAGAGTGATCCTTTGGGAATGTGTCACTATTTAGAGTGAACCTTGGGGATTCTGTCACTATTTAGATTGATCCATGGGGATTGTGTCACTATTTAGCGTGATTCTTGGGGATTGTGTCACAACTTTGGAGTGATCGTTGGGGATTGTGTCACAATTTAGAGTGATCCTTGGGGATTGCGTCACTATAGAGAGAAATCATGGGGATTGTGTCACTATTTAGAATGATCCTTCGGGATTGTGTCACTATTTAGAGTGAACCTTGGGGATTGTGTCACTATTTAGACTGATCCTTGGGGATTGTGTCACTATTTAGCGTGATCCTTGTGGAGTTTGTCACAATTTAGAGTGATCCTTGGGGATTGTGTCACTATTTAGAGTGATCCTTGGGGATTGTGTCAGTATTTGGAGTGATCCTTGGGGATTGTGTCACTTTTGAGAGTGATTCTTGGGGATTGTGTCACTATTTAGAGTGATCCTTGGGGATTGTGTCACTATTTAGAGTGATCGTTGCGGATTGTGTCACTATTTGGAGTGATCCTTGGGGATTGTGTCAGTATTTAGAGTGATCCTTGGGGATTGTGTCTATATTTTTGCAGTAATCCTAGGGGTGGGTGTCACTATTTAAAATGATCCATGTGTATTCTGTCACGATTTAGTGTGATCCTTGGGGATTGTGTCACTACTTAGAGTGATCGTTGTGGATTGTGTCACTATTTAGAGTGATTCTTGTGGATTGTGTCACTATTTAGAGCGATCCTTGGGGATTGTATCACTATTTTGAGTGAACCTTGGGGATTGTGTCACTATTGAGAGTGATTCTTGGGTTTTGTGTCTCTATTTAAAATGATCCATGTGGATTGTGTCACGATTTAGTGTGATCGTTGGAAATTGTGTCACTATTTAGAGTGATCCTTGGGGATTGTGTCACTATTTAGTAACAGGGTAGTTGTGCTGGGGGACTTTAACTTTACAGATATTGACTGGAAAAGCAATAGTTCGAGTACTTTAGATGGGTCGTTTTTTGTCCAGTGTGTGCAGGAAGGCTTCCTGACGCAGTATGTAGATAGACCAACAAGAGACGTGGCCACATTGGATTTGGTAATGGGTAATGAACCAGACCAGGTGTTAGATTTGGAGGTCGGTGAGCACTTTGGTGACAGTGACCACAGTTCGATTACGTTTACCTTCGCAATGGAAAAGGAATAAGTATATACCGAAGGGCAAGAGTTATTGCTGGGGGAAAGGAAATTATGATGCGATTAGGCGAGATTTAGCTGGCATAGGTTGGGGAAGGAAACTGCAGGGGATGGGCACAATTGTAATGTGGAACTTGTTCAAGGAACAGCTACTACGCGTCCTTGATAAATATGTACCTGTCAGGCAGGGAGGAAGCAGACGTGTGAGGGTATCGTGGTTTACTTAGGAGGTTGAATCTCTTGTGAAGAGGAAGAAGGGGACTTATGTTAAGATGCTACGTGAAGGCTCAGTTAGGGCGCTTGAGAGTTACAAGTTAGCCAGGAAGGACCAAAAGAAAGAGTTAAGAAGAGCCAGGAGGGGACATGAGAAGTCTTTGGCAGGTAGGATCAAGGAAAACCCTAAAGCTTTCTAAAGGTATGTCTGGAGTAAAAGAATGACTAGGGTAAGATTAGGGCCAGTCAAGGACAGGAGTGGGAAGTTGTGCGTGGAGTCTGAAGAGATAGGAGAGGCACTAAATGAATATTTTTCGTCAGTATTCACACTGGAGAGGGACAGTGTTGTTGAGGGGAGTACTGAGATGCAGGCTGTTGGACTGGATGGGATTGATGTTCATAAGGAGGAGGTGTTAGCAATTCTGGAAAGGGTAAAAACAGATATGTCCCCTGGGCCGGATGGGATTTATCCTAGGATTCTCTGGGAGGCGCGAGAGCAGATTGCAGAGCCTTTGGCTTTGATCTTTGTGTCGTCATTGTCTAAAGGAACTGTGCCAGAAGACTTGAGAATAGCAAATGTTGTTCCCTTGTTCAAGAAGGGGAGTAGGGACAACCCTGGTAATTATAGGCCGGTGAGCCTTACTTCCGTTTTGGTCAAGGTCTTGGAATTGTGTCACTATTTAGAGTGATCCTTCGGGATTGTGTCGCTATTTAGAGTGATCCTTGGGGATTGTGTCACTATTGAGAGTGATCCTTAGGGATTGTGTCACTATTTAGAGTGATCCTTGGGGATTGTGCCACTATTTAGAGTGATCCTTGGGGATTGTGTCACTATTTAGAGTGAACCTTGGGGATTGCGTCACTATTTAGAGTGATCCTTGGGGATTGTGTCACAATTTAGAGTGATCCTTTGTGGTTTGTGTCACTATTTAGAGTGATCCTCGTAGATTGTGTCACGATTTAGAGTGATCCTTGGAGATTGTGTCACTATTTAGAGTGATCCTTGGAGATTGTGTCACTATTTAGAGTGATCCTTGGGGATTGTGTCACTATTTAATGTGATCTTTGGGTAATGTGTCACTATTTAGTGTGACCCTTGGGGATTGTTTCAACATTGAGAGTGATCCTTGGGGATTGTGTCACTATTTAGAGTGATCCTTGGGGATCTTGTCACTATTTAGAGTTATCCTTGTGGATTATGTCACTATTTAATGTGATCTTTGGGTAATGTGTCATTATTTCGAGTGATCTTTGTGGATAGTGTCACAATTGAGAGCGTTCCTTCGGGGTTGTGTGACTATTTATTGTGATCCTTGGGGATTGTGTCACTATTTAGTGAGATCCTTGGGGTTGTGTCACTCTTGAGAATGATCCTTGGGGGTTGTGTCACGATTTAGAGTGATCCCTGGGGATTGTGTCACTATTTAGGGAGATCCTTTGGGATTGTGTCAGTATTTAGATTGATCCTTGGGGATTGTGTCACTATTTAGAGTGATCCTTTGGGATTGTGTCACTATTTAGAGTGAACCTTGGGGATTCTGTCACCATTGAGAGTGATCCTTGGGGGTTGTGTCACTATTTAGAGTGATCCTTGGGGGTTGTGTCACTATTGGGAGTGATCCTTGGGGGTTGCGTCACTATTGAGAGCGTTCCTTCGGGATTGTGTCGCTATTTATTGTGATCCTTGGGGATTGTGTCACTATTTAGAGTGTAGCGGGATCCCTCTTTTTAACTCCACTGGGCTTATTTTAGGTTTGGTTCTCCGTCACCCAAACCCCACCAATGCCCGAGTGATTCTCTCTCTTCCCGATGGAACAATGGCCACTTTGCATCTACTTCACGATAGTAGCGCTCCCAAGAGAGAGGAAAGGAAACTGCTGCCTATCCACTACCTGGCAGCCTTTCCTTAGTGGGCGGTTTCGAAGCGCCCAGGGTACCCTCAGTTCTAGACTCCGGAATTATGGTAAGGAATATTTATATTGTGACTTAGTCAGAGATCATTGGTGAGAAATTGAAAAGATCAAAACGGACTCCAACGGAAGTCAAAGATATATATATATGTATATATATATTTATTAAAACATCAAGGTCAAAGATCACCAAACACCAGGAAAACAACACACAATGCCTTCTGCTCTAAAAGACGATAACTATGGAAGGAATACTAAAACGGACACCACGGAATTCTTACTTTATTCAAGTTTACCAGTGTCTTAAACTATGAAAGGTGCATGCAAAAGCCCCCCCCCCCCCCCCCCCCCACTTTCCCCAAAGCCTCATCCACTATGATGATCTCGGGAACTTCGCAAATCACCAGGGGATACTCACGATCCTAGTTTAAATTGCTCAGTGGGCTTCGGGCTGCGTGCTGGATACGAACGAGAGGCAGGAACCAGGAGAGGAGTGCTGTCATGCTGGTCCAAAGAGAAAAGGAAAAGAAATGGCCGGCCTGACCATCCTTTTATATTGTAAAACTTGAATTCTTTTCCTGCCAACTCCGCCCCCCTTCCAACCGGCAGTTTCCACAGACAAAGGCTTGCTCGTTATCTGCAACTGCGATCTTACAGTCCATAGAGACCAGATGGTCCCATCCCAGGTGATAGGTCTCTTGCTGTCCTGTATTGTTCCATCGGAGATCGTTTAATTGTTTTCCCATTAGGGAAATGGGCTTCTCCTCGCTCTGGGACAAGGCCATTATCACCTGTATTGAGTCCAGACCAGGTGCATTATCTTGCTGCCGGCCTAGTCTGGTGATGTCGTGAGTTCCTTTTTGTGCTGCTGATAACCTAATCAGCAGCCCGTCTGGTTTCTGGCTGCTTGCAATTTTTGGACTGGGCCCCTTCACACACACACACACACACACACACACACAGGCTGGCTGAGCTCCCTGGGACATTTTTGGTCAAGTCCTGCAGCCAGGTGTGCCCAGTTTCACAGTTCATTAGGGTTCAAGTCCTTTTCCCAGCTCATAAAAAAGGCCTGAGTTGCCCGAAAAACTTAAAGATGCCCCTTCGATACGTCCAGACTCGCTCGGACCGTATCGACATAAATGTTTGAGGGGCAACACTTCTCCTCCTTCGTGACTGTAAGCACCCCTTACTAACCCGCGAAGCTCTGTGTCCAGAGGAGTCCCCTTAATCTGAGCTACACCCCTCTTATATACAGCAACACAGAGAAAGGTGACATAGGTAGGTACATTACAACAATCCCTTGCAATATGCGGGATGGAAAAACATTAAATACAACAAGTACAGCAATAAACCAGCGGCCCCCAAACGTAGGGGTTACCGCATATATGTACAGAAACTTCACAGCATTGGGATACAGTAGCGGTTTTTCTCTTAACAACTCCTGGTATAATAGCTCTGTCTCGCGAGGGCACCATGCTGGTAGACGCACTTCAGTCAAATTTAACACAACAGAGGCAACAGCGTAATGTACCCCCTGGTACAATACCTTCTTGGTGGGGACGAGCATTAGGCCATTCTCAGGCCCCTTGGTGGTTGTCGGACAGCTGTGGGGGTCGATCGGTCGGGCCGTGGGCAGGGGTCTCTTTACCTGAACCAGCAGTTTGGTAGCTTTCACAGTCATCCCAGCCCAGGGAGTTACGCATCCCTTTCCACTGCGGTCCCAATTTATCCCGCCCCCGGAGTCTTGCCACCACCTCACGAAGGTGATCGATGCCCCTTGTGGACATACCCTGGCAGACCCCCATAGGCACAAATATATCCCCTGGTCATAAGCCCAACATTTCTCCCAACATACAGTAATCCCTCCTGGTGACCCCGTGATGGTCCGGTAGGTATCATTGTCCAGTCGTTCCCAGTCCGAGGATCGATCCCTCATGTCCGGGCTCAGCTTCCTGAGCCACCACCACCTCCCCAAAGGAACATCCCCCTTACAGGTTAAACACACCCGCCTGCCCTCAGTCACCCTAACCCGGTCAGTCGCCACCTGTATCTCTTTGCAGAGTACAGAGGCCTCTCCGTATGTGAAGCTCTGGTGGCTGGGGTACCTGGTCGAGTTCGACCCCAGCCACCCAGGCCACCTCCTCACGTGGGAGTAGCGTGCCTGCTCCGAGGCCACCAGGTCTCCCTGGCCGGTAGTTACGAGGGGTGCCCTGCCGCCAGAGCACCCAACGACTCCTCCATTTCCCCTCTGCGGGTCTCACACATCTCCAGGCACATTGTTATACTCAGTATCCATATGGCAGGACGACCCATCTGTAAAACAAAACAGAAGACCTCCTTGCCTCCACATTGCCGTCCACCCTTCCTGGAACCACTTCACACGGAAGGGCGCCATTGTATTCCTGGCTTGCAGTTACCGCTTTTGAAATTGCCGCCGTGCAATTTCACAAGCTGCCGGTTGCGGTACTGTATTTCGCAGCCCGGCTCCCCAGGGTCCTAGTGCCCTGCGTCCATTTTTAATCAAGGTAAGTTCCCGACCTCCACACGACTGTTCCCAATTCGGAAAACATCACATACACAGAATAATCTACAAGGAAAACTACGAAAACAACCAAAACGTGAGTCCTATATCTGTTTCCACCGCCACCCGTCTCCGGGTGGCCAACTTAAAACTGATCCTCACCCTGCTGAGGTCAGTTGTCTGCCTGGCCTGACCGTCCGGTCCGGACCTACATGGGCCGAGGGTCCTGACTGCCCCTGGCCTCCCCTTCCCCAAAGGGTTTCCGGAATCCCTCTCCGTTCCCTGCGGAAACTGGGCTACCCGTGGCCGCACTTGGTAGTGCCCCACGCCTTCTAATTTCCACCCGGACCCTTTTGCTGCGGGGTCGGGCCCCGAGTGCAATGTGTGAGGGAGTCCACCTTACCGGGGGTCTGGAGACCCTGCAGCTCCGACGACCCCTCCCTGACTCCCATACCAGAGGTGATACCTCCATCTCCTCTGCCTCCCTAACTTCGGCCTCACTGAGGCAGTTGACCCGGCCGGTGAGCTGATGCTCGGGTAGTTTAAAATTACCCGGGCTGGGTGCTTGTATCACCGTTAACCTCACTGCGGCCGCTACCTCCGGTGCTGCCCAGCTGGGACAGCACATTGTCACCTGTTGGGTAACGGTGGGGTCAGGTATTTCCCCTACTGTTTCCACCTTTCCGGGGGCTTCCTCACTTGCTACCCCCTTCCTCACTCCCTTCTTGCTCTTCCCAGTCCTGGTGGGGTCAAAGAGCTTGCATTGGTTTACATGAAATCATTTCACCTTGCGGGGGAGCTGAACAGCGTATACCATGGGGCTGGCCTTGTTCACTATACTGTGCGGCCCCGCGTACAGAGGCTCAAAGGTCCCCACCCGCGCAAAATTGCGGACCATCACCTGCTCTCCTATGGCCCACTCGTGAGTTGTGCGGGGCTCCAGCAGCAGCCAGTTTCTGCGGTGCTGGCCCCCATGTTACTGGCTGCCTGCCAGTGAACCTGTTTCAGCTGTTCCAACAGCTGTTTTGCGAACTTATCCCTGTTGACCTCCCTGAGCTGTCCCTCTGTCAGGGCAGGTACCATGACATGAATCGAAGTCCTCATGACTCGCCCGGTCATGAGCTCGTGTGGGGAATATCCTGTACTCCTGGACTGACGAGCCCGGATCCCCATGAGTACGAGGGGCAGAACTTCGACCCACCGGTTAGGAGAGTTGCCGGTCTCCTTCCGCAACCTCTGTTTAATGGTGCGGTTCAACCTCTCTACAGGACCCGAGGACTGGGGGTTATAGGCCACATGCCATTTTGCCCTGATGCACAGGAACTTAAGGGTCGCCTGCATGACCTGCCCCGTGAAATGACTCCCCTGGTCCGACTACACAAACTGCGGGAGTCCCCACCTGCATAACATCTCCCTGACTAGGATCTTGGCCGTGCCTACAGCGGTGGCTGTTCGGCACTGGAAGGCTTCCACCCACTTCGAAAACACATCCACTAATACAAGGCAGTACTTGTATCCCCCTGCGGCGGTGGGAAGGGGTCCAATATAATCGATCTGTACCGACTGCCAGGGCCCCTCCACCCTACGGACGTGCCCCAGCGAAACCTTCCTCTTTTGGGGACCGGGATTATTCACGGCACACACTAAAAAGTTCGCACAAAAGTCGCGAACGTCCTCCCAGAGGCCAGGCCACGATCCTACCTTTTCTACCCGCTGCCAGGTGGTCTCGGAACCGGGGTGTCCCGCTCTGGGGCTCTCATGAGCTACCTCTATGAATTCCCTCCTATGCTGGGAAGGCACTATCCATTGGTCCCCTCTAAAGGGCATGCCTTCCTTTAAGGTCATGTCCTTCTCTCCATAAGTACCCTCTACCCTTTCCTGCCTACCCAGGGCTGCTATGGCGGTCTTCAACTCGGGGTCCTGTGCCTGAGCAGTGGCTAGGTCTGGGGCTAAGGTCACTCTTGGATCCCCTCTCCGGGGCTGTCCCCTGTACTTCCCCGTAAGGATCCCACTTTACCCCTTACCTAGCCCCTGTCTGGCCAGACTGTCTGCCCTCCGGTTCCCCTCAGCCCGTGGCTCTGTCTTGGAGTGGGTTTTAACCTTATGGATGTACCTATCCCCGCCCTCTCCTACAGCAGCCACGATCCTCTCTAACAGGGGTTTGGTGGCGAAAGGCTTCCCATCCGAGGAGGTGTACCCTCGGCGGGACCAGATGGACAGATACTCCGTGCACGAGTTGCACGTAAACATGCTGTCCGAGCAGATGGTGCATGCAATGGGGAAACAGTCCGGATGTGTGACCACATACATCACTGCGGCCAGCTCTGCCTGCTGAGCGCTCAGTGTGTGGGGGAGCTTGAGGGCCAGGGCTTTCTCTGCTTCGGGGTCCCAGATCCCACAACCCGTGAATCTGATGCCCCCCGATACGGAACTGGATCCGTCTACGTATATATCCCTACTCGTGGGATGCAGCCCTGCCCGAAAACCAAAACCTACCTCCCATAACCCCTCTACGGAACAACGGTGTGGCTCCCCTGGGTACACCAGGTTGGCTGCGAGCTGTGGCTCACTCAGCCCCTTCACCCATAGCGCCATTTGGGACAACAAGAGAGTACACCGGGTGATCCTGGCACTACTGACCGTGCCATCTTTAATCCGGCCGTTTAACAACATTTGTGTTGAGGTGTGATGAGTCAGGAGGGTGATGGGTGCAATTCTAATCAAAACCTGCACCCGCTTCACCGCCCAGTATGTGCCTAGCAGGTGCCATTCACAGTTGGAGTATGCCCGCTCCACTTCTGTGAGAACTTGGGAGGAATACACCACGGGCCTAAGCTTGCCATGCCGTTCCTGGAGGAGTACAGCGCTCAGGCTATCACTGCCTGCTGCTACCTCCAAGAAAAATTCCTCCCGGGGGTCAATGGCTCCCAGAGCTGGGGCCTTTTGCAAGTCCTCCTTGAGTCGGACGAATGCCGACTCGCACTTGCTGTCCCACTCCCATTCCACCCCCTTGTGCAGCAGCCTGAGCAGAGGCGCTGCAGTCGCGGCGTAATCTTCAATGAAGTCACGGCAATAGCCTGTGACTCCCAAAAAGGACCGTACCCCCTAACGTCAACGGGGACTGGGAGTTCCTGCACTGCCTGTCTCCAGGCCGCATCTATCCCTCTCTCCCCAGCCCTAAGGGTTAAACCCAGGAACTTGACCTCCCTCAACCCGATTTGGGCTTTCTTGGGGTTAACCTTTAACCCTCCCTTATGGAGTAACCTCAACAACTCGTCTACCAGGGGGCCATGTTCCTCGCTGCTGTCTGCGAACAGTAGTATGTCATCCACATACTGGACCAATCTGTGGGGCTCACTAAACTCTTTCAGGCATTCGACCATGCACTGGTGAAAAATGCTGGGGCTGTTGTGGAAACCCTGTGGGAGACAGCTCCATGTATACTGCTGCCCGTTAAACGTGAAGGCGAACTTCTCCTGGTCCTCCCGCCTGACTGGGATGGACCAAAACCCATTCGAAATATCCAGCACTGTAAAAACAGAGGCTGACGCTGGAATTTCTCCTAACAGGTCCGCCACGGCTGCTATCGTTGGGGCGCATGCCGGAATATTCTTATTAAGGACTCTGTAGTCCACTGTGGCCCTCCCGGAATTATCTGGCTTCCTCACCGGCCAGAGCGGTGAGTTCACATGTGTGGCAATTGGCCTCAAAATGCCTTGCCATACCAGTGAATTTAGGGCCACCTCTAAATCTGCCTCCGCTTCCCGGGGGAAACTATACTGTTTCTGGGGTCGGGACATGGGGTCTCCATCTATCCTGACCTCTGTCCCAGTGACCATCCCGCAATCGTGTTTCTGGGTCGCAAAGGCGGCCAAATTCTTCCGGACATACCCCCTATATTCCTCCGAGGTATTCCCTACCATGGCTTCCAAATCATACCCCTCCTTGGGTTTCACTACACACAAAGCCCCCCTTTCTTGTGCCCTCTCTATGACCATGAACTCCTTCTCAGCCCCTTCCCCTGCTATTCCCCACAAACAGTGGTTCCTCAGGTCCACCAAGACCTGATGAGCCACTATAAAATCGGCGCCTAGGATCCCCTTTCCCTCCTGCTCCCATCTCATTAGGACGCATTTCCACCGCGCCTGGAGTGTCCCCAACCTGATGGGCAGGGGAACAGAGAAAAAAACAGTCTTCTCGTTTCCCGTGAAGCCGACAAGACTGGAGGGCGCCCCGCTGGATAGAGGGGATGTTTGGGGATTGTCCGTGTGGACAATGGTACTGGAAGCACCTGTGTCCAGTAGGGAACTCCCGACCACATCCTGGACTTCCATCCTGACCCAGGGTCTCCCGCATGGGCCATACTCTAATGGACATAGGAAGGTGGGCTACCCCGCTGGCAGTCATAAGGGAGCTCGTGGTGCGGGCTCGCCCTGACCTGTTGCCATCGCTACTTGCCCGGACCCTGTTGCCTTAGTCTGCAGATAAGCCAGCAGATCCTTTACATCGATCGTCTCTGGGATAAGTGCTCCTACCACCGGGGTTGGTGTCTTTTTCATGGGAGCCCTTTCCTCCCTGCTCGGGTTCCTACACTCCCTCCTGAAGTGCCCGGGCTTCCCACATCCGTAGCACACCGGCCTCCGGTCTGAGGCCCGGCTGCCTTCCTGCTTCCACTCCTTCCTAGGGAGGGGTGCCCGTGCGACCTCATGCACCTTGCCCTTATGGGGCTTTTCCTCACTTCTCTCCCCGTTGCGATACGCAAGGGTGAGCTTCCTTATTACCTCCGCCTCGTTAAGATTGGGGTCCAGCGGGTCGAACCAATGCTCGGCCTTTGTCCTAACTCGTGGAAGGCAGTTAGCCACGAGAGTCTTCAGCCAGTGGGCTGTCCTCTCGTCCAGATGTTGCCTGTCTAAGGGAGTCCCACACGTTCCCTCATACACCGTCCACAGCCTGTCTGCGAACATGTCTGGGGACTCTGCGACTTGCTGCTTTGTCTCCCACACCCTTGCGAAGGGACTACCTTCGTTTAACCCCATGGCCTCCAGAACCGCTGTCTGTGCCGCTACCCATTTGGCAGGTCTTCCCCCTTCCCTGGAGCTCACTGCCTTACATAAATAGGAATCCAGGGTCATCAGCAGTAGTTTCACCCGTTCCATCACAATCATTTATGTCGGCTGCCTGATGCACCTCCGTAAAATGTAACGATGGGTCTCCCGCCCTAGTCAGTCTTGGGATGTGGGTTACCATCCCCCTGAGCACATGTGCCCCATGGGGAATTATTATATCACTCTCTATCGGTCCCCTTGCGTCCCCTCCCACCGGGGGACCATACTTTCTTTGCCTAACCGGGCACATCTGCCCCATCTGGGGCTGTTGCCCCCTGCCTCATCGGCATCCGGCTCTCCCTCCATGCTCGGTAGCCCCACCACTCCGGGGTGTGTTACCCATGTCGGAGACATCACAACCTGGGGATACTCCACTGACCCCCCTTGGACCCGTCCCTCCCTGGACGCCCCGAACCCTACCTGCTGACCCGGACACATTACCGGCATCTCAGGCAGCGGTCTGTTCCCTTTCCCAAAGGAATGATGCGCTATACCCGGCGAATACGCCGCTACCTGGGGGTAACCCGTTGACCCCCCTTGGACCTGCCCCTCTCTGGACAGCCCGATCCCCCCCTGCCGACCCGCACACGTTTCCGGCGCCTCAGGAGGCGGTCTATTCCCCTTAGCGCCCGGGGATTCATCCGCTGCGAGGAGCCCTCTGCCCCTAGGAGACGCTCCTGGACCTCCCAGGTACACCCGTCCCCTGACCTTGGACAGAGCCTCCTCCAGCTCTTCTATCCGTGCCTGGCACAGCCCATGCTCGCCGTCACCTAACTCGTCGCAAGCCACCCTGTAAGCTGCCTGGGTGTCCCTGAACCTCCCTTCCAGCTCCTTGTACCTCTGCGCACCTTGAGCCAGGAGTTCCTGGGCCTTCCGTTCCCTCTCCTGTGCCTCAACTACCTGGTATTGGAGGAATTCCTTTTCGTATCGGTGTGACTCGCTAGCTTGAAGGATGCACTGCCTCGCATCAGTTAATTCATTAAATAACTGTTCCTCTGCTCCAGCGCTGTCCCCCACGCTGGCCCTAACTTTGCTCAACTCTCCCTCCAGAACAACAATTCTCCTTTCCATTTTGGCTACCTGCTGGGACAGGCAGGCGAGCCAAACTGTCTTTTCCAACCCTTTAGTGCATTCCTTGCTCTCTGTCAATGCAGCCGCAGCCATTCCGGGCTGCTCTGCATTGATTAGTGCTAATACCCACGTTTTGGTGAGGTTGACCTTTTCCCACAGTTATGAGGAGATTCACTCCTCCATTTTGCTTCTTTCCCTCACCCTCTCTGATAAGTCACATATCCCAGACGACCGGAGTCCTGTCGCGGCCGCCATTGTAGCGGGATCCCCTTTTTAACTCCACTGGGCTTATTTTAGGTTTGGTTCTCCGTTACCCAAACCCCACCAATGCCCGAGTGATTCTCTCTCTCGCCGATGGAACAACAGCCACTTTGCGTCTACTTCACTGGAGTAGCGCGCCCAAGAGAGAGAAAAGGAAACTGCTGCCTATCCACTACCTGGCAGCCTTTCCTGAGTGGGCGGTTTCGAAGCGGCCAGGGTACCCTCAGTTCTAGACTCCGGAATTATGGTGAGGGATATTTAATATTGTGACTTGGTCAGAGATAGTTGGTGAGAAATTGAAAAGATCAAAACGGACTCCAATGGAAGTCAAAGATATATATATATAAATTTGTTAAAACATCAAGGTCAATCACCAAACACCAGGAAAACAACACACAATGCCTTATGCTCTATAAGACTATGGCTATGGAAGGAATACTAAAACGGGCACACGGAATGCTTATTTTACACAAGTTTACCAGTGTCTTAAACTATGAAAGGTGCATGCAAAAGCCCCCCTTTCCCCAAAGCCTCATCCACTATGATGATCTCGGGAACTTCGCGAATTACCGGTGGGTACTCACAATCCTAGTTTAATTTGCTCAGTGGGCTTCGGGCTGCGTGCTAGAGACGAACGAGAGGCAGGAACAGGAGAAGAGAGTGGAGGGTGTTGCCATGCTGGTCCGAAGAGAAAAGAGAAAGAAACCAGAGCTTGCTTTTTAAAACCTGAAGCAGTGATTCTCTCACACAAAACAGTTTCTGGATCATTGATAGTTTCGATTGACTGGGACAAAAGGGCCGACAGCCTTAATTGACATTTTAATGTCTTTTAAATGTTCTCTGAGTCATCCTGATTGGAATCCCATCAGCGAGCTGAGTCATTGATGTTGTCTGTGGATGGAATGATCTCTGTTCCCATTGTCTTGCTGCTGGGCTATTTACTCCTTTGTTTCCGGTTGATTAGATTATCCCAGTCGTTATTCCCAGCCTCTTGCATATTCATGTGGCTTGACAACCAGTCGGCCATTTTCCTTATCCCATGGAGGATTTGCCCTATAACTTACAACAAGTTATAAGGAGAAGCTGGACAACTAAGGTTGATTTCTCTGGAGTGGCGGAGGCTGAGTGCAGACCTGATAGAAATGTTTAAAATTATGAGGGGAGAGACATAGATCGGGTTGACAGCCGGAATCGTTCTTCTCAGAGTTCAAATGTCTAATACGAGGGGGGGTGGATTTAAGGTGAGAGGGGGAAAGTTCAAAAGAGACGTGAGTTTTTTTTACACATTGGTATGTCTCTGGAACGCGCTGCCATGGTTAGAGGTGTACACAGAGACGATAGGGGCGTTTAAGGCGATTTTAGATAAGCACACGAATATGCAAGTAATAGAGGGAGAAATTTCAAAGGCAGTTAGAAGGGATTCGTTTAATGTGGCGTCATGTTCGGTCCACATCGTGGGCCGAGAGGTCGGTTCCTCCATAATGACCTGTTTTAAAATTTCGACTTCTTTGGTAATTTTGAACATATCTGTACACATAAAGTGGGAACAAGTAAAACATTCGGATATAGCCATGCATTAAAAATCCCTCTCAATCTATCCCTTCCAAAATGGGTTGTAGAGAAACAACATAAATTGGCCATCAGACGTAATGGGAACTGGGGAAGTGTGGGATTGGAACCAAAAGAGAAAATGCTGGAAAATCTCAGCAAGCCTAAGCAGGGGGAAAAAAACTGACGTCTCAAATTCCGATAACACTTTGACAAAGCTAAAATTCATAGAAAGTGTGAGATATTTATATTATAGTGTGAGGGAATGAAGGATGAGCCATAGCTACAAAAACAAGGTGACCGGCTACTGATAGCAGACATAGAGAGACTAAAGTGTGTGAATGGTCAAATGGCAGAGAAGCTGTAATCATAAGGTAAGCTGCCACAGATGAAGATGTGAGGGGAGTGGGAAGATGGGTGGGAGACAGCTAAACTTGAGAAAAAAGGGGAAGCAAATGAGAAGAAAACGTAAGGAAATGAGGGATAAAGTAGGGGGAAAGAGTGGGTGGGAAGAAAAATGAAGAAAGACAATTAAGAAATAAAAGGTAGAGAACAGATAAAAATTAAGTGAAATAATAACACAGGGGTCGAAGTGGGGTAGAGCTAATCATCTGAAGTTGAATTCGATGTTGAGACCGGAAGGCTGTAATGTGCCCAGCCAGAAGATGAGATGCTGTTTCTCCAGTTTGCATTAAGCCTCACTGGAACATTGCCGCAGGCCAATGACAGACATGTGGTAATGGGAGCAAGATCGTGTGTTCAAATGCAAGCACCAGGAAGACCAGGGTCCTGATTGTGCACAGACCGAAGGTGCCCAGCAAAGCAATCACCGAGTCTACGTTTGGTCTGTCGTATACAGAGGAGACGACGTTGGGAGTATCGAATGCAATAGACCAAATCGAAAGAGTGCAAGTGAAACGCTGCATAAATTGGAATGATTGTTTTGGCCCTTGGCTGGTAAGCATGGAAGAATGAAGGGGCAGGTGTTCGGCCTTTGATGTCATGGGGAATAGGAGGGCACATGTGTGGGATTATGGTGGAGATCATTCGCAGTGCAGGTTGGATGGCCACATGGCCTCCTTCTGCACTGTAGATTCTATGCTTTTACAATCTTTTGCAGTCACTTTCCTGACTTGTACCTCGTTTAAGGCATGACATCGTGCCCCGAGTCGGATTCCCTTTTTTTTCGCAAGTTCTGCCCTAACCGCTTCACTGTGCGTCACGTCTGGAAATGACGCTTCCTATTACATTGCTAAAATATGTAATTTCGGCATCAGATCGTTTCTCTGAAATGCGCACCTGCCGCTTCCGAATGGAAACAATCTTAGTGTTTGTCTCCATTTCTGTTGATCTCTTGCTATTTCTTGCCAGTCGGGCTTTTGCTCGCAGTGGCCACTTCCCACCACAAAGAGTTCACCGCTTTGGGCGCGCCTTGTGGTTTACTGGCGACCTGCTCAGTGCTTTAGGTCGCCTGAGCATTTCCACAGTTTTTTCTCAGGAGATTTTGAGCTCAGCCTGTAAATTCCTTTGCATTACAAGGCTATTTATTTCATAGAACAAACTCAGCGGATTGTGAACCTGTGGAATTCACTATCACAATCAATATTTGAGACCAAAACGGTGCATGATTTCAAGAAGAAATTGGGTATATCTGTTTGGGTGAAGGTATCAAGAGATATGGGAGAAGGTGGGAATGAACATTGAATTGAATGATCATCTGTGATCAAAATAAATGAGGAACAAGTTCGAAGGGCCGTTTGGTCCACTCCTGCTTTTTTCTTCCTAATTTTCTATCGTCTCCGAACATCTCCCCTGAAGAAGCAATCCGGCCAGGAAACCGGATATTCTCTCGACTTACTCACACACTGGAAAATGCAATTTGTACATTTAAATTACGACTGATAGTCGGGGTTAAAATGCTGCATGGCCAAATAGACTGTCTGTTCAAAAGACATTGTCCAGAATTTTACTGCCCCACCTTCCACAGGAAGCAAAGCAAGCAAGTGGCGGACAATGGAAAGGTCCATTGACCTCGGTGGGATTGTACGTTTTTGGGACGAGCGAGGCCATAAAATCCCACCGGAGAGCAGGGGGCTCTCCCATTGTCTGCCCCACGCTCGCCCCACTTCCCGTGACGGGCAGGGCGCTAAAATTCCAACCATTGGAGCGACAGATGTTAAACTTCTATCTTGGCTATTATTTGTGAGTTATGGACAGTATCATTGTTCGTTTTTCCTCTGCTATCTTTCCATTTGCTACAACGAAATATCACAACATTTCACTCTATTGACCTCACTTCTTCTCTTCTGAGCCAAGCAGCTCGTTCTTTCCATGTTGCCACATTTTAATTGGCGTATATAACACACTATTTTGTACGTTCGAGGCTCACTCCCCTCACTATCTAGCAACACACTGCCATCTTCCAGTGCTGAAGGGAAGTGTTTCCTCGTCGCCGGTGTATTCAGTCAGAATGCGACTCGTTATGGCTTCAAATTCAATACGTTTTATTATCGTTTTGTACACGTACAAAAATTGGTCGCAAAGAATTGCAATAACGTGTACTCTCTTCTCTTCCCACGTTGCGAAAGAGGTTTGTTCCTGACCCTGGATGGAAGCCTTTTAACCTGTTGACTAGTCTTCCCACACTGCCTCTTCATACGGCCAGCACGATTATGTGGACCTCAGGTAATAACCTTTTAATGCCTGTTCAAGTTTGTATGAGTTTGGAGAGATGTGGAACATGGCAATTATCACTTTGGGTGAGAAGTTAGCATGATATGATTGAGGGCTGAACGATTACATTTCACTTTGCTTAGGGCGGACTTGGGGCACAGTAGTTACGTTTATTAGTGTCACAAGTAGGCTTGCATCAACACGGCAGTGAGGTTTTTGCGAAAATCTCCGAGTCGCCACACATTGTGTACAATGAGGGAGAATTTATTTGGCCAATCTACCTAACCAGCACATCTTTCAGACTGTGGGATGAAACTGGAGCACCAGGAAGAAAACCACGCAGACATGGGGAGAACAACCAGAGTCCGCACAGACAGTGACCCAAGCCGGGAATTCAACCTGGGTCCCTGGATTTTACATAAAAGGCAAAAAAAACCCACATTTGCCTGAAAGTTGCATATGTCTGTTGACATTGTGCGTGCCTTGCGCAAGAATATCCATATCTTATGAACATATAGTGTTACATGTTTCATAAGTACCTTATGGTTTTCTATTCCAATGACCAAATTAAGTACATTCGATTCTCCAACTCATTGGAATCGTTCTGGAATCCCGTTGGCCATTCATTTATTCTGCCATATTTCCCTGATGCCTCTCTTTGTCTTCCCAATAGCAAATTACCGCCCTTTTATGAAAATGAAGCGTTGAATCATGAGTGTTTATGTTCGAATCCATAATATGTATTATAAATTGCTGCGGGCCCCATCACAGGTCCTTGCAGCTGTCATTATTCAACATCTGCCACATGAAACAATATTCCATCTTGCAGACTCCCTCCAATCGATCAGTTAACCAGTGTATTGTCCTTGCTAAATATTACCACATATCTGCTCCATGGACGTGCATTCCCCGAGCTATTGCACCCTTATGGATGATCGATCTGTTATGGTTTACGCCGGCCCATCCTGTGCAAAATTCCCCATTTATGAACCGTCGGCACCCATCTCCTCTATCCTTCTTGATCTAATTCTACCTGGAATTGGTGTGATTCCCCTACACCATTAAACAACTGACTGGAGGAGAAGGCTCCACAATTATCCCCATCCTCAATGATGGAGGAGTCCAGCACATCAGTGCAAAAGTTAAGGCTGAAGTATTTGCAGCAATCATCAGCCAGAAGTGCCAAGTGGATGATCCACTTCGGCCTCCTGCAGTGGTGTCCAGCATCTCAGTGGCCAGTCTCCAGCCAATTCGATTCACACCATGTTATATCAAGAAATGGTTGGAGGCACTGGATACCGCAAAGGCAATGGGCCCTGATAACATTCCGGCAATAGGACTGAAGACTTGTGCTCCAGAATTTGCCGCTCCCCTAACCAAGTTCTTCCAGTAGAGTTACAACACTGACATGTACCGACAATGGGCAAAATTGCCCAGGTATGTCGTGTACACAGAAAGCAGGACAAATCCAACCCAGCCAATTACCAACCTATCAGTCTGCACTCGATCATCAACAAAGCGATGGAAGGCGTCATCGGCAGTGTAGTCAATAACCTGTTCAGTGTTCAGCAATAACCTGCTCAGTGAAGCCCTGTTTGCGTTTCGCCAGAGTAAATCAGCTCTTGACCTCATTACAGCTTTGGTTCCAACATGGGCAAAACAGCTGAATTCCATAGGTGAGGTGAGACTGAAATCCCTTGACATCAAGGCCGCATTCGACCGCGTGTGGCATCGAGGAGCCCCAGCACATCTGGAATCAATGGGCATCGGGGGCAAACATTCCGCTTGTTGGAGGCATGCCTGGCACATAGGAAGATGCGTGTAGTTGTGGAGGGCTCCAGGTCATTTCTGCTGGAATCTGTCAGAGTACTGTCAGAGGCCCAACCATCTTCAGCTGATTCATCAATAACCTCCCTTCGTCATCACCTCAGACGTGGGGATGTCCGCTGATGATTGCCAATGTTCAGCAACATTCGCGACTCTTCAGATACTGAAGCGTTCCAGGTTCAAATGCAACATGATCTGGACAATATCCAGACTTGCGCTGACAAGTGGCAAGTAATATTCGCGCCACACTAATGCCTGGCATTTACCATCATTAATGAGCGACAATCTAAACTCCGCCATCTGATATTCCGTGGTGATACTACCATTGAGCCTCCAACTGTCTACATCCTTGGGGTTGCTATTGGCCAGCAATTCAACTGGACTCACCACATAAACACAGTGGCTACAAGTGCAGGTCACGGGCATGGAATACTGTGCAAATATCTCACCTCCTGACTCCGCAAAGCTTGCCCTCCATCTGCAAGGCTCAAGTCAGGAGTCTGATGGAATACTCCTCATTTGCCTTCATGGATTCAGCTCCAACAACGCTCATGAAGCTTGACACCATTCAGGACAAAGCAGCCCACTTGATTGGCACCACATCCGTAGACGTGCATTGCCTCCACCACCGACGCTAACCAGCAGTAGTGTGTAAAATTAGAAAGAGGCAATTCAGCAATTCATCAAATATCCTCAGAAAGCACCTGCCAAACCCACGATGACTTCCATCTCGGAGAACAGGGGTAACAGATACAGGTGAATACCATCACCTGCATGATCCACCACAAACCACTCACCAGCCTGACTTGGAAACATATCGCCATTCATTTGTAGTCGGTGGGCCAAGATCCTGGAATTCCTCCCTAACAGCATTGTGGGTCAGTCCACTGCACGTGGACTTTGCCGATTTAAGAAGGCAACTCAGCACCCTCTTCCCAAGTGCAACAAGGGCTGGGCAATACTTGCTGGCCAGCCAGCCACGCCATTGTTTCACGAATGAATAAAAACATCATAAATTACAGGTTAAATCGAGGCTGTTCAACAATTCGTCAACTTCTGCTTTTTGACTATAATAATGGAGATTTCCTTAATAATATGCATAAGTTAAAATATCTTCAGTAATTTCATCAAATATTGTGAATATCAGTGTCTGTTAAAATTGCTTCAGTAGTTTAGATCGCAGTTCTTTTCCTGGTCAGGTACATATCTTATTACAAAAGGGAAAACAAATCCAAGTTTCTTCCATCAATGACTTCATTCACGAATCATAATGGAAAGTTCACGGGGGATATTACCAGGCAGAAACATTGACACGAGGACCGTCTTCCAGATTATCTGAGTTTGAAAGTAAGATGCAGAATTATCCCTCAACATGTTCCGCTTGTATTGTTTCGCAGCTTCCACACAGCGTGTAAAATATTTAAGATAGAACACAATTATTAAAACTAAAACTTCTCCAGTAATATCAATCCCTTATCGTCATTTTTCCAGAGATGATACTCGAGGTGTCATTGTGAATAACACTCGTCCAAGCTTCTTAATAACATACAACATAGGTTGAAATTATTTCCATCTCGTCAACTTGACGACTGCTCGTGCCTACTTTTACTTTGCGAAGCTTTTTGTTTATTCTTTCATTCTATCTGAGCTTCGCAAGCAAGGCCAGCGTTTGTTTCCAAAAGATGGTTGTCCTTAGATTGAGAAGTGACAGTCGAAGCTCAAATTAATGTCCAACCCATCGTGACCAAGAATCTATGAAATTCTTACCAGTTGTGATTGACTCATGTTCACAGGATGAGAAATTTAATACCTCAATCGGTCTGGCCGCATTATGAAAGCTGCTTCCTTGACTATCAAGTGTGGGAGTAAGATTTGAACACGATGCCTCTCGTTCAAATGAATGAAGGACAGTTACTGCGCCCAGTGTTCGCATCCTGAAGCTAATTCAGGCCCAGAAGCTAATAGAGATTCTGAATTGAATAAAGTCAATGAAACGATAAAATATCCTGAAACCAATGGACTCACTGATCCCAATGCGTGCAACAAAATGAATCCAATGCTGCAAACCCATATATGCTATTGGCGTAATATTGACCTGAAAATACGTACAATACCAATATGGTTTTTGAATGAAGCTCTGCCTGTGATTAACAAGAACACCACAATTGATTGATGCTTAAAGAATAATAATGACGCTCAATGGGATAATCCACCTGTCATAACATGAAGCTGGAACATGAAATTAAAGCATAACTTGAAAACAACATGGGCTTGGAAAATGATAACCTTACCGAGAATAACAAAGGAACCAAAACAAATGAAAAATCTAAAATAACTTACGGCTGCAAACTACTGTGGACTTGTACTGTCTACAAGTCCACAGATCCTTAAAGGTGGCAGCACAGGTGGAGAGGGTGGTGAAGAATTTATATGGTATGCTTGCCTTTATTGGACGGGGCATACAATATAAAACGTGGCATATGATGTTACAGCTCTATAGAACGTTGGCTAGGCCACATTTGGAATACTACGTCCAGTTCTGGTCGCCACACTACCAGAAGGACGTGGAGGCTTTGGAGAGAGTGCAGAGAATGTTTAACGGAAGTTGCCTGGTATGGAGGGCCTTAGCCATGAGGAGAGATTGGGTAAACTGGGGTTGTTCTCCCTGGAAAGATGGAGGATGAGGGGCGACCTAATAGAGGTGTATAAAATTATGAGGGGCATTGATAGGGTGAACGGTGGGAAGCTTTTTCCCAGGTCGGAGGTGACGAACGCAAGGGGTCACAGGTTCACGGTGAGGGGGGCAAGGTTCAACACAGATGTCAGGGGGGCGTTTTTTACACAGAGGGTGGTGGGGGCCTGGAATGCACTGCCACGAAAGTTTGAGGCGGACAAGCTGGGATCGTTTAGGACTTATCAAGATAGCCACATGAATAGACTGGGAATAGAGGGATACAAAGAATGGTCGAGTTGGGCACATGAGCGGCGCAGGCTTGGAGGGCCAAAGAGCCTGTGCCTGTGCTGTATTGTTCTTTGCACGTCAGAACCTGAACAAATACAGACCCTGAAAAATTACAAACACTGAAATAGAATCATCATAGAATCCCTACTGTGCAGAAGGAGGCCATTCGGCCCTTCGAGTCTGCACCGATCACGATCCCACCTTGGGCGCTCGCCCCATAAACCCACATATTTACCCTATTAATGCCTCTTACATACGCATTGAGGGACAATTTAGCAAGGCCAATGAACCTGCGCATTGTTGGACTGTGGGAGGAAACCGTTGCACTCAGAGGAAACCCACACAGGCAGGGGGAGAACGTGCAACTGCATACAGACAGTGACCCAAGCAATGAATCGGACACAGATCCCTTGAGCTGTGAGCCAGCAGTGCTGACCACCGTGTCACGGTGCCACCCCATAAAGAATATGGATGCTGAAACTAATATCGACTCTCACAGCATACAGACCATAAAATTGTGCACGTCGTAAAACCAGTACAGATCCCAAGGATTTTGTGCAACATGAAGAAAATAAGTTGGACTGTGCCAGACACATGCCATAATAGGCAAGGTGCTCTGGTTTGCTTTGTATCTCGTTGCTGACGAATTTTCAATCTTTTATAATTACCCACTTCCCCAATTTAACTGTTACATTTCTTCACTCTGTAAGAAAGCTGGTATACGATGCCCCTACTATGTTTTTCATGTTACATTTCTATATTCCATCAATTGCACCGAGTGCAACTCATACAATTCCTCCTTATGTTTGTATAGCTTTGCAGATGTCTCATGTAGGTGGCATAGGTGTGCATTTCTCCGAGTTCACCATGTATATTGTCCCCTCCCTCGGTGTGCTTCGTATGACATACACCACAGTATATGTGGTATATTTCTCTGCCTGCAGTATCGTACCGGGTGAATCAAACCCCTCCCATTTTGCTTGGAAAAGTAGGACCTCACACCTTGTGGCAGAGTATATTACCTCACATCCAGCACCTTGTGAATAAGCCCTCTCGACGACGAGATGGTAATTTCCATGCCTCCCCTCGGTACTATGCTACATTAAGCATCTCGAACACTCAACCGTCTGTATCCCTTTGTAAGTTGCAATCAGTTTCCAATGCACCTTGCATCTGACCAATTCCTCCTTGCCATATCTTATGCCTCATATCCGCTCAGTCTTTCACCACACATTAACCGTTGCACATGGCATATGAAGAAATTGCCCAATTTACAGTAGCATACCTCATCTTGCCTAGTGTATTATATATTTCATTCTGCTTCTCAGAATGCACCTGGTGTATCTTCCCCTTCCCTAGCGGACCTGGCAGATTTTCCCTCCAGTGTATGCGGTTCAAATTAACCTTCCAGTACTGATTGTAGTACAACTATCGCACGATGGTTTACCTGGGATATCTCATGCCACCCCGGTGAGCCAGGCATTTTGGCAACATTTTATTTATTCATTTGTTGGGCATGCGCGCTTCGTTGGATGACCAGCATTTATTTGTTGGCCGTCTCGAGTAGCAATTGAAACTAAATGATTTACTAGGCCATTTCAGAGAGGACTTGAGAGTCAGCCACGTTGGACTGGTATTGGAGTTACATGCAGGCCAGACCAGGTAAGGACGGCAGATTTCAATCCCAAAAGGATATTAGTGAATCCGTTTTTTTCCCGCAATTGGCAATGTTTCATGGTCATCAGTAGATATTTAATTCCAGATTTTTTAAAATTGTGTTCAAATTCCACCATCTACCATGGCGGCTTTGAATCAGGGTCCACACAACATGAGCTGAGTTTTTGGAGTAATACCAGTAGGCCATTCTAAAGTACACTTGAAATGAATTTCCAACTCCGTAATTCACTGTAATGGCGAGCAATGGAACGTGGACCAATGGATAATATTTCTTCCTCATCTACTTTCTAATTTGTGAGTGCAGGCGATAAATGGAGCTGTTGAATTATTGGGAATTGGTCCTGGTGCGTTCAGCTAAAAACATGATGGACTCGCTCTGCCTCTATAGAAAGAAGACCCTGCCTGCCTTGCTACTATATTGAGAATGTCCAGCCGCCTCTCTGCCATCATAGCGACAGAGAACGTCCTGATTGTCAACATAGCGAGAAGTCTTGCCCTCCATTACCATTATACGCATACATACCGTGTCAGTGTTATTACCATAGCAAAGCGGGCACCTTGTCTCTCTGCATTGCAACAATTTCTCATTCTCTAATGATAGTTGCAGTGTCTGCCATTCTCCCTTTCTTCAGAGTGGGAAATACACAGCAGTCTGTTGTTGCAGTGACAGACCGGTCCACATTTTGTTTAGCATGTGGGCAGCTCACTTCCTGCTCTGTCGCGATTGTGGTAGCTTGTGACCCCGTTAGAAAAAAAACATATGATGACAAAATTATCGATTGATCAGTGATTCAGTTCTTTATAACTTTGAATGCATTGAACAACAGAAATAAACGGATATTTGAGCACAATTTTCAATTGTTCTCTGAACATAGTCTGGGTCACAGCATAGATGCAAGTGTTTGTGCAGCAACCCAGCAGCTGCAACATGAAGCCCATTTCCTGCACAACATCACTTATCAGTACATAATTATCCATTAGATAATACATCCGCCTGCATACAGAAAACACCATTATAGCAGCCCACAACACAATGAAATTCAAAGAGACAACAAACAGTAAGATTATAGATTTCCGTCGACTATCTATCTCTGGGTCTTTGGAACTATCCCCGGTGTTTGCAGCTCGAAGTCTTCTACGGGCTCTGCTATTCACTATAATGTGCCTGATGGTGACAACATTGATCAAGAAAATCAGGACAAATGGTAAGCATGGGGTTAGAATGTGATGCAGAAACTCGACAATTATCCAAACTGGAGACGTCTGAACACTGAATGTTACCAAACAGAACCATGGTTTGTTCCTCATAAAGTATTCGTCGGACAACATAAAATACCAGAAGATGTTCTTGAAACAGCTCAGCACAACAACAGTTGCCAGAACCCCAGCAGCCATTTTCTCTGTACAATATTGATTTTTCAGCTTCTGGCAACAAATAGCAACACAACGATCAAAGGTGAAAGTCACAGTAAACCAAACAGAACAGTCAGTTGATGCATACAGGAGAACTGCATGGATATTACACACACGCATGGACCACAGAAAGTAAAAATGTTCCCAGTAAACAATTGGAATGTGTCTTAATATCAAATCGATAATAATAAGGAGTAGATCTGCTGTTGCCATGGCCAGCAGGTAGCGTGTGACAGATTTGGAGAGACCACATTTTCGAAAGGCTAAGATCGCAATCGTAGCTAAGTTCGCTGCAGGAGACAGAAAAAAAAGGGAAATTATACGTCAGGATGGGAAGAACATTAGTTTTAGTGACGACTTATCCACTGTCGTCAAATATATTACCTAATCCAGAAACATATTGAAGGGCTTTTAATTTGAAGAAACTACAAAGTCAGTTAAGTGGCAGAATGCAGAAGGGAGTGAGTGGCAAAGCAGAAGGTCCTGAAATTGTTGAATTGTTAACTTTTATCGTCCATTCTGTTCCTTCCTTGTCTTCTCCCTTCCTTCTCTTAAATTCGTTCCCTCCCGGATCTCGAGTCCCAATTGCTGAATTCTTGTGCCTTGATCTACCACCATTAGCCAGTGAACATATCATGAAGCGAATCACACTGCTCCCTTGGTTACAGCAGTATCTTCCTCCACCCGTTGCTCAAAGGTTCTATTTGGAACGTGATAGGCGAGGCTACATCCCCATTTAATGTTTTGAGCTGAACGTAGATCCCTTGAATGTGTGCATCATGCCAAGTTCAGGTAATTTGTTTCCTGATTCTCTGCAATATGCAATTTCATTCATTTTTAATTAAAATCATTGACCTCTGATATTTCCTCAACACTCCTCAGACGGATTCTTTACCAATTTACCGCATCTGGCCCGCCCAACGTGACACATCCAATGGCCTCATACCCCCAATACAGGATTTCTTTTTTGTCTCGTTCCCTCGAGGCTTCATATCCCAACTCTCCACCTGTACACCATGCAAACTGGCAATAGCGACAGCGCTGAGAAGCAGTGGGTACGGGTTTGTTGGTCGATTGCGAAGTTGTCGATGGAGGCAGAATTTTCTTTAGAGATTCTCTATGAGGCAGGTTGAAGAATGACTAAAGCTGAGACAGGAGTGTGCGACGGAGCACTGGTATACACATGAGGTGGCGTTTGATTTCCTGGGGTGAATAGGTCGGAGAGAGAGAGAGCCTTTGATCCAGGGGGACCGCAGCTATTTTGTGTCGGGGAGGTGACGAGCCATCTGTGCAACTTTGAAGGGGGTCTATGATTCAGTTGCAGTTTAAAAGTAAGGGTCCAACGTGCATATGTGAGTACTCGTAATATACCCAGAGGTGCATCGCACAGCGTGTCTGTGTATTGGGAGGGGGAAGCGGGGTTGCATGGTTGTGTCAAATGAACAGTGAACGATTCGGTGTTCAGTGAGTCCTGGATGACTGCTACAGCTGTGGCAGCAAGTGACAGAGAGAGGTGAATATTGTGGTTGGAAACGTAGCACAGGAGTCTGTGGCTGAGAAGCCTGAGGTGGAGGGTGCAGAAGGCTTGTGATGAGATGTGTGGAACCCGAGATGCTGCGGCCGAACAGGAGTTGCGGTTTGGTGGGGACTGCCTGTTGGAGGTGGAGTGTGGTGTAGGAAGTGAGTGGAGAACTCTTGGTATGATGCTGCTATGACACCGCTGTAGTGAGCATGCCGGAACCGAGACTGATTGCCAGGAATCTAAGTCGTGCACGGATTACAGAAGTTGCCATGCTGCTGGCGACTTTATGCAGCCAAAATGGCAGTCACATTGTGTGCCCTTTCTGGAGGTAATCTTGGATTAAGAGTAACCCCACAATATGTCCTGCCGATTGGTAAGTCCTGCTGCTTGATCAAAGATGTGGCCAGAGCAGCCTTTGAAGCCACGACGGCATGCTCTCATTCAGCAATGCAAAACGTGTGTTCATCTTCTCATCCATTCCAATTTCCCGTCTGACAAATCCCAATGCAGCAAATAGCGTGGAATTAAGAGCACTGCAATTTCCAGATGTTGAGGAAGTAACAAAAACGGTTGATGAAGGAAGGGCCGTGGATGTCGTCTATATGGATTTCAGTAAGGCATTTGACAAAGTCCCTCCATGGCAGGTTGGTTAAGAAGGTTAAGGCTCATGGGATACAAGGAGAAGTGGCTGGATGTGTGGAGAACTGGCTTGGCCATAGGAGACAGAGGGTAGTGGTCGAAGGGTCTTTTTCCGGCTGGAGGTCTGTGACCAGTGGTGTTCCGTAGGGCTCTGTACTGGGACCTCTGCTATTTGTGATATATATAAATGATTTGGAAGAAGGTGTAACTGGTGTAATCAGCAAGTTTGCGGATGACACGAAGATGGCTGGAATTGCGGATAGCGAAGAGCATTGTCGGGCAATACAGCAGGATATAGATAGGCTGGAAAATTGGGTGGAGAGGTGGCAAATGGAGTTTAATCCGGATGAATGCGAAGTGATGCATTTTGGAAGAAATAATGTAGGGAGGAGTTATACAATAAATGGCAGAGTCATCAGGAGTATAGTATCACAGAGGGACCTAGGTGTGCAAGTCCACAAATCCTTGAAGGTGGCAACACAGGTGGAGAAGGTGGTGAAGAAGGCATATGGTATGCTTGCCTTTATAGGACGGAGCATAGAGTATAAAAGCTGGAGTCTGATGATGCAGCTGTATAGAACGCTGGTTAGGCCACATTTGGAGTACTGCGTCCAGTTCTGATCGCCGCACTACCAGAAGGACGTGGAGGCATTGGAGAGAGTGCAGAGAAGGTTTACCAGGATGTTGCCTGGTATGGAGGGTCTTAGCTATGAGGAGAGATTGGGAAGACTGGGGTTGTTCTCCTTGGAAAGACGGAGAATGAGGGGAGATCTAATAGAGGTGTACAAGATTATGAAGGGTATAGATAGGGTGAACAGTGGGAAGCTTTTTCCCAGGTAGGAGGTGACGATCACGAGGGGTCACGGGCTCAAGGTGAGAGGGGCGAAGTATAACTCAGACATCAGAGGGACGTTTTTTACACAGAGTGTGGTGGGGGCCTGGAATGCGCTGCCAAGTAGGGTGGTGGAGGCAGGCACGCTGACATCGTTTAAGACTTACCTGGATAGTCACATGAGCAGGCTGGAAATGGAGGGATACAAACGATTGGTCTAGTTGGACCAAGGAGCGGCACAGGCTTGGAGGGCCGATTGGCCTGTTTCCTGTGCTGTACTGTTCTTTCTATGTTGGTCACCGGAAGTACTGGTGATGCACGTTTCAGCCCTCAAATTTCACATAGTTCTCCACTAATAGGCCACAACAACACAGACTGATCCCTCCTCCACCTCTCCCCGCCCCCCCCCCCCCACCACCACCACCACTCCCACCCCACCCCGCCCGCTTCGCCCCACCCAGGTTTGTGTCATCTCGGAATACGATCTGTTTATTCCTATTCTCTTTTTTCCGGTCTGCCATCGAGTTCCGACCCTTCTCAATGCTCTTCCCTTAATCGCATGTGCTTCAACTTAACTTGCTGATCTCGTGTGTGGCACTTCGACGAAAGCCTTCTATAAGTCAAAACAAATGACATCCGCTGGCTCCTGTTAATGAAGTCCATAAGTTAAATCCTCCAAAATGTCTCCTAGATTTGCCAAGCACGATTTCCATTCTTTAGTTTGAATGCAAATTGTATATCATGTTCGATGCACAAAAGGGGTATAATCACCTCGGTACGGACATGTCAGATGGTAGTTTAGGTGAGGACAATTCAGTATCTGGGGCTTTGCTGCTTTGAGCAGTAGAGATTAGTTGAGAATTTGATACAGAGTGTAAAATTTTCAAGTATTTAAATTAAATGAAGAGTAAATGTTGGCAGTGGCTGTAATGGCGGATTTGGAATGCAATTTCCGATCGGTTCCTGGAATCAGTTCCGTTGGTCGATTCTAATTTTGAATTGTTAAAACATTTGAAGATTTAAAAATGCAGAGATATGGGAAGGAGCCAGGCTGTGAAGAACCTGATAATATTCGCTGCTAACCTATTATCTGCTTACATGACACTTGCTTCCATATAACTTTCCAATGTTCGTGTCTTCCTAAAAATTACATGATTAAGTACAAGTTAAAATAATTGCTGCCAATGTAAAAAAAAAGACGTGAGTAAATGTCGATTGCATCGTGGTTCATACATTGGTCTTGCAACAAAAAAAGAGCGGAGACAAGATTGACTGTTTTGTTTTATTTTCATGGGATCGTTTGGGTTACTGTTGGTTACACTAATATTCTGGTGCATGGTGATAGCTTTGTATAAGTTTGAAGTTTTCAGATTGCAGGGAATGTAAATACATCAGCATTGGAAATTAGAGTTACACGTTGAGAAGTATTAGGCATTGTGTTATCCTTTACAGGAGAGGCCGTGAGGACCATCGAGTCTGCATCGACAGGACTACACTAAATCTGCACTAATGTCACATTCCAGCACTCGGCCCAAAGCCTTGAGTGTTATGCCATGTCAAGTGCTCATTTTAACACTCATTAGCTGTTGTGGGTTTGCCCACCTCTGTGACTCTCCCAGGAAGTGCAATCGAGACCCTCTGGGTTGTAACATATTTCTTCAAATCACCTCTAAACCTCCTGCTCTACACTTTGAAATGACGTCCCTTCGTTACGGACATTTCAGCTGAGGGGAAAGCAGCTTCATACCCATCTTATCTACAACGCTCATAATCTTGTGCAGTTCAATAAGGTTACCCTCAGCCTTCCCTACTCTAAATAAAACACAATGAGCCTATTCAACCACTCTTCATTCCCCAAATTCTCCATCCCGAATACATGCTTGCAAATATCATGAACACCCTCTCCGGTGCGTTCAAATCCTTCTGGTAGTGAAGCAAACCGAACGACACATGTACTCCATTTGTGACCTAACCAAAGAATGGGCATCTCCAATATAACCCTGCTATTCCTATAGTTTATGCCACTATCCACTACAGGTCGTCTATCGCCACAAAATGCCCAAATAGAAGCCATCCCCAGGGCCTGCTCCCCACGCTGGAACACCTGGATAGCAAGGGCATTTATGGCAGACTCCTATTTATGAAAAACATCTCAACCTTTCAGACCATTGTTACTCCAGAACCCATCTCCAAACTCCGTGGACAGGGGTTCAGCTCCTCCATCTGTGACAGGATCGTAGTTGTTCTAACACAGAGACCATAAACAGGAGGGAAAGGCAACAATACCTGCTCCAAGATTTTCCTCAATATTGATGTCCCTCAAGGCGGTGCCCTCAGCCCCTTACTAAACTCATTATAAACCAACGAGCATCTGGCCAATTCACCCCCCAACTCGATTTTCAAGTTTGCTGGTAACTCAATAGATCTCAGGCAATATCAGATGGAGTGCATGAAAGAGATAGACCATGTGGTGAAATGGTGCGGCGACAATAATCCCTCCCTCGATATCAACAAAACGAAAGAGATAGTCATCGACTTCACGAAGCATATTGGAGGACATGCCCCTGTCTGCATCAACTGGGAAGAAGTGGAAGTGGCCGAGTTTCAGGTTTCTCGGTGTCCACATCACCAACTACCTGTCCTGGTCCCGCCACACAGTGGTTACAGTTACGAAAACCCACCATCACCTCTACTTTCTCAGAAGACTAACGAAACTTGTCACGTCCGCTACAGCTCTTACCAGCCTTCACAGAAGCACCCTAGAAAGCAATTTTTCTCGTCACATCACAGCTTGGTATGGCTCCTGCTCTGCCCAAGGCCACAAGAAACTACAAAGTGTTGTGAACGTAGCCCAGTCCATCACTCAATCCCGTCTCCCATCCATTGGCTCTGTCGACACTTCCCGCTACTTCGGAAAAGCAGCCAGCACAATAAGGACCTCATGCACCCGGACATTCTCTCTTCCAACTACTTCTTACATCTGGAAAAAAGACAAGCACTCCGGACATCCCTCTTTTTTTCTCAGTGTTGAGTGCCCTGCAATTCAATGCATACAAGCTTATCGTGTTGTTCCTTCCAAAGTGAATCACATGTAATTTTCAATTTTAAACTCCAACTGCCAATCATCTGCCTGGATGTCCAACCAATCTATGTCTTTTGGCAATGCAAAATCTACTTCTCCACTTTTCCAGAATTTTTCTGTCATCTGCTCAACCCACCCCAAAAGACATTCTGGTCTGCATTGTTTACTTATGTCATGACCAATTTGCGACACAGCACTGACTCCTGTGATATGCCACTGGCCACCGGCCTCCAGTCACGTGAAAAAATTTCTAACAGCACCCTTTCGGCGGAATTTTACGAAACAAATTGAGCAAGGCTCAACCCAGCCCCCTGCAACCCCCGAAATAATAACGTGGCCCGCAACTGAACGCAAGAACAAACACTGCCAGTAAATAGTGCGCCCGCCCCGCAACATCCATGGCCCAGATCGATCACCACCCTCGACCGATCACATTTAGAATGGCAGTGGGGCCCCCTCCCCGGGGCCCCTCCCTCTCCTCACCAATCACAGCTGCAGAGCGTCAGCGGGCACCGCGCTCGCCCACACCAATCACAATGCCGCCTTTCTCCCTGATCAGGCCGCTCCAGCATGGCAGCTCCCCTATTATCCCAAACTATCCAGACCCAGCCCCCATAGCACCATCTTCAGACGCAGCCCCTGGCACGACCCGACGAGCATTGCAAATGTGCCTTGTGGGCATTTCCAATGTTCCATGATGGCCAGGCCAAGGGGTTCTCTCCCCTTACCCTCGGCTTCCCCAGGGGACATCAATGGTCTCCGGTTCTACCGGTGAGGGCAACGTGACTGTTTCCTGTTCATGTGAAGCAAGCATTTTCCTCGCCGGAGAGAAAATCTCCTTGCAAGGCCACAAAGGCAACCAAGCTGACAGAAAGGAAAAGTTGTGGTGTTCCATTGTTCATTAAATATGCTATTGATACGACATTGATGAAATATATGAGCATCGATGATGTGGAACCTAAATGCGTTGAGTTACAAAAAAAACAAGGGGTGAAGACATTGATGGGCGTGATGTACAGACCATCAAACTGCAGTGGCAATATTGGGAAAAGCATGAGACAGGAAATCCAAAATGCAAATATTAAAGGAGCTTCTGTGATATGGGAGAATTTAGTCTGCATATCGAGTGGGAGAATCAAATTAGACACAGTAAACTAGCAGAGGCATTTCTGGAGTGCATACGGGATGGTTTTCTGGAGCAATGTGTTGAGGAACCAAGAAAGGATCAGGCCTTATTGGACTGGGTGTTGAGCAGTGATAAATGATTAGTTTGCAATCTAGTTGTGAGAGAACCATTGGGGATGAGTGACTATCATATGGTAGTAATCATTGTCAGAGAAGATAGTGATGTTGTTGATTCTGAGATCAGGGTCCTGAATCTCAATAATGGTAACTAAGCTGGTATGAGGCATGAATTGGCCATGATGGATTGGGAAACATTCATGAAATCAAAGATAGTACACAGGCAATGGCCAACGTTGAATTAACGAATAGATGAACTCAAGAATTTGTTTAATCCTGTTTGGTGTAACAGTGGTAAAGGAATTGTGGCCAAACATGGCATAGAAGGGAAATAAGTAATGTATCAGATTCAAAGAAGATGGACACAAATTGGCAAGAAAAAGCAATAGGTCTGAGGATTGGGAGCAGTTTAAAATTCAGCAATGGACGACCAATGGATTGATTGAGAAGGGGAAAATAGTGTATGAAAGTAAGTTGGCGGTTGGTGGCGTTGTGGATAGTCCGGAGGGATGTCAGCAGTTACAGAGGGACACAGATAGGATGCAAGACTGAGCGGAGAAGTGGCAGATGGACTTCAACCCAGATAAATGCGTAGTGGTCCATTTTGGCAGGTCAAATGTGATGAAGGAGTACAATATAAAGGGAAGGACTCTTAGTACTGTAGAGGATCAGAAGGACCTTGGGGTCCGGGTCCATCGGACTCGAAAATCGGCCCCGCAGGTGGAGGAGGTGGTCAAGAATGCGAATGGTGTGCTGGCCTTTATCAATCGAGGGATTGAGTTTAGGAGTCCGGGGATAATGACCCTCGTCAGACCCCACTTGGAGTACTGTGCTCAGTTCTGGTCGCCTCACTACAGGAAGGATGTGGAAAACATTGCAACGGTGCAGAGGAGATTTACAAGGATGTTGCCTGGATTGAGTGGCATTCCTGATGAGGATAGGCTGAGGGAGCTGTAGGATGAGAGGAGACCTAATAGAGGTACATAGGATGTTGAGAGGCATAGATCAGGTGGACTATCAGAGGCTTTTTCCCAGGGTGGTAATGGCTGCTACGAGAGGACACAGGTTTAAGGTGCTGGGGTGTAGGTACAGGGGAAATGTTCGGGGGACGTTTTTCACACATTGGGTGGTGGGCGAGTGGAATCGGCTGCCGTCAGTGGTGGTGGAGGCAAACTCAATAGGGTATTTTAAGAGACTCCTTGATGAGTACATGGGACTGAATAGGATGGAGGGTTATAGGTAGGCTGAGAAGGTAGGGATATGTTCGGCACAACTTGTGGGGCCGAAGGGCCTTTTTTGCGCTGTAGTTTTCTATGTTTGTTTCTATGTAACATAAAAAACACTCTGTAAAATCTTCTATCGGCATGCAAAGAAAAAAAGACTGACAAAAAAATAATGTCGGCACCTTACCATCAGAAATGAGAGAATTCATAACGGGAAATGAACAAATGGCTGAGCAATTAACTTCGTAATTTGCTTCAGTTTTCACAAAGGCATACACGAATAATGTACCAGAATTTCTGAGAGAAGCATGTTGTGGTGAGGAGCTGAAGGAAATCACCATTAGTAGATAAATCGTTTTGGGGAAATTGATAGGATTGAAGGTGGGTAAATCTCCAGGTCCTGATAATCTTCATCACGGACTGCTTAAGGAAGTGACTCTGGAAATAGGGAAATTGTAGATCCATTGCTGGTTACTTTTCAAAATGCTTTGGACTCTGCAATAACGTCTACAGATTGGTGGGCAGCTAATGTAAGCCCACTATTCAAAAAGGGAGGTAGAGAGACAACACAGAACTATAGGCCAACGCGGCTAACATCGGTATTGGGGATGTTGCCAGCGTCTGTTCTCAAGGATTTCATAAATCAGCATTTGGAAGGTAGTGGTATAATAAGGTACATTCAGCATGGATTTATCAAAGGGAAATCATTCTTGCAAATCTATTGTAATTCCATGATGAATTAACAACTAGATGTGAATGAGGAGAACCAGTGGATGTTGTTTATTTAGTCTTCCAGGTTTTCGAGGAAGTCTTACATAAAAGATGGCAATGTAACTTTAAAAGCACACTGCATTGCTGGCAATGTCTTGAAATGGATAGAAAGCTGGTTTGCAGAGAGGAAGCAAAGAGTTGGCATAAATGAGTCTTTTTCTGATTGACAGTCAGTGACTTATGGGGTTCTGCAGGCATTTGTGCTGGGACCTCAACTTTTCACATAATATGTTATTGATTTGGAAGAGGATTCTAAATGCCTTGTCACCACATTTGTTGGTGATACAATTTTGGGTGAGAGGGTGAGCTCTGAGAATGTTTCAGAAATGCTTCATCGTGATTTTATCAGGCTGAGTGTGCATGGCATATGCAGAATAATGTGAATACATGTGAGGTCATCCGCGTTGGTTTCACCAGAAGACCAATTATTCCTTGAATGGCTATAAATTGAATACAAAAGGAGACCTTTTCAGTCACTGAAAGTAATTACGCAGGCACAGCAGACAGTAAACAACGCAAATGCTTTGTTGGCCTTCACAGCGAGAGGTTTTGAGTACAGGAATAGAGACGCTATACAGCAATTGCAATGCGCTTTGGTGAGGCCAAACCTGGAGTGCAGTTTTGCTGTCCTTATCTGACGAAGGATGTCCTTGCTAGTGACGGAGTAAAGTCAAGGTTCAGCAGGCTAATTTCTAGGATGACAGGCCTGTCATCCAAGGTGAGATTAAGTCGGTTAGGATTATATTGACTGGAGGTTACAAGAGTGAAAGGGGATCTCATAGAGTCTTATAAAATTCGAACAGGATTAGACAGGATAGATTCAGAAAGAATATTCCAAATGGTGGGAGAGTCCAAAACTAGAGGTTACAATTTGAGGATACGGGGGAAACCTTTTAGAACTGAGGTGAGGAGAAATTTCTTCACCCGGAGTGTTGTAAATATGTAGAATTCATTACCACATAATGTAGGTGAAGACAAAATATTGTTTGAAATCTAGATGGAATTAGATATTGCTCTTGGGGCTGAAGGGATCAAGGGATTTGCGGGGTAGTGGGGATCAGGATATTGAATACGATGAGAAGCCATGATCAAGATGAATGGCATTGCAGGATCGAAGGACCGAATGGCCTACTCCTGCTAATGGTTTCTTTGTTTCTATGAGCCCAGACGGTTGAGCGCCAGGTTCACGAAGAACATGCAAATAAGCATTATAATAAATATAAATAAATAAATCAGTTTTTCACTGGAAATGTGCGAGAGGCTGGCCGCACAGAAAATCCAATGCGGGGAAGATCAGAAAAGTCGAGAAAACGACACGATGACACTGTCGTTAAAACTGCTGCCTCACAGTGCCTGGGGCTCGGGTTCAATTCCGGCCTTGGGTCACTGTCTCTGTGCAATTTGCACTTTCTCTCTGTGTCTGTGTGGGTTTCCTCCGGGAGCACTGGTTTCCTCCCGCAGTCCAAAGATGTGCAGATTAGGTTGATTGGTCATGATAAATTGACCCTTTTGTCAGGGGGATAAGCAGGGTAAATATGTGCGGCGATGGGAATAGGCCTTGTGTGGAATTCTGGTTGGTACAGACTCAGTTGGCCGAAAGACCTCTTCCTGAACTGCAGAAATTCTATTCTTTGAAATCGGGCATGAAGATGAGTTCTTGCCTCTCACATGATTTTACCGGCTCGCCCATTGATGGACGGACCGAGCCAGTTAAATTGTGGCCTCTGTCTCCCAGCACTAATCATGTTTTTTGGATTCATCTTGCCAACGGATCGTGCATTACATGTGGAACTTACTTAATGCTTTTCTGAAATCCATATGAATTAAATTAATCACAGAACCTGCATCTACACACCAAGTCACCTCGTTGAAATATTCAATCATATTCGTTTGGCTTAATCTCCCTCCAGAAGGGCCATGAGACTTTCCCTGATCATAACTTCCCTCTGCAAGTGCAGATTAATCTTCTGAGACAGAATTTTCTCAATAGTTCTCCTATCATGACGTGAGGACCACACCCTGTAATTCAATCGGATATATTTACTACCTTGCTTAAAAGTGGAACCACATTCGCTGCCGCCTGATCCTCTGGCACCTCCCCTCTCACCTGAAGAAGGAGCAACGCTCCGAAAGCTTGTGGTACCAAATAAACCAGTTGGACTTAAACCAGGCGTTGTGAGACTTCGTTCTGTGCTTACGCCAGTCCAACGCCTGTATTCCGACATCATGATCTCCCCTGTGGTCAGTGAAGAATAAAGAATTTGGTTCAGCGCCGCTGCTATTTCATCCTTTACCTCCCACAGGCGCCTGGGACACAGCTTACCGGAGCTTGGAATTTGTGGACGTTTAAGCTCGCCAAAACATCCAATACCTCGTCATTCCTTCAGTCACGTTGTTAAGAAGGATACATAATCTATTTTCGAATTTACTACTTTTATCCTCCTTATTCAGAGTGAAGATAGATGCGACACACTCATTTTCACCTTATCAATGTTCTCTTGCTCCACTTGCAAAATAACAATTCGTCACTAATGGACTGCACTGTTGCCCAGGTTCTGTTCTCCCTCCAATAATACTGTCCTCAAAAGAGTGGCATGGTACCTAATAGTGATGAAGAATGCCTTAAGTTGCAGTCAGGGGAGGGTCTGATGAAATGGGAAGGTGGGAAGTCAGTTGACAAATGAAATTTATGGCAGGCAAGGGTTAAATGATAATTTTTTATGCTGTGCGCAGGAACACAATGCAAACACTTTAAAGTAGGTGCTGAGTCTCGGAGCCCGGGACTTAAATGCTCAGATCATTGGTTATTAAATGTCTCCTTGACAAAAAAAGTATTGCTTCTTGCGTGCTTTATGGAGAAAACATTCATAGAGTATGTAGAGTACATAGGGAGGAGGAGAGGGTGCAAAATATACTGTTACAGTCATAGCTAGGGTGAAGAGAAAGATCAGCTTAACGAAGGTAGGCTAATTCGAAAGTCCTTTGGCAGCAGGCAAAATTGTTAGAGTCCAGATTTAATTGCATAGAATGAGAGTAAAAGATAGAATTAAAGAGTAGGCTGCAGATAGCACTCAAGATGCCGCCACACTTCGGCCACCATTTTGAATTATAATTAATGAAAATTTCATACAATATAGTTTTCTGTTTCGGAACCGAGATATATACTGATCAGAGTTAAATCTTAGTTAACTGGCAAAAAAGAAACAGATCATTGTTTTAACAAAGTTGAAAGGGTGTGAAATGCGTTATCAAAGCTTCGTAAAACTCATTCAATAATACCTTCTGAGTACGGAGTTGACAAAATTATGAAAATAAAGATCACAATGCAGATTTCTAGAAGATCAGGAACTTAATAAATAAGAGCAGCATTTGGCCATTCTGCCACACAAGCCTGCATTCATATTGAATGAGATCATGGCTGATCTGAATGTGTTTGGAATTCCATGTCCCAGCTACCTCCGTGAACCATTGATCCGCTTGACTAACACAAAACCATCAAGTTTCACGAAAATAATGTCGCCGACACGGAGGGGGGAGGGGGTGGGGGGTGTGGGGGAGGGCGGTGAGGGGGTGGTACCTGGATTGCGATGTCTTAATCATATACGACAGTGACTTTCATGAAGGGATTCACAAAATGCGAGAATTGAAGTTTTTTTTAATAGTGTCACAAGTCGGCTTCCATTTACACTCCAATGAAATTGCTGTGAAAATCGTCACACTCGTGCCTGTTTAGCTAACTGAGGGAGATTTTCGCATGGCCAATGCATTCAACCAGCACGTCTTTCGGACTGTGGGACGAAACCGTGGCATCGGAGGGAACCTACACAGACACAGAGAGGAAGTACAGACTCCACACAAATTGTGGCCCAAGGTGGGAATTGAACCCGAGTCCCTGGCACTGTGAGGCAGCAGTGCTAACCACTGTGCCACAGTGGCGTGCTGAAAGCAAAACACAGACGTGTTGGGATTGAATAGTCGACAGGAATTCATTGCATTACTTTCCAAAGAGATTAGATTGGCACCCAGGACTACAGAAAATCATTATGTGCTGCAAGGCAGAACACAGCCACAAGAAAAAAAAACATTCACAACACCTCTTCTAATTATCCAGCTGGATTTGCAGCTCATAAATTGCCTCAATTGCAGACTAATATGTTAAAATTACGGTGCAATGTTTCCCGAAGCTACAGAGCACGACTTAAGATGACAGCGACAAACACATGGGTTGAGTAAACATTGACAGACGGATTTGAAATTGGTTGAAATTTGTGCTTAAAATAAGACTGGGACCACTGCTTGCTTTCTTATACAGATCCCTGCTCATGCTGGCGAAGCATTGATGATGCAGCCAGAGTAATGCATTGTCCTGCAGGGGGATGTGCCGAAGACGAACGGGACAACAATGCAGCTTGCAACGCTGTAAACCATAATTCCGTCACACCTTCTCCAGTGATGAGAGAGAGTGTGGAAATTGTACGCAAGGACAGATGCAGATTTAAGTCATTTTTTAAAGGGCATAATATCAATATTCTTGGAAATGTTTTGGAGAAATAAGGAAACTACTTAACTTAACGAGCAGCTGGCATGGACAGCTGTCTATATCATTCTGCATCAGGACAGTGACTGAACTGGTTTGCTGTGATTTCCACGACAGAGAGTCGCTTTCGGGATGGACTGTGGGTTATGAAGGCTTGCAACGGCCAGATGACTTTCGAATCATCGAGTCATTTTGTATTGAAAGAACAAAGGAGGATCTGTGCAGCATTCCCTTAAGGCAGAGTTGGGGCATGGTCCTTGTTTGATAATGTAGAAAAAGGTGGATTCTGGATACAACCCAACTTCAGATCAATTTTGGAGGTTGTGAACATTCTTTTTCTTGAGGTTCAGGCATTGGGCAGTTCGGGGGAACGGACATTGATGGGTAGGACACCGTTTCCGTGACCGGAACTTTAAAAAAATGCATCTGGTCGTCCCAAATAAAATGACAGGATCATTAAAAATATGCTATAATTAATGGAGGGATAAACCCACTTACCAGGGACGCCAACAATAGCCAGGATGGGATAGTAACCTGACTGAATAATCAGTAATGCAAAATAGATCCGGGTGTTTAATGACATCCAAGAATAATATGTAGAAAGTTGGTAAAGAGCTCCAGATAAACTCCTGCTCATCGATGGAACATTCAAATCTCTAATTTTCCAATTATGATCCATTGGTGTACAATTCCAATCTGTTGTGCTCATATTGGGGGTCATTGTTGAAACATTCAAATCCATTGTCCTCAGATTATGAGCCACTGTTTTAACATTCCGGTCTGTCAATCTCAGATTGCGATCTCTCATCGCCCTCCGTCTCCAGGCGCTGATTCCAGATATACCCAGTGGTCTCTGACAGCCACTATGAGAGAAGGCATTGAAAGGAGTCTCGTTTTAAAGAAGATGGAATCCCTCAAGGGAAACAAATAGGATTTTTTTTTCATTCTCTGAAAAAGCAGATTGAGTTAACCCCTTCCGATGAGACAAGTTTTCCATCACACACTGACTTCAATCTGTTAATCATTCTTGGATTTTGAAGTGACCCGAGGGGATTTGAGGAATGAACATGTTAGGGTATGACTGAAAGGGAGGCAAGGTGATAAGCACTGTACTGGCTTTGCAATAACACCGTGCTCTGTTTCCAGACATCATAATTAAGGATAAAATTATTCGTTTCTTCGAAAATATAAAATAATAAATGGCAAGCAGTATGGCTTCATTCATGGAAAAGTCATTTCTGGCGACCGTAAAGGACATCCGATGAACTAATGGAAAGGGTTAATGGCCATCGTGTTGTTGTGTTAGGCATGTGGACTCAGAAATGGCGTGTTATCAGCTGGAATTCAATAGTTGTGGTCGGCAAACTGAAACCCACACATTACAGAGCAGATGCGGTGTGGAAGTGATACTGATGAGATCAGAAATCAGAGAAGTGGCGGTTTGTTGCTAATCACTCAGGCCAAATGTATACAGTGGTTTCACTGGGATATTAAAGCACTGGATAAAAGCAATTTACTATGGAGGCTGGAGTCTGAAACCAGAAGGGAAAATGTTGGAAAATCTCAGCAGGGTCTGGCAGCATCTGCAAGGAGAGAAAAGAGCTGACGTTTTGAGTCCAGACGACAAAGGTTCTTTGACAAAGGGTCGTCTAGACTCGAAACGTCAGCTCTTTACCCGCCTGACGGATGCTGCCAGACCTGCTGAGGTTTTCCAGCTTATTTTCTCTTTTGGTATTAAAAACATTGCATTTCATTCAATAAATTGTACATTCTTTTGCATGAAGAAAATAATTGCAAAACATGCGAAGGAGGCGCCTGTCAACGCGGTAAAAAAAAAATACAGCGAGGGCGAAGTTGAAGGCCGTTGGTGAATTTAAACCGGATGTTAAAGTCAAAAGACACATGCAGCTTAAATTGCAATAACGTCTAAATGGAACAAATTGGTTAGATGTAATGATGCTCCTGGGAAATGAGTCGTATGTATGCTGGTGTTCCAAGTTGTAAAGTATGCTTCTTACTTTCTTCAAAACGTAAAAAGGCAAAGAGAGCAATGAAGACTAATTAAATAAATAAATCTGCAAACCTTATTAGTCATTAGACAGGCCGTCGCTAATTTCTTCGCAAACTCTGACAATGCACATGGACCAAGTGTCAGCATCTTGGAGAAGGTGCAGAAAAGTATTCTAAAATGGTCCAGGTAAGTAAGAGCTGTTAGCAAGGGTGTAAGTACGTCTCCCATTCTTACATACTGCACAATTGGAGTGGCTCATGCTTTATTGGTCATCACCTTCGCACAAATCTATGGTCGCCCTTTTGTTTGTGTAAGTCTTTGAATTAGCGTTTTTCTTCGACATAAGTAGGCGAAGATTTACTCACTTGGATAGGTCAGAAGAACCAGCATGAAACACAAGTTTCGCGAAGGCAAGCGACGTCACACACACGCGGAAGCTTTCTTTCTGTTCTTTCTTTCTCCTGCACGTCTCACCACTTTATTCATTCTCTGCTGAAGGAATTCATTTTGCTCTCTTCGCAACTCATTCCATCGCATCAGCAATTCATTCTACTATAACGAACTCTGTCCCAGCAGCTCATTCTGCTGCACCGAACCCTCATGATGCTGCCTCAGCAGCGCATTTGCTATTTAGAGCTATGGGGAGAAATCACTCAGGGCTACAGCTTTCCTCCTTCCAGTTTCAGCACAACCTTCAGTCAACACCGTTACAACCTCATACAGTTTATTAATGACTACTTCCTCACTGTCATTGACAGTAAGACATTGATGTTCAGGGGCTGCAGAATCTTCCTCTGCAAAGGCTCCTCAGCTCTTGATAGTTCTGGTTGTTCTTCCTCCATTACAGCAGCCGGGTCATCACTGGCCTCCCCCTTCTAAACACTGGATCATCCTGAACATCAGTATCAATGTCAAAAAACTCAGCAGGATACAAGGTTTCTCGCTCATTTGCCACAGATTCCGTGCTGTACTGCTGTGATGTACCAGCTTCCGTTACATCACCAGCAGATAGGATGGCCTGACTCTCAACCATGTTTCGCTGTTCTGTCATCATGGCATCCGTGAGAGTTAAAGAAAGCACAATTATTTTCCATCATCATAACTGTCGTGTGTGTCTATATAATCAATTGGCTTTTCGTCCGCCCTGACCAAACCCAATATCCCCACCATCACATATTCTGGGCGTTGACGAACCCAGCAGGTCCCAAGCATGTTCCTCCTGTGGAGTAATCTCCTTAATACACGCCAGTCTTCCTCCGGTCACCAAACTTTCCCATGCATTATGTTCAGGTGATCAATTATTTGTGGTATTAAAGGTATACAAATTATTTTATTGCAAACAATTTGAAAAGATGAGGTAGTTATGTTCAGATAAATGTGAACATATTTATTTTTTTCCAATTACAAATATATTTTTGTCGTTGGGCTAAAATGTTCTTTTCCATTGAAATTAGCACAATTATACATTTTTTACTAAAACGTCAAACATCAAAACGAAATATTCAAATATGAGAATAGCAATTGGATAATTCAAATAAAAAAGGTAGAAAGATTAACCATAACTGAATCAAAATAAGCAATTAAAAACGCAACATACATAAAAGGAAAAGTTGTTGAGGTGGAGGTGGAAGTGTTGGAGGGAGAGGATCGGGACACTAAATATTCTTGCGTTATCCATGGGGACTTCCCCGTCCACATGACCGATCTTCCTGCATCCCAGATGGAAGAGTATGTTGCCCAGCAACAACAGTCTCTGCAAAAGGGTGGCTGCTGGACAGAGAGTGCAGCAGCAGATCCTGTTGGCTATCCGACAGGAAGCAGAGAGTCGGAATACATGGGTGCTTTTCTGGTTGGCAGATGGTAACTAGTGGCGTGCCGCAGGGATCGGTACTGGGACCTCAACTATTTACCATTTATATCGACGATCTGGAGGAGGGGACTGTGTGTAGGGTAACAAAGTTTGCAGACGACACAAAGATAAGTGGAAAAGTGAATCGTGCGGAGGGCGTAGAAGGTCTGGAGAGAGATTTGGACAGGCTGAGTGAGTGGGCGAGGATCTGGCAGATGGAGTATAACGTTAACAAATGCGAGGTTATTCACTTTGGAAGAAATAATAGCAAATTGGATTATTATCTAAATGGAATGACATGACAACATGCTGCTGTGCAGAGGGACCTGGGGGTCCTTGTGCATGAGACGCAAAAACCCAGTCTGCAGGTGCAACAGGTGATCAAGAAGGCAAATGGGATGTTGGCCTATATCACAAGGGGGATAGAATATAAAAGCAGAGATGTCTTGCTGCATCTGTACAGGGCATTGGTGAGGCCGCGGCTGGAATACTGTATGCAGTATTGGTCCCCTTATTTGCGGAAGGATATATTGGCCTTGGAGGGAGTGCAGAGAAGGTTCACCAGGTTGATACCAGAGATGAGGGGTGTTGACAATGAGGAGAGGCTGAGCAGATTGGGTTGGTATTCGTTGGAATTTAGAAGGCTGAGGGGGGATCTTATAGAGACCGATAAGGTAATGAACGGGCTGGATAGGGTAGAGATGGAGAGATTCTTTCCACTTACAAAGGAAACTAGAACTAGAGGGCACAGCCTCAAAATAAAGGCAGGTCAGTTTAGGACAGAGTTGAGAAGGAACTTCTTCTCTCAGAGGGTGGTGAATCTCTGGAATTCTCTGCCCACTGAAGTGATGGAGGCTACGTCGTTGAATATGTTTAAATCACGGATTGATGGATTCCTGATCGGTAAGGGTATTAGGGGTTATAGGGATCAGGCGGGTAAGTGGAACTGATCCACTTCAGATTAGCCATGATCTTATTGAATGGCAGGGCAGGCTCGAGGGGCTCGATGGCCTACTCCTGCTCCTATTTCTTATGTTCTTAGATGTCACCTCTTTATTCATTATTATCTGCTGAAGGACCTCGTTTTCCTGTCTCAGCTGCTCATTTCACTGCAGCGAACTCTCACGATGCTGTCTCAGCAGCTCATTTGCCATTTGGGGCTCCTGGGGGACACCATTCCGAGCTGCATCTTGGTCATTTCACTTGCGTCGGAAATCATCCTTGTTATTGAATTTTACAACACCTTCTGCAAAGCTGCGAGGTGACTACTATTTATGCAAAGCATACTGAAATCTTTACTTTGAAAGTGATTATGTTCGTTTTAATTTTTCATCCAAAACGTTACATACCCATCTGAAAGCATCAAATCATTACTTTGTTGCGACAGTGATCTGCAGCCACTTCACTATCTGCAGACACCAATGTTTCAATTTCGTTCCAAGCCATAGCTTGTATTTTCCTTGCTGGCTTTGATTTACCATTGCACAAGGTTTGAACTGTGTTCTACTTCATGCAATAAATTTTCGAAATCATTGTCAAAGACATTCTGAGATCTCTTTTCTTGCAGCAAACTTTTCACTAACTATATTCTGACTTTAAACACAAAATGTACTTATATGAATACCACGTATATTAGAAAGGTACATAACAGTAATATGATGCAGATTTAGGGCGACACATTGGCACTGCTACCTCACAGTGCCAGCGGCCCACGTTCAATGTTGTCCTTGATTTGCTGTCGGTGTGCAGTTTGCACGTCCTACCCATGTCGGCATGAGTTTCCTCTGGGTGCTCCGATTTCCTCGCACAGTCCAAGGAGTTGCGAGTTAGGTTGATTGGCCATGCTAAACTGCCCCTTAGTGTCAGGGGTATGAGCAACGTAAATTCATGTGTCTACGGGCATAGAGTCTGGGTGAAAATGCTGTTGGTGCAGGCTTGGTGGACCGAATGGCTTCCTTCTTCACCGTCGAGATTCTATGTGTGAGGTTTTCTGGCTGTGTTCACCCCGAAATTGAAAATCCCGCCTGAGGTCAACGGACCATTCCATGGTCGCTACGATTCCCGTGGAGGGTGGAATGGGGAAACTCGCCCCTCCAAATCTATTACTTTAAATAATGCGTTCACGACTTTAAAACAATTATGACATTTATTTATACATGTGAAATAATACTCGTGGTCAATCATTAGAATTGGTTTAAGAATTAGAATTCTAGTGAACCAATAACAGTCTATTAACTGCTTCAAAGTTGTAGGAAAATAACTCAAGTGCAAGTACAAACACATTCCTTCCATAAGAGCAGGGGACTCCGTTTTCAATGTCAAACTGTCTTTTTAAATCTGGACCTCAATGGACGTTTCTGGGTTGCTGTGTCATAAGGGGTCCTGGGTTGGAATATTTTGCGATGTGCTGGCGCCTGTTGCGATGGCTGCGGTGAGGGTCCCAGTCGGCTTCACACATCGGGAGTTTCGTTCGAGCTGCTCAGGAAACGTCAATATTCAATTTTCTTTCAATTTTAGGCGGACCGTCGGCGATCAGAGGTTATGGGGCAATATCGTAATGCGAGATAATTATAACTGAATAGCATCATTTAAGGAAACAAAGCCAAAACATACTGATGATAAAGCCCATATTAAAAAGATATCGCTTCAGCAGCTTATTTATTGCATCAGACCAGTGCCATGCTGCACAGTGCAATTAGAGCAAGAGCATGAACATGATAATGTTGAAGTACAGGGTGCAGTGTTGGAGGGAGAGAGGGTCCCTCCTGGCGGCCAGTGACCCGTGCCGGTTCATGTGCCTCCTGCATTCCTGATGGCGCTGCATCTGGTCCAGCAGCAATTGTCTCTGTACGTGGCAGCTCCTGGCCAGATGATGCACTATGAAGTGCCACCATATTCTTGATAACCTGATGATGGCGCACATTGTGCTGTTTCAGCGGCTCAATTTGCTGTAATGGAATGTCATTATGCTGTCTCACCAACTTGCTTCAAAACCTGTATGTGGTGAGTATTGACGTCAGCAGCGCTTTTCAGCTGCTGGGAGACATGTCTTAAGGTTTCTTCTTGGATCCTTGCTGTGGCCTAATAATTTTCAGCCCATTTACAAACCTCAAGAAACTGAGGATAACGGAATTATTCAGTGACCAGTATGAATGTGACATTAAGGAGGTGTGGGCTCTTCCACTGAAAACGCTGAAGGCTCCTCCCCGCTGAAGGCTCTGAGCCTTCCTTCAACACAGCAGCCATGTCAATGCAATTGTTGCAGTCCTTAACCGTTGCATTTTCCTGTATATCAATATGGAAATCAGAAATATCATCCTGCTGCACGGCTCCCCCCTGGTCTGCTGCAGCTTCAGTGCTGCACTGCTGTGGTATGCTCGCTTCATATACTCTCTCTCACATTCTTCAGTCGGGAAAAAGATGCATAAGTCTAAGGACACATGCCAACCGACTCAAGAACAGCTTCTTCCATGCTGCCATCTGACAACTGAATGGATTTACATCGCATTAAGTTGATCTTTCTCTACACACTGGCTATGGCTGTATCACTACATTTTGCCCTATATCCTTGCCTTCTGCATGAACGGTATGCTGGGCAAAAAGCAATATTTTTCACTGCATGCCAATACATGTGACAATAACAAACCAAATCAAAATTAAAGTTTGTTGCTATAGAGGAGGAGAGGCATAGAGGCTCATAACTGCAGGAGGTTGTTGAGCGCCTCATCATTCCTCTCGCTCTTCGAAGAACTTCAGAATTTACTGCAATCCCCGACATATCAGCAGATGACTGTAGAAAGGCAGTAGTCGTTTGGCATTGACTCTAGGAGGCTCTCGTTGGAGTGGAAGGGGAAGAGTTTCTGCGAATACTCCATCAGTCATGCAGCTAGGTCTCTGACTGCTACACGCCTGAGCTCGCATATGGCGGGAGGAAGATGATTAAATGCCACTGCTCTGTTGGACTCGGGCTTAGTTAGTGAGTAAGAATATGTTTTGTTTAGCTAGTGAGGGATGAACATATTTTTTGGAGAATTTGTTGTGCTGAGCTCTTTTGCTTATCAGACTGCTCCGGGAAGGATGATTTGGGCACCTGGATTCCTTGATGTGGTGGGCTTGATGCAGTGACCTTCAGTGTTGTGTAATAAGTGAGTCCATGGATTTTTGTTATGCAGGAATGCTTTATTCTGCTGAGGGTATTGGTGGGCTTCCAGTTTTATGTAAAGCATCTGTTGTGGTGTATTTTCTGTTTTAATAGAGGGATTTTAGGGTTTATCGTGCTGACTCTGTTGCCAAATTAAACGGTATTTGTGGTCATGTGCATGTGCACTGCGGTTGTTTATATGACTGAACCAGTGGCTTCCTTTATCATTGAGGAGGACTGATTTACTTTAAGTAATTAGAATTAACTGAATTTTTCCTTTATCGCTGGGATTTCAAATCAGTACCAGTGCTAATAGGCTGACCGTCCGTAAAGCTGTCATAAAATGGGGCATCTGCAGGACAAAAAAGTGCATCTCAGAATGAAGTTTTGCGCTTGACAGGTCAATGCCTTTCAAATCGCTGTCGACAGTACCAAAATCAAAATTTTTGGATGGAACAAAGATAAAGTTTGTCCCAGTTGGACGAGTGTTTTTTCTCGATCAAATGAACTTATTGTGAGAAAAGCCAGACACTATTGGACCCCAGACATTACGTTTTCACTGTCCCTTTGGGTTCAAGTCTGTGCATTTGAGAAGTTATGGGCAGGATTGCATCTCCGAAAACTATGGCCAGGATAAGCTGTGAGAAAGAAGATGAAAGAGTGCAACATTTTGGCCTGGCAGCAGCAAGGCAAGATCTGTGCTCTGTGGCATAAACTGAAGAGTAAATCGTGCATGTCGACCCTGATATATCATGAGCGAAACATAATTGGTATCTACTTGGTTGTTTTCCACGAAACCGGAGTAACAACATCATCATCTATATATTAGGTTATGTATACATTATTCTGCCAGAGAAATAACAGAGAAAACGATCATTAGGTTAATGTAAGCTTTGCAGAATAAACCAGCTGACACAGTCCATCGAACCAACAGCAGCAACGTCGGTGTACCACACCTGATATGGGGTCAGAAAAAAAGAATACCAGAAGCTTCTCCACACAAACTTTCTTCTGCATTGTCAAATATGAAGAACATTTTAATGACATGTGGAAGAAATGATCTCTCCACCAAGTGATCATGCAAAGACATACATTTGAAATGTTCATACACAAGGGCCCACATTGCATCAACAGATCTTGAGGAATGTTGAAAGCCACTGAACTCAATCATCCATGAAGCAAGAGGAACATTATTTGGCATCCGAACATAAAAGTTGGATTTCGGCATTGTCTGCTAAGATAACATAATTCATTATTCCAAAAAAGAAAGCCATGATGACCAACATAAACTAAACATCTGAAGCACAGCATGACCTTCAGGCAAGCAGAACAGCCATGCCAGAAACGGAGATGCTATCCTGGGCAAAGGCAGATCAATTTATGTAAAAAAAATCACTGCTTACAATGAAGAACGACAAGTTACGTCAGACTGGTCCCAAAGCCCTGGCAACAACAAAGATTAGTTTCGGAGTCTAGCAGATGCTGAAGTACACAGTGAAGAAAATAAACCAATTTCCCGCAATGCTTCTAAGATTGATGCCACTGAGTCCGGGCTTGACACTCACTTACAAATTCCTACCCCGAATGATTTACATCGAATGTTATAACCATCGAATCCCACAGTGCAGAATGAGATCATGACAATCTGCCTCATTGAACTCATAATGGGAAGCGACCACCCAGAGAACAGTTGTAAACATGGAGAAGAAAGAATATTTGCTGAACTGCTCAAAAAAAGAAAGCGCCAGCCAGCGCAAGACTATTCAACGTGTTTACTTCTCTGCTGGAAGATAGGCTCTCATCCACAGCGTGTACGTTAGGCAAAGTCACCGAACGACACACAATCAACGATGACAGAGCAAGCTGCATAAACACAACGTAGTTCTATTCTTAGCACCAGGAACATGTAATTTTATGCGAATTAGCAGAAGAGTCTCCATGTACCAGTGGAACAATGACACACGCGAACAGATGTGCTGTGGCTATGATCTAATCCATATACGAATTATTTATTTACTTTATCTCAATTTGGTATTCAATGCTTTTAAAGAAGATGGTGCCTACACAATTGTGAGTACATTTTCTTTTCACACAAGCTGTTCAGCTTCATCCCGTCCTTCTATCACAACATACAATGCATTCCATAATTTCAATTCTCCCATTCCACTCAGACTAAGAATGAAAAATGAGGTGAAATATGGCCTCTGTTCCAGGCAGTTGTGTCATTTCTTTCCCTATGATTCCAATCTGTAGGTACGAAAGGCATTCACTTACTCACTCGGCCAGACAGTCAGCTCTGCCATCTGAAAAGACGTTCAGTGAAGGCAAAAAGGACATAATTTGACATCCTGAACAAATCAGTCATCAAGGCTGAAAATGTTGTAGGGGTCATGGAAACTTTGTGAAAAGTGCTCAGTGAGTCTCTGTCAGATAAATTGAACTGTTTCTTCCTTACTAAACTTGCAATTCAAGCAGTGATGGTGAGGCTAATTTTCTGTTTGTGTTTGTGCCCCTGATTAAACTAAATGAAAATCCACAGGAAGAGGATAGCCAATGCAACTAAATTGGGTTCAGGGTGAAAGACATCACTACCCTTGAAGCAGAGCCCAAAGCACGGATAGGAAAAGTAGCCAATATCTTCGAACAAATCAAAACACGTGCGCAGGATAACATGGAGCTGACACTTAGGAACAATCTGCTGGTTCGTAACGTTTGCATTCCCAGCGCCAAATGCAATGGTTATGGAAAGTTGGCGGTACATAGCGGCCTAGAATTTAATTTCGCCTCCTTCCATTGGCTGGCTCACAACAGCTCTGCGCTGATTGAAAACCAATCACGAATTCAGAACTCTAACAAAGGGAGAACTCAGAAGTTTTGTGGGAATTTCATATAGAGACAACTTTGGAGGATTACGCACGGCCACTGGATGGAAGAATTTTTCAGACATGTGGCCTCCTATATGGAGAGATAGCCACAACAGACGTCAAAGCTTCGGCTGAAGAATGCTGGAAAGAGGTTAACGCTCTAAACGTCGACTAATGCGGAGTGTAGTCAGAGAAAGAGGGAAATAGTGACACTTCATATGAGCTAGCATCCATCTGGACAATTGACAGTGACTGTGGGATCTTGGGAGAAGGCGCCGAGGTCCAACATTACTACCAGCCATGTCACTTGACAGCATCAGTATTGCAGTTTGTGGCAGGTTCTACCTCTCAAACATTTGTCTTGACAAACGCCAGGAAAGATGCAATTACTGACGAAAGGTCAACTAAATGTATTGCTTCTTCCCTGTATCTTATCTCTCGGAGACAGAAAGAAGTATTTGTGGCCAGCAAATACATCGTAAATTGTTGCGTCCAGAATGAGACACATCATTCCAGCTGAGACCTAACAAGTCATCAGTAATATTTTAATCTGATATATTTTACCATATATCTCCCCTTACCTCCACCGTACGTTCTTTTTCTTTTCTCTCTTCCTTATGAACATTTCCAACTGCCACGATCCTGTTTCACCAATCTTTATCCTCAACATCCTGCATCCAACCCACTCACTGTTTATCACTTATGCAAAAAATGAAGTCATATGAAAAACGGCCCTTCCCCATTCACCTGTGATTCCTGTTTTATTGGAAGAAATAACATCTATGCGGAGACTGCCCGTGCATCGGTACATTGCAGTTTCCATGACAATTCCGTTACATTGCTCTTGATTGCACAACCTTTCGAAGACCATGTCCATAACACGAACATCTATATCTCCTTCAGCCATTTCAGGAAATACAGCCATGACTTGACTAAGTTCATCAGACAAAATTTTCCATTCACATATTTGCGACCATTTCCATTTATTAACACATTTTTCTTACAAGCAAATAATCCTGCTGTCTTTAATTGTGCCCTCTCGGAATTCCATCATCAGTAACATCAGACCAACGGCTGAATTTAGAAGATTCATAACCTTTAATCTCACCATTGAGAAAAAACATTCACATCCTGAAAGTTAACCTGAATAACTCGCATAAACTATCACGACGGACAGGTTTGCCAGTGCATCCAGTATTTCCATCTTGTTTCCCTCAGTAGTCCTGTTATCCCACCATTCGTTCTTCCACTTTATGTTGGTACAAAGTGAATTTGAAGGGGATAATTGAACCAGTTTGTTCAGTAACTAGAGTGTCATTAATGTCATTCTCCCAAGAACCCAACTGTGCCTCTGGGGTGATTGCCACGTCTATAAACAGGTCGAAGAATGAGGTGTGTTTCAGAATCTGAGGGCAACAGACTCGTATTTTGCAACATCGGGTGAGGATCTGAGAATAGTCGATCGAACGGTTCAACAGCGGGTGAGAATCTTCTTCACTGTCCACTGTGCCACAAATTTTGGTGTAATCGACAAACTTACTAACCATGCCTCCTAAATTATCATCCAAATCATTAATATAAATGACAAATAACAGTGGACCCAGCAGCGATCCCTGAGGCAGACCGCTGGTTACAGGCCTCCAGTTTGACAAAGAAACCACCCTCCACAGCCACCCTCTGTCTTCTGTCATTGAGCCTATTTTGTATCCATTTGGCTACCTCACCGTGGATCCCGTGAGATTTAACCAAATCCTGTGTGCTTTTGTTTTTAACTTTTTACATTTCTGAACACTGAAAACTCTTGCCCTTGTTGGGAATATCACTGCGGTTTGAGAAAAGCAAACACTGATCGCACACCCAACACAGGACTGAGCAGAGTTTCTTGTACGTTATACAGACAAAACATTCTGTACGTAGAGTAGATTGGGGTGGAGGAGAGGAAAGGGTGCAGAATATAGTGTTGCAGTTACCGACAGGGTGTAGAGAAAGATCAGCTTAATATATGGTGGGTCCATTCAGAAGTTGACATTCTCCCCAAGCACTAAACTTTCCACAAAACAAGGCTCACAAATTCGACACACTTTCCATTGTCCGCTCTCCCATTATGCTGTGTTCGGAGTCTCTGATCGATGCTAAGGGCCTAGTATTTGAGGCTCTGAGCTGAACGCACAATCTGTCTGTTTCTGAGGGAAGATTACTGCCCACTCAGATACAGGTGGCTGCAGTATCCCCTTGAAATATATCTGTTGTGTAAAGTGCCGCATGTTTTTTCCCTGTGTCCCTGAAAGAATTATTGAATAATCTTTTAATATCTGCAATAATTATCACAGAGCAGGGCCAACATGGGGGAATCTAGTATCAGGGAGGTCACAGTTTAAAATTCATGGAGCTCCCATTAAAGCTGAAGATAAGGAGGAATAATTTATTCTCTCAGAGGGTGGTTAGTGTTTAGAATTCCCTTCCCAAGAGAGCAGTGGGCGTTGGGACATTGAATGTATTCAATGGGAACAAGTTAAAATGTGCTGCAAAAGGGAGACCACCTATACCTCTCTCAATCTGTGCCTCGCTCTTTTCCTCACTCTCGATGTGTGTGTCTTGTGTCCCTCTCTCCATCTCCCTCTCCCTCTCTGGGAATCTGTGAAAAATATCCACAAATATCAGTCAGCCATTAGGCGTTTCTTCACAGTGGCCATTTTATGTGAACGCAGCACTGAGATATTTCTGACAGAGTTGTCTCCTCACCAAGGTAACGTTAGTACTTTAAATGTGACAGATACACAGCTTTGGAGACAAAAACGAGGGTTGTATATGTGTGGGGGTGTGTGTGTGCCTGTGTGTATCTATGTATGTGTCTGTGCATCTTTCCGCATGTGTGTGTGTGCCTCTGTGTCTGCATGTGTGTCTTTGTGTCAGTGTGTGTGTGTCCGTATGTGTGTCTGTGTTTGTGTACCTCAATGTGTCTGTCTGTCTCTGTGTGTTGACCTCTGTGCCTGTGCATGCCGCTGTGTGTGTGTGTGTGTCCGTGTCAGTGTGTTTCTGTCTGTGTGTGTGTCTCTGTGTGTGTGTGTGTGTTGCTCTGTGTGCATGTCTCTCTCTGTTTCACCGTGTGTGCCTGAGTGTGCGTATCTGTGTGTCTGTCTGTGAGTGTGGGGCTGTTTGTGTGTATCTATCTGTCTCTGCTCGTGTGTGAGATTGTTTGTGTTTCACTATCTCTCTATCCCTCAGTCCCCCAGTCCCAAATTGTGCTTCTCTCTCCTGACCTGCTCAGTATTCCTGCATTTACTACCTCACTATTTAAAATAATCTTTTAACTTGCGCGTAACGTTTCACAGAACGAAGGCAGCATGGGCTTATCTAGAATGACAGGATAGTGAAGACGTGAAGAAGTTATTCCTTCAAGTGGAACTCAATATAATTTTGAAATGTATTGAGGTTTTATGCCTCTCCAGATTCAATCCTTCCCAACCTCTCTATCGAGGCTCCTCATCATTTTCTACCAGGCAATTCTTTGTGTTCGAGAGAGTGTACAGAGGAGATTGAAATGAAACAGACAGTTAACTTCAACGCTCAGAAATATGAAGTGATGCATTGTGGACAATAATTTGAGGAGAGAAAATCTAAATGAAATGGGAACAAGTTAAAATGTGCAGCAAAAGGGAAACCTTCTATACCTCTCTCAATCTGTGTTTCTCTCTCTTTCTCACTCTCTATGTCTGTGACTTCTGTCCCTCTCTCCATCTCGCTCAGTTTCTGCCTCAATTTAATTTGTTTTTTTCACGGTCATTTTAAAAGATGATTGCTGTGACAATGTTCAAGTTATGTCCTGTGTCCAGTTTTAATGCTGCTTCCTGTAAACCATTTAAAAATGTGTTTGTTCTCTCTGCTCAAATGTTGTTTTGTCCTTTTCTGGACAATCAGATGAGAGTTTGCTGTGTTAAGCTGTGACGATAAACAGCATGGTCATTCTGAGAGTTATTAGATCTGTTCAGTTTTAGTGATATTTGCTTTGTACAACTGAAGTGATGTGTGCTGTGACAATTCTAAATGACATTTGTGGTGCACGTTTAAAACAATATCTGTTGTGAGTATTTTAATTGATTAGAACACACTTTATTTTAAATGCTATTTAATTTTAAAGATTTTGACTGTTATTTTTCTGACGTTATTTATTTGTACTTGCATTCCCCATTTAGAATTCAATTTGTGTCCATGTTGTTATGAAGTTGCATATATAAGGTTAAAAATGTGGTGTTTGACAAATGTACATATTGAAAAGAAATGCTGAAACCAAAAGAAGAAATCATATAGCATTGTCTCTTTTAAAAGCATGTGTCTTTGTGCTGGGGGTTTAAACTGCAGAAAGCAGGCTGCAGAAGACAACTTTGCAACATTTGTATCCAGAGCAGCATCCAGAGTTCCAGCAGAGCAAAACAGCTTCTGAATGTGGAGCAAGAAGCACTCAGAGACACGGAACCAATTGAATTCAAATCTGCGTGTTGTTGACAGCCTCAAGCCAGTCTCACTGTATTTCTCACTGTATCTGCCTGTGTCTCTGTATGTATAAATACAGAGAGACAGGCAGATACACAGAGAAATACAGAGAGACAGGCAGCTACACTGAGAAATACAGAGAGACAGGCAGATACACAGAGAAATACAGAGAACAGGCAGATACACAGAGAAATACAGTGAACAGACAGATGCACAGAGAACTACAGAAAGACTGGAAGATGCACAGCTTACCCAAATCACTGACGTATTTTGTGAACAGCTGGGATCCAAGAACTGACCCCTACGGGACCCCACTAGTCGCTGGCTGCCACTTAGAAAAAAGATTAATCAATTCCAACTCACTGCTTCCTGTCTACTAACCAATTCTCAATCTGTGCAATTATACTACCCCAAATCCTATGGACTTTAAGTTAGCGCACTAATTTCCGATGTGGCATTGGTCCATCCATTTGTGTGCAGTGTCGATTTATCAGAATGATACCAGGATAGCAAAGGTTAAATCACAAGGTGGCGAAATAGCACATTGAGGATTTTAGTCCCCGGACAGAGAGTTAACTTCAACGCTGAGAAATGTGATGCATTTTGGATAATAGGTTGAGGAGAGAAAATATAAACCAAATGGGAACAAGATAAAATATGTAGCAAAAGGGAGATCTTCTCAAGCTCTCTCAATCTGTGTTTCTCTCTTTCTCTCACTCTCTTTGCCTGTGTCTTTTGTCCCTCTCTCCATCTCGCTTTCCGTCTCTGGGAATCTGAAAAATATCCACAAACATCAGTCAGCCATTTGGCGTTTCTTCACAGTGGACATTTTATGTGAACGCAGCACTGAGATATTTCTGACAGAGTTGTCTCCTCACTAAGGTAACGTTAGGACGTTAAATGTGACAGGGAAGCAGCTTTAGAGACAAAAACGAGGGTTATTTATCTCTTGTGTCGTGTGTGACTATGTATGTGTGTGTATCTCTGTGTAAGTCTGTGTGTGTGTCTCTGTCCATGTGTGTATCCGTATGCCTGTGTCTCTGTGTGCATGTCTGTGAGTGTGTCTGTGTCTTTGTGTGTCTCTGTGTGCGTGTCTCCGTGTGTGTGTTATTTTGTGTGTCATTGTGTCTGTATGTCTGTGTGTGTGTGTATGAATGTGTGTGTGTGTCTGTGGCTCTGTGTCCGTGTCAGCCCAATTAATGAGCCATTCTAATTGAACTTTTCGTGGGGTGTTTTACTTGTAATTTGTGTTTATTTGAATTCGGATTATCTGTGAGTTACAATGACCGTAAAAGGCGATGTGCTTTGTGGTCATTTTTGATAATGTTTGCTGTGGTAATTGTATCTGAAAATGTAATTTTATTTGTCCTGTCGAAGTCATTCGATGTGATCATTGATCATATTTTCTGTGTTCATGTTAATGGATATTTTGGTGGATTTCTGCATGTTTTCTTTTATGCCGTTTTGAATAATCGTGCACACCTTGATCAGGCCCCTCAGTCTTCCCTGCTCCAACGAAAATAACCCAAGTCTATCCAACCTCTCTTCATAGCTGAAATGCTCCATCCCAGGCAGCATCCTGGTGAATCTCCTCTGCACCCCCTCCAGTGCAACCACATCCTTCCGATAATGTTGCGACCAGAACTGCACACAGTACTCCAGCCGTGGCCTCACCAAAGTTCTGTATAACTCCAACATAAGTTCCCTGCTTTTGAAATCTGTGCCACAATTGATAACTTCCTCTGTAAGTTTAGAATCCATACAGTACTGAAGGAGGCCATTCGGGCCATTGTGCCTGCACTGACAACAATCCCACCCAGGCCCTATTCCTGTAACCCCACATATTTACCCTGCTAATCCCCCTGACACTAAGGGGCAATTTACCAAGGCGAGTCAGTCGAAAATGCACATCTTTGGACTGTGGGAGGAAACCGGAGCACCCGGTGAAAACCCATGCAGACACAGGGATCATTCTCTCTGGACCCTCACCAGCGGTGACCACAGCCGTATAATCGATCGTAACTGTGGTCGACACTTTATATGCCCTGTTTTATATGCTTTTATATGTTTTTATATGTGTCTTTATATGCCCTGTTTGTGAACTGAAATCCCACTCCCCTGATGAAGGAGCAGCGCTCCGAAAGCTCGTGGCTTTTGCTACCAAATAAATCTGTTGCACATTAACCTCGTGTTGTGAGACTTTTACTGCATTCTATACATCAGCCAGTAAAGGAACGCATTCCGTCTGCCGATCGAAAACACCTTATCGAGCTGTCCTGCTACCCTCAGGAATCAGTGGACTCTCACTCTAAGATCCCTCTATTCACACACAGGGAGACCACATTAGAGAGAGAGGGGGGGTTGTTATAGGAGATTAAAAGGCCCAATGTGTCATATGGTCTGCATCTGATTGGTGATCTAACAGAAAGCAGAGAGTCGGAATAAATGGGTGCTTTTCCGGTTGGCAATCAGTGACTAGTGGCGTGCTGCAGGGATTGGTGCTGGGGCCTCAACTATTTACCATATACATAGACGATCTGGAGGAGGGGACCGAGTGCAGGGTAACAAAGTTAGCAGATGACACAAAGATGAGTGGGAAAGCAAATTGCGTGGAGGACACAGAGAGTCTGCAGAGAGATTTCGATAGGCTAAGTGAGTGGGGAAGGATCTGGCAGATGGAGTATAACGTTGGTAAGTGTGAGGTTATCCACTTTGGAAGGAATAATAGGAAAATGGACTATTATTTAAACGGTGAAAAATTACAACATGCTACTATGCAGAGGGACCTGGGAGTCCTTTTGCATGAATCACAAAAACTCAGTTTGCAGGTTCAGCAGGTAATCAAGAAGGCAAATGGAATGTTGGCCTTTATCGTGAGAGGGATGGAGTATAAAAGCAGGGAGGTCATGGTGCAAGTGTACAGGGTACTGGTGTGCAATTTTGGTCCCCTTATTTAAGAAAGGATATATTTGCTTTAGAGGGGGTGCAGAGAAGGTTCACCAGGTTGATTCCAGAGATGAGGGGGTTGGCTTATGAGGAGAGATTGAGGAGACTGGGCCTGTACTCATTGGAGTTCAGAAGGTTGAGGGGAGATTTATCAGACAAAGAAGATGATGAAGGGGCTAGACAGGGTAGAAGCAGCGAGGTTATTTCCACTTACAATGTAAACAAGAAATATGGGTCATAGCCTCAAAATACGGGGGAGTCAATTTCGAACAGAGTTGAAGAGGAACTTCTTCTCCCAGAGGGTAGTGAATCTTTGGAATTCTCTGCCCAATGAAGCAGTAGAGGCGACCTCGTTAAATGTGTTTTATTTAAGTCACAGGTAGATAGATTTGTAACCATTAAGGGAATTAAGGGTTATGGGGTGCGGGCGGGTAAGTGGAACTGAACCCACTATCAGATCAGCCATGATCTTATTGAATGGCGGAGCAGGCGTGAGGGGCTAGATGGCCTACTCCTGCTCCTATTTCTTATGTTCTTATGATGTCTCTCTGCCACAGAATTATTCAATGCCGGCTCGAAGTGTGTGCATCACCAGAATCAAACACACGCTGCTGTTCTTTACATCCAACTGTGTAGCTCGACCTTGTGTTCCCTTTGCCACATCAGGGCGTGGTGTGAGTTTGGATCTCTCCATCATATTGGGAGTCACCGGCAATGTCTAATTTCAGGATCAACTTGAACTTTGTTACAATAATTTTTAACCTTGGACTGCACCTTTGTTTTAATGCAGACCTGATCACCGACCATCACTGAGATTTACCTGAACATGTCAATACATGTTCCATTGTTTTCTAAATAAATATTGCGACATTTGCAGCGTCTCTGCCTCTGGTTTGTGTCTCTGTAGGTTGTTCACAGTTGGCGATGGGGCAATGTTAAATGCACAGTTTAATGGGATTGGATACGCATTTGGATTTCGAAAAGTGTTGCCCCGGGCTGGGGGATTGCGGCGATGAGGAAAGATTGGATTGGCCAGGGTTATTTTGCTGGGAACACAGGAGGCTGAGGGGTGAGCGAACTGAGGTGTCCAGAATGGTGAGGGTGGGAGACAGGGTGAAGAGGAAAGGGCAGTTTCCCGCGAGCAGAGAGAGGTGACTTACCGGGGGGGGAGGGGGGGGGAATGGGGGGGGGGGGGGGGGCTGCCACAGATTGAAGGGGATTGCTGGCAGCTTTAGAGGGGACATTAGGAAGAAGCTTTTCACTCAGGGGCTGCTGCCTGTCTGCAATTCGCTGCCTAAACTGGAGCCTCAGACACAAAGCCCTGGGCTTCACTCCATCAGCAGCCGCACCTGGAGCTGAAATGCTGCCGGCTGGAAACAGGGGGCTGGGGCCTGCCTGACTGGAAGCTGCGGTTACAATGGGCGGCTAGTTTCCATTCCCCAAGCTGCTGCCGCTCTGATGGGCTGAATGGCCTCTTTCTGCGCCAGGGACCCGGCTTCCATTCCCGGTTTGCGGCTGCACCACCAGCACTCACCGCAGGGGAGACGCCCCGCGGCCATCTTGCGTTGCCCGGCTTCAAAGCGGCGGCGGCCCGCGCGCGGCACTCTGGGAGAATTCCCCTCCCGCACATGCGCACAGGCAGGTACATGTTAATTTTTTTTGAATGTTGATGGTTTTTATTCCTGTCCACTCTCGTCAGAATTTCGGTTCCTGCTCGATTCGGGAACGTCGCTTCTGTTTTTTAAATTATGTTTTTTTTTAATCTGACCCGCGCGGCGCAGTCTGGGAGAAGATATCGCGCACGCGCAGTTCCGCCGCCGGCCTGTATTTGATTTAATTTTGATTCGGTTCCTGGCGGGGTTTCCGGTACGGAATTTCTCTCTGTTGCCCTACCTGCCTGCTGCCTACCTGCGGTCCATCTGTCCGTCCACTGGAGGGTGCGCTCTCCCTCGAGGGAGAGAGGAAGAGAGGACGAGGAGTGACTTTGAATTAATACTTTTCTTCATTGTTCACCAAGGAGAGGGGCCATGTTTTTGAGGAAGAGAAGGTGTTACAGGTTAATAGGCTGGAGGAAATAGATGTTCGGAGGGCAGATGTCCTGGCAGTTTTGAATAAACTGAAGGTCGATATGTCCCCTGGGCCTGATGAAATGTATCCACGGATTCTTTGGGAGGCAAGGGATGAGATTGCAGAGCCTTTGGCTTTGATCTTTGGGTCCTCGCTGTCCACGGGGATGGTGCTAGAGGACTGGAGAATGGCGAATATTATTCCTCTGTTTTAGAAAGGGAATAGAAATGACCCTGGTAATTATAGACCGGTGAGTCTTACTTCGGTGGTTGGTAAATTGATGGAAAAGGTCCTGAGAGATGGGATTTACGACCATTTAGAAAGATGCGGAATAATCCGGGATAGTCAGCACGGATTCGTGAAGGGCAAGTCGTGCCTCACAAATTTGATAGAATTTTTTGAGGAGGTAGCTAAGTGTGTTGATGAAGGTAGGGCAGTTGATGTCATATACATTGATTTTAGTAAGGCGTTTGATAAGGTCCCCCATGGTCGGCTTATGATGAAAGTGAGGAGGGGTGGGATAGAGGGAAAGTTGGCAGATTGGATAGGTAACTGGCTGTCTGATCGAAGACAGAGGGTGGTGGTCGATGGAAAATTTTCGGATTGGAGGGAGGTTGCTAGCCGAGTGCCGCAGGGATCAGTGCTTGGTCCTCTGCTCTTTGTGATTTTTATTAATGACTTAGAGGAGGGGGCTGAAGGGTGGATCAGTAAATTTGCTGATGACACCAAGATTGGTGGAGTAGTGGATGAGGTGGAGGGCTGTTGTAGGCTGCAAAGAGACATAGGATGCAAAGCTGGGCTGAAAATGGCAAATGGAGTTTAACCCTGATAAATGTGTGGTGATTCATTTTGGTAGGACTAATTTAAATGTGGATTACAGGGTCAAAGGTAGGGTTCTGAAGACTGTGGAGGAACAGTGAGATCTTGGGGTCCATATCCACAGATCTCTAAAGGTTGCCATTCAAGTGGATAGAGCTGTGAAGAAGGCCTATAGTGTGTTAGCTTTTATTAATAGGGGGTTGGAGTTTAAGAGCCGTGGGGTTATGCTGCAACTGTACAGGACCTTGGTGAGACCACATTTGGAATATTGTGTGCAGTTCTGGTCACCTCACTATAAGAAGGATGTGGAAGCGCTGGAAAGAGTGCAGAGGAGATTTGCCAGGATGCTGCCTCGTTTGGAGGGTAGGTCAAATGAGGAAAGGTTGAGGGAGCTAGGGCTGTTCTCTCTGGAGTGGAGGAGGCTGAGGGGAGACTTAATAGAGGTTTATAAAATGATGAAGGGGATAGATAGAGTGAACGTTTAAAGATTATTTCCTCGGGTGGATGGAGCAATTACAAGGAGGCATAACTATAGGGTTCGTGGTGGGAGATACAGGAAGGATATCAGAGGTAGGTTCTTTACGCAGAGAGTGGTTGGGGTGTGGAATGGACTGCCTGCAGTGATAGTGGAGTCAGACACTTTAGGAACATTTAAGTGGTTATTGGATAGGCACATGGAGCACACCAGGATGGTAGGGAGTGGGATAGCTTGAGCTTGGTTTCAGATAAAGCTCGGCACAACATCGTGGGCCGAAGGGCCTGTTCTGTGCTGTACTGTTCTATGTTCTATGGAGGGGGGGGGGAGACGTCGATTCAGACTGTGGATTTTTGTTTCCATCTGCAGTGGGCGGGGGAGTGAAGACAACACGGACTTGAACTGTTTGGGCCCGACAGGGCTGGAAGAGCCAAGTCCCCCACCCACTGCTGCTGCCCTCATCACTGGCAACCCTTCCCCCTCGTTCCTCCTGACAGGGACACCGGCCCTCCCCCGTGCCTTGTCCCTCGTCATCCCTCCTGCTCCTCCGAACTCCTCTCTCCCTCTCCAGCTCCGGGGAGAGAGCACCTAGTCCCCCACCCACCTAATCCACCCTCCCTTATTTTTCCCTCCTCATATATGCCCTGCCGTGCATCTGGGTAGTCTCGTGGTGGGTGTAACACTCCCTTATCTAAGATGGGGACATCACCAGCGTCGCCGGTGGCAGGGCCTTCTCGGCCCACCTATGTGGGCGTGGTGGCGACCAGAGGCCCCGCCGCTCCTAAGGCCCTGCCACCTTTTTCATTGATCGCAAGACAGCTCAGGGTTAAGTGCTACGCCCACCCCGGGATGTCCATCGAGGCCTGCGTGAAGTCAATGGCTGGGGTTGTCGGCCCCTCAGCCATTGTCGTGGCCTCCAAGATGTACGGCTGGGCCATATTCTTTTTGAAGGCCGAGCGGGCGGTCCACCTCGCCCTGGAGAAGGGGCTCACGGTGGGCGGGACGTTCCTGGCGGTGGACCATTCGGAGGCCACCGCCCATAAGATCGTGTTATCGAAAATCCCGCCTTTCCTACCTAAAGAGTTCCTCTTCCCAACCTCCATCTACAGGCGGAGGTCAGGTGCGGGGTGCAGCCGATCCCGCTCGGCCCTCGGGACCCCTCCGTCCGCCATATCTACTCCTTCCGGTGCCGGGTAATTGTCCGCCTGGCCCGGGAAGAGGTCGTGGAGGGAGGGTTTAGTATCCCCCTCGAGGGGACCACGTACCGGGTCTTTAGGTTCGCGGACGGTGTGCGGTGCCATGCCTGTAAGGAGGCGGGGCACATTGGAAGAAGCTGCCCTGTCTCCAGAGCCGCCGATCACGGCGGGAGAGGGAACCTCCGCGCGGCCAGAAGACCCCGAGTACGAGTAGTTCAAAAAAGAAAAAGGGGGGTTACCGGAACCCCGGCCCCCACTACCCCAGTCACCCCTGCAGCAGAATCGGGGATTGTTTCTGTTTCCCCCCCCCCTCCACCACCATCTGGTCAGCCCGTGGGCTCTCCGGGGCCGAGTGCTGGGCCCGGCGCCTCTAATGCTCGGGATCCTGGGTCCGGGCATGGGGGCGGTTGGCGTCCCCGAGCTGTCACAGCTGGCAACTCCGACACCTCAGGGGGACTTGACGGGGAGGCATGGGTTGCGCGGCAAGGCGAAAAGGGGCGGAGTGCGAGGGGCCTCTCCTGCCCGAGGGCACGACAACAAAAAGAGGCGCAGCCCGTCGGGTGCCCTGGCGTTCGAGGTCTGCGTGCCCCTCCCCCCTTGCGAGTCATCTCCTGCCGCGCCACCTCCCGTCTTTGCGCCTCGACCCCAGAAGGGGGACAAGGCGCTGTGTAAGCGAAAAAACGTGCTGCCTCAGTCCTCTGGCAAGGACTCCCCGAGGCCGGGTGGCAGCGGGGCCCCCGTGGCTCTGTTCCACCCGGCCAATTTCAACCCAGAGTTCTTTTTTGGTATGCCGGGGGACTGGGGCAGCACCCCAATGTTCGTGTCCCCGTGCGGCGGTGGCGAGCAAATGTTCCACTCGTCCTCTCCGTCCCGGCCTTGGATGCAGGACATCCCCAACCTTGATCTGGAGGTTTTGCCGGACTTGGGGGATTTTCCAGGCATCTGGGGCGGAGGGGGGAGGGGGGGGGGCGCCGTCGCCGGCGCACGGGGGCCTGCAAACCGGGGAAGGTGAGCCCGGGGGGAACCCCTCCTCCAACGATCCTGGGGTTGGGATCGGGGAAGAGTTGGGGCGAGTTGGCGGCTCTGTGCCGCCCGCCGTACATCCTGCGGCAGGGGACTCGGAGTCGTGGGGCGACTGCCCTGAGGAGATTCGCGGCTCGGTGGTGGACATGGGGGCTCTTTCGGAGTCTGCCCAGAGCGAGACGGGGGACTCCCTCGTGCCCCCCACCGAGTCGTCCCTGATTCCCTCCAGGGAACTCGGGGCCTTTCTCAAAAGACACTCTGGTCGTCCTGACATCATCCGGCTAGCCCTCGGCCACTGGCCAGACCTGGCGCTGCTCATCCGGTCCATGTAGGCATGCTCCCATGGTGCGTCGGGCCTGGCGAGAACAGAGCAGCATTGGGTACTGCGGTTCCTCCACGGGCTCGAAGGGGGGGGGGGGGGAGCGGGCTGGCGTGTATTGCGCCAGCGCTCCCCCAAACATCTAGATAAGTGGTGACAGTGGCCAAAAGCTGCTGACATGAAGGTGACTATCGCCAGCCTCAACTTCAACGGCAGCAGTGAGCCACACTGCAGGTTGCAGAACTTCTCGGCCCGGAGGCCAATTAGCTTAGTGGATTCGGTGACCAGCAGATGGTTCGGAATAACACTAACAGTGTTGGTTCAATTCCAGCTCTGGTTGAAGTAGCCTTGGGACCTGCTTCACATTGCCCCAAGAGTAGCTGGCAATCGAAAACCGCCATTGACAAAAGAGTCCAAGGCGGCAAGTATGCGGTATGTTTCCTGCAGGAAACCCACACCGTTCCGGGAGACGGAGCCCAATTGCTCCTGGAGTAGGGGGGGGAGGGGGAGGGGGAGGGGGAGGGGGAGGGGGAGGGGAGGGGGAGGGGGAGGGGGAGGGGGAGGGGGAGGGGGAGGGGGAGGGGGAGGGGGAGGGGGAGGGGGAGGGGGAGGGGGATGGTGGGTCTTCATGAGCCACCTCACGCTCGCTTCTAGCGGGGTGGCTATCTTGTTCGCCCCGCGTTATCAGCCGGAGATCTTGGGGGTCAAGGAGCCGGTGCCAGGCCGGTTGCTGCACTTGACGTTCCGTGAGGGCCCGTGGTTGTTCACTTGCTGAACGTCTACGCCCCAACCACTGGACCGCAGCAAACGACTTTCTACAAGAAAATGTCCGCTCATCTCGACACCATTGTGGGGGGCGAATGTATTATCCTCGGGGGGAATTCAACTGTACCCTCAAGGCTCGAGACCGCACGGGCCTCTGGCAGCGTTGCCCAGTGATGGTGAAGTTGCGGGACCTGCTCGGGACCCACGACTTGGTGGACATCTGGAGACATCTCCATCCTGGCTCCAGTGCTTTCACTTACGTGAAGCCTGGAGCCAGAAGGTCCAGGCTCGACCGCCTTTACATTTTGTGGGCGAACTTGTCCGGCGTGTCTTCCACCTCCATGCGGCTGGTGTCGTGCACGGACCACAACCTGGTGTAGGTGGACTTTGTGCCGTCTCGCGTCCGGCGGGGGTCCACATACTGGCACTTTAACATCACACTGCTGGAGGACGAGCTCTTCCTGGACTCGTTCCGTCGATTCTGGGCCGGCTGGAGAAGGAAGCGGGGAGGCTTCCCCTTCTTGAGGCTCTGGTGGGATGTGGGCAAGACTCACGCCATTACCTTCTGTCAGGAGTATGCGAGGGGGTCAACAAAGAGGCGGAAATCCAGGCTCGAAGAGTTGGAGAAGGAGGTGCTCGAACTGGAGGCACGTCTCAGTCAGCCCGACGCGGACCCGACCCTGCGGTCGGAGTACAGGGAGAAGAAGGGCGCGCTGCGGGACCTGCACCTTGCCAGGTCTCGCGGCGCGTACGTGAGGTCGCGGCTCCAGTTCCAGGAGGACCTGGACCGCGGCTCCCCCTTCTTCTACTCACTGGAAAAAGGGCGGGCTAACGGTCAGCAGCTCCTTACGCTGCTGGCCGACGACGGTTCCCCTGTCTCGGATCCGGATGGCATCCGGGCGATTGCCCGGGATTATTACATCTCCCTCTTCTCTCCGGATCCGTCCAGCGAGGATACCCGCACACTTCTGTGGGAAGACCTGCCGCAGTTCAGCCCTGAGGGTGTTGGCAGGCTTGAGGCTCCCACCACCATGGCCGGGCTGACCGGCGCCCTCAATGGCCTCAGGCAGGGCAAGGCCCCGGGGCTGGACGGGCTGACAGCAGAGTTCTTCAGGGCGTTCTGGGACGTCCTGGGGAACGACTACGCGGGGGTCCGGGGTGGAGGGCGTTGCCACCGGGGAGATGCCCCTTTCGTGGCGCAGGGCCATCATTGCCCTCTTGCCCAAGAAGAGGGATCTACGCCTCCTAAAGAACTGGTGCCCGGTCTTCCTCCTCAGCACGGATTATAAAATCTTTGCCAAGGCTATGGCTTCACGCCTTGGATCCGTGCAGGACCACATGATCCACCCTGACCAGTCCTACACGGTCCCGGGCCGTTGTATACATGACAATTTCCACCTGGTCCGGGACCTAATTCATCATTCCCAGAGGGCTGGTCTGTCGAATGCCTTCTTATCATTGGATCAGGAGAAGGCGTTCGACAGGGTGGAGCACAAGTATTTACTCGGGACTCTGCGGTCATTCGGGTTTGTGACGCATTTGTCGCCTGGATCCAATTACTGTACTCTGCCACAGAGTGTCTGATTAAGGGTAACGGGTCCCTGACGGCGCCCCTTCGCTTTGGGAAAGGAGTACAGCAGGGCTGCCCCTTGTCTGGCCAACTGTATTCCATGTGCATGGAGCCATTCCTGTACCTCTTGAAGAGGAGGCAGTCAGGTTTGGCCCTGCACGGACTGGATGTAGGGGTGGTCCTGTCAGCTTACACCGATGACGTGCTCCTCATGTTCATGGACCCGGCTGACCTGCGGAGGATGCGAGAATGCCAGGCGGTGTACTCCGCCACATCCTCTGCCAGGATCAACTGGGCCAAGTGCGCCGGACTCCTTGTTGGTCCTTGGGAGATGGACCCCTTCCAGAGGAGCTCAGGCCTTTTACCTGGACCAAGACCAACCTCCTCTTGTTGGACGCCCATCTCTGCCCAGCTGAGGAATCCTGGCCGGCGAACTGGCGGGAGCTGGAGTCCAAAGTCTCCGCCCACCTGATTCGCTGGACATGACTGCTCCGAGTGCTGTCCTACGGGGCGCGAATTCGCGTCATAAACCAGCGGGTTGCCTCCATGCTGTGGTACCGGCTGGTCCCTTTGACCCCTCCCCCTGGCTTTGTCGCCGATATCCAGAGATCCCTCCTGCGGTTCTTCTGGGACAATCGACTGCACTGGGTCCATGCTGCGGTTCTGCATCTCCCGCTTGAGGAGGGCAGACAAGGTCTGGTGTGCCTTCGCACTCAGATAGCGACCGTCCGCCTCCAGGCCCTGCAGAGGTACCTTTACGTTGAGCCCTCTCCATGATGGTGTGCGATGGCGACGTATTTCTTCCGCCAGTGGCACGGCCTCAATTATGACGTGCAGCTCCTGCATATCAATCTGGGATGTGTTTCGACCTCCCTGCAGGAGTGAGGACCTCCTCACTGTCTGGAACACGGTCGCCTCGCGACGCAGCTCCCTGCCCCCCACCCCCTCCACGTCACGAGTTGCGGCTCTCGTGCGAGAGCCGCTCCTCAGGAATTCGCTCGTCCAGCCGTACAGTTGCAGGTGGCTGGTGGAGAGGGGGGCTGTGGATGTTGAGGTGACCAGGATTGGGGACGTGCTCGATGGCGGAGGGGCGGGCTGGATGAGCCCCCGCATGCTGGCTGAACGCGCGGGGGTGTCCGACTGGCGTGCGGCCAAAACCATCCTCGACCTTAGGGCGGTCATGCTCGGCCCCGAAACTACACGCAAACTTGCGGTGGGATCCTGCCCGAGTGTTCCCCTGTTCGGATGGAATTCCACATTGTCCCAAAGCCTCAAACCCCCTCCCTGGGTGAGGTGCCCCACAGCATGAGCTGCCTCGCGGAATTGTCCTCCGTGCCTTTTTCTACCGCGCAGAGGTGTTTCCAGTGCGGGCTGCTGCTGCACACCTTCCACTACCGCGTCCTTGCCTGTCCCCGGATACACCTTGGCGGGCCTTGTGGCCGTCGGGCGGCGGAGGTCCCCAGTGGAGGTCCCTCTACGGAGGGATCTCCCCAATTACATTGGGGACCTGGGGTGGAGGGTGCTGCATGCAGCAGTTCTGCACAACCGTAGGATTCACTGGATCACGGGCTCCGAAGAGTGCCCCTTCTGTGGCCTTGTGGAGACCGTGGACCATGTCTATGTTTTGTGTCTTAGGCTGCACTCCCTTTTTGTTTTCCTAAAGAACCTTTTATTGATGTTTTGTTTGCACTTCAGTCCCACGCTCCTCATCTACGGTCACCTGGTGCGGAGAGGTGAGGGTCGTGATGGCGACCTCCTCATGAACCTGCTCTTGGGCCTGGCGAAACGCGCCATTTACAGGTCCAGGCAGCGGGCTACCGAGGGGGCCGTCCATCCTGACTGTCTGCCCCTCTACTGCGGCTATGTTCGCGGCCAGGTGTCCCTGGAGAGGGAGCATGAGGTGTCCACGGGCACGGTTGATTCCTTCCGCGCCCGCTGGGCACCACAGTGGGTTGGGGTGCGTTATCGACCCTAATAATCACATTTTAATTTTATGTTTTCAAGTTTCCTTTGCACTTTGATTTTTGTTCGGGCTGTTCCCCTTCCTTTTGGGGAGCTGCCCCTTTTACTTTGTCCTGACTTAATTTGAGTTTGTTTATTTGGTTTGACCTAAAAAGAGTCAACACTCAGTTCTTCCTTTTTATTTAAAGACAAATGGCAAGGGGGCGGGGCTCGCCGTGACGTCGGGTCAACATGGCGGCGGTGCCGCCCTTTCACAGGCTCCGGATGTTCCGCCAACGAGCAGCGGCTCGGCCTCAGATGGCAGGAAGTGACACTGGGAGGAGCAGCAGCAGCCGAGAGTGTTCCAGCGACCCCTCGGCACAGTCTCTGCCCAAAAGGCATCCCCAGTTCAGCTGCTGAGAGGCACTCGGAACCTCTTCAAATGTAAACATTTGCAGCTTCTCAAATTCTCTCAATGCATCTTCTCAAAAAAAGCTAAATGCAGCTTCTCAAATTCTCCATCCATCCATCTCACCCACCCTGCATCCATCTCACACTTCTTCCCACTCTCCATCCATCCCTCTCCACAACAAAAACCATTCATTCAGCACAACATCTTCCCGCTCGTTCCCCCAGGCTGTATTCCAGCCTTTATCAAATCCACTCTGCTCCCAGATACTTTGCACCATTAGATATTACACTTCAAACATTTATCATCTCTGAATTTAATATGTGGCCAAGGCGATCACAGACAAAGTAAATTCGGCATGCCCAGGACAACTCTCAGCAACTTTTACAAATGCACCATAGAAAGCATTCTTTCCGGTTGTCTCACAGTTTGGCATGGCTCCTGCTCTACGTCTCAGATCGCGTTCCAACCGACTCCAGAACAGCTTCTTCCCAGCTGCCGTCAGACTTTTGAATGGACCTATCTTGCATTGTGATACCCGAACTATGACTGTAACACTACATTTTGCACTCTCTCCTTTCCTTCTCTATGAATGTTATGTTCTGCCTGTCTAGCGCGCAAGAAACAATATTTGACACTGTATGTCAATACATGTGACAATAATAAATCAAATCAAAAGATAAATCATCAATTAAAATCCCAGCAGATGAGAAAGCGACTGGAAGCTGCATCTGAATCTCCTGTTGTTCGGTCAACCATGACAGACCAATCTGAGACATTGACGTGTAATAAATGACTTTATCAGCTGAGTTGTATTTGTTTACCTCAAGGTCTTTGCCACATTTAGAAATTAAAATAATTTGTGCCACCAAAACCAGGGATGTACTGCTGAAGCTTTATAAGGCTCTGGTTAGACTACCGTTGGAGTATTCAGAGCAAATTTGGGCCTGGATTAAAGAAAGAATGTACCGGCCCTGGAGAAAGTCCAGAAGAGGTTCGCAAGAATGATCCCGGGAATGAAAAGCTGGATGTTGGAGGAGCATTTGACGACTCTGGGTCTGTACTCGGAGTTTAGAAAGATGAGGGGGTCCTCATTGAAACTTACAGAATACAGAAAGGCCTGGATAGAGTGGACATGAGGAAGATGCTTCCATTTGTATGAGAGACTATGATTGGAGGGCAAACCCTCAGAATAAAATGACGTTCGTTTTGCACCGAAATGAGGAGGACTTTGTTCAGCCAGAGGTTCGTGAATCTGTGGAGTTCATTGTCATAGACGGCTGTGCATGGCCAGTTCATTGAGTGTATTTAAGACAAAGACAGATATGTTCTTGATTGGTAAGGGGATCAAATGTTATGGGGAAAAGACGGGAGAATGGGGTTGATAAACTTATCAGCCATGATTAAATGGTGTAGACTCAATGAACAGAATACCTTAAATTCTGCACCTGTATCTTATGGTCTTTTCAGTTTCACACTCACTGTTAGCTACAGTATTTACACTATTCCCCCACTCTTTATTAGCTTCAGTGTACGCTTTAGTTTCAGCATTCCAATGGTTCCCAATTAGAATTTGACGAATTAACCAACTAGCATTTAATTGCCAATAACTACAGTTATACAGATGATAAAATCTGACTTCATGCATCTATCCTGAGATCTTTGGGATAATCCAAAATAAATCAGACATTCAGAAACTAAATAAAGCTAAGTTGAGTGTGCAGGGACCCAGTGAAATTGTGAATTCTAGCTTTCTTTGCGATCGCTCTGCTCCTGCTCAGTGAGATGTAAGGAACAAGGAGAGAGGAAACTACATTTCCGAGGCTCCGATCCTGTGCAATGCTGCGCTAGTGTTCTTTTTTGCCCTCGTTCTAGGGATGTCGGTTTCATTTTTGTCCAACTTAAATTTAATTTGGTTACAGGGCGCTGAGAATTCATTAACCGTTGTAGTGCATGGGTGTGTTGCTTGTTGTAGTTTGTGATGTGTGTTTCTGTGGGTGCATGGCTGTATGTTGTGTGTCTTTAAGAGAGGTTCTGTGTTTCTCTCTCTGTAAGTCTCTCTGTGTGTCAGAGTAAGAATGTGCAAGGACTGGGTGTGTGTGTTTGTGAGTGTGTGGGTGTCAGTTTGGGCCTGTGTGTCTGGAAATAGGTGCAGATGTGTTATTTTGGGCGAGGAAATTCAGTGCGCAGCACAGTTTACACACTCCCATTCTGAATGGGATTAGTGTCTAATAACTGCACCAAATGTAGACATTGCAGTCTGAGATCATCCCCAACTACAATATCCAGACAAGATTCCCCCCTAAGGAAATGAGGGAACAGAGTTTATGTACAAAGTGTGGCGATAAAAGGGTTAATGCAACACCCGGGGTTCCTGTTGCAAGCTTCAATCCCTGTCAATATTGTTCAATATTCAGACTGCAGTAACCGGTTCCCAGATGCAGACATGGGAGTTACTGAACTTGTCTGAGGCTCACAAAGAACGGCGCCTGCAGTAGTTGTGAGCCGCCAGCAGATGGTGGCATTGTGGTCACTTTAATCACCAGATCATAGAAATCCTACAGTACAGAAGAGGCCATTCGGCCCATCGAGTCTGCACCGACAACAATCCTACCCAGGCCCTACCCCCATATCCCTACATATTTTACCCGCTAATCCCTCTAATCTACGCAGCCCAGGACACTAAGGGGCAATTTTAGCATGGCCAATCAACCTAACCCGCACATGTTTGGACTGGGGGAGGAAACCGGAGCACCCGGAAGAAACCCACGCAGACCCGAGGAGAATGTGCAAACTCCACACAGACAGTGACCCAAGCCGGGAATCGAACCCAGTTCCTTGGAGCTGTGAAGCAGCAATGCTAACCACTGTGCTACCGTGCCGTCAGATAGTGAAAGGGGTTTTGAGGAGAGGCTGGTGGAGTCTTTAATTCATTCACAGAGACAGAGAGGAAACTCTGACAAGATTGACCAAACTACTCTCTGCTGGATACTGTCAGAGTCGCACACACTGTTCTCTCTCTGGAGATTGATCTTTGCTTCTCCCTTTTGAAAGGATGGTGAAGACTCTGTTGCTGAGAACACAGTAAGAAGTTTAACAACACCAGGTTAAAGTCCAACAGGTTTATTTGGTAGCAAAAGCCACACACGCTTTCGGAGCTCCAAGCCCCTTCTTCAGGTGCGTGGGAATTCTGTTCACAAACAGGGCATATAAAGACACAGACTCAATTTACATGAATAGTGGTTGGAATGCGAATACTTACAGCTAATCAAGTCTTTAAGATGCAAACAACGTGAGTGGAGAGAACATCAAGACAGGCTAAATCGATGTGTATTGTCTCCAGTCAAGACAGCCAGTTGAACTCTGCAGTCTGAGTCTTCATATGCCCTGTTTGCAAACATAATTCCCACTCACCTGAAGAAGGGGCTTGGAGCTCCGAAAGCCTGTGTGGCTTTTGCTACTAAATAAACCTGTTGGACATTACCCTAGTGTTGTTAAACTTCTTACTGTGTTTACCCCTGTCCAACGCTGGCATCTCCACATGCTGAGAACACTGACAACACATTGCTGCTTAAACAATGGTTTGCAGCAATCTTTCCTTCAATGTGCAGACTAAAACTACAACAGTTTTCCAGCTGGGCATCTCAACCAAACCAGGTAAGCAGGGAAATTACTACCTCGCTGGAGGGGCTGATGCAATAGGGAGGGAGAGGGGCAGGAATGAAGGGTTTGGAAGGGGCTGTCGAAGATCTTCACAATTCAGGATTTCACTGTAACCGGTGGAGCAGCAATGTTCATAGATTGAAATGTTCACACGAACACTGTCAGTCCCGGTCTGGATCCCCGCAGCGACTCCAGCTGCGGGAGAGCTCCATTTGGACTGAACTGATTGTCCACCAGCCTGAAACACATTAAAGATGAAACAGGAAATAAACAGATTGAACAACAGAGTAAATAACTGGACACTGGAGTTAATGGGACAAATCTTCTGGTTGCTGGATCACCAGAGACCAGACACACAACTGAAGATGAGCATCGGGACCTTGTGGATGTCCTGACGCACTGATCTACCTGGGAATTGTCCCAGAGGTATTAACTTCTATTGGCGAATTCCCCTGCTGCAGTTAGAGTCAGATACTTAGGACAGATCCACAAAATTAACCTGGATAGTTACTCAGGTAATGTCAGACAGCTCACCACCTGGGCTAATACCTGAATAGAACAACCGAGTCCCCCAATCACGTCCCACTGATCCCCATACTACACCTCCCAGAATCTGACGAGAGTCACTCCCCCCAACTCATCCGTACGTCCCCTCCAGCCTGGCGTCCTCCCATGAGCCCTTAAACTAATCTGACTAACACTTCCAACTTGGCCTCATCCTGACCCAACCTCTCTTCACCTCACATAGAAACATAGAAGATAGGAGCAGGAGGCGGCCATTTGGCCCTTCGAACCTGCTCTTCCATTCATCACAATCATGGCTGATTGCTCAACTCAATAGCCTAATCCTGCATTCTCCCCATAACCTTTGATCCCATTCACCCCAAGTGCTATATCCAGCCGCCTCTTGAATACATTCTTGACGAAGCCTCTGACTTAAACTCATTACCCCAGAACCAAACCACCCCACTACCCTCTTCAAAGCTATTAACCAACCCCAGCCCCCACCACACAACCACGTCTGACTAGATCTCCAACAACATGACCAACTCCCAGCCACCATCCAAACTCCCGATTAACCCTCCCACCCAACACAATACAACTCGTCCATTCCCAAGACACCCAGAACTAATCCTCCAACCTCTCCCCAGCTCCCTGACTCACCATTGACCCAGCTACAAACTAACCCATTCACTCCCCCAATCAAGTAACTCTTATGGAGCTCCCCGGGGTCACTGTGCTGTGAATAGGGTGTGTGCTCTCTCTTCCCCGACTCTACTCTGCTCTGATGGAGTTCCCCGGGGTCACTGTGCTGTAAATAGGATTTGTGCTCTCTCTTCCCTTACTCTAGTCTGCTCTGATGGAGGTCCCTGGGTTCACTGTGCTGTAAACAGGATTTGTGCTCTCCCTTCCCCAACTCTGCTGTGATGGAGCTCCGCGGGGTCACTGTGCTGTAAATAGGGTGTGTGCTCTCTCTTCCCCGACTCTACTCTGCTCTGATGGAAGTCCCTGGGGTCACTGTGCTGTAAATCGGGTGTGTGCTCTCTCTCCCCCGACTCTACTCTGATGGAGTTCTTTGGAGTCACTGTGCTGTAAATAGGGAATGTGCTGTCTCTCTCTCTCGACTCTACTGTGATGGAGCTCCCCGGGGTCACGGTGCTGTAAATAGGGTGTGTGCTGTCTCTTCCCCGACTCTAATATGCTGTGATGGAGCTTCCTGGAGTCACTGTGCTGTAAATGGGGTGTGTGCTCTCTGTTCCCCGACTCTACTCTGATGGAGTTCTTTGGAGTCACTGTGCTGTAAATAGGGGGTGTGCTCTCTCTCTCTTGACTCTACTGTGATGGAGCTCCCCGGGGTCACTGTGCTGTAAATAGGCTGTGTGTTGTCTCTTCCCAGACTCTTGTCTGCTCTGATGGAGCTCCCAGGGTCGCAGTACCGAAGGTCCTGGGAGAAATATGCAGCAGTTTCAGGCTGGGGAATTTTCACACATAGCGGCAATCTGCTTACCATTGCTGCTGCTTGGAAGATTCAGGCCCATTTATATTTTAAATCCATTTCTATTTTAATTGATGCGCTAAAAATTAACATAAACACTCACGAGATCCACTCCAGAGTCCTGCAGGTCAGTATGAGGCGGCGGAGAGCAGGGACAGATTGATCTGTGAAGGAGTTTGATTTCAGGTTCAGAAACCTCAGTGACTGGTTTGTACAGAGAGCGGAGGCGAGATCCTCAGCACAAGAATCTGTGAGAGCGTTCTTATACAGACTGGAGATCAGAGAGAGAAATAACAGGAATCAGGCTCAATCCCCAGTGTTTTACATAATACTGTTAATAACAATAATAATGTATTGTATCAGACACTCCCGAAACACAACTTGCATTTCTGTAGAATGAGGAAATACTCAATGCTGAAAATGAAATATAAATAATCTGGAAATGCTCAGCAGGTTAGCTAAATACATGTGAAGAGAGAAACAGGGGTAATGTTTGATTTTCCATTGGAACTGGGAACGGGCAGTGAATTGACAGGTTTGAAGTGACAGCGGTGGGTGGCTGGCGAAGAAACAAAGAAAGGACAAACTGGAATTACAGGAGTGATTAAATGATAAAAGTGTTGATGGGACAGGACCATAATCACAGGATCCCCATGTCCTTACTCGGAGTGGCTCGGGAGGGATGGTCAATGGTTTCGGAATGTAGTGTGTGGTGAGGTTGGAGATAATGGCTGGGATTTTACCAGAAGCTCTGAAGTCCCAACATGGGGATTGGAAATGGGTGGTGTGTCCATGTGGGCAAGGTAGGCAGAATTATGAAGGTGATATTGTCAGTGGCGAACAATTAACGGCTGGCAGGCAAGAGGAGCTACCCACTCAGGCTGCCTGGGCAGGGGGCAGTCCCGGTTCAGCCAATGCTGACACCATGTCCAGCTTTTGTCGCGAAATTAAGGACTTCCTACAGAAACTCAACACACATGGAGAAGTTGAACCAGGAGCACTCCTCGTCACAATGGATGTCTCAGCTCTCTACACCAGCATCCCCCACAATGATGGCATTGCTGCAACGGCCTCAGTACTCAACGCCGGCAACTGCCAGTTTCCAGATGCAATTTTACAACTCATTAGCTTCATCCTGGACAACAATGTCTTCACCTTCAACAACCAGTTCTTCATCCAGACTTACGGAACAGCCATGGGGACCAAATTCACACCTCAATATGCCAACATATTCATGCACAGGTTCGAACAAGACTTCTTCACCGCACAGGACCTTCAACCGATGCTATACACTAGATACATCGATGACATTTTCTTCCTTTGGACTCATGGTGAACAATCACTGAAACAACTATATGATGACATCAACGAGTTCCATCCCACCAACAGACTCGCCATGGACTACTCTCCGGAATCGGTTGCATTCTTGGACACACGCATCTCCATTAAGGGCGGTCACCTCAGCACCTCACTGTACCGCAAGCCCACGGATAACCTCATGATGCTCCACTTCTCCAGCGTCCACCCTAAACACGTTAAAGAAGCCATCACCTATGGACAAGCCCTCCGTATATATATAGGATCTGCTTGGATGAGGAGGATCGCAACAGACACCTCCAGACGCTGAAAGATGCCCTCATAAGAACAGGATATGGTGCTCGACTCATCGATCCACAGTTCCGACGCGCCACAGCGAAAAACTGCACCGATCTGCTCAGAAGACAAACATGGGACAAGGTGGACAGAGTACCCTTCATCGTCCAGTACTTCCCCGGAGGGGAGAAGCTATGGCATCTCCTCCGGAGCCTTCGACATGTCATTGATGAAGACGAACATCTCGGCAAGGCCATCCCCACACCCCTTCTTCTTGCCTTCAAACAACCGCACAACCTCAAACAGACCATTGTCCGCAGCAAACTACCCAGCCTTCAGGAGAACAGTGACCACGCCACCACAAAACCCTGCCACAGCAAGACGTGCCGGATCATCGGCACAGATGCCATCATCTCACACTGGAACACCATCTACCAGGTACACGGTACCTACTCTTGCAACTCGGCCAACGATGTCTCCCTGATACGCTGCAGGAAAGGATGTCCCGAGGCATGGTATATTGGGGAAACCATGCAGACACTGCGACCACGGATGAATGAACACCGCTCGACAATCACCAGGCAAGTCCGTTCTCTTCCTGTGGGGGAGCACTTCAGCGGTCATGGGCATTCAGCCTCTGATCTTCGGGTACGCAGTCTCCAAGGCGGCCTTCATGACTCACGACAGCGCAGAGTCACTGAGCAGAAACTGATAGCCAAGTTTCGCACACATGAGGACGGCCTAAACCGGGATCTTGGGTTCCTGTCACACTATCAGTAACCCCCACAGCTTGCGTCCTAGACTTGCAGAATTTCACTAGCTCTCCTGTCTGGAGACAATACACATCTCTTTAACCTGTGCTGAATGCTCCCTCCACTCACATTGTCTGTATCTTTAAGACCCCCGGTTGGCTGTAGAGATTCGCATTCTAATCAGTATTCTGTAACTTGATGTTGTGTCTCTGTGCCCTGTTTGAGAGCAGATATCCATTCAATTTGACGAAGGAGCAGCGCTCCGAAAGCTAATGGCATTTGCTACCAAATAAACCTGTTGGACTTTAACCTGGTGTTGTTAAAACTCTTACCATCTCCAAAGGCAGCCAGTAGGACTTTCAAACACAGCAGCTCTGGAGAGAGCAGCGAGGGAGCTCTGCTTACTGAATGAAGGACTGAAATGTCAGAAAGCAGAGCAAGGGTTGCTCCCCAATCATAATTCCTCCCTGGAGGGGCTCCTCTCGGCTGCTTGGGCTCGGAGGGAGGTCCTGTTCCCTCATGATGGAAGGAGAAGATTATCCCATCGGTACAAGCCAGTCTGGATGGAGATTGCTGGGAGGTGAGCAGGTTTGAGATACGTGGTTACAGAGTGGAAAAGGATCAATGTCCTGATGTGTTCTGACACACATCCACCCTGGGTGAACATATCTACCCAGACACTGGCAATGACTGTCAGTGACATATCTGTTAGGCTGGCACCAGCATAGCTAGAGCCGGGTTGACCAACATATTCACTGGGCAAACACACGTCAATGTTTTTCTCACTCAAGGGGCCGATGAGTAAATTTCAGAATGATAAAGTTTGGCACAGTAGAAATCTCAAGTAAAAACTAAACTGATATGAAAAAAACAACTTGCTGAGCACAATAATGAGTAATAAATAAAGATGATTATTAGAGTTTAATCCTCATCAATCACAAATTGTTTATCTCCCACATTTGCTGCAGATTGGCTCAAAAACATATCAGCTGCAAACATGGGAAAGGAACGGCCTGTGATTGGAGGAGCAGCTCCATGCAGATTCTTCCATTCAAACTGAACTGTGTGACTGAGATTCTGGAAACTCGCTCCGGGGGCCGCATTGAGGTGCTTCGAGGGTCACATTCGCCCCTTGGTCCACACGTTGGACAACCATGGGCTAGTGCATGTGTTTGATGAGTGAGTAACAATTTATGTGTTTGGAAAGAGAGCAAACATCATCAGGGAATGAGTGAAGAAGAGTGGAGACATCCAGGTCTTGCCATCCTCACGTCAATGGAAGATGAAGTGCTGGATCAGGAAGGCCTGGCGGCAGAGTGGGTAATTACTGCAGATGAGATGGGTTGAGTGGGTGACCTAATGAATGGGCACAGGAGAGCGTCTGGTGAGGACAAAACATAGACCTTGTTTATCCATCACAGGTCACAGAGAGCAGTCTGAAGGACGTATTGGGATAAGAACAAAAAAAGTAGGAGCAGCAGGAGGTCATTCAGCCCCTCGAGCATACTCCATCACAGCTGATCTAATTGTAGTCTCAACTCTTTTCCCTGTCGGTCCCCCGTAACCCTTGATTCGCTTCTCATTCCAAAATCATTCTTAACTCAGCCTTGAATATATTCAATGACCCTGCCGCCACTAGTCTCCAGGGAAGATAATTCCACTGACCAGTGACCATCTAAAAAATGAATTTCTCCTCATCTCAGTCTTAAGGGACTGACAATTACATTTTGAAATCTGTCCCCTTGTCCTGGTCTCTCTGACAATAACAGCCTCTCAACAACCACCCTGTCTCATCCCCTCAATGCGGTCACCTTTTAATCTTCTGAACTTTCATAGATATTGCTCCAATCTGCTCAAAGTTTCCTCGTAAAATAAACCTCTCCATCCCAGGAATCAGCAGAGTGAACTTTCTCTGTCCTGGTTCTAATACAATTCCATCCTTTTTAAAGTAAAGAGCTCAACACTATGCACATTACTCCAGTTGTGATCTAATGAAGGCCGTGTAAAACTGCAGCAAAACCTTCCTACTCTTCCCTTCCATTCCTATTGCAACAAGAATGTTAGGAAACAGGAGCAGGAGTCATCCATTCTGTGCTTCAAATCCACTCCATCATTCAATGTGACCATGGCTGATCCTCTGCTTCAACACCATTTCCAGCATTATCCCTGCATTCCATGATTCACCAGCATTCTAATGGAAAACAAATACCCCTAATCTCAGCCTAAATAACTGCCCCTTATTCTCAGGCTCTGTCCCAGGTTTCAGACCCTCCAGCAAGGGGAAAAATCGTTTCTGCATCTGGCCTAATGAACCCCGTAAAATGGTGTAGGTTTGAATAAGTTCAGCTATCATTCTCCGAAAAGCCTGAGAATAAAGTGTTTTTGTTCCTCATAGGACAACCATCTGTCCCTGGACCTATTTTAGTGAACCTTCTTTACATGCCAAGTACATCTTTGCTTTGGTCAGGAGACCAAAACTGTACACAATACTCCAGGTTGGTGTCAGCAAGGCTGCATATAATTGCAGGAAGACATCTTTTTCCTCCACTCAAATCCTCTTAGAATAATGGCTAACATACCATGTGTTATCTTAACTGCTCTCATCTTCGCTTTCAGTGCCTCATGAACAAGGACATCAAAATATCTTGAAGTTGTCTTAATTTCTGTTTTTCCTACAAAATTGGATAACCTCACATTTGCTCACCTTGGAGCAAACCCTTGGCCGCTCCCTGAGCCTCTCCACATCCCCTTGAAACATCTTTGCATCCTCCTCATAATTCAGATTTCCACCTAGTTTTCTAGTATTCGCAAATTTGGAAATAATATATTTGACCTCCACATCCATATCACTGATATAGATTCTGAATAGCTGAGACCCAAACACTGATCCCTGCCGTACTCCAATAGTTAGAGGCTGTCAACCCAAAATAACCCATTTATTCCAACTCCTTGTTTCTGTCCACTAACCAGTTCTCAATCCATGCTGGTATATTACACACAATCACATGTGCTCCAATTTTCTCTAATAACCTCTTGTGTGAATCATGCAACTATAGAATCCCTAGTGTTGGAGGTCATCATTCGGCCCATCGAGACACTCTGACGGAGAATCTTACCAAGGTCCGCTCCCCACAACATCATAAATTTACTCGGGCTAATCCACCTCATCGACACATCTTGGGAAAATAAGGACAATTTTACCATGGCCAATCCATCTACCATGCATATCTTTGGAGTGTGGGAGGAAACCGGAGCACCCAGAGGAAACACACGCAGACACGGGGAGAATGTAGAAACTCCACACAGTCACCCAAGGCAGGAATTGAACCCGGGCCCCTGTCTGTGGTGCAACAATGCTAACCACTGTGTCACCGTGCCAGCCTTTCATAAATCCATGTTGGCCCTGTCTAATCGTGCCATTAATTTTGAAGTGTTCTGTTATTACCTCCTTTATTATAGATTATTATAGGATTATCCATACTATCAATATCAGACTAATAGATCTGCCATTGCCCGGTTTCCCGTACCCAACATGTTTACGCTGTTAATCCCCCAAACCTACACATCGTGGACACTAACAGGCAATTTAGCATGGCCAATCCACCTAACCTGCACATTGTTTTGGACTGTGGGAGGAAACAGGAGCAAATGGAGGAAACCCACACAGACAAGGGGAGAACATGAAAACTCCACAGACAGTGGCCCAAGGCTGGAATGGATCCGTGTCCCTGATGATGTGAGGCAGCGGTGCCAACCCCGGTGCCACATCTTCGCTTAATCTCATACAGCCTTTGAATTAACAACGGCTGGAACACTTCTGCTGCCGTTTTTCAAATGAAAGGAATGTATCTTTGCTGGAAACGCTGCACATTTGCACATCACCATGTCTAAAACAGCTTGTTTTGTGTTTGGCACTGGAACGTGCTTCTCCAAGAAATTGCTTGAATACATTCTGTGAACTAATCTTCTTTTCAACTTTTGACAATCTGAGCGATTTATACAGTAAGTGGAAGAACCCATAGGAGCACTGACCTACAGAGGGATCTGTGTGTACAAGTCGACAGATCCCTGAAAGCGGCAACAGAGGTGGAAGAGGTGGTCAAGAAGGCAGACAGCATGCTTGTCTTCATCGACCGGGGCATTGAGTATAAAAGTTGGGAAGTTACGTTACAGCTGTATGAAACTTTAGTCGGCCACACTTCAATATTGCTTGCAGTTCTGTTCGCCACACTGCCAGAAGGATGTGGATGCTTTGGAGAGGGTGCAAAGAACGTTTATAAGAATGTTGCCAAGTCAAGGAAGGTTAAGTTATGAGGAGAGTGTATAAGCACGGATTGTTTTCACGACAAAAAGGGAGGCTGAGGGGTGAGGTATGCACATTATGAGAGGCATCAATATTTCGTCAGGGTAGTCAGAGACTTTTCTCCACGGTGGAATGGTCAACTACAAGAGGGCACAGGATGAAGGTGAGAGGAATAAAGTTGGGAGGGAGGTGTGTGGGGAAAATTTTCACAGAGAGGCTGGTGGATACCTGGAAGGCATTGCCAATGGATGTGGCAGAGGCAGGCATGTTGCCAGGGTCGAATGTGCATCTTGATAGACACATGAACAAGAGACAAACAGGAATAGCAACCACGTATGGGCACTACGTTCTGGACCTGAATAAGGATTAGGAGTCGCCACAGGCTTGGTGGGCTGAAGGGCCTGTTATTGTGCTGTATGATTCTTTGTTCTTCTTCCTATATGAAGATTAAAATCACCGTGATTATTGCAGTATGCTTTTACAAGACACCATTATGTTTCCTATACAGTGTCGGAGATTGTGAATATTGTTAGGGGCCTATAAATGATTCCCACAAGTGATCCTTTAACTTTGGTAAATCTTATTTCTATCCAAACTGATTCTGCATCTTGATCATTGGAAGTAAGTTCACCTCTCGCGACTGTACTGTCATCTGTTACAAACAGCGAGACTCCACCACCATGTTGTGTCCTCCCATTTACTGTCACCTATTCATTCTCCCCCTTTTCACAAATCAATGGATGCTGTGTCCGGGGAGAGCTGTGCAAATCTGAGGAGGAAGAGAGGACCTCAGAGGGTGCACGGAAATATTATTCCCCCACACCCTCGACATTAGGATTTGTGGGACGGACATCCCATTGCTCAGGGAACAGAGAGAGAAGCAACAGGAGTCAGAGGAAAAGCAATTTTTCTTTCATAACTGACGCCAATATTAATGGGCAGAGTTTTTTTTTTACACAAATACCAGTGGACAAATTGTATTGTTGAATATTCAGTTAATATAAACGCAATCTCACACAGTCTGCTACTTACTGCAGTTTATGTATTTTACAGTCCAGTTTCCTCAGAGCCACAGACAGCAGTTTCACTCCTGAATCTCCAAATTCGTTGGTACCCAGATCCAGATCTATCAGTGAACGGTTTGTACTGAGAGCAGAGACCAGGTCCCCGGCACAAGAATCTGTGAGAGCGTTATCATGGAGACTGGAGATCAGAGAGATAAATAACAGGAATCAAGATAAATCCCCAGTGTTTTTAAGAATAAGATCATTAACAATAGTAATGTGCAGCGCGGGACATTCAAGAAATACAATTTCAGTTCATACAGAAGGTAAAATACTATTGAAGCTGTAAAACTTAAAATATGAATAAAATATGCTGAAAAGTCTCAGTAGGTCAGGCAATATCTGTGAAGATAGAAACAGATTTAGTTTTAGCTATAATTAAAACTTGGAAGGAGCAGTGAATTAAGTTGTTTGAAGTGACAGGTTAAAAATTGGCAAGACATGTTGCATCTTTATAGAACCTTAGTTCGGCCGCACTTGGAATATAATGTTCAATTCTGGTCGCCACACTACCAGAAGGATGTGGAGGCTTTGGAGAGGGTACAGAAAAGATTTACCAGGATGCCTGGTATGGAGGGCATTAGCTATGAGGAGAGATTGAGAAACTTGGTTTGTTCTCACTGGAACGACAGAGGTTGAGGTCCGACCTGATAGAAGTCTACAAGATTATGAGAGGCATGGACAGAGTGGATCGTCGGAAGCTTTTTCCCAAGGTGCAAGAGTCAATTAGGGGGGGAAAGGTTGAAGGTGCGAGGGGGGCAAGTTTTAAAGGAGATGTACGAGGCAGATTTTTTACACAGAGGGTAATGGGTGCCTGGAACGCATTGCCGGGGAAACAAATACGGTAGTGACTTATAAGGAGATGTCTTGACAAATACATGAACAGGATGGGAATAGAGGGATATGGTCCCCGGAAGGTTAGGGGGTTTTAGTTAAGTTGGGCAGCATGGTCAGTGCAGGTTTGGAGGGCCGAAGGGCCTGTTCCTGTCCTGTAATTTTCTTTGTGCTTTGACAGGGAGCTGGGGATGGGCGGGTGAGAAGAAAAGAACAAAATGGAAGTGCTGCAGTGATTACATGTCAAAAAGGCTGATGGTGAAAGGGAAGAACACAGGATTCTCATGTCCTTGCCCTGAGTCACAGGGAGTGACATGGGATAGTCAGTGGCTCAGGAATGGAGTGTGCGGTGGGGTTGAAGATGATGAGAGAGAAACCTTTTTCACACTGCCAGTGGTTCGGGTCTGGAATTCACAGCCGGGAAGTGTGGTGGAGGTCGGCTGCATCGAAGCAGTCAAAAAAAAAATAGATGATTATTTGAGTAGAAACAATGAGCAAGGAGACGAGAAAAAGGCTGGAGAATGACACACATTCCCAATGCTAATTTAGTGAGCTGGTGCAGACACGATGGGCCAAATGGCCTCATTGTGCACCGTAACAATCCTGTGAAGATAATGGTTGTAAATGCATCATTATTTCAGCTGGAAGTTGGTGATGTTGCAGTGTGGACAGTGTTAGTAGCCATAGTCCTCAATAAAATATTAACTCTCCAATAGAGAGAGACAATTTGTTACATGTAGCTTCAGGGACACAACTGAGTAAATGTGGGGCAATGGGAGGAGGTGGGACTCCATGAACCCCACAGCCGGTACGAGGACCAAACACTCAACATTAGCATCATTCTACATCCCACTCGAGACACCGAGCCAACTGAACTAACCAACTCCACACATAGCCAGAACGGGCACATTAATGTCTGACAGATGAGGGAAATCCGTCCATTCAGGCTGCACAGGCAGAATCACAGAATTGTTACAGAGCAGAAGGAGGCCATTCGGCCCATTGTGTCTGCGCTGACTCTCCGAATGAGCAACTCACTAAGTGTCATTCCCCCACCTTCTCCCCGTAACCCTGTGCATTCCAGAGCTTCACCACTGGCTGCAGGGGAAGGCCCCATTTTGACAATGCTGGCACCAGATTGAAAGGCAGCCAGCGGTATTTTTAAAGGCTCTGAAGGGAGCAGTGAGGGAGCCCTGGTTAATGAACAAAGGGCTAAAATGGCAGAAGGCAGATTGAACCCAATTCGCTTAACACTTTCCTGCAAATTCTCACGGCTATATTGGAGGGAGGTTCTGTAACCTCATGACTGGACTTGTGGAGATCTCTTACATCAACCCAAGCAAGTCTGGATAGAAACTGCCGAGGGCCGGAGCAGGTAGCACGTGGCTGCAGTGAGGCAAACGGATCAATAACCTGATATGTTCTGACAAGGCGAGTGTTAAACTTACAGGCTGATCTGTGAATAAGGATGAAAGAGAAATTGTGGAAAGAACATCTCCAGCCAGACACTGGCAATGTCCAAACAGCAGCATCAATCTTCAGGAACATGACAGCCTCTCTGTGAAGGATGAATGGACACCGCTCCACAATCACCAGGCAGGAGTGTTCCCTTCCTGTTGGGGAACACTTCAGCGGTCACAGGCATTCAGCCTCTGATCTTCGGGTAAGCGTTCTCCAAGGCGGACTTCACGACACATGACAACGCAGAGCCGCTAAGCAGAGACTGAAAGCCACGTTCTCCACACGACGACGGCCTCAACCGGGATCTTTTGTTCATTTCACACTATCTGTAACCCCCATGACTTGGCTGGGCTTGCAAAATCTCACTAACTGTCCTGTCTGGAGACAATACATATCTCTTTAACCTGTGCTTAACCCTCTCTCCACTCACATTGTCTGTACCTTTAAGATTTGATTACCTGTAAAGACTCGCATTCCAACCATTATTTTGTAAATTGAGTCGGTGTCTTTATAGCCCTGTTTGTGAACAGAACTCCCACTTACCTGACGAAGGCATGACGCTCCGAAAGCTAGTGCCTTTTGCTGCCAAATAAACCTGTTGGACTTTAACCAGGAGTTGTGAGACTTCTTACTTCGGAACAGTCTGCAGGACATGTTGGAATGTGCATTACCCTCTAACATTCTTTACTCTCTCACACAAAAGAACAGCTGTGCTGAATGCCAGACGGGCGTGCACCTCTGAAGATGAGGAGGGGTCGTCAGAGGATGGACTGTCATATTATTCCCCATAATGTCCGCCAGAGCAGGTACTGTCTCACACGAGTAGCAAAGGGTTTACAATCTGGCAGCACAGGGCAGAACACACAAACCCGAGCAGCTGATGGAGGCAGTAATAGCTGAGTTCACTCAGACTTTTGAGAGGACAGGTCATTGTCAGCTTCAGGAAGATGAAACGTGACTGGGGTCTCTAACAAGGCGGTAAATACTGGAGCTGCAGCATAAGGTATTTTACAATCATTTGGAGTTTCCACAGCCTATGTGAATCCATACGCAAAGGATGGAGGAGTCAATCCAGGCCAGCAGTGTTACCATGTCTCAGGTATGAGCACAAATAGCATCCTCTACAGAAAGATTGGTGACCTTCATGGAGAGTCACATACAGCCTATCACCCACAGGAAATACACATGAACCTGCATGTTCTCATCACCTCCATGAGCTCTGTGGAACACGGGCTGCGGGAGGGGTGGGAAAATGTGCCTGGAGTAACTGCCAGGACCTCCCCAGCTGAACAGGGAGGGTTCAAATTACCCTGAATGTATATAGTAGCGGCTGTCTACAGCATTTGGGAGCTCCTCTCAGGATGCCCCTGGTGTGGGCAGTGGGTTCCCTTCTGCTCCGTCTGTGACACCAGCACCTCACGAAGCTATGATGACAGAGACAACTCCAGCATCTGTGCAGAGGACTCGCAGTCGGCCGGATCCTTCCAGGACTCAGGAAATCCGAGGACAAGGGACACGGTCATCGAAACTCTCAGAGGACAAAGGTAAAGATCCTACCTGCAGCTCAGTGGAAGGTGCGTGGATGGCAGTTGTTGTCACGGTGGGGTTCCTTCCTTGGGTTTCACAGGGCTACATTTTGCTGTTGCTTGTCACTTTGTTATGTATGTATTTTCAGTAAATTCAGAGATGGAGCACCACGAAGAAAATCCTTCACCTTATTACTGGGTCTTTAACAGTTCACTGGGAATGTGAGATGGGAAATACAGCACTGAATGAGGTCAATACAATTCCAATGCCTTTGTTTCATGTAGTGACGGCTCCAGGGAAATTATAAAACATTCACAGAAACAGCAACAGGTCTGCAGAAGGTGAAGGATTTATTACACTGAATGGCTGTGTGAGTGTGACTCATGCAAAACATGTCTGTATCACTGAATCTCGATCCTCCCGGACATATTCCATGTTCCCTGGCCTGTGGTCCATGGGGTTCCTCATCATAAAGCATTGGTCAACATCGCACTTGTTCAAAGTCACACTTTGTTCAAAGCTTCTCCATTTTAACTCCAGGTTATAGAGAACAGCACAACACCAGGACATTTGAGACCCTTGCTGGGTATATTGAAGGGCTCCATCAGATCTATCTTTAGAATTTCTCTGGTCTGCCCAATGGTCACTCAAGTTGCCCTGTAGCAGCTGTTGTCTCTCGTCTGTAACTGTGTTTGGGCACAATTACCCATCCCCTCAGTGGGTAGCACTGGTCTTTCTTAATTCTTTCAAGGGATGATGGTGTCACGGGCAATGCCAACACTTGTTCCCATTCACAATTGCCCTTGAGAAGGGGATGTTGAACCATCTTCTTAAATTCTGAAGACCCTCTGGTACAATGCCGTTAGGAAGGGACATCCAGGATCATGATCTCACAGTAGTGATGGAAAAGCAATATATTCCAAGTCAGGTTGGTGTCTGGCGTGGGAGGGAATCTGATCGTGGCTGGAGTTCCCATTCTTCTGATATTCTTGACAATCTAGGAGATAGAAAAGTCTTCCTATTTTCTGTCACCTAACCAGCACTTTGATGGGAGAGTAACAATGGAACTTTATGTGCCTGTAGAAGAGAGCACGAAACGTCAGGAAATGAACTACAAATGGTGGCAGTGTCCAGATCTTGCCATCCTTACACCGAGAAGCAGCTGCACTGGAGCTGGGAGATCAACAGGCAGGGTGGGAAATCGCTAATTGTGATATTGGTTGTGAAGCTGAGAATGAGCGGTTGAATGGATGGGCACAGGAGACCGTCCGGCACCTGCAACACATAGAGCTTGTGTGCCCATCACTGGTCACATGGAACCGGCTGAAGGACGTGTTGGAATGTACATTTTGTTACAAACTATGTCTTAAAGAAATGAATTGAATATTGAAGGATATTGAATTCGATGATCAGCCATGAACAAAATAAATGGTGGAGCAGGGTCGAGGGGCCGAATGGCCAACTCCTGCTTCTAGTTTCTATTTTAATCATGTTTCCATGCAGGTTAGGTTATCGGCACCGTGCTATCTGTAGCTGGTTTCCTTTATTGTCACTGAAGCAGTATAATTGACATCATGTTGATTTTAATCTGGACTAATGCAGTGTTCTGTTGTTTCATTGTTCCCCTGCGATGGCAGAGTAGACCTTGATTGCGGGTGATTGACAGGTTATGTCATGTGACTGAGGGACAGCTATATTTCACAGAGCATTGTAGTTTTTATTTTCCTTTCAGAAGCTGCTTCACGTTAAGACAAACAGCAATGTTGTTTTCCTCTCCGAATTTAGAGATTTTGCTGTTTGAGTGCTGGAAGCTGCCAGAGACTGGGGTTACCTCTCTGTGGTTGGGCTGTTCGGAGGTAACATCCTTCTCTGAAACAATTGTCGGTTGGCTGTCCAGAAGTGTTAAAAATCTGGAAATCGGCAACATGTGAACATACTTGTTTTTGTGTGAACTGATGTTGGAGAAGGGTGTATGTCTGTGGGTATTGCTTTATATTGGAACAACAGAGATAGCTAGCTGTTAAATGTTATACTGTGTCATGTTTAATCTTGCAATTGGTAAAGGTTATGCTAATTCTTGTTGGTATATTCTAACTGCATTCTTAAATAAACTGTGTTTGATAAAAGCATCCTAGTGGGTCACTTGATTCATACCTGGAGTGAAACACCCCGTGCTCATCAATGCCAAAATCAAGTGTAAAACCAAGGGTCCAGGCTAACTTCACAAAACACCTTGGAGTTTCTGGCTTGTGTCTTAACAATTGCCTCCATTCACTCTTTTCTCTTCCTCACAAATCAAGGGTTGTGTGACTGGGGGAACATCAGTCCCCCTGTGAGCATGTGATAGGTCCTCATAGAGTCACCGTCACATTATTCCCCCACACCCAGGGCACACAAATGAATGTGATTGACATTCCATTGTATTGGCATCAGAGAGAGAGAAATAACAGGAATCAATGAAAATTTAGGTTCTGGTTCATAACTTCCAACCACTGGGCCTTTATAGAGTTTTTCAGCACAGAAAGAGGCCCTTCGGCCCATCGTGTCTGTGTCAGCCATCAAGCACCAATCTATTCTAATCCATTTCCAGCACTTGCTCCATAGCCTTGTCTGCTGCGGCATTTCAAGTGCTTGTCTGAATACTTCTTAAATGTTGCGAGTGTTCCTGACTCCACCACCCTTTCAGACAGTGAGATCCAGATTCCCACCATCCTCTGGGTGAAAAAACTTTTCCACAGAACCATAGAATCCCCACTGTGCAGAAAGCGACCAATCGCCCCATCGACTCTCCACTGAGTCTCCGAAAAAGCATCTTAACCAGGCCCACACAGCTGCTTAACACTGGACATTAACCATGGCAAATCCACCGAAACTGCACATCTTCACACACTAAGGGATAATTTAGCATGGTCGATCAACCTAAGGTACATATCTTTGGACTGTGGGAGGAAACCAGAGTACCTGACAGAAACCCACACACATGGGGAGAACATCCAAACTCCATAGACAGTCACCCGAGGTCGGAATTAAACAAATGTTCCTGACGTTGTGAGGCAGCAATGCTAACCATTGTGTCATCTTCAATTATCCTCTGAAACTTCAGCCCAATGCCTTAAATCTATGCCCCTGGTAACTGACCCCTAAAACAAAGGGGAAAGGTTTATTTCTATAATTTGATACAACTCCACATGGTCGTCCCCCAGCCTTCCCTGTCTGAAAAAAACAACAGGAGCATTGACATACAGATGGATCTGTGCGTACTTGTCCACTGATCCCTGAAAGTGGTAACACAGGTGGATAACTTGGTCAACAAGGCATGCAGCATTCTTGCTTCATTGGCCAGGGCATCGAGTATAAATGTTGGCAAGTTATGTTAGTATTTAACTTTAGTTAGGCCCTATATGGAATATTGCGTGCCGTGCTGATCGCCAGACAACCAGAAGGATGTGGATGCTTTGGAGAAGGTGCAAAGAACGTTTACAAGGATGTTGCCTGGGTCTGGTTAAGGTATGAAGAGAAGCTGAATAAATTCGGATTGTTTTCACTGGAAAGTCGGAGGCTGAGGGGCGACATGATAGAGGCATATATATGGTTCATAGTTGGAGTCTTTTCCCCAGTGTAGAAATGTCAACCACAAGACGGGATATTTTGAAGGCAAGATAGGGAATGTTGAGAAGCGACGTGTGGAGAAAATTTTCACATAGAGGGTGGTGGGTGCCTCAAGTGCACATCCACTGAATTTGACGGAAGCAGGCATGTTCCCAATTTTCAAGGTTTATCTTGATTGAAACATGAACGGGAGATGAACCGAGCAATAGAAACCGCGTATGAGCAATAAGTATTGGGTCTGAATAAGAATGAGGAGTCGCCAAAGGCTTGGTGGGCCGAAGGGCCTGTTACTGTGCTGCATGGCTCTTTGTTCTTCTTTGTACATGAATGTTAAAATCACCTGTGATTATTGCAGTATGTTTTTACAAACCCCATTATTTATCCTGTGCATTGAGTCGGATATTCTGAAAATTGTTAGGGGCCTCTGAATGATTCCCACAAGTGATCTTTTAACATTGTTAATTCTTAACTCTACCCAAACTGATACTGCATCTTGATCATTTGTACTAAGTTCACCTCCCGCTACTGTACTGACGTCCGTTACTCACAGCCAGACCCCACCACCATGTCCTGTCCTCCATTTAATGTCATCTATTCACTCTCCCCCTTTTCACAAATCAATGGACGCTGCGTCGATGGAGAGCTGTGCACATCTGGGGAGGAGGAGGGTTCTCCCTCAGGTGGTGAAACATAACATTATTCCCCCACACGCTCGACATAAGGATTTATGGGACTGACATCCCATTGCTCAGGGATCAGGGAGAGAATCAACAGGAATCAGAGGAAAGGCAATTTTCCTTATTCATAACTGACGCCAATAGTAATAGGCAGAGTTGTTAATACAAATACCCGTGGTGAAATTATACTGTTGAATATTCAGTTATTATAGACAAAATCTCACACAGTCTGGTACTTACTCCAGTTTCTGTATTTTACAGTCCGGATTCCTCAGAGCCACAGACAGCAGTTTCACTCCTGAATCTCCCAGTTTATTGTAACCCAGATTCAGATCTATCAGTGAGCGGTTTGTACTGAGAGCAGAGGCCAGGTCCTCGGCACAAGCATCTGTGAGATCGTTACCAGACAGACTGTAGATCAGAGAGAGAAAAATAACAGGAATCAGGGCAAATCCACAGTGTTTTTAAGAATAAGATCATTAACAATAATAATGTACAGCGCGGGACATTCAAGAAACACAACTTCAATTCGTACAGAAGGCAAATTTCTATTGATGCTGTAAATCTGAAATATGAATAAAATATGTTGGAAACTCTCAGAAGGTCAGGCAATATCTGTGAAGAGAGAAACAGATTTAGTTTCAGTTCAATTACATAAACTTAGACATTGGAAATATCAGTGAATTAAATTGTTTTGAGTGACAGGGAGCTGGGGATGGACGAGTGACAAGGAAAGGACAAAATGGAAGTGCCGGAGTGATTAAATTACAAAAAGGATGATGGTGAAAGAGAAGAGAACAGAATTCCCATGTTCTTATCCTGAGTCACAGGGAGGGGCATGGGATGGTCAGTGGCTCAGGAATGGAGTGTGTGGTGGGGTTGAAGATGATGAGAGAGAAAACTTTTTCACACTGCCAGTGGTTCGGGTCTGGAATTCACAGCCGGGAAGTGTGGTGGAGGTCGGCTGCATCGAAGGAGTCAAAAAGGAATAAGATGATTATTTGAATATAAACAATGAGCTCGGATATGAGAAAAAGGCTGGAGAATGACACAAATTCCTAATGCTAATTTGGTGACCTGGTGCAGACACGATGGGCCAAATGGCCTCATTGTGCTCCGTAACAATTCTGTGAAGATAATGTTTGGAAATGTATCGATATTTCAACTGGAAGTTGGTGTCGTTGCAGTGTGGACACTGTTAGTAGCCATAGTCCTCAATGAAATGTTAATATTTCTCTCCAATAGAGAGAGATAATTTGTTACATGTAGCTTCAGGGACACAACTTAGTAAACGTGGGGCAATGGGAGGAGATGGGACTCCATGAACCCCACAGTCAGTACAAGGGCCCAACCCACAACATTAGCATCATTCTACATCACACTCTGGGCACCAAACCAACTGAACTAACCAACTCCACAATATTGCCAGAACCGGCACATTAATGACTGACAGGCGAGGGTAATCTGTCCACTCAGGCAGCACATGCAGAATCACAGTATTGTTACTGAGCAGAAGGAGGCCATTCGGCCCATTGTGTCTGCACTGACTCTCCAAATGAGCGATTAACTAAGTGTCATTCTCCCACCTTCCCCCAAAACCCTGTGCATTCCAGAGCTTAGCCTCTGGCTGCAGGGAAAGGAGCCATTTTGGCAAAGCTGGCACGACATTTAAATACAGCCAGCGGCACTTTTAAAGGCCCTGAAGGGAGCAGTGAGGGAGCCCTGGTTAATGAACAAAGGGCTGAAAATGGCAGACGGCAGATTAAACCCAATTCGCTGACACTTCCCTGGAATTTCTCAAGGCTATATCGGTTTGGAGGGAGGTTCTGTTCCCTCAGGACTGGAGGAGGAGACCTGTCACATCAACCCAATCAAGTCTGGATAGAAACTGCCGAGGGCCAGAGCAGGCAGCACGTGGCTGCAGTGAGGCAAAAGGATCAATAACTTGATATGTTCTGACAAGGTGAGGGTTAAACTTACGGGCTGATATGTGAATAAGGATGAAAGAAGGAATTGTGGAAAGAACATCTCCATCCAGACACTGGCAATTTCCAGAGAGCAGCATCAATCTTCAGGAACATGGCAGCCTCTCTGTGAAGGGTTCCGGTCAGTCAGAGATGATTGCTGCACTGCCGACCCTGAGTGACCATCCTGGTGGTCCCATGATGGGCAGTCTGGCAGCACCATAGGCCTGTGTGTGTCTTTGATGTGTGAGTAACAATGGAAATTGATGTGCTTGTAGAAGACAGCACACAGCGTCAGAAAAGGAGCCAAGAGTGACACTGTCTGGATTGTGTCATCCTTATGCCAATGGACGATGAATTGCTGGAGCTGGGAGACCTGGATGCTGGGTGGGCAATCGCTGATGGTGAAATGGGTTGTGGGTCCAGAGAGAGTGAGTGAGTAAATGGATGGGCACAGGAGAAACTCTGCTGCTGAGTCCATAACTTTGGGGCTTGTGTGTCTTCCATTGGTCACATGGAGCTCTGGGTTAGGAACAGTCTGCAGGACATGTTGGAATGTGCATTACCCTCTAACATTCTTCACTCTCACACAAATCAACAGCAGTGGTGAGCGGGAGACGGGCGGCACCTCTGAATATGAGGAGGGATCATTAGAGGATGGATTGTCATAGTATTCCACACAACGACCGCCAGAGCAGATACTGTCTCACACGAGAAAGAAAGGGGTTACAATCTCGCAGAACATGGCAGCACACGCAAACGCGAGCAGCTCATGACGGCAGCAATAGCTGAGTTCACTCACACTCTTGAGAGGACAGGTCAGTATTTCGAGTCTTTAACAAGGCGGCAGATACTGGAGCTGCAGCGTAAGGTATTTTAACATCCAGTGGCGTTTCCAAAGGCTCTGTGCATCCACACGAAAAGGATGGTGGAGTCAATCCAGGCCAGCAGTGTTACCATGTCTCAGGTATGAGCACAAATAGCATCTTCCACAGAGAGAATGGTGACCTTCATGGAGAGTCACATCCAGCCTATCACCCACAGGAAATACACATGAACCTGCAGGTTCTCACCACCTCCATGAGCTCTGTGGAACACGGGCTGTGGGAGGGGTGGGAAAATGTGCCTGGAGTCACTGTCAGGACCTCCCCAGCAGAGCAGGGAGGGTCCCGTTTGCCCTGAATGGATAGAGGAGCGGCTGCCTGCAGCATTTGGGAGCTCCTCTCAGGATGCCCCTGGTGTGGGCAGTGGGTCCTCTTCTGCTCCGACTGTGACACAAACACCTCACGAAGCTATGATGACAGAGCCAACTCCAGCATCTGTGCAGAGGACCCGCAGTCGGCCGGATCCTTCCAGGGCTGAGGAAATCCGAGGACAAAGGCCACGGTCATCGAAATTCCTGGAGGAGGGAGGTAATGATCCTGCCTGTAGGTCAGCGGTTGTCATGGCTGGATTGCTTCCTTGGGTTTCATGGGGTTATACATTGTTGCTATCGGTGACTTTGTTATGTGTGTGTTTTCAATGAATCCAGAAATGGCGCACCACTAAAAAAATCCTTCGCCACATTTCTGGGTATTTAACATTTCACTAGGAATGTGAGATGGGAAGTACAACACTGAATGAGGCCAATACAATTCCAATGCCTTTGTTTCATGTAGTGACCACTCCAGGGAAATTGTAAAACATTCACAGAAACAGCAACAGGCCTGCAGAAGGTGAAAGATTTATAGACTGAATGGCTGTGTGAGTGTGACTTATGCAAAACATGTCTGTATCACTGAATCTTGACCCTCCCTGACATAGACCCCATGACCTTGGCTGTCCTCCATTTGGTTCCTCAGAATGAAGCATCTGGTCAACATTGTATGCCATCACACTTTGTTCAAAGCTTCTCCACTCTGACTCCAGGTTGAATAGGACAGAGCACAATACCAGGACAACTGAGACCCTTGTTGGATATATTGAAGGGTTCCAACAGATCTATCTTTAGAATTCTTCTGGTCTGCTCAATGGTCACTTTAGTTGCCTTGTTGCAGCTGATGTGTTTCTCCTCTGTAACTGTGTTTGGGTTACACACAGACACAATTACTCATTCCTTGTGGGTAGCGCTGGTCTTAATTTGTTCGTGAGATGATGGTGTCACGGGGAATGCCAACACTTGTAGCCCATTCCCAATTGCCCTTGAGAAGGTGGTGGAGAGCCATCTTCTTAAATTCTGCAGCCACCTGGTGCAATGCTGTTAGGAAGGGACATCCAGGATTATGATGCCATAGTAGTGACGCCAACGCAGTATTTTCCAAGTTAGGATGGTGTGTGGCTTGGAAACGAATCTGAAGCTGGTTGGTGTTCCATTCTTCTGATATCCTTGCCCATCTAGGTGATAGATGGCACATAATTGGAATATGATGTCTCAGGAAATTTGGTGAGTTGCTGCAGTCCACATTGTGTGTGGTGCACACAGCTGCCACAGTGTGTCAATGGTGGAGAGAGTCAATATTTAATTTGGTGAATGGCCTGCTGATCCAGTGGGCTCCTCTGCCATGGATGAGCTTCTTGAGTGTTTCTGAAGCTGCACTCATTCCAGCAAGATGAGCGGATTCCATCACACTGCTGACTGGTGCCTTGCAGATGGAGGACAAGCATTTGCGAACTCCCACGCTCTGATCTACTCTTGGAGCCATAGTATTCACAGTTCAGTGTCTGTTCAATGTTCCCATCCAAGCTGATGATGGTCGAGGATTCTGCGATGGTGCTGCCATTCAATGTAAGGGGAATATGGTTAGATTACCTTCTGTTTGAGATCGTCCTTGCCTGGCACACACCATCCTGCACGTGAAGCGTTACTTGCTATTCATCAGGTTAAGCCTGAATGTTCTTCAGCCCTTAGCTCCGATGAAGAGTCATCCAGACTCGAAGCGTTAGCTGTTCTCTCTCCACAGATGCTGTCAGAAGTGCTGAGGTTTCCCAACATTTTCTGTTTTGTTCAGGTGTTGCTGTTTGTTGATATAGATTGCTTCAATATCTGAGGAATTTTGATCAGTACTGAGCATTGTACAATCATTAGTGAGCATCCTCACTTCTGACCTTGATTTTGGTATGATTGAGCTCGGTCTATCATATGCTGCTTCCGCTCTCTGGTCTGCAAGTGGCCGTGTGCTGGAACTTCACCAGGTTCACATCTCATTTTTAGATAAACCCAAGTCGAATATGTTAATATATGTAAAGACAATTAGCCATAGTAACACTGTACTGATTGCTGGGAAAAGCCGCTGTAATCTTCCTCTAACTGAAAGAGTACAGTTCGCCACTCCTGTCTGGCTCACAGATAACTTCATATCCATGCTGCCATTGCCTGTTTTATTTCATGGTCTTCATTTTTGCTGCCAAGCTGGTTATGTGTCTATTAATAGCGGACAGCGTTTCTAACACGAATATTGATAGCTATAGATACTTCTATTGTAGTATCAATATTTGTGTTATTAAAAACACTGCCCATTATTAATAGTGATATAATTCTGACTATTCTGACTGTGATTATTACCGTTGGCAGCTGAGCTGAGCCTTGAGTTCATAAATCCATGAGTTCATAAGATACAGGAGCGGAATTAGGCCATTCGGTCCACCGGGTCCACTCCGCCATTCGATCCTGGCTGATATGCTCCTCATCCCCATTTTCCTACCATCTCCCCATAACCCTCCAAACCCATTACGAATTAAAAATCTGTCCAAATCCTTCGTAAATTTACTCAATGTCCCAGCGTCCACCGCAATTTGGGGTAGCGAATTCCACAGATTCAGAACCCTTCGGGAGAAGTAGTTTCTCCTCAACTCTGTTTTAAGTTTGCCACCCCTTATCCTAAGACAAGGACTTCTCGTCCTAGAATGCCCCACCAGCGGAAGCTACTTTATCCGTACTTTGTATCATCATCTACCTTTCAATTTGACTCCCCTCATTCTTCTAAATTCCACAGGGTATGGGCCTAAACTGTTCAATCTCTCTTCATACGACAAACCCCTTACCTCTGGAATCAATCTAGTGAACCTCTTCTGAACTGCCTCCAATACCACTACATCTTTCCTCAAAGAACTATGCACAATACTCCAGGTGCGGCCTCACCTTGTATAGTTGTAACAATACTTTGTTACTTTTATATTCTATTCCTTTAGCGACAAATGCCAACATTCCATTCACTTACTTCATTATCTGTTATAGCTACATGCTAGTTTTCTGGGGCTCATGAACGAGGACATCCATATTCCTCTGCACCGAAGCACCCTGAAGTCTCTCCCCATTTAGATAATAAGTCGCCTTGCCATTTTTCCAACCAAAATGCACGACCTCACACTTATTCACGTTCAAGTCCATCTGCCACATTTTGGCCCACTCTCCTAACCTATCTATATCCATTCTTATTTCTGCATTGTAACTTACTGTCCCGCCTCCTGGGGTGTAAGAGGTCCTGGGCTGTAAACTCTGGAAATCCCTTCCTAATCCTCTCCACCTCGATCTCTGCCTTCACTTTTAAAATGATCCTTGAGCTCCGTTTAACACATATTTGAGAGTGAATCCCTCGGGATAAAACTCATCAGATTTCAATGTCATTGTTTAACTGCCTTTCCGATATACTGCAGTTTTATACTTTTAATGAAACTGAGAAGCTTACAGACTTAAACATCTATAATCTGAATGACAAATTAAATAGTTTGAACATGTGACGTCCCATCTATGGTATTTCTATAAGCATTTAATTGTTTTGTTCATCTTTGTTTTCTGATGAATGCTTTGAGAGTAATTATAAATGAATAATTAAAACTTTCACTTCTGAATCTTGCTGTTTATTGTAATTCAGGTTCGACACATGACTGACTGGTTTGTACTGAGTGCGGAGGTGAGAATATCTGTGGCTGTTATGCTCCGACCTGGAGGTCAGAGAGGGAAAGATTACAGGAACCAGAGTAAATCCGTGGTGTTTAACAACAACACTAATACTGATAGGAATGATGTGTAGTGATTAGTAATGACACTATTACTCACACTGATAATAATTTACCGTGTTAGACATCCAATTATTATAAACAATCTCACAAAGTCTGGCACTTACCTCAGTGCCTGTATTTTACAGTCTGGATTCCTCAGAGCCGCAGACAGTACCTTCGTTCCTGAATCTCCCACGTTATCGTGATCCAAGCTAAACGGATAGAGTTAAAAACACATTAAAATCAGCTACATTTTCACCAGAAAAAGAAACTGGGTCTATTTTTGTGTCAGAAATTTAGCACCAATGGGGAACTGATTCAAGTTACGATACTACACCGTAAACAATTGTCATTTCAGTTGAATTGGAAAGAAAATAGCAGTGCAAAATGATGACACAATCGCTACCACTGGTTTGACTACTGGTGAAAACCACCTTTACACCTCTAAAAATATATACTTTTGTTCAATTTTTCATGGATTTGGGTGTCGCTGGCGAGACCAGCATACGTTGCCCACTGCTAATGGCTCCTAGAAGATGTGAGGGTAATTAGGGACGGGCAATGAATGCCAGTCTCGCCAGCGAGTCCACACCCTATGAACAAGCAAGTAATTTTTAAGCATATCCCCCATTCTGGTCTCATTTCCTGATCATCAGAATTACCCTCCTGAATCTGACTGACCCTGCAAAGTTTCCAGAAATTCAAATCATTTCTGCTGTGACATAAATCCAGGATTTTATGAGAATTGTACAATTTACTGAGAATTAAATGATAAAGCTGAGATTCCCTGTACTTCTTAACTGTTGACATTAGATTAATCCGTATAATATCTCAGGGTGAGTTAAAATGTGAAGCTATGCTAACTTTTGGTGGAGGATCCATCCCCTGGATTTTATACAATAAGGAAAGATTATTCTCCCATTAGAAAGCTGAAATATTTCTGCTTGAACAGTTGATGGGGGAAGGAGAGTCTCACACTTTATTTCACATTAAACAGACTCCACATTTACTCCTCACATGGAAAAGGATTATCAGAAAATCCTGTTTCATGTCACTGACAGTTTGACTGGAGATTTTCCGGCAGTGGATATCCTCATTCAGTAAATCCTGGTTTCCTTGGCTCAGATCTAAGCTCTGCAGTCCTGCCACATTTCGCTGTGAATGGTAGTGCACAATGGCTTGAACATTTGATGGGGAAAGGAGTGTCTCCCACTTTATTCCACATTAAACAGGCTCCATATTTACTGCTGGTATGGCGAGTGTTCTATCTCTTGGAATTATCGGAAGTTCCCTCTTCCCAGTACATCCTCACATAGGAAAAGGATCAGTAAATCCTGTTTCATATCACTGACAGTTTGACTGGGGATTTCTTCATTCAGGAAATTCTGGTTTCCTCGGCTCAGATCTAATCTCTGCAGTCCTGCCACATTCAGTTGTGAATGGTAGTGCACGATGAAAAACAGAAGGAGGAGGCTCCACAAATATCCCATCCTAATGACGGAGGAGACTAGCACATCAGTGCAAGAGATATGGCTCAAATATTAGTAACTAACTTCAGTGGCTGAATCATCCAGAGGTCCCCAGCATCACACATATGTCTTCAGCTAATACGATTCACTCCACATCGTGTCAAGAAACAGCTGAAGGCACAGGGTGCTGCAAAGATCATGGGTCTTGCCAACATTCCATTTATTGCAGTGAAGATTTCTGCTCCAGATGTTGCGCTTTCCCGAGCCAAGCTGTTCCAATACAGCTACAACACTGACATTTACCCAAAATAGTGGGAAATTTCCCAGGTATGACCATACACAAAAAAGAGAGAACAAATCCAATCTGCCCATTTACCACCCCATCAGTCTACTCTCGAGGCGTCATTGAGACTTTCAAATGGCATTGAATTAGCAATGAACTGCTTGCTGAATCTGAGCTTGTGCTTAGTCAGGGTCACTCTGCTAACTACCTCATTACAGCCTTGATGCTAACACGGACAACAGAGGTGAACTCAGGATGTGAGATGAGAGTGTCTGCCCTTGACATCAAGGCAGAATATGACCACATGCAGCAGAAAGGAGACAGAGAAAAACTGAGGTCAATGGAAATGAGAGAAAAAAACTATCTGCCGGTTGGAGCAACACCAGCACAAAGGAAGATAGTTGTGGTTGTTGGACCATCTGCAAGATGCAGTGCAACAACTCACCATGGTCCATTACACAGCACCTTCCAAACTGGTGATTTCTGTCCCTGGAAGGACAAGGGCAGCAGATGAGCGGAAACATCACCACCTGACCGTTCCTTTCCAAGATACACGCCATCCTGACTTGGAAACATATCACCGTTCCTTCACAGTGACTGGGTCAAAATCCTGGGACTCTCTTCCTCACAGCATTGTGGGTGCACCTACACCACATGAGTACCTACATGCAATGACAGTCATATAATAATGTGCAGAGTCGTTTTCCAAGCAATTGATATGAGTTTAATTCCCAGCTTTCTCAGTTTGTTGGAGTGGGTGAAGAGAGGGTCATCTTATCTCCAGGAAGTCACAGCAGGAATTTCTCAGGGGAGTGCCCTAGGCCCAACCATCTTCAGCTGCTTCATCAATTAAACTTCCTCCATCATCAGGTCAGAAGTGGACGTGTTTAATGATGTCTGCACAACGTTCAGCACCATGCTCAACTCCGCAAGACAGTGATGCAGGACCTGTCCATCTGTAGCAAGACTTGAACAATATTAAGGGAAGGGCTCACAAGTGCCAGATGATGACTATTTCCACCAAGAGAGAATACAGTCATTTCCCTTTACGTTCAATGGGATTATCATCCCCATGAATCCCCAACTATCAACATCTTGGGTGTTACCATTGATCAGAAACAGGTGAGCAAGATCAATACTGTGGCTATAAGAGAAGGTTAAATGAAAGGATTTCTGCACAGAGTAACTCACCTCCTGACTTCCCAAAACATTTCGACCATCTACAAGACACATGTCAGGAATTTGATTGAATACCATCCACTTGTCTGCATGAGTGCAGCTCAAGATTCAGGAAGCTCGCCACCATCCAGGATAACTCTGCTTGTTGACTGGTTCTCTACCCATCACCTTCAACATTCATTCCATCCACCACAGAGGTACAGAGCGAGTAGCGTGTACCATCTACAAGATGCAGTGCAACAATTCCCAATGGCCCGTTACAAACCTTCTAAACTTGTGATTTCTATCCCTAGAAGGACAAGCACATAAATGGAAACATCTCCACCTGGAAGTTCCCTTCAAATATACACATCATCCTGACTTGGATATATATTGCCGTTCCTTCACAGTGACTGGGTCAAAGTCCTGGGCCTCTCTTTTTCACAGCACTGTGGGTGCACCTACACCACAGGAGTCCCTTATTGCAGTAATGGCGGTATAATAGTGAGCATAGCTGCTTTCCAAACAGTTGATACGGGTTTAATTCCCAGTTGTCTCAGTTTGGAGTGGATGGAGAGAGGGCCAGGAGGTAGTAACCACAACCGGGCACCACGGTAGCACAGTGGTTAGTACTGCTGCTTCACAGCTCCAGGATCCCAGGTTCGATTCCCGGCTCGGGTCACTGTCTGTGTGGAGTTTGCACATTCTCTTCGTGTCTGCGTGGGTTTCCTCCGGGTGCTCCGGTTTCCTCCCACAGTCCAAAGATGTGCGGGTTAGGTTGATTGGCCAGGTTAAAAAATTTGCCCCTTAGAGTCCTGGGATGCGTAGGTTAGAGGGATAAGCGGGTAAAATATGTGGGGGTAGGGCCTGGGTGGGATTGTGGTCAGTGCAGACTCGATGGGCCGAATGGCTTCCTTCTGCACTGTAGGGTGTCTATGATTTCTATGGTTTCTATGAAAAGAGTTGGTCAATCCAATTTAGTCAAGTCTGCGGCTCCAAACTGAAGCAGTCGTGTGAAACATAGCTGAGGGTCGGAGGGTCAGTTGATCATTCAGCTACTCTGCGCCGGCCCTCGCTAAGTTCAAAAGGGAAATGGTGAATCTAATAGAGACACAGAGGAAACTGAAATCATCAGTTGGTAAAATAATTGCCGTTTGCGACTGGCTGTATATTGCTGTGAATTAGAAGAAGCTACAGAACTGGCCAATGGTGGTTCCGCTGTTGATGTGGTATACATGGATATTCAAGAGTCATCTGATGCAGTGACACAACAGACTTGAGGCAGACGCTCATAAAATAAATGGGAAAGTAGCAACGTGGATATAACATTGGATGAACAAAGAGTAATGGATATTTTTAAGGCTGGAGGATGCCGATTTTGGAGAACCCTAGCGGTCAGTATTGGGATCCTTGCTTTTCCCTGATATATATGAATGATCTAGGTCTTTGCAGTCGCGAGGAAAATTTCAAAGTTGGTTGATCACAAAAAAGTTTGAGGCATCGGAAACTGTGAGGAGGAGAGCTTGGGAATGAAATACGGACCTTGGTGGAGTGCGCAGATAGGTGGCAGATTAAGTTCAATGCAGAGACGTGTGAGATGATACTTTCTGGTAACATGCAATAACATGGAAGCAATATAAAGTAATCGGTAGAATTGTTAATGGAGTGCAGGATCAGAGGGACTGAACGTATATGTACAGTGATCATTGCCGTTGGCAGGGTAAGTGTAGATAGCAGTTAATAAAGAATACAGCATCTTGGGCTTTACTGCAATGAAATAGTTTATGTTTTTGGGCATCAGATAATAATTCATGAGTTTAAGTTTAATGTCTGTTTCTGTACTAAGAAAGGGCCAAAACTTTAATTTCACTTCATGTTGAACAAAGCTGCCTGCTTGCGGGTTTTTGGTTTCACTTTAAACTGTCCCTGCATTTTAATTTAAGGTTTATGACGTTGTAAGAACTATAGAGGTTAAAACAATGGCTGCTTATATTCAGAGGCCCACAATGAATGATAGGAGCACTGAGTTTCAGTTGCATCCAGTTAACCCAAGAAACAAGACAGTGTTCACAGAGGCTGCCAGTAGAGGCAGGGTAGTGCAGGGATTCAGAAAGCAGGAACCAGAAGATGAATTGCTGTCAGAAACCAAGGAGGAAAAGAGGAGTGCCAGGAAGACAGCAGTCAAAATGACAAAAAAACCTGAACCTGAACAAGCTACTGCTCCCGAAGTAAAAGAGAGGAGCACAGAGAGACTCCCAGTTAAAGACAGAGCTGCGAGGTGTGAACAGGTTAAAGTTTACTCACGAGAATCCAGACATCTGATATAATCCTAAAGTTGGTGACACCTTCATAGAACTTATGAGGCACTGGTGCCTGTTGGCATGGCTGAATATGAAGGAATAATGAAAGGAAACATTGAACTATTGGAGGGGGATTCTTGGTGAAGGCATCTGGTTTGTGAAAAGGCATCTTTGTTTGTGAAAAGAAAGCTGCTTTTTTTTCTCGAGTGGAGGTTAGAAACACTCGTGTGGAAGCAAGAGACCCAGTGAGATTAGTTTTTTCACAGTGTGACAAACATCTGGGGGGATTTGAAGAAGAATCCACTGAAGTTACTTTGGATGGAATCTGTGACTTAGTTTCAGACAGTGGTGTATCTGACCACAGGTGCCTTGTTGGTTTACATTGATTGTCTAATTTCTGAAAACATGTGAGCATAAGATCTATTTTGTAACTTGTGTCATCCTAACAGATCTGTAGACATCTGTGAAGTTAGATGGGGTGCAGTAGTGGTGCATTATAGTTATTTTTAGCAAAGATGTTCGTGTATTGTAAAAAAATAAGTTATGTTCGACTGACCCAGTGTTCTGCTCTTAGACCTGACTGTCCAGTAGTCAGCTGGGATTTTAAGATTGTCAATACGGGCATAGAGTACTCGAGCAAGGAGGCTGTGCTGAACCTGTAAAAGACATTAGTTAGATCTCACTTCAGCGTGTCATACTTTAGGAAGGCTTTGAACACATTGGAGTGAGTGCTGACGTGGATTACAAGATTGGTTACAGGGATGTGAAATTTCAGCCACGACGTTCAATTGAGGAGGTTTTGACTGTTCTTCTTGGAGGGAAGAATGCTAAGAGGAGATTTGATAGAAATGTTCCAGGTAGTCAGGGTGCTGGACAGAACAGGTCGCAAAAAATGTTGCTGCTCGGACAAGGATCAAGAACAAGCTTTAAAGTGATTTGTAAAAGAAGCCAATGTGATGCGAGGAAAGCCTATTTGTTTTACACAGTGTCTGGTTCAGGTCTGGAATTGAGGTGAAGGCGATTTTACGAGGCTGTAGTCAGAACCATGTTGAATGAAAACACATGGGTTGCTGTAACTTAACAGGGAGGTTTATTTTCACAGACCTTACGCACTCCATAAGGTTTAGTACTTACCTGGCAAGGAGAGTCAATGATCAGGCAGGCTTATCTCCCAGGATAAGGCTATCACATGACTCTCTGCGTGTGCTGACCCCTGCGATGTCCCAATTCCGGATATTCGACTGCAGAATTTGTGGTGGTGGGGGACTGCGTTCGCACTCTGCCCCATGTATTTCAGGCAATGCTAGCACCATCTCCAAAGGCAAACAGCAGCACTTTCAAACACAGCAGCTCTGGAGGGGGCAGTGAGGGAGCTCTGCTTACTGAATGAGGGGCTGAAGTGACAGAAAGAGAGCAAGGGTTGCTGCCCAATCACTAATTCCCCCTGGAGTGGATTCCCCCGGCTGCTCGCGCTCGGAGGGAGGTCCTGTTCTCTCAGGATGGGAGGTGGTTATCCCATCACTGCAAGCCAGTCTGGATGGAGATTGCTGGGAGGTCAGCAGGTTTCTGTCGTGGTTGCAGTGAGGAAAAGGATCAATGTCCTGATGTTTTCAAACAAGGTGAGTACAGCACAGCCTGATATGTGAATAAGGATGGGTGTGAAATTGTAGAAAGAACATCTCCACCCAGACACTGGCAATGCAAAGGCAGCAGCATCGACTGTCAGAGACATGTCCGTTAGGCTGACACCAGCATAGGCTAGAGCCGGGCTGACCAACATATACACTGGGCAAACACATGTCAATGTTTTTCTCACTCAAGGGGCCGATGAGTCAATTTCATAATGATAATGTTTGGCACAGCAGAAATTGCAATTAAAAACTAAACTGAAATATGAGCACAATAATGTGTAATAACTAAAGATGATTATTAGAGTTTAATCCTCATCAATCACAAATTGTTTCTCTCCCACATTTGCTGCAGATTGGATCAAAAAAATATCAATGGCAAACATGGGAAGGAAACGGGATGGGATTGAAGGTGCAGCTCCATGCAGATTCGTCCATTCAAACTGAGCTGTGTGACTGAGATTTTGGAAACTCGCTCCGGGGTTCGCATTGCGGGGCTTCGAGGGTCACATTCACCCCTTGGTCCACACGTTGGACAGCCCAATTTATGTCCAAGCACATAAATTGTTACTCACTCATCAAACACATGCACAAGCCCAGGGTTGTCCAACGTGTGGACCAAGGGGTGAATGTGACCCTCGAAGCCCCTCAACATCATCAGGGAATGAGTGAAGAAGAGTGGAGACATCCAGATATTGCCATCCTTACACCAATGTTAGTTAAAGTGCTGGATCAGGAAGGCCTGGGGGCATAGTGGGTAATTACTGCTGGTGAGATGGGTTGAGTGGGTGGCCTAATGAATGGGCACAGAAGAGCGTCTGTTGAGGACAAAACATAGAGCTTGTGTATCATCACTGGTCATAGAGAGCAGTCTGAAGGATGTATTGGGATAAGAACAAAATAACCAGGAGCAGCAGAAGGCCATTCACCCCCTCGAGCATACTCCATCACGGCACAATTATTTTCCCGCTCGCTCCTCTGTAACCCTTGATTTGCTTCTCAATCCGAAATCATTCCTAACTCAGCTTTGAATATATTCAATGACTCTGCCTCCATAAGTCTCCAGGGAATGGAATTCCCTCACTCGCGAGCATCTAAGAAATACATTTCTCCTCCTCTCAGTCTTAAGGGACTGACAATTACATTTTAAAATTCATCCCCTTGTTCTAGTCTCTTTGCAAGAAGAAAAAGCCTCTCAGCAACCATCCTGCCTCGTCTCCTCAGGATATAATTTGTCTCAATGCGATCACCTTTTAATCTTCTGAACTTTATAGACATTGCTCTATAAATAAACCGCTCTATCCCCGGAATCCGTCGAGTGAACTTTCTCTGAACTTGTTCTAATACAATTCTATCCTTTCTTATGTAAAGAGCCCAACATGATACACATTTCTCCAGTTGCGTTCTGACGAAGGCTGTGTAAAACTGCAGCAAAACTTCCATACTCTTACATTTCATTTCTATTGCAATTAAAAAAAACATGAACAAACAGGAGCAGAAGTCAGTCATTCCGTCCTTCAAACTCACGCCAACATTCAATGTGATCATGGCTGATCTTTTACTTCAACACCACCTCCAACATTATCTCTGCATTTCTCGATGTTTTTAATCAGAAAAAATATATCCAGCTCAGTCCTGCACAAAATAAATGACTGTACCCCTCAGCTCTCTGGGGAAAAAATTCCAAAATTCACCAGCATTCTAATGGAAACCATTATTCTCAGACTGTGTCCCAGGTTTCAGACCCTCCAGCAACGTTTCTGCATCTGGCCTATTGAACCCCGTAAAATAGTGTCTGCTTGAAAAAGACCAGCTGTCATTCTTCTAAAGGCCTGAGAATAAAGTTTTTTTTTGTTCCTCATAGGACAACCCTAGCTGTCCTTGGATCTGTTCTAATGGACAGTTTTTACATGCCAAGTACATCTTTCCTTCGGTCAGGAGACCAAAACTGTACACAATACTCCAGGTGTAGTCTTAGAAAGGTTGCATATAATTGCAGTAAGAAATCTTTTTCCTCAACTCAAATCATCTTAGCATAATGGCTAACATACTATTTGTTATCTTAACTTCTCTCATCTTCGCTTTCAGTGCCTCATCAACAAGAAATCAAAATAACTTTGGAGTTGTCTTAATTTCTGTTTTTTTTTCTGGAAAATTGGATAACGTCACATTTTTACGCACTGTAGTCTTCCTGGCAAACCTTTGGTCACTCCCTGAGCCTCTCCACATCCCGTTCAAACATCTTTGCATTCTGCTCACAGTTCAGATTTCCACCTAGTTTTCTATTAATCGCACATTTGGAAATATTATATTCGATCCCCACATCCATAACATTGCTACAAATTGTGAACAGTTGAGACTCAAACACTGATCCCTGCGGTACTCCACTAGTTAGAGTCTATCAACCCAAAAATAACCCATTTATTCCAACTCCTTGTTTCTGTCCACTAACCAGTTCTCAATCCATGCTGGTATATTACACACAATTCCATGTGCTCCAATTTTCTTTAATAACCGCTTGTGTTTGAATCTAGCAACTATAGAATCCTTAGTGTAGGAGGAGGTCATTCGGCCCATCGAGATAATCTGACTGGGTATTTTACCAAGGTCCGCTCCCCAAAATATCACAAATTTACTCGAGCTAACCCACCTAACTTACACATCTTTGGACACTAAGGGCAATTTTACCATGGCCAATCCAGCTACCCAGCACATCTTTAGAGTGTGGGTGGGAACCAGAGCACCCAGAGGAAACACAGGCGGACGCGGGAAGAATGTACAAACTCCACACCGACGGTCACCCAAGGCTGGAATTGAATCTCGGTCCCTGGCGCAGTGATACAGCTGTGCTAACCCTTGTGTCACAATGCCAGCCTTTTGTAAATCCATGTTGGCCCTGTCTAATCCTGCCATTAATTCTTCAGTGTTCTGTTATCACTTCCTTTATTATAGATTACTGGAGTATCAATGTCAGACTAACAGATCTGCAACTGCCCTTTTTCCCATAACCCCACATATTTACGCAGCTAATCCCCCTAAGGAACACATCTTGGACACTAAGTGGCAATTTAGCATGGCAAATCCACCTAACATGCACATTTTGTGGACTGTGGGAGGAAGCAAGAGCACCCAGAGAAAACCCACACAGAAACAAGGAGAACGTGCAAACTCCACACAGACAGTCGTCCAAAGCTGGAATGAACCCGAGTCCTTTACGCTGTGAGGCAGCAGTGCTAACCACGGTGCCACATCTTCGCTTAATCTAATAGAGTCCTTGAATTAGCAACGGCTGGAACACTTCTGCTGCTGTTTTTCAAATGAAAGGAATGTATTTTGTTGGAAACATCACACATTTGCACATCACCATGTCTAAAACAACTTGTTTTGTCTTTGACACTGGAATGTGCTTCTCCAGGAAATTGCTTGAATACATTCTCTGAATTAATTTTCTATTCAACGGCGGCACGGTAGCACAGTGGTTAGCACTGCTGCTTCACAGCTCCAGGGACCTGGGTTCGATTCCCGCTTGGGTCACTGTCTGTGTGGAGTTTGCACATTCTCCTCGTGTTTGCGTGGGTTTCCTCCGGGTGCTCCGGTTTCCTCCCACAGTCCAAAGGTGTGCGGGTTAGGTTGATTGGCCATGCTAAAATTGCCCCTTAATGTCCTGGGATGTGTAGATTAGAGGGATTAGCAGGTAGGATATGGGGTAGGGCCTGGGTGGGATTGTGGTCGGTGCAGACTCGATGGGCCGAATGGCCTCTTTCTGTACTGTAGGGTTTCTATGCTGATTTCTATGATTTTGATAATCTGATTCATGCAAAAGACCTAAATTCAGAAGCGAATTATACAGTAAATGGCAGAACCCATCAGAGCATTGACCTACAGAGGGATCTGTGCGTACAAGTGCACAGATCCCTGAAAGTGGCAAGACACGTGGATGAGGTGGTCAAGAAGGCAAACAGCATGCTTGTCTTCATCGACCACAGCATCGAGTATAAAAGTTGGCAAGTTATGTAACAATAGTATGAAACCTTCCTCAGGCCACATTTGGAATATTGCTTGCTGTTCTGTTCGCCACACTCTCAGAAGGATGTGGATGCTTTGGAGAGGTGCAAAGAAGTTTGACCTGAATGTTGCCTGATCAAGGAGGGTTAAGGTACGAGAAGAGGTTGGATAATCACGGATTGTTTTCACTACAAAAAGGGATTCGGAAGGGTGACCTGATAGAGGTATACACAATTATGAGACGCCTCGAACTGGTGGATATTCAGAGACTTTTTCCCATTGTCAAATGGTCAACTGCAATAAGGCACAGGATGAAGGTGAGAGGGGCAATGTTTAGGGGAGATGTATGGGGTCCGTTTTCACACAGAGGGTGGGGGTGCCTGGAATGCACTGCCAATGTTCGTGGTGGAAGCAGGCACATTGCCAATATTCAAGGTGTATCTTAATAGATAGATGAACAAGAGAGGAACAGAGGAATAGAAACCACGTATGGGCAGTAAGTACTGGGTCTGAATAAGGATTAGGAGTCACCAATGGCTTGCTGGGCCGAAGGGCCTGTTGCTGTGTTGTGTCGTTCTTTGTTTTTCTTTGTATATGAAGATTAAAACAGCCCGTGATTATTGCAGTATGTTTTTTACAAGAGCCCATTCCTGTGTCCTGTGTCGGAGTTTCTGAATATTGTTAGGGGCCTAGAAATGATTCCCACAAGTGACCTTTTAACTATTAAGATTAATTCTTATCTCTACCGAAACTGATTTTGCATCTTGATCATTGGAACGAAGTTCACCTCTCGCGACTGTACTACCATCTGTCACTAACAGTGCGACTCCACCACCATGTCCTGTCGTCCATTGACTGTCATGTATTCACTCTCCCCACTTTCACAAATCAATGGATGCTGTGTCCGGGGAGAGCCATGCGCATCTGATGAGGAGGAGGGGACCTCAGAGGGTGCACCATAACATTATTCCCCTACTCCCTGAACATAAGGATTTGTGGGACTGACATCCCATTGCTCAGGGATCAGAGAGGGAAGCAACAGGAGTCAGAGGAAAAGCAATTTTCCTTATTCATAACTGACGCCAATAGTAATGGGCAGTGTTTTTTAGTCAAATATCAGTGGTAAAAATATATTGTTGAATATTCAGTTATTATAAACACAATCTCACACAGTCGGCTACTTACTGCAGTTTCTGTATTTTACAGTCCGGATTCCTGAGAGCCACAGACAGCAGTTTCACTCCTGAATCTCCCAGTTTATTGAAACCCAGATCGAGATCTGTCAGTGAGCGGTTTGTACTGAGAGCAGAGGCCAGGTCCTCGGCACAAGAATCTGAGAGATCATTATCATCGAGACTGGAGATCAGAGAGAGAGAAAAATAAAAAGGAATCAGGGTAAATCCACAGTGTTTTTAAGAATAAGATCATGAACAATAATAATGTACAGCGCGGGACATTCAAGAAACACAACTACAGTTCATACAGAAGTCAAAATTATATTGATGCTGTAAATCTGGAATATAAATAAAATATGTTGGAAACTCTCATCAGGTCAGGCAGCACCTGTGAAGAGAGAAACAGATTGAGTTTCAGTTCAATTAGTGAAACTTAGAAATTGGAAATAGCAGTGAATTAAATTGTTTTAAGTGACAGGGAGCTGGGGATGGGCGGGTGACAAGGAAAGAACAAAATGGCAGTGCCGGAGTGATCAAATGACAAAAAGGATGATGGTGAAAGGGAAGAGCAGAGGATTCCCACGTGCACCATATGGAAGATGAAGTTTTGGAGCTGGGATACCTGGAGGCTCGGTGGGCAATCGCTGATGGTGAGATGGGTTGTCGATCCAGAGAGAGTGAGTGAATGGATGGACACAGGAGAGACTCTGCTGCTGAGTCCATTACTTGGTGCTCATCATTGGTCACATGGAGCTCTGGATTCGGAACAGTCTGCAGGACATGTTGGAATGTGCATTACCCTCTAACATTCTTCACTCTCTCACAAATCAACTGCTGCGGTGAGTGAGCAACAGGTGTGCACCTCTGAGGATGAGAAGGGGTCGTCGGAGGATGGATTGTCATATTATTCCCCATAACGCCTGCTAGAGCAGAGAATGTCTCACACGAGTAGCAAAGGGGTTACAATCTGGCAGCACAGGACAGCACACACAAACCCGAGCAGCTGATGGAGGGAGCATTAGCTGAGTTCACTCACACTCTAGAGGGGAGAGGGCAGAGCCAGCTTGTGGAAGGTGAAATGTGAATGGAGTCTTTAACGATGCAGCAGATACTGGAGCTGCAGCGAAGGGTATTTAAACATCCGGTGGAATTTCGAAAGGCTCTGTGTATCCATACACACAGGATGGAGGAGTCAATCCAGGCCAGCACTGTTACCATGTCTCAGGTATGAGCACAAATAGCATCCTCCACAGAGAGATTGGTGACCTTCATGGAGAGTCACATCCAGCCTATCACCCACAGGAAATACACATGAACCTACATGTTCTCACCACCTCCATGAGCTCTGTGGAACACGGGCTGCGGGAGGAGTGGGAAAATGTGTCTGGTGCAACTGTCAGGACTTCCCAGCTGAACAGGGAGGGTCCGGTTTGCCCTGAATGGATGTCAGAGTGGCTGCCTGCAGCATTTGGAGCTCCTCTCAGGATGCCCATGGTGTGGGCAGTGGGTCCTCTTCTGCTCCGACTGTGACACAAGCACCTTACGAAGCTCTGATGATAGAGACAACTCCAGCATCTGTGCAGACGACCCGCAATTGGCCGGATCCTTCCAGGACTCAGGAAATCCGAGGACAAAGGCCACGGTCATCGAAATTCTCAGAGGAGAGGAGAGAGATAAATACCCTGCCTGTGGCTCAGGGGAAAGTGCAGGGATGGTGGTGGTTGTCATGGTGGGGTTATTTCCTTGGGTTTCACAGGGTTATACTTTGTTGTTACTGGTCACTTTGTTCTGTATGTATTTTCAGTAAATTCAGAGATAGAGCACCACTAACAAAATCCTTCACCATATCACTGTGTCTTTAACAGTTCACTGGGAATGTGAGATGGGAAATACAGCACTGAATGAGGTCAATACGATTCCAGTGCCTTTGTTTCATGTAGTGACGGCTCCAGGGAAATTATAAAACATTCACAGGAACAGCAACAGTGCTGCAGATGGTGAAGATTTATTACACTGAATGGCTGTGTGAGTTAAGGTTCGTAGAAATTATATCTGCATTACTGAATCTCCATCCTCCCTGACACATATCCCATGTCCCTGGCCTGTGATCCATGGGGTTCCTCATCATGAAGCACCAGGTCAAGATTGTATTGCATCACACTTTGTGCAAAGCTTCTCCAATCTAACTCCAGGTTGTATAGCGCACAGCACAACACCAGGACATTTGAGACCCTCGCTGAGTATATTGAATAGTTCCACCAGATCTATCTTTAGAATTTCTCTGGCCTGTGCAATGGTCACGCAAGTTGTGCTGTCGCAGCTGTTTTCTCTCTCTTCTGTGACTGTTTGGGTTACACACGGGCACAATTACCCATCCCTTCAGTGGGTAGCGCTTGTCTTTATTAATTCTTTCATGGGATGATGGTATCACTGGCAATGCAAACACTTGCAGCCCATCCTCAATTGCCCTTGAGAAGGAGGTAGTGAGCCTTCGTCTTAAATTCTGCAGAACATCTGGTACAAAACCGTCAGGAAGGGACATTCGGGATTATGATCCCGCATCAGTGATGGAAAAGCAATATATTCCAAGTCAGAATGGTGTGTGGTTTGGAAAGAAATCTGAAGCTGGTTCGAGTTCCATCCTTCTTATATCCTTGTCCATCTCGGTGATGGATAGTACTGTTTGGATGATGCTGGCTCAGGAACCTTGGTGAGATGTTACATTCCACCTTGTATGTGGTAAAATACTGCCACTGTGCGTCAGTGGTGGAGACAGTCAATGTTTAATTTGGTGAATGGCCAGCTGATCCAGTGGGCTCCTTTTCCATGGATGAGCTTCTTCAGTGTTTTTGAACCTGCAGTCAATCCAGCAAGATGAGCGGATTCCATCACACTGCTGACTTGTGCCTTGGAGATGGTGGACAAAGATTTGGGAGACAGGAGGCGAGTTCCTCATCTCCGAATTCCCAGACTGTGATCTACCCTTGGAGCCATAGTGTTTACAGTTCAGTGTCTGTTCAATGGTCCCAGTGCGCCCCCACCACCCAGGATATTGATGGTCGAGGATTCAGCGATGGTGCTGCCATTAAATGTAAAGGGAATTTCGTTAGATTCCCTTCTGTTGGAGATGGTCCTTGCTTGGCATTTGTGCAGTGAAAATTATTTGCTATTTATCAGGTTCAGCCTGAACGTTCTTCAGACCTTAAGACGGTAGCTCTGTCGAAGAGTCATCCAGATTCGAAGGGTGAGCTGTTCTCTTTCCACAGAAGCTGTCAGACATGCTGAGCCTTCCAGCATTTTCTGTTTTGTTCAGATCTAGCTGTTTATGGACATGGACTGCTTCAGTCTCTGAGGAATTGTCAAAAGTACTGAACATTGAGCAATCATTCGTGAGCATCCTCATTTCTGACATTATACTGGAAGGATGGTCATTCATAAAGCAATTGAAGGTGGTTGGGCTTTGGACATCACCCTCAGGAACTCCTGAAGTGATGCTCATGAGCCACTTTTCTGATGATCAAGAGCAGGCTGATGGAGTGGCAATTCATCAGATTGGATTTGCCCTGCTTTTTTCCACATTGTCCGGTAGATCCAGTGTTGTAGCTATCCTGGAACAGCTTGGCTCGGGGAATTTGAGAGTGGATCCCTCGGCATAAAACTCATCAGAATTCAATGTAGTTTGTAATCTGCCTTACCAATATACAGCAGTTTTCTATGTTTAATCAAACTGAGAAGCCGACAGACATAAACATCTGTAATCTGAATGACAAATTAAACTAAATTGAACATGCGACCAGCCATATCTGGTAATTCTATAAACATTTAATTGTTTTCTCCATCATGTTTATTCTCATGAATGGTTTTGAGAATAATTATAAATGATTAGTTAAACCTTTCACTCCTGAATCTCGCAGTTTATTGTAACTCAGTTTCAGACACATCACTGACTGGTTTGTACTGAGAGCAGCGGTGAGAATATCTGAGGCTGTTACTCTCCAAACTGGAGATCAGAGAGATAAAAATTTCAGGAATCAGAGTGAATCCGTGGTGTTTAACACGAATACTGACAGGAATGATGTGGAATGGTTATTAATGGCACTATTACTGACACTGATAATTTACAGTGTCAGACATCCACTGATTATTCACGCAATCTCACATAGTCTGATACTTACTGCAGTTTCTGTATTTTACATTCTGGATTCCTCAGAGCCGCAGACACTAGTTTAACTCCTGAATCTCGCACTCTATTGCCACCCAGACTAAATGGAGAAAGTGAGAAACACATTAAATTCAGATTAATGTTCAGCAGAAAAAATAGCTGGATCTATTTTTGTGTCAGAAACTTAGCACCAGTGGTGAACTGATTCAAATTACGATACTAAACCTCACCCAAGTTGATCTTTCTCTACACCCTAGCGATGACTGTAACACTACATTCTGGACTCTTTCCTTTCCTTCCCTATGTACGGTATGCTTTGGCACTAATAAATGTGACAATATTAAATCAGATAATATCAAACCCTTTCTGTTGAATGGAAACGGCAATAGTCAGCATTGAAAAATGATGAACAATTCACTCTCACTGGTTTGCCTCGTGGGGGAATCCACTTTAACACCTCTCAAAATGTATATTTTGTTTAATTGCCTATGAGATATGGTTGTCGCTGGCTAGACCAGCATTTATTTCCCACTGCTAATGGCCCCTAGAGGAGGTGATGACCACATCCTGTGAACAAGCAAGTAATTTATAAACATGTCCCACATTCTGGTCTCATTTCCTGATCATCAGAAATACCCTCCTGAATCTGACTGACCCTGCGAAGTTTCCGGAAAATGAAACCATTTCTGATGTGACATAAATCCAGGATTTAATGAGAATTGTACATTTTACTGAGGGTTATATGATAAAGCTGTGAGAGTGGATCCCTCTGGATTCCCTGTGCTTCTTAACTATTGACATTATAACATCTGTATAATATCTCAGGGTGAGTTATTGTTTGAAACTGTGCTAATTGTTGCTTTAACGTCCATCCCTTTGATTTTATACAACAAGGAAAGATTATTCTCCCATTAGAAAGTTGAAATATTTCTGTTTGATTAGTTTATATGGGAGGAGTGTCTCCCGCTACATTCTATATTAAACAAGCTCTACATTTTCGCAGGTATGGCTAGTGTTCTGTCTCCGGGAATTACCAGGAGTTCCCTCTTCCAGTAGATCCTCACATAGGAAAAGGATCAAAAAATCCTGTTTCATATCACTGAGATTTTCCAGCAGCATGTTTCCTCATCCAGGAAATTCTGGTTTCCTCAGATCAGAAGGAACTTGGGGTCCGGGTCCATAGGACTCTAAAATCGGCCCCGCAGATGGAGGAGCTGGTTAAGAAGGCAAATGGTGTGCTGGCCTTTATCAATCGAGGGATTGAGTTTTGGAGTCCGGGGATAATGATGCAGCTATATAAGACCCTCGTCAGACCCCACTTGGAGTAATGTGCTAAGTTCTGGTCGCCTCATTACAGGAAGGATGTGGAAAAGATTGAAAGGGTGCAGAGGAGATTTACAAGGATGTTGCCCGGATTGAGTGGCATGCCTTATGAGTATAGGCTGAGGGAGCTCGGTCTTTTCTCCTTGGAGAGACGTAGGATGAGAGAAGACCTAATAGATGTATATAAGATGTTGACAGTCATAGATCGGGTGGACTCTCAGAGGCTTTTTCCCAGCCTGCAAATGGCTGCTACGAGAGGACACAGGTTTAAGGTGCTGAGGGGTAGGTACAGGGGAAATGTTAGGAGGAAGTTTTTCACACAGAGGGTGGTGGGCGAGTGGAATCGGCTGCCGTCAATGGTGGTGGAGGCAAACTAAAGCGGGTCCTTTCAGAGACTCCTGGATGAGTCCATGGGACATAATAGGATGGGGAGTTATAGGTAGGCCTAAAAGGTACGGATGTGTTCGGCACAACTTGTGGGGCCGAAGGGCCTGTTTTGTGCTGTCGTTTTCTATGTTTCTATGTTTCTAGATCTAAGCTCTGCAGTCCTGCCACATTTAGTTATGAATGGTAGTGCACGATGAAACAACAGAAGGAGGAGGCTCCACAAATATCCTATCCTCTGATCGGAGGAGAATAGCACATCAGTGCAAAAGATATGGCTCAAATATTAGCAACTAACTTCAGTGGCTGAACCATCCAGATGTCCCCAGCATTATAGATATGTCATCAGCTCATTCGATTCACTCCACATGATGTCAAGAAATAGCTAAAGGTAATGGATACTGCAAAGATCATAGGTCTTGATAATATTCCAGTAATTGTACTGAAGATTACTGCTCCAGAAGTTGTTTTGTTCCGAGCCAAGCTGTTCCAGTAGAGCTACAACCCATACTGATGTTTACCCAAAATAGTGGGAAATTGCCCAGATATGACAGTAAATAAAAAGGAGAGAACAAATCCAATCTGTCCATTTACCACCCCATCAGTCGACTCTCGATCACCACAGAATAATGGAAGGCTAACGAGATTAACAAGTGGCACTTAATTAGCAATGACCTGCTCGCTGACTCTGAGCTTGTGCTGACTCAGGGTCACTCAGTCCTTTACCTCATGACAGGCTTGATGCAAACACGGACAGCAGAGCTGAACTCAGGATGAGGGGGAAGAGTGTCTGCCCTTGACATTAAGACAGAATACGACCACATGTCGCAAAAAGGAACCAGAGAAAAACCACTCTGCCTGTTGGAGTAACACCAGCACAAAGGAAGATAGTTGTGGTTGTTGGGCCATCTACAAGATGCAGTGCAACAACTCACCATGGCTCGTTACACAGCACCTTCCAAACTTGGAATTTCTATCCCTGGAAGGACAAGGGCAGCAGATGAATGTAAACATCACCACCTGGAAGTTTCCTTTCAAGATACACACCATCCTGACTTGGAAATTTATCATTCCTTCACAGTGACTGGGTCAAAATCCTGGGACTCTCTTTCTCACAGCACTGTGGGTGCACCTACACCACAGGTGTCCCTAAATGCAATGATGATATAATAGTGAGCATAGTTGCTTTCCAAGCAGTTGATACGTTTAATTCCCAGCTATCTCAGTTTGTCGGAGTGGGTGAAGAGAGGGTCATCTCATCTCCAGGATATTACAGCAGGAATTTCTCAGGAGAGTGCCCTCGTCCCAACCATCTTCAGCTGCTTCATCAATTAAATTTCATCCATCATAAAGTCAGAAGTGGAGATGTTTGCTGATGTCTGCACAACGTTCAGCACCATTCTCGGCTCCTCAAGATAGTAATGCAGGACGTGCCTATATTTAGCAAGGCTTGAATAATATTCAAGAAAGGCTGACAAGTGCCAGGCGATGCCCATCTCCACCAAGAATTAATACAATCATCTCCCTTTACATTCAATGGGATTATCATCACCTGAATCCTGACTATCAGCATCTTGGATGCCACCATTGAACAGAAACAGACTAGACATATCAATACTGTGGCTTTTAGAGAAGATTAAAGGCCAGGAACTCTGCGCAGAGTAACTCACCTCCTGACTCCCAAATACATTTCCACCATCTACAAGACACATGACAGGAATTTGATTGAATACCATCCACTTGTCTGCATGAGTGCAGCTCAAGATTCAGAAAGCTCGCCACCATCCGGGATAACTCTGCTTGTTGACTGGTTCTCCACCCACCACCTTCAACATTCATTCCATCCACCAGAGGTACAGAGCTAGCAGTGTGTACCATCTACAAGATGCAGTGCAACAACTCCCAATGGCCCGTTACACAGGACCTTCCAAACTTGTGATTTCTATCCCAAGAAGGACAAGGGCAGCAGATAAATGGAAACATCACCACCTGGAAGTTTCTTTCAAAAATACACACCATCCTGACTTGGAAGTATATCGCCGTTCCTTCACAATGACTGGGTCAAATGTCCTGGGACTCTTTTTCTCACAGCACTGTGAGTGCACCTACACCACAGAAATATCTAAATGCAATGATGGTGATATAATAGTGAGCATAGTTGCTTTCCAAGCAGTTGATACAGATTCAATTCCCAGCTATCTCAGTTTGTTGGAGTGGATGAAGAGAGGTCCGGGAGCCAGCAACCCCAACCTAAAAGAGTGGGTTAATTCATTTTCGTCAAATCTGCGGCTCCAGCCTGGAGCAGTAGTGCTAAACTTAGCCGAGGGTCGGAGGGGACTTGATCATTCAGCTACTCTGAGCCGGCCCACGTTTAGTTCAAAAGGGAAATGGTAAATCTAATAGTGACACAGAAGAAAACTGAGTTCATTTTTTGGTTAAAAAAAATTGCCATTTGCGACTGGATTTATACTGTTGTGAATTGGAAGATGCAACAGAAAAGTTCAATGGTTGTTCTGCTGTTGATGCGGTGCACATGGATATTCAAGAGTCATCTGATGCAATCTGAGTCATATGAGCAAGCAATATAAAATAATCGTTAGAATTGTTAACGGATTGCAGGAGCAGAGGGACTGGGCGTATGTACAGTGATCATTGCCGTTAGCAGGCAAGTGTAGGTAGCAGTTAATAAAGAACACAGCATCTTGGGCTTTTCTGTTATGTAATAGTTTATTTTTGTGGGCATTAGACAATAACTCATGAGTTTAAGTTTAATTGGTGTTTCTGTGCTTGTGGCTAAGAAATGGCCAAAACTTTAATTTCATTTCATGTTAAACAAAGCTGCCTGCCTGCCTGGTTTCACATTAAACTTTCCCCGCATTTTAATTGAAGGTTGACGACGTTGTAAGAGTTATAGAGGTTAAAAGAATGGTTGCTTCTATTCAGAGGCCCACAATGAATAATAGAATCACTGAGTTTCAGTAACAACCAGTTAATCCAAGAAACAAGACGGAGTTCACAGAGGCTGCCAGTGGAGGCAGCGCAATGCAGTGATTCAGAAAGCAACCCGAACTGATGATGTTACCAGTGATCACGTGACTTATAAAGGGACATTGTCCCAATATAACACACACCTACTGTAATACATAACAGAGGTAGAGCGCAGTAAAATAACTGATAATAATTAGCCACAAACTGTAAGCTGTATCGAACAACAGAAACTAATTTCTGTATAGCATCGTACATAATCAGATGGTTTCTGCTGGGAGAGGGAAAGATCCTTTTTCACATTTTGGAGGGAGGCCTTTACAGCTCTAATTATTTAAAACTCTTCCCAATAATGTTTTTATTCATTCATGGAACGTGGGCATCGCTGGTTTTGCCAACATTTATTGCCCACGCCTATTCCACGAGAATCTGCCTTCTTGAAATGATGTAGTTTTATCGGAGAATCATAGATTTATTACAGGTTCAGAAGGAGGCTAATCGGCCCATCATATCAGCATCTGCTCTCAAATGAGCATTATTACTTTGTGCCATTCTCCCACACTTTCTCTGTGTCAATTGGACATTGTTTCTCTCTTGACGTCCTCGAATGAACATGCCTCTGTTTTATTAGAACAAAGGAAATGGCTTCTCAACAATGAAAATATCCGCTTTGAGACCAAACAGTTACCTCAACTCCTGACATTTGTGTAGAACGGGTCCCAGCCGCTGGAGCCCTTCACACTGAATGTAGCATTGCTGTAGATCGAGGTGTTTTATTGTATCACAGAGTCCAATGACATGAGACAGGACCGCACAGTCAATCGGGGTCAGTCGCAGTCCGCTAAATGAAAGTGTTTCCATAGATCCCACTGTGTTCCGAGCCAGTGCTTTATTCTGAGACTCAAATAGGTAGTGGAATGTGTTTAGGAGCTTCCTTGTCCCAGATTCTGTCTGTCTGTATAGAAGACAGAGGGTGGTAGTGGAAGGGTCTTTTTCCGGCTGGAGGCCACTGACTAGTGGTGTACCGCAGGGCTCTGTATTGGGACCTCTGCTGTTTGTGATTTATATAAATGATCTGGAAGAAGGAGTAACTGGGGTGATCAGTAAGTTTGCGGACGACACAAAACTGGCAGGACTTGCAGATAGTGAGGAACATTGTCAGAGGCTACAGAAGGATATAGATAGGCTGGAAATTTGGGCAAGGAAATGGCAGATGGAGTTCAATCCTGATAAATGCGAAGTGATGCATTTTGGTGGGAATAATGTAGGGAGGAGCTACACGATAAATGGAAGAACCATAAAGGGTGTAGAGACGCAGAGGGACCTGGGTGTGCAAGTCCACAGATCATTGAAGGTGACGTCACAGGTGGAGAAGGTGGTGAAGAAGGCATATGGCATGCTTGCCTTTATAGGACGGGGCATAGAGTATAAAAGTTGGGGTCTGATGTTGCAGATGTATAGAACGTTGGTTCGGCCGCATTTGGAATACTGCGTCCAGTTCTGGTCGCCACACTACCAGAAGGACGTGGAGGCTTTGGAGAGAGTACAGAGGAGGTTTACCAGGATGTTGCCTGGTATGGAGGGGCTTGGTTATGAGGAGCGATTGGGGAAACTGGGGTTGTTCTCCTTGGAAAGACGGAGGATGAGGGGAGACTTAATAGAGGTGTATAAAATTATGAAAGGCATAGATAGGGTGAACGGTGGGAAGCTTTTCCCCGGGTCGGTGGTGACGTTCACGAGGGGTCATAGGTTCAAGGTGAAGTGGGGAAGTTTAACACAGATATCAGAAGGACATATTTCACACAGAGGGTCGTGGGGGCCTGGAATGTGTTGCCGGGCAAGGTGGTGGAGGCGGACACACTGGGAACGTTTAAGACTTATCTAGACAGCTATATGAACGGAGTGGGAATGGAGGGATACAAAAGAGTGGTCTAGTTTGGACCAGGGAGCGGCGCGGGCTAATTGTTCCTTGTTTCTCGTTTCAAGGCTTCATTCTATGATCATCTTGCTGGTGCCAGTACAGAGCGAGACTGCGGATAGTTGGGAACCTGTCTCGGGGGCAGGGAATTCATATGGTGTTCGTGGAAGTGGAAATGACGGGTTGGGAAACATTTTCCGATCAGGGCCATTGTGATCTCCTGGACTCGTTTCGATCGCCTCAGGGGGTCGGAGAGGAATTTCCCAGATTTTTTTTTTCCCCATATTGGCCCTGGGGTTTTTCACTCTGGGTTTTCGCCTCTCCCTGGAGATCACATGGTCTGGAATGGGGGGGGGGGGGTGGGGGTAAGTTAATAGGTTGTAATAAACAAAGCATCGTAGCTGTGAGGGACAGCTCGGTGGATAGGATATTGGTATGTAGATAGGCTGGGAAATTGGGCGGGGATCCTGGATTCAGGATTCAATCCTGGACCGGGGAGCGGCGCGGGCTTGGAGGGCCGAAGGGCCTGTTCCTGTGCTGTATTGTTCTTTGTTCTTTGTTCTTTGTGTCTCCAATCTGTCCTTCAACCCTCTCCTTCACCCAGTCAATCACTCGGCAGGTTGTTTGATGAAGAAATGGACCCAGAATCTCCTCCAGGGGTCGAGCTGACTGTGGGGAGGAGAGACCAGCAACAAAACGGAGAAATATCTCAAATCGCCCATCTTCTTCGCTGTGGGCTTCACTGAGGAGTTTCCCGATCTCCCTGGGATCTGGAGTCAGGAATGGTGTGAGTGCAGCTACAAACTCTTGAATGGTGAGGTGTGGGAATGTGTAAACCACACTCTGGGCAGAATCATCTCTCTCCAAAAGTTCCATCAGGAACCCAGACAGGAACTGGGAAGGTTGTAGATTGTACTCAATCAAATCTTCATCTCTAAACACAATCTTCTTCTCGGAGACTCCTGTGAAGGCCATCTCACCAAGCTTCAGTAACACATCACGGGGGTTTTCAATCTCTCGGCCATGGTTTTTCAGAATGTTGTAAATATAGTAGGAATATAGTTGGGTGATGGTCTTGGGAACTTGCTGCCGTTTCCTCTTTCTTTGTATAAAGAAGGGACCCAGTGACAGACCGAGGATCCAGCAGTAGGAAGGGTTGTAACACATGGTGTACAGGATCTCGTTCTCCTCCACGTGTTTGAAAACAGCCGCTGCCACCGCCTGATCTTCAAAAAACTTGTTGAAATATTCCTTCCGTTCATCACCTACAAATCCCAGGATTTCAGCCCAGACACTGATGACAGCCTTTTCCAATAAACGTAATGCAGTGGGGCGGCTGGTCACTAGCACTGAACATCCTGGGAGCAGCTTGTGCTGTATTAAACTGTACACAATGTCAGACACTTCACACCAGCATTCAGGATCTGTGCACATGGACTGAGGTTCTGTATTCCTCCGATTGTCGGCAAAATCAATACTGTCCTTGAATTCATCCAAACCATCGAATATAATCAGCAATCCCTCTGGGTTCTTGCAGAGCTCTCCCAGAATATTTCCAAAGTAAGGATAGAAAAACAGTATCAAATTCCTTAGGTTTATTCTACAGTTAATAGTGTTCAAATCCCGGAATTTAAAACTGAAAACAAATTGAAAGTGTGGGTATATTTTCCCAGTGGCCCAGTCATAAACAATCTTTTGTACCATTGTTGTTTTTCCAATTCCCGGAACTCCGCTCACTGCTGCTGAACTCCCAGATTTTTTTCTGAAAAATGTAAATTTGCGCAAAATGCTGCTCTGAAATAATTGATCTATTCGGATTTTCTCCAGTTCTTTCCGGAGATGTTTCTTTCTCCATTCTTCATGGTCTCGGCCTCTTGCCAGCAGTTCATGTTCTACAAGAGTCCGATCTCGAACAGCGGAAATAACCGTCAGCTCAGCGTATCGATCAACCAGCTGGAAAATCTTAACCTTCTCCTTTATGAGGATAGTGTTCACTCTCAGTCTTTCAGTTTGTTCCCTGAGTGTCTCCTTGTGTTTCTGTTGAAGATCTTCAATTAGAACAGAGAGACATGTCAGTTGCATTAAAACACAGTCTTTGCTGAATTGTTAGACTTACTTTACAGTGTCAGTCAAGGTTTGTGCAGGAATTAAAATTAAGTTATTGGAAACCTCGTTTGACAATCAACAATTTTCAATTAAATTCTTAGATCATGACTCAACTTGAATATGTTGATAACTTGTTGATTTTATAAAGGTGATGTTTTCTCTCTGATGGTTAATGCTTTCCAACCTCCCCTTAACATGGACATCTCACTGGCAGTCTGCAAGGAGCATGGTTACATGACAGACAATTTTCGGGCCCATCAGTCTGTGAACTAGTCGGTGTTCCCAATCTGCTGCAGAAATTGTAAATTGAATATTGGATATGAATGGCAGATGGAGAGCTTGTAATAGTTCAGGAGTCTCGCTGTGACTGTATCTCATCTTCAACAGGTTCTCTTTCATACAGTGTGAACATCGGAATACCAACAGCTTTGTACATGGACATTTCTGCTATGCTATCAGGCTGTTACCTGGTCACCCATGCTACTGGGGAACTGGTTGGCTCAATTGGTCAGATTGTGGGCCATATTGTGTCAGCAACATGGGGTTCGATCCTCATTGTATCTGGGGTAAATTCGGGACCTCACTCCTTGCCTTACCCGTACCGGAGACAATTCAGCCGTGTTTCAAACCTGCCTTCAGACAGAGAACTCAAAGAATACCCATCTCTTTGTTATAGTGTATTTCCGTAATCATTAACTATGTTTCAGGAGCAGTACAGAAATATTCATTAATTGTGTTTGATAACCGTTCTGCAATGATGGCAACAGGAAACAGAACAAGGAGCTACTTTACTAAGTGAAATATGAAACCAGTAAACATTCACAGTTCATTTAACCTGTTTAACAATAATTATAATTCATGGTTAATAATGTTTCTTGTTTCCAACAACCTAGTTTTGGGAAATGGAAAATATATTCATCTTAATTTTTACATTGGATTAAAGAAAACCCCTGAATTAAGGGATTATTCTTTCAGTAGAATAATGTGCTCTCTTTAACTACCATTTGGAAACTAATCAGTAATTTTGGATTAAGCCTCAGAGACATTCTTCAGATTAATGTTCAATTGTGTGAACACCTCTAGATATTCTCATTGTTATCAAAGATTTTCTGACCTCTCAATCTGTTCTGTGATATGGTAAAAATTATTGGGGGCGATTCTCCCATCCCAACGCTCTAAGCTTTTAGCTCGGTGGGCTGGGAGAATCGCTTGTGGGCCGATTTGTGGGATTCACGCATGCATTCCCGACATGCACGCATCTCCAAGTGCCAGATATCCGGCACGGTGGGGACAGCAGGTACGAGATTTTAATCTGTCTTTAATCTTATTTTAATGTTATTAGCGAGCCCGGGACTGAAGTCTCCGAACCCGCTAGCATCTCCCACTCCCGTCAGTGCAATTTCACGCCGGCGCCGTTCAGACTAGCTTCCCAGTTTCAGGGAACTAACAGGCGACCCCGCTGGAGTGAAGGGAGGAGTGCAATTGGGACCCATCAGGAGGTTGGGTGGCTTCGGGTGGTTACCCCCTGGGTATGGGCACTGGGTACATTGGGGAAACCATGCAGACGCTACGACAGCGGATGAATGAACACCGCTCGACAATCACCAGGCAAGACTGTTCTCTTCCTGTGGGGGATCACTTCAGCAGTTAAGGGCATTCAGCCTCTGATCTCCAGGTAAGCGTTCTCCAAGGCGGCCTTCACGACACACGACAGCGCAGAGTCGCTGAGCAGAAACTAATAGCCAATTTCCGCACACATGAGGATGGCCTAAACCGGGATGTTGGATTTATGTCACATTATCAGCTTGCCCCCTGGACTTGCAGAATCTCACTAGCTGTTCTGTCTGGAGACAATACACATCTCTTTAACCTGTGTTTAATGCTCCCTCCACCCACATTGTCTGCACCTTTAAGACCTGGCTGGCTGTAGGGATTCGCATTCTAATCAGTATTCTGTAACTTGATTTTTTGTGTCTCTGTGCACTGTTTGAGAGCACATTTCAACTCCATCTGACGAAGGAGCAGCGCTCCGAAAGCTTTTGGTATTTGCTACCAAATAAACCTTTTGGACTTTAACCTGGTGTTGTGAGATTTCTTACTATGGGCACTGTGGCAGGGCCAGCCTGTGTTCATGGCACTGCCTAATGGGCAAAGTGCCCGTGCCCAGGGGACACCTTGGCACTAAGCACCGGGTATGGGGCAGTGCCAAGGGGCAGGGCCTAGGTTGCCTCCATGGATGGGGTGTCTGCCTCCCGTGGGGCCGGGGATCCGGGGAAGATCGAGGTACTCCGAGAGAGGGTCAGGGCTGGCGGCGAAGGGGCAGCACTGCAAGTGTCCCGTGGCTGACCAGCGATCGAGCTGGCCAGCAAACTGCAGGCTGACAGTTTGGGGCCACTGTGCATGGGCAGAAGTCAGGAACTGTCAGCCTCTGGTGTGAATCGGCCCCACCCCCTAAACGTTTCATGATATTCACAGTTGTGACCTCTGCATTGCACAGAGTGTGGGAGATTCGAGTTTGAGCTCCCACTGAAAAAAACAATCTTGATTTACACCAGTTTCCCGCCAATTCAGCACATGGAACGTTTTTGGGAGAATCGCCCCCAATGTTCCTCATTTCTGCAACAATTTCCCTACAGTTCAAAATGGAACAAATCAGAGCCCGGGAAATCCAGGTTTCTCAGCTTGACAGCCGTTATTGGGAAGATACTCTCAGGTGTAAGAAGAGCTGTCTTTATGATTACTGGGAAACGGAAAAAGGCCATTAGGAATTCACAATAAACTTTCACGATTTTCCCTAAACGTTTAGGCCTACATGGGGTAAATCAGAGCTGGGAAACTGCAAGCCTCCGAACCAGACGTTCGTTATCAAGTGGACATTGCAAGGGATAATTTAAAGTTTTCCTTATGATAACTGGGAAAGGGAAGAATCAATTATAAATTAACAGAAGAACTGAAAAAGTTAAAATTGCTGGAGTTTGAGGAAGCGAGTAGAATAGTAAATGATGGAAACATGGTGGACATTGTCACCCAAGACTGTTAGAAAGCCATTGATAGGTTTCCTCACCTAAGAAGTTTATTGTATCAGTGGAAATTTGAAACTCTGCTTCAGGAATCGTCTTCAATGTTACAACTAAAACTTAGTGGACTCGATGTAGTTTGGCTTGAAGACATGTCACAAGTGATCTGAACAGAAAATGTTGCATAAGATCAGCATCCATGGAGACAGTAATTATCATTTTGATTCCATATGACGCTACTTTAGAACTCAGTCACATTGGACTCAAAATGTTAACTCTCGTTCTTTCTCCACAGATTCTGCCAAAACTAAGTCGATCTCACATTTTTTGTTTTTACTTCAGATTTCCACCATCCATAGGTTTTATTAAAGATGATCTTCTGTGGGAAATTAGCCTGAGGCTCACTACTCCTCACAGTCTGATATGCAAGAGCTGAACAAGTTTGAACTTATGAACTAGGAGCATGAAATAGTAGCATGATATGTGTACAGTAAGTTTGTAGATGCCAACAATATTTATACACGGATTAACCTGGGCGGCACGGTAGCACAGTGGTTAGCACTGCTGCTTCACAGCTCCAGGGTCCTGGGTTCAATTTCCGGCTCGGGTCACTGTCTGTGTGGAGTTTGCACATTCTCCTCGTGTCTGCGTGGGTTTCCTCCGGGTGCTCCGCTTTCCTCCCACAGTACAAAGATGTGCGGGTTAGGTTGATTGGCCAGGTTAAAAATTGCCCCTTAGAGTCCTGGGATGTGTAGGTTAGAGGGATTAGCGGGTAAATATGTGGGGGTAGGGCCTGGGTGGGATTGTGGTCGGTGCAGACTCGATGGGCCGAATGGCCTCCTTCTGCACTGTAGGGTTTCTATGATTTCTATGAACCTGAGGGGAGAGAGTGTGAGAAGAGAACATTGGGATATTGAGAAAGACAACAGGACCTAGAGGAAAGTGTTAGAGGGGGAGACTGGGACAGACATTCAACAGCACCTAGAGAAGAGTGAGGAGGGAGAAAACTGGAACACTGGGACAGTCAGCAGCACCTAGAGAAGAGGGCGAAAGGACAATACTGGGACAGACAGTTAGCAGCACCTAGAGGAGAATGTGAGAGGACATTGGGTTACTGGGACAGACAGTCAGCAGCATCAAGCGAAGATTGAATATAGACCAAAGAGTGCAGTGAGAAATTTGAACACTAGCTTGGAGTTTGGAGATGCAGTGGTGACACCAGGATTCAAACTCCCTGGCTCGGGAGTCAAACATGTTTCATGGACAAGTTAAAAAAAAACAGGAAGGGGAATAAGAAAAAAGTGATAGGCCGATAAATCAAGGTCCAAAATTAAACAGGGCCACAGTGAACAAATAGTGAGAATGGTACAATTGACAAAACAGACTTTGTGCTTTAATGCACGGAGAATTCAAAATAAAGTGGATGAATTATTCATACAAATCGATGCAAACAGGTGTGATGTAGTCGGGAATACACCGATGTGACTGCAGGGTGACAAGCAATGGGACATCCAGCCATGTTCACGATCTGGGAAGGACAGTCAAAAAGGAAAAGGTGGTGGTGTTGTTTGGCTAGTTCAAGAGGAAATTAGCTGAATAATGAGGTCGGATATCAGCCCTGGTGACGTGTAATCTGTATGGGTAGAGCTGAAAAGGTTCAAAGGTAACAAAAGTTTAACGTGGATAAGTGTGAGGTCATAATTTTGGTCGCAAAAATGGGAAGCCGACTTGTTGTCTAAATGGGGAGAGACTTCGAGGTGCTCCGGTACAGAGGGATCTGAGTCACAGAAAACAAGTATGCAGGTACAGCAGATAATAAAGAAAGCAAATTGAGTATTGGCAGTTATAGCTAAAGGAATATAATTGTAAGGTAAGAAAGTATTGTTGCAATGATACAAGGCATTAGTGAGGCCGCCCCTAGAGTATTGTGCACAGTTTTGGTCCCCTTATTTGAGGAAAGATGTAGTGGCATTGGAGGCAGTTCGAAAGAGGTCCACTCGATTGATTCCAGAGATGAGGGGTTTGTCGTATGAAGAGAGATTGAACAATTTATGCCCATACCCTCTGGAATTTAGAAGAATGAGGGGAGATCAAATTGAGGTATTCAAGATGATAAAATGTACGATAAAGTAGACGTGGAACGGATGCTTCCGTTGGTGGAACATTCTAGGACAGACGCCATAGTCTTCGGATAAGCGGTAAAAAAAATTAAAACAGAGTTGAGGAGAAGGTACTTCTTCCAAAGGGTCGTGAATCTGTGACATTCGCTGCCCGAAAGTGCGGTGGATGCTGCGACAGTGAGTACATTTAAGGAGGAGTTAGACAGATCTTTAATTGGTCATGGTTTAAAGGGTTATCGGAAGAAGGCAGAAAAATGGGGATCAGGAGCATAGCAGCCATGATCGAACGGATGAGTGGACAGGATGGGTGGAATAGCCTAACTCTGCTCCTATATCTTATGAACTTATGAAAACTTTAATGGGGGTTGTAGATGCCCCAAAACTGTAGTGGTGAGGTTGGGGATGGCATTTAAAAGGAAATTAGTGATGCATGTGATAAAGGAACATCAGTAACTGCGGGTGATTTTAAGCTGCATATGGACTGGCCAAGTGAAATCAGACACAATAACGTAGAGTAGGAATTCCTGACGTGTTTACGGAATAGTTTTCTGGAACATTCTATTAGTGGTGGGGAAAGTGCTATAGTTCATTAAAGCACTTGAAAAAATTGGACAGAGTTGGCATGGATATATGAAATGGAATTCTTGCTCGACAAATCTACTTGAATTTTTCCAGGAAGCAATTGGAGAAGTGAAGGTGAGAAAATGGTTGTGATGATTTTGGACTTTCAGAAGGCTTTTGTGAAGGTCCCAGGTAAGAGATGAGCATGTAAAATTCAATACATTGATTTGGGAGCAGTGTATTACGATGGACAGGAAATAAGCTGGCAAGCAGGAAACAGAGTAGCAATAAATGGGTCTTTTTCAAAATAGCAGACTGTGACGTGGGGTACCACAGTAATCGGTGCTAGGAGCCCACTGAAAGGGGTAATGTCACACAAGCTGCTATGAAAAAAAAAGTTATTCTTACAAAGTTTTTACAGATAAGCACCAAGACCAGTAGCTCATGGTGACTGTGATTGATTTTAATATCTGAATGATGTGAGCTTAATCAATAACTGAGTGGATTGAGATAACTCCTAAAATGTGATTGGTGTATGCTAATTCCCTGGAATTGAATTTGAGGCTATAATTACTTGTGTATTTAGGAGTTCTGTATTCTGGCGAGTTACAGACTGTGACCCGTGACTTTCCAGAGTCTTCACTACGTAGATGATTAAAACAGCTGTTTAAGAGAACTCTGTGGCTTGATCTAGTTACTTGAAAGATAAAGTTGTGATCAATTAAAAGGCTGATACCAATTACTACAACATCATTTGTTCATGATATATGTTAATGATTTTGATGAGGGAACTAAATCTAACATCTCCAAATGTGCCGACTATACAAAACTGGGCGGGTGGGTGAGCTGTGCGGAGGATGCAGAGATGCTTCCATGTAATATGGAGAAGCTGATGAAGTGGGCAAATGCATGGTCGATGCGGTATCATGTGGACCAATGTGAACTTAACCACTTTGGTAGCAAAAACTGGAAGGCAGATTAATATCTGAATGGCTATAGATTAAGGGAGATGTGCAACGAGACCCGTGTGTCATCGCTCACCAGTCACTGAAGGTAAACATGCTGGTGCAGAAGGCAGTAAAAAAGGCAAGTGGTGTGTTGGGCTTCATACCAAGAGGATTCGAGTACAGGAGCAGCGATGTCTTGTTGTAACTACAGGGACTCGGTGAGATTACACCTGGATATTACATGAAGTTTTGGACTCCTTATCTGAGGAAGGATGTTCTTGCTATAAAAGGGGGTGCAGAGAAGGTATACCAGGCTGATTCCTGGGAGTTCCCCACCCCAGCTGACCCAGTCCCGCCCCCACCGACCTGGAACGGCCCACACCGGGGTACAGAGAAGGTTTACCAGGCTGATTCCTGGGATGGCAGGACTAACGTATGAGGAGAGATTGAGGCAGTTAGGATTATATCCACTGGAGTTCAGAAGGGGGGGATTTTATCGCAACCTAAATTCTAACAGGACAGGACAGGATAGATGTAGATAGTATGTACCCGATGGTGAGGAATTCCAGAACTAGGGATCGCAGTCTGAGGATACTGGGTAGACTATTTCGGACTGAAATGCAGAGAAATGCAAAGAGACATGACCATATGAAATTGGTACTACAAAAAACAGCAAAAGCTAAAACATTGTATGTTTTCAAGAAGAACTTAGCTAAAAGTATCAAACAATTTGCAGGGAAGGTGGGATCAGGCTAATGAGTTGAATGTTCAACCATGATCATAATGAACGGTAAAGCAGGATCGAAGGGCTGAATGGTCTACTCCTGCTCCGACTTTCTATGTTTCTATGACATGATTTTGCCTGCACACTTTCTTGGTCACATTTCACCTGGACATTGTGCACAGCTGTGGTTATCGCGCAACATAGCATGAAAAAGTCACAGAAGCAAGCTACAAAAATGATTAACAGCTTTGAGAAGCTCAGCTACATGGAAAACTTCAAGGACCATGGTTTATTTACTTTGAAGAAGTACAGATACAAGCTCTAATTGAAAGAGGTCTAATCAATATCTGAATGAGTATAAAATCCCTATTGATAGGTGATTCCAGTCATCAAATGGTGTGGGACCAGATAACACATGTTTGAACTATGAAAACACAGGAATAGAGTGGATGTTCAGCGTTTCGTTATCTCCAGAGAACTATGGGCCTCTGTAAGGTGTTTCGAGTAGCTGTGGTGACTCTAAAGAGGGAGCCAGTCGAATCCTGTCTGGCAGACAGACTGCATGATGTGGAAGAGAAGTGCATGTGAGGAACAATGGGACAACGTGATCTGCATGATTGGATACAATCAGCTGAGGGATTCGAGGGGAATATTAAACACAGCATTTTTCCATATCAACTCTGGCGTTTCTATTTTTGCTGCAACAAGATGATTGCATGGTCATTGTTAGTGGCAGAATTTGGACTGGGAGGCACCAGTAGAAGATGTCTTTCGCCATAATGCTTGAACCCTTGTTATCTTTGTTTGATGGACCTTCTGGGATTTTCCTGCTCAGTATTTTGGTTTGTGTTTGTTTAGAATGATTGCCATGGAACCATAGAATCCCATCAGTGCAGACAGAGCCCATTCGGCCTATCAAGTCTGCACCGACTCTCCAATACAGCATCTTACCAAGGCCTACGTATCCCTCCCTCCCTATCCCTGTACCACAACACATGTACTATGGCCAATCAACCTAACCTGCGCATCTTTGGACTGAGAGAGAAAACCGGAGCACCCAGAGGTGTTCCACACAGACAAGGGGAGAACGTGTAAACTCTACACAGACAGTCGCACGAGGCCGGAATTGAACCCAGGTCCCTGGCACTTTGTCACCGTGTGTGGTGAACCATCGTTGGTTACCACTGTGGGGTTATTCCAATGTTGCTGTTGGAATAGGGTGTTGACACTGTGGGATTAATATACCTGTGGTGGATGCTGTTATGGCACATCCCGGTCGGGCCCCGCCTCCTGGGAGAGGTATAAGACCCTCTGCTCAGGCGGGACCCCTCCAGTCTGGAATGGTGTACTCGTGTTTAAATAGTTCCATTGTTTGTCAATAAAAGCCTTCAATCGCTGAAGCCTTGTACCTCGTGCTTGATTGTCGCGCATCAATTTTATTGACAAACACAAAACTCTCGACAGTAAAGAGAGTATGGAGCAAATGCTGAAACCAGAGCGTCTGACGCTGGACCCACGTGCGGTCGGCACCTCTAACACCTTCGACCACTGGCTGAAGTGTTTCGAGGACTACCTGGCAGCCTCTGCAGCAGTTACTACGGATAACGACAGACTCCAGGTCCTCCATGCGAGGGTAAGCGACACTGTCTACCTCGCGATTCGTGCGGCCACCACTTACCCGAGGGCCCTCGATGACTTGAAAAAGCGATACACGAGACCACCCAACGAGATCCACCCTCGTTACCTCCTCGCTACACGACGTCGGCAGTCGGGCGAAACCATGGAGGACTACGCCAATGAGCTCTTGCAGCTTGCCAGGGGCTGCGACTGCAAAGCTGTGTCGGCTGAGCAGTACATGTACGACCTCGCCCGAGATGCGTTTGTGGCAGGGGTAGGGTCTTCGTACATCCGGCTCAAGCTGTTGGAGAAAGGGAATCTCAACCTGACCCAAGCGATGGAGATGGCTGAGATGCTGGAGGCGGCGTCGAAAAGCTTGGCCCTGTATCCAGAAGACCACGTGGAGACAACGTGGCAGGAGCAGTCACAAATCCCTCCTCGCCCCACGGGCTCGCGCTCCCATATCGACCCGACGACGGTGGCATCCCCAGGTGGCCCGCGGTGCTATTTTTGCGGAGGAGCCAAGCATCCACGGCAACAGTGTCCAGCTAAAACGGTGATCTGCAGTCAGTGCGGTAAAAAGGGGCACTACGCGAAAGTCTGCAGATCGAAGCCCAAGAACGGCAGTGCAGCCTGTGACCCTCCAGAACGGAGACAATCTCCATCGGCGTCGCAGTACCCACGAGGTCCGACCACGTGCGAGCCCAGGGCGACGCCATTGTGGCTGGCGGAGGAGGAGGATGACCACCAGGAGTCGCTACGCTTGGCGCCCTCACCCACGTGCGATTCATGGGGGCGGCCATCTTGGTCGACGACGACCAGGAGCGACCAGCAGGGGTCCTCAGCATCAACCTCGGCTGCCTGCAGTGACGTCCAAGGGCCAACGATGGCGTCGATCACCCTGGACCAGGCTAAGCATCACAGGCTTGACTGTTCAATGATGAACATCAAGGTAAATGGTCGTACTGTGTATTGTCTGTTTGACAGTGGGAGCACCGAGAGTTTTATTCACCCTGACACTGCAAAGAGGTGTGGACTCCGGGTTCTACCTGCCAAACAGACAATTTCTATGGCATCACAGTCGCGGTCTGTACCGATCCAAGGACGTTGTGTGGTAACCCTGGAGGTGCAGGGCACAATTTACGAGCGATACAGGCTCCTTGTGTTGCCGCATCTTTGCGCGCCAATTCTCCTCGGACTAAACTTTATGGTCCACATGAAGAGTGTGATCCTACAGTACGGTGGGCCACTCCCTTCGCTGGCAGTAGGGAATCAGCCGCAGCCTCCATAATGACCTGTGCCATCCTGGGGTCACTCGGCTCTACCACTTCATCAAAGCCCGCAACCTGCCCAACTCGGTGGAGGATGTCAGGTCAGTAACAAGAAGCTGTCGGATTTGCGCGGAATGCAAACCGCACTTTTACCGACCTGACCGGACACAATTGGTTAAGGCCACTCGCCCCTTCGAGAGGCTGAGTGTGGATTTTAAGGGCCCCCTTCACTCAACGGACCGGAACGTGTACTTTCTCAATATCATAGATGAGTACTCCCGGTTCCCGTTTGTTGTCCCCTGTGCGGACACATCGACTGCCACGGTGATCAAGGCATTCCGTGATCTTTTTACCCTGTTCGGGTACCCCTGCTACATACATAGCGACAGGGGCTCGTCGTTCATGAGTAACGACTTGAGGCAATTCCTGCTCTCATATGGGATTGCCTCTCGTAGAACCACGAGTTACAACCCTAGGGGCAACGGACAGGTGGAGAGAGAGAATGCTACAGTCTGGAAGGCTGTCCTATTGGCGCTGAAGTCCAGGGGCCTTCCAGTCTCCCGTTGGCAGGAGGTCCTTCCAAATGCACTTCATTCCATTCGCTCCCTCCTGTGTACGGCAACCAATGCTACTCCCCACGAGAGGATGTTCTCATTCCCTCGGAAGTCGTCCTCGGGGATATCTTTACCAGCCTGGTTGACGTACCCAGGACCCGTCCTTCTGCGGCGACATGTAAGGGCCCGCAAGTCCGACCCCTTGGTCGAACCGGTCCAACTCCTCCACGCCAACCCTCAGTATGCCTATGTGGCATATCCTGACGGGCGAGAGGACACAGTCTCGATTCGAGACCTGGCGCCCGCAGGGGACGTAGCACCTCCTGTCGCTCCCATACCCCCTGTCACGAATCCCCTATCACTTATTTCTTCCCCGGACGTGGCGCGGTCAGCACCGGGACCAGTGCATAACAGTTATACTCCCATGTACAGCTTGCCTGAGACTCGGAGATCGGCGCCACCACAGAAGGTACCGGGATCCCCTGCACCACCTCTTCACCAGGGTCAACCGGCCCGTGAGTCCTCGAGGGGACAGCCGGACGCTGTTTTGGAGAGAACGCCACCGCAAGCACCTGCTCCGGTGTCACAACCGGTGTTGAGGAGGTCACAGCGACGGTGCGGTCCTCCAGACCGTCTGGACTTGTAGATTTTTTGTATATATGTAGTCTGTTTTCGCACCCCACCGGCCTTTGTTTTCAAAGGAGGGGTGAATGTGGTGAACCATCGTTGGTTACCACTGTGGGGTTATTCCAATGTTGCTGTTGGGTTAGGGTGTTGACACTGTGGGGTTGTTATAATGTTGTTGTTGGGCTAGGGTGTTTACACTGTGGGATTAATATACCTGTGGTGGATGCTGTTATGGCACATCCCGGTCGGGCCCCGCCTCCTGGGAGAGGTATAAGACCCTCTGCTCAGGCGGGACCCCTCCAGTCTGGAATGGTGTACTCGTGTTTAAATAGTTCCATTGTTTGTCAATAAAAGCCTTCAATTGCTGAAGCCTTGTACCTCGTGCTTGAGTGTCGCGCATCACCGTGCCACCCCAGTGTAGAGAAAAATTAACTTCTGGCTCAAGGCTCTTCTCTTTCCTGCCATCCAGATCATCCATGCACACACATAAGATTTGTTTAAGATTCATAGTGTAGCAGGATTTTGTGAAGTGTATAAGACATCAGAAATAATAGAAATCAGCAGTTGATTAAGTGAAAAGATGCAATCGCCACACATTAACAGAGTGCAAGAAAAATCCTATGAATTGTAATTTGAATCTCTGCATAGTTGAGGATCAACGACAAACACCAATGATGTTCAAACCTGTTACCCCAGCCTTTATCTTTCTGATTCTCAGGTTTTTGACAACCTCTGAAACAAAAGCTGTAATTAATCATTCTGATTCTCAGAAGTGAAATGGTTTACAATCTCCATTTCCTCTCTTACCTTTCAGGTGACTGGGCAATTCAGATAAACCTTGTGCAATGTTCATGTCATCGAATGCATCAGAACCTGTTTAAATAAATTCATGAAATCAAATCAGTGATATCTGCAGTGTTTAAATGAGAAATTCAAATCACTGTGTGATTTTACCGTACCAAGCTCCTGTGTTTCTTTCAATATTTTATTCAGCTTTGGGACTCCGTGACGCATTCTCACAAAGGATTCCCACATCACCCTTCGAGCCCGAGATCCTTTTCCCATCACCAGATTGAGGAGAAGTTTGGAACTGTCCGCCCGGTTTCCCTTATCCACGAGCTCAGTGACTTACTACAAAGAATAATAATGAAGAATAATGAGACGCAGAATGAAAGATAAACACTGAGAATGAGAAGGAAAGGATCTGCTCAGTGATGGGATTTCCCAGTTCTTTTGAGCTCAGAAATCAGTCACTGGCCGGTTCCTGATCCATAATAAACACGGACTGAAAATTCTCCTAACATCTCACTCCAGTCATTAACGATAAAGAAATGAGAATCAACTAAACTAGAATCAAAAATATATTTCCAGGAGAGTGAGGAATTACTGAGAATCTGCAGTATTTTAATGTCATTAGTTGTCTGTCCTTCAGAGTCCAACATGACATCCGGTTGGTTACTGATTGACAATATGATCCATTTTCTTTCTCTGAATTCCTGTTGCATCACTTCGTGATTTACTCCGAAATCCGGAGGTGATGAGGTAGTTTGTTTCTCTAAGAAGGTCATAAGTCGTTGGAACTGTCTTCCTGAAAAAGCCATGGGCTAATTCTAAAACGGAGGTAGATGGACCCTTGGGAAGCAAGGGGGTGATAGTTCATAAGGGACCGGCAAGATGCAGATTTGAGCTCACTATCAAATCAGCCACAATGTTGTTAAACAGAGGAGTGGAACAGCCTACTCCTGCTCTCTGTATGTAAATAAAACAGTGGCGAGTCAGAACTCAGGTGGCAAGAATAGGATGATTCTGATCATTACGTTATTTAAATAGAAGAATGGGAAATCCTAAAATGAAAATTGGCTGACGAATTAACATTTGACTAATCCAAACACCAACTGTTGACTTATGTCAGGAGAATGAAGCAATAATAATGGTGAACAATCTAATCATTTAATCATTTCTACTCATTAACTCAAGTGTCAGAAACAGAATGTTGTCAAATTATTTCTGGCATAAAAGCTCAGGAAGGAGGATTGGTGAGTTAGATAATTCAGCTACAATTGGGAGTCTGAAGAAGTCGCTGCGCAGAGTCAGAACAAAGGAGAATTTCAGACTGGAGTTTACAAAGGAAGGTTTCAAATTCATTAACTCATTTAAAATAGAACATTGCTGTTGCCTCACAGCGCCAGGGAGCCAGGTTCGATTCCGGCCTGGGTCACTGTCTGTGTGGAGTATTTACTTCCTTCCTATATCTGTGTGGGTTTCCTCCGAGTGCTCCGGTTTCCTCCCACAGTCCAAAGATGTGTGGGTTAGGTTGATTGGCCATGCTAAAATTGACCCTAGTGTCAGGGGGATTAGCAACGTAAATGTATAGGGTTACAGGAATAGGGCCTGGGTTGGATTGTGGTCGGTACAGACTCGATAGCTGAATGGCCTCCTTCTGTATTGGAGGGATTCTATAAATCATTCTATGAATATAGACCAGTTAGAGACTTGGGTGGAGAAATGGCAGATGGAGTTTATTCCGGACAAATCTGAGGTAATGCATTTTGGAAGATCCAACATGTCGGAATTATATAGTAAATGGTAGAATCCTTAGGAGTATTGACAGGGAGAGAGATCTGGGCGTTCATGTCCACCGATCACTGAAAGTGGCAACGTAGTCAAGAAGGCATACGGCATGCTTGTCTTCATCGGTCAGGATACTGAGTTTAGAAATTGACAGGTCATGCTGCAGCTGCACAGAACCTTAGTTAGGCCTCATTTAGAATATTGTGCATAATTCTGATCACCACAGTCCCAGAAGGATGTGGATGTTTTGGAGAGGGGAGAGAAGAGGCTTACCGGGATGTTGCCTGGTCTGGAGGGTATTAACTCTGAACCCAGATTGCTCTCATTGGAACGACAGAGGTTGAGGAGCGACCAGATCGAAGTTTGCAAGATTAAGAGTGGCATTGACAGAGTGCATAGTCAGATGATCTTTCCTCGGGTAGAAAAGTCAAGGACGAGGAGACATAGTTTTCAGGTGTGTGGGGAAATGTTCAGAGGAGGTGTGCGAGGGAAGTATTTTTTTAAACGCAGAGGGTAGTGAATGTCTGGAATGTGCTGCCCGGGGGATGGGGCGGTGATGGAAGCAGGTACAAAAGCGGCATTTAAAGGGCATCTGGATGAATACATGAATAGGATGGGAATGGAAGGATATGGACTCGAAGAGCATATGGTTTTAGTTTAGGCAGGCATCATGATCGGCGCAGGCTTGGAGGGCCGAAGGGCCTATTCCTGTGCTGTACTGTTCTTTGTTCTATCCTTTGTCCCTCCCTCTCACCCGATGGTCTTGTCCAGTGAAAATCCTCTCATATGTTAACGATAAGCTGACTCCATCCACTCCTCCTTCCATCGCCTGTTCTAGTCTGTCCCGGTAGAATTTTGTCAATTGGAACAGTTGGTAATCATCACACTTTGTCAGAAACTGAGGAGTTGTGGAGTTTGGATCTGTAAACACAAATGGACAAAAATAAACACATTTCTGTCAATGAATTCCTATTCATGTTGTTACACTTCACTTTACAGAGAGCAACTAAAGCCTCCTGTGAGCCACATTATCAAACACCTTCTGGGAACACAGAAACATTCAGTGAAAGCATATTTGACCTGACTATAATCACCTTTGTCCTCAATCCATTGCCACCCTTGGTTAACAAGAGTCCATCAATTTCAAATATAAAATCAACATTTTTAAAATTGGTCACTGGGTGTGATGGTTCCAGGCAAGGCAGGAATTTGTTGTGAATCCTTAATTGTTATTGGAAAGCTGGTGAGACACCGTCTTGAACTGCTGCAATTGACATGGTGCATGTACACTCAGTACTGCTGGGAAGGGAATACCAAAACGTCTGTACAGGAAAAGTGAAGCTGCAGCAATATTGTACCAAATCAGAATGTTGTGTGGATTCAAGGGCAACTTGCAGATGATGGTATCCCCTTGTATCTGCTGCCCTTGTCCTTCTAGGGTTGCAGAGGTCACGGGCTTGGAAAGTGTTGCTAAAGGAACCTTGGTGAGGTGATGAAATGCACCCTGTAAATGATGCATATTGCTATCACTTGCATCGGTGGCAAAGAGAATGAGGTGGTGGATGGGTGGTGTCAATCAATTGAGCTACTTTGTCCTGGGTGGTGTAGAGCTTTGAGTGTTCATGGAGCCACAGTTAACAAATTGCAAATTTTCCAGTTGTGCCTTGTACGTTGTAGACTTTGGAGAGACAGTGAGAATGTGTTTAAGGTAGATTGAGGAGAGAAAGGGTTAAAATTGGGATGCGTAACTAGGAATCAGTTGAGGGATAAACTGGTTATGGAAAGGGCCTGAGGTGAGGGCGACAAGGCTCACCGAAACTAATGATCACGTTAAAGAAACTGCGAATCGGTAATTGTGGTTCTGGCTTCGGAGGGCAGGGCCTTACCGATTGGCCTTTTGTTCTTGAAAGTAATCTAATCAAAATGTAACAATACAGCTATGCCCTTATTGGCTAACAGAAGTATGTTATATGTAGTGTATAACTGAAACTGTTTTTTAAGCCAGACAGAGAATCACGGCCCCATGCTTATGAGCATGGTCTAGCGATCTCTCCTCCGATGCAATAATGAAGGTTTGCGGAGAAACCTGTGTCTCATCAGTTTTTGATCCGACTTCCGAAAGCAAATTCCACAACAGGAGATGACTTACTCTCCAAAGAATGCCCCGCATCTGACCTGGCACTGTATTTATATGGCTAATCCAGTTCAGTTTCAGGTCAAAGTCACGGTGACCAATTGTGAGGTATGGAAATACCTCTGGCATTGGAATGGGCAGGGGAGCGGCTACCAAACCTGTAACTGCTGGGGCAGGGGAGTTTGCAGCAGGTTGCTTCTTGACGGGTCAGAGCCAGACAGGCTGTGCCTGTGCGAATACACACAGCGCATGTGCAGAATTGGAAACACAAAATTACAGGACAACAATCATCCTGGCAGCAGACAACCCAGGGATACAGGGCTCAAAAATAGGACAGTGCAGAAAATCTGGATGTTTGATTACCCTGGTCAAAAACAATCTCCAGAATGTCAAGAATGGCCAATTCAGTGATGGTAATGCCGAACTGACTGTCAGACGCAGATGGTTAGATTCTCTCTTGTTAGAAATCATCATTCCTTGGCATTGTATAGCACAAATGCTGCATGCCATTTTGATCAGCTGGACAACTCAGAGGCAGGATATCCTTTCTGATGGCAGCTTAAGTCTTGCCCTGACCCACTTCATGGTCCTGTGACCCTTACTTTGTTCAGAAAATTCCTCGTCGCATGAAGGCAGACACTTAAATTTTCATCCGACACCGCCTTAATGTAGGATTCCGCCTCGATTTAGGCTCGAGTACTCGGCGGCACAGTTAAAATAAGGAGCCCTTTCACAACATGAAAACACACAAGAAATGAAAGCATGAGTAGGCCACCAGTTCCTTCAAGCCTGCCCCGCCATTCATAGAACATAGAACATAGAAAGCCACAGCACAAACAGGCCCTTCGGCCCACAAGTTGCGCCGACCATATCCCCACCTCTAGGCCTATCTATAGCCCTCAATCCCATTAAATCCCATGTACTCATCCAGAAGTCTCTTAAAAGACCCCAACAAGTTTGCCTCCACCACCACCGACGTCAGCCGATTCCACTCACCCACCACCCTCTGAGTGAAAAACTTACCCCTGACATCTCCTCTGTACCTACCCCCAGCACCTTAAACCTGTGTCCTCTCATAGCAACCATTTCAGCCCTTGGAAATAGCCTCTGAGAGTCTACCCTATCCAGACCTCTCAACATCTTGTAAACCTCTATCAGGTCACCTCTCATCCTTCGTCTCTCCAGGGAGAAGAGACCAAGCTCCCTCAACCTATCCTCATAAGGCATGCCCCCCAATCCAGGCAACATCCTTGTAAATCTCCTCTGCACCCTTTCAATGGCTTCAACATCTTTCCTGTAATGAGGTGACCAGAACTGCGCGCAGTACTCCAAGTGGGGTCTAACCAGGGTCCTATAAAGCTGCAGCATTATCTCCCGACTCCTAAACTCAATCCCTCGATTAATGAAGGCGAGTATGCCGTACGCCTTCTTGACCGCATCCTCCACCTGCGAGGCCGATTTAAGAGTCCTATGGACCCGGACCCCAAGGTCCTTCTGATCCTCTACACTGCTAAGAATGGTACCCTTCATATTATACTGCTGCTTCATCCCATTGGATCTGCCAAAATGGATCACCACACACTTATCCGGGTTGAAGTCCATCTGCCACTTCTCCGCCCAGTCTTGCATTCTATCTATGTCTCGCTGCAACTTCTGACATCCCTCCAAACTATCCACAACACCACCTACCTTGGTGTCGTCAGCAAACTTACCAACCCATCCCTCCACTTCCTCATCCAGGTCATTTATGAAAATGACAAACAGCAAGGGTCCCAGAACAGATCCCTGGGGCACTCCACTGGTCACTGACCTCCATGCAGAGAAAGACCCCTCCACAGCCACTCTCTGCCTTCTGCAGGCAAGCCAGTTCTGGATCCACAAGGCAACAGCCCCTTGGATCCCATGCCCTCTCACTTTCTCAAGAAGTCTTGCATGGGGGACCTTATCGAACGCCTTGCTGAAGTCCATATAGACCACATCCACCGCTCTTTCTTCGTCAATGTGTTTGGTCACATTTTCAAAGAACTCAACCAGGCTCGTAAGGCACGACCTGCCCTTGACAAAGCCGTGCTGACTACTTTTGATCATACTAAACTCCTCTAGATGATCATAAATCCTGTCTCTCAGGATCCTCTCCATCAACTTACCAACCACTGAGGTTAGACTCACCGGTCGGTAATTTCCCGGGCTGTCCCTCTTCCCTTTCTTGAATATAGGGACCACATCTGCAATCCTCCAATCCTCCGGAACCTCTCACGTCTCCATCGACGATGCAAAGATCATCGCCAAAGGCTCCGCAATCTCCTCCCTCGCCTCCCACAGTAACCTGGGGTACATCCCATCCGGTCCCGGCGACTTACCAACCTTGATGCCATTCAATAGTTCCAACACATCCTCTTTCTTTATGTCCACATGCTCGATTCTTTCTGTCCACCGCAAACCAGCAGTACAACCACCCAGATCCCTTTCCACTGTGAATACCGAGGTAAAGTATTCATTAAGCAGCTCCGCCATTTCTAACGGTTCCGCACAAACTTTTCCCCCTTCACCTTTTAAGGGTCCTATGCCTTCACATCTCATCCTTTTACTCTTGACATATTTGTAGAAAGCCTTGGGATTCTCCTTAATCTTACCCGCCAAGGCCTTCTCATGACCCATTCTCGCTCTCCTAATTTCCTTCTTAAGCTCCTTCCTACATCCCGTATACTCCTCTAAATCCTTAACACCTCCTAGCTCTGTGAACCTTCTGTACGCCTCTCTTTTCTTATTCACCAGGTTCATCACAACCTTCGTGCACCACGGTTCCCGTACCCTACCAACACCCCCCTGTCTCATCGGAACGTTGTCATGCAGAGCTCCAGACAAACATTCCTTGAAAATCCTCCACTTTCCTTCGGTACTTTTCCCCAAGAATGCCTCCTTCCAATTTACTCGTCTAATTTCCTCCCTGATGACACTGTATTTCCCTTTACTCCAGAGAAACACTTTCCTAGCCTGCCTGATCCTATCTCTTTCCAATGCTATCGTGAAGGAGATAGAATTATGATCGCTATCCCCAAGATGCTCACCCACCGAGAGATCCTCCACCTGTCCAGGTTCATTAGCCAGCACCAGATCAAGTACAGCCTCTCCTCTAGTAGGCTTATCCACATACTGTGTCAGGAAACTCTCCTGGACACACCTAACAAACTCCTCTCCATCCAAACCCCTAGCCCTAGTGATATTCCAATCTATGTTTGGGAAATTAAAATCTCCCATCACGACAACTCTGTTATTCCTACATCTCTCCAGGATCTGTTTCCCCATCTGCTCCTCAACATCTCTGTTACTATTGGGCGGCCTATAGAAAACACCCAGCAACGTTACCGACCCCTTCCTGTTCCTAACCTCCACCCACAGATACTCCGTAGTCAATCCCTCCACGGCGTCCACCTTCTCTACAGCCGTGACACTATCCCTGATCAACAGTGCCACTCCCCCCCCCCTCTCTTGCCTCCCTCCCTGTCCTTCCTGAAACATCTAAAACCCGGCACCTGAAGCACCCAGTCCTGTCCCTGAGACATCCAAGTCTCCGTAATGGCCACCACATCACAATTCGAAGCAGCAATCCACGCTCTAAGCTCATCCACTTTATTCACTACACTCCTGGCATTAAAATAGACACATCTCAGACCTTCAGCCTGAGCACTTCCCTTCTCCATCACTCGTCTAACCTCCCTCTTACCCTGTTTACATTCCTTATCTATTTGCGAGCTAACCTCCTCGCTCTCAGTCCCCTCATTTCGATTCCCTCCCCCCAACCTTTCTAGTTTAAAGTCTCTCCAGTAGCCTTAGCCAACCTTCCCGCCAGGATATTGGTCCCCCTGGGATTCAAGTGCCACCCGTCTTTTTTAAACAGGTCACACCTGCCCCTAAAGAGGTCCCAATGATCCAAGTACCCAAATCCTTGTCCCTTGCTCCAGTCCCTCAGCCACGCATTCATTCTCCACCGATTCCTGTTCTCACTCTCCCGCGGCACAGGCAGCAATCCCGAGATTACTACCTTTGCATTCCTCTTTCTCAGCTGTCTACCTAACTCCCTATATTCTCTTTTCATGACCCCTTCCCTCTTCCTACCTATGTCAGCAGTACCTATATGCATCACGACCTTCGGCTCCTCTCCCTCCCCCTTCAGGATTTCTGGGACTCGACCAGAGATATCTCGGACCCCTGCACCAGGGAGGCAAACCACCATCCGAGAGTCCCGTCTGTGTCCGCAAAAACGCCTATCTGACCCCCTCACCGTAGAGTCCCCAATTAGCACTACCCTCCTTTCCTTACCCTTTTGCACTACTGGGCCAGGCTCAGCTCCAGAGACACTGCCACCGCTGCTTCCCCCAGGTGGGCTGTCCACCCCAGTAGTACTCAGACAGGAGTACTTATTATTAAGGGGCACATCCACCGGGGTGCTCACCATCAACCGAGCTTTCTCCTTCCTCACTGTTACCCAGTTACCCTCCTCCCGTGGTCCCGGGGTGACCACCTGCCGATAGCTCCTGTCAATGACCTCCTCACTATCCCTAACCCGGCGAAGGTCCTCGAGCTGCAATTCCAGTTCCCTAACATGGTCCCTTAGGAACCGCAGCTCAACACACCCAGCACAGATATGGTCGTCCGGGAGGCTAGGAGCCTCCAGGACCTCCCACATCCTACATTGGGAACAACATACTGGCCTCACACTCATAATTGCCCCTTTAAACACACAGGGAAAAAAAAGTGAATGAAAATTTTAAACTTACCTTTCCTCCTCCTGTTTTCTCCAAAGCCCTGCTCTCACTGGGTCTTTTTTTTAGGTTAGAGGAGGAGGGAGGGTGGGATACTCTACAAGTGTAGAGTATCGGGATTCCTCTCTGTTCCAATTTATTGGGGAAAAAAAAATCTCTCTCTCCCAGACCTCCCTGCGCGACCACTTCCGGGTTTAGATATTTTTAAAGAAAAAACCCGCGAAAAAGTAAGTTAAAAATAACAGCGCTTACCCGCAGCACTCCTCTCGCGAATCTCTCCCTCTCTGCTGCACTTCCAAGACGCAATGAGTCAAACAGTTCATTTTAAATTAACACTGAAGCTGCGATTCCAATATTGCACAACTGATATAACAAGGCCGAACACTGCGGTTTTATTAAATTAAAGTTTGAGACAAAAACTGATCCGCTTGACAGTAAATAACACTTTATATCCGAGATAACTGGACTCAGTGCTCAGACTCTCCATACCTCTCACTCAGCATTTCTGACCTCACCTTGTAACCTTTCTGCACTGTCTACAGGACCAGAATAAATGCAACTTTCTCTCACCTTCCTCTCCAGAAAATATACGGAAGTTCTTTCAATCTCAAGGTCTCTCTCTGGTTGGCACTCTCACAATCCTGTGCTGGTTCACCTCTTAGTCCCGCAGTCCACACTCCTTGCTTACTTCCAGCTGTGGATTTTCTCAATCAATCCAGCATTCACCGGAGATCTCATTAAAGCAGGAGTTAAAAACAAAAGTGACAAATAGTGCCAGGTGAACGAGAACGACAATTTTCTCACTCCCAGGTCAGCCCATAAACCAGACCCGAAAGAAAGATTCAATAAGACTGTTGGAAATGTTTCAATTAGAATGACAGTTTCCTCAATCCTGGGACAGTCCATCTAGTGAAGCGAACAGGGAATTTCAATAGGAGTGTTGGAAATGTTTAAATTACTGTATTTTCATTGGACACATGAATGAAGGTTACAAAATGTCTCATCAGACTATCCTAATTTTCAATCTGGGGTTTCATAAAATCCCGAGATTTAAGAAGGGGTTTATTTCACCCATCGAGTCTGCCCCGATGACAATTCCACCCAGACCCTATTCCAGTAACCCCACATATTTACTCTGCTCATCCCCTGACATTCGGCTCAATTTAGCATGGCCAATCAACCTGGCAAGGAAGGTGGAGTCCCAAAAGAAGACCCAGAAGAAGAACCAGGATTCTGTGCAAACAGAAAGAGCATTTAAGACCGATGATCCAGTCCATGTGAGGAACTTCAAGGACGGCGTCCATTGGACCCCCAATATTATAACAGAAAATACAGGGCTCATGTTGTACAAAGTCCAAGTGCAGGTCAAGATTATCAGGAAGCACCTGAACCATCACCAGAATAGAGAACCTATGTCAGTACAGGCGTCAGTACCAGTCACATGCATGGCCACTGCCAGCGACGAGCCATAAATGGGGATCGAACACACGCGTGATTTGATTTATTGTCATATGCATTGAGATACAGTGAATAGTATTGTTTCTTGCTCGCTATACAGACAAAGCATATTGTTCATAGAGAATGAAAGGAAAGAGTACAGAATGTACTGTTACAGACATAGCGAGGGTGTAGAGAAAGATCAACTTAATGCGAGGTCGGTCCATTCAAAAGTCTGATGGCAGCAGGGAAGAAGCTGTTTTTGAATCGGTTGGTACATGTCCTCAGACTTTTATATACTTTTCCCAACGGAAGAAGGGGGAGGAGGGAATGTCTGGGGTGCGTGGTGTCCTTTATTATGCTGACTGCTTTGCTGACGCAGCACGAAGTGTAGACAGTGTCAGTGGCTGGGAGGCTGGTTTGCGTTTTGGGATTGGGCTACATTCACGACTCTTTGTAGTTTATTGCAGTCTTGGACAACGTAGGAGCCATACCAAGCTGTGATACAACCAGAAAAAATGATTTCTATGGTGCATCGGTAAAAGTTGGTGAGAGTTGTAGCGGATATGCCAGATTTCCTTAGTCTCCTGCTACGGACTCCGACATGGAAGTGCAGAAGTCCAGTGCCCCTGGTGAAGCGAGGCCTCAAAAGGAGCCAGATCGGTGACTTTGCCACACTTTCTCCAGAAGCAAAGGTCCCCCATCCACTTCACACCCACTGATCTGGTCCGACCTCCAGCTGACCCAAGGCCGATCACTAAACAGCAGAAAGGATGCTTGCTGGTGGGGGTGCAGGGGAATAAATTGAATTGGGGGGGGGGGGAGAGAGGGATTTTATGATGGCCCTGGGGAATCATCAATAGATCTCTGCTGGACCTCTTTTCCTCTGAGTATCAGCTCCCCTAGGGAAGGAGCAGCTGGTGGGGGAGGGGGCGAGGTGAGGGAAGGGTGAGGGGGCTTTAAAATCAGTTGGCTCCACACAGGCCAGCAGTTGTAGACTCAGGGCTTATTTGCACTCTATAGCAGTCGAATTGCACTCAACTGCCGCTGTAAATAAATGGGTGTATGGTGATGGAAAACTGGCCTTGGTAAGATTACTACACCTTGATATTATTTATTTTCATGGATATTAAAATGGTTTAAAACTCAATCAGCAGGCTCTGATATCTACACTGGCTTTTTGTGAGAACAAGGTTAAAGTTTTCTCACTCTGACATATTCTTCCTTCAATCATTTATCTCATTCCCTTGAAGGATTTCGGGGTGGGTTCTGAACCAGAACAGATTCAAACCATCCCCTCCCAGTTTAACGCACTGTTTGATCTAACAATTCAATCCTGATGGTACCACAAGTAACCCGCTGTGTTACTGAACGTGTATTTGTTTACTAACCATCAATCTTTCAGAATATGAACAGTGCTTTCTTTCCTTTAACATGATTTATTATCATTTTAATGAATGGAATTGACAGGAACTTACAGAGTAAGACAAAAAAATGGGGGCAGAATATTAAATTATACCCAATGCTAATTCATTCTCAGAAATATAACTAGTTGAACTAGTCTATCAGCAGCTCAGTCCCTGCATCTCAGGTATTAACCAAACAATACAGCTCAGCTCCATCTGGAGCCATTGTGGATGTAATTCAAAGCTGAACACTGTGAGTTCCAACTAACCTCATTATACTGGCCTGTAAAAACTTATTCAAACTGAATCTAACATTTGCTGATTTCTGTATCAAGAATCAGTCTCAGCATGACCATCCGTCATTCATTTCCTACTCGATTCAAATCTGTCGCTTTTAAATCTAAAGTGTATTATCTCACATTGTGCCCCAAGAAGCTCCTTCCACAATCTCGTCACTCTTTCTGTGGAGACCCTGTGCTCCCTGTCCCTGGTTAATCGCATCACCTCTTATTCAAAATGAGAGGGTGGTGGAGAATAGAAACAAGTTGAGCTGTGAGGGTCCCAGTGTTGAATAAACTGTTTCTCAGTTACTGTCTGAGCTCATAGTTAGATAACAGCTACAGCCGCAAAGGATGGATTCACTGAGGGGAGCTCACAGTTAGATAATAGCTATAACTGCAAAGGATGGATTCACTGCAGGGAGTGGAGGAGAAACATCTCCCTGGGAGGCAACACATTTAAATGTGAGGAAGAAAGAGATACTTCACAATCAGTTCAGAAACTACATTCCCACTTGACCTCAATCACACCGGCTTTACTGTCACTGTGCATATCCTGCCTTTGTTAATTCACTGCAGCCTGGTTATCTCAGTAGAAATCATACCAATCATCTGAGCTGACCCTGTTTATAATACCTGTGTCTGAGTTTCACCCTCTGGTAAAAGCTGTTATGAGATATTTAGAGATTCTATTTATAAGAGAGAGAAACCAATTGAACCAGTTTGACAAGTCTGCACCCAATTCAGCTGGAAGCAAAGTTTAAGGCTGGTTAGAAAGGTTATCATTTCCAATTCAGTAAATGCCGTGAATTTCTATCTGTAACATTACAAAAAGTCACAGTGTTCATCTGATATTTTGACTTTTAACCACACACTTGAGAGTGTGTTCATTACCCGAGTATTGGTTGTGGCAGGGAAATGCAGACTGTGCAGCTAAACTGTATGTTGAGGGCATGATGTGGAGATGCCGGCGTTGGACTGGGGTAAACACTGTAAGAAGTCTCACAACACCAGGTTAATGTCCAACATGTTTATTTGGTAGCAAAAGCCACTAGTTTTCGAAGTGCTGCTCCTTCGTCAGGTAAGTGGGAGTTCTGTTTGCAAACAGGGCATATAAAGACACAAACTCAATTTACAAAATAATGATTGGAATGCGAGTTTTTACAGTTAATCAAGTCTTGAAGGTACAGACAATGTGAGTGGAGACAGGGTTAAGCACAGGGTTAAAGAGATGTGTATTGTCTCCTGCCAGGACAGTTAGTGAGATTTTGCAAGCCCAGGCGAGTCGTGGGGGTTACAGATAGTGTGACATGAACCCAATATCCCGGTTGAGGCCGTCCTCATGTGTGCGGAACTTGGCTATCAGTCTCTGCTCAGCGACTCTGCGCTGTCGTGTGTCGTGAAGGCCGCCTTGGAGAACGCTTACCTGAAGATCAGAGGCTGAATGCCCATGGCCGCTGAAGTGCTCCCCAACAGGAAGAGAACACTCTTGCCTGATAATTGTCGAGCAGTGTTCATTCATCCATTGTCGTAGCGTTGAGGTCGCCAGAGCTTCTAAAATTAATTCCCTGTAATTACAAAAACCCATATCGAGGAAGGTCCAGGGCCCAGCCTGGTCTGAACTGGGATGTGGGAATGTTCTGATTCACCTCATTCCATTCCTCTTAAAAATGAAAAATAATGGTGTAGGACAGGAGTGGCCTGATTCTAGGAGCCTCACTGTTAAACAGATCACCTTCATCACTGCTCCAGCTCAGTCACTGTATAAAACCACAAGGAAAGGGAATGGCTACAACTGAGAAAATGCTTTAAAATAAAGAAATACATAAAGTAAAGGAGCAGACAAATCTTACCTTGACCTGCAGATTCTCTGCTTCCGTGTGGAGTCAGCTAGTTTTCTCTTTGTAAATTTGTTCCTACCAAACGTAATGTTGTTCCTGGTTTTCTTTCAGCAAATCACAGTTCAGTAATTGGGTCTGATCTCTGTAATTTGAGATTTGTATTACATCTCGATGGGTTGAATGGTTCCTGCTGTGCTGAAACGACTCTGATTCTGTCTCCGTCCTCCAACTGGAAGTTGCTATTTAGAAAACACATCATTGAGCCAATTTAAAAACTCTTTGAACTATGAACAAAGTTAGTTACAAACAATTTGTAATTAATTGCTGTCACACAGTGAGTTCAATCGGAGTCATGCCTCCAGAACGAATCACTGGGTTTCTACCTGAAACTGTTTAAAAACTCCATCGATTTCCTCATGTTTAGACTTTCAAACAAAGGGCCAGTGTCAGATGTTTCAATGCAGGATCTGATAACTGAAAAGGTGAACACATTAACTGTTTAATTGCTGAATGAAAGTGTGGCTGCACAGAGAGAAATGTATTTCCCCATGCTCACTCATATTATGAAACTGGATCTTATTCACTCCAGGCTGCCTGTCGACCCTGCCTCCTGTGTTCACTGACCGACATTGGGATTCAGTCCAGAAATGCCTTGATTTTAAACTTCTCATTCCCATCTTCAATTTTCTGAATGATCTCACCCCTTCCGATATCTTTAACATTCTCCAACGTTGGAACCATCCAAAGTTTCAGCGTTCTTTCAATTCTGCGTCCCTCATTTATTTCATCCCTCCATTGTCAGCCGTGCCTTCATCTGCCTGGGTCCAGAGCTCCAGAATTTACTCCCATCTGTCCCTTAGAAATCTTTTACAAATCTGCCTCTTTTATCAAACTTTTACTCTCCTGTCCAGTAAGGACAGTAAGACAATAAACTTGCCTCATTTTGCTCCAGTGAAGGAATTTGGAATATTTTATAGCATTAAAGGAGCTATAAGAATGCAAATCGCTTTTGTTGAAATCAAAGCAAAATACTGTGAATATTGGAATCTGAACCAAAGGGTGGGATGGGTGGCCCAGTGGTTAGCACCGGTGACTCTCAGTGCGAGAGACCCGGGTTCGATTCCCGGCTTGGATCACTGTGTGTGGACTTTGGACGTTCAACCCTTGTTGACCTGGGTTTCCTCCGTTGCTCCGGTTTCCTCCCACAGTCCGAAAGACGTGCTGCTTAGGTGCATTGGCCACGCTAAATTCTCCCTCAGTGTAACCTGAACAGGCGCCGGAGTGTGGCGACTTGGGGATTTTCACAGTAACATCATTGCAGTGTTAATGTAAGCCTACTTGTGACACGAATAAATAAACATAAACAGAAAACACTGGAAAATCTCAGCAGGTTTGACAGCATCTGTGGAGAGTGAATAGAGCCAACAGCCCTCAGCAGAGCTGACCATGGTCCTTGCGGGCATTCCCCTCGGTGAAATGGAGCTCGTGGCAACAGGCTCTGAACTTTTGCACAAGCCAAACACATCGCTGCTCTCTCCTCGATTTGGGTATCGAGCCCTGACCACCAAAAATAACTTCTTTCATAACTCAGCTTTCCAATGGAAACTTGACTGACGATATTTTATGGTATGTCCGGCTGACTGTGAGAAATGGAATCCTAGTATGAGGCCCAAAAAACATTGTTAGTGACCGATTATCCATTAATTCAGTACATTTCCTTCCACATCGGTGTTGGCCTGATTCTGAAAATGATTCCTGGAGCTTCCTTTTGTTTGTGTGCAGAGTTCATTCCTGCTCTGTTCAAGGTCTTGGTGCAAAAACTATCGGCTTCTCTTTCCCATCGGGCATTGCGTGAGAAACTGCTGCCTCCATCCCATAAGGCGATGCGTTATGTGCCAGTTGCAAAGGTAAATTTGGATTAAAGTGTGTCAGGATTTCTGACTTTACTAGTACCTCTTTAGCTTGTACGAAGGCTTTCTCACACACATCCACCCATTTCCATTTCTGTTTCCTCTTATGACACAAAAAGTTGTGTAAATGTTTAAGAATAGTCGCTAGATTAGTGACAAACCTTTCATGAAAAATACTTTAATAAGCCCAAAGGAGAATTAAGATGATTGATGTTGAGGTGCAGGTGCGTCAGAAATGGCTTTGACTTTTGAAGGCAATTTGTGCAGTCTCTTTGCATCTATAGAAGATTGGAAATCTTCCGTATTTATCTTTCCGTTCTCTTAATCCATGATCTTCTAGTCTCTGGAGTGTGCCATCTAGGTTGTGGAGATGTTCTTCCTCATTCTTTCCAGTAACTTAGATATGGCCTATGAAACACTGGACTCTTTCTAATCAGCTTAGAATTTGATCCATGGCACATTGGAACAGTACAGGTGCAGACATGATGCCAAATGGAAGTCTTGGATATCTGAATAGCCCTTGGTGTGTCACAATCGTCAAATATTGTTGTGAATCTGGATCCACATTCATCTGGAGATAAACACGATTAAGATCAATTTGACTGAAGTGTTGCCTTTAGCCGAACCAGTGAATAAATCCACCTTTCCATCATACAACATCTGTTAGCTCTGGGATCAGGCATTTCCCAAGAGTAATCATTAACTCTCCACAGCCGGTGTGACACAGACAGCTGCCCAGTGAAATCCAGAGAGTCCCACTGGTCTCCACAACCTGGTTACAGGTGGGATCCTGTTCACTGAGACTCCACACTGGGAAATCCCATTGGTTAAAGATTTACTCCCAGTTCAGGATGAAACCAGACTAATTCCCATGGCAGAGAATATTCTCAAGGGAAATGTGGAGTTGGGTGATCAATGGTGAATTAAATAATCCTTCACTTGGTTTCTAACAGCCTGGCAGGGTTGTACTATGTTAACATTTATGTTTGATGTGTTTGATTTGATGGCGTTTTGATATTAAGCCCTGGTAATGCATGAATTATATCTCTGCACTTATACATTATAAGTGGATTTGATTCATCTGGACAGTGACAATCTCCATGAGATGAGTGCCCTGGTTGAAGCTCTAACTTGAATACAGTGACCAAATTTCTCATTGTGTCAGCAGTTGACCAATGAACACTGTAGGAGGTGAAAGTAGTTACCACTCTTCTACTAATATTAACATCAATGTATAATATTTTCATTCGTAAAGGTATCATCAAATAAGGTCATAAGGATTGAACTGAAGAACAAGAAAGGGACACTGACAGTTCTGGGAGTATAACATCTACCCCAGACAGTCAAAAGGAAGTCAAAGAGCAAATATGTAGTGACATTGCTGAGAAGAATGTACTCAAGAGGCGGCTGGATATAGCACTTGGGGCAAATGGGATCAAAGGTTATGGGGAGAAAGCAGGATGAGGCGATTGAGTTGGACGATCAGCCATGATCGTAGTGAATGGCGGAGCAGGCTCAAAGGGCTAAATGGCCTCCTCCTGCTCCTATCTTCTATGTTTCTATGCATAGAACATAGCACAGGAAACGCCCCTTCAGCCCACGATTTTGTGCTGAACATGATGCCAAATTAAACTATTCCCTTCTGCCTGCCCCTGGTCCGTATAACTCTCTTTTCTGCATATTCATGTGCTTCTCTAAAAGCATATTAAATTCCCCTATCGTATCACCCCTGGCAACGTGATCCAGACACCTACCACCACCACCCCTGGCAACGCGTTTCAGACAACTACCACCACCACCCCTGGCAACGCGTTCCAGACACCAACCACCACCACCCCTGGCACCGCGGTCCAGACACCTACCACCACCACCCCTGGCAACGTGATCCAGACACCTACCACCACCACCCCTGGCAACGCGTTTCAGACACCTACCACTGCCACCCCTGGGAACAAGTTCCAGACACCTACCACTGCCACCCCTGGGAACAAGCTCCAGACACCTACCACTGCCACCCCTGGGAACAAGTTCCAGACACCTACCACCGCCACCCCTGGCAACGCGCTCCAGACACCTACACTGGCAACCCTGCCAACGCGTTCCAGACACCTACCACTCTGAGTAAAAAATATGCCTCTCACATCTCTGTTGAACAATCCCCCTCTCACGTTAAGTGCAGTCCTCTTAGTAGTAACTCTCGGTAGAAAATCTTCTCGTAAATGTCAACCCTATGATCATTTTATAGATTCCTTTCAGGTCTCCCCTCAGCCTCTGCCACTGCAGAGAAAAGAACCCGAGTTTGTCCATCCTCTCCTTATAGCTCATATCCCCTAATCTAGGCAGCATTCTGGTAAACTTCTTCTGCACCCTCGCCAAAGCCTCCACACCCCTCCTGCAACGTGGCAACCAGAATTGAACACAATACTCGAAGTGCAGCCGAACCGAAGTTTTATAAAGCTGCAAAATGACATCCGAACTCTTAAACTCAATGCCCCGACCAATAAAGACAAGCATGCCATACACTTTCTTTACCACCATACCTACTTGTATAGCCACTTTCAGGGAGCTATGGACTTGAACCCCAAGATTCCTCTGTCCATCAATGCTATCCAGGGTCCTGCCATTGACTGTATACTTACCCTTAACATTTGACCTTCCAAAGTGCAGCACTTCACACTTGCCCGGATTAAACTCCATCTGCTATCTCTCTGCAAATATCTGCAACTCATCTATATCCCGCTGTATCCTTTGACAACCTTCTATACTATCCACAACTCCACATACCTAGAGTTGTCTGCAAATTTACTGACCCATCCATGTTATCATCCAAGTCATTTATATATATCCCAAAGCAATAGGTCCCAGTGCGTATCCCTGTGGAATATAACTAGTCACGGACCTACAGCCAGAAAAACACCCTTCTACCACAACTCTGACTTCTTTGGGCAAGTCAATTCGGAATCCAAGTGGCCAGGTCACTGTGGATCCCATGCTTGTAAATCCTTTGGATGAGCCTAACATAAGGGGCCTTGTCAAAAGCCTTACTAAAGTCCATGTAGACTAAATCCACTACTCTACCCTCATCGATCACCTTCATCACCCCTCAAAAAAAACAATCAAGTTAGTAAGGCATAACCTGCCCCACACAGGCACATGCTGACTTTCCCGAATAGGCCTGGCCTTTCCAAGTGCAGAAACAAAATGGCAGCGATCAAAGTGGTTTTCAACTGTCCCAGAATTAACTGAGATGAATTGAGGTTGGGGGGAAAAGAGCAATCAAAATGCATTTGTCCAACAATATACTCTGCACATGAAGTTTACAAAAGTATATTACAAGACTACTCAAAGCTGACAGCACACAAAGTGCAAAACAAATAAGTTTCTCCCAATTCTGTATGTTATTTACTCCATTCACAATCACAGTTAACATTTAGCGTGAACATATGTCAAACATGTAGCCTGAGGGTTTATTTTGAGTTTTCATTCTCTCGCTGAGGGGTCTTAAAAAGCAGCCTTTTCCCTTTGTGGTCGCAGCCCCAGATTTTACTGTGGCCCCCAGTACGTTATCCTGAACCTGGGAATGTGTCAGTCTGCGATTACAGAGCTGGAATTAAAAAGGAACGTGGAAAAGCAAAGAGAGGGCAGGAAACAATAAGGGGGCAGTAAAAAGGAAAGACAAAATATATTTTATAAAGACAAAAAATGCAAACAGATAACTCAGACAAGAACACCAAGCATTAAAAAACAAAATGGTAACATGTGGATGGAGAGAGACGAAATGCACATGGTTCTTAATGATCTGTGTGTCTGTTTTAACAAAACAGGGGAGCGAAGCAGACCTTTCAGTTAAAGATGGGGCTGTGAAATATTGAATGTGTTAAACTGAGTGAGGGATGAAGTTTTGAGATATTTACCATCTTTGAAAGATTTGGATGAAATGCATCCCAGGCTGCCAAGATGAGTAAGGGAATAAAAAGAAGAAGCTTTAACCATCACTTTCCAGCGCTCTTTGGCTACAGCGTGATGTTGTCAGATTGGAGAACTGCTAATGTTATTTTAAAAAGCAGCAAGGGGTAATTACAGGTCAGTCAGTTTGATCTTGGTGGACAAATTATTCAAAGACCTTCCGACAGTTATTATAAATGATCCTTTGGAAAGGCATCAATTCGTAAAAGAAAGGTGAAGTCTGACTATCCTCACTGGATTTCTTTCAGATCAGAGAGACACTTGTTTGATGCAGTCTACATGGGTTTTAGTGAGGTTTTTACTGACAACTGGTCAGAAAAGTAAGAGCCATTGGGTCCAAGGGAAAGAAAGTGGTCATTTGGATCCAAAACTGGCTCAGTGGCGAGAATCAAATTGTAATGGTGGATGGATATTTTTTGTAATTGAATGACTATCCAGTGAGATCTCCGTACTCGGCGCCTTGCTGTTTGTGGTAAATATCAATAATTCAGTCCTAAATACAGCAGTGATTGGCACAAGGAAGGTCCTCTGCTTATTTCTCCACTCTTCACAGTTCTGAACATTCCTCTGTCGTTATTCGTCAGAGCCTCCCATTTCCTACTTCAACGAGCAATAATCCGAGCGAAAGGAGCGAAGAAGTTTCGTGACTTCCTGTAAACTAAACACAAGTCCTCTTCCTGAAGAGTGCTCCACCCATAAGCAGCCATTGTACCTCGAGGTTCCAGCACTTCCAATATTGCGATCAAACATTTACTGGTTCCACAACCCTTGGCCATGACGCGTAAACCCCATATGGGATGCTTAATTGGGGCTGGAGTGAATTGCAGAAGAAAAATCTTCCTCAGGTTGCAAATGATCCTGCTACACTGACTTAAATTTAGGAGCCATGATTAAGAAGTTTGCAAGTTATATGAAAATTGGTTCAATAGTTAACAGTGAGACAGAAAGCTTTAGAATGAAGGAAGATGTCTGTGGACTGAACAGCTGGGCAGAAAAATGTCAAATCGAAATTAATCCAGAGAAGTGTGAGGTAATGCATGGAGAAAAGGCAAATAAGCCGATGAAATACACAATAAATGGATGGATTGGTGAAAGAGACCAAAGAAACAGAGATATGTTGGAATCCAGGACAAGCTGCATGTACAGGATACTGGTCAAGGCATTAAATGTAAGAAGTTACATTAATCTTATCTTCTGCCTGCAAAAAATCCCTGTCTCTTCATTTCCGTGTAGTCTGTGTAATTTCTCTCCCTGATCCTCTGCATCAATGGGATAGAAATTTCTTGCAACTTGCTGAAATGAAACAAATTGGAAATGTGATTGTCTCCCTTTTCAGTGAGGCTCACAGCTTTACCCTCTGTGTGAAAGCTGCTGCCCATCCTCAGCATGGAATTCAATTTAAACATTCCCCACTTACTGCAGAGAAGGGAGCGGCCCCATTCCAGGCATCAAATTCAACCAGTTTGACAACCTGTGGCTAATTCAACAGTCAACAAGTTTCATTTGAAATTTTACTTTAACTCTTCTTGTTCCAGAGATGTTCAGTAAATCAGTCAAATGATAAGAAACAAATTCCAACTGAGCCATCGGAATTTTCAGCAAACATTGATTTCCTGATATTTGTGGTTTCACCCCAGAGCCCAGGAGCCAGTTCCTTGTCAATGAGCTGAGAGAAGGGCTGTTTCTCTACATGGAGATTAACCATTTAACTTCCAAACTGAATGATCTCTGAGCAACAATGGCTGCAGCTGTTGGGCAGTGAGCACTAACACTCCAGTTACATTTATTATTGTAAACCATCAACAGAGACACCAAACAGGGTGGATTCTGACCCAATGGAGTTATTCAAGAAGATGCTCAGAATTTCATTATTTCAGGATGACAAGTGAAGTGAATCTCTGGCAGGTCATCGTCAACTGTCCTTATCGAGGATGACATCTACTCAGGGTAAATGGAGTTAAGATGCAGATGAGGCAAAATTTAGTGAAATAGAGGAATAGGCTCAAGGGGCAGAATAATTGCCTCCTGTTACTGTATTTAAATGTTGGTTGAATAATGAAGTGTGAAACTTCTGGAGGATTTGCACCTCCCTTTTAATCAGTTGAACTTGGATTGTTTATTTCAGATGGTGCAACATTTTTATTCAGAGAATGATCAGATAATCGGTTTCAAAGGCCAAACTTTAGAAACGATACTTTCGCGAAAACACTTTCAATGTTCCATCCTGTGCCAGTTATAGAATCAGGCCCCTAAACTTATTCTGGGTTCAACCAAAATCTCTGAACAAAAGATTTGCTATCTAGTGATTTTAAATGTACAGATTTGGAAATTACTGATTTATAACCTGATCCAATATGCTGAAGATTCTAGATCGGATCCACGAGGTTAAATATCAATTTTGATATCAGATTGATAACAGTAAGACAGGTGAGAGCAGTGTGCACTCTAACACTGCTTCCAACTCTCCATCTCTGTTGGGCGAGTCCCACTGGTTCTCCTGCACCCACCTGGCAGGACAAGACAACAATTCAGGTTGTTGTTTTACTGTGTGTAAATTACAGACAGTGTGGGCCTCCAAATGAAAAGAGAGAATCGAGCCAAAGTTTTGAGTCAGGATGACCCTTCATCAGAACTTTTATTTTGGCTCATACTTTAATTTTCCTGACCTACTAGCTGTAATTGAATCAGAATTTGACCCTATTTAATTCCTAGAACTCAGGAACACAGAGAGACTAAGTAAGTTGGTAAAGCTATAGCATAAAAAAACTGGAAATCTATGAATAGGCAGTGTGAGGCCATCCAATTCAGTTCTGAGTATTTTCTCTGTGGGAAGTTATGAGGGATATTAGATGAAAACATGATTTCCGTCTCCAGGTAAAAGACATAAAAGCAAAGAGTTTCGGGAATGAAGTTCAGAGCTGCAGGCCTTGGCATTTGAAGGCACAGCATTCAACTACCGGGGTCCAAAGGAGTGGAGATACACAGGAGGCCAAAGGTGGAGGAATGCTGAGATCTCAGAGGGGAAAAACCATGGACCGATGTGAACAGGAGGTTGAAAATTCTAGGGCGAGAAGAAGACACAGAGCTGAAGAGGGATATGAAATTCAGGATGAGATAGTTCTCCTTGGATGACAAACTGAATAATTTCAGCTTATACACTGAGTTGAGAGGAATGAGAGGTGATTGCACTGAAACATACAAGTATCTGAAAGGACTGGGCAATGTGGACACAAAGTAATTATTTTCCATTTTCCACTCGTTCGGAAATTGAAAACAGGAGTGCAAAATCTCAGGATAAGTAGTTGATTGTTTAGAATTGGGGTGAGGAGAAATGTTTTCACTCAGAGGGTTGTGAATCTGTGGAATTCTCTGCCCCAGAGAAGGTGGATGATCCAGCACTAAAAACATTCAGGACTGAGATTTCTGATCTCTTACAGAGTGAAGGGATATGAGGAGCAGCTGGGAAAGTGGAGTTCAGGCAGAAGAGCAGCCATGACTGTATTCAATGCAGAGCAGGGGCAAGGGGCCATGCAGTCTGCAACTGCTACTATTTCTGATGTGTTTAAATTAGAAGTCAGACATTTGCCAACTGGGGACCAAGGCAGTAATATACAAATTAACACTTACAGTTCACTGCCTGGCAGACAGGAAAAGAAGATATTAATGTCCATGGAGAAGAAGTCAGGGTCAAAGCGGCAGTCAAGTTCACACATTTACCCAATTAGGAATGACTGGAACAAAAAAGAGAAAGATCTTACAACGGAGCATGAACAGTCTTACAAACCATCACCTTGTCTGAATCCGCAATGATGAGCTTCCCCTTTCCCAAAATACAAATGAAGAACGTATCCACCCTCTGCTCTCCATTTATTCACGCATGCGCACATCGTTCGCTGATCGCAGAAAATACCTCTCAGCATCAAGATCACTGCCATCAAATCCCCACACATCACTGGCATCATCGCTGGGTCCCGCAACCCCACCAGAGAAATTGCTGGCCAGCGCAACCCGCCACCCCGACACACACAAGCCTCATTGCTTGCCCCCACAGCCCCTCCACACACCTCGCTGGCCTCATTGCTGACTCACACATCCTCCCCACCGACATCACTGGCCTCATTGCAGGCTCCCTTAACCCCCCGCCCGCCCCGTCAGGAGAAAACTCTGGCCTCATCGCTGCTCCACCCCCTCCCCTCCCCTCCTCCACCCCCTTCCCTTCCCCCCTCCACCCCCTTCCCTCCCCCCTCCACCCCTCCACACCCCTCCCTCCCCCTTCCACCACCCTCCAACCCCCCCTCCAACCCCCCTCCAACTCCCTCCCTCCCCCCTCTCTCGCTCCCCCATTCCACACCCCCCTCCAAACCCCCCGCCACCCTCCCCCCCTCCAACCCCCCCATCCACCCCCCTCCCTCCCCACATCCACCCCCCGCCCCATCCACCCCCTCCCTCCCCCCATCCACCCCATCTCCCCACCCTCCCCCCGTCCCCACCATCCCCGCCACTCCCTCCCCCTCCTTCCTCCCACTCTCCCTAACCCCCTCCCCACCCCCCTCCTTCGCCCCCTCCTTCCCCCCTTCTCCCCTTCCTCCCTCCCCCATCAAACCCATCTCCCTCCAACACCACTCCACCCCCCCCTCCCTCCAACCCCCTTCCACACCCCCACCACTCCAACACCCCTCCCTCCACCCCATCCACCCCCCTCCCTCCCCCATCCACCCCGCCCTCCCTCACCCCCTCCCGTCCCCCCCCACCCTTCCCACCTCCCTGCCCCCCCACCCCACTCCCCCGCCTCCGCCTCCACCCCCCTCCACACTCCCCCTTCCCCCCCTCTCCCCCACTCCCCCTCTACCCCTCTCTCTCCCTCTCTCCCCCCCCTCCACCCCACCCTCCCCTCTCCCCCTCCACAGCCCCTCCCTCCTCCACCCCCCCTCCCCCTCTCTCCCCACCTCCACCCCCCTCCCCTCTCCCCCCACCTCCCCCCCCACTCCGCCCACCTCCACCCCAACTCCCCCCACCTCCACCCCCCCCTCCTCTCTCCCCCCAGCACCACCCCACCTCCCCTCTCTCCCCCCAGCTCCACCCCCTTCACTCTCCCCCCAGCTCCAACCACCCTCCCCTCTCTCCCCCTCCTCCCCCCTCCCCTCTCTCTCCCTCCCTCCCCTCTCTCCCCCCTCCTCCCCCCTTTCCTCTCTCCCCAACCTCCACCCCCCTCCCCTCTCTCCCCCTTCTCCCCCCTCCATAACCCTCCCCTCTCTTCCCCCCCTCCACCCCAATCCCCTCTCTTCCCCCCCTCCAGCCCACGCCCCTCTCTTCCCCCCCTCCAGCCCACGCCCCTCTCTTCCCCCCTCCATCCAACTCACCTCTCTCCCCCCCTCCACCGCACTCCCCTCTATCCCCCCCCTCCCCCCTCCCCACTCCCCTCCCTCCCCCCCTCCACCCCACTCTCCCCCCTCCACCCCACTCCCCCCCTCCACCACTCCCCCTCCCTCTCCCCCCTCCACCCTCCCTCCACCCCTCCCCCCTCTCCCCCCTTCCCCCCACTCTTCCCCCTCACCCCTCTCCCCCTCCACCCACCTCCCTTCCCCCTCCCCCCACCTCCCTTCCCCCTCCCCCCACCTCTCTCCCCCCACCTCCCTCCCCCCTCCCCCCACCTCCTCCCACGTCCCTCCACCCTCCCCCCACCTCCCTCCCCACTCCCCCACCTCCCTCCCCCTCCCCCAACCTCCCTCCCCCGTCCCCACCTCCCTCCCCCTCCCCCCAACCCCCTCCCCCCTCCCCCCTCCCCCCACCCCCCTCCCCCGCCCCCTCCCCCCTCCCCCCACCCCCCTCCCCCCACCTCCCTCCCCCACCTCCCTCCCCACAACTCCCCCCCCACCTGCCCCACCTCCCTCCCCCCTCCCCCCACCTCCCTCCCCCCACCTCCCTCCCCCTCCACCACCTCCCTCCCCCCTCCTCCCCCCAACTCCCTCCCCCCTCCTCCCCCCACCTCCCTCCCCCCTCCGCCCACCTCCCCTCCCCCCTCCGCCCACCTCCCTCCCCCCCATCTCCCTCACCCCTCCCCC